>NW_027507790.1:179295268-180710268 GCF_037356315.1 Lithobates pipiens | reverse complement strand
TAATATTTTTATTGTTATGCTTTTTTAAAATTACTTTGAACTATTTAATATATATATTTATTGTTTTTATATGAATGGTGCATATCTGCATGACAAATAGGGTACTATCATTTCAGAATACACCATTCGCATAAATATGCACATATGTTATGTATTAATTAAAATGTTTTACAGTTATGGGGTGTCTGTTTATTGGGTAGGGGGATTATATCTTTATTATTAACTTAATACGTGCAGTGTATGTGGAGTGCTTCGTATTTCACTTTGGGATTCTGATACTGAAATCTCCTGAGCTATTGTGAGATTACAGAAACAGAAGCCGTTCAAGGTTCTCAGAGCGTTTGTAGATCACTTCTATTCTCAGTGGGAGAAGTGATCTACATGATATATTAAACTGCCACATGGGTGAGAACAAATATCTCTGAGAAGAGCAGAGAACTCCAGAGATGTAAAATATCAAAATATACTAAACGGACACCTATATTGCAAAAAAAAAATCGCAGAGGCAATCAAATACCATCAAAAGAAAGCTCTGTTTGTGGGAAAAAAAGGACGCAAATTTTGTTTGGGTACAACATTGCATGACTGCGCAATTACCAGTTAAAGCAGTGCAGTGTCAAATTGTAAAAAGACATCTGGTCCTTAGGCTGACAATTGGTCCGGGGCTTAAGTGGATAATCCCCTATCTAAAGTAAAAACAGGTGCTCCATATTAGCTTATAAAATGTATTGGATGTTGTGATTATAGTAAAAAAAACAATCCAACATTCCAAGAAAAGAAAAAAAAAAGGGGAAGGGGAACAATTCTTATAAAAACCACACACAATTATACTCGTTCCAACATAGCTATACAGTGGTACAATTTCCCTTAACCCAGAAACTCAGATGAATGTCGAAACTTAGACCAAACGGACCAAGAGAAAATTGTTCTTCTCTTCCAATTTCTCTTCCAATTTCCAACAGACCTTCTAGATCTCTAATATAGTCCAATTCAATTCCCCCAGGGAGGGTACCGTTGTTGATTTCCAATGTCACGGAATGACTGCTCTAGCTGCAGCAAGAAAGTGTCTAAGCACATCCTCCTTCGCTGTCTTTAAAGATCCTGGAATTGTAGTTAAGTGAGCCACTCTGGGTGATGCATGGATAGTTTACCATATAAATTAAAGATATGTTTCCAAAACTTTCTCACTGGGGGGGGGGGGGGGCGCAGTCCCACCAGATGTGGATCATATTTCTCTTTGAATCATGGCAACATGAACAGATATTGGATATATCCTGGTTAAATTGGTGGAGGGTAGAGGGGCACCTATACCATCTAGTCACCAATTTATATCCCTTTTCTTGAGTTTTCGTATCTATTGACATTTTATGAGTCAATCATTTGTCTTTAAACAACTTGGATACTAACTTGGCTTTATGTTATACATAATTTATTATGTGGGAGTGGGAATAAAAAGTACAAATGTTAAATATGTTGCTTCCCCCTCCTCCTACCTATGCTGCATAGCCATAAAAAAAAATGTTTTTTTTTAATTTTTATCTGCTATAGTCCAATCACATGATACAGAAGCCCTGATTCCCCTGTGTTAGTGCATGGCTGCTGTGCAGGAGGGAGAGTGAACAACGGATAGGCAATGGAAGTTGGCGGGTGATGTCAGTGGTCCAGAACTTCAGACCCATTGTCAAGTTCTCCCTGACACCGGGGAGCCGCTCTTTCCCAGTCACATGACCACACCGGTGCTGGGTCCGAAAGGTATTTCCCCCTCCACCAGTGGTGGCGCAGTTTTCAGAGGATGGTGTAGCAATGGCTGGTATTCAGGAGGAGGTGAAAGCTGTCAAAACCTGCAGGTCAGGTTAAAATTTCTGTAAAGCAAAGCATCACGGCTGGGGCATGTATATAGTTATACTGTTCAGCTGTAATGTTAGAACTTAGGTGGGTGGCTGTTAAAACCGTGGCCGACTTTTACTGAACCCTGTCTGCCGTGTGCCTTTGGATTGAAATATGGTGAAGGTGGTTCATCGCTGTGGTTAAGGCCATTTGATGACAATCATATTAAAGAAGCAGCACACAATGTAATAGCAATACAAGAGTAAGAAACCATGGAGGCATTGGGGGAAGGGGTGCTTGGGTGTACTATAGCAAACCCAACAGTTCATTATTTCATTAGGCATTCCTCTATCACAGTGATGGCGAACCTTGGCACCCCAGATGTTTTGGAACTACATTTCCCATTATCATGCACTCTGCAGTGAAGTTGAGCATCATGGGAAATGTGGTTCCAAAACTTCTGGAGTGCCAAGGTTCGCCATCACTGCTCTATCACCTCCTTTAGCAGCCACCATTGCAGAGGTGGAAAGATGAATATTATAAAGTTCACAGTACTAACCAGATTTTGCAAAAGTGTTGGACACAGTTTACCACACACGGAAAATGTGTAAGGTAGAGTCTACAGGCTTGGAAAGTTCAGTTTGTAAATGGATAGAAAAGTGTCTAAAAGACAGAATTCAAGAGCGCAGTGGTTAATGATTCTTACTCTGAATGGTCTAAGGTTATCAGTGGTGTACCCCAAGGTTCAGTGTTGGGACCCTTACTTTTTAATACCTTTTATATATTATATATTATATAGTGTCTGTTATTAAAAGTGCCATTTCAGTCTTTGCAGATAACACCAAGCTATGCAGTGGAATAACGTCCTCACAGGATGTCTCCAACTTACAAGTCGACCTCAATGCTCTGTATAATTGGGCAACTAAGTGATAAATGTAAAGTTATGCACTTGGGGGCTAAGAATATTAGGGGGAGTACAACTAGGGGAATCGATAGTGGAGAAGTATCTGGGTGTTCTGGCAGATCATAAGCCTAATAATGGCATGCAATACCAAGCTGCTGTTTCCAAAGCGAGCAAAGTCCTTTCTTGTATTAAGATAGTATTGGCTCAAGAGAGAGATATCATCTTACCCCTGTACAAATCATTAGTAAGACCTCATCTGGAATATGCAGTTCAATTTTGGGCACCAGTTCCTAAAAAGGATATCGGGGAACTGGAGAAAGTGCAGAGAAGGGCAACCAAACTGATAAGAGGCATGGAGGAGCTCAGCTATGAGGAAAGATTAGACTGGAACTGAATTTATTCTCTCTTGAGAAGAGGAGATAAGGGGGTTTATGATCAACATGTACAAATATATAATCCATATAGTGAACTTGGTGTTGAGTTATTCATTTTAAGGTCATTACAGAGGACAAGGGGGCGCTCTTTACATCTGGAGGAAAAGAGATTTAATTTCCAAATAAGGAAAGGTTCCTTCACAGTAAGAGCTGTGAAAATGTGGACTAGACTCCCTCCAGAGGTGGTTCTGGCCAGCTCAGTTGATTGCTTTAAAAAAAAAAGACCCGGTTTATTTTCTAAATGTACATAACTGGGTACTAACATTTATACAGAAAGATTACTGCTCCAAAGTAATGGCCTCTCCCAAAATAGCTGCCTCCACAATCCCACAGGGTGCCGGCTCTATTTGCAACAGAAATCACAATGAAAAAAATGTAGCTGGATAGCCGCACTCCAAAGTATTCAACTTTATTGCAAAAATATGATTAAAATCATTATTCATCTAACCATAATCCTTGGTATATTCCTGTATTACATTTATTGTTATTGTTATATATTTTTATACCTGTACCATCACTTAACTGTTTTAAACTCTGACCTTGCAAATAATAAAAATCGTTTGTAAACAAAAAAAAATAAAATATCATGGCATCTAGGCTAATGTACAGACTAACTGCACAGCCGCTGACATATTTCACACCAGACACAGTGCTTAATCATAGCTAACATTTATAGGTAAATGTCATACTAACATTTATAGGTAAAGTTGATCCAGGGAAAATCCGATTGCCTCTCGGGGGATCAGGAGGGAAGCAAATTGGATCATGCTTTGCTGGGGTTTTTCACCTTCCTGTGGATCAACTGTGGGTGAAGGATTGTGTATATGGGATTGTATGATTTTTTTTTTTTTTTTTTTGGTTGAACTAGATGGACTTGTCTTTTTTTTTTTCAACCTGACTAACTATGTAACAAGGAAAGAGCGACTCCAGAGTCCCAGCGTATATACCTTTTTCAGATGTTTACAATGTTTTGGTCAGTATGTGCTTCAAAGGAGAGATTATTTTTTTTTTTTTTCATTTAACCTGGTGGGTGAAAAAAATAAATAAATTGGCCTGCCTAACAATTGTGAGCTGGGAGGACTGGCTCTCTATCAGGTGATCACTGTAATAACCAATCACAATGCTTGCTTTTTATCTAGAGAAGAATATTTTCTTTAAAAAAAATCTGTTAAAAAATTAAGGTAAGATAGTTAGGTCAGCACTTGCTCTAGATTAGTATTAGGCATTGTGTTTTAGGTTGGTTAAAAAAGGTTTTACATTTAGCATCAGTATGTTATAAATAGGATAAAAAAAAGCAATACACATTGTTTCTGTGCCCTACTTTGGATAAAGTTAACAAATAATGCACACATATATGGAATCATCATTTGTGTCATGAGTAGGAAAATGTATTCTGGGTTGTTGTTTGGTGGTAGGTCCTGGTAATGACAAGTGCCCCTGTCTTTCAAATTGGTAACGAGCATTGGTAGGGCAGAGCCGCACTGTGTTTGTGTCAATGGATGTTCACAGCCCAGCTCGGAAGCACGTATGACACTATAGGATGCGGCTTCCTATAGTAACACCAACAGAAGAGGAGGATCTTGGAACACCATTAGGGAATCCCAGAAGAGGAGGTTCGAGGCTGCTATGTACAATACCATTGCACAGAGCAGGTAAGTATAACATGTGGTTTATTTTTTATTTTATTTTTTTTAGGAAAGAAAAATGTAACTTTACAACCGTTTTGACCAACACATGCCAAAAGTGCAAAACTATGTTTAGGTATTAAGGCTTCTTAAATCTTCATTAATCAAAAGAAGTTCAGGATTTGTTTTTTGTTTTCAAAAATCATACTTGCCTAAGTGGATGCTGCATTTGTCCGCCGCTGGCTCTAAGATTGAGAACCAAGTGATCAAACACCACTGATTGCTCGGTTCTCAGAGCTCTGTGAACAGAGAGCTGGTGACTGTAATTCACTGTCATCTGCTCTTTTTTTTTTTTTTTTTTGTAATGCATTTCCTCCACTAGACACTATTTGAACTTGGTAATCAGGCTGATCGTGTCAATACCTATACTGTATACTTAACAAAAATAAGAATAAATAAATGACAGTTCACTTTTGAAAATGTTGAGCTTTTTTTCTTTTTTTTTATGCTCTGCCTTTCTGAAAGTCTCATGCCTCCAGAGCTGAAATATATGTGGTTGTTAAGGAAACCCACAGGAGGCACGATGCAGACAAAAGAAAACTGTAGGCTTGAAATAGTTGTATTGATTCACAGTAAATCCTCTCTATAACATGAGGAAATAAATAATCAGAAAAAAATAACCATTTTCTTTTTCACAAAATGTTTTTTATCCAGTTCCTAACACTTTCATAAATTATCATCTTCTTTAGATTTCCAATAAAAAATCCTGAGTATCTTGCCAAATGGCTTGCGGTCCTTCGCCGTGACAAGTGGAAGCCATCAATATACAGCAGACTATGTAGCGACCACTTCACAGAAAATGATTACATGTTGCGACCGGGCGCTTCATTTCCTTATCTGCGCCTGGATGCTGTGCCTTCCATTATTGATGGGGTCTGTATAAAAAAAGAACCAGTGAAGAAGCCTCCAAAACCAATAGAGAATAGCCCATGTACCTCCGTCTTGCCTAATAAGCCACCACCATGTGGCACACCTGCACCAGAGGTGGGCGCGGCTGATGAGCACTCCTATTCTGTTATTTCCTATAAGGAGGTGGCCCAAACTTCAAAAGTGGATCCTGTTCTGATTAATTTAAGGAGGAAGAAAAACACATTGCAGAAACAAGTTTTAAGGCAGAGGAACAGCATAATCAACCTGAAGAAGCTGATAATGCAGCAGCGAAGCAACGTACAGGGAAATGATCCTGTGCAAATACTGTCAAAGTACTTCAAAGGATTAACATTAGATATGTTTAGACATTTAGTTCAAAATGGAAAGAAAAACAAAGGAGTACAATTCTCCAAGGAGATCAAGGGATTTGCTGTCGCTCTATATTACTATTCCCCAGTTGCTTACGAACTTTGCCAACCAGTCCTTTCTTTACCAGATTTGGAGACTTTGAAGGAGTGGATGCCTTCAGTAGTGGACCTGTCTCATTCTGGGGTAGTCATTCAGACCGAGGAAGCCAGCTAAATGGATTGGGATGTCCTAGTAATAGAGGACTAAGGGAGCAAACAGCAGGTTTTCTTTTTTGTTACTTTTCTAACCTGTACTAAAAATTGGATGGCTAATATGGATTGGTTAATGAGAGGAACACATACGTCGCAAGAAAAAGCACATAAGATGTCGGATTGTTTCTTTAGTCAATAAATGTGTTCTAGAAAAATATAGCTGTTTACCAGGCTGCATCTGGATTATATTTTGTTTGTGGAAAAGGGTTTTTTACCTTCAGCAATAACCCATTCTGGTCACACAGATGACCTTGTGCTGCATTTTCAGGCATTTCCTCACTTCTAGAACATGACTCTTACACACATATATTTAGATTGTTTAAATGAATTGTTTGTAGATCACAAGTCATGCTAGGTATGCCAACCTTCAACTCGGCCTCCTTGCTAATGGTCAGCGCTGTAATGGGCGAGTGTAAATTAAGGTGTTGGTTGAATGTGTGGCAAATCTGTGCAGTGAATGAGCGGGAAGGGTGAACAGCAAATGGGTTGTGCAAATATACATAGGAAATCATTTGACTGGCAAATTTAGGGTGGAAAATATGTCCAGGTGCAGCCACTTTAAAGAATAGTGCAAATGTTATAGAAACCATGACCCTTCATTAGAGGAGAGAAGGCAGCAGTGAATAATAATGCCAGATATACCCCAATTATTACCCATGAAGAGGTTAAAGAGTATCTTTATGTTTTGAACTCCTTTTTACCTCTTACTATAGACCACAGATCAGCCTGTGACTTCCTTCACCTTCTGCATCCTACACCAACTCCCATTATTCTGCAGTCATTCTTCTTTGTAAAGAGGTTGCTTCTCCACTAAAGGCTTTACAGAGAAGCTTCATCTGCACAGCTCACTGGGGTCCAAGAAGATGGCCGCAGTAGGTAAACAACCATCAGTTGATCTGAGGTGGTGGGTAGAGGTATATATTTGGGGGTAGAAGATCAATAAAAATAGTAATATAGAAAGTTGTCATTTTTTAAAATAAGTGTAATAAAAGCCTAACTATATCTATTCTTCCAAATGTGATCCTGCAAACTTGGCTCCCCTGTGTAATGGAGAAGCTGCTGCAGGGGAGAGGAGGCAGCACCGACAACAGCTGGGCCATCGAAGCATATAGGTGATGTTACAGCTGCAGGTATTTACAGCAGTTTTAAAGTGCTGCCTTACACAGGGGAGTCAGAGCTGCAAGACAAGGTGACCAGACTGGTGCAGATTAAAAATGGGTAAGTACACAGATTTTTAAGTATGGATATAGCTAGGCTTTTTTCCCCACTTTAAATAAAGTTCTCCTTTCATACGTCTCTTTGAAACTCCATGTACCGCATTTATCTGCGTATAACACGCACAGGAGTATAACACGCACAGGAGTATAACACGCACAGGAGTATAACACGCACATTCATTTCAAGAGGGAAGTTTCAAGAAAAAAACTTAAATTTGAAATAAGGAACTTTGAAGCAAAATAAAGGTCAGTGCCCATCTGCAGCCTCACCATTGCCATCAGTGCAGCCTGATCGATACCCATCTGCAGCCCAGAGGGGACAGGGAGGGGTCGGGATGAATGCTGACAGATTACATACAATGTGAATCTCCTATGATGGACAGAACAGTGGTCCAATGGTGGCCCAGGAGACGGGACTTCCTATTACAGAGACTGCCAGGTAAACAGGAGATTCTCGCTGTATGTAATCTGACGGCGCTCGTCCTGCCCCCCCTCCCCTCCGAGGCAAATAAAATTGTAGTATTGGCGTATAACACGCACACACTATTTGCCCCCAATTTTCATACCAATAAATACAGTAATTACATATAACCTTAGGAGAGCTGGTCAGATCAGATGCTGCTTCTGTACTTTGGTTAAACATAAATCTTTGCCAATGCCATTAGAATAACCTAAAGTAACAGAATAGGTAATTTAGAAACGCCTATGTTTGTATTGTAAAAATAATTTGCATTATGTTATTCCGTCTTTTCAAACCTGTTACTCAAAACTTCATATTTAATAAAGTAAACAAATTTGACCTTTAGATTAGTGTTGTATGGAAGAAGATACTTCCTTTGCTGGTAACATCCATATATTTTCTAAAATGGTCAACTCGGCTACTTGCAGATTACAGATCAGATATTAAGCCATTAAAGAAGAAGTAGGGCCTAAGCTCTGTATCCATTTATCTTATCCTGTAGGTCACTTCATTGCACTTTTGTGACCCAATAACCGGTCCAGACTCAGGAGGGATTGTGACTTGAGGCTCGGATCACACCTAAACTGGACGCAGTTTGCACAGCAACGCTGTCCATCCCTGTTCTCTTCAGGGACGAATCAGGGCAGAATCTTTGTATGCAGCATTAGGAATAACACACTCAAATCTGACCAAACAAGAGTCTAGTAGACATCCCGGGTATGATAAAGTTTGAAACACAAAATCATAAATGATAATATAATAACTATAAATACTTATAACAAATAATCATAATAAAAAATATTCAATAATGTAATCAAATCCAAAACACTGAAATGTGCTCAGTTGCAGAATTATCGCTGTCATTACTTTCAGTGTTTGATGACGGATCTCCCCACAAATCGCTATCGCTCAATTCTGCAAGTGATTCAAATTTATTATTGCTGTTTTCTAGCTGGTCTAAAACCACTTTTGATGTAAAGGGACAGTTTTGTTTGCTATGGGCAATCTCCAGTTTCCCGGCAGGAAGAACAGTATTTATATTATAAAACTGCATGCAGGGCATTGGACAAACCACTAAGGACAAAAGGGAGGTGAAATTATTTGATACAGTAATGTAATCTGTAAGATTACCTACAAGCCATCTGCTTTTCAAGTATTTCAAAAATGTATTACAAATCCAAATTATATGTATACAGAATCATTAATGACCACAATATACACATGCAGATGAGATAATGGCAATACCACACTCGAAAAGCAGCACAGATGAGTAAATAACTCAGTAGAACATTATCACAATGCTGTAGTACAGGCTTCAATAGTATTATTCTTTTGTATGTTGCTTGTATTTTGTGTCTTCCTTATGGTGACTTTTGCACTACATACTTTGAGTATACTACTATTGTGATATTGCTATTGATACTCCAATTTAGGAGGTTGTGGTAGAAAAGCATTGCAGCTCTTAACCTTCTATTTGGCAGTAAGAATTCAATGTTCTTCCACATAAATTACTGAATTAGCCACCTAGGAATCATTTAGAGAAAATCACATCAACAATTGTACAAGATTAAATGTATTTATCCCAGTAGGAACAGTCATTGTGCATTCATTCTCAATTCAGTACAGCAGTAAGCAGACAGAAAGCACATTTGACAAAATGTATCACACAGTCTTAATTGTAATGTAGATAGATTGGTTTTAACCTCCCTGGCCTTGAATATGTCAGATTTCTGATGCTGAAAGCGGCACAATTATTTTGCATGGAAATTTGGCATTTTATATTGTAGGCCTATAATTCTTATGCCGCGTACACACGATCGGAATTTCGGGCAGCAAAAGTCCGATGAGAGCTTTTCATCTGAAAATGCGACCGTGTGTAGGCTCCATCGGAATTTAACTGGCCGAATTCCCGCCAGCAAAAATTTGACAGCATGTTCTCAATTTTTCCGACGGGAAAAAGTTTTGGAAATTGGAAATTCCGCTCGTCTGTAGCATTTCCGATGCGTAAAATTCTTACGCATGCTCGGAAACAATTCGACGCATGCTCGGAAGCATTGAACTTGATTTTTTATCAGCTCGTCGTAGTGTCACTGTGTTCTTGATGGTTGAAGTTTGGTGTGACCGTGTGTAGGCAAGACAGCTTGAGCTGAATTCCTTCGGCAAAACCATCAGACATTTTTCCGACCATAATTCCGATCGTGTGTACGCGGCATTAGGAAAAACTCACTTAAATCTGACCAAACGAGTCTAGTAGACATCCCGGGTATGATAAAGTTTGAAACACGAAATCATAAATGATAATATAATAACTATATATAATTGTAACAAATAATAGTAATAAAAAATATTCAATAATGTAATCAAATCAAAAACACTGAAATTTGCTCAGTTGCATAATTATCGCTGTCATTACTTTCAGTGTTTGATGACGGATCTCCCCACAAATCACTATCGTTCAATTCTGCAAGTGATTCTAATTTATTATCATCGTTTTCTAGCTGGTCTAAAACCACTTTTGATGTAAAGGGACAGTTTTGGTTGCTATGGACAATCTCCAGTTTCCAGGCAGAAAGAACAGTATTTATATTATAAAACTGCATGCAGGGCATTGGACAAACCACTAGGGACAAAAGGGAGGTGAAATTATTTGATACAGTAATGTAATCTGTAAGATTACAGTGTACTATATGTATTGTTTTTTTTTTTACTTTTTGAATTTGGCACCGTTCTCCGTCCCCGTGTGTCACAAAGCTTGCAGGGAACAGAGCTCTGCTCTGTGATGAATCGAGCGGAGACATGGCTTGCACACAGAGCGGGGAGGACGTTGCAGGATCCTGGGACAAGGTAAGTGAGCTGTACCTGGATCCTGCGATGTGATCCCGAGTGTGGCTCGTGGTTATTGCTTTGAATATTGAAATCTCTATAACCACTTGCCGCCCGCCAATAGGCAAATGACGGCGGCAAAGTGGTTTCAAAATCCTGACCGGACGTCATAGGACGTCCTCAGGATTTTGAGCCGATACAAATAAGAAGAGCCCGTGATTGGCTTTTCCTCACTCGCGTCTGTCAGACGCGAGTAGAGAAGAGCCAATCGGCTGCTCCTCGACAGGGGCGGTCTGTGCTGATCTATTATCAGCACAGCCCCCCCCCCCCCCAGGATACCGACTCTGGACCACCAGGGATGCCCAGCACCAGGTATGCCACCCTAGACCACCAGGGATGCCAGTCAGTGCCCACAGTGGATGCCAATCAGTGCCCACAATTTGTGCCACCTATCAGTGTCCATCCGTGTCGCCCATCAGTGCCACCTATCAGTGCCACATTTCAGTGCCCATCAATGCCACCTCATCAGTGCCACTTCATTGGTGCCAGCTCATCAGTGCCGCCTTATCAGTGCCCGTCAGTGAAGGAGAAAATGTACTTATTTACAAAGTTTTGAAACTGAAACAAAAAAAACAATTTTTTTAAATTTTTTTCGGTCTTTCTTTATTTGTTTAGCAAAAAATAAAAACCGTAGAAGCGATCAAATACCACCAAAAGAAAGCTCTATTTGTGGGAAAAAATAATAAAAATTTAGTTTGGGTACAGTCTAGCATGACTGCGCAATTGTCATTCAAAGTGCTACATCGCTGAAAGCTCAAGATTGGTCTGGGCAGAAAGGTGTTTAAGTGCCTGGTATTGAGGTGGTTAAAGCTTGTGGTGTAAGACACCAATACATAAAGGATCTAGGTATGAAGTCTGGATCACAGTGAAAGATGATCCATCCCTCCAGAGATCAACACAAAGCAGTAATCTTTAGAAATGGCCAGCGTGATGTACTGGATCCTCTCATGCAGTCAAACAGTATAGCCAAAAAAAGAAGAAAACTCCACATAGTGTGAACCAGTAAAAAATATAATACATTTAATAAAAATAAATGGAACACTCAATTTTTTTTTAGTTTTTTAGAAAATCTGTTTATTAAATTTAAAAACATTCAATGGAAAAAACAACATACACTGGTCATGACAAGAGTAGACTTACTTAGGTACCTACAGAGGTATAATATAAGGCAAACAATTATACAAAATACGTCAGGGAGCTTAAAACTTCACAATGGTCTCAGCAGGTTGACCTTCATGGGTGGGAGGACACTGTGGGGCTAGAGCATGTGTTCCAGAAGCATACATTATTTTCATAGTTGCAGATTCCTATTTATTAACAGGAAATACTGGGTTAAGAAGGGTTCGTGTCCAAGGCTGTGGAGGAATCTGCCAGCCATGTGGACCAAACCTTATCATATTTTTGGGGGCAACCCCTATTGGCATAACAATCTTTATACAGAGGCAGGCTATCGTTGACCAGTTGTTTCCAGAGAGAGAGAGAAGGAGTGGGCCTACGCCAACTAAGGGCTATGGCTTTGCGGGCGTAAAAGAGAAGTAGCCCAACCAGAGTGCGGCTTGCCACAGTGGGAATTATCTGTTCCATCAGGCCCAGTATACATAATGCCATGGAGGGTTGGAGTGAAATGGTGATGACCTGCAAAATAATGTAAAATATGCACGATGGACTATCTTGAATTGTATTAGTCGGTCTCTCAGGGAGACCAGGGATCTGAAAGGGAAGTCCAATTTGTCGTCCCAATCGTCATTGTCAAAATCGGGGATGTCTTGCAGCCATTTTTTTCTGAGTTTTTCCAGAGAAGGAAGGGAGGTCATTATCAAATGAGTGTAAAGTCGCGAGGTGGGCTTATTTGCACATTTGGATCTAAGGAGGTCTTCTAGAGTGGATTGGACGATCTGGAGGGGAGAACTGGAAAATTGGTGACCGAAGGCATGGGAAAGTTGTAGATATCTAAAAATAAAATAGGTCTGCGGGATATAGAAATCAGAAATCAATTTGGGGAACGGGACCAGAGATTGATCGGAGATTATTTGCTTTGATGTTGAATTTAGTCCAAGCGTGGGGTTCAGGCAATTTTGTAAATATGCTCAAGGGTGGGGTTCAACCACAGAGGGACAGCTGGTGAAAGTGCATTTTTAGGGTACTTTTCAAGTTTAAGTCCTGTCCCCCAAGCCGAAGTGTGGTGCACATGGAGGGGGTCAACGGGTATGGGGCCTTGGGGCCACGAAAAAGTAAGAATTTCAGCGCCTCTAACGAGTTCACCACCGCCGCCTCAACCAAGGTGGTGGGGTTTGAGGTATCAGGGGAGAGCCACCCGGCTGCTGTCCCCCAAGCCCCAAGTGTGGTGCGCATGGAGGGGGTCAACGGGTATGGGGCTTTGGGGCCACGAAAAAGTAAGAATTTCAGCGCCTCTAACGAGTTCACCACCGCCGCCTCAACCAAGGTGGTGAGGTTTGAGGTATCAGGGGAGAGCCACCAGGCTGCTGTGACTAACTGGGTGGCTAGGAAATATTTGTATAGGCCAGGGCACGCCAGTCCCCCCTGGGAGGTCGACAGAGGCATACCAGTGTTGACCATCCGTATCTGGGGGACTGAGTCCCCCAGACAAAGGAAGCAAAGAGACTATGTAGCCGGGTAAAAAAGGATTTGGGAATCCAATGCGGAGATTGACAAAAAAGGTAGGTAAATTTGGGCAAGGAACACTCACATTTAGTAGGTGTATAAAAAGCGCTTAAAAATTTGACCAATGCAATCCCAACCAAAGGGGTCATACTGATGCGTTTCATCATCTGGGGTGTGAGTCTGCCTTAGACCCTGCGTTTTTATACAATATGAGACCCCAAATCTTGTAAAAACCCACCTGTGATTGCAATCCATGTTTCGACCACGAATGAGAAAGCACAAATTGTTCTTCCCACATTTTGCTTGCCACACGGACAGGTGAGCAAACATACCACATTTTTGGTGCACATGTACAGAAGTGTTTGATGTCATATGAGCGATTGGTAACGGCAGATTTATACTGTAAAGTCTTATTTCGTCCTCGTATATTATAGTGACATACATTACACTGGGGGGGTTGATAATATTGGGTGCAATTTTACTTTGTGGAGATGGAACACCCCTATATACCACCCTGGGTTGATCTGGTAACAATAAACCGAAAACGTTATCCCTTTTTAGAACACCCCAATGTTTATGAAAGATAGACCTAATCTGTGCATGTTGAATGGAAAAAGAAGTGATCAGAGACCACTTGAAGGCATCACTGGAATTGGTGCAGGGTTTATCTCCCAGAGCTTTTTGGAATTCGGCCTCAACCCCTGTCTGTTCATATCCCTTATCCAAAAATCTCTGTTTTAAGACAAGAGCCTGGTTTGTAAACATTTCAGTGTCAAAACAGTTCCTGCGCAACCTAAGGAGTTGACTGTGCGGAACTGAGCGCAGCCAGGATCTGTGATGGCAACTATCCATAGGGATATACCCATTACGATTGGTTGGCTTGAAATGGGTTTTAAACTTGAACTGGTGATCAATGATCTCAAAATCCAACTCCAAGAAATGTATTTTCCTGTAACTGGATTCATGGGTCAGAGAGATTCCTCAATCATTCTCTTTAAGAGAAGTGAAAAACTGGTCGAGGGAATCAGGACTGCCATCCTACAGGAGGAAGATGTCGTCTATGTATCTAGCCCAAAGCACCGATTCTGGCCTTTCCTGGGCATAGACAACATCTTCCTCCCACTTGGCCATAAATAAATTGGCGAGGCTGGGGGCAAATTTGGCCCCCATCGCAACGCCTCTCTGTTGAAGAAGGAAACGGTTGTGATTTTGATAGTCATCTTTGTCTAAAACCTCCACCTTTGTTGGCGGGGCAAATAGCAGGTCCATTCTGTCACACAGGTATTTAAGTCCTGCATTTATCATGGGCTGATTGTATATCTTTTTGGGGGGTAATTTCTCGATCTTTGAGAACCAGATCTCTAAAAATAGAAATGTCCGGAGCCTTTTGAACTGGAGGATTAAACAAAGATGGGTTTGACAAGCCAGACTGTAAAGTACCTGAAGTAGGTGCTCTGGGCGAGTTTCTAAATGGGTTGGTAATTTAGATACCACTGGATATTATTTTTTCTAATATACTTATGTATATCGATTAAATGTGCCAAATTTGTCCAATTTTTTGGGGGAGCAAACTTGAGACCTTTATCGAGAATAGTTTGTTCTTCTCTACTTAGTTCCTTAGTGCTGAGATTGAACATTGATTTTTCTGGACAAGGATTGGCTTTCCTATGGAGCCCAGAGATTCTAAAACATCCAAGTAGAATATATACTGTAGAAAAAAGAATGATCAAGTTGTATTTTTTCAGCCAATATTTTCGCAGCACTGGCAGTATCTGATTTTCCTGTAGTTGTACCTAATCTTCTCATGAACATCTTCATCGCTAAATGATACCACGCTTTACACACCACCAATAAATAATACTTCTGCTCCATGAGTCACTTCTATAGCTTTAGGAAGATCCATACTGAGTAATGAAGTAGTCATCTTGAGGGATAAATGTTTTCATGGTCTCAAAAATTCAGTCCAGATCCCTCTCCTGCTTTAGAGGTAAATACGTATGTTTATTTGTTTCAGAAAAGGTGACAAAGACCATACAATACACAGGTAGCAACAAAAAAATTTGGTCAGAAAAGGCATCGGAGGGCACAAATCACGTCACAAATCGACGTAAAATAGCACAAAGTGTCACAAAAACATTAGGCTAGGTCACTAGAATATAAATGAAGAGGTGGCGTAACAAGCCAAATATAATCCCAGTACAACGTATGTGGTCACAAAATGCCTTATCTGACCTATTGTATAATGGGAATAAAGAGTGAGTGGAAAAGCAGGCCTGTGAGGGGAAAGAGCATTAAAATTAAAAAAAAAAAAAAAAAAAAAAAGGTACCAAAAGACCCGGACAAACTCTCAAATGTAATTCTAGGAGCGTATATAAAAATAAATAGATAAAAAGGCAAGCATAAGTGTCACTATTTCCATCATTCAACCACAAATGGTCAAGGTTGAGGTGACTAGGTGGGGGAAACCGAAACAAACCAAAGCATTGACTGTTGTCCATTGAAACCCATTTCAAAAGAGGCAGGGTGGTAGTAGATTTCCAATGAGCAGGTTTGACCTGTCTTGCTGCAGAAATAACATTTTGCAACAAATTTCACTTTTGTGATGTTACTGAACTCAGCAAACTAGGAAAGCAGGGCAATTTCAGGGGAAGGAGACAAGGACTCATCATAGATCCTGTTGTATACCACAAACACAGCAGTCCAAAAGGGTTGTATCCCAGGACAATCCCACCAAATGTGAAGGTAAGTACCCTGGACATGGCCACATCTCCAACAAGATGCCAACTCCTTAGGGAAAAGATGATAGAGAGAGATCGGATCTCTGTACCATCTCATTTTTAAATTCTTCTCATGTGCATAGCAGAAGATAGAGGATCCATGAGTGAATAAGAATGACGTACTCCAATCCTCAGGAGTGATATCATAGCCAAGGTCTCTAGCCCACATTTTCATGTAAAAGGGCAAGGAGCTGTTTAGGAAGTATTGTAAAGCCCCGTACACACGACCGGACTTTTCAACATCCAAAGTCTGACGGAATGATTCCGGCAGACTATTCGATCGTGTGTGGGCTGCAATGGACTTTTGATTCGCAAAAGTCTGACAGACTTTAGAAATGGAACATGCTTCAAATTTTTCCGCCAGAACTCTGCCGGACCCAGAAATCCACTCGTGTGTGTGCTAGTCTGACGGACTAAAACCGACGCTAGGGCAGCTATTGGCTACTGGCTATGAACTTCCTTATTCGAGTCCAGTCGTACGTCATCACGTTCGAATCCGTCGGAGTTTGGTGTGATTGTGTGTGGCCAAGTCCGCTCATTCGGAAAGTCCGTCAGAACTCTGTCAGAACTCCGGCAGAACTCCTTCGAAAGTCTGTCGGACATAAGTCTGGTCGTGTGTACGCGGCATAAGAGTTTACATATAGTGGAAAGTGTGTGTTGCGGGTCTTCGAAAAAGAAAAGAGGTTTTCAAATTTGGTCAGGGGACAGTGAAGTACAGGTGCAGAATCTAGTCTCCCACTCCTTCTTTACCATGTATGGTAATTTATCAGGTCTCAAAATAAGGAGTATATTGCAGAAATGTGACATCTTATCCAGGGCTTTCTTTAAGGCAGGGCAAAAGGGGCAGCTGCCCTGGGCCCTGTCATTGTTGTGGGGCCCAAAGCAGCTGCCTCATACTTGCCAACTATCCCAGTGTAAATTCCCTTGTCCCTTGAAGTTTTAGTCCTGTACTGTGTCCTGATATCTCAGTGTGAAGTGATGGTACTAATGCTGCCCAGTTCTGCCTTATTGTTGTGTACAGATGACTCACCTGCAGGCCCTGTGTTTACATGTAAATAATTGGCATTCATATGTAAATATTGGCAACATTACTAAGTAAATAGATGCAGCTGGCAGCATTGATATGTAAATAAAGGTGGCATTCATATGTTTATCATGCTCCCCTGCAGTGAGGAGACGATGTACTGTAACCTCTGGAAACCAATCAGTGAGCAGTATTACTTAACAGTAATCTCTAGCAACCAATTAACAAGCAGAAATCCTTTGCTGTAACCTCTAGCAACTAATCAGTGAGCCATAATGTGTGCTGTAACCTCTAGCAACCAGTCATTAAGCAGTAATGATATGCTGTAACCACTGGCAACCAATCACAATTGCTGCCTGATCTGATACAGTAAACTGATTTTAAGTCTAGCTGCTATTTATTGTATGTCTCAGAGCAGGTGGAGAGCAAAATTGCATGGGGGGGGGGGGGGGGCCCAAGAAAACTTTTGCCCGGGGTCCAATCTATATTAAAGATGGCCCTGATCTTATCGATATTTGTGCATAGATGATACCTTTGTAAGGGGGCATGTGAATAGCTGTGTAAGGGTGCCAAGGGCACAAGTCCCTGCCCCGCTGGCTGTTAGAAACCATGAAATCAGACCAAGACAGAAGTACAGTTAAGAATGCAAAGGCAGAGGTTAAAGGGGTTGTAAACTGTTATTTTTCATCTTAATGCATTCTATGCATTAAGGTGAAAAACATTTTTCAATGCAGCAGAGCCCCCTTATACTTACCTCAGCCCCAAAATTTGCGCAGTGGGAATGAACACACCAGCTCCAGCCATTGTCTCGCGGCTTGATTGATAGCAGCACAGCCATTGGCTCCCACTGCTGTCAATCAAATCAAATGACTCGGGGGCGGGGCCGAGTCCGGCATTCATGTCTGTGCACGTAAATGCTGGACTTGGGAGCGTGCCCACAAGGTAACCCCCTCGGGAGAGCGCTTCTCCTAGGGGGTTATCTGATGTGGAGAGGAGCTACGAGAGCCATCGGGGGACCCCAGAAGACGAGGTTTGGGCCCCCCCTGTGCAAAACAAGCTGCACAGTGGAGGTAAATATGACATGTTTGTTATTTAAAAAAAAAAATGAACCCTTAAGCCCCGTACACACGAGCGGACTTTTCAACATCCAAAGTCTGACGGAATGATTCCGGCAGACTATTCGATCGTGTGTGGGCTGCAACGGACTTTTGATTCGCAAAAGTCTGACAGACTTTAGAAATGGAACATGCTTCAAATTTTTCCGCCAGAACTCTGCCGGACCCAGTTCCTACCGAAAAATTTGCTTGTGTGTATGCTATTCCGACGGACTAAAACCGACGCTAGGGCAGCTATTGGCTACTGGCTATGAACTTCCTTATTCGAGTCCAGTCGTACGTCATCACGTTCGAATCCGTCGGAGTTTGGTGTGATTGTGTGTGGCCAAGTCCGCTCATTCGAAAAGTCCGTCAGAACTCTGTCAGAACTCCGGCAGAACTCCTTCGAAGGTCTGTTGGACATAAGTCTGGTCGTGTGTAGCCAGTAGCTGCCCTAGCGTCGGTTTTAGTCCATCGGAATAGCATACACACGAGCGAATTTTTCGGTAGGAACTGGGTCCGGCAGAGTTCTGGCGGAAAAATTTGAAGCATGTTCCATTTCTAAAGTCTGTCAGACTTTTGCGAATCAAAAGTCTGTTGCAGCCCACACACGATCGAATAGTCTGCCGGAATCATTCCGTCAGACTTTGGATGTTGAAAAGTCCGCTCGTGTGTACGGGGCTTTAGTTCTGTTCCTACGCCAGAACCTTTCCTTACCTCTGCACACTTTACCTGACGGATGGGGAACCTGTCCTTACTCTGAGCACTCAGACAATGCGGGCCAAATCAGGGAACCAGGGTCTTAACCCCTTGCCTACTGGGCACATTCACCCTCTTCCTGCCAAGGCCAATTTTCAGCTTTTAGTGCTGTCGCACTTTACAATTGTGCAGTCATGCAGCACTGTACCCAAATTGTTATCATTTTTTTCACACAAATAGAGCTTTCTTTTGATGGTATTTAACCACTTGCTTACTGGGCACTTAAACACCCTTCCTGCCCAGACCAATTTTCAGCTTTCGGTGCTCTCACACTTTGAATGACAATTACTCAGTCATGCAACACTGTACCCAAATGAATTTTTTGTCCTTTTTTTCCCACAAATAGAGCTTTCTTTTGGTGGTATTTGATCACCTCTGGGGTTTTTATTTTTTGCGCTATAAATGAAAAAAGACCGCATATTTCTTTGTTTCTGTGACAGAATTATGCAAATTATTAATTTTTCTTCATAAATTTTGGCCACAATTTATACTGCTACATATCTTTGGTAAAAATAACCCAAATTAGTGGATATTATTTGGTCTTTGTGAAAGTTAGAGAGTCTACAATGGTGCGAATCGCACAAAATTTATCACATCTGATGTACTGGTGGACTATCTCGCTTCTTGTGACCGAACAAGTCAGGAAAGTACAAATACCCCTCAAATGACCCCTTTTTGGAAAGTAGACATTCCAAGGTATTTAGTGAGCTTTTTGATGTTGTCATTTTTTTCCCACAATTCTTTGCAAAATTAAGATTTTTCATTTTTTTTTCTCCACAAAATTGTCATTGTAATAGGTTATTTCTCTCACATGGCATGTGTATACCACAAATGACACCCCCCAAAAAATTCTGCTACTCCTCCTGAGTATTACAATACCACATGTGTGGGACTTTTTCACAGCCTGGCCACATAGAGAGGCCCAACATGCAGGTAGCGCCATCATGTGTTCTAGGAACATAATTTACACATCTAACTTGTTGACTATTTATTACACTTTTGAAGCACCAGGACAATGAGACGTGACACGTGACACTGATGACAGATGGCACTGATACGTGGCAATGATGACACTTATACGTGGCACTGATGACAGATGGCACTAATATGTGGCACTGATGACAGATGGCACTTATACGTGGCACTGATGACACGTGGCACTAATACGCGGCACTGAAGACACGTGGCACTAATACGTGGCACTGATGACAGATGGCACTAATACGTGGCACTAATACGTGCCACCAATGACAGATGGCACTAATACATGGCACCGATGACGCGTGACACTGATGACAGATGGCACTGATAAGTGGCATTGATGACACATGACACTGACAACAGATGGCACGTGACACTGACAGGTAGCACTGATGACAAATGGCACTGATACGTGGCACTGATGACAGATGGCACTAATACGTGGCACTGATGACAGATGGCACTATGTGGCACTGATGACACGTGGCACTGATGACAGATGGCACTTATACGTGGCACTGATGACAGATGGCACTGGGGACAAATGACACTGGGGGCAGGTAGAACTGGGGTGGATGGCACTGGGGCAGGATGGCACTGCTGGGGGAGGATGGATGGCACTACTGGGGGAGGATGGATGGCACTGCTGGGGGAGGATGGCCGTTCATCTCTCCCCTCTCACACTCTGTCTGTGTGAGGAGGGAGAGCGGCGCTGAGAGATGATCTCATATGTTTACATATGAGATCATCTCCCATTGGACACGCCGATCGCGCTGTAAACGGCCGTTGTGATTGGCCGTTTACAGCGATCTGTGTTTGCCTGTCTCCGGGGGACACGGCGAACACAGAACTTCCGCGATGCGCGCCCGCGGCGGCGCACATTGCGGAAGTAAACATTAGTGCACTTACTTCTGCACTCCTGTGACCCAGAAAAGCCCACTGACAGCAGACATCTCAGAGCTGCTCCAGGCTCTGGAAGGATTCTGACAATAATGGCAGGATCCACCCTCATCATGCTCTTGCTCCTTCTCCAGCCTGGCTCTTCAGTGAGAGTTTGAGGGGCACAACAGAGATCAGTGACTGGCAGTCACTACTTTCTTTTTAGATTGGACTGGAAATTGAGCGATCAGCAGTCATATAATCACTCAGTTCTTGGTCTTAGAGCCATTGGGGGACAGCTGCAGTATCACACCGATGCTGCAGCCATAGTGGTGAGTACGAATGTTTTATTTTTTTCAGAACCCCACACTTCTCCTTTATATAATGACTTACAGAAGTGTAACTAGGGATTGATTTCTACACCCTGGGCATAGAGGTTGTGATAACCCCTTCCCCATCATATTTTTGGCTTAACCTGTTTTAGCACATTGTACCTGTAATTATTCTGTGCCATGCACTTTTTACACTTTCGACTGCGCAAAAAAATGGCAACTTAGTTATTAAATACAGCTGTATAACTGGCAGCATATACAACAATTTTCTAGCAGTATTATTAAAATTGGGACGCCACAGAGCCATACTGCTTTGTGTCAGTAGTTCAGACTGGTGTTAATATAAGGGCTCATGTAGACGGGGCTTTCGTCAAAAGCAACCATTTTTGTTCAAACAAAGCACTGCGAAAATGCATACATTTGCATGCAAAACAGTGTTTGACAAGAAAAGACTGCATGTCACCTGCTTTGCCTGCAATTCAAACTCTCCTCAATAGGTCATAAGGAGTCTGATGAAATACAATACAAAATAGGTAAAAAAAAGCCACTGCACTGTACTAATTTAATGGGAATCTGCTTACCTGCCTTTAATGTGCTTTTCAAACATGCATCAAACACAGGAAAACAATGCCCATCTATATGAGCCCCTATGGTGCAAAGAATGTTTTGTTGGCACACTTTGGGGCTATTTGATGCCAATTCAGTATCATCCAAATGCCACAGTATGCCTGAGTAATGTTGCGGACCATCTAAATTCCTTTATATGTACAAATAGATAATAATGTATATAATTTAACAAGCAGTGTAGTCATTCTACTCTGTCATTTTTGTACAGTTTAAAAACTGCTAAAGCAGCTGAAATTCCCTTTTAAATCTCACTCTAAAAGAAATAATTTTCTATTTATAACTTACATGCTAAATATACAGATAAAGAAGCTGCCATTGCTAAATTTAGATAACATTTTTCACTTTGTGAATTGGGTAGTTTTTATTTTTTATCTACTGTGCCAGCCAGCGACATCAGAAAGTTATCACTGTTTCAAGACACAGTAAAAGAAAAAGCAGTAATTAAATTAAACTTTGATGGTTTGATACAGAGCAATATTGAACTATTTCTAGAGAAAATATAACAAGTTTTCATTCCAGAGATAAATATTGGGTTACGAAAAAATAAAATAAAAATACTGGCGTCTGTTCAAGGATATTGGACAGTAAAGAGATGTTATCATGTATTACAACTTTAGGGTCAAAGCTGTAAATATATACTACAAATCTTCCTCCAAGGGGATTTTTTTTTCCCTTTGGAAAAAAAGATAGTAAAGCTGGCCATATAGCGGTAGATTTTTGTATGGAAGTTCATATGAAAATTCTTGTCAGTACATTGGATAATGAGACTTGACGAATGTTGTTCAAAAATAATTAAAGTAGAACTGAGCCCTACTATCCTTTATAGCCAAGAAAGCTACCATCTAATGCACCGTACACACGATCGGAAATTTCGCCAGCAAAAGTCCGATGTGAGTTCTTGGTTGGAAATTCTGACATGTGTATGCTCCGTTGGAACAGGTTCTCATTTTTTCGGTCGGAAAAAGTTCTGATCGGAAATTACGATCGTCTGTTCCAATTCCACATTCAAAATCCCTACACATGCTCGGAAACAATTCAGCACATGCTCTGAAGCATTGAACTTCATTTTCGTGGCTCGTCGTAGTGTTGTACATCGCCGCGTACTTAGCGGTCGAAAGTTCCGAGAACTTTTGTGTGACCGTGTGTATGCAAGCCAACTTGAGCTGAATTCCATCGGAAAAACCATCCAAGATTTTTCCGATGGAAATTCCGCTCGTGTGTACGGGGCATAATCCTCTGTTTGATCTGCTGTTGCCAGTGTGCTGCACATGTAATCCGTTATGACATCCGCCATTTGATTTGGCTTGACAGTTGAGAGCAAAAGCAACCGTGACAGTTATCATTCACGCAAACAATTAAAATAGATAGTTTTACTTCTGCTTTAAAAATATGCTTTGAATGTTCGATTCAGGAATGAATAGAATTTCCCAAACAAAATTGGACCCCCTGCTACGTGCTGCTCCACACAGTGTGAACCCAGCCTTAGACATGTTCTGCACCATATTCTATCTATAGGATTTCACTAGTCATTGTAGTTTCCATGTATATCATCTACAAGCTGTATTCTCACCATGAGCGCAGGAACGGTAATACAATATAATCATCAGCAGCCACAAAAATACAATCAGCAGCCACAATTGTAGTTGTCATTGTTGCGAATGCAAAGGCCATCCACAAAATGCTTTAGCTTTACTGCCAGCATGTGAAAAAAGATGGAGCCGAACGGTTTACTCTTAACATTATGTGCAGATTAGAGCAGGGTTCAGTCCAAAATCAGAAGTTAGCTGTATTTTTGTCCCAATAAGCTGCAAGTGGGAGATTCCTGCCTGTTTATGCTTGAGGCCAGGTTCACACTGGTATGACAAACGCTCTGACATTGGGAGCTCATGTCGTATGACGTGTAAAAATCGATGTTTCCCTATGGGAGGCATCTTAACTAGTCCGACACAAGTCGGTCCGACTTTGAAAATGCTCCCTGCACTACCTTTGTACGACTTTGATCCTACTTCAGCCCACTGAATATCACTGAAGTCGGATTGCGGTTTTAACTGATTTGACTTTGGCAGACGACTTGTGCTCTGATCCATCCAAGAGCACACCAGGTCCTTCAGTCTGGTATGGATTTTAAGGGGAACCCCCACACCGAAAAAAAAGAGTGTGCACCCCCCAAAATCCTTACCAGACCCTTATCCGAGCACGCAGTCCAGCAGGCCAGGAAAGGGGATGGGGATGAGTGAGCGGCCCTCCCCCCTCCTGAACTGTACCAGGCCAAATGCCCTCAACATGGGAGGGTGGGTGCTTTGGGGCAGGGGGGGCCCTGCGCCCCCCACCTCAAAGCACTTTGTCCTTATGTTGATGAGGACAAGGGACTTTTCCCAACAACTCTGGCCGTTGGTTGTCGGGGTCTGCGGGCGGGGGCTTATTGGAATATGGAAACCCCCTTTAACAAGGGGGCCCCCAGAATGTGAATGAGTATGTGCCTCCCACCCTATGTGAATGAATATGGGGTACATTGTACCCATATCTATTCACTTAAAAAAAAAGCATGAAAAATAAAACACAGAACACAGGTTTCTAAAGTAATTTATTAATGCAGCTCCAGCGTCTCTTCTGATTTTTTTCTTCCCTCTCAGGCTCAATTCTGCCTCCTCTGCTGATGTCTTCTGTCTCTGCCTGTTCTTCTCCCCTCTCCGGTTCTTCTCCACTGATGTCTTCTAGCCCTCTCTGGTTCTTTTACCTCTGTCCGCTGTCTTCTTGCTCCTTTGCCATTTCTTGGCCGCTATCTTCTCCCTCTGTTCTTCTTCCGATGTGTACTCAACGCTCTCTCCCGCTGTAATGTTAGGTGCGCGGTGCACCACTACTTATATTGGCACAGGGCGGGGTCACCGGGTGACATCATCTGGAGGCCTCACCTCCTTATGACGTCACCTTCCAGCATGCTTCGGGCGCTAACGCACCTAACATTAGAGTGGGAGAGAGCATCGAGTCAACATTGGAAGAGAAACAGAGGGAGAAGGCAGCGGACAAGAAACGGCTAAAGAGTAAGAAGACCCAACAGAGGCAGAAGACAGCGGACAGAGGGAGAAGAACTGGAGAGGGCTAGAAGACATCAGCAAAGAACTGTAGAGGACAGAAGAACAGGCAGAGGCAGAAGACATCAGCGAAGGAGGCAGAAGAGCTGGAGAGGGGAGAAGAAATCGGAATAGACCCCGGAGCTGTCTTAATAAATTACTTTAAAAACCTGTGTACTGCATTTTATTTTTGACACTTTTTTTTAGGTGAAAGGGTAGGGATACAATGTACCCCATACTCATTCACATAGGGTGGGGGACCTGGATCTGGGGGACCCTGTTGTTAAAGGGGGCTTACAGTTTCCAATAAGCAACCAACGGCCAGGGTTGTCGGGAAGAGGCCCTTGTTCTCATCAACACGGAGACAAGGTGCTTTTGCGTGAGGGAGGCGCAAGACCTACAGCCCCAAAGCACTCACCCCCCCATGTTGAGGGCATGCGGCCTGGTACGGTTCAAGAGGGGGGAGCCCTCGCTGGTCCCCACCCTCTTTCCTAACTTGCCGGGCTGCGTGCTCAATAAGGGTCTGGTATGGATTTTGCTGCTTTTTGGCGTGGAGGGGGTTCCCCTTAAAATCCATGCCAGACCGAAGGGTCTATTATGGTCTTGGAGGGGGAACCTATGCCGTTTTTTTTATTTTTTTTTATTTCACCTAAAGATTCATCCCAGACACAAATGGGATCTCCATTCATGGAAGTCGGACAGATGTTGGAGGGCAAAGTCGGATCCATGTCCGTATGACTGCCATGTTGTACCAGTGTAAATCCCGCTTGAGGCATCAACCAATATGGCCACATGGCCCTATTAGGTCAATGATGTTGCAAACACCCCTGCCCCATTGTTATAAATGCATTTCATTGGCCCAGTGGAGATGCTATCATGTGACAGCTTTCCAAAATGTCATCCCGAAATTAAAGAACTCTGGTCTGCACATACAGTATCTCACAAAAGTGAGTACACCCCTCACATTTTTGTAAATATTTTATTATATCTTTTCATGTGACAACACTGAAGAAATGACACTTTGCTACAATGTACAGTAGTGAATGTACAGCTTATAGAACTGTGCAAATTTGCTGTACCCTCAAAATAACTCAACACACAGCCATTAATGTCTACATTACAACTGTCTGGCAACAAAAGTGAGTACACCCCAAAGTGAAAATGTCCAAATTGGGCCCAATTAGCCATTTATCCTACCCGTTGTCATGTGACTCATTAGAATTACAAAGTCTCAGGTGTGAAAGGGGAGCAGGTGTGTTAAATTTGGTGTTATTGCTCTCAGTCTCTTATACTGGTCACTGGAAGTTCAACACAGCACCTCACGGCAAAGAACTTTCTGAGGTTAAAAAAAAAAGAATTGTTACACTACATAAAGATGGCATAGGCTATAAGAAGATTGCCAAGACCCTGAAACTGAGCTGCAGCACGGTGGCCAAGACCATACAGCGGTTTAACAGGACAGGTTAGAATCAGAACAGGCCTTGCCATGGTTGACCAAAGAATTTTAATGCACGTGCTCAGCATCATATCCAGAAGTTGTCTTTGGGAAATAGATGTATGAGTGCTGTCAGCATTGCTGCAGAGGTTGAAGGGGTGGGGGGTCAGCTTGTTAGTGCTCAGACCATACGCCACACACTGCATCAAATTGGTCTGCATGGCTGTTGTCACAGAAGAATGCTTCTTCTAAAAATGATGCACAAGAACAGTTTGCTGAAGACAAGCAGACTAAGAACATGGATTACTGGAACCATCTCCTGTGGTCCGATGAGAAAAAGATAAACGTATTACCTACTTTTCAGGTTGAGGGGTGGGGTGGTAACATCACAATCTTTGCCTCATACAATCAGAGAATGCTTACCATTCATTGAAGAAATGCACAGTATTACCTGAATGGTTCCCATTCTGAGCGAGCGACTTCCTGTGCTCGCTATGCAACAGGGCAGCCTCTCAGCAAGGAAACCAGAAGCTAGTGGCAGGTAAAGTGCACAATGGTTGTGGCAGCCAGAGTGACTAGTTCAAAAATAGATTGATGACAAAACAATTGATGCACTTTACCTGCGTACCCATCTGCCCAACCATGTTTAAGGGCCACTAACACATATGGGGCCAGTGGATCACCATCCATATGAGCATCTGTGTCTTATACGTGTATACATATTATATATCTGTATACTGTATATTTTATTGGAGTCTGTAGAGTGAATATGTTGCCTAATGCATTAGAATATACCTCACCTCCTTCATATAAAGCCATTACCTCTGATGAAAGAAGTAAAAAAAAATATGCTGCTGTGATCAAGAAACTGCATAGTCCTGGAATGTAAAGGACTGAGCTTCCTGCCTTGACAATACCTATTTGTGATCTTTGTCCATCTGTCGCTCTTTGTTTGTTTGATGTTTGGTCTTTGGTCCTAATGTACAGTTTGGAATGTCCAGTACTATAAATAAAAAGCACAAAGCACTTGTCTTTTATATACTATGGAACAGACCTTAAAAGCAAGCTCTACTGAGTTTCTGAGATAACATTTTGCTAAGCACTCTACTCTGAGCACTGCTACACAACCAGGATCATGACTCGATAATGATGAAATCTATGTACCTTTTTATTTTTTTATTAGCACTTATGTGCATTTGTGCAATCAATACTTTGTTTGGAATTTACCACTATATACCTGCATCTTTACATTACCTGGCCTACTGCAGATGCATAAATGTAAATAAGTGTACTTGCATAGAACTGAGTAGATTTTTGTGGCTCGCTGGTCCTCCTCGTTAAATCCAACCTGTTTCTGCCCAGGACGCTAGTCTACCTTATTGATCTACACTGCTACACTGCTCTACCAGTAAGCATTATATTGAGAGAGCCAAGACCAGTACACAGGGCTTTTTTTCAGTGGGAAAATGGAGGAACGCAGTTCCAGCACCTCCAGTGCTGAATGTATACAATGTATACAATGATTATGTCTGCCGGGGTATCTATTGTTTCTGGAGAGGATCTATTTTTGCGTGGGATTCTATTGTTGCTGATGGAGGATCTTTTGTTACTGGAGGGTCAATTGTTGCTGGAAGGGATCTACTGTTTAGAGAGGGGTCTACTGTTGTTGGCTTCTGGAGAGTCTATTGATGCTTCATGAGGGTCTATTGTTCCTGGGGGGGGGGGGGGGGGTCTATTGCGGCTGGCTGCAGGGGATCTATTTTATTGCATTTCTCGTTTCTCATCAAATTGCGTACAAATTACTTAGCACTACAAAATGATACTTGGCTCTGTATTCTCTTAATGGGGTCGTACAGGGAGCTGGGTAGGGAGTGGAACAAAGGGTTGGTGTTCACAGGTAGGTGGGGCAGAACCAAGGGTCAGTGCTGGAAGGTGGTTAGGGGGAAGAGACACAAAGTGACTTAGAAGCAGGGAGTTCCTGCACCTATTCTCTGAGAAAAAAAAGCATTGTCAGTACACATTTAAAGTTATACTTAAAGTGCATCTAAAGTTGATTAAGTAAAAAGGCTGACACTATTTTTTTTAAGAGAATGTGTATGCCATTTCTTTCATGGATGATTTTACATACATGAATGTGCAGCTCCATGTACAGTCTCAACATGATTTTCTGCTGGGTTGCGAGGTTAAGTCATACTGGCCAATCAAGATGGTCAAGGACTCTAAAGCCAGAAGAAGACTGGGAGAAGAGGGAAGCACTAATAATGGAGGGGAGTCCAGATATTGCACACTGGAGAGGTCACTTTTCTCTGTCAATCTTTTATAATGTATCAATATGTTGTACATATTAAAAATCTCTTGGGGGCCCTAAATTGTTATTTGGTCTGGTGGTTTATATCCATTTTAAATGTACACTGCCACTACAAGGCCAGTAGTAAAAAAAAAACAGCCTGTAAAAAAAGATGCTATATACTTACCTTCCCAGCCACCACAGATACCAGGTATTTCACACACCAGTGGCGTGGCAGAGCTTCAACTTAAGGACTAAGTTCACCTTTGTTCACCTTTTTTTTAACCTAAATTCCAACTCCCCTATGTACCAATATAACATTAATGTACCTATTTTGCAAAAATAAAACAGCTTTCCATTATTCTACATAGGCTTACCTCACTCTCTTCAAAGCTGTTTAAAAACCCTGCTCAAATACTTCTGCCTTATTTCCAGGACAGACTTTAGGTAATGACAAAGGAAAGAGTTGACCAGCTGAGGGTAAATGATGCAGGGTGTGTGCTAATGCGGTCAGCTCCTTCCTGTGTCGTGACCTAAAGTTTATCCAGGAAGTAAGGCAGAAGTAATCGAGCAGTGATTTTAAACAGCTATGAAAATAGTGAGGTGGAACTGTGTAGAATTAATGGTAAGCTGTTTTATTTTTGCAAAATAAGTACATTAATCCTATATTGGTACATAGGGGAGCTGGAATTTAGAAGAAAAAAAAAGTTTAACTCAGCCTTTAAGGCAGTGGTCATCAACCCTGTCCTCAGGGCCCACTAACAGGCCAGGTTTTATGTATTACCTTGGAGAGATGCAGGCTAGAATACTGAAATCACTGAGCAGCAAATGATATCACCTGTGATGTATTTCAATTCTCTTGAAAACCTGACCTGTTAGTGGGCCCTAAAAGCCTATGGACTGTCATGCAGAATACTGAGGATCGTGGGAATTGAAGTCCAGGACATCAACCATAGAATGGGACTCATGGACCCTTACACTTCAGATCCCATAGGACAATGAGGGAAAGGGGGAGTGATGGAATAGCTTTTAACAGACTCCACTGAAAACTTCCTCCACTTGGCAATGCAGGAGCCCATGTGTGCCCACATATCTGTGAGAGATCAGACTGGCAGAAATGGCAGCTTGAAACCTGATAGTGGTGACGTTCAAGCAGGGCTGCATGGACCTCCGCAAATAAGTACATCTCATCCTTGCTGCAAAGGGGTCCTCTGCTACAGCGGGAGTCTACAGCTGCACTTCGGGGAATGGTGAGAGGCACTAGATATTGCGGTATTAGTTTATTTGCTATCATTTCATTTACTGTTTACTTACTTGCTTTTTTACATTATACTGTATATATTTGGCATGAGGTTCTGGCTTTGAACAATTACTGACACCAAATCCTTAGAATACACTTGTCACTGACATCAAAGGCCAGCAATGTCTAATTAATGTTAGTTTAGGCCATTATATTCTAGATTTTCTGGCACCCCTATTTTTTTTCATAAGTAGCCTTACTCTGGTGTACCCAATACCCAGGAGAGCAAAGTTTTCAAGTACTTAGATGACATAAGATACAATTTTGGATGACCATGAGTAGATACTTTAATTGTTTTCTAATGTCCTATAAGCTAGTAGAACAAAAATTGGAGAAAACATTGTAAATGCCATCTTTGATTTTGATTTGGTATAGCGGACAGTCAGCCATTATCTATCCACTGATTTACCTTTTACGTTATATATGTTTAATGTGTCAGTGCAGAATGAGAATATGCATACAAATAATGTGCACACCACTATGATATTCTTGTGGATAATGTGTCATATAAATAATCAATTTTAATTTTAATCTAGCTAGGTGAAATTTGTTATGAGTAATGGGAACATTTATTTAATTCAAATATGATATTGACTGAAAAGGATGAAGATTTGTTAACCAAGTGCATACAGACGTCTCTGTCTGGCAAGACCACATTTTGTTTAATTGGCTAGATAGGAATTTATAACCCAAAGTAAAACATCTTATGTCTTGCCTGTCCATTTTCATGGTGGACCGGGGCAGTGATGTGTTTGTTAACCTTTATCCAGACACAGCTGAGAATGAGACTTTCTGAGAGAGTCTATTTAATAGGGTACACGGCATTCTCTTTGCAATTAGAAACAGAAGAGAAGAGCACTTGAGACTATGAACACCAGCACCTCTATGGCCTAGAAATTTCATTTGTATATATCTATGATTAACCACAAGTGTGATATTAAAATGAACAGCAGTGGCAAGTGTTGAGTCTAATCATAGATCAGAGATCTGAACATTGCAGGTTAATAACATACCTTTAAAGTGCATAAACACATCATAAGGCCCTGGACCTGGTCTTTAGTCAGATATTCTGACTACCCTGATTTCTCTGTCAATATTAACGGCTCAACTATCAACTTGTCCCCCCCACGCCAAGATCCTAGGTGTAACCCTGGACTCTGAACTAACCTTTTGGCCCCACATCCAAGATACAGCCAAAATTTGCTGCCTCAACCACCCCAACATCTCCAAGATACGCCACTTGCTAACCAATGTCATCACAAAGCTTCTAATCCACTCCCTGGTCATCTCCCACCTTGACTACTGCAACTCCCTCCTCATTGTCTTACCTCTAAATAGGCTATACCCACTTCAGTCCATCATGAACGCTGCTGCCAGGCTCATCCACCTCACAAACTGCTCAGCGTCTGCTATACCCCTCTGCCAATCCCTCCATTGGCTGCCGCTCAGCCAATTAATTAAATTCAAGATACTAGCAACTACAACTTACAAAGCCCTCCACAACCTCGCCCCCAGCTACATCACTAACCTAGTCTCAAAATATCAATCTAATCATTCTCTTCGCTCCTCCCAAGACCTCCTGCTCTTGTGACCTCATCCCATGCTCGCCTTCAGGACTTCTCCAAAGCCTCTCCCATCTTCTGGAATGCTCTCCCCAATCTGTCTGATTTTCTCCTACTTTATCCATTTTCCCTGAAAACTCATCTCTTCAGAGAAGCCTATCTGGCCCCCACCTAACAACTGCACATTTATCTTCTCCACCAGCACATCCCCTACAGTTATTACCCCTTGTATCACTTGAATTTCCCTCTTAGATTGTAAGCTCTAAGGAGCAAGGCCCTCTGATTCCTAATGTATTAAAGTGTATTGTACTTGTACTGTCTACCCTCAAGTTGTAAACTGTTGGCTCTATATAAATAATGTATAATAATAATAATATTCAGCAACTTTATAGCAAATAAATTAAAACAGGTAAAATTTTGACAAGTTTGGGTAAAGAGTGCAAGTAGATAAGTGCTCAGCTCCTTTGTTGGCCCCCATGGGACATAGTGTGGCCCTTCCTGCAAAGATGTGAAGCTTCCAGTGTCTGGTATTACCTGAATCGGGAATACTTGGTAAGATCCTGACACCCTGAGTAGGACTGAAATTGGGGACAAGATTAGTAGCACCAACTGTATTCAACCAACAGGGTGAGAAGCCAATTATGAAACATTATGTGCTCCAAAGTGATATTTGACCTAACTGTTTATGCTAAATGGTAATGCCCTGAAATTGTATGTGCTATAATTGTGTGCCTTGAAGTTGGAAAGTTTTGGAAGTATATTGGACTCGCCTCTTCTTACCACCTGTGGCCTATCCTAAGAACTTGTATCTGGTTCTAAAGAAAGGAATACATTGTAAAGTGTAGAGAACAGTAATGTCTATTTGCTGGCGAATGTAAACTATTTGGCTCTCCCTGGGAGCATGTGGTGATAATAGGGGCGCTGAAATATACACCTTACTTAAAAAAGTGAAAAAAATAACTTAATAATCATATGCGACTAAAGTGATAAAACAACCTATCACCATACAATAATGATCATGTGACAATTGCAAAAAGTTAGTAAATAGTAAAGTCCCAATTGAATAATAAAGAGCAACATATATCCAAAGTCCATACAATGATTCATCTAAGAAATTTGTGATAAACTCCGTCTACATCCATTTGCCAGAATATACTGAAATCTTCTAAAAAATAGTGAAACGTCCCTTCACCAAGGTTTGGACACGGACAACACCCAACCATGAGGATACAGTTGTCTTCTTACCAGATGGTGTTGACTACTTTAATTAAAAAGATAGTCAGCTGAGCTTGTGCAGGTAAATCCCTGCTTCACATGGAATATGATGGGTCTCTATGGAAAAAACCTTCCTCCTCATAGGCTCAAACGGGGCATAAAAAAGGAGAGCAAACGATATCCATAGTATAACACCGTTTTAATTAAAACAAAAATTTAAAAACATAAAGCCAAATGGCTGCTTACATTTCTCAGTGCCCGACCTGGCACTGGGGCTGCTCGCTTAAACAAATCGTTTTGTGGTAGGTTCATAGTTCCTCGTTGTGTACGGCGTGCGTTCCACCGAATGCGGCCGACAACCAAAACGTCCGAAACTGTGCGTATACGAACGTGACCAGGTACCGCCTCGACGTACGTTTCATTTTCACATCTTCAGGAAGCGTACCTAGTCACAAGGTCAACGTTCTTTGTAGTGTACCGATCGATCGTGAAGACCAATAGGATACACCAAATTTTGTGCGCAGCCTCAGTACCACTCAAGGCCTAATGGATAATCCATTATTCACAAAACATAACTTTCTTACATAATACAGTTAAAAATTCTTACTACAAATAAAGCCATTAGCTATTCACACTCTATCAGAGGGAAGAGGGAACCATAGATTACAAAAATTACAAACATTAATATTAATTAGATATCTTATTAATTAATTCACATTCATTGCCAAAGAAATGTGTACCTTCTCGTAATTTACATGGTTGGCCTCTAGATGTCAGTCTACAGGCAAAAATATCTTATGCCACTGATTAAGCTAATAATTGCTTTTGAAATAGAAGTTTAATTGCACATTCCTTAATTCTGTTTGACACTATTCCCAAAGAAAAATGTATTAGTAACCCTCACAGTTTTTCCTTCATATATTTCTTTGATTCTTTTGAGAATTATGAACACCCCTCCATGTTCACCATCAACAATCTCTTTTTTATCCAATTTATGCTCTCAATATTTTAAATTAATTTTTAATTAATTTTAAATGCTCCTCCTATATGTGTATTAATAACTAAAATGTGTTCATCTTGTCTATAAATATATGGAAACGTATCCTCTATAGTGAGATGGACTAGATTCCAAAAAGAAGCAATCTGGATCAAGAAAACCGGCCTCAGTCGTTTGGCAAAAAACAATTTAGGTCTAGCTCTATGTTCATACCCAGGGGTTGCATTGTTTTTAATTTATATATCCATTTTGTTTCATTCTTTGATATTTCTCTTTTCATATGTGTCCCTCTCCAGTGTTTTGCAATCTTGTCAATCCCATAAAATTTGCAAAGAGAAGGGTCGCTTTTATGATGTGATTTGAAATGTCTTGACACGCTGTGATTGGGAAAACCTTTCTTAATATTTGTGAGATGTTCATTAATTCTGACTTTTAATTGTCTGGTTGTTCGGCCTACATACTGTATTGAGCATGGGCATTCTATCACATAGGGGACATGATCCGAATTACATGTGATTAGTGGTTTGATTTTATACTCCATTTTTGTAACTTGGGATTGAAACTGAGTAACCTTTTTCGATGAGCCAGGTTTTCTGGTTAGCCTGCAGGCTTTACATCTAGTACAATAATGAAAACCGGACCCATCCAGAAAAGTTGACAACTTTTTTGGGGGATCTGGGACGTTGCGGGCTATTTGGTGTCTCAAACCTGGTGCCCTTCTGTAAATAAATTTAGGGTTTTGTGGAATTATAGATGCTAGATCCTTATCTTGCTGCAAAATGGGCCAATATTTTTAAAAAATGGTTTCCACCTGTCTGTACTGTCTATTGAACCCTGTCACAAAGGCTGTGGCCCCTTGGTGCTCTGATTTGGCTTTTGATACCAATAATGTTTGTTTATCCATCTGGGATACCTGTCTTACAACCTTCTCTAGGGTTTTTTGAGAGTAACCTTTTTCTAAGAACCTACTTGTTAATACCTGAGCCTGTGAGTGGAAGTCAGACTCTTCCTCGCAGTTGCGTTTTAATCGCATATATTGTCCTTTCGGAACTGCTCCTATCCATTGTGGATGGTGACAGCTATGTGTAGGTACATAACCATTTCTATCTGTAGCTTTGAAGTAAGTTTTAGTAACAAACTTGTTATGCTTTTTTATAATAGTAAGGTCCAAATAGTTCACTTCCTCGTTACTGTGTTTGGCTGTGAACTTCAAGCTATAGTGATTACCATTCATCTGATTCAAAAATTCTTTAAAGCTATCCAAAGTACCTTTCCAAAAAAGAATCACATCATCGATGTATCTTTTGTAAAAAATGAAAGATTTATTAATGTTTTTATAGATGGTTTCTGATTCCCATCTATTCAGAACAATGTTGGCTACACTGGGAGCATAACGTGCTCCCATGGCCACTCCTGCTATCTGGTTATAATAATCGTTATTAGCCCAGAAAAAAATGATTACTCATTGCCAGATCAAGGCATTTAATTAAATAATTTATCTGAGCCTTCTTGAGTTTGGATTCTTTTGTTAGTGCCCACTTTATTGCTGTAAGTGCATCCTTATGTTGGATATTGGTGTGTAAGGACTCAATGTCCACCGTAATCATGATGGTGTTTTCTACTAGATCCTGTAGAAGCACTAACAGGTCTCTACTGTCCTTCAAATATGAAGGACTTTTAGTCACTAGTGGTTTAAAAAAAACATCTAGATATTCCCCTAGTCTTGTAAACAGAGATTCCATCCCACTTACTATTGGTCGACCTGGTGGGCACTCTTTATTTTTATGTATTTTTGGTAATATATACATTACTGGAATTTTTGGAACATATGGTATAAGGTAATCAGCTTCCTTTTGATTTAAAATTTCTTTATATAGGCCCTCTGTTACCCAATTTGTAAGTTGTATTTTTTATTTTGAAGTAGGACCTCCTTTTAATTTATTATAAGTATTTGAATCATTTAATAGTCGTCCCATCTCCTGATAATAGTATTCACGAGATAATACCACCAGACCCCCCCCCCCCCCCTTATCTGCTGCTCGTACCACTATCTGTTTTCTTCTATAGTTTTTATACCTTCCCAAATTCCTCACTTCATGCTGCACCATATTTTTAAATACTTGTATATGGTGATGCATTTCTTTGTTAGGATTGAACACAGAATTGTTTTTTAACCCACTATGTACATATAGGGACTCTGTAGTGGGAATATTTGTTTTTATATTTGGGTTTGCAAAATATTTTTTAATATTGAGTTTCCTCACATATTTCTCGATGTCAACAAATAATTCAAACTTGTCCACATCTTTATTCGGGGCATATTTTAAACCTTGATGTAATACTTATAATTCTTTCTCTGAGAGCTCAACTCCTGCCAGATTAAAAATACCCTCGTTTATTTGTCTCTCTTTCTTTTTCTTTCTCCCGCCTCCTCTCTTTCCTCGTTTTCTATAAATTCTTGTGGTGGGTAGTAGGTGGAATACGATAAGGCCCTTTCCATCCTTTCCATTCCCCCCCCCTGGTGTTGGTTTTGATAGGGCCCAGGCCTGCCCCTAAAGTTACCTCTAAAAGAGCCTCTAGGGGGTCTCGGGGGATATTGATTCCTCGTAGGCTCATAATAATTGTAATCGGGCTGTCTATTATCCAAAGGGCCGTATCTATTATAGGTCTGTGTTGGATAGGGAGAAGGATGGGGATAGGGATTGGATGGTGGATAGTGATGGATTTTTGAATTTCCTCCTGGTTTATTAATTGTTTTCTTGGGGGTGCTGGAAACTTTTTTAGTTTTGGCTACTGATTCTAAAGTAGATTCCCTTTCGCCTGAAGTTTCCATACCGGATGTGGTTAAAAGGGTTTCTTGCCATTTTTATATACTTTATTTTGTTCAAAATCTTTAATATCCCTCTGATACTTTTAAAATTTTTTGTTTTTAATTTCACTATCATATTGGGAGCATTGACTTACACTAATGCAAATTTAGGACAAGTGGCCAGTTAGTGGTACCTGGGAATGGAACGTTATGCCCACGCTGTATTAGCAGTGCCTACATGTTACCTAGGATGGCCTACATGTAAATGTTGTTTGCCTAGAAACCCTCTCTCTCCTCTAGATTTAGTATTTAAGTATTTGCATAACTCCTTCTAAGAACTAGTGCACTGCTTGCATCAAGGATGAGGGCTCTTGAAAGGAGTAATCAGGCAGGGTGCTGTTATGCCTTCATAAAGCCAGACATAGTACAGATGAAGGATGGAGCAAATTCCTGTTGCAGGGGGCTCTGGGGCTGATCTGCATTGATGAGGAGACCCTCCAGCTGTTACCCAACCAGTCTAGAATGCAGTCTTAGTTACTTGTCAATAATCATCTCTTCTGATCTGGTATTAATAGCATGTATGTAATATACAATGAACCTCTGAACTACATTGCTTACTCCTGACCTCTGCACTGTGGGTTATTACTGACTGATAAACTCTGTGTTACATATCACTGACCTCCATAATGTGCATTGCATAAGCCTGACCTATGCATTGTGCATTACATACTCCTGACCTCTGCACTGCATTACATAGTATTGGCGTCTGGACTCTGCACTAAATATTACTGAATTCTGTACTCTGCATTAGTTACTCCTGACTTCTGCACTGTTGAATACTTACTACTGACCCATAAACTGTGTTACATACTACTGAACTCTGAATTACTCCTAACCCCTGCATTCTGTGTTTTACCCACTCTTGCACTATATACATTATATACACCTGATCCCTGGACTCTGTATGTAGGCTCAAGTGAAGCCTGTCCCACTGTTAGTGCAATTCTGCAACAGCCACACTTTGTCGGCGGGGTTTGAGGGGGTCCTGCAGATCCATGGAATTATGCAAGAATAATTGGGAGCTAGGTGTATCATCAGTAAATGCAATGTAATTAGCAGGGCATCTGGCTAATTAGGTTGACTATGGAAAAATCTGCTTGTAAGCTGAATGAGTTAAAATATTCATATTTGACTGGAGTGTGCTTGCAACCAAACAAGAAAGCCTGTCGTAAGAGAAATACAGGAGCTGCCTTTATAATTAATGAAATGCTTGTTTGACATCTGTAATGCTGATGTACTATCTTCAGTTCATTTTGAATGGATGACCTGGAGCTGACTTAATTTACAGTATGCAGGTCTGTGACTCAGAATTTTATTGCGGTCTCTGTATTGCCTCATGACAAGTATCCTTTGTGGTGCCCCTGACGTGTCTTGTTCACGTGCTTATGAACGGTCAATCACTCTAGTAACTCATTCAATAAAACGCACACAGTATACTACTCAGTGCATGCTGGGCTAATTTAGTGTTGCTAGCTAATAAATCTTAGCAGGAAGTGTAATTTTTTTACAATTGCTTTTCCCATATGCTGTCAATTTGTTGAACAATGCTACATTTTTCAAGGGTAGGTATACAGCAATCAGACACAGGTATGGGCTGCTGTAAAGCAAGAAAGGTCTTTGCAATACAGGTTGACAGCAAGCTGTTATGCTTCTTGAATGCAGCTGTGCCATATGCCATCTGACGGGGAGACTCGGTTCACCCTCATCTGTTAGCAGATTAGATTGCTTCTGCTTTACAATCACCTTTGGGATATAGAGGACAAAGATGTATCACAGTAACGACAACCCCAGTGAGATGATAAAATTGGAGAAGTGATGGGGTCAAGCTTGTACAACAGAAGTTTAATAGTCTCTGGTGACATCTGTAATTGTTAGGAAACCTCTGCTCAGGTTTTATTTAGAAACATATTAGGAATATCTTACATCAGATGAAATAGTCTACAAACATCCATGCCAGCATCCGGAATTGCCCTTTAGAAACTCATGGAAATTAGGTTCATTGACTGTCTATGGTTTGGACTGCCATTTCCAAACTCATTTCTTATCAATAATGTCAGCTGTGGAAGCCATAACTATTTTTTTCACCACCTCTGACGTATGAATAAAGTAAATGCATCATAAAAAGGCCATTTCCACCACTCTAGAGGAGCAGGAAAATTGCTGAGGTATACCAGAGATTTCCCTGCATGGAATGTAAAATAACAATCCATCCAACAAAAATAATTCTTATTTCCTTAAATGTACAGATGTCGTTGGTACAGAGAACAATGGGTAACCGTGCAGAAACTTCCAGCTCATTAGTTAAGAATTTCTTTTTTGTTTTCATGGACAGCTATATAGATGACCTTGTCATCACAAATCACAAAACAAAATTGCTGCAGATATAAAGAGCAGTGACCTCCAAAAACTTGCAGCTATGGCTAAAACCCAGATTGTTCTAACTGGCACTAATAGTCCTTTCATGCAGGCTTTCCTATCGGGTCCATCTGTCTGTTTTTCAGGTGGACCTGATCGAAGATCCATGTGGGTCTATAGGCAGACTGATGTAAGACGACTTTTACACCTGCCTTCCTCCGATTCCGTTCAGGTTCAGAAAAAAAAACCCATAAAAATAATTCATCCTTTTCTATCAGAAGTAGTTTGATGTAAATTAATGTTTACATCTGACTACCTATGGGTATGAATGTAAAAAAACTGACATCTGTCCTGTTCAGATCCAATTCAGCAGTGGATCTGCTCAAGGATCCACTGCTGAACTGAGCTGAGTAGCACCATGTGAAAGGGTCCTAAGACTTCCAAGTAGTGTCAGAGTTGGTGACTACCTTCAACTCCCCACAGTTATTGGCCTATGACTATGATGGCTCTACTGGCCAGCATGTGGACGGGGCCACTCACCCTGCATGTGGACGTACCTTTCGCTGTGTACACAATTATCAATGCCCATGACCAGGTGGGGACTTCGGTCATGTAAGAGGATAACAATGCAGTTCCCTGACTTGGAGATGAGCCTGTCCCATGTCACTGCATACTGTTTCCTGAAGTATGTTGCATTTAGGAGGGTCACTGCTGAGCCCATGCCCTCTCCACCAGTCCATTGTACCCCTGTTACCTCACTCCCAGTAACAGAATGGGGTTCTGACATGTAGATAGCACTGACCTCATGCATGCACTTGTTAAAATGGTTGTAAACCCAAGGACAAAAAAAGTAAACCTGCAAGACAAAGGCATAATGAGCTAGTATGCACAGCATACTAGCTAATTATGAATTGCTTACCTGAGATAGAAGCCCCTGCAGCTGTCCTCGTACACCACTCCATCGGCTGACATCGCTCCCAGAGTTACTTCCAGATATCGCGGACTCCGGCGCTGTGATTGGCTGGAGCCATGATGACGTCACTCTCCCGCATGCACCCAGGAGCCACCGGTAACAGCACACTCACTGAAGCAATGGCACGTACGTTCCATTGCTTAAGTTTGCTTCAATGCGCATGTGCCGATGACGTCGGCACATGCAAATACAGTTCAGCTTTAGGAGATATCTAGGATAGCTACAGGCTTACCTGTAGCAAAAATGGTGTTGTAAGGGTTTACAACCACTTTAACTACTTTCTTTCTATACTATATGACCAAGCTTCAGGTCTCCGTAATGTGGGTTTTGTTCTGGTTGCTTTGGGATACCGCCTGCTGGGGAGGGAGATGGGACACCGACCCCCTCGCTACGGAAGGACGCGTTGCCTACACCAGGTACTATGATTTAAGACCGGCTACAATTTACTCTGCTCTAGATCTTGGTTACTCATAGCAACTGCATTACTCCTCTTGCTTGTCTTGCGGTGCAGACCCTTTGTAGTGGTTTGGCTTCATACCTCACATGTACTTTACTGACCCTAGTTCTTTCATATGCCAAAAACCATCATGCTCCCCTTTAGAATGACTTCAGACCAGGCTTAGAACAGCTTACGCAACTTTACTAAAATGTCTTTTAGTATTACTGTTCAATGTGAACAACAATCTCAACATGATCCTAATCATGGCTGATCTTCGGATTACTGGTGCCTCCAGCGGACAGCAATTTAAATGTATGTATACATCTACTTTAAAGGCATAATCCACATTTAAAAAAAAAAGTTAATAAATGCATCCACATTAATAAAAACATTGTGCATTTAAAAAAAATGTCATTCATGTCTGAAGAGCACGTGAACCACAGTCAATATGTCAAGCACAGGCTCTTGCATTTTCTTATCCCTAGCTCCAGGTAAGTACAAAGGTCTGGATCTCATGTTATGGGGCTGGGGGAAGTAAACAATGAACTTCAAGTGTGGTGACTTCACCGACCTGCTGCTGACATGATCTGTGAGTCCCTCTGTATATCTTTTCATTTCCCCACTCACAGATCCCTGTGAATGGATAGCATGGCTGTGCAGGTGGTAAGTGGGGGGTTGGAGAATTTAATGTTACACCCTAAATATGGATATAACATGCATCATGGCATGAAAGGTAGACAATGGGGGTGATTAACTAAGACGAATGTGCTGCGCTGGTTCATACAATAATTGATGTGCCAGAAAAATCATTAATTGATCGTGCGAACCTGGCGGACGCGCAACATGGTAATAAATAAAAAATCCAACTGGCACTATGGTAAATACGATTTTCTCGTTGATAATAGCACATGCCCAATGTAATTAGTTAACCACTTAAGGACCGCCGTATTGCCATTGTACGTCATTACAATGGCACAGGCAGGCACAAGCACGTACATGTACGTGCCTACCTTCCAGCGGGTGGGGGGTCCGATTGGACCCCCTCCCGCTGGATACGGCGGTCCGGTTCGCTCCAGGAGCGATCCGTGATGAGGGGATGGCCACCCCCTCTGGATCGCTCCTGGCCAATGAGAAGCTTCCTCCCACTGTGTATTGTTTACACAGGAAGGAGGAAGTGATGTCATTCTCCTCGGGGCGGTCTTTTTGACCGGACTACGAGGAGAAGACTAAAAGTAAGTGTGCACCAACACTACACTGACATGTAGGTACACACAGGCACACAAACCCCCCCGATCCCCCCCCCCGATCGCCCCCCCCAGTCACAGTGTCACTGATTGCATTGATCATTTTTTTACTGATCACTGCATTCAGTGTCAGTTGTAACAGTAAAAACTGTCAGGGCAGTTAGTGTTAGGTCCAGGGTAGCCCCCTATCACCCCCCAATAAAGATTTAACCCCCTGATTGCCCCTAGAGTTAACCCTTTCACCCCCTTTTGCCAGTGTCACTAAGCGATCATTTTTCTGATCGCTGCATTAGTGTCGCTAGGTAGCTAGTTTTTTTTTTAGGTTCGCCGCCAGGTTTTTATAGCGCTAGGTACCCCGCTATACTACCCAATAATGGTTTTAACAACCTGATTGCCCCTAGTTAACCCTTTCACCCCCTTTTGCCAGTGTCACTAAGCGATCATTTTTCTGATCGCTGCATTAGTGTCGCTAGTGTCGCTAGGTAGCTAGTTTTTTTTTAGGTTCACCGCCAGGTTTTTATAGCGCTAGGTACCCCGATATACTACCCAATAATGGTTTTAACCCCCTGATTGCCCCTAGTTAACCCTTTCACCCCCTTTTGCCAGTGTCACTAAGCGATCATTTTTCTGATCGCTGCATTAGTGTCGCTAGTGTCGCTAGGTAGCTAGTTATTTTTTTAGGTTCACCGCCAGGTTTTTATAGCGCTAGGTACCCCGATATACTACCCAATAATGGTTTTAACAACCTGATTGCCCCTAGTTAACCCTTTCACCCCCTTTTGCCAGTGTCACTAAGCGATCATTTTTCTGATCGCTGCATTAGTGTCGCTAGGTAGCTAGTTTTTTTTTAGGTTCACCACCAGGTTTTTATAGCGCTAGGTCCCCCGATATACTACCCAATAATGGTTTTAACCCCCTGATTGCCCCGAGTTAACCCTTTCACCCCCTTTTGCCAGTGTCACTAAGCGATCATTTTTCTGAACGCTGCATTAGTGTCACTAGTGTCGCTAGGTAGCTAGTTTTTTTTTTAGGTTCACCGCCAGGTTTTTATAGCGCTAGGTACCCCGATATACTACCCAATAATGGTTTTAACCCCCTGATTGCCCCTAGTTAACCCTTTCACCCCCTTTTGCCAGTGTCACTAAGCGATCATTTTTCTGATCGCTGCATTAGTGTCGCTAGGTAGCTAGTTTTTTTTTTTAGGTTCACCGCCAGGTTTTTATATAGCGCTAGGTACCCCGATATACTACCCAATAATGATTTTAACCCCCTGATTGCCCCTAGTTAACCCTTTCACCCCCTTTTGCCAGTGTCACTAAGCGATCATTTTTCTGATCGCTGGATTAGTGTCGCTAGTGTTGCTAGGTAGCTAGTTATTTTTTTAGGTTCACCGCCAGGTTTTTATAGCACTAGGTACCCCGATATACTACCCAATAATGGTTTTAACCCCCTGATTGCCCCTAGTTAACCCTTTCACCCCCTTTTGCCAGTGTCACTAAGCGATCATTTTTCTGATCGCTGCATTAGTGTCGCTAGGTAGCTAGTTTTTTTTTTAGGTTCACCGCCAGGTTTTTATAGCGCTAGGTACCCCGATATACTACCCAATAATGGTTTTAACCCCCTGATTGCCCCTAGTTAACCCTTTCACCCCCTTTTGCTAGTGTCACTAAGCGATAATTTTTCTGATCGCTGCATTAGTGTCGCTAGTGTCGCTAGGTAGCTAGTTTTTTTTTTTAGGTTCACCGCCAGGTTTTTATAGCGCTAGGTACCCCGATATACTACCCAATAATGGTTTTAACCCCCTGATTGCCCCTAGTTAACCCTTTCACCCCCTTTTGCCAGTGTCACTAAGCGATCGTTTTTCTGATCGCTGCATTAGTGTCACTAGTGCCGCTAGGTAGCTAGTTATTTTTTTAGTTTCACCGCCAGGTTTTTATAGCGCTAGGTACCCCGATATACTACCCAATAATGGTTTAACCCCCTGATTGCCCCTAGTTAACCCTTTCACCCCCTTTTGCCAGTGTCACTAAGCGATCGTTTTTCTGATCGCTGCATTAGTGTCACTAGTGTCGTTAGGTAGCTAGTTATTTTTTTAGGCTCACCGCCAGTTTTTTATAGCGTTAGGTACCCCCATATACTACCCAATAATGGTTTTAACCCCCTGATTGCCCCTAGTTAACCCTTTCACCAGCGATCACAGTATAAGTGTCACTGGTGACGCTGGTTAGCCAGTTAGTTATTTAGGTTCCCCGTCAGGTTTTTATATAGCGCCAGGGACCCCCATATACTACGTAATAAAAATGTGAACCCCCTGATTGCCCCTAGTTAACCCTTTCACCACTGATCACTGTATAAGTGTTACGGGTGACTCTGGTTAGTTTGCTTTTTATAGCATCAGGGCACCCACCATTTATTACCCAATAAAGGTTTAACCCCCTGATCACCCGGTGGGTGATATCAATTAGGTTTTAGGGTCAGGGTCTGCGTCGCCCCAGGCAGCGCTAGGTTAGTGCCAGTACCGCTAACACCCACACGCAAAGCATAAACCTCCCGTAGTGGTATAGAATCTGAACAGATCAATATCTGATCTGATCAGATCTATACTAGCGTCCCCAGCAGTTTAGGGTTCCAAAAAAACGCATTGTTAGCGGGATCAGCCCAGATACTGCTAGCACCTGCGTTTTGCCCCTCTGCCCAGCCCACCCAAGTGCAGTATCGATCGATCACTGTCACTTACAAAACACTAAACACATAACTGCAGCGATCGCAGAGTCAGGCCTGATCCCTGCGATCGATAACAGTTTTTTTGGTAGCATTTTATATTTAAATCCGGAAGGCAGTGATTGGTTTTCGGGGTCCCGTACGTGGCTAGGCTCCCAAAAAGTCCCCCACATGTGGTATCCCCGTACTCGGGAGAAGCAGCAGAATATATTTTGGGATGAAATTCCACATATAACCATGGCATGTGTGAGCAATATATCATTTAGTGACAACTTTTTGTAAAAAAAATTTTTTTTTTTTTGTCATTATTCAATCCCTTGGGACAAAAAAAAATATTCAATGGTCTCAACATGGCCCTCAGCAAATAGCTTGGGGTGTCTACTTTCCAAAATGGGGTCATTTGGGGGGGTTTTGTGCCATCTTGGCATTTTATGGCCTTCAAAACTGTGATAGGTAGTGATAGGTAGTGAGGAGTAAAATAAAAAATGTATGCCCTTAGAAATCCTGAAGGCGGTGCCTGGATTTCGGGGTCCCGTACATGGCTAGGCTCCCAAAAAGTCCCACACATGTGGTATCTCTGTACTCAGAAGAAGCAGCAGAATGTATTTTCGGGTGTCATTTCACATATGCCCATAGCATGTGTGAGCAATATATCATTTAGTGACAACTTGGTGCAAAAAAAAAAAAAGTTTGTAATATTCCCGCAACTTGTGGCAAAATATAAAATATTCCATGGACTCAACATGCCTCTCAGTAAATAGTTTGGGGTGTCTACTTTCCAAAATGGGGTCATTTTGGGGGGTTTTGTGCTATTTTGGCATGTTATGGCCTTCGAAACTGTGATAGGTAGTGAGGAGTGAAATCAAAAATTTGCACCCTTAGAAATCCTGAAGGTGGTGATTGGTTTTCGGGGTGCCGTGCGCGACTAGACTCCCAAAAAGTCCCACACATGTGGTATCCCCATACTCGGGAGAAGTAGCGGAATATATTTTGGGGTGCAATTCCACATATAACTATGGCATGTGTGAACAATATATCATTTAGTGATTTTTATTTTTTTTTGTCATTATTCAATCCCTTAGGACAAAAAAAATAAATATTCAATGGGCTCAACATACCCATCAGCAATTTCCTTGGGGTGTCTACTTTCCAAAATGGGGTCATTTGGGGGGGGTTTGTACTGCCCTGCCATTTTAGCACCTCAAGAAATGAGATAGGCAGTCATAAATGAAAAGCTGTGTAAATTCCAGAAAATGTACTCTAGTTTGTAGACGCTATAACTTTTGCGCAAACCAAAAAATATACGCTTATTGACATTTTTTTTACTAAAGACATGTGGCTGAATACATTTTGCCCTCAATGTATGACTAAAATTTAGTTTATTCGATTTTTCTTATAACAAAAAGAAGAAAATATCTTTTTTTTCAAAATTTTCGCTCTTTTTCCATTTATATCGCAAAAAATAAAAATCGCAGAGGCAATCAAATACCATCAAAAGAAAGCTCTATTTGTGGGGAAAAAAGGACGCAAATTTCGTTTGGGTACAATATTGCATGACCACGCAATTACCAGTTAAAGCAGCGCAGTGCGAAATTGGAAAAAGACCTCTGGTCCTTAAGGTGTTTATTGGTCCGGGGCTGTAGTGGTTAATTTCATCTAATTAGGTGTGTCTTGCTAGGCAATTAGTAGGTGTTTTCAGTTAATTAACCCCTTTTGATGCTAATCTCATTCTTATTATTTCTAATATATCTTTGCAATTAGTTTTATTCTTTTTTTACCCAAATCGTTCAATACATTACAAAGAACAAATAAGTGTTCATAAACACAATAAATTCATGTTATTTGAGTATAAATGTGAGTTAGACAGACAAGTTTGCTCTTGCCTTGAGGGCAGCCCGGGGACAATCCTTTACAGCTTTTTGGTCCATCTTGGAAGATTCTTTGCTACAGGGTGGTTTTAGGGGGACCAGCAGCACACGCATTGTAATGTGCTGCTGGGTAATTGTGTCAAGCAGCAAAAAGGTTCCTGCATTATTTTTGCTCTGCAGGGGCTGGTCAAGTGCATCTTGATTATCAAACATTCAGTTTCATGTTTCTTGCAGCAGCTGAGGGGGAAGGCTCAATGGAGTTTAGGAACTTGCTTACACTATGGGGTAGCCAGTCTTATCACCTAATCCCTCTATTACACCTTCCTCAATTATTCCCTGTGGCCATTCTGCCTTGGTGTTCATTAGAATTTTGCCATGAGTTGTTTGCATAGCCTCTTCAAATAATGTCTTCTCTGACATCCCTTTAGCTGTGCTCATTTAAGCATCCCCATGGGTCCCCCCTGCTCTAAAAATTTCTGGAAACGTGGCATCCCTTGCACCCCCCACCCAACCATCCCACCATAAAATGTGCTAGCCACTTCTGTCTGCCCCAGGCTAAACTCACGTGTTGTCACGGTCGTTCCACCACCCCGGTCACCCAAGTAAGACTTACCGGCAGGTTCCCTGTACGAGGGGATCGTCGGTGCCTTCGGACGCGGGTTGGCGCTAACGAACGCACGCGAGTGCACGTAGTCCCCAACAGGCGCACGCGGGTGCGCGTTGACACGAGCGGGCGCACGCGGGTGCGCGACGAGCCGAACGGGCGTACGCGGGTACGCGGAGTCACGAACGGGAGCACGGTCACCCGCGGGGGTACGCAGACGTACCGTGCGACCGTTCTTGGCGCCCAGTTGCCTACTTAAGGGACCTGCTCCTGCTCCTCTGTGCTGTCCCGTCTACAGCGTTCCCGTGACTCCTGCTATCCGTTCCTGTGTGTGTGTTCCTGATTCTGTACCCGGCCTGTTCCTGGACTTTGCCTGTTAGCCGCCTGCCTCCGACCCTTTGCCTGATTGACCACGCTTCTGCCTTCTGCCTTGTACCTCTGCTGTCCGATTGTTGCCGACCCAGCTCGTCCCTGACCACGTCTGCCAGTCTGCCTACGGACCTGCACTGACTACTTCTTCTGCAGCTCCTGCCTGTTCACCTGTGCCAGCTGTCCAGCAGTTCCTGTCCAGCATCCTGCGCTGGTTGCACCTTCCGCTCCGGTCCACCACCTGCTCCGGTCTCTTCTACCAGCTAACCAGTCTGGCACTTGTGCCCTCCGGACTCCTGAATCCCTGTTTCCATCTCCAGGGGCTCTCGAGCCGGAGGCTTACGAGGCGCCGCTCCCTGCACGCTTGGGCTCTCCAACCAGGTACGTGACAGTACGGGACAGCCATGTCCGAGCCCTCGCAGGGAGCGTCTCCGATGGATGAACTTTGCCACCATCTAGCCGGCCTCACCCAGGCCGTGAAGAACCTGCAAGAGGGTTTCGGTCGTTTGGAGGAACGGGTTCAAGCCCTATCTGCCGCAGCTCCAGTTGCCTCAGGACCTCCAGGTCCTCCTTCAGTGGTCATGTTGCCGCCAGAGCCAAGGGTCCCTACACCAGACCGTTTTTCCGGTAACCGGAATAAGTTTAGGGCCTTCCGGAATTCCTGCGAGCTCTTCTTCGCCCTTCAACCCCGGACCTTTTCTCTCGAGGCAACGAAAGTAGGGTTCGTTATCTCCTTGCTTACCGACGAACCCCAGGCCTGGGCACATCGCCTCCTTGAACGAAAGGACCCCTCTCTGGACTCCTTAGATGTCTTCTTCCAAGCCATGTCTCGTCTATATGAGGACCCCCAGCTCGCAGCTACCGCAGAAGCGGCTTTGCATGTACTCCAGCAAGGTCGCAGGCCAGTAGAGGACTATGTGTCTGAGTTCAGGCGCTGGAGCGCCGACACGGAGTGGAACAACTCAGCTCTCCGTTACCAGTTCCGCATGGGACTCTCGGAGGCTTTGAAGGACGAACTGGCCCGTGTAGGAACCCCTGAGACCCTTGAAGCGCTCATCGACCTCTCTGTCCAGATCGATAGGCGTTTGAGAGAGCGTCGTCTGGAGCGCTCTTCTTCCACCTCTCGCCCAGTCTGGATGATGCCACGGGTTCCAAGTGCCAATCCACCGGTTCTTCCTGGTCCTTCTTCTCCGGATTTATCGGAACCCATGCAGCTGGGACTACTACGTCCACCTCTGACCCCCGAGGAGCGCCAACGCCGAAGATCTGGTAACCTGTGCCTCTACTGCGGGGAATCTGGACATTATGTTCGCACTTGCCCCGCCAAGTCGCGTAAGTGCCTGCTTATACCTCCCGCCTCTTCTCCTACTCCGCCTAGTACCAGTACCATCTCTCACCTGGCTGTGCCTCTTCTTTTACAGTTCTCCGGCAAGACTATCAGCGTCAACGCGATCATTGACTCTGGGGCCTGTAGCGGTTTTATGGACCTATCCTTCGCCCTGAGAAACAACATTCCCCTTCGGCCCAGGGCCAAGGAACTTCCAATCTATTTGGCCGACGGTTCCTCTCTGAGATCCGGACCTGTAACCCAGGAAACATCTCCCCTTCTTGTCACCGTCACGGGGGACCACCAGGAGCACCTGTGTCTGGACATTATCGAGTCTCCACTCTTTCCCATAATTCTTGGCATGCCCTGGTTGAAGGCCCACAATCCCCTGATAAATTGGTTCACTGGGAAGATCGAGTTTCCATCTGCCTATTGTCATCAGTATTGCCTTCCAGCCATCAAGACGGACCCTCCTTCCCTGCTCTGCTTGGAGACAGACACCGAGATCCGACAGGCAGTGCCCGAAGTCTATCATCAATTTTTGGACGTTTTTAGTAAGAAGGGCGCAGAGACTTTACCTCCCCACAGACTATACGATTGCCCGATAGACTTGCTTCCGGGAGCGGAGATTCCCTTCGGGAGAATCTTCCCCCTATCTGAGACCGAGCTGGGAGCTCTAAAGACCTACCTGGATGATAATTTAAAGAAGGGCTTTATCCGACCTTCCACTTCCCCGGCAGGTGCAGGGATTTTCTTCGTCCAGAAGAAGGACCACTCCCTACGGCCATGTGTAGACTACCGGGCACTCAATAAGGTTACTGTGAAAAACCGCTACCCTCTACCGTTGGTGCCTGAATTGTTCCAGAGACTGGGGTCGGCTAGAGTGTTCTCCAAGCTGGATCTGCGGGGCGCCTACAACCTGGTCCGTATCCGCAAAGGCGATGAGTGGAAGACCGCCTTTCGTACCCGCTTCGGGCATTATGAGTATCTTGTCATGCCCTTCGGACTCTGTAATGCCCCTGCTACATTCCAGCATTTCGTTAATGATGTTTTCAGAGAGTACTTAGACCTGTTTGTTGTCATATATCTTGACGATATCCTAATCTTTTCTTCCTCTTTAGTCGAACACCGGGAACATGTGAAGGTTGTCCTGGCTCGTCTCCGTCTCCATGGCCTGTACGCCAAACCAGAGAAGTGCGTCTTCGAGCAACAGAGTATTCAATTCCTGGGCTTGATCATTTCAGTAAATGGAATAGAAATGGATCCCCAGAAAATCTCAGCCATCCTAGACTGGCCCGCTCCCTCGGATCGGAAAGGGGTCCAACGGTTCGTGGGATTTGCCAATTTCTATAGAAAGTTCATCAGAGGATTTTCATCCATCATCTCCCCCATCACGGAGCTGACCAAACAGGGTCAAAGATTCCTGTGGACTCCCAAGGCGCAAGAAGCCTTTGAAACCTTGAAGAATCTGTTTGTTTCTGCTTCGATCCTGAGACACCCCGACGCCACGCTGCCCTATATCCTGGAGGTAGATGCTTCGGAAGTAGCCGTTGGGGCGGTATTATCCCAGAGACAGGGACCTAAGTCACTTTTGTACCCGGTGGCCTTTTTCTCCCGTAAACTCTCAGAAGCTGAGCGGAACTACGACGTCGGAGACCGGGAATTACTGGCAATCAAGGCGGCGTTGGAGGAATGGCGCTACCTCCTTGAAGGTGCTTCCCACCCGATCCTGGTTTATACGGACCACAAGAACCTGGAGTATCTTAAATCTGCCAAGCGACTGAAGCCAAGACAGGCCCGGTGGGCACTTTTCTTTTCCAGGTTCGTGTTCCATATCATGTACAGGCCCGGGTCGAAAAACGTGAAGCCCGATGCTCTCTCCCGGATGTACAATGAGCCAGTGGTATCTCCTACGCCAGACACCATTCTTCCCCCAGGAAACTTTCTCCTGCTCAAAGAAGATCTCTTGTCCCGAATTAAACAGGCCTCCAGTGATCCGGCTCTATCTTCTGACACCTCCTTAACCTCCAAAGACGGTCTTCTCTGGCACCAGGACAGAATCTTTGTCCCCCAGGAGTTACGTACTGCGGTCCTCAGCTCCTGCCACGACCATCCATTGGCCGGTCACTTTGGGGCATTCAAAACCTCAGACTTACTTCAACGCACGTTTTGGTGGCCTCAGATGAAGAAACACTGCAGGGAATATGTAGAAGCATGTACCACCTGCATTAGGAATAAGGGGAGTAAGTCGAAAGTTTGGGGCTTGCTGAGGCCATTGCCCATCCCGGATAGGCCGTGGAAGATGATATCCATGGATTTTATCGTGGAACTGCCCCCCTCTGAAGACTTTTCCTCGATTCTGGTGGTGGTGGACAGGTTTACTAAAATGGCTCACTTCTTACCCATGAAGGGGACTCCATCGGCCACAGAGATGGCCAGGACTTTTATTAAAGAAGTAGTAAGGCTCCACGGCATTCCTGCTGACATCACCTCTGACAGGGGAGTTCAATTCACGTCCAGGTTTTGGAAGGCTCTCTGTGGGGCCCTGAAAATTGAGCTTCGCTTATCTTCGGCCTATCACCCCCAAACTAACGGCCAGACCGAGAGAACCAACCAAACGCTGGAGCAGTATCTGCGTTGCTTCTCTTCCTTCTCCCAGGACGATTGGGTATCGCTTCTACCTTTAGCAGAATTCGCATATAATAATTCCGTCCATTCGGCCACCAAACAGTCCCCCTTCTTTGCAAACTTTGGTTTCCACCCACTTTTTCTGCCCGGTAATCTTCCTGAGTGTTCAGTACCGGCGGTCCAGGAGGACCTTAACTTCTTCAGGAATAACAACAGGATCCTTCAAGAAACGCTGGCTAAGACCCAGGAATACTATAAGGAAGTCTTCAATAGGAAGAGAAGGGGCGAACTTAACCTCCAGGTCGGGGACCAGGTCTGGCTGTCTACTTTAAACTTGAAGTTGGCCTGCCCTTCCAGGAAGCTGGGCCCGAAGTTTGTGGGTCCATTCCCCATTCTGAGGAAACTAAATGAAGTAGCCTTTGAGCTGAAACTCCCGGGGTCATTCCGGATCCACCCGGTCTTTCATGTTTCATTGCTCAAGCCTGCGGTTCCGGACCCCTTTGCCGACCGGAGTACCAACCCCCCAGAACCCGTGATGATTGATGGGGAATTGGAGTTTGAGGTTGAAGCTATCTTGGATTGCAGGAGGAGACGTAACCAGACCCAGTTCCTGGTTAAATGGAGGGGATATGGCCCTGAGGAGAATTCGTGGGAACCGGAGTCCAACCTGCATGCTGAAAGACTAATCCATGCCTTCAAAAGAGCTCATCCGGATAAGATGGCACAGTTGGGCATCCGGAGGTTGCCCCTTGGGGGGGGGCAATGTCACGGTCGTTCCACCACCCCGGTCACCCAAGTAAGACTTACCCGCAGGTTCCCTGTACGAGGGGATCGTCGGTGCCTTCGGACGCGGGTTGGCGCTAACGAACGCACGCGAGTGCACGTAGTCCCCAACAGGCGCACGCGGGTGCGCGTTGACACGAGCGGGCGCACGCGGGTGCGCGACGAGCCGAACGGGCGTACGCGGGTACGCGGGGTCACGAACGGGAGCACGGTCACCCGCGGGGGTACGCAGACGTACCGTGCGACCGTTCTTGGCACCCAGTTGCCTACTTAAGGGACCTGCTCCTGCTCCTCTGTGCTGTCCCGTCTACAGCGTTCCCGTGACTCCTGCTATCCGTTCCTGTGTGTGTGTTCCTGATTCTGTACCCGGCCTGTTCCTGGACTTTGCCTGTTAGCCGCCTGCCTCCGACCCTTTGCCTGATTGACCACGCTTCTGCCTTCTGCCTTGTACCTCTGCTGTCCGATTGTTGCCGACCCAGCTCGTCCCTGACCACGTCTGCCAGTCTGCCTACGGACCTGCACTGACTACTTCTTCTGCAGCTCCTGCCTGTTCACCTGTGCCAGCTGTCCAGCAGTTCCTGTCCAGCATCCTGCGCTGGTTGCACCTTCCGCTCCGGTCCACCACCTGCTCCGGTCTCTTCTACCAGCTAACCAGTCTGGCACTTGTGCCCTCCGGACTCCTGAATCCCTGTTTCCATCTCCAGGGGCTCTCGAGCCGGAGGCTTACGAGGCGCCGCTCCCTGCACGCTTGGGCTCTCCAACCAGGTACGTGACACGTGTGTTGCATGTGGCCTACAAATTAAATCACCATGTTGTCAAGTGAGCTTTACACTTTTGGTCAGAAATATCTTCAAACAAGCACACCATTATACACAGTCTTCCCCCAGATGTGGCATGTAGAGTCTATTACAGGGATGGGCCGAACACCCCCCTGTTTGGTTGGCAGCAAAACTACCAAACAGGAAAAATGTTCGAACCTGAACAGCAAAATCCATTGAAGTCTATGTGAGCCAAACAGGAAAAAATCAAAGGCTTTGAAGGCTTGTATACAAGTAATTGTCAAGAAAAGTGATATTGGGGGTTTGCGTACTGCCCTGGGGGCCATGTCTGAATTCATACCTTAAATAATATTGGATTTTCATGAGCAGTGTTTTTAATTATGCTTAAAGTGCAACAATGAAGGCAAACTTCTTTGAAATATCATGCATGGTGGGTCCCCTTAATGTGCCTGTAAATTGGTGCATTTGGGGCATATACACAACATGCTACAGCAGAAATGATATTTATAAAGCAAACTAAAAGAGTCAAATCCAATTTAAAATGACTTGTGGGTCCAATTGCTGGCAGCCAGAAATTAAAACAACAAGAAAAAAAGGGAATGGAGCCCCCTAAGTCCATACCAAGCCTGTTGGTGGATTAACATCGAGGGACACTTTTATTATTTTGAGATAAAATTTTTGACTAAACTGATTTTGGAAACTGTCTCTTGTGTTTTTTTTAATTTTGGACTCTTTTTTTTTTTTGGTGAAGGTGTATGGGTATGATGTAACCGATACCCATTCACGTGTTTAAAGATTTTGAGAAGCCCTCAACCCGCAGACCTCCACAACCACAGCCCAGGGTTGTCAGGAAGAGGCCCTTGTCCCCATCAACATGGTGACAAGGTGCTTTGGGGTGGGGGGGAACAGAGTCCCCCTGCCACAAAGCACCCACCCCCCATGTTGAGGTCAATACATTAAAGCGGTAGTAAACCCGCATTTTTTTTTTTTTTTTTTAAAACCTGCAAAGCAAAAGGCATAATGAGCTAGTATGCACCGCATACTAGCTCATTATGAAATACTTACCTTAGAACGAGGCCCCGACATCTCGCCCGATCCACGCCGAGGAAGCCGACATGCTCCCTCGGCGTCTCTTCCGGGTATCGCGGCTCCGGCGCTGTGAGTGGCCGGAGCCGCGATATCGTCACTCCCGCGCATGCGCGCGGGAGATTTAAATCCGGCCGGACGAGCGCTGCCGGATTTTCGCGGAGAGAACCCCCTTGTGCGCATGCGCCGCTGCAGTCAGCGGCGCATACCGAGGGGAATATCTCCTAAACCGTACAGGTTTAGGAGATATTTTTTTTACCTACAGGTAAGCCTTATTATAGGCTTTCCTGTAGGTAAAAGTTAAAAAAGTGGGTTTACTTCCACTTTAACCACATATTGTTAACTGGCAATGCTCCATATGCTTGCAGATTTTCAAAAATTTGGTGGAGGGAGTTAGGAGTGCTCCTGCTTAAGATCCAGAATAGACTACAAGGCCTCTTTATCACTACACTGGTGCATTTGTGATGGTTTGCCAGTGGCACAATTTGCATTTTAAACCTCTGCCGAGCTAGGTCAAATTCAACTATTTGGCCACATGTTTCAAGTATCCAAACTGGGCAAAATGCTTATTGGTAATGGAAGAATAGTTCAAGGATGATTACTTACTTTGATATTTGTTTTGGAAATGCAGCCTCTCAGTTTATTATCATGCCTGCAGCTGGAGTTGGAGATGATCCTGCATCCAATGTGAGGGTATGTGTAAGTACTAAAATGTGTGGGGGTGGGGGGAACATTGAAAGGAGTCCTATGTACTTGGTGTCGTGCCATACATTTGTTTAATTTTTCAGGTTTTTGCAGACAATGCAGCCGCTCCATCTTTGCCCCCTTCCGCAACTACTACCAAGTAAGTTAAAATAATTGATCTTTGCCACAAGTGTTTTCACACAACCTTCATCTTTTGTGCTTTCCCACAAATATACCTTGCCAATTGTCCAATTGGTGCGCACAAACAGACAGTCTCTTAAAGTGGTTGTATAGACGATTTTTAAACTTGTACCTACAGGTAAGCCTATAATAAGGCTTACCTGTAGGTAAAAAAAATATCTCCTAAACCTGTACGGTTTAGGAGATATTCCCCGTGCAATGAGCCGCAGCGGCACATGCACACAGGGGATTCTCGGCTGAAAGCCCGGCAGATGCCGGACCTTGCCGGAAAGAAGTCTCCCACGCGCATGTGCGGGAGTGACAACATCGCGGCTCCAGCCACTCACAGTGCTGGAGTCGCGATACTCGGAAGACACGCCGAGGCAACATGTCATCTCCCTCTGCGTCGATCAGGTGAGTTACCGACGCCTCGTTCTAAGGTGAGTATTTCATAATGTATGCGGTGCATACTAGCTCATTATGCCTTTTACCTTACAGGGGTATTAAAAAAAAAAAAGTGTCAGTGGGTATACAACCGCTTTAAGTATTTAAACATTTAGTAGTCACTTGAGGAAGATTTTACTAAATAATGCAGCACAGACAATTAAAACGAAGTGAAACTAACCTACAAACACAGACTGACAACATCAAAAATATTTCAGTGAAAAATATCCCCCCCCCCCCAAAAAAAAGTTAAAATGACTTGCTCTAAAACACATCTGTTTTGCAAACAGACATAACAAACAAAATACAACACAAATACATGTGTTATAAATACACACTAACTATCCTGCCTCTTTTCAGGGCAAGGTAAAGAATGCTATCTGCAAGCGTTATATAACATAGATTTGTGTGCTAATGAGGCAAGTGAAAACACATGCACAGTCCATGAAACACACAAAATGCCAATGTAGAGACAGAACTTCAAAGTGGGTACACCTGTTAAGGATGTTCTTTAATTACTAACCCAAAAAACACACTCTCTGAGTATGCCCAGAAAAGTGCTGTTCACACACAAAAAGCACAAAAAAAAAATAACAAAGTCCCTGAGCATGCCCAGACCAACACAAATGCATTTCACACACCAAAAGCCACAGCAACAAACCAACTAGCACAAAATAAGCCACCCCCTGTCTAAAATGAAGCACATCATCCAGCATGCTGCAAAATTACAGATGGGTCAAACTCCCCCCGGTCCAGGGGGGCAAATAAAGAGCTTAACATAGGCAAAAGTTATACAACAAATACCATTGCAGTCTATGGGAACCGACTTGTTAATTTTGCGAGTCCCCACTTGGCTGGCTTATATTCTAGTTATTGGCCTTAAAATGGGTATGGGGGCCCAGGTCCCACCCTGTGGGACATATATCTATGTCACCAATTTGGACAACCCCAAAAATGAAACAAGGAGAAGTGCCTTTAAAAATGCAAAATTGCTTAAAAGCTAGTAACTTGGGGGGGCTTACTCTGCCTGTAAAGTGGTGAATCTGTACCATGTACCTAAAATGCTGCATCAAAGATGTACAGCTTTACAGAAAACATACAAATCTACATTGCAGCTGCAAGATTTTAACCCAAAGCCAAAAACAGCCTGCCCCCCAATACATACAAGGCCATTTGGGTCTATTAAGGCTTAAATGAGAACCCCCATGTGAAAAATACCACCCCAAATGAAAAAAATATTGTACCCCTCCCACACACTAACAAACCCCTAGCCAAACACACAGCAAGCCAGCCCATGAAAGGGGGTGGATTCTTGGGAGCAGGGGGGGGCTCGGACATCCAAAATTCAACCACCTTGTTCCCCTATTCAGGGGGACAAGGGCCTCTTCCACACAACCCTAGGCTGGGGTTGTGGGGGGCTGCAGAAAGGGGGCTTTACGAAATGTGGAAAACCCATTTAAACTAGTGGGTACAAGGTGCTTTGTGGTTGGTATTGGGCTGAGCCCAACATGCCCCAAAGGTAGCCAGCTGTGTTGAGTGCATGTCGCCCCTTTCCTAGCTGGCCCTGTAGTAGGCTCTGAAAAAGGATGTGGTTTGGATTGATGAAGGCAGCTCACAGCCTTTGGAGAATGGAGTGGAGTGTGAAGTTCCCCTTTAAAAGCAAACGTTAGCCCATGGAAATCCAAGGGGTTGGGGGGGGGGGGGGGGGGAGGGACAAGAGTATTGGAGAATGGAGTGTGGAGTTCCCTATTACAAGCAAAAGTTAGCCCATGGAAATCCAAGGGGTTAGAGGGGGGGAGACAAGGGCATTGGAGAATGGAGTGTGGCGTTCCCCTTTAAAAGCAAAAGTTAGCCCAAGAAAATAAAAGGGTTATAGTGGGGAGACAAGAGCATTGGAGAATGGAGTGTGGAGTTTCCCTTTTAAAAGCAAAAGCTAGCTCAATGAAATCATATGCATTAGAGGGGGGAGGTTAAATGCCCTTTTAGGAGGAGCTATAGGAGCGAGAGTCTCTTTACATCATTTTAACAAGGTCCATGTCACAGGTTGGCAACGCAACATGCTAACATGACCTGTGTGCAAATCTCCTTAAAAAAATAAAAATAAAGGTGAACCAGCTTAGAAAAAAAAGTGTCAAGTTCAATGTACGTTGCTTAACATTTACTAAGATTTTGGCCATGTAGTAAACACATGTGAATGAGCGCAACAGTCGCTTGCGCATGCGCACTGCTTACATTGATCTCACACAGTTTTAAACGTACTTGCGGCCATAGCAGGCACAGCTTGCTTTCTCTGAAAAAGTTACTTTCTCCTTCTATTTTGGGCATATTTGTTACTTGGGCAGTTGTTACTAAACTTCCTCACATCGGCCCATAATATTGGCACCTCCATCTTCTGTCAATATTGATTTGGAGTTGCCGTGCGTCATGCCCATATTGGCGCACAGATTGCATTCTCCTCTGCGCCGAGATCGCTATAGTAAATGGGGGATTCACGCTCTGTTACTGGCGCACCATTTCGTAAATATGGAAATGTGCGTTGCGCCTCTCCGTGCGCCTCTACTGATGGCACACAGCTTTCGTAAATCACCCCCAATATCGTTAAAGAAAAACTTTACAGAATCAAAACCCTAATTTCCCTTCCTCACCCTCGATATCAAATATATATACCAAGGCTTTTTGTCAGAGAGAGAGAGTAGATGCTAGACATGGGCACCGTCAAAAAAATTTGTTTTTTTTCCTTCCGTTTCATATTAAAAAAAAAATTGTTAAAATAACAAAAGTTTGTTATGATTACTTATCATTATGACCCATCATTATGAGGGGCTCCCACCATCCCTGTGCTGTACTGACTTCCTGGGGTTTTAACTTTTAGATTCGTTAACTTTTTCGTAACAATAATGAATTTGGATCCAAAATTCGTAAACTAAATTTTGTATTTCATACAGAAATCGTATGCATAAAAATTCGTATTTCGGATTCGTATTTCGGATTCGTATGTACTAATTCCTGGAAATTCGTATGAATGTTCGATTCGTACAAAACTAATTGCACATGTCTAGTAGATGCATTAACTCAACAACCGCACCCCCCGCCCCCCCCCCCCCGTGCGCCAAACCGCACCAAACAGTTGGTGTGGCCAAACTGCACTAACAGTGAGAGGATCTAAAAGGGGCAATAAATATCAGGAGTGCAAAGTGCATAGATACGCTATGTACAGAGTGAAGTGTTCAGGGGTGTGCTATGTACAGGGTGCAATTTCAAGGGTGCTCTATGCAGAGTTCAGGGGTGCGCTACATACAGAGAGCAGAGTTTAGGGGTGCACTAGGTAGGGTTCAGCTCTCTTTCACAGGCTGTCCCCGTCTCACTTTCACACCTCCTCGGCTCTGACCTCTGCACCACTCTCCCCACCTCTGCCTACATCTCCCTCCACAGCCCTCATCTCTCCCCAAGCACCCCAAAAGCTTCCTCACGTCTCACCAGCTCTAGTACCTCCCTCCGACTCTCTCACTTTCAGGGAGATCATTGGTCGGCATCTGGGTACCTGGGCACAGATGGAGATTACAGTGCAGCTTACAACATGGGACCCATCCCACACTGTACCTGCATTTACATCTCCTTTGTCCCCACCATGAGTGCAGGGCAGGCAGGGATCTGTGAAAACCACAGCAAGGAAAGCTGTCCTTGTAAACGCAGAAGTTTTATGTGTTTACAAGCGATAGTGGTGAGCGGGTAGTGGAGGGCAAGAGGTAAAAATGGCAGAACGGAGCAGCTGGCCACAAAACCCAAACATAGACTTCAGGCCAGATAAGCTTAGGACCCTGGACTTAATGCAATGCTAGGCCTTGTAACGTTTTTTTTTTTTTCTTGGGAGACAGCCTTGGGCACATGTGCTAGTTTTGGAGCCTTGAAGCACGAGTCCTGGTACTACTGCACATTACTCTTATCACATACTTTTTATGTTCAGATGTTTTGCAGCAATACAAATGTATGTGTCATGGAACCCTTAGAATATCTACTTGACCCAAAAAAATAAAGCCATATACCTGCTTACATAGTGCTTTTGGTAAAAATGAAACAATTCTACACTTTCTAATAGACTATAATTAAACTAAATGCTGTACGTTTATCCGTGAACTGTATTTGCTCTTCTTAATAGGTGTTTTTATCCTTCTTTGTGCTTACTAAACCTCTACAATCTACCATTTAGTTTCTTTAAGCTCTTGAAAACCATTTGACATGTGAAATAAAGGAAACTGTTATTTAATAGCAAATAAAAAAGAATAGAAAATACGGCTGTCACAAAATGCAACCAATGTTGTTATCGGAGTTGGATATACAGCAGCCAACAAAAACCCATACCTTTATCTGATCAGATATCATTCCAGCTCTGTGCAATTACAGCTTTGGAACTTTATTGTCCTGACTGTAGTGGTAAAATGAGATAAAAATAATGAACACTGCTGGGAATAACTATGATGACGATAAGCCTGGTGTCTGCATTGATCAGGGGCGCATCTGTATAAAACAGTGAAAATAATTGCCACCATCAGTAGAGGCTTAATGGAAGTTTAGGGCTCTTTGGGAAAAGGCAGAGAGGAGCATTGTAGCTAGGATGCTGTAGCTGAGGTAACATTGGTGCAATACATTACAGAGAATAATGAACGATTAAAAGGGAATGAGTAAAAGTAAAAGAGAAGGTGTTATATGTCTGCAGTGCTTGGTTCAGGTACATTTTGAGTCCTGCATGCAGTATTTATGCATCGTTGGCACATACAGGGTCTAGAGCAGCCTCTCTCAAACTTTTACCTTGGAGGAATAGAAATAATTTTGAGGTAACCTTTGCTAAAAATGATTTCTACATTTCATGATATAATAGCACAATCAGTAAATGGTTAAAAGTATTTCAATTGTTTTTTCGGTTCGCTTAAAAAATTCTACTAAAATACCGCATGCGCTATTTTATGATGTGATGCAGTATTTTAGTATTGAAAGCTTGCAGTAATTTAATGCCGGCATCCTTAACAAATAACTGTACTTAACAACTGATGAGTCATCAGCTGTCAGTGGGGTTCCCTTCAAGTCTGGTATGGATTTTAAGGGGAGCCCGACGCCAAAATATAAAATAAAATGGTGTGCCCCCCCCCAAAATTCATACCAGACTCTTTTCCAAGCATGCATTCTAGCAGGTCAGGAACGGGGGGGGGCACCCCTCCTGAACCATACCAGACCACATGCCTTCAACATGGGGGGTGCTTTGAGGTGGGGAGCACCCTCCCCCTGTAACGGAGGTTAGAAATACTGGATTCTTTTTTTTTCCATTTTATGTTGTTTCATAAAATTGAAAATCTCTAACCCGAGATGCAGTGTGTAGCTCAGTCAACTTATCTGCATAATTTGGTTTGTGAGTTCATGTGTTCCTAAAGGGGTAGGACATGAGGCTGCCCTCAGTAAGAAGCGCATAAATTACTATATCCTGCTTGAGGATATTGGCAGGCTCCTCTGGAACTGGGAGGTGTGTGGCTGAATTCAAAGTATCATAGATATCAATGAAGGAGGCAGACTGTTCAGAGCTTATTTCAGTGATGGACAGAGGAGCTCATGGTGGCAAGTCTCCTTAGGAGACTAGAAAATGCATGGAACTGCTGAGACAGACTTTGCTGAGGCCAGGACACACAGCCCTCCGTGGATACACAATAGTCTTGTGAAAGACATCTGCCCTCTGGACCTCCTTTTCCCTGATCCCTTGTTGTGCCTATTGCTGCCTGTTTCTCATTGTGCCTGGATTGTGGTTCGAGACTCTGCTGTACCAGCTTGTGGCCTGCTGCTCACTGTGCCTGGATCATTGTCCTGTGACTATGGACTATGGACTAAGTTCCTGCTGTACCCTAATTGCTGCCCTGTGTGCTGCCTGTGCCCTGGTTGTGCCATACCCTGCTGCTCGGAATCCCTGCCCTGTGTGCTAAGGGCTTTAACCCCTGTTGTGCCAAACTCTGCTTTGTGACTGGACCCACCAGGTGGTAGGACTTCTGAACAGAGGATCCACTAAGGCCAACCGAATGATGGATTCCCTAAAGAAACGGAGACTATAAAAAGGGCAGTGCTTAACTCCTTTGCAGTGCCACCAGAGTCCTATCCGGCCCAGTTCTGGACTATATCCCACCTCCCAAAGACTTTTTCAAAATGTTCACACACAAACTGTCCTTAGCATGTCCCTACCCCTTTAGGGACACATGAACTCACAAACCAAATTATGCAGATAAGTTGACTTTGTTAGATAAAGGAGAAAGCAACCTCCCCTGAGGACATTATTCAAGGGATTCTGAAGGAACGGTTCCTTTTCAAGTGTCCCTCCAAACTCCAACAGTTGGTGTAGGAACGGAAATCCACCACTCTAGAGGAAGCAACAGGCTTAGCGGATGAGACTCTCATGAATAATCCTCAATGGAAGAAACCAGCCGTCAACTCACACCAATTTGCCAGGATTCCCAGACCCACATCTGTGCCCTCTATGCCTCTCTGCTGCTGGATGAGTCCCCAGACAGTGCACCCCCCCCGGCCAATGTTCTGTGAACAAACTGCTCACTATCAGGCCAGCAGCCTCGCTAAGAAAAATACACTAGGACCTGGCTCTTCCATGATCAGGCAGCAGCATTTTCAGGAGGTATGCATAGATGAAAGAAAAGTCATGGGTTTCTGTTACATGGGTGCCTTCCTGAAAATCGTTGATCCCTGCGTAGTGAATCCGGCAGCGATTGACAAAGGCCCTGGATTTCCTATCGAAGTAGTGGGGATGGGTGTTAGGAAAAACATCCCAAGCGCTAAAGCGCTATGGTTGTCCTGGATTATGGCTTTGGGGAGAAACTTTGTTCTGTTGGACTGCCTGCTGATGCTCTGCTAGGAAATGACTTAGGAGAATGTAACTGTCAGTTTCCAGGAAGTGTGACCCAGAGCCACTCTCTGGGACCAGAGAAAAAAGCTGGGACAGAATTGATGCAAGATATACATTCATCAAGTTTTTTTTCCCAGTTTACTATGTACGGGTTCATGTCACCCCTGCAAAAAGCCCAACGTTTCAGGGAGCCTCACACAGTTCTCAAAGCAGGTGGAGACATACAAGGAGGGCACACCAGCCCAAATGTTATAGCTGCAGAGAGAGGGGGCACATACGGTCCGTCTCCAGCGGAGGGTGGCACAAGTTTGACATTCCCCCAAAAATATTTTTTCTACCGTGTAATGAAGTAATTTGGTTATGAAGTCTCACTTCCCTTGCTTATTTAAGGTTGAAATGGAATGAATTCCAGGCTTTAATTAACTAAGATTAAAAGTGCTCCCGACCCCTCCTAACTAGGGATGAGCCGAACACCCCCCCCCCCCCCGGTTTGCAGTAGAACATGCGAAGAGGCAAAAAATGTGCGAACACCATTAAAGTCTATGGGACGCGAATGTGAAAAATTAAAAGTGCTCATTTTAAAGGCTTATATGCAAGTTATTGCCAAAAAAGTGTTTGGGGACCCAGGTCCTGCCCCAGGGAACATGCATCCATGCGAAAAATGTTTTTAAAAAATGGCAGTTTTTTTCAGGAGCAGTGATTTTAACCACTTGCCGCCCACCATATAGCAAAATGACGTTGGCAAAGTGGTTGTGTTATCCTGATCACATCACACCACAACACCAATCTAGGACTCCAATCGCGACTGATCACTATGTAAACAGGAAGAGACATTTATCGACTTTTCCTCACTCGCATCTGGCAGACGCGAGTATAGGAGAGCCTATCAACTGCTCCCCTGACAGGGGGGTCTGTTCTGATTGTTTATCACTGCAGCCCCCCTCAGATGCCCACCCAGGACCACCAGAGATGCCACCAGGACCACCAGGGATGACCACCACTGATGACCACCAGGTATGGCATCCCTGGTGGACATGGGTGGAAATGTGTGCCCACACATGCCAATGTGTGCCCACGCATGATGCCAATTAGTGCCCACCAGTAATACCTGCCAGTGCCTCAGAATCAGTGATGCCAATCAGTGCCATCTATCAGTGTCAATCAGTGCCACTCATCAGCGTCCATGCCCATCAGTGCCCACCTATCAGTGCCCATCAGTGCCACCTATCAATGCCCATCAGTGCCTTCCATAAGTACACATCAGTTCAGCCTTTCACTGCCCATTTTTGCCGCCTATGTGTACCCACCCGTGCTGCATATCAGTGCCCATCAGTGCCGCCTATCATTGCCCATCAGTGTCACATATCAGTGCCCATCATCAGTGCACATCAGTGTCACCTCATAGGTGCCACCTCATCCGTGCTCACCAGTGCCACCTTATCAGTGCCTGGCAGTACAGCCTCAACAGTGCCCGTCAATGAAGGAGAAAACTTACTTATTTACAACATTTTATAACAGAAACAAAGAAAAACTGTATTTTTTTCAAAATGTTTGGCTTTTTTTTATTTGTTTAGCAAAAAATAAAAACCACAGGGGTGATCAAATACCACCAAAGAAAGCTCTATTTATGGGAACAAATGTTGTTTGGGTACAGTGTAGCATGACCGCGCAATTGTCATTTAAACAGCTACAGCACTGAAAGCTGAAAATTGGCTTGGGCAGGAAGGCTGCTTATTATGGGGCTGCTTATTATGAGGGGCTTCCACCATCCCTGTGCTGTGCTGACTTCCTCCTGGGGCTGTACCTCTGCTGTGCATATTATGAGGGGCTCCCACCATCCCTGTGCTATGCGGACTTCCTCCTGGGGCTGCTTATTATGAGGGGCTCCCACCATCCCTGTGCTGTGCTGACTTCCTCCTGGGGCTGTACCTCTGCTGTGCATATTATGAGGGGCTCCCACCATCCCTGTGCTATGCGGACTTCCTCCTGGGGCTGCTTATTATGAGGGGCTCCCACCATCCCTGTGCTATGCTGACTTCCTCCTGGGGCTGTACTTCTGCTGTGCATATTATGAGGTGCTCCCACCATCCCTGTGCTATGCTGACTTCCTCCTGGGACTGCTTATTATGAGGGACTCCCACCATCCCTGTGTTGTGCTGACTTCCTCCTGGGGCTGCTTATTATGAGGGGCTCCCACCATCCCTGTGCTGTGCTGACTTCCTCCTGGGGCTGCTTATTATGAGGTCTCCCACCATCCCTGTGCTATGCTGACTTCCTCCTGGGGCTGCTTATTATGAGGGGCTCCCACCATCCCTGTGTTATGCTGACTTCCTCCTGGGGCTGTACCTCTGCTGTGCATATTATGAGGGGCTCCCACCATCCCTGTGCTGTGCTGACTTCCTCATGGGGCTGCTTATTATGAGGGGCTCCCACCATCCCTGCACAGGGATGGTGGGAGCCCCTCATAATAAGCAGCCCCAGGAGGAGCAGGCGCAAACTGGACCAGCGGTGCATGGCAGACAATCCGCTTCTCTCTTTCTCATCTAATGAAACTTCGTATTTGGGATAGGAAATTCTTCAACGGAATTTCCTATTTCGGATAAAAACCAAACTTCCATCAGCATCGACTGTCATATTGAGGTATATTTTTGCCTTTAAATTTATCGTAACGAATGTCGTTCATACAAATTAACGGAAATTCGTATTTTGTACGAAATGAAACGGAATTTCGGACACGAAATACAAAGTACGAATTAATTTTAATACGAATCGTAACGGAACAGAACGAAACAAATTTATTGACGGCGCCCATGTCTAATTGTTATTGACATTTTAAATACTCATACCTAATTAGAGACTATACAGGGACTGATTTTTTCTGCCATCTGATCCCAAATATTCCTCTACATCATTATGTAGAGCAACAATTATTTTTTTTCAGATCCTCAGCGAGTTCTTTGTAATGAGGTGCCATGTTGAACTTCCACTGACCAGTATGAGAGAATGAGAGCGATAACACCAAATTTAACACACCTGTTCCCCATTCACACCTAAGACCTTGTAACACTAACAAGTCACATGACACCTGGGGAGGGAAAAATGGCTAATTGGGCCCAGTTTGGACATTTTCACTTAGGGGTGCACTCACTTTTGTTGCCAGTGGTTTAGACATTAATGGCTGTGTGTTGAGGTATTTTGAGGGGACAGCAAATTTACACTGTTATACTAGCTGTACACTCACTACATTACATTGTAGCAAAGTGTAATTTCTTCAGTGTTGTCACATGAAAAGATATTATAAAATATTTACAAAAATGTGAGGGTGTACTCACTTTTGTGAGATACTGTGTGTGTGTGTACATATATATATATATATATATATATATACTAGACTGTGTGTGTGTGTATATATATCTATATATATATATATTGTAATGTTGGGGTGATTAAGCACAATTGGTAGATGCACGTTTTAGTCTACATCAGGCAGGCGTTTTATGGTTAAGGGCCTGGTAGCCCACGTTTATTATAAGAAAACAAAAATATTTAGTTCATCCAGTAATCCCACGCAGGGGTTTAAATTCATTCAGTACACAAATGAACATACCAAGCCACCTGGCTCTCAATTGTCAACAGTTCCTCTGCTTGCTCCCAACAGATTTGTCAACTCTTTCCAGCCCCCTGGACTCACCGGCTTCCTTAGTCTTCCTGACTCTCAAGGTTGTCAGCCTTTCCCAGTCCCTTACACGGACTACAGTCTCCCACAGGGCAAACCACTCTTCAGCCAGCAGCAAGCTGTTCACACTCCTCCACCTTCCACACCAACAGCCCTTCATTTATATGGCTTATATGCAGCTGGGCACACACCCTGCTCGTTAACATCAAGACCCAGACACAGGGCTGGAGATATGCAAACTCTGTGTCTGCGTCTCGTTTTCCTCCAATTTCATAGGGACAGAGCCTCGCTCTGTCACATATCCCCCCCCTTTGTTTCGATCCGGAGGGAGGAACACCAGCACCCATCATGATGGTTGGGACACCTCTGTGCTGGCTGTCAGCCACGTAGGCCCAACCTTTTTTCCGGGTGCGCTTCCAGGAACATTCCCCCCTGGATCTTAACAGGTTCCTATATTTTCCTATACTCAGCCTTCCTCTTCTTTTGGGGTCCCTGGGCTTATTCACTTTTCTTGGGGGAACTCTGCCTTCCTTGAGCCCTCCTTTCACCTTACAAATACCCATTTTACCCTTCACCATCGGTATTTCAGGTTTAAAACAGTTTCTCTTGGTACCCACTGCAACCAAATCATTGTTTACAGAACGAACTCTTAACAGATCACAGCTTTCCAATTCAGTGTTTGTTAGAAGAAGACCTGAGGAGGGACTACATCCGACGGGACCATAGCACAGCTCCATCTCACCCGTTGTCCAACACTCCATGGGTACCTGTTCTAACAAACTACCCTGACCTAAGCATAAACCATTTTTTTCAGGTATACACATTACATTGTTATGGCAACCAATATTAACACTTTCTTCCACAGTGTCTCCAGGCACCTTAACTTGTACCTCTGGGCCAGTGACAGAAAGCATCTCTGCTACTGCCGAGTCCATTCTGGGCCGTTCTTTCTCATGAGGCCTAGCGGGTAAGGCAGTATCTGCGCCCTCTACTGACAACTGCTCCGCCACACCTCGGACCACACCAGCAGAGATGTTTCTAGTCATCACATCAGACGGAGAGACCTCTGATATCTCAAGCAGTTCTCTCGCGTGCCTTCCATACCAATCAATAACTAGAAGTACGCTCACAGAGAATCTGGAGATCCTGTGCCAAATGGGTAACCATTGGTCCCACCAATTCCACTGTTGGTCAAGGTTTCCCAGCACTGCCTGTACCACTTGGCTCCACCCATTGGTGCTACGCAGCACCACCTGGTCCAACTGCGGTGGAGATACCCAAGTATACAGCAAGTTCATTTTTACCAACTCTAGCATTTCCAGTAAAGTTTCTGTCATCTCTAAACATCCCATGTCTAAACACCAAAACTTTCTAGGGTCCTTTACCCTGTCCAAGACATGGGGGGGCTCAGCAACTGCAGGTTGAGAGGGTGAGACATTTGAAGAGACCTCATCCTCCTTGGAGGTACTCATCACGGCCTGTTGCTCCCCTGGAGAGCTGTCAGACACATGTCTCACACTTATCCTTTCTGCACCAGTGTTGGTGAGCCTCTGCAGGTCATTACAAGTCACACTATCACTTTGATACTCCATATCATTTAGCTGTGGGGCTGTGGACAACACATCTGCGATGCCAGTGCCCTGAACTGTTTCTTCAGAGTGGAGGGCAGCAGCCTTTGCAGGGACCAGGACGCCCTCAACCACCGGCGGCTCTGCGATCCCCCTGTCTGGCATAGCAGTTGTGTCCACACCCTTGTTACTTAAGCTAGCCTTACCCAGCATGGCTAGCAATTGTTTGGCCCAGCTGTCCCAGTCCATGGTGGTTCCACCATGGGCGTTCCACAGCGTTGCATCACCTGCTGTAGAAAGCCGCACAGAAACCTGGGATTCATTAGCTTCAACTGCACATTCCTCACTTCTATATACATCATTTTGTAACACCACACTTTTATCAACGTTGCATTGGGGTGATGCTTCACCTAAAGCTTGGTGCAGCACATCATTCTGAACACCTTTTTCTGGTGGCACTACAGACACATCCAGCTTTGTACACTCAGCTTTTGCAGGCTGAATTAACCCCTTGCCCACTGGGCTACACGTAGGGTTGTGGGGCTGCGCCCACACTCTCTCACTGTGTGGCTCAGTCATAACATTACAGGAAACACATTTCTCAGCATCATAATCACCAATCACATCACATTGGCGAACACTATTGTCAGCAAGACCATCAACATTCTCATTATGTGTAGACATAGCTCCTGCTTTTGTGGGTTGTCTATGAGTCACCATAACCTCTGAGCGACTCTTCACAGCACCTGCTCTCTGTAAAGGGGCACTTTTGCCTATTTGGGCAGCTCCATAGCTGACCTGGGAAACTCTCTGCTCCAACACTGCAAGCTCCTTGGAAGTTTCCCTGGGCAACCCTGCAGCAGCTGTCACTAGGGAACATGGTACCAGCACTGTTTTGGTCACCCCTAGCTCAATTTTCCCAGCCATCTGCTGGATCATAGCAGGCATATGCAGAGTCCCCATGTCCTTTTCAGTCTTTAGCCCTGCGTCTAGTTGGGCTTTACGCTGCGCCTCCCCACTGCTCTGGGTAGCACAATGCAGAAAGTCTATGTCCATTTGTACTGCGGATCTCCCCACTGGACATACTCCCACTTCACTGGATTCAGCATCATAAACTGAAACAGTCTTACCAGTTCCTGCAGCTGATGTCATAGCCTTCACTTGAGTGCGTTGTCTCACTGGTGTGGTGTCTCCACAGGCTGACTCCCCCATGTGGCCAGGGAGCAAAACTGCAGCCTTTCTGGACCCACTGACGCCCCCTGTAGGTAACACAAGATCCTTGTTGCTAGGGGTAACTGCAGACTTGCGCTCCAAAGCTGGTTGGCTATACCTCATGCAGGATTCAGGCTGATATACTCTCCTTTCTGGACTGACCCCTTTGCCTAAGTGGCCATGACAGAAAACCTTACTTTTCTCTGGATTTCCAATTCCTAGGACTTCCGGCGACACTTCTCCCATCCTGGAGCATTGCTGGCGGCCCATGATACGATGGAACTCTCCTCTAAGAAGGATTTCCTCTTTAAACTTGCGATAGTCATCCTGGCCCCCATCCATCAAATGGTAAACCGACCGGAACTCTATCCGCAATAAGGTTTGCAGCAGTTTTGGCCACCGGTCCCTAGGCCATTTTCTCTTTACAGCAACTTTTTCAAATCTTACAAGGAAGTCTCCCACCTCCTCTGTAGGCAGCATGGGTTGCATATAGTCAGAGGCCAAGATCTCAGCCCCTTGCAGTGCACCCGACTCTTTGCGATTCCGCTTGAACCATTCATTCGCTGTCTCACATGTCACTGGCCCCTTTTTACTGGTCCTACAAGGTGGAGACATCTTCTCAGACCATGCTGAGCTCACTTCTTGGCATCTCCTCCATGACTGGCTCTCACTCGTTGCCATTGGATACCACTTCTGAGGACACAGCTGATCACAATCATTAGTAGATGAGCTCCAGAATTCATCAACCTCCCATCCAGCTTGGTTATTCCACAAACATTCCTGTGACAAGGGGCAATGGGCAACAGCATGTCCCCACTCACTACAACGGATGCAGCGCAGAGGCCTCCTTGCGTCATGCTGTGGCACCTTTGGGCTCAGGCTGCCAGGAACAACATCCTCTTTAACTTGATTAAACATGAACTTCTTGCTTTTTGACTGCCTCATCCTTGCAATCACATGCACACAGCAGCTTGTAACAGTTCCTGATGCGACTCACCATAGAGCAAGGACCCGGATTCCACCGTCTACATGCCCGCATTCGAACACCACTTGTAATGTTGGGGTGATTAAGCACAATTGGTAGATGCACGTTTTAGTCTACATCAGGCAGGCGTTTTATGGTTAAGGGCCTGGTAGCCCACGTTTATTATAAGAAAACAAAAATATTTAGTTCATCCAGTAATCCCACGCAGGGGTTTAAATTCATTCAGTACACAAATGAACATACCAAGCCACCTGGCTCTCAATTGTCAACAGTTCCTCTGCTTGCTCCCAACAGATTTGTCAACTCTTTCCAGCCCCCTGGACTCACCGGCTTCCTTAGTCTTCCTGACTCTCAAGGTTGTCAGCCTTTCCCAGTCCCTTACACGGACTACAGTCTCCCACAGGGCAAACCACTCTTCAGCCAGCAGCAAGCTGTTCACACTCCTCCACCTTCCACACCAACAGCCCTTCATTTATATGGCTTATATGCAGCTGGGCACACACCCTGCTCGTTAACATCAAGACCCAGACACAGGGCTGGAGATATGCAAACTCTGTGTCTGCGTCTCGTTTTCCTCCAATTTCATAGGGACAGAGCCTCGCTCTGTCACAATATATACATTAATACAATGTCTGAAGTGTATTAGAAACTGTACACACTGTATTAGATACTGTGTACACTGCCTGCACTGTATTAGAAACTGTACAATGGCTGCACTATATTGTATACTGTATAAACTGCCTGAAGTGTATTAGAAAATGTACACACCGCATGCGCCGTATTAGAAACTATACACCACCGAATGCACTGCATATATAGGCTATTTATATATATATATATATATATATATATAGTGTATGCTATATTGTACACCACTGACCATATGACTGTATATATCTACCACAGTCCATATGACTGTATATATATATCTATCGAATACACTGCCACTAACTGAATAACCTGCCTGCTCGTCCCTACTCCTAACCCTTATTCTAAATAACATGTAGAAGGAAGAAGCAAATACTTATCTATTCTCAGGGCACTATGGTCAGGTCAAATGATTTCTCCAGTGTCCAGCTTCAGGGTAGAGGAGAGAGAGCGCTGACAATGGATGGAATGCCTGGGCAGTGACGTCACCCATAGGCTTACTATGGAGCATCCATTGTTGGCTGTACCTTCTCCACACTGAAGCTGGCCGATGGGAGCTGATCATGTGACCGGAAGTAAGAGCCCAGAGAACAGGTAAGTATAAGCATCTTCCTTCTGTGGGGTAGTTAGAATAGGAGTTAGAAGGAGGGAGGGAGTCGCTTTAAGCTTAGTTAGTTAAAGCGTGGACTTTCACCATATGCAGGAAGACGGATCTGTGTGTTGTCCCAGGCAGTCCACCCCCCAAACACATTAAGCCCCTAATGTTAACCCCTTCTTTGCCAATGGCATTGGTACAATGTCAGTGCATATTTTTAGCACTGATCACTAATAATGTCAGGTGTCTGCTCTGTCTGCTGCAATGTCGCAGTCCCGCTAAAATCCGCAGAGCACCACCATTACTAGTAAAAAAAAATAATAATAATAAAAATGCCATAAATCTATCCCCTATTTTGTAAATGCTATAACGTTTGCGCAAACAAATCAATATACACTTATTTATTTATTTAATTTTTTTACCAAAGATATGTAGCAGAATACATATTGGCCTAAATTTATGAAGAAATTAGATTTTTAAAATGTCTTTATTGGCTATGTTTTATAGCAGAATGTAAAAAAAATATATTTTTTTTTCAGAATTGTCAGTCTTTTTTTGTTTGTAGAGAAAAAAATAAAAAAACGCAGAGGTGATTAAATACCACCAAAAGAAAGTTCTATTTGTGGAAAAAAAAGGACATCAATTTTATTTGGGTACAGCGTCGCACGACCGCACAATTATCAGTGTAAGTAACGCAGTGCCAATCGCAAATAATGACCTGGTCAGGAAGTGGGTAAATCCTTCCGGGGCTAAAGTGGTTAAACATAGCTGAGCTCCACCCTTATATAACTAAATGTTTTAAAAGTATTTATGTAATTAACCACTTCAGGACCGCCGTATTGCCATTGTACGTCAGCACAATGGCACAGGCAGGCACAATCACGTACATCTACGTGATTGCCTTCCAGCGGGTGGGGGGTCCGATCGGACCCCCTCCCGCTGTTTACGGCGGTCCGATTCGGTCCAGGAGCGCTCCGTGATGAGGGGATGGCCGTTGGTTTTCGGCCACCCCCTCTGGATCGCTCCTGGCCAATGAGAAGCTTCCTCCCCTGTGTATTGTTTACACAGGAAGGAGGAAGTGATGTCATTCTCCTCGGGGCGGTCTTTTTGACCGGACCACGAGGAGAAGACTAAAAGTAAGTGTGCACCAACACTACACTGACATGTAGGTACACACAGGCACACAAACCCCCCCCGATCGCCCCCCGATCCCCCCCCGCCCCCCCTCCCCCCCCCAGTCACAGTGTCACTGATTGCATTGATCATTTCTTTACTGATCAATGCATTCAGTGTCAGTTGTGACAGTAAAAACTGTCAGGACAGTTAGTGTTAGGTCCAGGGTAGCCCCCTATCACCCCCCAATAAAGATTTAACCCCCTGATTGCCCCTAGAGTTAACCCTTTCACCCCCTTTTGTCAGTGTCACTAAGCGATCATTTTTCTGATCGCTGCATGTGTCGCTAGGTAGCTAGTTATTTTTTTAGGTTCACCGCCAGGTTTTTATATCGCTAGGTACCCCGATATACTACCCAATAATGGTTTTAACCCCCTGATTGCCGCTAGTTAACCCTTTCACCCCCTTTTGCCAGTGTCACTAAGCGATCGTTTTTCTGATCGCTGCATTAGTGTCGCTACAGTCGCTAGGTAGCTAGTTATTTTTTTAGGTTCACCGCCAGGTTTTTATAGCGCTAGGTACCCCGATATACTACCCAATAATGGTTTTAACCCCCTGATTGCCGCTAGTTAACCCTTTCACCCCCTTTTGCCAGTGTCACTAAGCGATCATTTTTCTGATCGCTGCATGTGTCGCTAGGTAGCTAGTTATTTTTTTAGGTTCACCGCCAGGTTTTTATATCGCTAGGTACCCCGATATACTACCCAATAATGGTTTTAACCCCCTGATTGCCGCTAGTTAACCCTTTCACCCCCTTTTGCCAGTGTCACTAAGCGATCGTTTTTCTGATCGCTGCATTAGTGTCGCTACAGTCGCTAGGTAGCTAGTTATTTTTTTAGGTTCACCGCCAGGTTTTTATAGCGCTAGGTACCCCAATATACTACCCAATAATGGTTTTAACCCCCTGATTTCCGCTAGTTAACCCTTTCACCCCCTTTTGCCAGTGTCACTAAGCGATAATTTTTCTGAACGCTGCATCAGTGTCGCTAGTGTCGCTAGTGTCGCTAGGTAGCTAGTTATTTTTTTAGGTTCACCGCCAGGTTTTTATAGCGCTAGGTACCCCGATATACTACCCAATAATGGTTTTAACCCCCTGATTGCTGCTAGTTAACCCTTTCACCCCCTTTCACCAGCGATCACAGTATAAGTGTCACTGGTGACGCTGGTTAGCCAGTTAGTTATTTAGGTTCCCCGTCAGGTTTTTATATAGCGCCAGGGACCCCCATATACTACCTAATAAAAATTTGAACCCCCTGATTGCCCCTAGTTAACCCTTTCACCACTGATCACCGTATAAGTGTTACGGGTGACTCTGGTTAGTTTGTTTTTTATAGCATTTTATATTCAAATCCGGAAGGCAGTGCTTGGTTTTCGGGGTCCCGTACGTGGCTAGGCTCCCAAAAAGTCCCCCACATGTGGTATCCCCGTACTCGGGAGAAGCAGCAGAATTTATTTTGGGGTGTCATTTCACATATGCCCATAGCATGTGTGAGCAATATATCATTTAGTGACAACTTGGTGCAAAAAAAAAAAAGTTTGTAATATTCCCGCAACTTGTGGCAAAATATAAAATATTCCATGGACTCAACATGCCTCTCAGTAAATAGCTTGGGGTGTCTACTTTCCAAAATGGGGTCATTTTGGGGGGTTTTGTGCTATTTTGGCATTTTATGGCCTTCGAAACTGTGATAGGTAGTGAGGAGTTAAATCAAAAATTTGCACCCTTAGAAATCCTGAAGGTGGTGATTGGTTTTCGGGGTGCCGTGCGCGACTAGACTCCCAAAAAGTCCCACACATGTGGTATCCCCATACTCGGGAGAAGTAGCGGAATATATTTTGGGGTGCAATTCCACATATAACCATGGCATGTGTGAGCAATATATCATTTAGTGACAACTTTTTGTAAAAAAATTTTTTTTTTTTTTTTTTGTCATTATTCAATCCCTTAGGACAAAAAAAATAAATATTCAATGGGCTCAACATACCCATCAGCAATTTCCTTGGGGTGTCTACTTTCCAAAATGGGGTCATTTGGGGGGGATTTGTACTGCCCTGCCATTTTAGCACCTCAAGAAATGAGATCGGCAGTCATAAATTAAAAGCTGTGTAAATTCCAGAAAATGTACTCTAGTTTGTAGACGCTATAACTTTTGCGCAAACCAAAAAATATACGCTTATTGACATTTTTTTTACTAAAGACATGTGGCTGAATAAATTTTGCCCTCAATGTATGACTAAAATTTAGTTTATTCGATTTTTCTTATAACAAAAAGAAGAAAATATCTTTTTTTTTCAAAATTTTCGCTCTTTTTCCATTTATATCGCAAAAAAAATAAATCGCAGAGGCAATCAAATACCATCAAAAGAAAGCTCTATTTGTGGGAAGAAAAGGACGCAAATTTCGTTTGGGTGCAATATTGCATGACCGCGCAATTACCAGTTAAAACAGCGCAGTGCGAAATTGCAAAAAGACCTCTGGTCCTTAAGGTGTTTATTGGTCCGGAGCTGAAGTGGTTAAAACGTCAGGTATAGAACCTCAATTTAAAAACATATACCCTTAAAAAAATAAAATGCAACTCCCACAAAACTATCATATGGTAGTTTCCACTTAAACCATCTTCTGTTTTAAGAATGTATCATGTAATAGTAAAGGATGGCCACCACTGGCCCATGTTTACCTGCTGTCCTAGTTCGGTTTCTTCAAGGCCTGCTTCATGTGTTTCATACCTGGCACCAATGAGTGCCAAATAACTTTAAACAACTGTGAGGGGCATTGATAGTTTCAAGAAACTATTAAATAAGCACCCGAACGACCGCAACATACAGGGATATACAATGTAACACTGACATATAATCACACACATAGATTGGACTTGATGGCCTTGTGTCTTTTTCAACCTCACCTACTATGTGACTATGTAACCTAGAAAGACTTTAGGTTGCATCTGTCCAGTGCTTCTGAATCAGTTAGCCATAGGGCATACATGAATGATTTGCATGGCTTTACCCATTGTCATTGTTCTTTGGATTTGTATTGGAAATGATGACATGTAAATACCATCTGTTTGGTACAATTTTCTTTGCATATGTTTGACTGATTTTTTTATATTTTGCTTGGAGTTTTCCTTTGAAATTACTAATTCAAAAACATGTTTTATATAATTAAAAAAAAGAATGTGTTTGCATAATATAATTGACCTAAGTAAGTTTATATTGGTCAAATTAGCTTCTAATAGGCTATTATTCAGATTACTGCTGTCCAATGGTTCTTATTCAATGTCAAAGCTGAAGTTTAGTCAAAAATGTATTTTGCTTCAATAGTTTCAGTCACAGCGCTTATCTTTAATTATGTCCCATGTCTGTCAGACAGCTGGATCCTGGATCTTCTACGTAATGGTGGCAGGTCCCCTTCCTACTGCTGATCTTTCAGCGCTGAGGAAGGTAAATCAGAACTTCTGCACAAAAATATTTTTAAAAATGTCTCCTCCTATCTCCTACTATCTATTCTGCCTAACCTGTGTAAAAAAAAAAACATACCTTTTTTTGAGTCCACTGTGGTCTGTTCACGTGACCCCCTGTGTCAGTGAGCAACAGCTGTATGGGAAAGAGGGCAGCGTTTAACAGTGGCTGGGAAATATAGGAGTGGTGACATCACCCATAGGCTCCAATGTTGCAGCCATTGTCAAAGCTCCCTCCTCTCCCCTGCAGCTGACGTTGACTGACACAGGGGAGCTGGAACTCGTGACCAAATCGGTGCAGATAGAAAATGGGTAAATGCACATATCATTTTTTTACACAGGTTAGGCAGGTTAGTATTAGGCAGGAATTCCACTTTAATAGCTCACACTTTTCTGTGAGCTGCAGCAAAACATATCTGATAGGGAGCCATCTTTTCCTCCTTCCTTACTTGAAGTGTTATGCAATAATTTTAGTAAATATAAACTGCTAAATACCCTTTCTTATCAGCAGTACATAGCAGTCATGTGACTTCATTCAGTGTCCAGCCGATCACTGTTAAAGATTATAGGAGAAGTTTTCATTCTCCCCTCATTGTCCTATGAAACTGCAGGATCCCTGACCCTCTGTCTGGACAGTGCTGATTGACCCTGTGCTAATCACATGCACCCTCTTTATAAAAAAATATTTCTCTAGCAATTCACACCAAACTGAGCATGTGCAGATTCTCCCCATGGCTTTGTTCTACCAGGAGATATATTGGGGACTGTGGAAGAAGGGGAGGATCGGAGAAGACAGGATCAAACCGCCTTTTTACATAATGCAGATGATTAACCTCCTAGGTTCCACAGTGAGTATAACATGCATGCTTTACTGCATGTACGGTACAGTGCATCTGGAAAGTATTCACAGCGCTTCACTTTTTCCACATTTTGTTGTTACAGCCTTATTCCAAAATGGATTCAATTAATTATTTTCCTCAAAATTCTACAAACAAACAATACCTCATAATGACAAAGTTAAAATAAAAAACGAAAAAAAATCATGTGTACATAAGTATTTACAGCATTTGACATTACACTCAAAATTGAGCTCAGGTGCATCCTGTTTCCACTGATCATCATTGAAATGTTTCTACAACTTGATTCCACCTGTGGTAAATTCAGTTGATTGGACATAATTTGGAAAGGCATACACCTGCCTATATAAAGGTCCCACAGTTAACCATGCATTTCAGAGTACAAACCAAGCCATGAAGTCCAAGGAATTGTCTGCAGACCTCTGAGACAGGATTGTATCGAGGCACAGATCTGGGGAAGGGTACAGAAATATTTCTTCAGCGTTGAAGGTCCCAATGAGCACAGTGGCCTCTGTCATCCATAATGGAAGAAGTTGGAAACCACCATGACTCTTCCTAGAGCGGGCCGCCCGGCCAAACCGAACGATCGGGGGAGAAGGGTCTTAGTCAGGGAGGTGACCAAGAACCCGATGGTCACTCTGACAGAGCTCCAGTGTTTATCTGTGAAGAGAGGAGGACATTCCAGAAGAACAAACATCTCTGCAGCACTCCATCAATCAGGCCTGTATGGTAGAATGGCCAGATGGAAGCCACTTCTCAGTAAAAGGCTCATGACAGGCCGCATGGAGTTTACGAAAAAGGCACCTGAAGGTCTGATGCAACAAAGATTGAATTCTTTGGCCTGAATGGCAAGCGCCATGTATGGAGGAAACCAAGCAATGCACGTCACCTGGCCGATACCATCCCTACAATGAAGCCTGTGGGTGTCAGGATCATGCTGTGGGGATGTTTTTCAGTGGCAGGAACTGGGAGACTAGTCGGGATTGAGGGAAAGATGAATGCAGCAATGCACAGAGACACCCTTGATGAAAACCTGCTCCAGAGTGCTCTGGACCTAAGACTGGGGTGAAGGTTCATCTTCCAACATGATAACAACTCTAAGCACACAGCCAAGATAACAAAGGCATGGCTATGGGACAACTCTGAGAATGTCCTTGAGTGGCCCAGCCTGAGCCAAGACTTGAACCTGATTAAACATCTCTGGAGATATCTGAAAATGGCTGTGCACCGACGCTCCTTATCCAACCCGATGAAGCTTGAAAGGTCCTGCTAAGAAGAATGGGAGTAACTGCCCAAAAATAGGTGTGCCAAGCTTGTCACATCATAATCAGGAATACTTGAGGCTGTAATTGGTGCCAAAGGTCCTTCAACAAAGTACTGAGCAAAGGCTGTGAATACTTATATACATATGATTTTTGTTTTTGATTTATTTTTAATAAATTTGCAAAGATTTTACACAAACTTCTTTCACATTGTCATTACGGGGTATTTTTTGTAGAATTTTGTGGAAAATAATGAATTTAATGCATTTTGGAAAAAGACTGTAACATAAAATGTAGAAAAATAGACACGCTGTGCATACTTTCTGGATGCACTGTATAGGCTGATTTTACTGTTGCGGATTTAGTAACACTGTACATGAGCAAAATTAATGACACTGTAATGGTGTGTTCAATAAAAACATGGTAACAATTAATTATTTGTGTGTTATTAGTTTAAGCAGACTGTGATTGTCTATTGTTGTGACTTAGATGAAGATCAGATCACATTTTATGACCAATTTGTGCAGAAATCCATATCATTGAAAAAGGGTTCACATACTTTTTATTGCAACTGTATATCTGCTGTCTTCAGCTTGCTATATTCTTTAGAAAGTGCACATAGTGTTAGAGATTTTTTCTTCCTGTTCAGCACTGGGAGTAAAGTCTTGGCATACGCTGTGCGGCAGCTGATTGGAGGAAAGGCGCACACACCCCCCCACTCCACAAAGGAAGGAAGGAATGTTCAGAGCTGTGCTGTGAATAGACCAACTCTCTGCTAATCTATTTATAGCACCCACCCTGGCACAGATTTCAGGCTGGTTTTATCTCCGTTGTCAGAGAACTTGTCAGATGTTATCATGCTGATAACAGAAGAATGAAGCAGCAGAAAGACACGGGACTTATTTCTTTGGAGAGAGATAAAAGTAAACACTACAGATACAGTAGCTGTGCTTAGGTCAAATTTCATGAATCAGGTTTACATCCACTTTAAGTCTGTCAGTGCAGGAAGAGGACCTGTCATCACTGCACAGAACATTTCTACAGGATCCAGCTAACGTGGGACATACATCATTGTACAGTAGGTAAGTTTTATGACTGCAGTTATAGAAGCAAAATATTTTTTTTACTAAAGTTCAGCTTTAATGGTGCATTCAATTTTTTTTTCCTGGTATTTGCTGTCAGTGGGCTGATGAAACTCAGTATCCAATCAGATTCTGCCTTTGAGAATAAAAAGAGTCGGTCTAATTATTATAGAAGAATTTAATTTTACTACAATGTTCTGTCCCCCAGGGGACAAAATATATGTACTACTTTGTACACTCGTCTCACATGCTGTGGGAGGCTAGCATTTTGGTTAGAAAGGAAACCCCCTCTCCCACCCCAACATACATTTGACAATGCACCCAGCAAGTAGACAGCTACATTGATTTGGTTGGTGCTTAACTCCAACTTCAAGCACTTTCTCAAGACAAGCGCCGGCAAGAGGAATGCAGAGGGGGCATGTCAGCCTCTTGCCCCTCTGCATTCCATTTGTTGATGCTTGTCTTGGAACAGTGCTGAAGTCGGACATTAGCGGCAAATATCAATGCAGCCGTCTCCTTGTTAGGTGCATTAAGGGATGCCAGTATGGGGGAAAGGGGGAGTGGCATCTTGTCCGACCTTCCAAAATAGCCTTCCAGAGTATGTAGGAAGATGTGATATATACCTGTATTGTGTTCTTTGGGAAGAGAACACTATAAAAAAAAGGAAGAAATTAGACTTCTTCTTTAACAGCCATGAGTGAGACAATTCTATTAATTAAATCAACCCTGATACTAGGTTAAAAAGTAAAAGAAAAAGGCTTCCCTGCAAAAGAGTAGAGTTCACACTTGCCTGTCCCACCTCCTTTACTCACATGAAGAGCTACCGTGGATTAGGAATCTTCACTATCTGACATACATCCAGGTGTGTTGGTTGATGGTCTCCTGCTACATTCTGTGGTTCTATCCGATGGCTCCAAGTGGCTAACAAACACAGTACTGTCATATAGGGTAGTGGATGAAACCACAGAGCACAGTGGGGGGGGGAGAGGGTGCAGTCTTTTGACTCCCCTGGAAGTGTGTTAGATATTTAAGATTCTTCAGCCAATATAACTCTTTTAGAGAGAACATTAATGGCACTAGTAGCTGGAACAGTAAAGCCCCGTACACATGAGCGGACTTTTCAACATCCAAAGTCTGACGGAATGATTCCGTCAGACTATTCGATCGTGTGTGGGCTGCAACGGACTTTTGATTCGCAAAAGTCTGACAGACTTTAGAAAATGGAACATGCTTCAAATTTTTCCGACGGAACTCCGCCGGACCCAGTTCCTACCGAAAAATTTGCTCGTGTGTATGCTATTCCGACGGACTAAAACCGACGCTAGGGCAGCTATTGGCTACTGGCTATGAACTTCCTTATTCAAGTCCAGTCGTACGTCATCACGTTCGAATCCGTCGGAGTTTGGTGTGATTGTGTGTGGCCAAGTCCGCTCATTCGGAAAGTCCGGCAGAACTCCGGCGGAACTCCTTCGGAAGTCTGTCGGACATAAGTCCGCTCGTGTGTACGGGGCTTAAGTAATAATTATTATTTTCCAGGGAGACCATTTTTTTAAACTTTTTATAATTTAGTGACAGGGTCATTTTACATAAGTTTATTGACATAATAAACGATTATTTGATTTCAGCAATTATCATATTATGTTGTGATTTTTACATCTGTTTGTAAATTTCGAACAAAATTTTTCAAAGATCTAAGCGCCATCTTGCATAAGAATCAAGAAGCAGGAAGGAGTCTATTAAAATAACATAGAAAATGTCATAGCTGGTTTTAACTCCTGCTTGTTGAGCAGCTAAAAAAAAAAAAACAGTAAATTGTTGCAAATGAATAATTATGATTCTGTTTATTTGAAAATAATGCTTTGGAATTAGGGAGAAAATGCAAGATCAATCAATTGGAGAGCAGACCTCTTCTACGCTATTTCCCTGCTGTCTTTCCAGTTGTCTGTCCAGCTGTATGTACTCAAATGTCACCCGGTTAATATATTGGCCACTTGAAACCATTCGTATCACGCTGTTGTCACATCCAATCTTCATTTGGGCTATGAACAAAAGTACAACTTAGTAAATCGACAATAGACATAAAAATGTAAAACCATAGAACACATGTCAAACATGCCAAGGTTTCAATGATTTGCAGACACACTGATTGTGTTATACACTTATACAAATTTATTATACTTATACTTGTTATACAAAGCCATCCACAACATTGCCCACATCTACATCACTAACCTCATCTGCAAATTGTCCCCTCCGCTCCTCCCAGGACCTCCTGCTTTCTAGCTCCCTTGTTACCTCCACTCATGCTTCCTTCAGGACTTCTCCAGAGCCTCTCCCATCTCTGGAACTCCCTGCCCCGTTATATCCGATCAGCCCCTACCCTGTCCACCTTTAGGAGATCCCTGAAAACTCATTTATTCAGGGAAGCCTATCCCATAGCCACCTAACAACTGTCACCGAGCCACCCCCATCAAATCTTTCTCTGCAGCTATTACCTTTTGTACCACCACCCCCTCCCTTTAGAATGTAAGCTCTCTGAGCAGGACCCTCCTGTACCTTTTGTATTGTACTGTAATTGTGTTGTCTCCCCTTATACATTGTAAAGTGCTGCGTAATATGTTGGCGCTATATAAATCATGTATAATAATAATAATACACTTACTTAGGCTAAATATGTTTATCAAGTTCAACCAATGTTGCTGGGGTCCTCTATGCACCTTATTAAAACATAAATGTGGGAATCCAAAGAAATAAAACAATCATACTCACCTAGCTGGCTGCAGCACCAATCCCATCTGCAGTTTTCCCCCACCACCACTACACCGAGAACTGAGTGATCAAAGACCGCTGATCGTTCATTTATCGGTATGCAGTGTGAAGTGAGCTGGTGACTGTCAGTCAACAGCTCTCTGCCCTCCTCCTCCAGAGCTCACTGGAGCACTGGGCTGTGCATGGGGCGGGAGCAGCTGGTTCTGTCTCCCAGCGGCTTGTTAAGAAGCTGAGCTAGTCAAGGCAGCTGGATGGATCCGGACTATAAAGTCAGAATCAATCCAGAGCCTGGACCAGCGGAGTGACTTCAGCCGACAGCATGCTTTAGTCTGCTGTTGGCTGAAAATGGGTCATAGGAGTGCAGAGAGCTATGTGCACTCCTGTGACCCATAGAAGAAGTTTAGCCAAAAGAGCTTTGGCAATACTTCTCTTTTTACAGTTCTGCAATATAATTTTTGTGAGCTGGTATTCAAAACTGAATAATTAATGGTTTGTATGTGTGAGATTATGTCTCTTTTTTTATTTTAGTTTATACGTATTTTAATACAGGTAAGCATTTTACTCATGTTAGAAGCTGCAGGTTAACATTGCATCCTGTTATTGTGATGAATTTTATTTATTTCCCCAAAGGAACAAGTGCATGTTGTACTTTGTCATGTTCTGATTCTATGCCCCATTATTTCCTAAACACACCTCTTCTTAACCACTTGCCTCCCAACCCAATTCTGGAACTTCTCTCCTATGTGTAAAAATCAAAAAATCATCTTTTTTTGCTAATAATTTACTTAGGACCCCCAAACATTATATATATAATGTTTGGCTTAGGGAATAAAACTTTTTATGTCATACTAAGTTTCAAACGCAATTTTTTATTTTTTTTTAACAAAAAAACAAAACACATTCATGAATTAAAGCAGAACACTTCAGTAATTTTTTCATCCTTCCATTTATTAAATCTTCTGCCCTTGTTGTTAAAACTTTGGATAGTAAAACATTTTTTTTGCCAGTAAATACCTTATACAGCCCACTTCCGGTTTCTTGTCTGGTAAAAAGCCTAGGCTTATGACATCATGCACAGCTCTCTCTCACACTCTTGTGAGAGTTTGCCAGGAAGGGAGGGGGGATGAGTCATAAGAGGGCCAATAAGAGCTGCAGAGCTGGAGATGTGCTTCTGTGTATCTGTGTAAATCCAGGAAGTAAACAGGCAGCAACATCAGCTGCCCACAGTTAAAATTATTTTAGCCAGACTCAGTGGAGGGAGATTTCTGCAGCATATTTGGCAAATACAGAATCACAGTATGTATAAAATAATATGTAAAGTGGTTGGAGGGAAGCTTCAGAATGACAAAGATGTTTTTATTACAAATTATGTGAGCACAATATTTACCCCAATTTCTTTGTATAATGTGAAAGATGATGTTATGCCAAGTAACTAGATGCCTAACATGTCACACTTTAAAATTGCGCACACCCGTGGAATGGCACCACGCTTCGGTACCTAAAAATCTTCACACACTACACTTTAAAAATGTTTACAGGTTACCAATTTAGAGCTAGAGGAGGTCTGGTGCTAGAAATATTGCTCTCACTCTAACGTTTGCGGTGATACTTCACTGGTGTGGTTTGAAAGTTATTTACATATGCGGGCATGACCTACGTATATGTTCACTTCTGTGTGTGATTACTCCGTAATTGGGGCGCTTTAATTTTTTTTATTGTTTATTTTATTTTTATTAATTATTATTATTATTTTTTTTTTTTTACACTTTCCCTCAAATTTTTTACTTTATCAGTTTTATTTATATTATAAGGAATGCAAACATCCATTATAATAGGAATAGGGCATGCCAGGTTCTCTTTATTGGGAGATCTGGAGTCTATAAGTCCCCAGATCTCTCCTTATATACTGGAAAGCCTGAGATTAACAAAATAAAACGATCTCAGGCTTTCCAACAAAAAAAAAGCAGTGTTTACATCTGCCTGCGCCGGGACGTCGCTTACGGTCTCCGAGGTTCATAGAAATGGCCGGGTACCAGCTGCAGACATCATTCAGATATCGCCACTTCACGTTCCTGACGTCAAATGACGGCAACCCGAGGGAAGTGGTTAAAGCTGGCTATAGCTCCGTCCTATTGTAAAGCTCAAATTATGGGCATTCCTATGGGGGTAGGTACACCTGGCACAGAGCCTCTGTTCCCTCTCTAAGCTGAGTTATCTGTCACTATTATGAATCACTAGCACTGATTGTTCATTAGTAATAGTTAAGCCCCATACACACTATCAGATTTTCTGTTAATTTTTGTTTTCAGATTTACCAAACCATGTACTGCAAGGGCCTGCCTGATTGCATACAAATTGAAAACTCCTAAGGTTTGACCTCATATTTTTGGTAAATCTGAAGGAAAAAATAAGCAGAAAATCTGATCGTGTGTATGGGGCTTAAAAAATTACTCAGAGCTGCAGCTCTATGTTATGTATCTGCCAGTGCCCTGTGTGTGTGTACAAGTAACCACAGACAGTGCAGCCCTGAGTGATCTTTTAATATTATGAATGAACAGGCAGTGCTGAATGCTCATTCATAATAGTGACGGATCACTCAGCACTGAAGCACTATGTATTTATCTGCCAGCTGCTTGTAAACAGACACAGCCCTGGCCATTGGATAATACAGGACCGCAGCACTGTGTGACTTTTCACTTTTATGAATGATTAGTAGTGACAGCTTGGTGCCATGTATGAAACAGCCGTGCAGCACTGCCTATTAGTAAAATAATAGTGAAAGATCACTTAGCACTGTGGGTTGTTAGATTAATTGGCTGGGTCACATTAGCCACATTAGAAATCTGTGAAGCGCTATGTCAAATGCTGTAGCAAAATCCAAGTCCTTTCTTGTATTAAGAGAGGTATGGACTCCAGAGAGAGAGATATCGTTTTGCCCCTGTTCAAATCATTAGTAAGACCTCATCTGCAATATGCTGTTCAGTTTTCGGCACCAGTTCTCAAAAAGGATATCGGGGAACTGGAGAAAGTACAGAGAAGGGCAACCAAACTGATAAGAGGCATGGAGGAGCTCAACTATGAGGAAAGATTAGAGGAACTGAATGTATTCTCTCTTGAGAAGAGGAGAATAAGGGGGGATATTATCAACATGTTAAAATATATAAGGGGTCCATATAGTGAACTTGGTGTTGAGTTATTCTCTTTACGGTCAACCCAGAGGACACGGGGGCACTCTTTACGTCTAGAGGACAAGAGATTTCATTTTCAAATACGGGAAAGTTTCTTCACAGTAAGAGCTGTGAAAATGTGGAATAGACTCCTGCCAGAGGTGGTTCTGGCCAGCTCAGTAGATTGTTTTAAGAAAGGCCTGGATACTTTCCTGAATGTACTTAATATAACTGGGTACTAACATTTATAGGTAAAGTTGATCCAGAGAAAATCCGATTGCCTCTCGGGGGGATCAGGAAGGATTTTATTTCCCTGCTGTAGCAAATTGGAGCATGCTCTGCTGGGTTTTTTTTTTTGCCTTCCTCTGGATCAACTCTGGGTATATAATTGGGTATATTGGATTGTACAATATTTTTTATTTTATTTATTTATTGTTTTGAAGGTTGAATTGGATGGACTTGTGTCTTTTTTTCAACCTGACTAACTATGTAACTATATAACTATGTACCTGTAGCCACTAATGCCGCGTACACACGGGCGGACTGTATGGCGTACTTAGTCCGTCGAAACACATTTCAGCGGACAATCCGCTCGTGTGTGGGCTTCAGCTGACTTTTTCAGCGTGCAGTCCGGTGTACTAAGAATTTCGGATTTTTCGAAATTCTGTCCGTCGTACTTTGGTTTCAGCGGACAATCCGCTCGTCAGTATGCTAGTTCGACGGACTAAGAATGGCCCATGCCCAGAAAGGATTTACACGGCGGAAGGGTGCTTTGCTGTGTCTTGGACTTCCTATTTCTAGTCCCGTCGTACGTGCTGTACACGTCATCACGCAAGCTTTCGACGAACTGTTTGTGCATCCGTGTGTGGTCAAGTCCGTTCAGTCGAAAGTACGACGGACTGTCCGTCGGATTGTATGACGAACTAAGTACGCCATACAGTCCGCTCGTGTGTACGCGGCATAACTTTGCTAATTTTAGGCTTACTTCCTTTAAAGGAGAATACATTTACCAGACAAAATCTGTCTTTGGTTTTACCAGTATATTGTTAGGATTCTGTAATGAGGTAAGAGAAGATTTTTTTCTCTAGTAGTCTCTAGGAGGTAGCATAAAATCATTTCTTCCCCTTGCTGTCTCTTATTTTCTCTGCTTTCTGATAAGGATATTCATAGCAGAGAATGATAGTAAATTATAAGGTTAACTCTAGAGATGAGAAAATCTGCCTGGGTATGATTTGCGGTCGGTTCTGTCAAATCCCGTGTGAAATCCACACAACCCAAACTTAGTATCAAACCCAAATAAAGTCTATGGGTGGAAAAATCTAAATTCTGGCCAGTTTCAAGGCAAATTAGCAAGCTATTGTCAGAAGGTCATGGTGACCTGAGCATTGCCATGGAGGACATTTAACAAAGCAAACAAAATTCTATTTACAGTTCCTTGCAAACGTATTCACCCCCTTGGCTTTTTACTGATTTTGTTACATTACAGCCTTTAGTTCAATGTTTTTTTAATCTGAATTATATGTGATGGATCAGAACACAATAGTCTAAGTTGGTGAAGTAAAATTTTAAAAATATATACATAAAACGATTTTTCAGAAATACAAAACTGATAATTGACATGTGCGTATGTATTCATTCCCTTTGTTATGAAGCCCATAAAAAGCTCTGGTGAAAACAATTACCTTCAGAAGTCACATAATTGGTGAAATGATGTCCACCTGTGTGCAATCTAAGTGTCACATGATCTGTCATTCTATATACACACCTTTTTGAAAGGCCCCAGAGTTATTGGTAGGTTATAAAAAAATATCCAAATCTTTGATGATCACTAGGAGCATCATCAAATCTATCATAACCAAATGGAACATGGCACAACAGCAAACCTGCCAAGAGATGGCCGCACACCAAAACTCACTGACCACTCAAGGAGGGCATTAATCAGAGAGGAAGCACAGAGACCTAAGGTAACCCTTGGAGGAGCGGCAGAGTTCCACAGAAGAGACTGGAGTATCTGTACATAGGGCTACAATAAGCCGAATGCTCCATAGAGTCATGCTTTATGACAGAGTGACCAGAAGAAAGCCATTACTTTCAGCAGAAAACAAAATGGCAGGTTTTGAGTTTGTGAAAAGGCATGTGGGAGACTCCCAAAAATGCATGGAGGAAGGTGCTCTGGTCTGATGAGACTAAAATTGAACTTTTTGGCCATCAAAGAAAATGCTATGTCTGGCGCAAACCCAACACGTCACATCACCCAAACAACACCATCCCCACAGTGAAACATGGCGGTGGCAGCATCATGATGTTGGGATGGTTTTCAGCAGTCAGGACTGAAAAACTGATCAGGGTCCAGGGAAAGATGGATGGTGATATACAGGACTATTATTGAGCAAAACCTGTACCACTCTGTGTGTGATTTGAGGCTAGGGTGGAGGTTCACCTTCCAGCAGGATAATGACCCCAAAGACACTGCTAAAGCAACACTTGAGTCCGTCGAAAGCTTGCGTGATGACGTGTACAGCACGTACGACGGGACTAGAAATAGGACGTCCAATACACAGCAATGCAACCTTTCGCCGTGTAAATCCTTTCTGAGCATGCACCATACTTAGTCCGTCCAACTAGCCTACTCACGAGCGGACTGTCCGCTGAAACCAAAGTTGGACGGACAATATTACGGAAATTCCGAAATACTTAGTCCGCCAGACTGCACGCTGAAAAAGTCCGCTGAAGCCCACACACGAGCGGACTGTCCGCTGAAATGTTTTTCAGCGGACTAAGTTGGACAGACAGTCCGCCCGTGTGTACGCGGCTTAACTTGAAGGAGCTAGAGCAGTTTTGCAAGGAGGAATTGACAAAAATCCCAGTGGTAAGATACTTATCCCAAACTACTTGGAGCTGTGATAACCCAAAAAGGTGGCTCTACAAAGTATTGACTTTAGGGGGGTAAATAGTTATGCACATTGACTTTTTCTGTTATTTTGTCTTATTTGTTGTGTGTTTCACAATAAAAAAAAAACTAAAAACTTCAAAGTTGTGGACATGTTCTGTAAATTAAATCATGCAAATGCGCAAACAATCCATGTTAATTCCAGGTTGTGAGGCAACAAAACATGAAAAATGCCAAGGAGGGTGAATACTTTTGCAAGGCACTGTAAATACTGTACAGTGAAGGTTAATGCAACTTTGAGGGTGCCACAAGGAAAACATCAATCATATAAATTACATTTGTAGAGGTCTTTAAGCTGTGGTGTTACAGAACAGTATGATTTTTACACAAAGCATCAGCAACACCGTCTTCTGGCAGCACATATTTTGGATGTATACCGTATATACTCGAGTATAGGCCGACCCGAATATAAGCCGAGGCCCCCAATTTACCCCCAAAAAAACTGGCAAACTTATTGACTCGTGTATAAGCCGAGGGTGAGACATGCCTGTCCATCCCTGTGTGTGTGTCCGTCCATCCCTGTGTGTCCGTCCATCCCTGTGTGTCCGTCCATCCATCCCTGTGTGTGTGTGTGTCCATCCATCCATCCATCCCTGTGTGTGTGTGTCTCCATCCATCCATCCATCCATCCCTGTGTGTGTGTGTCTCCATCCATCCATCCATCCATCCATCCCTGTGTGTGTGTGTATCCATCCATCCCTGTGTGTGTGTGTGTCTCCATCCATCCATCCATCCGTGTGTGTGTGTCTCCATCCGTGTGTGTGTGTGTGTGTGTGTGTGTGTGTGTGTGTGTGTGTGTGTGTGTGTCCAGCCTACCTGTGTCCCGAGCCTTTGTCCCGAGCCTCCGTCCCGTGTCGTGCCTTGCCTTCGTCCCGTCCCGTCCCGTCCCGTCCCGTCCTGTCCTGTCCTGTCCTGTCCCGTGCCGTGCCTTGCCTTGCCTCCGTCCCGTGCCCTCTTCGTCGGCGGCCATTGTAAAATTCAAAAGCCGCGCCTCCTCCTTCGCCTGTGATAGGCGGAACACTGAATTTCCCAGCAGCCTGTGTTCCGCCTATCACGGACGTCGTATCATCCTCGTCCGTAGTACGAGGATGAGACGACGCCCGTGATAGGCGGAACACAGGCTGCTGGGAAATTCAGTGTTCCGCCTATCACAGGCGAAGGCGGAGCCGGAGGCGCGGCTTTTGAATCATAGAATGGCCGCTGTCTGTCTGCTCGACACGCTGATCGAGCGGGCAGACAGCGATGACTCGAGTATAAGCCGAGGGGGGCACTTTCAGCCTCAAAAAAGAGGCTGAAAATCTCGGCTTATACTCGAGTATATACGGTAGTTGATTTTTTAACATCTACATTTAGCTTGAATTAAATACAACAGCACGTTTTCAAGGCTGATCCTTTGAGAACGTGCATGCACACAAAATGATGCATCGAGAGGGGAATACACACTGACACCACCGCCGCCGTGTCCTTATTCTGGGAGCGGCAGCCATCTATTTCTCCCTGCTGAATACTACTCTGAATGGGATGTCACCAGGTTCCAGGATAATAACATAAGGCCCATAGCAATTTGATTTCTGGTGAGTGCATAGAATGGTGAAGGGATACCACAGGTACTGAGCAATACTTGGATCTTCAAGGTTAGGATTATATGCTGTTTCACATTTTCTTTCTGGTGAGTGTTTTGGCACAACACATTGTCACGATTGATCTTTTGGAACCTGTTAAGGACTTTCTACCTCATAGGACTGATTGCACATGGGACTATAATTATTTAATATATGGACATTCACTATATTTTATGTAGCGCTGCACATTTTTGTTATTTTGGTAATTACCCATAAAAACCTTTGCCACTTTAATCCTTCTATTTTCTACTTTGCAACTGACCACCTCTATGACAAAATCACCCCCTGTCTTGCCCTGACCTGGTCACTTCTGCCTACAAATGTTCACTCTCATCCACACTGGACTCATTTGCTCCTCTCACTATGCAAAATATCAGGCCCCGACCAAGAACAACCTTGGCAGACTGACAACACCAAAAAATCCTAAAAGACATAGCTGTGCACTGGAGCGATTGTGGCCTAAAACCAAATACCACCAGGCATTTACTGTATATAAATTTGAATTCTTAAAATACAGTGCCTCTCTCCATGCTGCTAAACAAGCCTACATTGTCACTCGCATTAGTACTCTGTCATCCAGTCCTTATCTCTTCTCTACTTTCAACTCTCTACTTTCTCTACCACCACCTCCACGCAAACACTTGCTCACTGCTCATGAGATTGAAAATCACTTTGAAAACAAGATTGATGCAATTCATGGGGCCATCTCCACCTTGCTGATATCTATCCCACTTAAAATACCCTGTACAAAACCACCCTCAACACTTTCCTCTTTTGACCTTGCTACTCCCAAAGAGGTTGCTAAAGTTTTCTCAGAAGCCCGCCTTACCACCTGTCCGATGGACCCTGTTCCCTCACAACTACTATAGTCACCACCTTCTATCCTATGCTCCCTCACTCAAATCTTCAATCTCTCCCTCTCTACTGGCACCTTTCCCTCTCTTCTAAAAAAGGCACTGATCACCCTAATACCTAAAAAGCCCTCACTGGACCCCACATGCCTGAAAAGCTTAAGACCCAACTCCTTGCTCCTGTTTACCTCTAAACTTTTAGAAAGCTTAGTCTACAGCCATCTGAGATCCTACCTCACTGACAACAACCTTTTTGACCCCTTACATTCTGGCTTTTGCTTACTACACTCCACTGAAACTGCCCTACTAAAACTCGCTAATGATTTACTAACTGCTAAAAGCAATGGCCACTACTCCACGCTCATACTACTAGACCTTTCTATGGTTTTTGATACTGTTGACCATCCCCTCCTCCTCAAAAAAACTCCACTCTCTTGGCCTTCAGGGCTCTACTCTCTCATGGTTCTTCATCTACCTATCACAGTGCTCATTCAGTGTATAAATACCATACTGGTGACCCCACAATAGGGATAAAACATTTTCATGGAAGGGAGTTTAACAAGACACGTGGCCACTAATTAAAATTAGAAGAAAAAAGGTTTAACCTAAAACTGCATAGAGGGTTCTTTGCTGTAATGTCTTGTACACACGGTCGGAAATTCTGATGGAAAAGGTCAGATCGGATTATATTGTCGGAAAATCAGATGCTGTGTGGGCTCTATGGGACTTTTTCCGTTGGAAATTTAGAATGAAAAAATTTGAGAGCAGGATCTTAAATTTTCAGACAAAAAAATCCGATCTGACTTTTTACGATCGTTTTTAGAGAATTCTGATCAGACAAAGTGCCACGCATGCTCAGATAAATTTACGAGACCAAAGCTATTGGCTACTAGCCTCAACGCAGTCCCGTCGTAATGAATGAACGTCATCACGTTCTGAACTTTTCCGACAAATTTGTCCGACCGTGTGTATGCAACACAAGTTTTGGACAAAATCTGACAGAAAAAATCGGAGGGATTTTGTGGTCGGAATGTCTGACCGTGTGTACAAGGCATAAGAGCAGCAAGAATGCGGAATTCCCTTCCACAGGCAGTGGACTCAGCGGTGGGCATTGATAGTTTAAAAAAACGATTAGATAAACACCTGAAGGACCGCAACATACAGGGATATGCAATGTAATACTGACATATAATCACACACATAGGTTGGATTTGATGGGCTTGTGTCTTTTTTTCAACCTCACCTACTATGTAACTACCGTATGTAACTCTGTCTGCTCCTCCCCACATCCTCTTTTTATAGGGGTCCCCCAAGGTTCTGTCCTCAAACCCCTTCTCTTCTTCATCTACACCTCCTCCCTTGGTCACTTGATAAACTCCCAAGACTTCCAGTACCATTTCTATGCTGACTGACATATCAGCATGGATGTCACACCACTTCCTCAAACTCAGCTGAGATGATAATATTCTCTCCTGCCTGTGCACCCTCCCCTGACTTATCCATCAAGATCAATAATACAACTATCAGTCCCTCCCCTCTTGCCAGGGTTCTAGGTATAATCCTGGACTCTGACCTGTCCTTTCAGCCCCAAATCCAAGCCACCCCTATCTGCCAATCCCTCAACTGGCTTCCCGTTGCCCAGCAAATAAAATTCAAAACATTAACAATAGCATACAAAGCCATTTACATATCTGCCCAAAGCTACATCATCAATCTTGTCTCCAAACATCCCCCAAATCATCCTCTCCGCTTCCCCCAATACCTCCAGCTCTGTAGCTGCCTTATTTTCTCTTCCCATGCTCATCTCCAGGACTTCTCCAGAGCCTCTCTCAATCTCTGGAACTCCCTACCCCCGATCTGTCCAGTTTTTTCCTACTATGTCCATTTTTAGGCGATCCCTGAAAACTCATCCCTTCAGGAAAGCCTATCCTGCCTTTAGCTAACCAAATCTTCTATTTCTCCCATCAGCTCATCCCTCACAGTTATTAACTATTTCTTTCAGGACCCTCTTTACCCTCCTGTAATGAATTGTACTGTTGCTGTATTGTCTCCCTTTATATTGTTTAAAGTACTGTGCAAACTGTTAGTGTTATGTAAATCCTTTATAATAATAAGATTAATAATGACAGCTACAAGGGGGAATAAATAGGAGGTGCTTTACCACACAAGTATGTAGTGATATGCTGCAAACAAAGGGTAGCTTTGCACAACTAGCGCACAATGCACACTCCAACATGAAAAAAGGATTTAGCAAAAGAAAATATAACCCCCCCCCAAAAAAAAAGGGGTATGTATGAATGTGAAATAAAATGAAGAAATAAAAAGCCTTGGGGTAGGGTGTTAAATCAGCTAAAGAGCAGCTACATTTGTTGCTGACAAAAGGGAATTCCTAAAATGAACTGTTGGCTTTCTGAACTGTAAACATGTGTGATTGCAACACAGTACAATAATAGCAACAAATTCTCCTTATTCTCCTTAAAGTGGTTGTAAACCCTTACAATCAACTTTGACCTACAGGTAAGCCTAGATTAAGGCTTACCTGTAGGTCCAAGAAATATCTCCTAAACCTACACGGTTTAGGAGATATTTGCTGAAAGACAGGCACTGTGGCGCGCAGGCGCACTGAGAGCACCGTGGTCAACGGCAATATGCCGCGAGTGGCGGCTCCCGTGCGCATGCGCGGGAGTGACGAATGTCAGCCGAATGACAGCGGCGGAGCAACGAGACCCACCGAGAAGATGGATGCGGCCGACTACAGGAGACAGCGGTGACTTCGCTGGCTCCTGTGTCAGTTAAGTGAAACATAATGGGCTACTATGCGATGCATAGTAGTCCATTATGCTTTACCCTTGCAGGGAATGAAAGAGGAAGTAAACTCATCAGGGTTTACTTCCTCTTTAAAGAGACTGTCATTTCTTTATGAACTACTCCAACACACACTAACAAAGGCTGCTAGAAACCTACTGTTTTAATAGTGAGGAGGCAGGCACATAACAAACCCCTCATTATTGGCCCTTCTAAGCCAACTCACCTAAGTTCAAAGGCCATTCATTATATTATGGTTACAAGAAAGTCAACCAGGTGAAATTCACCATAAATTTGTCGGGACCTCAATCCATGAACATGCAGGATTCACTTTAAACCCATGGTAGCGGCAAATCAGGTCTAATCATCTATCCCTAACACCAACAATAATACGAGGATGTAGTGATAGGAGGAGCTGTTATGTAATATTTATAGCCTTTAACCACTTACTGCATCTAAGCAAAGTTTTTTTATGGGATAAATATAGCCTTTCTAATTGATTGTTTATCTCAAAAACATACTGTAGATAGGACCCATAGACAGTAGAATAACATTAACCATATTAAGCAACTATATAATGTTACATTTATTTATTTGTGTCCATACGGGCACAGAGCCACCACCCCCCCAATCCATGCACCGCCCCTTAATTTACATGCAGGGCGCCGGACGCATGTATTCCAAAGGGAGTTTTTTTTTTACAAGCACACGACTGGAGCCTGAGGCTCTTATTGGCTTCATAAAATGGTGGGCTTGGGGCACAGAGCACTGCGCCCCGAGCCCTACATCTCCTCCTGGCCAATCCCGGCTCAGGAAGCGAGTCCTGAGACCCGATTGGCTGCCAAGGAGGAAGAGGGAGGGGATGCAGGGGAAGCCGCGTCGCTGTGAAGCTGAGTAAGGAGGATACGTAGAGGCCCGTCACCCGGAGGAAGCCTGTGACCTAGATGGGATAAGTGCAGGGATCGATTGACCGGCCACCAGGGAAGGGGGTGGGGGGTTGGCGGCAGACGGATTGCCGCCACCCCCCCCCCCCCAAAAAAAAAAATTATACCACCTGCTGCCACTGATACCATTACTTACCAGAACCATGAAATGAATGACAGAGGTCAGCTAATGGAAACATATTTGATGGATCTAATCCAGTACCACCCAGGAGTTCCACAAAGTCTCCAGCTCCCCCGCATCCTCTTGGTGGTGGCTTCTGTAAAAAGAGCATGTCTAATTACATGTTACTGAGCAAATGCATTGACATTGTTTAACCTTTAATCTGCATATAGAAGACAAAATTAAAACTACACTAAAAAAGTACAAAATAAGTTGGATGAGCGTCTGCATTACCTGTAAATTAATATTTTAGCTTTTAAGATAAGAACTAGATTTTTTTGGGGGGATTTTTTTTTTTCAGTTATGAAGATTTAACATAATAGAGTTCCTCCTCCCCATGTTTTTCAGTTTGTCTGAGCATTTCGGAGCAACATGTTGGCCATATTGACTTTGGTAGGTATCTTTTGGCACACTAACTAGCACAACATAGGAAGTACTCAGCGAAAGAAATGAATGGAGGAAATCTACAGGGTAGAATCTTCAAGGAATTGCTATGCACTGGCAGTGAGTTAAAATATAACCAAGGGCAAAACTTTTTTTTTATATTTAGACAGAGTAAATATGGATTAGAACCCCTGAAAGTTTTTATTGCTGTCTGGGCCCTCGTTAGGTTGATTCAAAGTTACATAGTAGTTGGTAAGGTTGAAAAAAGGCACAAGTTCATCAAGTCTGACCTGTGAGTGTGCGCTTTTATGTCAATATTACATTGTATAGCCCTATATGTTATGGTCGTTTAGGTGCCTATCTAATAGTTTTTTGAAATGATCTATGCTCCCTGTGAAACCACTGCTTATAGAAGAGAATTCCACATTCTTACCTCTCTTATGCCTTGTACACATGGTCGGACATTCCGACCACAAAATCCGTTGGATTTTTTCAGACGGATTTTGGGCCAAACTTGTCTTGCAAAAACACGGTCGCACAAAAGTGTCGGAAAATCCGATCATTTGGAATGAGATGACATCAAACACGTATGCTGGGAGTATAAATGGGCCAGTAGCCAATAGCTTTCGTCTCTTAATTTATTCTGAGCATGTGTGGCACTTTGTCCGTCGGAATTTAAACGATCGGCTTTTGTTGTCGGAAAAGTCCGATAGAGCCCACAGACGATCGGATTTTCTGACAACATAATCCAATCTGACTTTTTCCGTCTGAATTTCCGACTGTGTGTATAGGGCATTACTGTAAAGAACCCTCTATGCAGTTTCCGGTTAAATTGCTTTTCTTCTAATTTTAGTGAATGCCCATGAGTCTTTTTAAATGCCCTTTCAATGAAAAGTTTTATCCCTATTGTGGGTTTACCAGTACGGTATTTGTACGTTGAAATCGTATCCCCTCTAAAGCATCTCTTCTCCAGAGAGAATAAGTTCAGTGCTTGTAATCTTTCCTCATAGCTATCTATTTGTCCTGTTTACCATTATCATTGAAAGTGAAGAGATTTATTCTCACTTCCTGTTTGGCAATGGGACAGGAAGTAAAGGGAAATCTCTACAATGGGACACAGATGGCAAAAAAAATAAAAATCTGACAGGTGTTATAACCCTCATTTACTCTATACAAAATGAAAAAAAAGTCTAGAGTTCTACTTTATAACATTTAACTGTAGTACAGCAAACTGTGCTGTTCTTAGCCAGACCAAGGCTACACGAGGCTACAGAGCTGGTTTAGGTGCCAGTTGGACAAATGGCTAGCTGCAGAAGTACATACACATTCTTCTCAACCTTCTGGAAAGTTAAGAAGAAACATCTTCAAAGCTGAAAACAGTTCCAAAGGGGGGAATCTTTGGTCTGGGAAAAAACACAACTAACTAGCCCTTTTATGGTAGGACAGGTTTGTGTGAGCTAAGTACTGTAATTTATATCATGCAAAGTGCTCCATGCTGCCACATTAACTTTTAGGCATCATGAACCTCCTATTTTCCTAAAGAACATGGCTTATGACCTGTTCACACTGTTACGGACACTGGCTCCAGGGACCTTTTCTGCCTACATTTACCCTGTTATTTGTTATTGTTATATTTCCCTTTTTTGTTACATTTTTGGCTGTTGAGAGACTGTTTTCTTGCATTTGCCCTAAAGATTATTCCTGGTTTGTTTTATTTGGAACGATACATGTTCATTGAAAGAGCTGGTCACATTGGTCTCTGTTCCATGTGCTCCTGTGTAGGCGCCGGACTGTTTAGGTGGCATGCTAATAATTAGCTTACTGCTAATTACATCACTGTTAGCTGTTGGCTGTTCCTTAGATGTGCTAATGATATTACTGTTTACATTGTTTAGGATAATGTGATCAAGCTCTTACCTGATCTTGTGTGATATATATTCTGTGTGAATTTACAGTAAAGTCAGTTGCTGTTTGCATCTAAGCTAGTGTTGTCTAGTTCTTGGGTGCAATCTTCAGCTATAAGGTCCTTATGATACCCGCTAGAGAGGTGAGACCGGTGGGCACCTAAGCCGTCTCCCCCTCCTCTCTGTTTACATCTACAGGAGGGGGAGGTGGCTTTGGTCCACTCTACTGTGTGAGAGTGAGTCCAAGGGACACACCACTGTATTCTGCGTTGTTCTGAGGTCTGTAAAGTTTGATGTAATGCAAATGGACATGTGCAGGGGGGCACTATGGGAGGAGAAAGGGGGTCTGCACCGAGCAGAGTCCCATACACACAGCAGGGGCCACCTGCTCTTCTGTAGGGGGCTCCTAAACATATCACAGGACTTGGGGAGACTTAGGCTGGATTCACACCTATGTATTTTTAGTGCGTTTTGCATTTTGCAGATTTGCACTACAGAATGTGTTCCATAGGAAACCATGTTAAATGGACTGTAGTGCAAATCTGCAAAATGCAAAAAGCACTAAAAATGCATAGGTGTGAATCCAGCCTTAGAGCTGAAAGTAGAACTATAGTCAAATGTTGTGCAGCTGTATAAGTGTTGTCCCCAGGTTCTTTGTTTTCTCTTACCTCCCCTGCAAACTCTTCAGCTTAAACAATGATCTTTACTAGGTGCAGATTTTTCAACTTTTCTGTGTTGAGTCGAAAATGCTACCCCACCTCTTCTGATATTGTGGCAATATTGTAACCACTAATAGGCTTTTATCTAAGTCCCACCACTATAATGCCCACTGAAGTACCCCATAACTTGCATAAGGTCAAGAGGTCATGGGGGTTGTGATCGGTTCAATAGCCTACACATCATAAATGTACAGGCGCTGAATAGACCTTCTTACTGCTGAGTTCTACAGAGAGAAAACCACCACTAGACACTGGAAAGCTAAGTTGTAGCACATTCTGATGGGTAAGTGAGCACTATGGCTTTGGAAATAAAATAAGCATTACATTTGATAACAGCTTGGCAAATCTTAGGCTATGACTATAGAAGTACTTTAACTGATCATACAGGCAGCACATTTCCTGTACACACACAAGAGACAGTAATGAATGCAGCTTATCTCATTTTCCTCATACAGGATCCATGCTATCCTCCTAATGTGTATGTAACATTGCACTGAACAGATAATACATTTTAATATTTTTTTGCTAGTGCTATTTTTCTTTAATGACCACCTATTAGAGTACAAGTGAACGCATGTGAGCACAAAGCACGTGTACATTGTTGAGTATATGCAAAGCCTAAATTATAATGACCGAAATTTTCATGAAATAGCATCACAGTACTTGATATCATAGTATAACCTAATCAGTACATGCCCCATACAATTTATAAAAGACAACTTTTGCATTACATGAATGCCTGGGCACTGAAAACAGGAGTGTGCTGTGTTCATACCTTTAACTGTAGCTCATTAAAGTGACCCAGGGTCAGGTCAGATATTTTCATCACAACTGGGTATATAATAGAAAAACTGCAGTTTCTGTGTTGATGGGGGATGATCATGGTAAATTTTCCACTTGGTGACTGGGAGATTACATTGCATGCTAAAGAACAAAGAATACAATATGTTACCATTATTGTGCTTGAATAATAAAAATTTAAAGAAAAATTCCATCAAAAGAAGTCAAATATATTTTCATGCATCTACATAGTCATCATCACATTGTACTAGAGCTGAACGATTAATCGTTAAGAATCAAAATCACGATTCTACTACCCTCCCAGAAAGGTCTCTGCTCACTTCTGACAGCTAACGAAAAAAAAAATCCAGGCAGTTTGTCAAGTTTATCTCAACATCGCTGATATCTATAAACAAAGTAACATTTGTTCTTAGCTCAAAGGAATGAACTTCGGTCTGTAAATGAAATCAGTTTAACCATTTAAATATTAAACCTTTTTAAACATCTTTTTTGCTAGAAAATTACTTAGAACCCCTTAAAAAAATACACTTTAATGAATTTAAAAAAACAAAAAACAGTAAAGTTAGCCCATTTTTTTTATATAATGTGAAAGATGATGTTACGCTGCGAGGATCATGAGAGAATCATGATCTTTAGTCTAAGCAAAAAAAAATTGTGATTCTCATTTTAGCCAGCTCTACTCTGTGCTTGTCATTTTTGTCATTCATTTTATGATGACCCATATGATTCAGCTATCAACTTTAACCCCAGATGAGAGGCACCTCTTTTATTTCTACAGCCAGTCTAGGTAGTCCCACTGACTGAAACCAAGCTCCTTTCTATACTTCCAACTAAATGAAACCGGTGAAAATGTACAACTGTTCTGCTTTTCTGTAATAGTGGTAGTATTAGCACTGTAGTATGTAAATTGCATTTATATGCCAATTTGTACTATTTAAATGACTTCTAGGTGTGTATGACATTTTGGCGTTACCATGATGTTCTGAGATGCTAAATTATCGTACCGTTTTTCAAGTCAAATTTTTCCAGTAGCTATTATGATAGTACTTTAGTACAGAAAAAGGCCTTCCACCTCGTGCCCCACCATGTAGTGCAAAATACTCTGCTGCTCAGCCTCCCATTAGATTTCAGATTAGAATGACCTGGGTCTAATTAAGTAATTCTTGTGAACACAAGTAAATAAGTAAAGTAAATCTAAAGGGAAATTAAAACAAAAAAAAAACATTTTTAGAGAGAAAGGTAGAGGATTAGAACCCCTGCCAGGTTGCGTGCTCGGATAAGGGTCTGGTATAGATTTTTGGGGGGACCCCCAAGTCATTATTTTTAATTTTGCTGTAAGGTTCCCCTTAAAATCAGTATTGATTTTGAGGGGGGCCCCTACGCCATTTTTTTACAAATATTTGGTGCAGGGTTCCCCTTAATATCCATACCAGACCTAAAGGGCCTGGTATGGAATTTGGGGGGACCCCCACGTAATTTTTTTCAGCGACTTCTTTTATCTGTATTGCCAGGACCGACAATTCATTATTGCCATGAGTACTTTTAAATTACTTTTTTTCCTTTAGAAATGTCATTTTGTGCAGGGACTGTTCTAAACACAGGAAAAATGTGTCAATTTACAACATACTATAGACACCCCCCAGGTGTGAAATTTAAAGGGATATTTCACTTTTATTGTTTTACTTTTAGCATTAGTAAAATCGCTGCTCCCGAAAAAAACGGCCGTTTTTAAAACTTTTTTTTGCATTGATACATGTCCCCTGGGGCAGGGCTCGGGTCCCCAAACACTTTTTATGACAATAACTTGCATATAAGCCTTTAAAATGAACACTTTTGATTTTAATGTCCCATAGACTTTAACAGTGTTCCGGCGGCTTACAAATTTGCCCCGAACACCGCATATTGTTCGGTGTTCGAAGAACATCCGAGCAACCAAAGTTTGGCCCGAACTTATGCTCGGGCCAAACTGTTCGCCTTTCCCCAGTGATCAGTATAATTGATCATCGTAATCGCATGATACAAATGTAAACAACCTCTCATGAACTGCTTGCTTAATGTTGTGATCTGTGATTGGCTTAAAGGAATCACATGGTACCTGGCTACCTGTATCGTGTGATTAGCTTAGCTAGTCACAGATCACAATCAAAAACAATTTATTATATAGGCACTGGTATGATGCACTATTAATATACTTATATATATATATACATATTTTTTCAGATGTTCATTTCTATGCACTTTGATGTTTATTTATTTATTGTTTATTTATTTTTCTCTTGGTATTTAAGGAAGCGCAACACACCCTCCCTCTATCAATCAAAAACAAGCTGCTCCCAAATGTGAAACCCATTCATGAGAGCTAAAGCTATTGTTTATACACTGATCATCATTGCATAAGCAATAACAGTATAAAAAAAAAATCCTTGATCACCCCCCCAGAGTAGTACAGTGTCACTACAATGAACTACTCTGATGACAGGATGTAAAAGAAATATTTTAAAAAAATAAGAAAAATGTTTAAAAAATTGAATAATTTTTTTTTTTTTTTTTTTTTTTTTAACATACTGTCACCAGTCAGCATTCCTGATCACAGTCATATGATGAAGCTGATGAAGCACTGGTGACAGTATGTTAAAAAAAAAAATGAAAAAAACGAAAACAAATTTTTATAAAATTTCTTCATTTTCCAAAACAGTGTCACAAAAAATGACAAATTCAAAAAACTTGCCATGCCTCTTCCAAAATGCCTCAGAATGTTTATTTTCAAAAGAGGGGTGATTTTGGTGGTAATTGTATTGTCCTGGTGTTTTAGGGCCTCAAGAAATGAGATGAGGCTGTCAGTAGATCAATTGTCAAATATATATATATATATATATATATATATATATATATATATATTCCATAATTTGTAGACACTATAACTTTCCCGCAAACCATATAATATACACTTATTGGGATTTTTTTTTTAAACAAAGACATATAACACAACACATTTTGGCCTAAATCTGTTAAGAAATTTGACTTAATTGGATATATTTTATAACAGAAATTAGAAAATATTTTTTTTCAACATTTCTTGAAGACTCCCTGCACCACCCAGCACTGCTTCTGGGTTGAATGACATCCAGTTTAATTCAACCCACTCCCTGTTAGCCCAGGCTGTCATTAACACGGACCCTGAGGGTGTGTCTTCAAGCTGGCTTGATTCTATAGGAGAATAATGCAGAGACTGGCAGTCATATCACTACGTGAGCCCCTTCTCTGCTTCAGGACAGACCATGCATGACCAGAAAGCTTGAAAAAATTGATTTTTACGGATTTGAAATAAAAATAAATGCATTGGAGAAGGAATCATTTGAAAATGGAAAAAAAAAAACTTTTCAATTTACATACTCTTTAACCCCTTCGCGCATAATGCCCCGTACACATGATCGGAAATTCAAATGCAAAAGTCCGATGAGAGCTTTTGGATGAGAGCATGCTCGGAAACAATTTGAAACATGCTCGGAAGCAATGAACTTTATTTTCTTGGCTCGTTGTAGTGTTGTACATCACCGTTTGTGTGACCATGTGTATGCAAGACAGCTTGAGCAGAATCTCGTCGGAATTCCGTCGGAAAAACCATCAGAGTATTTTGCGACCAAAATTCCGATCGTGTGTACGTGGCATAAGGGTAAAACAATTCTAAATGCCTAAGCTCAGTTTTGCATTTTTGACATGTGTAAGTAAAGCCGAACATGTCATCATCATATCATCAAAACTACTTTGGGCATCCAGGTGGAGTATACCTTGTATACCAGGCTTTCATTTGGCTTTCATTTGGTGGTAAATGGTAGTGGATATCTCCAGATTTTTTTTTTGTAAATATAACTGTGTATTGTTACTACTATAACCTACCACCAAAGAACAACCCAAAATAAATTCTCCTGCTCCTGACAATCACAGCGATACCACATATAGTATCTCACAAAAGTGAGTACACCCCTCACATTTTTGTAAATATTGTATTATATCTTTTCATGTGACAACACTGAAGAAATTACACTTTTCTGCAATGTAAAGTAGCAAGTTTACAGCTTGTATAACAGTGTAAATTTCCTGTCCCCTCAAAATAACTCACACAGACATTAGTGTCTAAACCGCTGCTAACAAAAGTGAGTACACCCCTAAGTGAAAATGTCCAAATTGGGCCCGAAGTGTCAATATTTTGTGTGGCCACTATTATTTTCCAGCACTGCCTTAACCCTCTTTGGCATGGCATTCACCAGAGCTTCACAGGTTGCCACTGGAGTCCTCTTCCACTCCTCCATGATGACATCATGGAGCCGGTGGATGTTAGAGACCTTGCACTCCTCCACCTTCCATTTGAGGATGCCCCACAGATGCTCAATAGGGTTTAGGTCTGAAGACATGCTTGGCCAGTCCATCACCTTTACCCTCAGCTTATTTATCAAGGCAACGGTCGTCTTGGAGGTGTATTTGGGGTCGTTATCATGTTGAAATACTGCCCTGCGGCCCAGTCTCTGAAGGGGGGGATCATGCTCTGCTTCAGTATGTCACAGTACATGCCGGCAGCACTCATGCAGCTCCAGACCATGACACTCCCACCACCATGCTTGACTGTAGGCAAGACACACTTGTATTTGTACTCCTCACCTGGTTGCAGCCACACACACACTTGACACCATCTGAACCAAATAAGTTTATCTTGGTCTTATCAGACCACAGGACACGGTTCCATAATCCATGTCCTTAGTCTGCTTGTCTTCAGAAAACTGTTTGTGGGCTTTCTTGTGCATCATCTTTGAAGAGGCTTCCTTCTGGGACGACAGCCATGCAGACCAATTTGATGCAGTGTGCAGTGTATGTTCTGAGCATTGACAGGCTGACCCCCCACCCCTTCAACCACTGCAGCAATGCTGGCAGCACTCATACATCTATTTCCCTATTTCAGGCAACCTCTGGATATGACGCTGTGCACGTGCACTCAACTTTTTTGGTCAACCATGGAGAGGCCTGTTTTGTGTGGAACCTGTCCTGGTAAACCACTGTATGGTCTTGGCCCTCGTGCTGCAGCTCAGTTTCAGGGTCTTGGCAATCTTCTTATAGCCTAGGCCATCTTTATGTAGAGCTACAATTCTTTTTTTTCAAATCCTCAGAGAGTTCTTTGCCATGAGGTGCCATGTTGAACTTCCAGTGACCAGTATGAGAGAGTGAGAGTGATAACACCAAATTTAACACACCTGCTCCCATTCACACCTGAGACCTCGTAACACTAATGAGTCACGTGACACCGGGTAGGAAAAATGGCTAATTGGTCCCATTTTGACTTAGCGGTGTTGCCAGTTGCTTAGACATTAATGGCTGTGTGTTGAGTTATTTTGAGGGGACAGCAAATTTACACTGTTATACAAGCTGTACACTCACTACTTTACATTGTAGCAAAGTGTAATTTCTTCAGTGTTGTTACATAAAAAGATATACTAAAATATTTACAAAAATATGAGGGGTGTACTCACTTTTGTGAGATACTGTATGTGTATGTTAGTTGTTGTTTGTACCCAAACACTAACTCTAGTACTGACCTAGATCAAACCTTAATCTAGGTTTGGTTTTTTTTACTTTATTTGAATCTTATTACATTTTTTTTTTAAAGTTTTGTTTTTTCTTCACACACTTTTTTTTTCTATCTCTGCAAGGACAGAGAATGATACAATGTATCTCTCTCGTCCATTCACAGAGATAGAAAACACAGGGACAGGCGTCACAGTGACCAATCACTGTGATAGCCAATCAGAAGCTATCACAGGCATCAGGTGACCCGGAACTGGCCGTTCGGGGTCCCAAGCGTTAGAGCGGGGCCCAGGGCTCCCGATGGGAGCATGCACCTAGCAGAAAGGGAGGTACACACATATGTGGTCCCACAAAAAAAAGCTCAGTGAGGCTGCATATTTGCATACAGTCAGCATGAAGGGGTTAAATGTCAAATGCTTTATATCACAAAGATAGGGAGAAGTTTAGAAGTAAAGTGTATCATGATATGGAATAGGGCATGTTTTAATGTCTGCAAATAACATGGAGGCACAGAAGGCCATGCTATAAGAGCACTATCATTGAAAGAGCCAAGTTCAGTGACATTGTTCAAACCCTTGTCAGTGTCAGCAATATGTTTATTGCAAAATTGCATGTGTTTGATAGGATATTGTGACATTCACAGTTGCCTGATGCAGATATACTAAAAGCAAATAAAATGTATGCATGTTCTGATTTAAGTGTTAGACCCCATACAGACTATTAGATTTTCTGCAGATTTTTGTCTTCAGATTTATCAAAACCATGTAGTGCAAGAGCCTGCCTGATTGCATACACATTGAAACTATTAAGGTTTGACCTCATATTATATGGTAAATCTGAAGACACAAATCTGCAGAAAATCTAATAGGGTCTACAATAAATACATCTGCACATACATTTAAAAGAGAAGTCCAGGTTTCTTTTGTTTTTCCTGAATCATACTTACCTAGGTGGGTGCAGCATCGGTCTGATGCTGCATCTGTCCCCTGGTGCCTCTACACTGAGAACCGAGTGATCGAACACCGCTGATGGCTTGGTTTTCAGAGCTCCGTGAGCAGAGATCTGTAGTCTGTCAGTCACAGCCCTCTGCTCTGCTCCCTCCTCGTCATTGGAGCACGGTGCTGTGGAGTGGGCAGGAGTAGGCGGCTCGCTGAGAGGCTGAACCCATTGTCAGTCCAGGGATCTGGCGGATCCCGACTCCATGGTCGTGATGAGGATTGGACTGACAGCAGCGACGTAAGCAGAGCATGGAATGCAGCCCGCTCTCTGCTGAAAATGGGTCACAGGAGTGCAAAACGAACTGCACTCCTGTGATCCATAGAAGAAGTACAGCCAAACGAGCTTTGGCTTTACTTCTCCTTTAATCTCATTAAAGTTTACACAAAATGTTTATTTTTTGTGACACCCTCAGTCATCTTGACTGTCAGAACTGTTATGGAAAGAAATATACCTATTTTATAATTTTTTTTAATTTTTTTGGACTAGTTTTCTTACCAGGCCCAAGACATTGTCCTATTAAGACCCATTTCACACCACACCGCCCATAGCGTCGGCGGTAAAACACCGCTATTTTTAGCGCAGTTGTACCGCCGGATTTGCGGCACATTTCGGCCGCTAGTGGGGCGCTTTTACCCTCCGCTGGCAGCCGAGAAAGGATTAGAACTGCCAGCAATACGCTGCAATAGCGGTAAACACAAAGAAGCTGCTGGCAGGACTTTTCCCTGACGTCCTGCCAGCGCACCGCTGTAGTGTGAAAGCCCTTGGGCTTTCACACTACAGACAATGGTGCAGCTGTTTTAGGGCGGATTACAGGCGCTATTTCTAACGCTATAGCGCCTGTAAAACGCCCTGGTGTGAAAGGGGTCTAACATTTAACTTGATTGCAAACAGGTCAAAGGACAGTGTCCTCTTAAAGCCTTGTACACACTATTAGTTTTTTCGGCGTGTGCTATTATGTTCTGACAAGGGGACACCAGTGCCCCTTTACATTACAGTGTGGAGGACTGACTCAATCAATATCCCGCCCCCCTTCCCCAGCCCGTGGAAAAATTAGCTGCTCAGTCTAAAATGCCTGGGCTTATTTTTTTCTGGTATCCCTACAACACCTAAAACCATGAAAGACAAACTGACCAATATTTAAAAGGATTTCCAGGTCCCATCAATGTGGAGTGTGAAGACACCTCATATGTGTGACCAGATGGACCAGAAAAATAAATCTTTGTCAAGAGAGAAGTCCACTGCATTGTATTACTTGTGGACCAAACAGTTAACATCCTGGTTATCCAGTGACTCACCATTGTCTCAGCTTTGAGAACAACAAACACAGGATGAGACCCCTCTCACAGAAAAAAACTAACAACCTCACTAGCTCAAATAATATTAGTCAGTTCATAAACTCTATATTGCAAGTCAATTGTTAAGCCCTTATGACACTGTGTAATATATACTGTATGTATATATACAGTTGTGCTCATAAGTTTACATACCCTCGCAGAATTTGATTTCTTGGCAATTTTTCAGAGAATATGAGTGATAACGGGCGCAAACAAACTGAAATTTTTTGAAACAAAAACATCAATTGCAGACTCACTGTGCCCATCAATTGCAGCCACTGTGCCATCACATCAAGCGCAGCCACTGTGCCCATCAAATACCGTCAATGTGCCCCATCAAATACCGCCACTGTGCCCACAATAAAATGTATGCATTTTAGGAGGGGAGGAGAGGCATGGAGGACACAGACGAGGAGTACAAAGACAAGTGTGTCTTGCCTACTGTCAAGCATGGTGGTGGGAGTGTCATGGTCTATGGCTGTTTTTAGAGGTGTACTCACTTTTGGCTGTGTGTTGAGTTATTTTGAGGGGACGGCAAATTTACACTGTTATACAAGCAATGTGTATAAAGTGTAGCAAAGTGTAATTTCTCAATCGTTGTCACATGAAAAGATATAATAAAATATTTTCAAAAATGGGAAAAAAAGGGATTTATTGCTATTTATGCCTGCTTACAAGTCAATGGGTTATAAAAAAAATTCCCAGACAAAATCACTAAGTAACATAGACATGTTTAATAAGTATATGGTTTTAAATCGTAACACAATGTTGCAAGGTATCTACAGTATATTGATTGGATATAATTTAATTGCTGCTAATACCAGACTCTCCGAGGTGTTCTACATATTTCAGAGAAACTGACATAATTGTAATTGAAGATTTCACATGTACTGTAGATGTACTATAGATAGTAATATGACAAAAAAACAAATATACATAAATATGGCTGCCAGACCTTTGAAATAGTTTATGCTTTATAGAATAAAATAACCTTTAATTAGCATCCTCTACCAGATCATTATATAAGATCCATTTCCAGTTAAACTCAGGATGCTATCTGGTGGCCAAGTGAGTTACATAAGCAAGCACAGGTTTGATAATTAAACAAAGCCACCAATAGGAACAAGGTTGCGCCTTCTGTGTGTGTATTATTCACAACTAGATAAAACAGCAAGGGAGGTAGACAGAGAGGACACTCATGATCTGAATCACCTCCTCTGGGCACTCACACATCATCTGAGGCACAGCCATCACCTGGCACTTTACTGAATGTAGGGCACACAGCTCCAGCCTAACTAGTCGCCATTTTGGGAAAGATCAACTCTACCCAATAATTGGTAACCAGCTTAGGTAAGTCTGGTTACTGGTAACTATATATTCCACACTTATTATTGTTTTTTTTTGTGCGTGTGCAAGTATTTTATTCTAGTTGATTTTCTACCCCACCTGATATTCTAACACCCCAAAAATGTGGTCATTTTAATTGGTCGTATTGGCATAACTTTAGATGGACTTCAACCGGGAATCCAACTGCAGTGGCTTCACGGGTCAAGTTAGTAAGATTATTATCTGCCAAATTTTCTACATACAAGCTAGGAGATCTATAATTGGGAAAATAAAATATTTTGGCTTTTTAATTATAATCAAATTATAGTATCTGTCAACCTATTAATTAAACTGTTAGTGGAGTTTGTATGTGACTTTTTGTAATAAATTTAAATTTATTTTTGATAATCTGCTGTCTCTATTTACATCAATCTTGTGTACTTTTTTTTTTAAAGAATCCTGCTTGGCAAAATGAACTCCAAAATAATGAATTTAGTTAAATGATTTATATAAATGATTTTTCTCTTGGAGGCATTGTGGTTCATCGATCGATTAAATTGATCAATTTAGCTGACTAAATTAATCGTTCAGGCATCCCCTGACATAACATGACACTTTACACTAAGGTGTGTTGGCATTCACAACTATGTGGATTTTTTTAGCACCAGTACTGACTTGTGGTTATTCTCCTGCTCTTGGCTTTGGCACCCAGCGTAATATATGCAGTTATCACTAGCAATAATTATTTAGGGAGTGATGTGCTTCCTATCTGTCATAAAACTGTACTTCAGTATTTATTAGTAGTAAATATATGTTTTATTCACTTCTGTACGACAAGTAAAAATCAATAGTCATTACCGGCTGGACATTTATCATATTGCCCTAACATTCCCTCATTACTTCATCCTCCCCGGGAGATGTATGATCATGTCGGCAGTTCAGTGAAGTTCTTCTGAGAAGAAATGAAGTGACTTACGGAACATATTAGGAGTCTTGCGTATTGTCAGTGTGAAGCCATGGCCTGGCTTGTGAACTCTGAAGAAAATCATCGCCACATTCTGAGATGACCTTGTGATACTTTGCATGTTGCCATCTTCGCATATATCGATGTAGCGCTCACTGGTGGAGAGGGGGTGGTCCAATGAACTAGGAAACTTCTCTCCTTTAATGATCCAGCCATCAAAAACCTGACAATATTATTCAGAAAGTATTATTATGGAGCAGAATCAGAATGGTATAAAAAAAACAAGCAGACAAGAACATTTTACCTAAAAATGTATTTTTATTCAAGTTTCAATGTCACCCAAGACATTGTTTTAATTTATTTAAACTTGCAAAAAAAAATTAAGTACTTCGGGCTGCAATGCCTATTTTTTTTTAAATAAAGAGGCAATAGGCCTGAATAGTGGAAGTTAGATATAAAAGCTAAAGAAAAGTTTACTCTTAAAAAATAATGTTATATAAACTGGGCACTGGCAAAACAGCTGAAAATACTATAGATTGTGAGGTAGACCTGCAAAGTTATCTTATTGATATTGCTATCCAATCTTAATGTAAAATCATTGATGTCAGTTTACTTGGCTTGTGATGTGAACTGAATCACCACACCATTGCTAAAAGGTCCAGTAAGGATCAGGGGGATAATCAAGAAAACAGCAAATGTGTTTCGTGGGTCCAAAGTCATCAGGGCCCAACATAGAACACAATGTATACAGACTAGATGTTTACTGGACCTTTAATTGCATTTCCTCCAGTGCGATTGTCTGCACAGGTCTCATCAGCAGCTGGTATGGAACTTTTTTTCTCGGTACCACACTGCATTGTCTTAAAAGTGTAAAATAAGTCAAAATAGAGTACACAAAGAACTTCAAAACCACAACCTTACATCCCAAGAACTTCTTCCTATCCCCATATCCCTAATTATTTCCCAAATATAGACTTCAGGTACATGTTATATATTTGCTTACGTACTTACATACAATAGGTAAACAGATTGGTTAGGCTGCAATATAAGAGGGATAGACAAGGCACATTTTATCCTGAAACAAAAACATTGGATTATATTATCTAAGAGATAATAGCCAAAAATATTGTTCAGTGGCTGAACAATCTGCAAACAGTTTGGTTAGCCCACCATATAATAGGGAGTCAGAATGGTGATTTTATCTTGAAATAGAAATTATATTATGTGTGAGACAGTAGCCACATGAAGCAAGTTTTATCTCAAAATAAAAATAATTTATTTATAGAGACACAAATCTTGTTCAGTGGCTGGACAGTATGTGAGCAGCTTTGTTAGGCTGCAATATAACAGGTAGATAAGAGGAGACAATTCAGGTTTTATCTTGAACTAAAAATTAAAGCTGAACTCCAGGCAAAACCTTTTTTTAAATGTCCTTGTTGCTGATTTCCTACCTTCACTGAATATGTCAACCATCCTCTGGGTCATTCAGTAGTTGCTCTGAAAAAGCCTGTTCATTTTTAAATCTACCATTTAATTCCCAGTGGTTTCCTGTTTGTAGGACCGATGGCTGTTATAACTTGTATTCCCCTATTCGCCTATGTTTCCCATTTCCCTGCCTTGGAACCTCCCTCTCTGCCTTCTGCCTTGAAGATCTGCACCTGAGAGAAGAGTTCTGTTTTGTGTGCACATGAGAGCGAAAGTTTCAGTGCTGTCTACAGGTGAGAGAGGTGTTTTGTGCTGTCTGTAGGAGAGAGAGGAGTTCTGTGCTGTCTGTACATGAGAGGAAGGTTCTGTTCTGTCTGAAAGTGAGAGAGAGATGAGGATATGCCTGCTGTTACACCTCCTCCTCAACAGGGAAGATACTGTTATCTTTTGAATTACAGGGATAACGTCATGAAAGCTCAATTGGACTTTACTCCTCAATGGTATAGATTTTCTACATTTTAGTAATTGTTAGTGTTTTATGGGGGGGGGGGGGGGGGGGGGCTAGTGAAGAAAGATGTTTTTGCCTACCCTGTAGTTCTTCTTTAAAGTGTATTACTTGAGCGAAAAAAGCCGCAAATTATGTACACAGCTCAGTTGGGCCTCAATATAGAAACAAGGCACGTTTTAATCTTGAAATATAAATTAAAGTGGATTATTTGAGGGACAGCGGCCACAAACATGGTTACAGCATGTAAGTAGCTTGATTAGGCCAAAATATAAGAGGGAAAGATAAGGCAGGTGTTATGGTGCAATAAAAGTGTGACTGTATTTCCTGGGAGACAATAGCCACAAATATTGTTCAGTGGCTTGACAGTATGTAAGCTGCTTTCAAGGCTGTAATATAGGAAGGAGAGACAGGGCAGGCTTTAGCTTTCAATAAATATTATCTAATTGTCACAAATCTTTTTGAGTGCCGGAGCATTGGAATAGGCCATAAACATTGAGATGCAATGCAGGACTTTCCCTTTAGCAAACATTAGAAATTTGGAGATCGAGTTACAGCAACATTATGTGATACATTTTCCCTGTCTGGGCACTAGAATAGACTGCAAACTTTGAGACATAAAGCAGAATTTACCCTACAGCAAACTTCCCTAACTGTATCCTGATAGTGTGATTCAGTGACACAGAAACATTACATTCCACATGCTGGTAGAGGGCAATGATGGCCTTCTAGGGCAAATAATGGCAACATAGTACCTGCCACTGTGGTATAGCACAGACCATAAATTCAAGGAAGGGGCTAATTCCATAAGATAGAATGGGAGCAGCTGCAAATCTAGTAGTTTTGCCAAGCTTGCATTAGGATGCTTGCCATGGGGGTGATTTGGTGACATTTTTCCTTCTGCCAGAAATGGTGGGGTGGGTATAGAAGAATTCTGCAGATAATATGTATCCCATCACAGTTATTTAGTACAATATAGCATAGCATAACATCGTATAGCAAATAACTCTCTTTATACAGGCTGCAAGCTCTTCCTAAACTATTCTAGCACATTGACAGGAAATTTGTTCTGGCAAATTTTTTACATAATTTTGCTGGGACCATGAATTTCAAAGATGCTGGATCTGCTGTTAAACCATAATAGTAATAAAGCTTAACCCTACCGAAATCACTACCGAAAGCTGCTATTTCTATTTGGGGGCATTTAGTGAGCGGATAGGGATATCTTTGGTAACCATACAGGCTTTGTGGCAGCCATTCACACTAGTCGCTGCTCAATAAATGAAGCTACGTTCTGGATAAAACATTTTCTCCAGCAGTTTGATATAGTGTTATTATACACATATAATATATACCTTATACACAATATATTTCACTTGTTTACAAGTGAATGAATAGGACTGAAGAAATTCTAAGGAAAATTATATAGAAAAGGAAGATGAAATACTTGGAACTACTAATTTTTTTTCTATAAACTCTATTTGGTTAGACTAATTAAAGTGTTTGGTTTTTAGCTCTTGAGCTCCTATAAATCCTATAACCTGGTAGAGATCATGATGCTGTCACTTTCTAGTCACACAGTGGAGGCCAGCCTAATGGTACTGTGGCCAAAAAGTGAAAGTTTACACATAGATATTGGATAACATTCTCTGGATCCATTCTGCTCCCTCTTCTCTGCATAGAGCATCAGAAACAGGTCAAAGTGATGCTTTGTGATAGCACTGACCAATCAGAAACGCTGTGGTCCATCCTGGACGAGCTGCACAGAGAAGGAGAGCAGGGATTTCAGATCCCCAGACCACTGGACCAGCTGCATAAGCACTGACAGCTCAGCATCCTTGGAGGTAAGTAGAGCAGGGACCAGGGGGTGGGGATGGGGAGGGGCAGAGTTGGAGTTGTGAGGGTGTACGGTCTTAGTTTACATTTTTTTTTTGTAAACCTGATCTAACACTTTAAATAATGTACTGCTATTTTAAAAATGTTAAAAACAAAAAGAAATTGCATTTTCAGAGAACACAGGTTTGGTGTCCCAGAAAACCTTTGAACCGACACAAGCTGATGTGTAGTAAAAGTTATAAAACCACAGAAGTATGACAATATCTGAAACATTGGATACGTCTATAAATGGATAAATGGAATAGGAAAAAAAATCAACCTAAAAATATTTCAAAGGTACTATTTATAGTGCAAGCCCCTAAAGTCACTGATTTTTTATTCATAAACACTACCTAAGGGAACATCTATGATTTAGTGGTTATGAGGCTCCTTCGTGCATCTTGTTCCTTATAAAGTTCTGACATGCTGTTTATGCTTCATCTGGCTGAACTATGACCTGCAGCAGAATGAGGCCCTGCAATTATTATGTTATTCATGGCCTTTATGGAAACTAGAGAGACAATGGCAGAAGATTTTTTTATTCTAAACATATGTTGTTACAGTAAGCAATGGAACTTAAGTTGAAATGACAATAACGCCTATAATAGCAAAGTTTTTTATATTTTTGAAAACTTGATAGGAAGATGAGGGTTTGAAGGGCTGGATTCCTCAATAACTGTAAGTTTTGCAGTTGGATAGAAAATTCAATATGAAAGTTTTTACAATTCAACACTCACAAATACCATGGCTAGGGTCTTATGACAATTGATCAAAGGTATGAGAGGTATGAAAATTCTTCACAATGTTGGAATTATTTACAAAACTGCACACACCCAGCTTAATTAGGCTTTGTTATTTACTACTTTATTGATATTGGATTTAACAGGCAGAGCCAGTTGTGGTAATTTCACATAAATACAGCTAGTCTACAAGGGGCAAGGACCGGGTGACAGCATCACTTAAAGGGCATACTCTCTATATACATGGCAAAAATATGCCTTAACTACAGTGTCAAAAAGGAGAATCTCAAAGACACACAAACCTCAGCATAATCATTTTGTATACTTTTTCAGTATACTTTTGTATTAAATATGCTTTTCTGCACCAAAAATATAGATTTATCACTAAGTAAGTCTACCTGAAATGAGAACGTCATTAAAATTGTAAGGCAGGACTTGGCAACCAACATGAAATAATGCATTGCTCAGGAATATGTAATGTATTAGATAATATAAAAAGTGCAAGGGTCAGGAGTATGTAACATACAGCATCCATAGGTCAGGAGTATGAATTTAACTGAGTTTAGTGGTCAGGAGTATGTAAGCCCAGTGTGTAGGGGTCAGGAGTATGTAATGTACAGCAAGCAGGTGGCAGGAGTATGTAAGATACAGAGATATAGTCAGGCGTATGTAATGTACAGAATGCAGGAATCAGGAATATGTGACACACAGGGGGTTATTTACAAAAGACAAATCCACTTTGCACTACAAGTGCACTTGTAAATGCAGTCGCTGTAGATCCAAGGGGGACATGCAAGGAAAATAAAAAACAGCATTTTAGCTTGCACTTGATTGGATGATAGATCTACCCCTTAGATTTACAGCGACTGTACTTCCAAGTGCACTTGTAGTGCAAAGTGGATTTGCCTTTCGTAAATAACCCCCACAGAGTGCAGGGATTACAAGCATGTAATGTACAAAGTACTGCGGTCAGGAGTATGAAACATATAAAGCACATACAGATCAGCATACAGAGTACAGATGTCTGGAGTATGTAATGTCTAGAGTGCAGTGACCACAATTATGCAACATTCAGCACACTGTGCAGAGTATGGTAGTTATGGATATGTAACATTGAGCTCAGCATACAAAGCAAGGTGGTCAGGAGAATGTAACTTACACTGTATATTATATTTTCCTGACCATTGGTGCTCAGTGGTTCCTCCCATCAACCCTTACATCACTAGAGGGGTAGCAGGAGTAAAAATGTCTGTTTCTGAAGAAACGTACAGTGTTACTATACTCAGGACCCTGCATTTACTATATCTGGTCTCCCACAGTACACAGATAATGGAAATTCAATTATTTTAGTAAATATAAACTGCTAAATACCTTTTCGCAGTATAAAGCAGTCTCGTGACTTCTATCAATGTCCGGCCAAGCACTGGTTAAAGCTTGTAGAAGGAGTTTTCATTCTCCTCATGTTTTTTCTATGAGGTTGCATGACTCCTAACTTTCTGTCTGAAAAGTGCTGATTAGCCCTATGATGATCACATGCACCCTCCCCCCAAAAAAATTATCTCTAGCAATACACACCAAACTGAGCATGTGCAGAGTGCCTCCAAGGCTCGGTACTATCAGAGGATTGATTGGGGACAATAAAGAAAGGGGAAGATCAGAGAAGACAGGATCAAAGATTCTTTTTACACAATGCACAGGGTTAACCCTTTAGGTTCCACAGTGAGTATGACAAGCATACTTTACTGCATATACAGATTGATTTTACTGTTGTGGGTTTAGTAACACTTTAAGCCACCAATTCCTCTTTAGAGAAGCTGTGTGGATGCCAGGAGAGGTGGTTATTCACTTTGTTCTTTACAGAGAGTAAATATATTTGAGAGCACCAGGCATCAAGCTACAGGCACCTGAGTGCTCATAGTAGATGGTGTAGTAGCACTAAAATAAACCTGAATAATGAATGTTCAAATTCTTAAAATGAATTTGATTAGAACATCCTTTTAAAAAGTCCATAATGATCTGGAAAGTGGAAAGTTAAGTGAAAATCCACTTGCTTCACATAAGGCTGAGTGAACATGTGGCCAATATTAAGAAAGGATTTCCGAAACACAGTCTGTCCAAAAATTATGACTTGTGCCACAATCAAGACCCTAAAGGTATTGTGTTCCTTGGGATCGATAAATTTACCAATAATTGGAGAGGTAGTAATACGATCAGAGAAATATCACGCTTAGAGACCAAGTGGATATATCAGGTCAGGTGCAATGCTCCACATGAAATTAACATAGAGTGGGAAGTTAACTCCTTCATCAATAATAGTTGATTGAGGTTGTGAGTTAATCGATTCCTAGTTCTGTCTCCTAAAAGCTTTTTAATTAGGTATATCTTTTATATAAAATTTTCCTTTTTGAATAAAAGGGTTCATTTAACCATTATGTTATTGTTCATGTTAACAATGTAATTTGATGTGTTAACCAGAAGATGGTGCTGTTTCCTGGTGCGGTTGCTATATTACTATTTATATACCCTAGATTTGTGCTGCCGTAGCTTGGACTACCACTTAATGGTTTGTTACCTATGTGTAATGTCCTGGTCTGCGATAGTGTTCTTATTTGTATATTTTTATTTATTCTTAAAATGCTTCCGATATCTGGAACATTTATACTCTATTCTGTTCCTCTTGGATCATGTCAGGTTGTTGGAGCGCATAGGAATTTCCTGCTTCCTGTATTTGGATTGCAGTGATTGATCCACCCATTGTGAAACCGTTCCCTATATAAATTAAGCACAACACAAGTACGGCCATGCCCCTGGTGACGTCAATGATGACGAAACGCATAGGACGTTTCTCCCATTCGAATGCTTATTATCAACCACTGAAATATGTGTAACAACTTTTTAACTTTGCAATAAAGCAAGATGTTTGGGATGTCTGCACTATGAAGTGCTTTCTTTTTCTACTAGGTTATTGCATTAGTGGATGAGCTGGTATATTCAAAGTCAAACTGGTGAAGATCTGTCATTGAGATGCATCCAGGTTTGCTGACATCCATGTGAAGAAGCTGCAGTATTTTATCCCCCATACTGCTGAGGAGCGGTTGTTAGAAAAATACCTATCTATGCCTTTGTTATCTACCTGAGGGTAAGACACAGTTTGTTTGGGTGTTGGTGGTGGTGTCCTTACAAGCAGATTTTCACTTGACTTTCCACTGTTTATCCAGATCATTATGGATTTTTTTTAAATTATGTTCTAATCAAATTCATTTTAAGCATTTGAAAGTTCATTATACAGGTTTATTTTAGCGCTACACCATCTACTATATCAATTACTGTGTAAACCTTGCATATTGCGTTGGCTGCTTTTATAGTTCATAATTTATTAATGAATTATTTGCTGATTTTAACTTATACGATCCTAGCGCAACAAAATTGTGTCTTTTCTACCTGAGTGGTCATGCTGTATGTAATCAGCCATAATTTAAATAAATGTGGTTTTGGAGGTCGAGAGTTTTAGAGCTTTGAGCTACAAAATGCTCTGATGTGAATGGGGTCTAACACTTACAGAATAAGAGCACACTGAAAGTTCAAGGACTATCAAAAAAGCATAAAACACATTTTCCACCAGTTCAGAAGGCAAGGATAAAAGAGGTAGGGTGAAATTATCTACACCGTTAAGCCACCAACAAGAGATTATTTTTTAGGGTGGTTAAACCCCTCCACAGTGTATCAATCTGTTACAATAGTACAAAAGTTTTAAATATATAAAATAAGCACGCAACATAGCAAAAATACTTTAGCAATAAAGCCGTATTAGGCATAATGCAATTAAACAATATGTAAAAAATCCAAGTATGTCATATCACATCAAGGATAATACAGCATAAGTATTTGCTCGACTGTTAATTCCAACCAACAAAAATGTATGCATGTGAAGTATATAGGTTCAATGAGCATCACTTAGGTCATATGGCAGTTGAGTTCAGAAATACACAAATTGAGTACCCAAAATGGAATAATGGGAAGGATAGCTGAGCCAAACCCTGGTGAAAAGAAAAAGAAAAGGAGAAAACCCCGACTTTTCCAGGGTGTGAGAACCCCCTTTCTCAAACACTTCATGTCTAAAAACTGACCTGGAAGCCATCAACTCTGTTCATAGCAATATTCCATTCTAAGACTAAATACTGGCATATTGCTCATGTGGGAGAAATAACATATCGGTAGTATTTCTACTAATGTCCTATTGAAATAAAGGCTGGAGGATGCTGCTCTATCGAACTGGCAGCTAACGTGTGAGCATTGCTGAGGGGATTAGTAGCTAAAGTAAGTAAAATGTATGGAAGGAGTTATTCTGCCACATATCAGATAAATAATCATCCCTTTCAATACATACACATGCCCCAAGCTTCTTCTATAGGAGTATACATATAAATGCCCAACCTCCACAAATGCTCTTTTCAGTTTACACATGAAACTGGCATAGCAGCACAAACCAAATATTCTCTTACACTTTTTCTCATAAGTTAGCATCTGTCTAGTGCCAGGTTGTGATAACCTTCCATCACCAGATTTCAAGGTAAGTTGTAACTTTATTGTATTGTGTTAAAAAAACAGAAATCTATAGGAGTGAGAAAAACCCATGAATCTTTTACATGTACTCTTCCACCTTGCATGAGGTTGCTGATGTTCACCATCCACCAGTACTGAAGGATCTCCCTTGATCTCTGGAAGAGGCAGCAGTGATGGTCGTAGTGATCATGATGAGACATATGCGATCCATGCATTGGGCTTGATTTACTAATGGAGTAGATCACATTCACTTTGCAAAATCATTCTCAGTAAATATGGTAAGGCCATGTTTACTTTGAATACCCAACCGTGTGCAAGGAAAAAAAAAAGTATTTTTGCTTGCAGATGAACAGCTGGCATAAGTGAAACAGCTTTACCTTACTCATTAGCTAAGTGAATACTGTCTATTCCCTAATAAAACAACCTCACTTTTTGTCTCTGCTCAAGATCTCCTGTACCCCTCCTGCAGTTGGCTGGTATTTAAAACCCAGTCTGCCTTTTTATTTTGCTGCTGATCGATGTTTTTTTTTTTTTAAATACAAAGATGGAGTTGGGCTTTAAATTACACATTTCACTTACAAAACCACCTGCTGGTGAAACCCGGTACTGTGTCACAAGTTTTTAGATTCAGTAGTCTTCAGTGAGAAGAACTGAAACAGTACAATAAGATAAAAGTTTCCCGGCAAACTGGATTCCCTACAACGCCTATTTAATCAGAAAGACTGCATTAATAGGCATTGAAAATCAATCAAAAGATGTATCCAAGTTAAGATACTTTAACAAACAGTACCATGTAGTTGCATATATTTTACTGTTTTGTATCTCTCCTTTCCGAATTTAAATTACAGCAATAAATGTTATGCCTTGTTCAAATGTATAGCCTAGCCATTTGGATTGACACAGGGAGTTATTTACTAAAGGAAACTCCACTTTGCACTGCAAGTGCACTTAGAAGTAAAGTCGCTGCAGATCCGAGGGGGACATACAAGGAAAAAAAAAAAGAGCATTTTAGCTTGCACATGATTGGATGATAAAATCAGCAGAGCTTCCACTCATTTCAGATCTACCCCTTACATTTAGAGCGACTGCACTTCCAAGTGCACTTGTAGTACAAAGTGGATTTGCCTTTCGTAAATAACCTCCACAGAGTACCTAAATCTGTGCTAATCTAAGCACAAGATGTAGAATTGAAAGCGATAATAGAAAATAGCAATCTTACCTTTAGTATGTCTCCCCCAAGGCAATCTATATTTACAAAATTGTATTCAATGGTGATAAACTCCTCTGGGTCCGCAATGAGAAACAGAGCACAGTGCAACTGAGGTTGTTCTGCTTTAAATGTGAACTGCCCATCTATACTTAACATGTCAATGCACCCTGATGGGAAGGAAAGATAGATACTGTTATTTTTAGTAGCAACACCCTAACACCATGTACAGTTCAACAAATGCTAATCACTTATTGTGCCTTATATGTTTCACAAAAAAAAACATGGTACAGATTCTTAGCGCTTTTATACACAAATCTTTTTTTTTTTTTTTTCATTTAAAACTGCTGTATTTAAGTCATCAAAGCTCTAGGCATTGCACTGATGTACATAGGCAATAACTCATTTCAATTTAAAGGTGATGATAGAAGCATAAATAGAAACAAGGGAGAAATAAGAGTAATTAAAGAAGGAGAAAACATGGGAAGAAAGAAAGAAAAGAGAGCAGGACAGAAAGAAGAGAGCAAGAAAGAGAGATAGAGAGAGAAAAGGGAAAGAGAGAAAGGAGATAGAGAGAAGGAGAGAATGAGATAAGGAGAGAAAGTAGAGAAAAAAAAGAGAGAAAGGAGAGAGAAAGGAGAGAGAGAGGAGAGAGAATGGAGAGAAAAAGAGAGAAAGGAGAGCGAAAAGGAGAGAAAGAGACAGAGAAGGAGAGAGAGAGAAAGGAGAGAAAGAGAGAGAAAGAGAGGAGAGAGAAAGAAGAGAGCAAGGAAAAGAAAAGAGAGAAAAGTAAGAAAGAAAGGAAGAAAAAGAAAGAAAGAAATCCAGTTTGATAACAATTCATAATCTATAACAATTGCTGTGCTCTTATCATTATTATTTTTGGTAATGAAGTACTAGTTAAATTACAGTTGAAATAACTGTAAATTCTGCTCATTGTGCTCAGATGTCATAATCTTCTGATTTGCAATTCATATTTTTGCCGAATGATTTGCATTAGATGTTGTCATCTGTACAACAGAACAAAAAATTGTGATTTTTTTTTTAAATACAACGGTAAAAATACCGAATAACCAAAAATGATATTGTAAAACTGAGCAATGCACATCAGCACTGTCCTGTGATATCCAAATATATACTTACTGAGGGACCTTCTATAAATCTGTTCTTGAGATAATTCCCTTTTAAAATCTGTGTTCAAAACAACCAGGGCATCTTCTGTCGCATCTCTTACCTATAATAGAAAAAATATATATATTAAATACAAATTGATCAATACTTTACAAGATTTTTGTTCCAGATATACTTATTGGATTTGTAGTGCATTAGAAAGTTTTTTCTAGGAAATCCCAGCACTACGTCAGCAGACTGGTGCAAGGGGTAAAGGAAGGATGAGCTCACCTGTATGTACCTGCACTGTCCCCGGAGGCTTGCCAGGAAGAGGAGCAGAACATGCCAGTGAATCCTATGAGCCAGAGTCATGCTGCACATCCACTCTTGCTCTCCTGCTCTTTGTGTGTGCTTCAATCCCTTCTTGTCTGTGTTGATATTAGGAGGAGCTAAAGGGGTTTCTTTGACAGACCCCTTTATATAGAAAACTGAAGGGGAAGGAACCTGGTCCTCTGACTGATAGCAGCACAGTAACCATGGGTTACCTTGTCGGAAAAAAAAAATGATTTTATGTATTTGGCAAGGGGCAAGAACACCAAATCCTACCAAAGTCACGTATTATAATTGAGAACCACCATTTAAATACCTGATGTTTCTGGAAATGTCATGTTAAGAAAATATCACCTGCCTTAAATGCATCTAAATGACAATACCAAAAATACTTTTTTTTTTTTTTTTTTTAAATAAAACCATGCAAGCTGCATTAACCCATATTAAAAAGTAGGAATCAATAGAGAACAATGATGTGACCTATCTGTGCCTTCGTAAAACCTGACATAGATGATATGGAAGAAGTTTCATACTGTATTGTTCTAGGGAAATATGCTCCAAATACATGACATCAGTTGTTGTAGATCTGATAAGTCAAATGAATGTGAAAAAACTATAACTGAAAATAAAAATTAAAATTGCACTGAAACAATTAAAAATGCATTTGTATATAAGTTACTGACTTACTCCTTAAAGGAAACCTGTCATGAAAGAAATGTGGGCACTGCGATTGCTGACCTTAAAAAAAAAAAAAAAATTGTCTGTCTGATACACTGACCCTGTGACATTAATGCATTTTGATTCATGACCCGGAACAACATTGCAGTCCTTCACTTGACTTCACCTGCTGCTAGCGTTATTACCTTAGACGGTAATTAGCATTTTAGAAGGAGGTGAATTAGAGAGGAGAATTTAGAGCTTATGCATTTATTTTATGACAGGTGCCCTCCAATATATTATATTATGAAAATACATAATTGACTTTTTTACGTTTATTTTTTAGGAATGCACTAAAGTTCGGTAAAGCGTGCCTAATCCCAGAAACAATAAGGCAATATAATTGCTGCTTACCATTCCTTAGATGTGGCGGCTGTATTCGATTTCTTTTCTCAGGTTTTTTGCTTTATTTTTATTGGGTGATTTTGCCAGTAACATAGTTCCTGTCCTAGGGTGACAACACTTACTGTACTGTATTCAGTGGCGGCCGGTCCTCAAGGGGCGCAGGAGCGCCTCCCCCCCCAGCCCGCAGTGCCACCCCAAAGCTTGCACCATCTGTGTGACCATGCACTGTGTGGGACGCTGGACCAATAGGTTTCTACCAGGTCCGTCGCACCCTAACAAAGCACGTGACCACATCCCAAGGCCCCAATTGGCCAGTTTTATATTGTCCTCAGGGTGCAGAGCACTGCTCCTCGAGCCCTTCCACCCTGCGATTTAGAACCCAGGAAAAAGACCAGGTAAAGGCAGAATCCACTATGTCGGACATTCCAGGAGAGTTCCGCCAGAGTGTGGACCTGGAGGGTCCAAAATCTTTCAGTACCAGCCACCACTGACTATATTAATGGAGCAGCAGCTGCTAACCCTAGGACAGAAAGTATGATAGAACTACAGAACACCTCCCCCTCTCCTCTACACCATAACATGAAAGTACCAGTGTCGCTCTTTCCCCCTGGTCATTCACAGAATACAAGGTGTTCTGTGAATGGGCAAGGGGAGAGAGGGGTTGTTAAACGATACTAGCATTTTCAGAATGGGCAGGAAGTATAGTGTGATTTGTGCTATTTGGCATGAGAGAAGGTGTAAATAAAAAAATAAAAGGACAGGGATCCTGGATATAGCATACACCTCATTAAAAGTAACTTTATTTTTTATTTTTATTTTTTTACACAGGAGAACTTACTAAAACTGTTTGCCTGGACATCTGCTTTGAAATATACATAACCCCTAACAATTGATCCTTTAAGTAATCTTGTCTGTCAAGATTCTTATCTGTCTGAAGCTTACCAATCAATAGATGTGATGGCTGTATCGGTTTTCTTTTCTTTGGCTTTTTCCCCCTCTGACACACATTCTGTATTAGTGAGACACAACTCTGGAGGAATGAGCGCAGAAGGCGCAGCAGACAGCAGCATTGTCAGTCGGGGGGGGGGGGGGGGGGTGTAATGTAATAGCAAATTTAGAACTGCTAACAAATTTAAGCCAAACTCCAGCTCACACTTTATAAGCAGTTATAGCAAACAGTTTGCATGAATAAATTAAAGCTGCTCATTTTAATCACCCCTGCCAGTGTTAAGTGGTTTATCTCATCCATGCAATCTGATACATTCTGCTGGATAGCTTGGGCTTTTGAAAAAACAACAGACTTGCTGGCTGGATCACCAGATGAAAATAGAAGAAAGAGACTAAAAAAGGAAACGAAAACAGCCATCACATTTCAGAGTTGGAAAGCTGCAATATAATAAATGTTTGCTTTTGGTTTAAATACTACTTAAAGGGAAAACATCCAGCAAAAAAGAATGCAGCCACCACAGTGCTGAATTGCAAAATACAGTATTAACCACTTGCCACCTACCCACAGTACATTTACTGCAGGGAGGCAGCTCAGCGCACGCGCACTGGTGCGCCCTCACCACCAGATCATGGTGCTTAGTACCAGGCAGCTGTGAGAAGCTGGGGTTATCATGTGATTGCAAGCATAGCGATCATATGATTACCTGTAAGCAAAACAGTCATGAATGGCTTCCATTCATGGCTGCTTTCTTACTATTGTGATGCTGTGATTGTCCCACAGCTATCACATGGTACCTGGGCAAATCACAGCACCCTTTACCGTGTGATTAGCTGTAGCCAATCACAGATCACAATAATAAGCAGCTATTATGAATGAAAGCAATTCATGACAGCTAAAACTATTGCATGTAACAATAAATATTGTTGTTATAAGCAACAACGGTGTAATAACAATAAAAAAAAATCCCTTATCACAACACCCCGGAGTAGTACAGTGTCACTATGGTGACACTGAATTACTCTGATAAGAGCATCTAAAAAAAAAAAATCTTTAAAATTTACTGTCACCAGTCAGTATTCCTGATCACCACCACACTAGTCATATGATGACGCTGTACTGCCAGTATGTAAAAAAAAACATTTTGTGAAAAAAAAAAAGAAAATTATTTTATTTAATTTCTCCATTTAAAAAGGGGGAAGTGGTAAAATCTTCTGGGTGTCAAGTGGTTCATTTTTGTTTTTAGATTTAGGTACACTTTAAAATTATTGTTAGGAAGTGGTGTCTTATACTCTGTCCACAGTGCTGATCCTGTATAAGATTAAAATGTAAAAGTTATTTTTATATTTTTGTTTTTGATTTTTATACATTTGCAAAGATCTCCCAAGTCTGCATTTGGAGCTGATTTTTACAGATACAGGCGGTTCTCGAATTACATACATCCGACTTTCGTACGACTGATACTTACAAACAGAAGGAGACAACAGGAAGAGAGAGGAAATCTCCCCCTAGGAAGGGAAATTCACTCCTGTAAGAGTTATTATGGGAAAAGGTGTCTCCACTTGTTTACCAACCCTTGTTTCGACGACAACCCAAAATTTTCAAAATCCAATTGTCACAGGGACAGAAAGTGAGGTGACATCTTCTGAACGGAACACGTACAGCAAAACAAACGCTAACCCATCCCTATGCTATCCAAAAAACGTAAAAATATATTTTTTTGGCTGGAGTTACACTTAAGAAATGTACCTAGTCTAACTTGCATACAAATTCAACTTAAGAACAAACCTACAGAAATCTTGCTTGTAACCCGGGGACCGCTTGTAATCAATACATGAAAAGGGTGTGCTGGATCCTTGGAAATTCCCTAGTTTGGATTGGCCAATGAGTTAATTTATTCTACAGTATGTTTTGAGGACTAAATTGAATTATATTGTATTCTATCTAAATTGGTAAACTTGAGCTTAAACAAATTATTTCATTAGCCTAGCGTGGCAACTGAACTTCAGGAATCTCCTAGGATTCCACATTACTGTTAAAGGGGTTGTAAAGGTAAATGTTTTTTCACCTTAATGCATTCTATGCATTAAGGTGAAAAAACATCTCACACTGCCGGTGCCCCCAGTCCCAGTTACTTACCTGACCCCTTGAAAGTCCCGCGCTCATCCCCACCGTCCTCTTCGCCACTCAGCCTGGCCGCTGATTGGCTGGAGTGGAAGGATTGAAAGCAGCGCAGCCATTGGCTCGCGCTGCTGTCAATCACATCCATTGACGCAGCGCGCCGAGGGGAGGGGCCGTGTGATACAGCCAGCGGCTATAGCCGCTGGCTGTATCACGGGAGCGTGCCTGCAGATGCTTCTCACCATGCGAGGGAGCTCGCATTAACGTGAGAAGTACCTGCGGGAGGAAGCAGAGACAGCCTCAGAGGGACCCCAGAAGAGCAGGTTTGGGGCCACTCTGTGCAAAACGAGCTGCACAGTGGAGGTAAGTATAACATGTTTTTTTTTTTTGTTTGTTTTTATTTTAATTACTTTACAATCCCTTTAATTTACTGATTATTTAGGAGAAGCAGTCATTTGGGAGCAGGATGTGGAATCTTGAATTTCCCAAAATAACCCATTAGGTTTTTTTGTTTATGTGAGGAGCTCAGTGATATGTAGAATGTTCCCTATTGAATACAAATATCTAGTGTTTGGACCATTAAAAAAGTGAAAATGCTAAAAACAATTTTAGGCTGGGTTTGCCAATTGTAAATTGGATGCGGGTTTCCCCCGCATCTAATTTGCATGTCAGGAGATTGTGACTGGCTTTCTATGGTGCAAATTACACAGGAGTCCTGAGCGGCTTCTGGTCTGTTTCAGGTCTGAATTCAGACAAAAATTCCAACTGAAATCATACCTGAAATGGTGAACAGGAACGCACCAGACCCCTGTTTGTGAGCCGTTCGGCTCCATGTGGCAGTGTGAACCCAGCCTTAAGGTGAACTATCACCTTGCCCATGCAGGGCAAAGTGGCATTGTCTCTGCAAAGGTCCCCCCTGTACTTATTTATTACCAATCCCTGGCTCCTCCCCTGCAGCCAGCACTGAAATGACTGGTGTTGGTAAACAAGGGAAGTGGTGATGTCACTCCTTCAGTTATGTGACATTGCTTGGGCATAGTGCTTGGTTGCTAGATCTGCACACTGTCACAAGAAGGAGGTCACATGCTCCCCATAATCAGAAGCACTGCATAATGTGGACAGCATGGGAGATAGAAAGAAAAGCAAGGGAGCACTCATAAAATAAGTACAAGAGAGTCGGGCTGACACTTGCAAAGACACTTCCACTTTGACCCCCACACTTGTGCACAGAAGGCATATCAACTGTCCATGATTTGCTAGGACAATCAAGGTTTTTTATTCAGTTGTCCTGCGAAGACTGGAGATCACAGCATGAAGCGCACTGAGTGGCCCTACCACTGTTTAGCACCCTTTTCCTGATATATTGTGGCCACAGCTTATTCGTATGCAGAACCAGTGGCAGCTTGTTATGAAAACACCACAATTATCCATTAATATGGAAATACAGCTTTGGCCTATTTATATACAACAAATCCTTGCCCCACACCAAGACAATTCAGCACATTGCTCAGTCTGTGTTTGCCTGTGGTGGTGGGATAGGTGGGGCAGTGCCTCCTTATGAGTAAAGAGATGTCCTTGGCTGGCAGTGGAGCAGCACTGAGAATAAGAGGCAGTGAAAGATCTGATGAGAGGGAGAAAGCTAAAATGCTTCTGGCGGGGCTCTCCTTTCGTGCACGTGCTTATCAATACTCGCGACTAGGAGGGGCTGCAGTCATGTGAATGTCAACATTAAGGTGGAAACCCGGCTTAGAGATGAGCCATTCACCGTGTGCATCAATGTAACACACAGAGTCCCTCTGTGAAGTGCTCTGTTCCATGTCACTACATACAGCTTAGATGAATTTAGCATTTAGGATGGACACCACTGAGCCTATGCAATTTCCACCAGTTCAGCATATGTCTGACACCTCATTCCCACTGACAGAATGGGGTCCCACTGTGCATTGGCATGGACTTCATTCATGAACTTATTAACTCTTTCTCTCTCCCGTACAATGCAGCTGGATACATGGGGTCTCCGGATTCGGTACCAGTTGCTTTTAAGGGGACCGACCGCTAGGGAGGGAACTGGGACATAGACCCCCCACTACTAGAGGACCTGAGCCCGGTACCACTCCTCACTGTCTGGCTGCTATTCATTCCCACCAGTTCATGGTCACCCATAGCAACTACATTTCTGCTCCGGCTGATCTGTTGAATTAACCCTTTGTAGTGGCTTTCCTCTTATACTCCATGTGTGCAAAGTCCTTGTAGGTGGGTTCTTTTAGGGGGTAGTCAAGGATGGCTTCCGGCTACATCTTCCACTGGACTGTAACATCTTCAGATCCCATGTGGGCGCTTGCTCCCTGAGCCTGGCCTTCCTCCTGATTTTGAGGCAGCACAGGGTGGATGGCAGAACCCAAAAAGCCCCGGGAAACCAGCAGACCCAGGATTAACCCTTCTCTCCCTCGGCGAACCAGAAATGAATTAAAACAGAAGCACACCAGGTAGGCACCTGCCTACATGCTGCACCCCATGCTATTCACGCTGTTCACTGAAACAAACACCAGGGCACTGGGAACTCTCTGTTGGTGGAAGCAAAAAGGGGTAACCATTTTGGAATGGAGATGTAGGGTCTATTACTCCACTTTCACTTTAAATTTGGAGCATAAATTCTCCTGGCCCCTGCATTGTAAACAATATTGTACCTTATACTCTTATCCCCTGCACTGCATCCATTATATTGTACAATATACTCCTGGCCCATTCACTGCATTCTTTATTGTTGTTGCACAATATACTCCTGCCCCTGCACTGCATTCATTATTGTCATGCATTATACTTGTGATCTCTGCACTGCATTCATTGTGTTGTACAATATACTCCTGACCTCTGCAATGCTTTCCTTATTGTTGCACATTATAATGTACTCCTGATCTCTGCTCTGAATTCACTATGTTATACATTATACTTCTGACCTCTGCACTGCATTTACTATGTTGTATGTTATTATACTATACTACTGACCTCTGTGCCACATGTTGTACATAATATAACTAAAGGCAAAACTTTTTTTTTTTTCATTAGGGAGATTCATTCAATCTATCTGTTTAACATTATCATTGAAAGTAAAAGTAAAAGAAAATCCCACATTTTGGGTTGTCCCCAGATAGAGGTGAAATCTTCCAATGGGGACACTAGTTTCAGCCACCTGAGGGTCCCCAAAGGATTCCCCTAATTTCTAGGGATCTCCTCTCACTTCCTGTTTTGGCTATTGGACAGGGATGGGAAGGGAAATTTCCCCAATGGGCACAGAGTGCAAAAAAAACAAAAACTGTTGAGGGTTACAACCCTCCTTTACTCTATTCAAAATGAAAAAAAAAAAGTTTTGCCTATAGTTCTACTTTAAGCTACAGAGTCCTAATTAATTTTATTACACAGTTTTTTTCCACTAATAAGAATTTCAACCCATCAGCAGCTGTAACAGGTGTCACAGTAATCAGCTGAAAGGTCGCTGTCAAATTATGTTTTCGAAATAATTTTGCCAATTGTGTCTACACTTTAATTAGTGTTTATCTCTGTATTCTCTGCAAGAAGTATTGGTTTGCTGCACTTTAAACAGGCTACAGGCTAAATGTTGTAGCTAGCTAAACAAATACATAAATAATTGTACTAATGACTGATACATCCTTGTCTTTGCCCTTATTATTATTATTATTATTATACAGGATTTATATAGCGCCAACAGTTTATGCTAAAGCTTCCTGATTATACAGTATTCTAAAATTAAATTGTAATTTAGGTTAACACTATATCTCTTGTAGAACCTCCCCCATTTTAAATGAATGCCTTGCCCCATATCAAGTACATTGTCCACCATAATAGCTGGATACACAGCAGAAGAAGCTTGACATTTTTTTTACATGTTGGCAGCCATGAGAAAGACCTTTTTACCAGCACACAGATGTCAAAACCTACTTGCTTCCTCCTAGGAATAAGAGTGGCCCTCCAGCAAAATTGATAACAGCCCATACATTGCCTTGAAAAAGTATTCATGCCCCTTGTAATTTTCCCCTTTTTGTCATGTTACAACCAAAAACGTAAATGTATTTTATTGGGATTTTATGTGATAGACCAACACACATAATTGTGAAGTGGAAGGAAAATGATAAATGGTTTTCAATTTTTTTTTACAAATATTTGAAAAGTGTGGGGGGCAATTGTAAAACAGGCTGAATACTCTGATACCCCTAACTAAAATCTAGTGGAAAAATTGCTTTCGGGAGTCACCTAATTAGTAAATAGGGTCCACCTGTGTGTATATCAATCTCAGTATAAATATAGCTGATCTGTGAAACCCTCAAAGGTTTCTTAGAGAACCATTGTGCACAAACAGCACCATGAAGTCCAAGGAAGGCACTAGACAGGCCAGGGCTAAAGCTGTAGAGAAGTTTAAAGCAGGGTTAGGTTGTAAAAAAAAATATCCCAAACTTTGAACATCTCGTGGAGTCCTGTTCAATTCATCATCTGAAAATGGAAAGAGTATGGCACAGATGCAAATCTATCAAGACATTATCATCCACCTAAACTGAAAGGCCGGGCAAGGAGAGCATTATTCAGAGAAGCAGCAGTGGCCCATGGTTACTCTGAAGGAGTTGCAGAGATCCACAGCTAAGGTGGGACAATCTGTCCACGGGACAACTATTAGTCGTGGATTCCACAAATCTCACCTTTATGGAAGAGTGGCAAGAAGAAAGTCATTGTTGAAAGAAAGCCATAAGAAGTCCCCGTTTGCAGTTTTCAAGAGGCCACGTGGAGACACAGCAAATGTGGAAGAAGGTGCTCTGGTCAGATGAGACCAAATTTGAACTTTTTGGCCTAAAAGCAAAAAAAAAGCAATGTTTTTGCAGAAACATGGTGGTGGCAGCATCATGTTGATGGGATGTCCTTTCTTTAGCAGGGATAGGGAACCTGGTCAGAGTTGATGGGAAGATTTATGGAGCCAAATACAGGGCAATCTTAGAAGAAAACCTGTCTACAAAAGACTTGAGACTGGAGCGGAGGTTCCAGCAGGACAACGACCCTAAACATACAGCCAGAGCTATAATGGAATAGTTTAGATCAAAGCATTTTCTTGTGTTAGAATGGCCCAAAGTCCAGACCTAAATCCAACTGAGAATCTGTGGCAAGACTTGAAAATTGCTGCTCACAGTTGTTCTCCGTCCAATCTTGAGCTATTTTGCAAAGAACAATGGTCAAAAATGTCAAAAAAAGCTGGTAGAGACATTCCCAAAAACACTTGCAGCTGTAATTGCAGTGAAAGGGGGTTCTACAAATTGACTATTGACTCTAGGGGGCTGAATTAAAATTGCCCACACTTTTCACATATTTTTTTTTTTAAATTGGAAAACCATTTATCATTTTCTTTCCACTTCACAATTATGTGCCACTTTGTGTTGGTCTATCACATAAAATCCCAATATGTAACATGACAAAATGTGGAAAATTTCAAGGGGTCTGAATACTTTTTCAAGGGACTGTACATCTTGTGTGCCAGACTGCTAGGATTTAAGCCCCCCCCCCCCCCACATTACTTTTTTGTTCTTTGTCTACATTTTCATTTTCTAGATGCATGATCTTCTGGTGAAATCAGGTGTGAAAATATTAAGCTAAAAAATAATGTTTTAATGATGAAAATGTATCCTCATTCCTTAATCAACTGCTGTCACATATTTCATGATGTGCTTCTTCTTGGATACAGTATGTGATATCACAGCTTGGTGTATTATGCCCAATGTGTTCCACTATAATCTATTATGTGAAAGGTTAAAATCACTGTAAAAACGGAAGCTGGCATTACTGGACTGTTTATTGAAGGTGTAGAATAGTGATTGTCAAGTTGTGAGCTAAAGAGGGCCTCAGATGTGGCCCCTGATATCACCAAGGGGCAGACCATATAGTTCAATATATGTAATGCTTGGGAGGACTGTCAAATTGCAGACCTAGTAAAGGAAATGAGGGTCAGAGAGTGTGGACATGCTACATGTTTGGCTGGGGATGGCTGTAGAAGACAATACGAAACTGGGAACATGTTAAATGACACTAGTAGAGATCAATGCTATTACCCTAACCAATGTTCCTACTACAGACTGCTGAGAGCCGCACATCAGATACCAAAGGGTCAAATGCAGCCCTCGGTCCACTGGTTGGCCAGCAGGGGTATAGACTCTGATGTTTTCATCTTTATACTACTCTTGTGAATTACTGAACCAAAAGTGAGAAGAAGATAAGCCTCAAAATCAGCTTGGCAAAATCAGCTCCCAAATTTCAAACTTTTTATAAAAGCTGTCTGCAGGTATAAATCACATACATCTACACATGCCTGAACATACCCACTAAGCTTCCACTGCCTACTACTATTGAACCATCAAAATGATAAGCTTTCTAATTGGCTAATTGGAGCTAGACCTGCATACTGGTCAGCAAGGAATATCTATGGGTAAGGAGTTGGGGAGCATGCTCCGACTCTACCCGGAAGTATGTAAGCTTTACCTGAGCTAAACAGCCAAGCCTTCAAATGTATCTTTGCTCAAAATATTAAATCATATATTAATTTACACATTTTTTTTAAAATTATTTCTAACCTACTCCTATTACTTTGAATTATCATGAAATTTGTAAACATTTGCAACATATTCACTATACCCTTAGAGTAGGCACTACTGTGCCACACATTTCACAGTGCCTGCCTTCTGAACTACACAGGTTCTGAGAGGAGGAGTTTCTGGATGTGGCGTCAGTACAGGAGAAGCTGCAAAGCATGCAGGGAATCCAGGAAGTTGTGGAAAGAGATCGCCAGCAGCAGAGGTGTCGTAAGGGGGTGGCTATTGTGGCTAGAGCCCCGAATCTGGGGCCCATAGCCCTGAGTCCAGGGCCAGCCCTACCGTGAGAGTGTCACGGACTGCCTGACACAGTGCAGTCCTGCACAGCTGCACTTGAAGATTCACTGACAGCCAGAGCCAGAAGATGATTGTGAGAGCGAGTCTCCTCTCTTGCTCCTCCCATGTCATAGAGTCGGAAGGAAATTTCTCACATGAGCTCCTGAGCTGGGGAAGCAGCAGGTGAGTGCAGACCATGGAAGAGGGGAGGGGGAAAACTCTATACTACCCTAGCCTGTCTTCTGTATACCCAGCCTCTCTGTGTACACGAGCCTCTCTGTATACACTAGCCTCTTTGTATACCCAGCCTCTCTGTATACACTAGCCTCTCTGTATACACTAGCCTTTCTTCTATATACTCTAGCCTGTCTTTTACACACCCTAGCCTCTCTGTATGTAACGCTCTGCATCTGGTGGCAGTTGACATGGCAAGTGACAAGCTGCATCTTGATGCAACATGACAAACTCTCTGGTGACCCCGATGTAAGGGGGGGTGGCTCTCTGGGGACCCTGATGTAATGAATTAAATACTTTCATACATAAGGTGATTTTTATAGTGATCTTAGATTGGATTGTCAAATATACCTATTATTTGTATTATTGTTACAGTGCTGATATTATAAAATAAAAACACTCTATTCTATTACCATAGAACTCATTTCATAGATAAAGGGGGCAGTGAAAGCTGCTGTGCTTATATGTGCCTGTACTTTATATCTTCTGGCAGCTTAAAATTTTAAAGTAGTTTTAAGCAATAAATACAGTGATGCAGCTGGCGTAAGTATCTGAATTACCTCTCTCTCCCGCATCGCATGCCTCCTGCCGGCAGTTCACACTGCCCTATGCGGACTGCTGGGAGTGTCAGTGAAACCTTAATGACACCCCCCAGATCAGTTCGCATATCGCAGTGCGATCTGCAAACTCGGACAGGAATCGGATCGCATGGTGTGAACACCCATGCGATCCGATTCTGCTGCGGACCAAAAAAAGGGTCCCGTGCGAGTTTGCGGCGGGTGCGATGTGAATTCAGCCATACTATCTGTATGGCTGAACTCGCATCGCACAGAGATCGGATGTGATTTGCACTGCAGTGCGGTGCGAATCACATCCGGTTCTCGTAGCCGCTCCAGTGTGAACCCAGCCTTAATATCAAATGCTTGTAATCCCCTGCAGAGCAGCACTAAATCTTGGAAAGGGAGGGGCAGTACTATAAGCCAGTAAGGATCTGCCGCGTGCACATGTGCTAACACTAAAAAGAGTAGACTGAGCAGAAGAATGACTTCAACAGCATTTGTCTAATTAGCAGGCTTGGAGTGGGTTTTTTGACCAGTGCTCTTGATGAATCAGTGCTGTTGCAGTGGAGGTGAAAGGTGTGCCTGGATCCAGAGTCGCTACAATGGGGGCAGGAGGGGCAGCTTTTCTGGGCACTGTATTTTATTGTGGTAAGGGGGACACAATCTTTCCCAGATACTGCACAGCCAGCGCAGAAAATTCTTCAGGATGTATTGCCAGAGATAGCCAGTGACTTAGCTCCAACAGGTAGGTCAGATTACAGCACTAGGCTCACCCCCCCCCCCCCCCTTGCACAGTGCCTGCTTCTCCTCCTCTCCCTCCTGCTGGCTTCAGGAAATTGGTTCCAGTAAATGTCCCGCCCACTGCATCGTTCACTCTCTCTTATCCAGGATCTCCTTCCCTCGATTCCTGGGCCCCCCTGTATGTCTCTAGCACTGCCGTCTTCAAATGAAATGGTAAGGAATTTCATTTATTCCTTTTCTAACGAATTCCATATTTTCAGAACAATTCGAATTTGGATTGTTAGAAAAATTATCGACCAATTAAAATTCTGTGTGAAGAATAGCTGGCTGTTAAGGAGCATGCCAGGAGCAGGCGGCCCCGCCCACCTTGTGACATCACCGACTGGGTCATGCTGGGTAGATGATGTGACACATCATCATCAGAGCCTTTCATGAGGTTGGAGGTTTATTTTTTTATTTTTTATTTTTTTAGGGTCTGGCAGGTGGGGTGATTGATGATGATACTATGTACCCCATGCTCATTCACATGGCAGGGGGAAGAGGATCTGGGGTCCCCTTGTTAAAGGGGGCTTCCATATTCCAATAAGCCCCCCGTCCGTAGACCCTCACAACCACTGCCCAGGGTTGTGGGAAAGAGGCCCTTGTCCCCATCAACATCAACATTTCCTGACAGCCGCATGTTCCAATTTCACACATGTGCAGATGTGGGTGAGTGGCCCCAAATGCACACTGCCTGTGCCCGGGGCCATAGGTCTGCACCAACCCGCCTGTCAAATTAGGACCCGTGGCTATGTTCGTACAGCCACTGTGTCCCCATAGCATAACATAGGCTGCCTGCACACAGCTCCAAGCACATATACAAAATAGCTGATTCACACTGTACAGCTCTCATCTGAATGGGCCCCAAGACCTCATTCCTACACAGAGCTTTATTTATTAACACACCAGTTTTATCTTTTAGAGGCAGGCAGGAATTTTGTAAATTGTGTTGTGGTTGTGTCTGCTAATAATGATTTTAGTGTATTTTTACTAAAATATTGTTTTGATATTTCTGGGGGGAGGCTTTGGCCCTGTCAGGTAGACTATACAGGGCCTTGTGATTCCTAACAGAAGTCCTGAGTATGGTGGTGGGCAGTATGTGCAGGAGAGGCGACCAATCACAGTGATCACATATGTGAACAGTAATAAGGAGAGGCGACCGATCACAGTGATCACATAGGTGAATAGTACTACTGGTTCAATCTACAGCCATTACATACTGTATGTTTTATGCTGCACGTGCCCCTACTAGCTTCGCCCCTAGCCCTGCCTGGGGGGCACAGTATGTCATCTTCGCCGTGGGCGGTGTATGACCTTGTTCTGGTACTGCCTTGATCAGAATTCTCCCTAAAAGTATTACACATCTTTTGGCTGGTACAACAATTCCTACATACAGTATGTAGTTCAGATAGCTGTTTTCTATTGAATTTTTCTTACTATCTCTGTATATAAGCTGATGAGAGAAACTACACTTTGTTTGAATATGATTGTCTCTATACTAGGGATGCAAATACAACAACTCAGTGAATGCAAGCTTACACACAGCCACTTTTCCTCTCACAGTTAAAAAATAAAAGTTTATCAAACCTGATATAATGAAGGTTTAGGACCAATTTTATCTTGGGAGACATTTTCCTTTAGGCAACTCTGGAGTTTAGGAAATTCTTTTTTTTTTTTTTTTTTCATTTAAGGTTAGAAGACAAAGATCTTACTTTACATGCTGGAGTTGAGTTATTAAAAAATTGGAAGAAAGGGAAAATTGTGTTTTCATCTATCTATATTTCTGTATCATTATTAAAGGAAATAGAACAGACTCCTTCTCACACTTTGTATTAGCACCAGCTTTTCTTTGATGAATTAAAGGGTCCATCCAATGCTGAATTTATAAGGGGGTAAAAGGGGCAATTGCTCCAGGGCCCCCTGCCAGAGAGAACCCCAGATTTATTTTATAAAAAATGTAATTATAAAATTTGTTTTAATATTTAAAAAAAAAAATGACAAAGCATGTGTGGGTGTCACGATACAGAACAGAGGCAAAGAAAGAGATGAGAGCCTCTGGCAGATGTTTTACATTTCAACTTCTATTATTTTACTATTCGAGAAGTTAGTTTTAACATGACTGTGTCACAGAAATTATTGCCTTGTTTACGAGAGACAGTGTACCTGTTTAATGTGTATTACAGTCAATAAAAATTAAAAAAGTGTCTTCTTCGGAACATGACATATTTTTTTTTTTATTTAGAACAAATGCGGTTTATCAATTATTTCAGTTCACTTTTTTAATTTCTAAGTTAAGGGGCCCTGCTACTTGAAGTGCCCAAGGCTCCCCAAGGTCTAAATCTGGCACTGGGTGCATCCTTCTTGTAGTATTCTACCTTGTTATTGTGAAGGTGGGGGGGGGGCAGTAAAAAAGTTTAATAAAGGACCTACTCACCACCAGCTATTTAAAGAGGCAATCCCCTTACCAATTCTTCATCAATCAGAATGGGGAAGGGGTTTGAAGGGTAGCTGACACTTCATTTTAATGTAATGTAGTAGTGGGGTCTGAAGGACCTTTTGACCAGATCCCTTCATGATAAGGCCGATAGGGCCAGACTGCATTTAGTTATTTATTTACTTGTGAATATGCCAGATCCAGATCATATACTGGTTTTTATGAACTGATGTGCTTATCCCTTCTATTCTAAACCAAACATGTTTATATTAGCCACATTATTCCATCCCTTTAGGCAGATGTTTGGGTAGGGTTCAGTGGCCAGACAAGGAAAAAATAAATAATTTAACACCAGTGGTGTCCGGAGATCAAAATTGTGTGTGTGTGTGTGTGTGTGGGGGGGGGGGGGGGTGATGGCAGCTCTTGTTCAATCACAGCGGCAATACGATTAGTGGCCTTACCTTATACTGCGGTAGAGGTGCGGGAAGGAGAACGAGGTGGCAGTGCACTGCTGAATACAGGGTAGGCTTTTGCCAGGGCCGATGCTTCTCCTCCCTACCAAATAGGAGGTGGGTCCTGAGACCCATACTAAGACTCCCGGCCATTTGGGTCTCAGGAGACGCTTTCTGATTGGCCGAGGAGAAGCAGGACAACATTAGTGAATATTAACTGCTTCAGCCCCCTGGAAGGATTTACCCCCTTGATGACCAGGCATTTTTTAATATACGGCATTGTGATGCTTTAAACAAAGTAAAAAGTCCTGCGCAAATGGTGCCACTAAAAAATAAATATATAAAGAAATATAAATATATAAAAAAATATAATATAAAAAGTCAATAAATCAAGGTGAACACACCGATGTGTGAAAACAGTGAAAAATAGGAGAAAAGGCGGGACCAGCTGTTCCAAAATAGATAAATCCAGGCTCTCAGAACTCTCACTTCAAAGATGGAATAATCAGGCAAAGTAACATAACCCCAGAGGATTCTCCTTAATATTTCTCTATGTAATAACCAAGGAATTATAGATGAAGCCTGTAGTACATCCTTCTGCCACTAGAGGGCCATTTCCAATACTTGAATACAACACTGCAGCTTGTAATTCCGTGGTATAGAGCTTGAAAAAAACACAGAGGAGAGGGGGAGAGGGAGAAAGAGAGGGGACTCCAATAGTGTAGTAGTTGAATGAATGGACAAATTTATTAAAGCATAAAAAATGGACTCTCACATAAGCAAAAAAAGGTAACACAGAGAAGATAAAAATGAAGACCTGGCGTTTTCAGCCAGTCTTACGCTGTTTCCGGTTGTCCTACGGCCGCTCCCTACGCGTTACGTCACGTCATGTGACTTCTTCAATGGGGATCCCCATCATTTGGCATCTGTGATAGATGAAGGATGGCCTAGTTAGCAGCTTCTTTGTGTCACTTGTTTTTGAGGATTACACAATAAATGGTACAAGGACTTACAGTGGTGTGCAGCCATTCCTTTTGGATTGAAAAGAAGGTACCCTCTCCTAGAAAAATAAAAAAAATGTTGGAGGGATGGGAGAGCCAGATTACCAGTAATTTCACTTTTAAGTAAAAGTCTGCTTTAAGCAGGCCATTCACTATTACAATTTCTTCTGAATCGACCAAAATTCTTAGCCCTTGTACACACGGTCGCAGAATCCATCGGAATGTGTCCTATCGGACCGTGTTGTCGTATAATCCGACTGTGTGTGGTATGCATCGGACTGTTTCCGTCGGAATATCCGTCGGACCCAATTTTCCAACTTGTTGGAAATATTTTCCGACAAACTGGTCCGATTGGACATACTCCGATCATGTGTAGAGAATTCCGATCGGACAAAGTGCCACGCACGCTCAGATCAAATTCCTACACCAAAGCTATTGGCTACTAGCCTGAACGTAGTCCCGTCGTAACGAAATAACGTCATGACGTTATGTACAATCGGATTTTCCGACAACTTGGTCCGACCATGTGTATGCAACAGTTTCGGACACAATCCGTCGGACAAAATCCAACAGATTTGGTTGGCAGAGTGTCCGACCATGTGTACAGGGGCTTACAGTGGTTGGCCCTGTTGACTCGAAAAAAGTTGATAGCTCGACTTTTGTTAAAGTAGAGTGGCCGATATCTGTTGGCCAAACAGTGCCTGGAGCCGCAGCTGCAGTCACTGTTCGGATATTCTTACAGCTGGTACTCGTGGCTGTCAGGATACAATATCCTAACAGTGGGATTGAGTGGATATTTCTTTTATTCTGCCCGTCTAGGGTATAGAAAACAAGTTTTTGGCTTAACACTGATCTAAATAATGATAGTAATGATAAAAATAATTTTTTGAATCATTAAAGTGTTACAAAAATGTATTAATATTAAGAGGATAAAAAGAATAACCCCGAGCATATCCATATTTTATGGTTTGAAGTTAAAGTGACACTAAAGGTTATTTTTTTTTGTTTGTTTTTTAAATAGCATGCACAGAGTGGCCCAGAACCTGCTTTTCTGGGGTCCCTCAGCGGCTCTCCCGACTCCTCCCAGGGGGTTACCTTGCATGCATGCTCCTGAGTCCATCATTCAGCGTCATTAGAGGCTGAATGCAGGACTTATCCCCCCCGGAACCTGCGTCATTGGATTTGATTGACATTGGCAGGAGCCAATGGCTGCGCTGCTATCAATCTATCCAATCAAGAGCCGAAAACCCCGGGCAGAGCAACAGCGTGTCCCGGTGGGTCAAGTTCTAGGGCTCAGTTAAGTAAAACGGGGCTGGGGGGGCCGGTCACTGGCAGAAGTTTTTTAACCTTAATGCATAGGATGCATTAAGGTGAAAAAACACACTTACAACCCCTACTTGCCAACCAACCCATAGCCAAATGACGGTTACAGGGCGGTTGGATATCTCTGGGAGGGCGTACTATGACATCCTCTCAGAATCCCGCTCTCATGCGCCCCCTGGGCCGCGCACCCAAGAAAATCTGTGAATGCTGGGGGCATCACACATCACAGTAAATGGCCGCTGAGAGTGGCCGTTTACCAAGTGATCGCTCCGTCAAATGATGGAGCAAGCACATGTAAACAAATCGGCGCTATGTCATGATTCTGGTTCCTCTCTCCCCTCTGTGTACTGATCGGTACAGTGTGAGAGGAGAGGGGGAGAGAGCAGATGGCAACAGTGCTGTGGGCTGGATCTGTAGTGCCCACAGCGCTGCTCAGTGACAATTGCAGTCACATCCAGCCATCCATCCATCCATGGTCAGCCATCCCTCCATGCTCAGCAATACTCTGCAATACCCTGCAATACTCTGCCATACCCTGTCATACCCTGCAATACTCTGCCATACCCTGCCATACTCTGCAATGCTTGGTGATACCCAGCCATACTCTGCCATACCCAGTCATACTCAGCGATACGCAGCCATGCTCAGCCATACCCAGCCATACTTGGCCATAATTGGCCATACTCAGCCATGCTCAGCCATACTCGGCTGTACTCGCCTCTGTATGTGGCCAGGCTGTGGAAGTTTCACGCATGTGGTATCACCGTACTCAGGAGGAGTAGGAGAATCTATTTTGGGGTGTCATTTTTGGTATGTACATGCTATGTGTTAGAAATATTGTATAAATGGACAACTTCGTATTAAAAAAAGAAAGCGTTTTAACCACTTCTTTTTGCGGGGATATCTGAATGATGCCTGCAGCTACAGGCATCATTCAGATATCAGCTTTTTCAGACAGCGATTCCCTACACCATAGGAATGATCATAGCGGCTGTTCCACTGCTTGATCGTTCTTACGGGAGGTGAGAGGGGATACCCCCCCATCGCCCTCCGGTGCTTCTACCGACTCACCGCTACGATCGAAGCCGGGATAGTTTTTTTATTTTTTTATTTCAGGCTTCCCAGCCTAGAGGTGAGATGTGGGGTCTTATTGACCCCATATCTCACTGTAAAGAGGACCTGTCATGCCATATTCCTATTACAAGGGATGTTTACATTCCTTATAATAGGAATAAAAGTGATAAAAAAAAAATTTGGGGAGAAAAAAGTGTCAAACTAAAATAAATAAAGTAAAATGAACAATAATTTTTTTTTTAAAGCGCCCCCTGTCCCCATGTGCTCGCATGCAGAAGCGAACGCATACGTAAGTCCCGCCCACATATTAAAACTGTGCACACATGCAAGGTATCGCTGTGAACATTAAAGCAAGAGCAACAATTTTGGCCCTAGACCTTCTCTGTAGCTCAAAATATGTAACCAGTAAAAAATTTCAAAGGATCGCCTATGTGGATTTTTAAGTAGTAAAGTTTGGCGCCATTCCACGAGCGTGTGCAATTTTGAAGGGTGACATATTAGGTATCTATTTACTCGGCATAACTTCATCTTTAACTTCATCATTATGCAAAACATTGGGCTAATTTTACTGTTTTGTTTTTCTTTAAAGCGCGTTCGAAAAATTGCTGCGCAAATACTGTGTGAGATAAAAGGTTGCAACGACCGTCATTGTATTCTCTAAGGTCTTTGCTAAAAAAACATATATCATGTTTTTGGGTTCTATGGAATTTTCTAGCAAATATATGATGATTTTTACATGTAAGAGAGAAATGTCAGAATTGGCCTGGGTGCTCCAGAATGCCTGCAGGTGCTCCCTGCATGTTGGGCCTCTGTATGTGGCCACACTGTGTAAAAGTTTCATACATGTGGTATCGCCATACCTGGGAGTAATAGCAGAATGTGTTTTGGGGTATAATTTGTGGTATGCATATGCTGTGTATAAGAAATAACTTGCTAATATGACAATTTTGGTAAAAAAAAAAAAGAAAGAAAAAAATATTGAACTTGCAAAGAATTGTGGGAAAAAATGACAACTTAAAAAAACTCATCATGCATCTTTCTAAATACCTATGAATGTCTTATTTCCAAAAAGCGGTCATTTGTGGGGTATTTGTACTTTTCTGGCATGTTTGGGTCTCAAGAAATTAGATAGGCCGTCAGTACTTGGCACCATAGCTTGTGGACTCTATAACTTTCACACAGACCAAATAATATCCACCAATTTGTACTTATTTTTATCAAAGATATGTAGTAGTATAAATTTGGCCAAAATTTATGAAGAAAAATTACTAATTTGCTAAATTTTATAACAGAAACAAAGAAAAATTCATTTTTTTTACAGAATTTTCAGTCTTTTTTTCTTCTATAGCGCAAAAAACCCCCCAAAAAACTGTGATTAAATACCACCAAAAGAAAGCTCTATTTGTGTGAAAAAAAGAACAAACATTTCATATGGGTACAGTGTTGTATGACTGAGTAATTGTCATGCAAATTGTGAGAGCACCGAAAGCTGAAAATTGGTCTGGGGATCACAATTTCTATTTTTGAAACCCCTTCAGGCTTGCAAATAAATTTTAGTATGTTACACCATTGCATTATCATTCTGAATGAAGCTGATGTGTTATTAAATGTTCATATTGAATGAATGTGTCACCATTTCCTCTTTTAGTGCCGCACGTTGGCTCTGTTTACAACAAGCGTGACACAAGCTGTGTGTAGGAAGCCCCTCGTGAGGCTCGCTTGTAATCAGCAACGAATGTTCACTCATTGATAAAAAAAAAGCAGGGGCATTCATTATGGTAATGTTATGGGATGCAGACAAATGCTAGGAAATTGGCAGTTCTGGATCACTGGCTTGTAGTAATTATGATGTACCCATTACGCTAATTTAAGTAGTACTCTGTCATTACATCACCAATAACAGTGTAAATCTCCTGCCCTCTAATCACCAGCTATGACGAATGTTTTGATTAGGGTGGAAGTACATGTGCTGCATTACACACCATTCAGTGAGCACACCGCAGGGGTTTCTGTTTTGGCTGGTGAATGTGTTCTGCGTAGTGATGCTGAACATTATAACCAGGTGTTATGCTATTTTCCATAATATACTGCAGTTACACAAGTCATTTCCTGAAAGTTGTAAGCTTGAGATGGTATGTTGTTATCTGATTACTTTATATATAGAACCCATCAGCATATTTAAGCCAATATGTTACCTTATTAGCTCTCCAATTTTATTACCTTTGCATCATTTGTTTTTCAGAATTTGGACCTCTCATTAATTTTACAAATCTGCATAAACCAATTAATGACATGTCACAATTTACAGCAACTGTATCATTTAAAAAATCTGTATTTTTTTATCATGCACTGTAACTTTGTAGTCGCAAGGTGAGGGGCTGCAGTATAGGGCTGTTTTATGTCAAATATGTGTGATCAAAGCCAAGAACTGCACAGGCACCAAGATTTACATGACGGTGTCATGCATAGGCGTGCGCACAGGGGGAGCCAGGTGTGCTTGGGCACACCCCAATCACCCTGTGTGGCGCATATTCCCCCTACTGCCTGGTTACCCCATCCTCCATCAGTACTGATCACTCACTATGTTCATTCATAGCTAAAGCATAGTAAATTGTGTTTACTAAGCTTCAGTTTGGGAATAAACAGGAAGCCGCTCAGCACAGATCGCTTCCCATTCATTCACTGTGCAGATGAAGCTGCAGAGAAAAGGGCTGTGAAATCTCTGTCCTTCAGCCCCTTTCTCTGTCCAAAAAGTAAGACATCAGGGGTCTGTTTAGATCCCTGATATTTCCCCAGAGCCCACAAATGAGCTCCTAAAAAAAATTGTCATTTTTGAAAAAATAATATTGTAGAAAATAATAATTTAAAAAACAAAATAATACAAATTAAAAGCTCACCCCTAAGAATTCTCTTAGCATACCCATCAGCAGTCACCATAATCTGCATTTAAAATGTTACTAAAGTAAAAAAAAAAGTTTTTATTAAAATAACAAACATGTTATACTTACCTGCTCTGTACAGTGGTATTGCTCAGAGTGGCCCCAATCTTCCTCCTCTTCTGGGGTCCCCAGCAGTGACTCCTCCTCATTTGAGGGGCTACTATAGCCAGCTGATCGCTATGTGGAGAGTGGTGTATGCACGCTCCTGACCTGTGTGTCTATGGAGCCGCACTTCCGACCTGTCCCCTCTCTTCCCCTTCACACAGGGAAGGGAGGGCACACAGAAACTGAAAACTTTTTTTATCTTAATGCAAACAATGCATAAAGTTAAAAAAAAAATTTTTTAGGTTTAGTAACACTTTAACTTTAATTCTAGAGGAAAAGCAACAACATCATTGGCAGAAGAAAATGCCATTGCAGTCTGCAGAGTATTCCATGGCTCCTGACCCTCAGTTTACATTTCGGGTAACTCAGGGCTATTCATCGTGAGTAAATGGATTTTCTCTCTCTCAAGAGCAGTTGCTTCTTGTTAAAATCTGGGGTGAAGGCAATTGGCAGGATGGGTTGGGGCCTACTGGGGTAGATGGGTGGTTTGTCATGCCCTCCATGTTTCCCAATAACTTGTTGGATACCAATTCCAGAGTCACATGTGTGGCCTACCCTGCATGTGTTCTTCTGGGCTATGTTAGGCACTTTGTACAGGGTCACTTTGCTACACACAAATGGGGTACCTTTTCGCTGAGCCATTTTCTCAATACCCTGCAACAAGGCTGAGGTTGCCATGGGGAAATGCTCAAGGCTGGCCTCTACACTTTAGAAACGAGTGCACACCATGTACACTGCACTGCAACTGTTCTCCAGTTAACTCTTGGTTCCCCATGACAGTGTACACCTTTCTCAGTAACTCACAATTTTGAGGGACACGCTGAGCCAATGTCCCCATCCACCTGTCCAGTGGTTTACATTACTATTCCAAAGTAGCAAAGTGGGCTCCACAAGTTTACGTAACCACTTGACCCCTTGAAGATTTATCTCCCCTTCATGACCAGGCCATTTTTTGTGATACGGCACTGTGTTATTTTAACTTACAATTACAAGGCCATGCAACTCTGTACCCAAATAAAATGTATGTCTTTTTCTCACAAATAGAGATTTCTTTTGGTGGTATTTGATCACCTCTGTACTTATGATTTTTTGCACCATAAACAAAAAAAAGACCGACAATTTGAAAAAACAAAACCATAGGTTTTAGAGCAGAAAGTAAAAATATAGCTAATAAAAAAAATATAAAAATCCAATTTCTTCATCAATTTAGGTAAATATGTATTCTGCTACATATTTTTAGTAAAAAAAAAAATCTCAATATGCATACATTGATTGCTTTGCACAAAAGTTATAGAGCCTACAAATGTTGGGATATTTTTATTTATTTTATTTTTGTTACTAGTAATTGCGGTGATCAGCGACTTATAGTGAGACTGCAATATTGCTGCCGACATTCACACACTCATGCTGCGTACACACGATCGGACTATCCGGTGGACTTAGTCCGGCGGAGAAATCTACGGACTTTGAAGCGGAGGTCCGCTGGTCTTCAAAACGAGTGGACCTGCCCACACACGACCTGACTTTTCCGGCGGACTAGGTGCAGCGGACAAACCACCAGACTATGGCCGGACTTCTAAAATGAACGGACTTGCCCACACACTGAGGAAAGTCCGTTCATTTTGAACGCGGCTCCAGGTAGACGGAACTAGTGAAGGAAGTCAATGTCGCCGCCTTCGGCAGGAAGATTGACACCTCGATGGCCCCGTCACCTGGTATGGATTTAAAAGGGAATCCCTACGCCAAAAAAAACAGTGTGGGGGTCCCCCCAAGGTCCATATCAGACCCTTATCCAAGCACACAGCCCGGCCAGTCAGGAAAAGAGATGGGGACGAGTGAGCGCCACCCCTTTTGAGCCGTACCAGGCCGCGGCCCCCCCACCCCAAAGCACCTTGTCCCCATGTTGATGAGGACAAGACAACCCTGGCCGTTGGTTGTCGGGGTCTGCGGGCGGGGGACTTATCAGAATCCGGGAGCCCTCTTTAATAAGGGAGCCCCCATATACCAGCCCCCCACCCTATGTGAATGAGTATGGGGTACAATGTACCCCTACCCATTCTCCTGGTGAAAAAAATATAAATAAAACACAACACAAGGTTTTAAAATAATTTATTGCACATCTCCGGGGGTCTTCTTCCATCTTGGGGGGTCTTCTCGCCGGACTCTATCTTATGCTTGCTCTTTTACTAGCGGAGGAGCCCAGCTTTCTTCTTCGGCGCCACCCGGGGGTCTTCTTCTGACTTCGGGGGTCTTGTCCCCCTCTTCAGTTCTTCTTGCCGGGCCTCCGCTTTCTTCTCCCAGCTCTTTTACTAGCAGTGGCCCGGTCTTCTGTCACCACCGCCGCCTTCTCTTCTTCTTCTTCTCTTCTTCTTTGAGATGTTGACAGGACCCCCCTTCCCCAAAGCACCCCCCTATGTTGAGGGCACGCGGCCTGGTACAGCTCGGGAGGGGGGCGCTCGTTCGTCCCCACCACCTTTCCTGACTGGCCGGGCTGCGTGCTCGGATAAGGGTCTGATATGGACCTCGGGGGGGACCCCCACTCAGTTTTTTCGGCGTAGTGCTTCCCCTTTAAGTCCATACCAGGTGACGGGGCTGGCGAGGTGTCAATCTCGCCACCGAAGGCAGCGACATTGACTTCCTTCACTAGTCCCGTCTACCTGGAGCCGCGTTCAATATAAACTGACTTTTCTCCATGTGCAGGCAAGTCCGTTCATTTCAAAAGTCCGCCGGAGCCCACACATGGGCGGATTGACCAAGTCCGCCAGATAGTCCGATCGTGTGTACGGGGCATCACAGACACTTTTGACACATTTTGGGGACCAGTGACACTAATACACTGATCAGTGCTAAAAATATGCACTGTCTTGTACTAATGACACTGGCTGGGAAGGGGTTAACTTCAGGGCCGATCAAAGGCTTAACCTCCCTGGCGGTATGATTATGTCAGATTTTTGCGTCTCAAAGCGGTACAATTGTTTTTCATAGAAATTTGGGGTTTTATATTGTAGCTTGTAATTCTTAGCAATAACACAATTAAATCTGTCCAAACAAGAGTCTAGTAGATATCCCGGGTATGATAAAGTTTTAAACACAAAATCATAAATGATAATATAATTATTATTATTATTATTATTTATTATTATTATTATTATTATACAGGTTTTATATAGCGCCAACAGTTTGCTCAGCGCTTTACAACATGAGGGCAGACATCACATTTACATTACAATTTGGTACAAGAGGAATCAGAGGGCCCTGCTCGTTAGAGCTTACAATCTAAAAAGGAAGGGGCAATTGATACAAAAGGTAATAGCTGTGGGGGATGAGCTGATGGAGGAAGTAAAACAGTGTTAGTTAGAAGCAGAATAGGCTTCTTTGAAGAGAAGGGTTTTCAGGGATCGTCTAAAGATGGATAGATTAGGGGACAGTCGGACAGATTGGGGTAGGGAGTTCCAAAGGATGGGAGAAGATCTGGAGAAATCCTGGAGGCGAGCATGGGAGGAGGTGACAAGGGAGCTAGAGAGCAGGAGGTCTTGGGATGACCGTAGAGGGCGATTTGGTTGGTATTTTGGGACTAGGTCAGTGATGTAGCTGGGGGCAGAGTTATGGATGGCTTTGTAAATTATTGTTAGTACTTTGAATTTTATTCGTTGGGCGAGTGGAAGCCAGTGCAGGGATTGGCAGAGAGGGTTGGAGGACACTGAATGGCTGGTAAGGCGGATGAGTCTGGCAGCGGCATTCATTATGAACTGGAGGGGGGATAGTCTGTGTAAAGGTAATCCAACGAGGAGGGAGTTGCAGTAGTCGAGGCGAGAGATGACCAGGGAGTGAATAAGAAGCTTGGTGGTGTCATTAGTTAAAAAGGGGCGTATTCTGGAAATGTTGCGGAGGCTAAGGCGGCATGATTTGGACAGGGCTTGTATGTGGGGCTGAAAGGACAGTTCGGAGTCTAAGGTTACCTCTAGCACTCTGGCATGTGGGGATGGACTGATAGATGTGCCATTGATCTTGACTGGGAGAAGTCAGGCGAAGGGGTACGTGGGGGAGGAAATATTAAGAGCTCGGTTTTAGATAGATTAAGTTTGAGGAAGTGGTGTGACATCCAGGCTGATATGTCTGTTAGTAGATCAGCAATGCGTGAGGAGATTGATGGGGTGAGCTGAGGGGTAGAGAGATAGATTTGGGTGTCATCAGCATATAAATGGTAGTGAAAGCCATGGGAGGCTATCAACTGACCCAGGGAGGACGTGTAGATCGAGAATAGTAGAGGTCCAAGGACAGAACCTTGGGGGACCCCAACGGTAAGAGGAGTTGGAGAAGAGGAAGTGGAGTTGTAAGTGACACTGAAAGTGCGATGAGATAGGTAAGATTCAAACCAATGGAGAGTGCAGCCATGGAGACCAAGCAAATTGAGTTTTTTGAGGAGGAGGGGGTGGTCAACTGTATCAAAGGCAGCAGAAAGGTCCAAGAGTAAGAGTATGGAATAATGACCATTGGTTTTGGCTGTTAGTAAGTCGTTAGTGAGTTTTAGAAGGGCAGTTTCTGTGGAGTGCTGTGGGCAAAATCCAGACTGAAAAGGATCGAGAAGGTTATTTTCAATGAGGTGGTTGCTCAGTCGGTTGTAGACTAAACGTTCAAGGAGTTTGGAGGCAAAAGGGAGTAAAGAGATGGGTCTTAAGTTGTTAAGATTGGTGGGGTCAGTTATAATAAATAACTATAAATAATTATAAAAAATAATAATATAATAATAAAATTAACTTCCCCACGATTCACTATCATTCAATTCTACAAGTGTTTTAATTTACTATCCCTGTTTTCTAGCTGGTCTAAAACCACCTTTGACGTAAAGGGACACTTTTTGGTTGCTATGGACAATCTCAAGTTTCCAGGCAGAAAGAACAGTATATATAATAAAAAACTGCATGCAGGGCACTGGACAAAGCACTAGGGACAAAAGGGATATGAAATGATTTCATACAGATATCTGTAAGATTACAGTGTACTGTATATGTTATGAATTTGCCCCCCATGTGTTGCGACGTTCGCAGCGAATGGAGCCTGGCACACAGAGCCATCGGGCTGAGGACAGAGCCCACAGACACAGAGGGAGGACATCGCAGGATCCTGGGGACAAGGTAAGTACACTTCACCAGGATCCTGCAATGCAATCCCGAGTGTGGTTTGGGGGTTACTGCTAATGGTACTGAAATTTAACCCCAAGCCCCACTCGGGAAAACTGCCAAGGAAGTTAAGTATGTTCCAGGTTGGTGTTTTTCTACTGTGTGGGAGGTGCTTTTACTAGGGAAGGCATGAATCCATGTCCCTGCGTTGCAGGAACACAGGATCCATGCCTTACCTACTGACAAAAATTCCTTGTTTACATAGGCAGACTGCCAACTTAACTCTTGAAACTTCTGTAACTCTGTACAGGATGGAAAGCTCTGCAGAGCAATCTGCTCCCACTGCTAAGGGAGTCATACACCTGGCAGGAGTGCCAACAACATCTCCCTCGCTGCAAGAGGCCATGCCACCTTTAACAGGTACTATCGACAGGCTGCTTGTTAAACCTCCGTTACTCTTGGAAACTACTTGTGTCTTCACATTACTCTACACCAATGTCTTCATATCACAATGTGTTAAGACCCACTCCCTGAACTATGTGTGCCAGTTACTTACGATACACCTCTTTAATAACTTCAGACCAGTCAAGGATAGTGTTTTAATACTTTACTTGGCAAAAGTGCAAAATAGACATCTTATAGTCGAATGGGTAAAACATGACACTTCCCTACTCAAAAGACTCAATGTCTCTGTTGCGGGTCATGACAGGCAACTTTCTCCTACACCTTTGGGTGTCTTCTTCCATAGTTATCCCCTGTGAGACTCACACTCAAGGCCAAGCCGGACTCACAAAGCATCTCCTGTGGAACCCCTGTCAACTCCCTGGACTCAATGGAGGAACTCTCACTAAGCCAGACCACTGTCCCATTTAGATCACACAGGTAAGTGGGACACACCCAGGCAGGAAACCTGCTAAAAAAGATCAGGAGAGTGGGCGAAAAATTAACCCCAGCCGAAACAGCACCCACTAATCATTCCATTTGATGGAATGCCTCCTTAGTGCCCAGTTGGCTGGTTTGTGTACCTTCCAGAACAGTAAGGGTGTACTGTATGTGTCATGTGACTGAGTCTATTATTCTCTGGCTTCTCTCAATTTCTGCCAGTAAGTTACACTACCCTTTACTACTTCATTGACACCAATGATTGTTGTTAAGGGTTTGTTATTGTATTGCGGTTATTATTCTGCTGAGGATTCACTATTGTGCTAGAGTTTATAGTTCTGCTAGGGGTTATTATTGTGATGGGGGTTATTGCTTGCCATGACACTTGATGGGATTATTGCTGGGGGCTATTACTTCTAACCTTGACACTTGCTGGGTTTATTATTGCTCAACCTGACATATGCTGGGCAAAATTGCTAGGGATTGTCAGTGCTAGCCCTGACATTTGGATGGGATTATTTTTGGCCCTGACATATGTTGGGGGTTATTGCTTGCCATTACAAATTCTGGAGGTTATCACTTTTGGCACCAATACCAGTACTAAATGTGATTATTGCTACTATTGACACCAATGATTGGCTTATTTTACTATCACAATTTGGTACACTACAAGTCATGTACTGTAAGGCAACAACCACTTTACTGACCATGCACATTTTTTGGCCACACCCATAAATGCATTGCCGGCAGCAAGCTAGCCCACATAGTGCACTATATTTTTCTTCTTAATTATTGTTAGGTGTCGCCACTAATTCTCTTAAAAGTTTGGAAACTTTGTTGAAAGGGTAACTCCACTTTCGTGGGGAATAAAATTACAAATAAAGAAAAAATAATATAGAATATACAATTGTGACACAAGTCATATTGTAATTAAATGTTATTAAAAATTACCTTTACTTTGCAATCAACAGCTCTGTAATGTTTGGAAAATGCAATGCAATATGGCTACCTGGAGGTGTTCTGTACACAGAATGTGTACAGAACACCCTCTAGAAACATAATTTCTTGCTTGTGTGATTGACTCACTGATTTTCCCATAAGTCTACATTGAGATACAAATCAAATTTCAGGCATCCCCTGCATCATAAATGAGTCCCCTTCAAAAAACCTTCCCAGATCGTTATCCTTGATAATAATATGGTAAAGATGAGGGGTACGCCAGGCAAAAAAAAAAAAAAAATGAAATACAACATGGGAGGGTAACTTTGTTGATGGGGACAAGAACCTCATCCCAACATCTCTGGCCCAATGGGTGTGGGAGTCTGAGGGGGGGGGGGATGGGGTTTAAGATAAGTGGCCCCCAAGCTTTCTTCCCCCTTACATGAATGAGAAAGAAGTACATACAGTGGTGTGAAAAAGTGTTTGCCCCCTTCCTCATTTCCTGTTCCTTTGCATGTTTGTCACACTTAAGTGTTTCGGGAACATCAAACCAATTTAAACAATAGTCAAGGACAACACAAGTAAACACAAAATGCAATTTGTAAATGAAGGTGTTTATTATTAAAGGTGAAAAAAAATCCAAACCATCATGGCCCTGTGTGAAAAAGGGATTGCCCCCCTTGTTAAAACATACTATAACTGTGGTTGTCCACACCTGAGTTCAATTTCTCTAGCCACACCCAGGCCTGATTATTGCCACACCTGTTCACAATCAAGGCATCACTTAAATAGGAGCTGCTTGACACAGTAAGGTCCACCAGAAGATCCTTAAAAGCTACACATCATACCGAGACCCAAAGAAATTCAGGAACAATTGAGAAAGAAAGTAATTGAGATCTATCAGTCTGGAAAGGGTTATAAAGCCATTTCCAAAGCTTTGGGAATCCAGCGAACCACAGTGAGAGCCATTATCCACAAATGGCGAAGACATGGAACAGTGGTGAACCTTCCCAGGAGTGGCCGGCCGCCCAAAATTACCCCAAGAGCGCAGCGACGACTCATCCAAGAGGTCACAAAAGACCCCACAACAACGTCCAAGGAACTGCAGGCCTCACTTGCCTCAGTTAAGGTCAGCGTTCATGCCTCCACCATCAGGAAAAGACTGGGCAAAAATGGCCTGCATGGCAGAGTTCCAAGGAGAAAACCACTGCTGAGCAAAAAGAACATCAAAGCTCGTCTCAATTTCTCCACAACACATCTTGATGATCCCCAAGACTTTTGGGACAACATTCTGTGGACCGATGAGACAAAAGTGGAACTCTTTGGAAGGTGTGTGTCCAAGTATATCTGGCGTAGAAGGAACACTGCATTTCATAAAAAGAACATTATACCAACAGTAAAATATGGTGGTGGTAGTGTGATGGTCTGGGGCTGTTTTGCTGCTTCAGGACCTGGAAGACTTGCCGTGATAAAAGGAACTATGAATTCTGCTGTCTACCAAGAGATCCTGAAGGAGAATGTCCGACCATCTGTTCGTGTACTCAAGCTGAAACAAACTTGGGTTCTGCAGCAGGACAATGATCCTAAACACACCAGCAAGTCCACCACCGAATGGCTGAAGAAAAACAAAATGAAGACTTTGGAGTGGCCTAGCCAAAGTCCTGACCTGAATCCTATTGAGATGTTGTGGTATGACCTTAAAAAGGCCGTTCATGCTCGAAAACCCTCTAATGTATCTGAATTAGGACAATTCTGCAAAGATGAGTGGGCCAAAATTCCTCCAGGACGCTGTAAAAGCCTCATTGCACGTTATCGCAAACGCTTGGTTGCAGTTGTTGCTGCTAAGGGTGGCCCAACCAGTTATTAGGTTTAGGGGGCAATCACTTTTTCAAACAGGGCCATGATGGTTTGGATTTTTTTTCACCTTTAATAATAAACACCTTCATTTACAAATTGCATTTTGTGTTTACTTGTGTTGTCCTTGACTATTGTTTAAATTGGTTTGATGTTCCGAAACACTTAAGTGTGACAAACATGCAAAGGAACAGGAAATGAGGAAGGGGGCAAACACTTTTTCACACCACTGTAGTACTCCTTGTGACTCATTCAAGAAAAAAAAAAATTTGGTAAATATACACACACGCATGTCCTTTATAAAAGGGTAACCACATTTGTGAAAAAATATGTAGCATATACAATTGCTTCACAAGCCATGTTATGATTTATTGTTGAAAAAATACCTTTCCTTTTCAATTTGTAGCCGCTGTAAACTTCTGTAAAGTTTAATTCAATATGGCAACTTGAAGGTGTTTTGTACACCAAAATGTATTTTCCTGCTTGCATTATTTTCTCCGAAGTCTGAGCCAAGATATACAGTGGGTATAGAAAATAATCACTCTCCCCCCCCCATAAAACAACCTTATTTTGTTGCTTTACTGCCTGAAATGAAGACAGACAGTTTTTGTTTTATCCAGCTGTATTTACTAATGCAACTTATAAAATCCGAGTGAGAGATATAACACCAACATGTTAGAAGAAAATGTACAAAATTCCAAAAAAGAATCATTGAGTTGGAAAAAGGATCCCCCTTACTTATGTCACTATTTTGTTAAACCACCTTTTGCTATAATTACAGCCTTTAGTCAAGAAAGGTTGGGATATTGTTTTCTCATCTGTAAAAATATGAGAAATTGTATAATAGTGGCGGCATTATGATTATGATATACAGCAATATCAGAAAAAAAAAACAATGCACATTACTGAAAATGCACATTAATGCAATAACTTCCGAAACATGTTGGGTTTATGGTTGAATATCCAATCTGCTGACCTTACTGTTGTGGATGGCACTTTGGAATTGCAAGCTTGGGTTAATTTTTGATACTTTATATATGTCTACTCATTGATGTATTATTGCAATTTATGATTGTTGGATATCTGTATGCTATATGCACTGTTTACTTTTTTATTTTTATTGTGTATATTAATAAAGTTGGCAGTTAATATGCCTTTTAATTAATTATCTGATTTATATATACTCCTTATTCTGCCATATAAAAAGTCCAAAGGGGCATCTCCCAAATGCAATTGTTGCATATTTCTATAATGTTGTCATAAGTTCCCTTTTAAAAAAGTGAATGTTATATGTTTAACTTCATCTTATTTTATATATATATAATTAGCATTAATAAGGTTTCTGAAAAAGTTTGCTTCGCCTTCCAATGCATTGATTACACTGGATATAATTAGGACTATACTTAGTGAATCTAATGGTAATGCCTACGCAATAAAAAGAATTGCAATTTGCATACACAAACATCTTCCATCTACACATTGTCCTGCCTGTCAAGAATCAAGTAAATGGAGAGACTGAAAGAAAAAAAATAGGTTGTATTGCAATTAGAAAAATGGTTAGCTGGTACTTCTGCGTATTAATTTACATGTAATTTCTGATATACGTAATGCATACACACAATTGCTGTGTGTAATGTTTTTGGTTGTAACTGCACCTGTGATTAAAATAATTAAGCATAATTAATTAAACTCTGATCTTCTATACAAAAGACGACGAAGATTGTTCTTGATTAATATGCTGGTGGGATCAATAATTTGCGTTACGTCCCCTGAAGCATCTTTCACAGCATGCTGACTGTTCTTGCATAATATTATTGAGCAATTAGATTTATGTGCATGGTATACCGGGGATAATGATTCACAGATCAGTGTCAGCCTATGTCTTCCAGCCAGAAGGTCACAATCAAATGAACTCAGTTATTTTGCTTTTGGGAAGTAAAAGTTAAAATATTTCTAAATGATTTCTAAACAGAAAGTAATTTAACATAATAAGCAGCCCAGAGCTGGCCCAAGACATTGTGCTGCCTGGGTCCAAGAATGAAATGTTGCCTCCTCCTCCCACCCAAAAAATAAATAAAAAATCACCCCCACCAAACGGCCCCAACATCCATTATTTTATATCATGATAATTAAAACTAAATTTATCAGGAAGTCAGATTTACATGCAACAGCACTTTGTCTATATGCAAAATGATATGACATACTACCATGTTACGGCTCCCCCATCTTGGCACTCTAGGGCATCCATGGGTGCAGTATGTGTCAGCACAGTGGGCCCCCCACCCCTCAGAGCCCATGTGTAGTGAACATGTTGCACCCATGGATGATATGCCACTGGGATAGGGCTGTATAGGTGTGGGATAGAGCAGTACAGAGACAGGATAGGGTAGTATTGGGGTGGGCTAGGGCATTATAGTGGCAGACATTCTTGGGTAGTATATAGACAGGCTAGGGTAGTATATGGACAGGCTAGGATAGTATACTGTATGGACAGGCTAGGTAGTATATAGACAGGCTAGGATAGTTTACTGTATGGATATGCTAGGGTAGTATATAGACAGGCTAGGTTAGTATATAGATAGGCTAGGGTAGTATAGGGACAGACTAAGGTAGTATATAGAAAGGCTAGAGCAGTATAGGGGCTGGCTAGGGTAGTATATAGGCAGATTAGGGCAGTATATAGACAGGCTATGTTTCCAGGTGTGTGCTGTTTTTTCCTTCCTCTGGTTACATTTACATTGACCACCAGGATGTCAGATCTGTGAACACACCACATTGTTACCATCTCCCTGCCCCTTCACAGCTCCGATGGGGAAAGGGAGTTGACTTCCGGACACGCCCGGGGGAGACCCTCTGTATATATATTGCTGCACATAAGCTTACCTTCTTTATGCAACCGGATCACTTTTCCAGTGAGAGTTGACCAGCATTTGGCACTAGTTACAGATATTGAGATATAATCATACATATATGGCTCTCCTCCTGCCCTTCCCCCCTTCCCCCCACCACCCCTTCCCCCCCCCCCTTTCTAATTTTCATTATTTTTTATTATTATTCATTGATACATTTTTATCTCCAGATACCTACCTGGGCCTCTCCTGAGGAAGCAAGACTTACCTCGCGAAACACGTAGAGATCAGTTGCACAGCAGCTCTAAATCAGTTGGGGTATCTTTATGGTGTCTTCAGGTCCCGCGTATATAATTTTTTCATATGAACTCTATGCAGCACCATTCATGTTCCTCATTTATATCTTCTTTATCATTTTGGTACAAATGTTTTTAAATGTATGATAATATATTTTTCATATTTTTATATCTACTGTCTGAGGTGTGACTCTTTAAAAGTCCCATGGGCTAAATGTTTATTTTTTCTGTGTTGTGAGACACTACCTCAGCCCTTCTCACATTAGCTCTTATTGTCTGTCTTTGTAATGCAAGTAACCAACACATATAGTCCAGAGTTCAGGTCACGAAGCCCATTGGGGTATGAAGATAATGGTACAAGAGCTAATACAGTGTGAAGATATAGTGGTTACCAGGGGCAAGGTGTGAAGGAATCTAATGTACATAATGATAATCAGAAAATGTCTATTTGCTTATGTGTATACATGTTTCTATGCAACTCCTTACTTATTATGTAGTATACAGATTGACTCTGTTTGGAATTAAAGATGGCGTCTACTCCCTACATCCCACGCGTTAGAAGAATGCATATGAGATAAGAGAACCAGCTTCAACCAAACTTCAAGCATCAAGTTTCTCCATTTCTCTTGTATTTTAACCAATAAGATGTACCAATTAGACTGACATAGCAATGACGTATCTTTCTGTATTAAATATTAACACCGCCCACGAATAAATCAGAAGTTAGAAGTAACCGAGCTGAACGTGTCTCAGAGAGTGTTTACTTCTAATGTGCATGCACATTTATACTTTTTAATTAGAAACAGCAGCAGATAACCTTAAACTAGATTGTAGTTCTTATCCATTTCAATTGGCACCCAGAACGTGGGGGCTCCAGGCTTCAATTGAAGGGAGACCGCATTCTAGGACCGAACGGCTGGCCAAATCAGAGAAGGGGGTTAAGCGCGCAGCCCTAACAGTATGGTAAGCATATTTATTCTTACCACTGTACGAATTCTCTGATTGGGCCGGTTGATTTTGTCTCGTTGGCTCCTTCAGGTTGTTCAAAGAGGCAGGTAACTTATTTCTCGCCTGGGGCTGTTTTAACAAACCTGCTAATCATTTTCTGCTGACTGTATTATCTGTTCAGTGTCCATCATTCTGAAGGACTGCAAATCAGCAGACTGAACATGCAGCTGCAGGTGTGTGTCCATCATCACCCCTAGATTCTGCCTCTAGTGGTGGGATGGAATTCTGCAGGCATTTATAGATGGGTTACTCGAGGTTGGCTGTGTAGGACCTCTGAGAGGTTTCTCAGCTGCTAGAAATTTGACAGTCTGAATGAAGGCTTGCTGGAATTTGGCAGTCTTGCCAACATCTATAAACGGTTTTGTCGGGTGAGCTTTTCCTGAGGGTTTTTCTCAGCTGCGGGAATGGCAGTCTGAATGAAGGCTTGCTTGAATTTGGCAGTCTTGTAACTCAGGTGAGCTGCTCCTGAGGGCTTTCTCAGCTGCTAAAGCTTTGCAGTTCAAAGAATGGCAGGTGTAATGTCTTGTCCTAAATGTGTATGTGGATTAATGTTTGACATCAATGTGGGTAGCTGGGGTTTGATAAAAGTCAAACAGCCAGGAGCCTGCAAGGAGACAGGATAGTTCGCAGGGATGCGAGCCCCCACCCTAGGAATTCTAAGACAGCAGTCCGAGGAGTATTAACCCATTAGTTGCCTGTATTCTCCTCTTAAGCCGTCCGCTGAAAGAGAGAGAGAGAGAGAGAGAGAGAGAGAGAGAATGCTAGCATGTGATATTGTGAAAAGGAGAGATGATGTTGAAATAGTTAACAAAGTTGTGTTATGTTGCTAAAGAAACAGAGAAGAATCCTGTGTGATAAAGAAAATTGGATAAAGGAAGTTAAGAAAGCTGATAATTGTATCATAGAGTTGATGATATGCTGGAATCACCGTATTATGCAAAAACTTGAAACAGAAGATGGGAGGGGCAACCCTAAAACCCACTCCCTTCTCACCACTCCAGCCCAAGCACAACCCACTGTGACAACTCCACCCAGCAGCCATCTTAGTGCACCCAGGCCTTCACTTTTTGCCCAGCCCAGTGCACTTCCTGCCGGTGGCCATTTTGGTACACCCAGTAGGCCCAACCTATACCCAGTCTTTCCTGTTTTAAACCAGAATGGTTCCTACCATACACCTGTCTTCCCCAATAGGGAAGCACTACCTTCACAGGCCGGATATGTTAATAATGAAGAAGCGTCCGAGTGGGAAGACCAACAACAGGCAGCAAGGCCACCTGCTGATTTAACCCCCAATCCGGCTCCGGACTCACAGTTCCGAGAGGACCTAAAACATATGCTGGCAACCATAAGAAACAGTGTCGGTTACCAGAAGGGGCACCGGGGATGTATGTCGCTTTTACCCCATCACAAGCAGTGGCCTTAGTGACAAGTCTGCCTGACCCAGAAAAACATCCAATGCCCTTCTACCGCAGGTTAGTGCGGATACAAGAGACTTGATCAGCCTATGCCAAATTAAAGTAGGACATGCCTTTTGGCCGGTCACGCAGGCGGCCCTAGTATGATGTCTGCCTGACAACTGCCACTTCCTACACCTCAGGCGTGGAGTTCTGTGCACAACTCCATGACTGGGCAAAGGAGAAATTGGCAGATCAGTCTATCACAACCCAAGATAAAGGGGAGTCTGTGAAGAAGTATCATACCAGACTCATAAAGTCCTTTGATGATCTGGGCTTCTCCCACTATGGAAAGGCACACACACACATGTTATCAACTGCTTTTGTCTCAGGGCTCAAAGAGGATATCAGAAAAGGCTTGCTCCCCTATCCTTAGAAGACTCATCTGCTTTGTATTCTCTGCCTCTCCTGATGACACTTCATGAAGCAATAACTCCAAGTTCAATACCACAGGAAGTACTTGACAGAATCCCTGCTTGCCTATGATCCACAGGACCGGAAGACAACTGTCACTGAAAGATGCCACCAGTTTCAGTCAAGTTCAAAGAGGGTGCATCATTCCCCCCGGAAACCACAATACCCCCCCTAAAGTTAGCCTAATCTGCAGCTATTTTGAAGCTTGTCAAGGCCCTCATGTCAAATGGAGCCCTGATACCCTGCGCATCTCCATGCAACACACCTCTGTTCTCTAGGAAGAAGAGAACCCCTAAAAGAGAACCAGCTACTTGCGGGGGTTGTCCCTGACTGCAAAGTACCTCACAGTGGTAGACCTTGCAAACACTCTCTTCAGTGTCCACCCTCACCCCTCCTGCTGGTACCTTTTGCATTCACCCACGAAAAAACAACATACCTAAACAGTTATGCCACAAGGGACACAGAACTCTCCAAGCCAGTTTGCAAAGCTATGGCTATCATCCTTGACACATAACAAGAGGATCACCCCGAAGTGATTCTCCTCCAATATGTTGATGACCTTCTCCACTGTGCAGCTGACTTACCCACTGTTGAAGTCACCTCAGAAAGCCAGTTGTGCTATCTTGCCAAATAGGGTTGCAAAGCCTCAAAGCTCAAATTGCAGTGGTGCTCAACATCAGACCCCTTCCAGATGTCTCCTGAAGCAATATCCAACTTTGAGGCCCTCAAGCGTGCCATCTCTGGTGCTAGGGCTCCCAGACTATGACAAAACGTTCAAGCCCTTTGTATCCGAATGTCTGGGACATGCGGCAGGTGTACTCACCCAATTACACGGCATCTACCTACGCCCCATAGGATATTATTCCTGGATGAGATAGCAAGAGGAGGCCCATCGTGTCTGCGAGCTGTCTTTGCTGCACAAGCCTTGTTTGACAAAACTTTGGACTTGGCTCTCGGACTCTGCCTCGTTCTGCTTGCTCCCCATGACATTGCTCCCATACTCCACCAAGATCCAGCCGAAACATCTGTCCACTGCCAGACACTTGAGACTCCTGTGTTCCTACCTTGTAGACAGCATTATTCTATTATGCTGTCAAACACTGAAACCCTACCACCCTTCTTCCACTTCTCAAGGGGGGAAAGGAGGAGGAGTCGAGTCTTGACTTGTCACCCCATGACTGCATCGTACTAATGTGGCTGGAAACCACGCATCTCCCCACCGTGAGTGAAATACCCCTGCAGGAAGAAAACTTGGTTCTCCAAACTGAAACCTTACCGCCGGTGATGTCTGCACAGGTGACAGCTGCAAGTACTTACTACAGCATGTAAATTGGCAGAGGGAAAAAGCGGCAACATTCATACGGACTCAAGTTATACTTTCAGCGTTGCCCATGATTTTGGTGTTATCTGGAAGGACAGAGGGTTCCTGACGGCTGTAGGAACACCTGTGAAACATAGCTCAGCCATCAAGGACTTGATGGACGCCCTGCTTCTCCCAACCCAAGTGACTATTCTAAAAGTAAAGCACACAACAAACTCAACTCGAAGGAAGCTCGAGGCAATCTAGTCGATTCAGCTGCCAAACAGACAGCCAGTGGTCCACGGGAAGTGAACAGCAGGGTGGTAGAAGAAGATCACTCCGTGCTTATCCTACAGACTCTCCCAATGGACAGAGTTTATCTGGAAGAATTACAGGAAGCAGCAAGTTCGGATGAGAAGGAAAGCTGGAAAATGGAGAGGAGGAACTCTCAGAGATGGACTATTTGAGTGCAACAAAAAGCCTTGCTTACCCAGAAATATGTACCCAGCTGTAGTGTATTGGGCAAATGGAGCTGCCCACTTGACAAAGACTCTTATGAACTCTTATCAAATACTATGTAGCACCAGGAGTTGCTCCATTGACCAACAACTTCTGCAGATCATGCACTATCTGCGACAAATGTAACCCAGAACGTATAGAAGAAGCACCTGGCAAAAGCCCTATAACCCTTCCAGAGGATACAAATTGATCACTCCCAAATGCCAAAGGAATGGCAGATTCAAATACGCCTTAGTGGTGGTGGACATGACTGCCAGGACCACAGCTAAGAAACTAATGAGTGAGATAGTATGTAGATTTGAGGTCCTAGAGGTGATAGAGAGCGATCAGGCCCAGCCTTCACAGCACCCGGGGGTGATGACTCTCATAAGGGGACCTTATACTTTAGGCTTTAAATACTCAGTTCCCAAAATGTTATACTAATCTTCGCCAAAAATGTTGGTGTCTAATCTGCTTGCAATGTTGATTATTTAAATTACTCATTTTGGTTCTTGTTTCACTCCACAGTGTCATTCAACGCCACAGGAATGGCAGACTGTGGCCTCCCACTTTGCCAGTCATTGGGACTTTCCCAATTGTGGAGGAGCAATAGATGGGAAGCACTTCCGCATCGTTCCACCACCCAACTCGGGGTCATACTATTATAATTATAAGGGGGTTTTATAGTATCGTGATGTTGGCGGTGGTGTCTGCGACATATGAGTTTTTGTATGTGGACGTGGGGAAAAATGGACGGATGTCGGATGGTGGAGTGTTCGCATGGACGGAGTTCTACTGGCGTCTCGAGTGGCAGTCTGGGCTTGCCACCCCCAGAGGAGAATCAGGAAGGACTTCCGTTCATCTTCGTCGTGGATGAGGCATTTGCCCTGGCGAACCATCTGATGCGGCCTTTCCCGATGAGGACCCTCACCCCAGACCAGAGGATTTTTAATTTCTGCCTGTCCAGAGCCTGAAGAGTGGTGGAGAACACCTTTGGTATACTGGCCAGCCGGTTCCGCCTTTTTCTTACGCCTATCCACATGGCGGAATATAAACTGAATCACATAGTGCTGGAGTGCTGTGTTCTTCACAATTTTCTTTAAAAAGTTTCTGTGAACTATGTGGTCTCAGTTGGCCAACAAGAAGCAGACTTGCTTGAAAATGATGATAACCTCACGGGCCTTGAACCTGCTCATCCTGGCTTGCCCCCCCAAAGCGCCCGTGAGGTTAGAACCCAATACATGGACTACTTTGTGGGTAGGGGGGCCATTGATATGCCAGACAATGTCTGAGAGGCATCTTCAAAATAAATTTCTTTGAAACTCCTTCATTTACTGCTTGGCTTGCTTTTAGGTGTGTCCTAGGTAAATTTAGGTTTTTTCTTGTGCCTTTTTCACCAACAGTGCAAACCCAAGTTCAGAGCGAGATGAGGAGACAGTCTCTTCTTCAGATAATCTTATTATGTTGTGGGTCTGCTACACACACACACCTTGTTTTTGGTAACTAATGTATGTAGTGCATTACTGACCAAAATCGTGCTCATTTTCAGCACCATGGCAGGAAAATGGCATGATTGTCCAAATTAACACATCACTGTGGGTGTTTTTTACTAAAGGCACATCCACTATGCACTACAAGTGCACTGTAAAAGTACACCCGAAACTGCACTTGGAGTGCAAAGTGGAGTTTCCTTTAGTAAATAACACCCATTCTCACCGCAATCTAAAATTTAACTCCAAATACATCTTTGGCACAATGAAAAAGGAAGCCACACATTGATGAAAATTTAATTTTTTAACTAGTAGCTGACCGCCGGCCGTCAAATGACGGCCAGGCAGCGCAGGTATTGTGGCGGGAGGCCGTCATATGACGGCCTCCCGTTTAAACAGGGAATGCGCGCGATCGTGCGCGCGCATCCCTGTTTCTTCGGTGGCGGCGTGTCACGGAGACACCGCTCGCCACCGAAGGGGGTGAACAGCCATTCGTTATGGCTGTTTACCACGTGATCGGCCGTGATGAAGTCACGGCCGATCACAGATGGTAACACCCCGAACGTGCACGGCGCATGCGCGCGATCGCGAGCGCGCTGCGCGTGCATGTCGGTGGCGGCGTGTTCCCCGGGAACACTGCTCGTCACCGACGCTGGTAAACAGCCATTGGCCGGCTGTTTACCCACGTGATCGGCTGTGATCCTTTCACAGCCGATCACTCAAATGTAAACAAACCGCGGTAACGGGATGTTACCGGGTTCTCCTCCTCACACACCGATCGTGTGTGAGGAGGAGATTGCGGTAACATCTCGTTACCGCATACAGTGTACACCAAACATACTGATTGCCCCCCCAATAAAGAGGACCTGTCACCACCCCTCATAGTACCTGTCAATCACAGTCCATCAGAGTACCTGTCACAGCCCATCAGAGTATTTGAGTACCTGTCACAGCCCATCAGAATACCCAAGTACCTGTCACAGCCCATCAGAGTACCCGAGTACCTGTCCCGGCCCATCAGAGTACCCGAGTACCTGTCCCGGCCCATCAGAGTACCCGAGTACCTGTCCCGGCCCATCAGAGTACCCGAGTACCCGTCCCGGCCCATCAGAGTACCCGAGTACCTGTCCCGGCCCATCAGAGTACCCGAGTACCTGTCCCGGCCCATCAGAATACCCGAGTACCTGTCACGGCACATCAGGGTACCCGAGTACCTGTCACGTCACATCAGGGTAACCGAGTACCTGTCACGGCACATCAGGGTACCCGAGTACCTGTCACGGCACATCAGGGTACCCGAGTACATGTCCCGGCTCATCAGAGTACCCGAGTACCTGTCCCGGCCCATCAGGGTACCCGAGTACCTGTCCCGGCCCATCAGAGTACCCGAGTACCTGTCCCGGCCCATCAGAGTACCCGAGTACCTGTCCTGGCCCATCAGAGTATCCGAGTACCTGTCACTGCACATCAGAGTACCCGAGTACCTGTCACGGCACATCAGGGTACCCGAGTACCTGTCACGGCACATCAGGGTACCCGAGTACCTGTCACGGCACATCAGGGTACCCGAGTACCTGTCACGGCACATCAGGGTACCCGAGTACCTGTCACGGCACATCAGGGTACCCGAGTACCTGTCACGGCACATCAGGATACCCGAGTACCTGTCACGGCCCATCAGGGTACCCGAGTACCTGTCACAGTCCATTAGAGTACCCGAGTACCTGTCACAGTCCATTAGAGTACCAAGTACCTGTCACAGTCCATCAGGGTACCCGAGTACCTGTCACAGCCCATCTGAGTACCCGAGTACCTGTCACAGTCCATTAGAGTACCGAGTACCTGTCACAGTCCATTAGAGTACCGAGTACCTGTCACAGTCCATTAGAGTACCGAGTACCTGTCACAGTCCATTAGAGTACCGAGTACCTGTCACAGTCCATTCGAGTACCGAGTACCGGTCACAGTCCATTAGAGTACCGAGTACCTGTCACAGTCCATTAGAGTACCGAGTACCTGTCACAGTCCATCAGGGTACCCGAGTACCTGTCACAGTCAATCAGGGTACCCGAGTACCTGTCACAGTCCATCAGGGTACCCGAGTACCTGTCACAGTCCATCTAAGTACCCGAGTACCTGTTCCAGTCCATCTGTGTACCAGAGTACCTGTCACAGTCCATCTGAGTACCCGAGTACCTGTCACAGTCCATCTGAGTACCCGAGTACCTGTCACAGTCCATATGAGTACCTGTCACCGCCCTTCAGAGTACCCAAATACCAGTCACCAAACCATCAGAGTACTTGTCACCAGGCCATCAGAGTACCTGAGTACTTGTCACCAGGCCATCAGAGTACCTGAGTACTTGTCACCAGGCCATCAGAGTACCTGAGTACTTGTCACCAGGCCATCAGAGTACCCGAGTACCTGTCACCAGGCCATCAGAGTACCCGAGTACCTGTCACCAGGCCATCAGAGTACCCGAGTACCTGTCACCAGACCATCAGAGTACCCGAGTACCTATTTGCAGCCCATGTCTCATAGAATATACGTTGGGGTGTTTGCTTTCCAAAATGGGGTCATTTTGTGGGTAATTGCACTGTCCTGGTGGTCCAGGACCTTCAAAAGTGTGATGGGTAGGAATGAAATAAGATGTGTCATTTATGCTCCTAGAACGCCTGAACGTACTACTTCAATGTTCGGCCTCTCTATGTGGCCAGGCTGTGTAAAAGTCACACACATGTGCTATTGCCATACTCGGGAGGAGTAGCAGAATGTATTTTGGGGTGTAATTTTTGCTATATACATGCTATGTGTTAGAAATATCTTATAAATTGACAATTTTGTGTAAAAAAAAAATGCGTTTTAATTTTTTTCCACATATTCCAAAAACTTCTGGAAAATAAATAACCATTCAAAAGACTCATTATGCCTCACAGATTATACGTTGGGGTGTTTGCTTTCTAAAATGGGGTCATTTTATGGGAAATTCCATTGTCCTGGTACTCCAGGGCCTTCAAAAGTGTGATAGGTGGTTGAGAAACGAGATGCGTAATTTTTGCTCGTAGAACGTCTGAAGGTACTACATCAATGTTGGTGCTCTGTATGTGTCCAGGCTGTGTAAAAGTCTCACACATGTGGTATCGCCGTACTCGGGAAGAGTAGCAGAATGTATTTTGGGATGTAATTTTTGCTATATACATGCTATGTGTTAGAAATATCTTATAAATTGTCAATTTTGTGTAAAAAAAAATGCGTTTTAATTTTTTTCCACATATTCCAAAAACTTCTGGAAAAAAATTAACCATTCAAAAGACTCATTATGCCTCACAGATTATACGTTGGGGTGTTTGCTTTCCAAAATGGGGTCATTTTATGGGAAATTCCATTGTCCTGGTACTCCAGGGACTTCAAAAGTGTAATAGGTGGTTGAGAAATGAGATGCGTCATTTTTGCTCGTAGAACGTCTGAAGGTACTACATCAATGTTGGGCCTCTGTATGTGGCCAGGCTGTGTAAAAGTCTCACACAAGTGGTATCGCCGTACTCGGGAAGAGTTGCGGAATGTATTTTGGGGTGTAATTTGTTGTATGCATATGCTGTGTGTGAGAAATAACCTGATAATATGACAATTTAGTAAAAAAAAAAAAAAAAAAAAAATATCTTCATTTTGCAAAGAATTGTGGGAAAAAATGACAACTTAAAAAAACTCACCATGCTACTTACTTAATACCTTGGGATGTCTACTTTGTAAAAAGGGGTCATTTGGGGGGTATTTGTACTTTCCTGACTTGTTAGTGTCTCAAGAAATGAGATACACCTGATGTACTGAAGGCCTGATCAGAAGTGATCAATTTTCAGTGATTGGCACCATAGTTTGTAGACTCTATAACTTTCACAAAGACCAAATAATATATACTAATGTGGGTTATTTTTACCAAAGATATGTAGCAGTATAAATTTTGGCCAAAATTTATGAAGAAAAATTACTAATTAGCAATAATTTATGACAGAAACTAAGAAAAAGGCATTTTTTTCACAAAATTTACGTTTTATTTTATTTATAGCACAAAAAATAAAAACCCCACTAGTGATTAAATACCACTAAAAGAAAGCTCTATTTGTGTGGAAAAAAGGACGCAAGTTTCATATGGATACAGTGTTGGATGACTGAGTAATTGTCATTCAAACTGTGAGAGCGCTGAAAGCTGAAAATTGGTCTGGTCAGGAAGGGGGTGTAACTGCACTGTACTGAGGTGGTTAATCCAAGCACATTCACATATGCGTTTAGAAAAGGTTTTTACAACAAACCAAGAAATTGTGTGTATCAAAAACAGTCTTTCAGCGAATTTTTGTGTACTTGTTGTTTTTGTCTAAACAGGCATGTATCAAAGCGTAAGGCCGCGTACACACGCGGGGACTGTTCGCTCAACTTTGTCCGCTGAACAGTGTTTCGGCGGACAGTCCGCTCGTGTGTGGGCTTTCAGCGGACAGTTTCAGCGAACAGTCTGCTGAACAAAGTTTTTCGGAATTTCCGAAAAACTGTCCGCTGAAACTTTGTTTGAGCGGACAGTCCGCCCGTGTGTAGGCTTGTTCGTCAAACTAAGTTCCGCGCATACTCAGAAAGAATTTACAGGGCGGAAGCGCTCGGTCTTGTAAAACTAGTGTTCGCATTGAAGCTAGCATATTCGTCATGCTGCTAATTTTGTGTTTTTTTAATATAGCCCGTTCTTTTCTTCTTCGTAATGCAAGAAAAGTGAAGTAGCATTGCTGCTTATATTCACACAGAGTTATACTACATGTTTTTATTCATCCTCATCCTATGATTAATCTTCCAATTATAGAAAAAATATATTCCAAATTAAAAAACAAAACATAAAAAAACCCTCCATAAAAAAAAAAAAAGATAAAAAAAATTATATATATATACATATATATATATATATATATATATATATATATATATATATATATATATGTGTGTGTCTATCTTAAAAAAAAAAATATATAAAATAAAAAAAAAAATTTATATATATATTTTTATTTCTGAAAAAAAAAAATATAGAATTTATCTATTACTATATATTTTTGGAACTACTATTGTCATATATATTTTTTTTTTTTGTGGGGGGTTTGAAACAAGATGGACTTTTGCATTTTTTTTTGGGCCAAGCAGGACTATGCAAGTAGAGATAGATAGATAGATAGATAGATAGATAGATAGATAGATAGATAGATAGATAGATAGATACCCAAACCAGCATTTTAGCTTACACATGATTGCATGTTCAAAATCAGCAGAGAGTTTCCTCAGAACAAAAATAAATCAAGAGGGAGGCAACACTGGAGACAATTTTGACGTTTGTGAAGCCTTTTGTCCTCCAGGCACACATCAAGTGAGTGGCCACCAAAATTCCGAACCTGTGTAGCATGTAAATAGGGAGCACAACCAGGTCCTAGAATCCCAAAGACCAGGAACAGCAGCAGATGAGATCTATGTCCCCAGACTGTGGTACTACAACAGCCTGCGTCTTCTTTCAGAGCAGACTGAAGCCAGGCAGTCACTTGCGACTCTTCCGTCCAGCCTTCCCTCCACGCGTCGCTGGATGCTGTGTCTCTGGTGGTGGACATGTGGTAGGAGGAGGAGGAGGAGGAGGAGCAGTAGGGTCTGCGTTATAAAGCTTGGTGGTGGGTGTGAGCTCACCCTTCAGACCCCGTTGGATGGCATCAAAAAATATTGCTTCACACAAGTTTTGCTGTGGTTTGTCCATTTCAAGTAGCTTACTAGCCAGATAAGTGGCATAGGCCTCCTCCGGATTGGGGGGTTTGGACAGAACTTGTGTGGCTTGGTGTATAAGCGCCAAGGACTCCTCCTCTATACGGGTCATCCTCCTGGGCCTTTTGCTGGCTAGGCGGAGGGGAGGGACCTGGCTTTCAGTCCGACTCCTGCTGGGCCCAGCTAGCTCTTGTGTGTGGCTGGTCCCGGCCTCCTCCTCCATACCACTGGTCCCGGCCTCCTCCTGGGTGAGCTCATCCTGTGTAAAAAACAAAGAAATCAATAAATAAAATATGTCTATATTTTGAAATCATCAATCACTAACAATTTTACAGTTCTCACTTGCAAATACATTTGTCTTGAAATACAAAAGGCTATCATTTTGACACCACCATTTTTCCATCAGTTCACCAAGATTTGAGCCACATTTGTGTAAACTGCTGTATCCTTCTATCTAATTTAATTTGTGATGAAATCCTAGATTTGGAAGCAATTCAAACATTGAACTTTACAGCATTAATATTTGAGCAATCCAAACTTTAGAAACGAAAATATTCCTGGCTCCAGCTGGGTGCATCAACTTCGTCCAGCAAGGAAGGGTCTGGATCTTCCAGGGATGGCTCACCTGAGGCGGAGGGAAGGGTGGAGGGACGGGTATACGGAAGAGTCGAAAGTGACTGCCTGGCTTCTGACGTGTCATCCAGAAAACGCAGCCTGTCATAATACCACAGCTTAGGTACATAGACCTGACCTGCTGCTGATCCTGATGTTTGGGACTCTAGGATCTTTCTGCGCTCCCGCCTATACACGCTACGCAGGTTCTTAATTTTGGCGTTCACAAAGTCAGTGTCTGCCTGGGGGAGTCGGGTTTTCACAAACGCCAAAACTGTCTCCAGTGTCTTCTTCCGGGCAGCACGGCTTGAATATTGGGGGTGTTTTGAATCCCAAAGACTACTGTGCGACTCAATTAAGTCCAGAAATGTTGAGAGGAAGGCCTCCTCCTTAAAGGGGTCTGGGGTATACCTTTGCATTTTCTGGACAAAAAAAAAAAGTCAGACCAAATGCACACTATATTGTGACAATGTAGGCGAGACACACACTACCACACACGCTACCCCCCCACACACACACTACCCCCCACCCCCCCTATACACCCACCTCCACCCCCACACTACCACACAAAACACCAATCCCACTCAACCACCAACCCACATAAAAATCAATTAAACATCAATAAGACTAAATTTCAATATACACATTCCTAATGCAGACTTTAAATTAAACGAAAATAAAACGACAACTATCTTACCGTCGCGTGTAGCACTCGCTTCTTCCGTTCGGACAAGGCCTCGCGGTAACGCTTTATATACAGCGCATGCGCTCAGGTTCCGCCTGCGTCGCCCGCCCCTGACGTTCCTTGTGACCGTATTTCCCCGCCCCTTTTACCCTCGTTCCGCTGTGGGTGAATGATAGGAGAAAATGGCGGATGCAAATTCAATTAGCAGCGTGAGCAGCGCAGAGGAAAGCCATGGCCCCCATGCTTCTGGAGCAAGGAGGAGATATAAGGCCACCAATATGGCCTTTGAAGAGATGGTGGAGATGGTGGCTATATTAAGAAGGGAGGACTATGATGGGGAACATGGCCCGTACCCCAAACCCAATGTCCGGAAAAGCGGCATTTTGGAGGAGGTCGTCACAACTTTGTACAACAAATTTGGGGTACGAAGAGGCAAGGACCAGCTCCGGAAACGATGGTCCGACATCAAGTCCAGGGAGCCGGAGCAATATCATCGGATCATGAAGGCCCTGAAAAAAAGTGAGTAAACTCCGCGTTTACCGTGACTGTCGGACATAATCGTTCGTGTACATAACGTACCTGAATCCGGCGGATTTGATCCTAATCGTTCGTGTAGGTACCTTATGTGAATCCGGCGGGTTTTATCCTAATCGTTCGTGTTCATACCGTATGTGAATCTGGCGGATTTGATCTCAATCGTTCGTGTAGGTACCGTTTGTGAAACTGGCGGATTTGATCCTAATCGTTCGTGTACATACCGTATGTGAATCTGGCGGATTTGATCCTAATCTTTCGTGTAGGTACCGTATGTGAATCCGGCGGATTTGATCGTTCGTGTAGTTAATAGTTCATGTAATGAGCGCATATGGTTGTTCGTATATGTGGGCGTAAATAGCATGAATTTGTATATGGTGTAAATTTATCTGGTGTTGGATTAGATTTTAATTAGTTATTATTTTTTTGGTATTGTTCATGATAAACTGAATTGTCACGCTCAGTTTATAGGAAATGAATTTTTACTAAAGTTTCCTAAATTTATTCAGTGCAATGTAGACTCAATAAAAAAAAAAAAAAAAAAAAAGATAGATAGATAGATAGATAGATAGATAGATAGATAGATAGATAGATAGATAGATAGATAGAATGCTGGTTCAACATCTGGACTGGGGAAACATTTAAGTGTAGTTTGGGACATCATAGAACATTTTTTGACATAATCACACACAGGTACTCCAGGGGATGATTCGAGTGTGTCCGTCTGTGAAACTTGGACAAAAGATATAAAGTATCACAGTTTGGTTAAAGGCTAGGTTCACATTGCTGCAATGTACGAGATCAAATGTGATTTGCACCGCACTGCAGTGCAAATCACATGTGATCTCTGTGTGATGCGATTTCAGCCATAATATAGTATGGCTGAATTTGCATCGCATCCGGCCCAAACTTGTACATGGCCCTTTTTTTAGTCCACAGCCGAATCGGATCACATGGGTATTCACACCATGTGGTCCGATTCCTGTCCGAGTTTAAAGATTGCACTGTGAAATGAGAACTAATTCGGAGGTGTCAATAAAACTTTACACTGATACTCCCAGCAGGTCACATAGGGCAGTCGAACTGCACATGCGATGCGTGAAACCACAGTAGATTTGCTGCGTTCGCACGTCGCACCAGTCTGAACACAGCCTAACTAAAAAAAAAGTCATTTTAAGGATGTATTAAACTAGGATCTTGTAATAACCAGCTAATAATTGTACACCACTTCAAACCAATGTTTCATATTCACATTTCGGAACTCAAATATCACTATGCTTAAAAGTATCTTTTATTTATTTTTTATTTTTTTTCTTTTCATTCTCATAGGGGAACAAAGACTCAGACAAGAGGCGGAGCAGCCCATGACCCCCCGACCTCGCCAGCCTGATTGGGCACTTATCCCCAGCCCTGCGTCGGTATTGGAGCTGCCCAGTCCTGTGTCTGCGAGGGAGCAGCCAAGCTCGGTATCCTCCGCTGGACCAAGCTCCGTAGCTCCACTGGATGAGCCGAGCCCAGGGCTAGATGTGGAGGAGGAAGAGCAGGTGGAGTTACACACCCCACAAAGTGAGTGTCTGACAACCCAGCTTAAGGTAAACAATTAATGGCTGTATATTTTAACCAATTTTTTATCTAAACATGTTTTTAGGTGATCTGGTTGTGGTAGAACAAGTCGCGGACCCATTTACCAGTGATAGTGCCCAGAGGATGATTGGTGACATCATGGCCTGGAATGGCCAGATTGATCGGATGGAGAACCAGATTCTAAACATCCAAAGAGAACTGGTCACTATGAGGCAGGGAATGAAGAACATGATCAATGTTTTAGGGAGAATCTAAGCCCCCTTTCCCTAAAACCCAATCGATCATGTTCTTCATTCCCTTTGAAAAAAGTTTTTAATGTTTTTACATCCTTGTTTTTAGAGGCCAAATTTTGAAGATGCACACGGTGTGTCAACATGTGCTATGTGCCATCAGAGGATCGCAATGGACGCATTTGGTGTTTGCAAACCCTTCCTCATTCTAGTATGTGAGAGGAAGGGATTGCACACACCAAACACGTCCATTGATCACTCATGATGGTACATAGCACATGTTGACATTACCATTTTTTGGTGTGCATCTTCAAAATTTGGCTTTACCCCTTGTTTTATGTAAATAGTTAAAAATCTGATTTTATTTTTTTATTTTTGTGATAATTGTATTTTAGATATTTCTATATATATTCTATGTTTACAAAAAAAAGAAAAACAAATTCCCCAAAAAAACAAAAAAAAAAAACAAAAACAAACAATTTCAAAAAAAAAAAAAAAAAAAAAACACAAAAAAAATATCTAAAACAGAGGCACTAGTTGGCATGTGCACTATTAAAAAATCAAAAAAAAGATGTGTGTGTGTGTGTCTACTTCTTTCAATACTTAATACCAATTTGGGAAGTCATTTTGTGTTTTCTGTCACAAAGGGCCTTATTTCCTATTGTCAAAAACCACTTTGCAATACAAATGCACTAGGACAGGAATATGCAATTAGTGGAAATCCAGCTGTTGCAGAACTACAAGTCCCATGAAGCATAGCAAGACTGACAGCCACAAGCATGAGACCCAGAGGCATGATTGACTTATAGTTTTGCACCAGCTGGAGGTTGGCCAATTGCATATCCCTGAATTAGGACAATGTAGGAGACAAGCAACGTGAAAAGCAAACAAGAACCAAACTTAAAAATTTGAACAGACAAGACATATTTCAAGAAAAATACATTTTTATTGCTCAGCTGGCATTGGAATAGCCCCCCTAACATTAAAATAGCTGACATAGCGGTCACACACCTCACGTGCTGTTTGGGGGGCTAAGCCAGGAAGGGCATGATCCAGCCCTGTCAGTTCTGGAAATATGAGTCCGGCCTCAGGCCCAATAGGCTGCAGGTACTGGTTACCTGAAAATTTACGTAGAAAATTGTGCAGAATGCAGCAGCACAGAATCACATAGTTCAGTTTATATTCTGCAAGGTTGATCGCTGTCAGTAACAGACGGAACCGGCTGGCCATAATGCCAAAGGCACTCTCCACAACCCTTCTTGCTCTGGCCAGCCGGTAATTAAAAACCCTCCTCTCCGGGGTGAGGGTCCTTTGGGGGAAGGGTTTCATAAGATGTTCACTCAGACCGAACGCTTCATCAGCCAGAAACACAAACGGTAGACCCTCCACATTCTCGGCATCTGGTGGCAAGTCCAGGCCACCAGTGATGAGACGGTGGCAGAACTCGGTCTGCATAAAGACTCCTCCGTCAGACATCCGGCCGTTCTTCCCCACATCCACATAAAGAAAGTCACATTGTGCCGACACCACCGCCATTAGCACCACACTATGGAACCCCTTATAATTCCAATAGTAGGACCCCGAATGGGGTGGGGGCACAATCCTCACATGTTTCCCGTCGATCGCCCCTCCGCAGTTGGGGAAGTCCCAACGGGCAGCGAATTGGGAAGCCACAGTCTGCCATTCCTGTGGCGTGGAAGGACACTGTGGAGTCAAACACAGGGGAAAAAAAATAAAAAATAGTCATTAAATAAAAACAATTCATAACAACTAAAACACCAAGCCCCAATATAGCACGAACTCGTTCCCGAGTACGTCCACTCTCCATGGCTTTGAAACAATCGGCTGGACAGACAAGCTCAACTGAACGCACTGAAGAACAGCCAGACCTATGAAGAACGACCTGAAACACAGAAACGAGCGGACCAGAAGCGCCTAATAACAGGTACAACTGATCCACGCGTACCGAAAGGCAGATATAAACCTCACAGGTAGACTGCGCCGCAGTGAACGGACAAATTAAGCTGAAGTCTAAAAATCGCGAATCGTCTCTAACCAAACTTCTACTAACGCAAAGTCAGCAGAAGGAGCCCAAAGGGTGCTTTGCTGTGTCTTGTACTTCCTGTTTCTAGTCCCGTCGTACGTGACGTACGTCATCGCGCACGGTTTCAGCGGACTGTTCGTTCGTCGTGTGTGGCCATGTCCGTCCATGCTAATTTTGAGCGGACTGTCCGCTGAAACTGTTTGACGAACAAAGTTGAGCGAACAGTCCCCGCGTGTGTACGCGGCCTCACATACAGAACACAGGAACTTACAAAGTTCAACTTTGAAAAGTGAAGACAATATCAGACATGAGTATGTACAAACTGGGCTGATATTGCCTTCATCACATGGGGTGTCACCCCTAGAAAATCCAAATTTGGAAGATGCACACAGCGTGTCAAAATGTGCTATCTCCCATCATGGGGGATCAATGTACATGTTTTGGGGCTGCAACCCCTTCATCTCAGCCACTTTACACAAAACACGTACATTGATCCCCCATGATGGGAGATAGCGCATGTTCACACACTCTGTGCATCTTCCAAATTTGGATTTTCGAAAAATACAAAAGTTGTGGTTTAAAATCGAAAAAATAAAAGCCTAGCTAGTTTGGGCTGTTTTACACTCTCCCCAAAACATCAATGATGTTCTTCATTTTATTTTTCACATCATTGATGTTTTGCTGTATATTTTCCAAATCCCGATTGCACCCCATTATCTCCCCAATCAGGATCTGGGCACTTTCACTGGTAAAATGGGATTCCACATCACCTACAAAACAAATCAAAAAAACACACCATGTATTAAAAATATAGTGATATAAATTGATGAGCTTACCGGACGCTGTGTTCTCCGACACTCACCTGTTGTGGTGACAATTTGTCCAACTTCAACGATCTCTCCTTCCTCCTCCTACTGCTCCTCTGCTTCTGGTTTTGGAATTTGGCCTTCTTTGGGAGGGGTGTGGTCCCTGGTGTCCTCATACTTGCCGAGTCTTCTCTCCCCTATGAGAATGTAAAAAATAATAATTAGCACACAGAGGGCAGAATTAGGAATATGAAACATTGTTTGGAAGTGTTGTACAATTGTTTATTTGGGCGGAGCTCCAAGGTCAGAACATTATTGGGGACACTGTGTTCAGCTGGAATACTTACCTGCAGAACGATGTTTCCTACGAACGAATGAAACCATGAACTTGAAAATGGACATTTTAAACTGCACAACATGAAATCAAAGCACATGGAGCAGTATGCAAGCAAGAATAATCATATGAACACACGACAACTACTTACTTTTTTACAAGAACATGCTTGATCCTTATGTACTGCTCGTGCTCCCTCAGTTTCAGGTCTGACCAGCGTTTTCTCAGTTGATCCATGGATCGGCGTACCCCAAAATTCTTATGAAGACTCTTCACAACTTTAGTCATGATCTTGGCCTTTCTGATATTTGAGTTTGGATAAGGTCCATACTTCCCATCATAGTCGGTCCTGTTCAATATGTCCACCATCTCCAACATCTCTCCAAAAGACATATTTGAGGCCTTAAATCTTCTCTTCCTGTATTGGGACGTTTCAGGCTCGGGGGCTTTCCTCACCCTCCTCCTCGTTAGTGGAACTATTATTAGTGCACACCTGCGTTATCTCCGCCATGTGCTCTCCCCACTGCGCCGAAAGCGAAGGGGCGGGGAATAGTCTAGAAAGAACGTCAGGGGCGGGCGGAGTTTCACGCATTCGCACTGTATATAAAAAGACACACGAGCGTGTCGTCCGTACGATCTGTTAACAGAGGGAGAAGCTGACGCAAAGAACGTGCAAACGAAGGTAAAATTTTGAACTTGGTACATCACTAGGCTATACTGCTTCTAGATTGAGGCCTGCATTAGTGGAGTTTAACCTGACATTAGGGTTTGTCTTGTGTTGTGTCTTGCAGAAATTATGGACGGCTTCAACTATCATAGCTTCCTCCCTCTGTTTATCAATAAATACAGAGACATGCCCTACCTGTGGCAACCAACACACCCTCAATATAGTAACAGACAAAAGAGGCAGGCAGCAATGTTAAAACTGGTTGAGTTTGTGAAGCCGGTGGTCCCCAGGGCAGACGTCACCTATTTAAAAAAGAAAATTGGTGGCCTCAGGAGTACATATCTGAGGGAGAGGACCAATGTGCTGAAGTCCATGCAATCTGGAGCTGCAGCAGATGACGTTTATGTCCCCAGCCTGTGGTATTATGACAAGGTGCTGAAGTCCATGCAATCTGGAGCTGCAGCAGATGACGTTTATGTCCCCAGCCTGTGGTATTGTGACAGGATGCAGTTTCTGTCAGACCAGGCTGAGGTCAGAGAATCACTCTCTACTCTTCCTTCCACGCGTCCTATGCTACATTCCACACCCGATGAGTCTTCCAATGCCCAACCTGGGCCTTCCACTCAGGAAGAACTGGGGGAGCCCAGCTTGACCCAGGTATAGTATTGTTGTACATATTTTGGGAGTATAAATGAATGATGTTAACTTGGTTTTTGCTCACTAATTGCTGAGTTTAGAAAGTGTTTCACATATCAATAGACAGTAGTGGCCAAAACCTTTGGGACAAGAAAGAAAAATGATGGGCACAGAATGATAGTCTTTTCTATTGGTTAACAATTTGCAACAGTGTTGATGTGAAAATTGTGTGTGTTTGATGAACTAAAAACTAAAACTATGTCCCTTTTTCATACACAGGAAGACCTCAGCCAGGAACAGGAGGGTGTGGAATGCAGTAGCCAGGAGGTGGCTGTGGAAAGTGGCAGCCAGGAGGAGGGGGGGTAAGCGACAGCCAGGCGGTGGGCGGGCAAAGGAGCCTCACAGAATGCCAGGTCCCTCCCCTCCGCCTTCCACGCAAAAGGGCGAGAAAGGGGGGGGAATGTTGAGGAGTCGGCCCTGAGGCTGATTGGTGAGGCTTCTGCGGCCCTCCAAGCAAAACCCACCTACCAAGAGGCCTTTGCCGCCTTGGTTGCGTGCAAGCTTGATAAAATGGAGCAGGGGCAACAGCTCTTGTGTGAGGAGGTTATTATACACACCCTCAACAAGGGTCTGTTGGGCCAAATGACACAAGAAACACACTTGTGTGGTTTGGCCCATGCCCCTGCTCCTCTTTCTCCTCCTTCTTCTGCCACACCTCCAGCACCACAGCCACAGCCTGGAAGGAAGCGTGGAAGGAAGACCAGAGAGTGATGACCTGGGTTCCGTCTGGTCTGACAGAAGATGCAGCCTGTTGTAGTACCACATCCTGGGAACATAGATGTCATCTGCTGCTGTTCCGGGTTTCATGGACTTCAGGACCAGACTTCTCTCCCTCAGATATGTACTCCTCAGGCCACCAAGTTTTGCGTTTAAATAGTTGATGTGTGCCCTGGGGGCCAAAGGCGTCGCTAATCTCCCCAGTTTCTACATCGCTGCCTCCCTCTTTATCCGTTACTGACACCGAAATAAAGGTATTTTTTGTTTGAAGAAATACTTGCGTATGTGTTTTACTTCCAAAAGGTCAGTTTATTTGTGAGCAGGCAGGTACATTTCAAAAAAAGTGACATGAATAACAAGGGTTACCAACACTAAACAACCTCCTGTGGATTAAAAAAGAAAATATAAAAAATACAATAATGTTGTTGTGGTAAGTTTACACACAAAACACACCCCAAAAAATGGAGAAATTAGCAAACTGTCAAAAAAGGAGATGTTTAGGAAAAAACAAAAAAAAATGCATCCAAAAAACAAAAAACAAAATCTAAAATTGTGTAGATGTGATGAAATCAAAAATGTATTGCCGAAATGGTTAAAAAAGAGTCAGGAAATAAGTTCGGGAGAAGTGTGTGTGACTATAAGCATCAAAAGAAGTTCCTTCTTGCAGCATTGTAAAGAACAAGAGAATGCGCTTCATGAAAGAATTTTTAACATTGCAGCGTGGCGAATGTGCTATATCGATTACGAGCAGTAGTTTTACCTGAACGAGCGCTTCCGTGACGGAATTTGAATGTGAGCATGCGTGGCACCTTGTCCGTCGGAGTAGGCTACACATGATCGGAGTATGTCTGATCGGAGCAGTTTGTCGGAAAATATTTCCGGCAAGTTGGAAAATTTGGTCCGACGGATATTCCGACAGAAACAGTCCAATGCATACCACACACAGTCGGAATATCCGACAAAACGCTCCGATCGGACACATTCCGACGGAATCTCGGACCGTGTGTACAAGGGCTTACAGTTGCAATCTGATGTGTTGACTACTTATGTAACTGCATTATCACGAGAATTAACCCAAATGCATGTCCAGGTGTTTTCTTCCATTCCAGATCCTGAATTAGATACAGGAACACACCAACTACTGCCTGGAGATTGGGGGCCGGTAAAGAAATGTTCTTTTCGGAATCTTTTCGGAATCTCGGACCGTGTGTACAAGGGCTTACAGTTGCAATCTGATGTGTTGACTACTTATGTAACTGCATTATCACGAGAATTAACCCAAATGCATGTCCAGGTGTTTTCTTCCATTCCAGATCCTGAATTAGATACAGGAACACACCAACTACTGCCTGGAGATTGGGGGCCGGTAAAGAAATTTGTGAGAAAACAAACATTCTCTTGAACCCAGATATGATGGTCCATTCCAAGTTTTGCTGACCACAGCCACCTCAGTCGAATTGGCCAGGAAGAAAACCTTCCCACTGCAAGAAAGCTCCAACCCCTGAGGACAAGATCCCACCCACTTCATGACGACAATGCTGCATATCCTTTTTCTGTTTGGTCTAGGGGGGAGGCCCAGGAGGTGGCCATCACAAAAAAAAAAGATAACATAATTACATTTTGCTATAACTCTTCAGGTACACATGTGACCAGCTTTACCTTTGATTACTGTGACATAGTACCTTGTCCGTTTGACTCTTTCATGGCAATGCCATTGGTACAGTGACATCCCTGATGGTAAGGATATATATATATATGTGTGTTTTACAGGCAGTTACTGGGGACAGAATTGTGGTTCCTGGGAGGGACAGTGGGTTGGAACATAGGACCAGATTAGAGGGTATCTGGACCGGTGAATGTGCCCTTGAAAACGTCATTATGCCCCTCCATATCCTAGCAGAAGATACTCCTGATACAAACACTGACCCAGCACCTAGTCAGAGGAGGAAGCGAGCAGCTCTCTCCAAAAGCTTTGACCCTTATTTGTACATGTCATAGGCCAAGGGGGTCCCTGATGAATTCAAAGCCAGGGATCAGGTAAAAGCTGGTTTTGAATCTTTGATCCCCATAATAACTGTCAACAAGAATGTAGATTGGAGTTGAAGAAGAACTCGGGTATTACAGACCCATGGGCTCAATATTTTAGCTGGATGAGTGGGTGGCAAAAAGTGCTCGTCCAGATAGGGGTAACGGTACTAATAATCCTGGTTCTTTTAGCCCCGATTGTATGCTGTATTCTACCTTTCGTAAAGAAGTTAATGAGCAAGGCTGTAGACAACAGCACACCTGCATTTCTCCACCAAGAAGAAGAGTACCCTCTTATGATGGAGGATGACAAACCCTTCACTCTTCTACAGTCACTCCCTGTCCATAATCTCACAATCCTATAGAGTTATAGGGATAGATAGCACCTGATTACCCTTCTCCAGCTGTATTGAGGGGGGTAGTGAACTAGTTGCTGCCTAACTCTATATATAGCTTAAAAAGAGTTGCTGAGGAGAATTGGCCAGGTGAGTAGGATCTTTAGATGAGGGACAGAAGAAAATAGCCATTTTAGGGGGGACTGTGAAGGAATCTAATGTACATAATGATAATCAGAAAATGTCTATTTGCTTATGTGTATACATATTTCTATGCAACTCCTTACTTATTATGTAGTATACAGATTGACTTTGTTTGGAATTAAAGATGGCGTCTACTCCCTACATCCCACGCGTTAGAAGAATGCATATGAGATAAGAGAACCAGCTTCAACCAAAGTTCAAGCATCAAGTTTCTCCATTTCTCTTGTATTTTAACCAATAAGATGTACCAATTAGACTGACATAGCAATGCTATGTCGCATCTTTCTGTATAAAATATTAACACCGCCAACGAATAAATCAGAAGTTAGAAGTAACCGAGCTGAACGTGTCTCAGAGAGTGTTTACTTCTAATGTGCATGCACATTTATACTTTTTAATTAGAAACAGCAGCAGATAACCTTGAACTAGATTGTAGTTCTTATCCATTTCAAAGGAAGGTCTCTCTATCAGTCATTAAGCGTGTACATGTGACAGGTGGGACAGCTATTAGCAGGAGGAGTTATTGTTGACACTCACTGTGAGCAATCTCCCATAGTAACGGGAGCAGAATAGCACCGCAAAGGTCCCCAACCTGTAGAAAGGAAGAGAAGAGGAAGAGTGAAGTAAACGCATGGAGTCAACACTAGGTGCACAGTAGGGCTCTATACCTTCACTGGAAATTAGGTAGTGGTGATACGCTGAACAGTTGGAAAGGTCAAATGCTCTGCATGCCCCTCCTAATTGCACAATCATGCAATATAATATACATCATAGTGATGTATATTGCATAGAGAGATTATATTTAAAGGGAGTACACCTTAAAGGGGAAGTACCACTTGTTGACACTCTGCCCCAACACTGCCACATTCTGCACTTTTTGGGAAGGGCGGCACTGCCACTTCTGGGTAAGATTGCCGTTCAGTGATCTACGACATTTCTGGCCCCTCCTCCTTCCCCCCCCCGCTGCCTTTTGGGAGACACACAGGTCCCAGAAGACAGCAGGACCATTCAGAAAATGCTTTGTGAATCCCACATGCGCATCAAGAAAAAGGCCGTGAAGCCATAAGGCTTCACTTCCTGTTTCCCGTACTACAGATGCTAACGCCTACTCCCGAAGCCGATTCACGATTCAGCTAGGGGTGCTGACATCACGGAATCCCTGGACAGACAAGTAAGTGTCATTATATTAAAAGTCAGCAGCTACAGTATTTGTAGCTGCTGACTTTAATTTTTTTTTTTACAGGCTGGAACTCCTCTTTAAGTTCAGTCATCTGTTCCAGCAAAGGTACTCCATGTGTTATGCAGTGACCCTATCCAAAGTGCTTAGCGTAGCCCAGAGGAACCCACGCCGAGTTAGGTCTCTCATGTAACCCTTGCTTGGTACCCAACGAGGAGGAGAACATAGAGTAGGTTACTTCCACCATACAACCCCTACCCTGTCACTTTTGTGGTGCCCAATGTGGGGCTACGCTTTCTGCATATACCTGAAAAACACCTCTAAAGAAATTATGGCATTAGTTAGCTAGTTAGAACTTTTCCAGGCTTGCCCAGCAATAGTCTATGGGAACCACACATGTCTGCTTCCTGACTGGCTCCTGCATGAGGTTCCATCACCAGATTGGCAGATATCCTGATAAGGGACATATATAGCAACCAGACCCGGAAAAGACTCACGGATGCTCCACGTGCATTGCTACCAGCCACTATGGCCAGCCACTAGCTTCCGTGGAAAACAAATCCCATAGGTCTGTGATACTGGGGCATAGAATCAGCCAATGCATTGGTTGACTCTTTGACGTTCATGAACCCGGGAAGAGTTCCAAGCCCCACATGCAAGAGGCACCTGACTACGCTTATTTCTCAAGCTCGCTGTCACATGTTCAACACACCTTTGTTCCAGTGTGTCTTGGGGAGTCACCCTCCAGTGACTTGGCCTTGATGACCTCCCCAAGACTAACCCCACTATGGGAGATGTCACTCCGGCCAAATCTCAGGCGATGATCTTAAAACCGCGCAGAAGCCGGCTGCTCCTGGGGTCAAGCTGCCGCCCTCCCTGGAGACTACCCTGGACAAGGTCTCCCCACCACCAACTCCACATATGTTCATTGTCACCTTCTTCGATAGGCCTGGTCCCTCCACTGGACTATCATCCCCATCTCCAGACACTAACCAGGTTGTCCCTGTGACTCCGGGAAAGCCGAGGACACCATTCTCCTCTCCTGAGCAGCAGGTGTAGACCAATGTTCACGAGAATGACCTTCCACCACAAGCTTCTAGCTTCCTCTTCACCTTGAAACGTATTGGTTTCCCATACCAGAGCACAGCGAAGCTTCCACAGTAACAATTTGTATGTTGAGGCAGGGTTCCACCACCTGTACAGGTTTTATAATATGAAAGGCACATTTACATGTATCGCATTGAAATTGTTAGGTTGAATGTTCACTTCAAAGTCATCTACAGGATTCGGGGTACACACCCCCTTACGGGAGAACCCTTGTCACTTCCGGACCCTGACTTCTAAATTTAAAGGACTGTTAGTTGTGTTACCTTGTCAGTTTCTGTTGCACTGTTATCTTTAATGCTCTGTTGCATTTTGTTGTTTGTACCCTGTAAATTGTTAACTGTTCAGGTGTGTTATGCAGCCGAGATGGCTTGCATTTTAGGGGGGAGGTTTGTAGGCAGGTAGAGTTTAACACTGCCCCAGCTGGGAAAGTTAGTGTTAATGGTGTTTCCTGGTTCTTTTCTTGGTGGCTTTCCTGGGTCAGACTCATAGGCTCTGTGTATTATAAAAGGGAGAGTGGTCCATACTCAAGGGTGGGATTCACACGCACATGAGGAGCTGCTGGTACCACTGCCAGACTCCGTCCTGTTGACCTGCTGATCAAGAATGACAATTGATGCATATCTGTCCTCAGGACCCTGTAACAGCCTGAAGGAGCTGCTGGGACTTGCAGTCTGCCCTGAAGATGGATGTGCCTTCCACCACATGGCCCCTACCCTACTACAACCTCACTAGAATTGATTGTCCTACAGAGAAAATCATAGCGGTTCAGAAGTTTGACTGCTCAAGGTGATTATCCAAAGCAATGGGGAGGGCATATCGGACAAAGAAGATTCTATGAGCTTAAAGAGAAACTGCAGTCTGCTCAACTGCAGTTTGCTATAGTCTGCTATACTAAAATTAGCCACTGATTACTGTATAAATGTCAGTAGCAGGGAAGGGGTTAACACTGGGGGGGAGCGATCAAGGGCTTAAGTGTATTTCCTGGGAGGTATTTCTAACTGTGGTATGGGCTGACTAGAGGAGGAGAAAGATCACTGTTCCTAATCTCTCTCTGTTTACATTGACAGATCCCCGTTCTGGCTCTCGCTCCCGCAATCACAGGGGACCGGCGGACATTGCTGCCACTGGCCACACGCATTGGGTCCCCCACCGTACAGCGGCACGCACACGCCTGATACGGCTCCTTAAAGGAGCTGACTTACACCTACGGCAATTTGCGAGAATGTGCCGACCTGCCACCGTATAACAAAGGCCGCTGGTCGGCAAGTGGTTAAAATGATTATAAACAATTAATTTAGTTTATATTAGAATTGTAAGGCAAAACATTTATGTATAGATTTAAAAAAAACATTATAAATACCTTTTCAGAACACAGCTAGAGAACTGACCAAGTTGTGTTCTCCTGCTTAGTGCAGTCAGTTTTTTTTTAAAGAAGTGGGACTGGCAGGGACACCTGGGATTTCAAATAAAGGAAGAAATACATAGACAACAGGAGACTTTTTCATACAAGTACATGGTACAGCAGGCACATATCAAGAATATGAAATGTTGGGGTAACAAACACTTTTAAGTGATATTAAAGGTTAGTTTAAAAAAAAACAAAAAAAAAACAAACATGCTATACTTACCTTCTCTGTGCAGCGGCCCCCTGCCGGTGCTCCTGGCTCCTCCCCCCCCAGCAGTGCTGCTTGCCCTGGGGGGTGCTCGCTCCTGAACCGCTGCTCTATGCATCCCAAAAACACATAGAGCCATGCATCCCCCCTGCTCTCTCCTCATTGGCTCACTGGCTGTGATTGACCCACTGCTGTCTCAGCCAATGAGGAAGGAGAGTCCCCATACAATGGAGGCTATCGTGAACATCACTGGATCGGAGGGGGCTCAGGTAAGGATTGGGGGGCTGGGGGGGTGGCATGAAGGTAAAAAACCTTCAGCCTTTAGAACCATATTAAACCTTAGGAAAAGGTTTTAATCAATTAAATAAAAGCTGATCACCCTTTGTAAGCACTCCTAGCAGTGTTTTGTGGTTTGTCCAAACCCCTGTAGCTGTAAATCTTGCTGGACAACTTGTTTTGCATGAAAAAGTGGAGAACAATTATAAATAAAGGCTTATTAAAAAATGAATCCATATACCTAATACTATCATTACAGATATTAACCCCATACAGTTACCAGAATACAATATTTTTTCGCTATAGTGGACCTTTACGTTTTGTCATTTTACTGCAAACTAGCACAGCATCAGATTCAGCCATGTAGAATGACCTTGACATTCTGGTGTTGTAAATAAATTTAGGAAAGGAAACTTGGAACTAGGCAATATTGATGCAGGATTGACCCTGGATGATGATCACGCTATAAGCATTTTTTATGATTCTTTATTTTCGTATACAGGAAGCAATTTGTGATCTAGGAAAACCCTGACCATCCCTGGTGGTATTCCATCATATTTTGGCATTACCATTATCGTTTTCTGATTACTTGTTTTATCTTTTTGGTGTTCGTGTATGTTTTTTTATCTTGTTTTGCATCATTTCTAACCTTTGTGGATCAGTGATTTCTGTTCTAGCATAGACAGAGGAGGAAAAGCTTATTTTGAGAAAAAATGTCAGTGTTCTCCATTCAGTGTGTTATACAGAAACATACTACTTGCTGAAAATCGTAAAATAACCATATATTGCCACTGCCCTTGTTGACATGACATTCTTCTGAATTATGTTTATGTTTGCAAAAAATTTTAAGATTTTTATAGAGAAATTCTTTAAACGTCTGTCCTCAGCAATGGTGGAACCTCCCTATTCCCCCTGGTCCCCAACACAAAACGTGTGTTGTTTCATAGAAGCTTAGGGGTCCGGTCTTAAAGGTTGAAATTGGCTGTTTACTTTGTAAGGGAATTTTCCCCAGAGCTTAGTGAATGTGGTTTAGTTTCACTTTGTAAAGTGTACCCAATCATGTGCAAGGAGAATAAAAAAACAACAACATTTTGCTTCCACATGATTGGCTGATGGATGAAGTCAGCAGAGCTTCTATTCATTTAATAAGCTATGGGACAAATTGCCTTGCAAAGTGCAACTTCCCATGCAACGTGAACCATCTATTTGCCTTTAGTAAAATAACTCCCTAGTGCTACTAAAGACCCCAGTGCTTTCATTGTTAATCTGCAGTAGTCGTATTTCAATTAAAACAATGCCCCTAAAACCATAGTCAGCTAGTTTACAAAGCAATAATTCCAATCTACTTTTTGTATTGGTAAACTTAGTCTTGAAGAGGAACTGCAATCTGCTTCACATAATTTGTAATAAAAACATCTTTACCATTAAGAAGTTTCCCTCCAACCACTTTGCATATTATTTTATATATACTGTGATTCTGTACTTGCCAAATATGCTGCAGAAAGCTGTGTCCACTGAGTCTGGCGGCATCCATTTTAACTTTGGGCAGCTAAAGCTGCTGCCTGTTCACTTCCTGGATTTACACAGACACACAGAGGCACACCTTCAGCTCTGTAGCCCTCATTGGCCCTCTTATGACTCACCCCCCCCCCCCCCTTCTGGCAAACTCGCACGAAAGTGAGAGAGAGAGCTGTGCATGATGTCATAAGCCTAGGATTTTTACCAGACAAGGAACAGAAGGTGGGCTGTATAAGGTATTTACTGGTAGAAAAGAAATGTTTTACTATCCAAAGTTAAAACAACAAGGGCAGAAGATTTAATAGATGAAAAGATGAAAAAATTACTGAAGTTCCGCTTTAAAGTAGAACTAAAGGTAAAACTTTTTTAGTGGATAGAAGAATGGTTGAACTATTGTGATTGTTTTCAATTTCAGTGTAAAATTTAGGAGCCAAACCTTTAATTCCTGTTCTAAAGACCATTGGAAACTTAAAAGTAAAGAGAAATTCCCTCTTATGCCCTGTACACACAGTGGGACTTTCCGATGACAAAATCCATTGGATTTTTTCAGACGAAGTTTGGCTAAAACTTGTCTAGCATACACACGGTTGCACAAAGTTGTCGAAAAATCCGATCGTTCTGAACGCGGTGACATAAAACACGTACAACAGGACTATAAACAGGCCAGTAGCCAATAGCTTTCGTCTCGTAATTTATTCTGAGCATGCGTGGCACTTTGTCCGTCGGAATTGTCTACACACGGTCGAAATTTAAAGATCAGATTTTGTTGTCTTTGTGTGTCGTAAATTCCAATGGAAAAAGTCAGATGGAGCCCACACACGATCGGATTTTCCGACAACAAGATCCGATCACACATTTTCTATCGGAGAGTCCGACCGTGTGTACCGGGCATTAGACAGGTGTCCTCAATACATTATACAGGTATTTCCATTGTAAGATCTCTCCTTTATTTCTGTTCTAGTGACCGCTATATAAATGTGGGATATGCCATCAGTTTGTGTCCCAGTATCAATGGTAAAATGGACAAATCCCCTTAGCGGGTACACCGAGAGCAATGAAAACCTGACAAGTGTTTTAAACCTTAAAAAAAAAAGTTTTGACTTTACATACACTTTAGGAGGAATGAAGGTTCATTTAAGGCGCCAAATACTAGTTGTTTTCTTTCCACTACTTAAAATCAATATATTATACTATATTATTTCTAAAGGCTGTATGGTGGGAAGGTAAATCTGGATAAATGTTGGCTGAAATGTCCTTGAAATGATTGTTAATATGGATATTGCTGCTGATTAAGTTAATACTCATCAATAACCTCTTGCCCATTTCTTTCATCACTAATGGCTAATTGTGTAATAGCTCACATCACATTTCCATCTTCTGCCTGATGTAAAGCAGGACAATTTAGCCTCAAGGCTTGTACAAACCTGGTAATTTTCCATTGGGTTATGTTTCATTGAGTCTTTGGAACAGACATTTGAGGTGAAGTAAAAACAGAAAGATAATGTGATTGCACTGCCAACATAAGACATCTAGTTAACATATTCCATAGCACCGCGCATACCACCTCCCTTCTGGAATATGTTCTGTGCTTCAAAGTGATGGAGTGGAAAACAGTCACTGGTGCTTTTTAAAGCACACCTCTGATACGTCCTGTTTCTTGGTGACTTGGTCAATTTTAGATACCCAAGCACACCCCACATTGGCTTTAAAGCAATTAAAGTTGGATGGCATAAACATTAGCATCTGCACAGATAAACTTGTAACAGACCTTAAAGTAGCCTAACTGGATGACATTTGCTAAAGCACTGTGTATTCTAAACAATTGTCATGGTGTAAATTACTTTTTTCACCATATTTTACCATTTTCCTGCAATCTCAGACAGTGGTGTAACTATAGACACAATTAGCCCATGATGGTGCTTTGGGGACCAAGTTTAGGATGGGGCCACACTAGGGAGGTTTTCTGTTGTCTTAAAACAATTGAAGAGCTGCGCCAATTTACACTAAATAAAATAAAATAATCTAAATAACCATAAAACAGACATTATCAATACATAAGGAACGGTTGATATATTCGACCAGTTCAACCACATCTATAAGTCCATATCCATTAATCATCAATTGCAAATAATGACAATGCCATGAGAGTGTTCATTAGCAAAGATGAGAAAATGGTGTTTATAGAAAGCAAAAAAAGGAATCCAAATAAAGGTCCTGATAAAAACACCACGGTGACTTCACATATGCTTTGTAAAGTGAAGAAACATGCCTGACCACCAGGATAATAATGCGCTTACCAGATGGCGAAGCGTAATGAGCATATAACCTGACCCATCAGTAGCCTGAAGCATGTATTTATGGACCTTGTAGCACACTGGATCAGAATCTTGCACTAAGATCGGTATTCAAATGTTCCACAGGGCAATTTCTCCAATAATTGCTCCTCTGCTGCCACTTCCAGCAATATCTTCTCTCTACTTCCTCCCTTTTCTGTTGTCTTGTTTCCAGAAGAAATGATATTGTATGCACAGAAACAAGCTTTAGGACCATGCCATTGCTAGTCATATACATGTTTTAGGCAGGTGTAAAATAATTCTGTAAATTAAGAATGCTTTCAGTAATAGACATGTCAATAGTTATCAATTAACAAAATGGAAGGTAAATGAAGAGAAGAGAAATCCAAATCAGATCAATATTTAGTGTGATCACCCTTTGCCTTCAAAACAGTATCAATTAATCTAGGTATACTTGCACACAGTTTTTGAAGGAGCTCAGCAGGTAGGTTGTTCAAACAAGCTGATGTGGGGCAAGTGCATGTAGACAGGAAGTGACTGAAAGATAGAGATTAGTATTTTCTTAGAATAGATGTAGCTGGGGGCGTGGCCTGGAGTGCAATGGAGTAGGACGCCTGCAGTGAGTGCTCCGCTCGTCCATACTCCTGTTCTCACCATCCTGCACCATCCTTCTTCTACATACCGCCTGGAGGACCCTGCCTTACCTCTTGCTCTTCCCCTGGAGCCATCTGCCCGTTTTGGAGGCCGCGCGGCGCCGCTCCGGTAAGCTGTGTATCCCCGGGGGCAGCCTGTAGGACAGACCGCAGCTTCGGCCTAGCCATCTTGCTCCACCCGGCGGCGGCCTTCTCGGCCCTCCGAGCCTCTCCGGATTCGCAATGCAACACCCCCGGCTACCGAATCGCCCTCGGCCGCGGGTGTGGTGCCTGTCACGCTGATAGCGGCCGGTGGGATAGTCCGCGGCGCCGGCCTGGTCCACGAGCCGGCGGCCATCTTGCTCCACCCGCGGCAGCCTTTACAGGCCTCTTTAACTGTTTTTATCCATCCATCCGCCTGCCTGTGGCTGCCAAACCGCCCCTTGCCACCTGTGAAGTGCCCCTCTATCCTGCAGTAGCCGGTTAGATAGCCTGCGGGGCCGGCCTGGGCCCTGGAGAAGTGGCCATATTGCTACACCCACCGCAGGCCCTTGCAGAGTACTCTGCGTCCACCTCCCCTTCCTGTGCCCGCTTCTCCTCTGCAGCAGCCACTCACCCTTGCAGGCACAAAGCCCCCATCTGAAAACCATACCTGCAGCACTTGCCGATTGCTACGAGAGGGGAGCTTGAGGAGCTGGCCTAATATATAGCGGCCATCTTGGAACACCCCGGACCATCCTGAACCATGTCCCCACCGAAAAAGTCTAACGAGACCGCTGACAAGCTTGCCAGATACCGCCGTCATGAAGAGGACCACCGGGCCAAAGATGGCGCTAGTGCTCCCTCTGACGCAGACCACTCTGCGTCGGCCACCACCCAAGTCCTGGACGCTATAGCGCTATGTCAGAGCACGCTCACCTCCAAAATTGAGGAGATCAAAATTGATGTGTCTCTCATCCGGCAAGATCTCTCTACCCTCCGGGATCGTGTGGCAGAGACGGAGACCCGCATCAGTAGAGCTGAAGACATCATACACCCCCTGCAACACACCACTGACAAGGTACGCCGTCAGCTGCAACAGCTTTGCGCGAAACAGGACGACATGGAAAACCGTCTCCGAAGATGTAATCTCCGCTTCATCGGCCTCCCTGAGACAGCTGAGGGCAATGATCCGGCTCCTTTCCTTGAAAGTCTCCTGACCTCCACCTTCGGAAGAGAGGCATTTTCGGTGATGTTCGCTGTGGAGAGAGCTCATCGAATTCCGGCCCGTCCCCCTCCCCAGGGGGCCCCACCACGTACTCTGATTGCGAAATTTCTTAACTTCAGAGACCGTGAAAAAATTCTCCGCCTGACTAGAGAGAGGGGCAATATCCCCCATACCAATACTCATGTGGCAGTATTCCCAGACTTTTCCAGCGCGGTACAACGGCAGCGATCCAGGTTCCAGGATGTTAAGCGACGCCTTCGGGTCCTACACCTTAAATATGCAATGCTGTATCCTGCGAAGCTTCGCGTGGAATGCGAGGGCCGAACCCACTTTTTTGAAGACCCTGCCTCGGGCATCCACTTGGATCGACCAGAGAGAACGCCGAGACTGAACATGTCACCCTACATATGCACTGTGGATGCTTTCCTTTTTTTTCCTGCTCCCGTGGGTACCCACGATCTCTCCTCCTGCTATTTTGATGTTTGAGTCGTCGCGATGAGCACACTATTAATCGACGCCCGTTGCAGGGCCATGGGACTATCCCGGGAAGACTTTCTTTACATCTCCTACTGGATCTCACAGCATGCCTATTCTCTCTCGGTATTCCGCTGATCTGAGATCCCTACCTCCCCTGTGCCTGAGGAGCACCTGGGGAAGACCGAAGATTATACGACATCCAGGACTATTCTACTGTACTTTATTCATCATCCCTATGGCGGGCGGAGCTCCCCCCTGCTCGGCCATGATGGTATCACACCTTTGTGGCCCCTGCTCCCCATGCACCTTCCAGAGAAGAAGTCGCCCCCCTAGGATTTTTCGGATTTTTGTGTACTTCTCCCTCCCCCATTTGTCTGATTTTTTTTCTCCCCCTTTGTTTTTCTCTTTGTTACCTTGGGTATCTCTGCTCCTCTGCAACTAAGTTCCTTGCCTCCAATGGGTTCTAAGCATTGGATGTCCCCTGTTGGTACCCAGTTTTGGGGTATGATGTCCAAGCCGTGTTGGGGTGGCACTGGACTGGGTGGGGGGTGGGATGTTGCGGTTTTTATTTTTTTTATACCACTGTGTTTACTAACGTTTGTTTCTACTAAAGGTACTGTGTTAAAGTCATACAAGCATTTTTGGAATTGGTTGCTATTGTGTTCTGTGCGCACTAACTTGGCCAGGACTGCCCTGCTGACTCTGGCCCGCCTATGGTTTATCGTTTACGCCCTGCACCCACCATGAGCTCTTTAAAGTTCCTTACGTGGAATGTCAGAGGCATGCGGAACAAGATAAAACGCACTGCCGCCCTGACATTCCTTAAGTCTCAGCGTGCTGACATTATCGCGCTTGTTGAGACCCATGTTACTGGCCATCTCCAGTCCTCTCTTAAGAAACAGTGGATAGGTTGGGCGTACCATGCTACCCACACCTCATACTCCAGGGGGGTTTCGGTCCTAATTGCTAAAAGGGTGCCGTTTAACCTAGTGCTGCTCCAGACGGACCGGCAGGGCAGATATGTATTCCTGCATGCCACTATTAATGGATCCCCTATTTTGATAATAGCCTGCTATGTCCCCCCTCCCTATAATTCAGTTGTACTTAAGGAGGGCCTTGCATTTATGGCACACTATCCCTCGGTGCCGGCAGTGTGGTTGGGGGACTTTAATATGACCCTCATTCCCGCTCTGGACCGCATGGGCACCCCGGACTCCCCTGGTACCCTCCAGCCCATACCAGACTACACCGTATATTGACCGACTTTGCTCTTGTGGATACATGGCGCCACAAGCATCCCCATGCTAAAGCATACTCGTGCTTCTCAGCTAGCCATAACAGTGTCCCGAATCGACTTCATTCTCATTTCACAGACTCTGACACCCAGACTGGAAGATGTGGGCTTCGCTCCGAGAATCCTCTCGGATCACGCCCCCTACTGGATTACGTTGCGGCTCCTGGGGGCCTCTCCCTCTCCTACTTGGCGGCTGAACCCATTTTGGCTGGCCGCCCTGCGGGAGCAGGAAGACATCCCTACAGAGTTGCAGCACTATTTTGCAGTTAACGGGGACTCCACTACATACGACATAGTGTGGGACACATTTAAGCTTTACGCCCGCTCTCTGCTCACCACGCGTATTAACAGACTTAAGCGGTCGTCCAAACTTGCTGTCCAACAGGCCACAGCATACCTACAGAGATTGGAGGAGGAGTTTCATCGAGACCCCTCGCCTGCCGCAGCCACTAATCTTAAGCTCCAGCTACGACAGGTCTCCCAACTACATACGGAACAGGCCAAGCAGCGCATCTTTTTCTGTAGGCAAAGGGTATTTGAATATGGAGAAAGATCGGGCAAACTACTCGCTTACCTTGCTCACTTAGATTCCCATCCCCCGGTCGTGGTGTCACTGCTGGATACCCAGGGGAATGGTATTACTGATCCACAACAGGTGGCGGAGAAATTTGCGAGATTTTATCGAGCACTCTACGCCACTCGGGTCACTCATACTCCCCAAGACACCAGAGACTACCTAGCGAGAATTACTTTTCCCAAACTGACAGAAGCTCCAACGTGACCTTTTAGAGGCCCCCATTACTGAGGAGGATATTTCCAAGGCAATTTCCTCTCTGGCCACTTCTAAAGCACCAGGACTGGACGGTCTGCCGCTAGAATTTTATGCCACCTACTCTGAAATTTTGACCCCTAAACTCCATGACTTATATGAGTCCATATTTGACACGGGAATCCTACCCCCCTCCATGAGAGACGCACAAATAGTTGTGATTCCCAAGCCAGGGAAGGACCCACACTATCCGGAATCATATAGACCGATCTCTCTACTACAGGTCGACATTAAAATACTGGCCAAGATTCTTGCCTCCCGCCTTAATCAGGTTATCCTCTCACTGATCCACCCTGACCAGACTGGCTTTATGCCAGGAAAAAACACCGCCATGAATATCCGCCGCTTACTTATGAACATCCAGGGATCCCATGATGAAGTCGGCTCGCGGGTCGTGGTGGCTTTGGATGCTGCCAAGGCCTTCGACTCCGTGGAGTGGAACTACCTGTGGGAATGCCTCTCGGGCTTTGGGCTTGGCCCCAACTTTATCCGATGGGTCCAACTCCTGTATCAATCCCCGAGGGCCAAGGTGTTTGTGAACGGCTGGCTCTCTGAGCAGTTCCCGCTGGAGAGAGGGACTCGACAAGGCTGCCCCCTTTCCCCCATGTTGTATGCGTTGGCTGTGGAGCCACTGGCTATTATGGTTCGCGCAGACGCCAGAATTCGTGGCCTTAGGATAAGAAACCTGGAGGAAAAGATTGGGATGTATGCTGACGATACACTCCTATACTTAGCCGACTCGGGTCCCTCCCTTCTTACAGCCCTCCACACCATAGACTGTATCGGTAGTCATTCGGGTCTGAGCATCAACTGGTCCAAATCCCAGATCCTTCTGCTTGATCATTTCCCCCCTGTACCCACGTCCCCTCCTCTAGATCTCCCTAGGGTTTCCGCGATCAAGTATTTAGGAGTGCAGGTCACTAGATCGCTGACAGACTATGTACCCCTAAACATTGAACCCCTTTACGCCCTGATCAAGAACAAGACACAAACCTTGGCCAGACTACCTCTGGGCGTTATGGGACGCATCAATCTGGTCAAAATGATACTTCTGCCCAAGATACTTTATTTGGTGTGGCATGCACCCCTGTATATACCACAAAATTTTTTCCAGACGATTGAATCAATTCTCAATTCATTTATATGGGGCCACAGCAGACACAAATTGTCTTGGAGACTTCTGAAGAATCCAGTGACAATGGGAGGGGCTGCCCTTCCAGATTTCCAGGATTACTATCTTGCCTCCCAATTGTCCCATTTTTATCACTTTGACAAGAGCGAGCTACCAAGATACCAGACATTACTTTGTAAACGCCCTGACGACCCTGCCCACACCCCACTTCAGTCAGTCCTTAGGGCTCCACTGTCCAGACGTTCCCCCTATCAAAAAGTAGACATGTTGACACACCACCGGAGGATATGGCGGACAGCCCTTAACAAACTTGGGACCCCACAGGTTCATTCTTATACTCCTCTCTGGTTCAACACTCACTTGCCCGAACTGCTGTCCGTTCCAGACCCCGCAGCTTGGACACGGTATGGGTTATTGTACATGCACCAAGTTATGACTAACACTGGGCTTAAATCCTTTCAAATGCTAAAGGAAGAATTCGCACTCCCTAACCATCTCTTCTTCAGATATTTACAGCTCCGACATGCGCTACAGACTCAATTTGCCGGCTCCAACCCCCCTCTGACAGTCCCTCCTATAGTAGATATAATCACAGGGGCTGAGCCAACCAGGTTGATCTCCGCCCTCTGCTCCGCCATCCGTCTCCCAGGTTCCGGGGCATTGGCTTATGCCGCCAAGGCCAGATGGGAGGTGGATGTTGGAATAATTGAGGATGAGGAGTGGGATGATGTATTGGGGGATGTGAAGAGAGTATCCCCTAGGCTTTCGGACCGCCTCACACAGCTGTACATCGTACATAGGACATACCTGACCCCCCAAAAGATAGCACGGTTCAAACCCACGTATAATCCGGGATGCCGCTTATGCGACCACACTCCATGCTCCTTCTATCACCTCATATGGTCCTGCCCGGTTATACAAACATACTGGATACAGGTAATTCGCTTTCTCCATGACCAGATGGGCTCTCCTGTTAGCCTCGACCCAAAGCTGTGCTTACTTGGTCTCTTGCCAGAATTTGATGCTGACAAGTCCCTTCGTACCTTTTTACATGAAACACTGTTCCTGGCGAGAAAAGTGATTGCTCGCGGCTGGATGCAGGCCCTCCCACCCACGGTCCAATGCTGGAAGAAAGAGGTTAACGATACCCTCCCGTATAAGAAATTAATATATACGCATAGAGGATGTCCACTTAAATACGAGCAGATATGGGGCAGATGGTTGGGGGATGGGGAGACATGTACTTGATATGCTGTTATATTGATCCCTTGCCCCCCTCCCCCCTCTGTTTTTCCCTTTCTGTGCTTCTTCCACCTCATGGGCCTGCTTTTATTGTGTCCCCTTCCCTCTCCTCCTTTTTTTGTTTCTTTCTCCGCCTCCTGCCCCTTCCCCGGTTGACACAGATTGGTCTTATAATGATGCTACCCATGATGGGTATCTAAACCCTATGCAGCGCAACTATCCCAAAGCACTCATGTTTGCAACACTGCCTTGGCCAGGTTGGCCCTTATTACCTGATGTACCTTATGTATGTTTACTATGTATGTTACCTTCTCTGTTTACTTCTTTTTTTTTTTCCTTTGTTTTTTCAATAAAGTTTGTTTTTCAATTAAAAAAAAAGAATAGATGTAGCTACAATTCATAGGGCCCTATAGCAAAAATTTGATGAGACCCCAAGCAACCTTTCTTTGTGGCACCTGGCAATGTCAGTTGGAAAATTTGGATAACTGATCCTAACACCCTTTTTACAACCCAGACAGCAAGTGCTGACGATTGTAGTTCAGTAGAACAGTAGAATAAGTAACAAAAAAATAAATAAATATATAATATAATATTACATATTTGTTAGTGCTCCTATAAACAATTATTCTACAAACTATTGAAAACAAACTATTTTTCAGAATTTAAACCTTAAAAATTCTATCACTTTTTTAGGTGAGAAAACACATTAGGATTTTTCATTCCCAGCTGAATGTAAAAAAAAAATGCCAGAAATAAAAATTAAGAAAAAAAACAGCGTGAGGCCCCCCCCCCCCCCAAATCCATACCAGACCCTTATCCAAGCTTGCAGCCTGGCAGGTCATATGGGGGGGTGCTTAGGGGCAGGGGGCCGATGGGCCTGGTATGGATTGGGGGGGAACCCAAAGCCGTTTCTTAATTTTTATTGCCGCCATTCCTTTTTTTGTTTCCCATATAGATCCATGTTCCCTTCCCAGTGATTTATGTCATGACAAGTTTTGTAAGTTACCACTCCCTGAGAGCTACACACCTGCAGCAGTGTTTTTTGTCTATCTCAATCACTGACATTATTCAATTAGTGGGAGTGACTTATGTAGCGGCCATAACCCTTGGGCTTACCGGTTACCTCCGCTTGGCTGGTCCTTCCACGTCTAGGGGTTCCCAGAGTTAGTACCCAACACTTTGGACGCTGACACCATAAAAGTCTTTTAGAAAAGGTTTTTATTTGCAGGGGTAACATCCAACAACACAGTCTCATATGGGAACAGAGGGCAAGGGTGAAGAAGCTCAGGCACCTTGAACTGCTAATATCAGAAAGTCTCTAGTACCACCCAGAGAGTAGCCACTCGCAGCTGGGCGCTTCAAGGCTGAACAAATCTCTAGCCAGAGATTGTGGCAGTCAGCACTTTGATCCAGAACTTGTGAAATCTTTGACCTTGAATAACTGGTAACAGAAGTGAACAGGAACCTTTTTCCTCAGTACCTGGAACGTTCTCTGTCTCCTTGACAGTACTGGAAAAAGCGTGAATTCGTCAGTGTTCTTCATAACTCAGCAACCAGGCACTTCTCAGGATGCCAGCTTGTTGGCCCTTCTCCGAAGAGTCCTCCCCCGGTTGCCTGCACGAACTGCGGTGCCCCTCCAAGCCGAGAGCACACCCGGAGGCCTTGAATCCTCCCTCAGTTACTGCGCCTCGCACTACCCGATTCCGAGACTCAGGAACAGACGGATCCCTACCCCAGACCAGGTGGGTCTATTGGGGTTAGCCAACTGAAGCATGTTGCGGAGAGACGAACGCTCCCCTCTACGGGACCCCTCGCCGGGCTAGCCCGGTCCAGAATCAGGAACAGACCAATAAGGCCTCACGAACGAACCCTGAACATATGACTTCAGCATCTTAAGTACCCTTCCCCAGACTCCTCAGCGGGGCCCAGCGCACCCACTGATCGGCTCTGGGGAAACTGATACCCAAACCGTCCAACCAGGCCTGGTTCTGAGCCTGTCATGTGCACCTAACTGTGCACATGACCAGACAGAACTCTAACACAGCCCAGCCAAACTGATGTCAAAGTTAAACCTACACAATTAACCCTTGGAACCCCTTTACTCTTCTGAGGCAAAAACTAAATTTGTACATGACAGACACTTTGTCCAAAGTGTCATCGCTACACTTATATTATCTTTTTATCTTTTTTGTATTTATATGTTGTGTTCATCTATGGTGACTGTACTGTGAGCAAGGCTTGTGCCGAAATGCGTCAATCCTTACCTTTTATTGGTCATGTTGCAATAAAGCATACAGAAGAATTTTCCAAGTTTCCGGCATTTTGTTTTCATGTTGTAACTATCGTTGTTGGATGAAAGGAGAACATCTCAAGCCAAAGCACCTGGAGTGCTCGAGTTTCAATTACTCTACCTGAGGCTTCACAGTTAGAGCGGTGCTTTCCTTGTATGCAGTTGTTGTACATTTAAAAAGTTATCTTGACTGGGTTGGATTTGTCATACATCTATCTGGAAGAGACAAATATAAAGATTAGAAATCTGCAGTTATCTGTTTTGGCCATGTAAACCTAACTCAGTCCATTACTAGATTCCACTTCTGGCAATGCCTATTTTTTCCCTGTGTCAGGGCTTTTGTTCATTCATTTTCTTTGAACGTCTTTTTCTTTGAACATCTTTTTGTTCCCATTGCCCCACGTGTGCACATAGTACAATGGTCTCTTATATGATGTCTTTTTCCTTTGCTGTCATTTCTGGACAGTTCTTGGCAATTTCAATATACAAAAATGTTGGCATGCATCTCAAATGACTGCCTGAGAGTTACCCAGCATTCAATTTAAAACTGTCTTATTTTATGATACCAAATAATATACATTTTATAATTCATTCCTTTAAACAAAAATGCTCTTAGGTAGTTAAGACGGTAAATATTGTGCATGTGTCAAATAACTACAGGTAAAGTACTCCACGCACACAAAAAATATTTACATAAAGTTAATTTGTTAAATGCAAAAAGAAAAGTCAAAGCTACTGTACTGAGCTTGAAATAACCTAAAAACAATTTGCATTGAAACATGAGTTAGTATTTTAAGATCATTGTAAAATAAATAATACATTGGCTGAAGTAAAAGGCTACAGGTATGGTGTAATATGGTTAATAATACTGAGATTGGTGCCTCCAGCAGTTAATGACTTAGAAACTAAATATATCACCAATGTCATTCAAGAATGTGTATGAAACAAGCATGCAAATCCACCACAAGGTCATAACAAAGGTAATACTTTGTTAACAGTGAATGGAAGCAATGGTGTGCAATTATCTGGAAGAATGAGAATTATCAGCCACTATACATGCTCAGGTATGGCAAATAATTCCGTAGATGTGAGAACTGCTTACGATAATCTGGTAAGGCCAAAATTCTAAATGATATTGAGCATTAGGGAGTGTCAACATGTTGTTACATCTTTGTGTAAGGGCATGTGAGATGAGTTTAATCACTTAGTACCAAAACAAAAGGGTTTTTATCATTTACAGAAAGATCAGTAGGGATCTGGGCACCATTATTTTTGGGCGGAGGACTGTAAGGCTTTGGCACTCCTTCTGGTGCACAAATGTAAGACAATGTTTGTCTATACAGTTATCCTGAAGTAGTGATTTACAACTTGACTCTATTGTGGTAGAATCTTATAGAGACCATGATTTGCAGCTACATGCAACCCTGACTGAGCCACAGATACATTACTGTGAAGAGTACTTTCATACTTTCATAATCTGTTTTGTATTATTCTGAAGGGTATGCATGCTCTTGGCCATTCTGAAACAGTTTCATATTATTGCTTCCAACTTTGCACATGTTTAGTAAACTACAAGTTACATTTACTCCCTGACTGATCTTTCAGCCAATTATCTATTTTGAAAACCTCTGTTCACCTCTAGGGAATGGGGAATGCTTTAACACACAGGGCAAGCCTGCAATGGACAAACTTCAGCCATGTAGAGGAAGAGAATTGTGTCCATCTATGTAATGCACCGTACATACAGGCCAAATATTGGCTGAAATCTGCTGGTACAGTAGAAATGGCCAACATACTGCCAGTGTGTACAGGTCCTTGTCCAATAAAACCAGATATCACAACGGACTTCTGTTGGACGAGCATCCTGGAAATCCAACAGCGGATTGGCATCTGATCAGCTCTGGCAGCCAATGGCTGCGTGCGCTGACCAGTGTGGTCTGGCAGAACACAATAGCTTAGTAGGTAGATTGTTGTACTAAGATCGCATAGCTAGTACAGTGAGCTCCGCAGTTTTTTGTTTTTTGTTCAGCCCGCTAGGTTGAACTAAAAAAACTTACTGTGTGTACTAGGCATAAGTAGCAACCTCTGTTCCCATAGAGACGAATAGAGCTCCTAGCTAACAGAGACCCTTGGGCAAGGGAGGTGATTACATAGAAGAAGTGCAGTGGAACTTATGAAATATATTATTAAAAAAATGTGTGAAAGAAAAAGATTTTAAATAAGTTTGAATGATCCATCACAATGAACAAACTGTTGATAGCTTTATGTTAGCTTGATAGACTTGATCACTTCTGCAATCAAAAGCCGGTTGAAAGTGAATAAAGACATAATTCATCTTTACCAAAAAACTGCCTATGCAGTTAAGATGTCTGTAGAAAAAAAAACAAGCTGGGCAGCTTTGACCAAAGTTGTACCTCATGAAGCCTGATTAGAAAACCTCTAGGACATTGCTAAGGACATTGCTAAGAGAAGCATAGCTGTTACTGTTCACGTTCACCATTACAGGAGAGAGTTCCTTCCCTTTTTACAACCCCCTCACATGTGTGTTCTCTTCCATGATGCAGTAGCTCTGAGCTCAGCTTTTTATAGCACACTCCTGTGATTTGGGGGGGTGAACAGTAATAGCTAGATGTCTCTTAGCAACGTTCTAGAAGTTTTACAGTCAGGCTTCATGAGGTGCATAAATGGCCTACACCTATAGCAAGGGCCTTCAATTTTGGTCTATGCTGTTTGCTTTAATCTACAGATGCCCCTTTTCTGCATAGGCAGTTTTTTGATAAAGGTGAACTATGACTTCAACAACTTTCCCTCTGGAAAATTTTACCCCCTTCATGACCAGACCATTCTTTGCTATTCGACACTGCGTTACTTTAACTGAAAATTGCGCGGTCACGAAACACTGTACACAAATCAAATTTTTTAATTTTTTTTTTACACAAATAGAGCTTTGCTTTGGTGGTAATTGATCACCACTGAGTTTTTTATATTTTGCAATATAAACTAAAAAAGGCAGACAATTTTGAAAAAAAACTTTTTTTGCTATAAATCTCTCCAATAAAAAAAATAAAAATAAACATACAATTTCTTAATACATTTTCTGCTATATGTCTTTGGTACGAAAAAAAATCCCAATAAGTGTATATTGATTGGCTTGTCTGACAGTTAAAGTGTCTACAAACTATGGTAGATATACCGGAATTTTTATAAAAATGTTTTATACTAATTGTGATGATCAGCTACTAATAACAGGACGGCGATAGTGCGGCGGGCAATCTGACAATGACACTGGGGGGAACTGAGTAACTGCCGCTGACATTACCAGTGACATTAACCCCCCTGGTGGTATTCCCGAGTCTGGCTCGGGGTGGAATTTCAGTACCATAAGTGGTAACCCTGAGCCAGACTCGGGATCGCATTGCAGGATACAGGGTGAGTTACTTACCTTGTCCCTTAGACAGGGCAGCCATCAGAAATTTTTGGGCCTCTTACACAGCTTTAGGCCCCCCCCCCCAAGCCTGACCACCAACATTCCGCAGGGTCTGCCCACGGCCATGGCACCAAATGTGCACTCAGTCCCCCTCACACCTGTATATATGTCAGCCCCCTCACACCTGTATATATGTGAGCCCCCCACACCTGTATACATGTCAGCCCCACGTACATGTCTTCACACATACATGTCTTTACACCTGTACGCACCCAGCCCCCTTCCCCAATTCTGGATATATGTCAGCCCCCTCACACCTGTATATATGTCAGGCCCTTCTCACACCTGTATACATGTCAGCCCCCTCACTTCTGTATATATGTTGGCTTCCCACCCTCACACCTGTATACATGTCAGGCCACCCTCACTCCTGTATATATGTTGACTCCCCACCCTCACACCTGTATACATGTCAGCCCCCCTCATTCCTGTATATATGTCACCTCCCCACCCTCACACCTGTATACATGTCAGGCCCCCCTCACACCTATGTACATGTCGGCCACCCCTCCTCACACCTGTATACATGTCAGGCACCCCCTCACCTATATACATGCCAGCCCCCCCTGTATACATGTCAGGCCCCCTCTTCACCTGTATACATGTCAGGGCCCCCTCACACCTATATACATGTGAGCCCCCCAACTGGGTTCCCCTCCACCTGCTCCTGCCACGGCCACTCCAGATGATCGGGCCCCTTACAGTTGTATCGGCTGTACCCCCCTGATGGCTGCTCTGCCCCTGGGTCCTGCGATGTCCTCCCCGCTGTGTGTGTGAGCCGTCCTCCGCTCGATTCACACAGTGCCCAAATGCCGTTGAGCTCCGTTCCCTGCGACATTGCGATGCACGGGAGCGGAGATCGGCACCAAATTCAAAAAAGTAAAAACACCCAATACACATACAGTACTGTAATCTTACAGATAACAGTACTGTATAGAAAAATTACACACCCCTTTGTCCCTAGTGGTCTGTGCAGTGTCCTGCATGTAGTTTTATATTATAAATACAGTTTTTTCTGCCTGGAATTTGGAGATTGTCCATAGCAACCAAAAATTGTCCCTTTATGTCAAAAGTGGTTATAGACCAGCTAGAAAACATCGATAATAAATTATAATCACTTGCAGAAATGAACGATAGCCATTTCTAGGGAAATTCATTATCAAACACTAAATCTAATGACAGCGACAATTCTGCAACTGAGCAAATTTCAGTGTTTTTGATTTGATTACATTATTGAATATTTTTTATTATTATTATATTATTATTTGTCATAATTAGTTATAGTTATTTATTATATTATAGTTTATGATTTTGTGTTTTAAACTACTATCATCCCGGGATGAGTTATTCCTAAGATTTGCAGACCTATAATATAAAATGCCAAATTTCCATGCAAAATAATGGTACCGCTGTCAGCACCTAAAATCAGAAATAATCATACTGCCAGAGAGGTTAATACAGTAATCAGTGCTAATATTATACACTAATGACACTGGGTAGGAAGGGGTTCACATCTAGGGCAAAAGAGGTTAAATGTGTGCCTAACTATGTGTAGTGTACGTATGTGCTGATTTTACTAAGGATCTTGTTATTTTTTTTCCCCTGCTTAGCAGTGGAAAAAAAAACAGCAAAACTCCCTATCAGTGAACAGAGCTCTGTTTTCCGTGTGCCGATTAGCAGGTTTCAGCAGCCAATCATTGATCGAGACCCGCAGATCAGCGGATGCGGGGATTACGTCCTAGGTATGTGCACCAGCGCAGGAAGGCCATTTTTCTGCTGCACATTTACCATAGCAGGTCGGCAAGCGGTTAAAGTTGCTTGAAAATTACAGTGGGTATAGTCAGTGTTCGCGTGTCAAGGAAGCATGTAAATAAGACGTAAACACACAATGGGGTAGATTTATTAAAACTTAAGAGTGAAAAATCTGGAGCAGCTGTACGTGGAAGCTAATCAGTTTCTAACTTCAGCTTGTTCAATGAAGCTTTGACAAAAAAAAAAACTGGAAGCTGATTGGTTACTATACAGAGCTGCACCATTTTTTGGACTGGTTTTAGTAAATCAACCCCAATGTGTCTAACTATATCAAGTATATTATACTGAATGTAGAATATAGAATAAAGAATATTCAAATTACTATCTAAAGCGTATAAAATAAAGGTCAGCCATAGCCCCAGGAATTAAACATTCATTGAAAGTACTCTATCTCATTCAAAAAAATTAGTTGTACTTTATCTCAAACCAAAAATAAATCTTTACAGTTATAAATGTTGAAAACTATAATTACTGACACACACAATGACTGGTGACCCATTAATAGGATAAAAATTGCAATATAGTGCCTTTTAAAGAATATATACATCTCAGAAACCATATGCCAGGATACTTATTGTCAAAACAATGAAATCACCTGGATAGGATTTGACTTTAAGCAAAGCAGCCCTGACTCATCTGTCTGCAGACATAAACACTTGAGATATTGACACATAAAATTGTATGCAAATTGCAGTTGTTTGTATTACCAGCTGTTACTTTAAAATGTGATTAAAGTGTATATAAACCCTTACAATTAACTTTTATTATTGACTGCCTTTAGATTTATTTAATATACCATTAAAAGCATTTTTGGGATATCCCTTTGTTGAAGTGATTACAAAGGCAGAAGGTTTTTTTTTTATCTTAATGCAGTCTATGCATTAAATTGATTGTAAAGTCTAGTTTTTAAAATAACAAACATATCATACTTATCTGCCCTCTTGTAGTGGATTTTCACAGAGTAGCCCAGATCCTCCTCTTCTTGGGTCCCTCTTCGCTGCTCCTGGCCCCTCCCTCCTGTCCAGTGCCCACACAGCAAGCAGCTTGCTATGGGGGCAACTGAGCCGAGCTGCAGCTCCGTATATGTCCATTCAGTCATGAATGGACACACGGAGCCCTGCCCCCTCTCTCTCCTAATTTGCTAACTGACTTTGATTGACAGCCACATGAGCCATTGGCGCCACTGCTGTGTCTCAGCCAGTCAGGAGGGAGAGTCCCCAGAAGACTGAGGGATTCGTAGACAGAGAGGTGTCTCAGGTAAGTATTAGGGGGTGTCAGGGAGGCTCCTACACACAGAAGGCTTTTTATCTTAATGCATAGAATGAATTAAGATAAAAAGTCTTCTTACTTTACAACTCCTTTAAGGTAAAACGCCTTCTATATGCAGCAGCCACCCCAGCACTCCCTAATACTTAACTGAGGTCCCTCTAGATCCAGCGATGTTGCATAAATGTCTCGGCTTCCCCGGACTCCCCTCCTCATTGCCTGATACAGCATCGCAGTGCCATTGGCTCCTGCTGCTGTCAATCAAAGTCAGTCAGCCAATGAGGAGAGAGGGGGCAGAGTCAGGCCACAGCTCGGTGCCTGAATGGACACAGGGAGCTGTGGCTTAGCTCCTATGCCCCCATAGCAAGCTGCTTGCTTTGGCAGCTCTCAAAAAGAGGGAGGGGCCAGGGGATCTGACGAGGGACCCGAGAAGTGGAGGATTGGGGCTGCTCTGTGTAAAACCAACTGCACAGGGCAGGTAAGTATAACATGTTTGTTATTTTTAACTAAAAAAAACAAGACTTTTCATGTTTATTAAAAGAATGACGACTACAGCGTGGTCGTCCAGTTTTGGGAAGGCATCTATTGACATCTTCCCAGAATCGCGCGCCCCCGTTGCAGTGCGCACCCAGCACACTCTGTCTTTTGGACACAGCTGATCACAGATCTGGGTAAGGAGCCAATCACAGCGGCTCTTTACCATGTGATAAGCTGTATCCAATCATTTAATCGATTTAAACAGACTTGCCGGTTGCCATCAGTGCTGCCTATTAGTGGTCATCAGTGTAGCCTCCTCAGTACACATAAGTGAAGGAGAAAGATTACCTGTTTGCTAAATTTTATAACAGAAACTAAGAAACAAAATTTTTGGTCTTTTTTCATTTGTTTAGCAAAAAATAGAAAGCCCAGTAGTGATTAAATACTACCAAAAGAAAGCTCTATTTGTGTGAAAAATGTTTTTAAAAACTTCATACGGGTACAGTGCTGCATGACCGTGCAATTCTCATTAAAAATGCAACAGCGAAGAAAGGCTGAAAATTGCCTGGGCAGGAAGGGGGTGAAAGTGCCTAGTAGGCAAGTGGTTAAGAACCCCTTTGCAATCTCTGTAGAACCCAAGAGTTCTACAGAACTCTGATTAAGAATATCTGGTAAATATAAAAATACAGTCTTTTATCAGGAATATAAATAATGGCTATATAAGTGGAAATAACATGAGGAAGTATAGTAAATCCGTAATGTAAACAGAATTCTATAGTTCATCCTGCAGATACATAAAAAAAAAAAAATGCAGCAAATTGTGGCCATAACAGAAAAACATAATAAAGAAGTGAACAGAAGCAATTATGATTTTGGCAATACTGTGTCATGCCAGGAAGGGGTGTAAAATTGTGATTAGAGAGGCACAGGCATGGAAATAATCTCTTATAGAAGCTCATGCTTTTTGTTGGCACTAACAATACTTTGTGAAAAATTAGAAAGATTCACTTTTTCATATAGTAAAAAAGGCAGAGGGAATCCCCAAACCAGAATTTTACTTGGGGCACCAAATATAACCCAAAGACTGTCTTAGTGTAGGAGGATGGTAGCCGGAGGACCACCTTGAGCTTAAGGCTAACTAGAATCACTACAATATTCTCTGATAATTCAGCTTCAGGGTTATTAAAAGCATATAAATTATTCTCTTTTAATTCTTGTGATGTGCTGCAGTTGAACCTAATTTGCATAATATACGGTGCATATACCATATTTTCAAATCACTGGCTCATTTAATATTGGTTAATATGTTAAACTAAAGTACCATTTAATATTACTATCTAAAGTGTGCAATTCCAGTGCTGGATATGTCATGATAACAACCAACAAGTCTGATACTGCTGCCTGTGCATCTCATTAATAAAAAATAACTTATGTTTTCATTAATAAAAATATTTTATGTTTAAACACGTTTATTGAAAGTTTGCAAATATTATAAACATCAAAGAGCACAGTAAATTATAGCCAAATAAGTGTATTGTAGTGTATACAGCACAGAAGAGTGAAAAATAAAGCACACAAAGGAAACATAAAATAATGGACAACAATGCGAACATTAAACCAAGCTATAATTATTAGCATATTCAGAAACAAAAAGGCATACGAAGCCCGTTAGTTCTTAGACGGGACCAGTCAAAAATAACAAACCTAAGCTATTCTATTCAAACAAGAACAATGATTATAACCGGTATGTAACGACAATTGTTATTTAGGCCAGACACCCAACAAGTATTGATAACTGTAGTAAAGAAAAAAAAAGGAAACAAAAGAGAAGACACAAAATAAAATAATTAAATGATAATAATAAAAAAAACAAGAAGGGGAGGGGGAGAGAAAAAGGGGGGGGGGAGGATGGGCAAGATACCAATGGGAGAACATCGGAGTTGGCTATGTCTCACAGTGGTGTAGAGACAAATCGGTTAAAATTGTAGGAATATCAAAAGTAAGACCATGCCGTCCACATTCAGGTATCCGATTCAACAGCGCCTAGAGGCGATTCAGTTCGCATTGTGTGCTATACAAGTATTTTATTCATTCATTCATTTGTCCTTTTCCCAGGCAATCATACTGTATAAAATATTTAAATTAGCTAGGTGATAATTCAGTTGTGGGCTCATACATTAAATAAACTTGTAGGCTATTATTACCAAAAGACCAATTGTGGGCCAGTGCCTAGGGCAGTGGTGGTCAACTTTCTTGATATGGTGGGCCAAATATTCAGTGTCAAGTTAGCAGACACAAAGGATAGAGTCAAAGACAGCATACAGGAGGTGGTCAGAGACTGCAGACATGAAACAAGAGATTGTGGTGTTGGAGTTGTTGGAGACCGAGGACATGTTTCAGGAAACCTATTACATGAGACTGATACAAGGGGCATTCAGGCCAACTGGGACTTTTGCGTTTATATAATAAAAGTCCAAATTTCAAGGAGTGGAAACTGCATTTCCTTTTCAACATACTCCCCTGCTACATTCATACACTTATCTCAGTGTTTAAATAATGCCTGGAAAGCTTTGGCATAGAAAATTTGTCAGTACGCCTGAACCATTCTAAGACAGCCTGCTTCACTTTGTCATCAGTGCTGAAATACTGACGAGAAACTCTTTTAGGGGTCCAAACAGGTGGAAATCACTCAGAGTGAGGTCCAGGCTGTAAGTGGAATGTGTCAATACCTCCCAGCCGAGTTGCTGTAATGTATATGTAGTGCGGTGAGCAGTATGAGCTTGTGCTGTGTCTTAGAGAAATAGAGGAGAAACAGAGTGGAATGTCTTTTTTGCAGCAGCAGCTGCTACAGATAAGCTGGTGTCTTCTCTATCTGGCTGTTGCAGTGGGCTTGGCTGGGGCCTCTGTTTTTTTTCCCCTCTGAGTGGTCCAGTACCCATCTGACTGTCCTCTGTGCACTGGTGGGCTAGGTGATCTCTGAATGTGGCCTCCAGTGGCGGCTTGTACTCCAGCCAGGAGGGGGGAGGACATCACAAAAACCACACGACCACCCGCAGGTGGTACTTACGTTGTCAGGCTCTCAATCATCGCCGACGCAGAGCACTGAGAGATCCCTCTGGGGGGCCAAATCCCGAGTACCGGATCGTCCTGTACCTCCTCCCCCCTTCCCGGACAATAAGTTTGCTTCTCCTCTTGGCCAATCGTGCTCCTCCCGCTTCCTGATTGGCTGGGAGAAGAAGCAGGAAGATAATAGTTTCTACTAATTCACTATTTTCACACAACTGGGTGGGCTCGGAGGACAGTAGGGAGCCGGACGAGGTGGGTACAGCTGAGGAGGTGGAGAAGAACAGTGAGGAGCAAGACAAGGGAGGCACAGCTGAGGAGGCAGGCATCATCAGGTCTCTGGACGTAGGCAAAACTATTCTGCCCGGTGAGTCTGCTCTGTCTGACCCTCTTCCCTGTTGTAGTCACCCACGCCCTGCGCAAGACTAGCGCCAACCCCCCCCCTCCCCACCCACCGGGCCAGGGGGGTGTATGTCAGTCTTGCCTAGAGCACAAAATAGTTAAGCACTGGCCCTGGCAGTAACCATTGTATTCTGGCTGGAAATATTGCCCACGTCCCCCATCAATCAGTGTTGATGGGGGAATCAAGTGGTTTTCATTCCCTCTACCCATGAGTCTGGAACTTTGCCAACACCCACAGCTAGTTCAGATGTGCTTATTTCTGGAAGAGTCATGGTCCCACAATGATACTATTTTTTTTTTTTCTGTAGAGTTATTCTTTTCTGAAATTATTTTGGGATTATGTTATACATATCTAGTACATATGCAGTAGTGCTGAATTTTATTTTAATATTTTGGTGACTCTGTATTTTGAGCACAGTGTAAAGCCAGGAATGAGCTATTCTACAGTAATGCAAGCTTTTTTCCAGTTTGTCACTTATCATCCAGTAGCAAGAATATGGAAGCGTTTTATCAAGCTCCGACATTCATCCCAACGTCTATGGCCCTTGGTTTCAGCGTGGTGACTATTGCTTATCCTCAACCTAAAAATACACAGTTCAGTAATATGAAATTCTCTTTAGAGATTAGTATCTGAGAAAGTTGATGAAAAATTACATGAAAAATTGCTAGAAAAGTTATTTCCGTAATTGATTTGAGCAGAGAATGTGTTCTGCTATAAATAGTCAGAATAGTTTGTTCTGCGGAAAGTGATGAGCTTTTATTTATCACATTGCAGCATGCCTATTTCACAATGATTGATGTCCTTTACTGTCCTTTACTGAACATGAGTCATGAGGTATAGTACTATTTTATCACCTTTTACAATGTAAACATAAATTTAAAAGCATCCTCACATATTTCAATATAAATGCCTCAAACTCTCAGGCACTGATGCAAGAATAAGCAAATGGTAGTTTATATTGTAAACCATTTTTAGGGATGCTGTATTTTGATGATGCCAGATTAAAATTGCTATATAGTTTTTAATTAAAAATCAAAACAAGTACACTATAGACTGTGACCTATGGTTTATCTGCTCTTACAGTTTGCCTTCATTGCAAAGGGACCACCTTCAGCATATAGATGTGTATCAAGAAGAGTCATCCCTACACTGCTCCACTATGGCAACCAAAGGACTATCTTCATAAGACATTCAAAATATTAATTAACATCTTAGGGGTGCTGAGCAGAGATGAGCGTCAGTGCTGGAGATGGATGCTATATTACCGATGTCACCACAGCTCATGCCATTTGGTAATCACATGTTTCATGTGACATTGGAAGACTTGCCCATGAAACATGTGATTACCAAATATCCCATCTTACCTGTAATCCAAGCTAGTTATAAGGGGGAAAGAGTAGGGGTTTTATTAACCCCCCCCCCCCCCCCACTCACCCAACTATTTAAAACCCCAGCCCACAGATACAAGCTGCAGAAAGGAGGTATTGTGTCTTTTGCTAGATACACTATATTACCAAATGTATTGGGACACCTGTATTTACACGTACATGAATCTTAATGGCATCCCAGTCTTGGTCTGCAGGGTTCAATATTGAGTTGGCCCAGCCTTTGAAGCTTTAACTCGCTCAGCCATGTTTTTAAGAACCTTGCTTTGTGCACTGGTCCAAATCATTTGATGGAGGGGGAATTATGGTGTGGTGTTGTTGTTCAGGGGTTGGGCTTGGCTACTTAGTTCCAGTGAAGGGAACTCTTAAGCCATCAGGATACCAAGACGTTTTGGACAATTTCATGCTCCCAACTTTGTGGGAACAGTTTGGGGATGGCCCCTTCCTGTTCCAACATGATTGCGCACCAGTGCACAAACAAGGCCCATAAAGACACGGATGAGCAAGTTTGGGGTGGAGGAACTTGATTGGACTGCACAGAGTCCTGACCTCAACACCTTTGGGGTGAATTAGAGCAGAGACTGGAAGCCAGGCCTTCTCGTCCACATCTGTGCCTGACCTCACAAATGCACTTCTGGAAGAATGGTCAAACATTCACATAGACACACTCTTGACCTTCTTAGCGGTAATCCCGAGTCTGGCTCGGGTTGGGACTTCAGCACCACGAGCGGTAACCCCGAGCCAGACTCAGGATCGCATTGCTGGATACAGGGAGGACACCGGGAGAGTTACTTACCTTGTCCCCTGGATCCAGCGATGTCCTCCGCACTGTGTGGTCGAGCTGTCCTCCGCTCGATTCACACAGTGCCGAATGCCGCTGAACTCCGTTCCCTGCGACGTTACAACGCACGGGAGCGGAGATCGGCGCCAAATTCAAAAAAGTAAAAAGACACAAAACACACAGTACTGTAATCTTACAGATTACAGTACTGTATAAAAAAAACTACACACCCCATTTGTCCCTAGTGGTCTGTCCAGTGCCCTGCATGCACTTTTATATTATAAATACTGTTTTTTCTGCCTGAAATTTGGAGATTGTCCATAGCAACCAAAAAGTGTCCCTTTTTCAGTGTTTTAGGATTTGATTACATTATTGAATAATTTTTATTATTCTTTATTATATTATAAACTTTATCATACCCGGGATGTCTGCTAGACTCTGGTTTGAACAGATTTAAGAGAGTTATTCTTAAGAATTACAGGACTACAATATAAAACGCCAAATTTCCATGCAAAATAATTGTACCACTTTCAGCACCTAAAATCAGAACTAATCATACCGCCATGGAGGTTAAACCTTGTGGACAGCCTTCACAGAAGAGTTAAAGCTGTTATAGCTGCAAAGATTGGGCCAACTCAGTATTGAACCCTACAGACTAAGAGGGGGATGCCGTTAAAGTTCATGTGCTTGTAAAGGCAGGCATCCCAATACTTTTGGTAATATAGTGTATTTTGGCTTGTGTTAGGTAGGCAGTTTATATAGTTTTAAATAGTTGTAAAGAGTAATTTTTTCAGATAGAATCTGGAGCAGTTGTGCAGTGTTCATTGATTGGATGAAGTGGAGAGCATGACATCACTGCCCCACCTCTCCAGCTTATCCTATCAGAGAACACTTTGCATTCATTCAGAAAATGCAAAGCATTCTCTGAATAGTGCCTGTGCTGGGCCGCTGACCTCCTTTATTCAGAATGCTTCAGGTCATCTTCTCAGCACAGGACTCAGAAACAAGTGGACATCACTGGAATAGCGGTATCTACTTCACTGATTTGCAGTTTCCAGGGGGATCAGCCAGGATTGGTATATACTGTACATAGTTATGTGTAAATATGCAAAAAATATACCATACCTGCAATTGATTTTTAAACTTTGAATATTAAATATAGAAACTGATTGGTTGCCATGCACAGCTACTCCAGATTCTGTCTGATAAATTATTCTCTACATGTATCTGAACTGCGTACCTCCACGCGGGACCCGTAAACAAGTGGAGATCACTGGATTATCAGTGTCTACTTTAGTGATTTCCAGCTTCCAGGGACATCAGCCACGTATGATATATACGTACAACTGTAGTTATATTGGTCCAAGCTGGACCAGTGTAACTATGTAAAACTATACCACGCCTGTAACTCATTTTAAACTGAACAACCTGAAGTTAGAAGATGATTGGTTGCATTTCACAGCTGCTCTCGATCCTGTCAGCTCAAGTTTTGATCAATTCCCCCTATAGTGAGCTTGTTGCTTGGCCAAGAAACAAACAGTTTATTACAACTTAAAGTGGCTTGAGTTTTTTTTTTATAAAAAAAATAACAAACGTGTCATACTACCTGCTCTGTGCAGTGGTTTTACACAGAGCAGAGCACACACAGAGCAGCGGCTTGGTCCCGCCCTCTCTCTCTCTCTCATCATTGGCTCACTGGCTGTGATTGACAGCAGCAGGAGCCAATGGGGAGGGAGAGTCCCTGGAGAAAAAGGCTTTTGTGCACATTGCTGGATCACAACAGACTCAGGTGAGTATAAGTGAGGGGGCTGGGGGAGGGGTGAGGGGGGCTGCTGCACACAGAAGGTTTTTTACCTTCATGCATAGAATGCATGAAGATAAGAAACCTTGAGCCTTTAGAACCACTTTAAGGGCAGATAACAATACTTCACTAGTTCTTTCCTTCAAAACTGTCCCAGGCTCTGTACTACTGCACTACTATTTTGCAGAGGAGCTGACAATCTATTGCATCTCTGAAGTCATTGACTATAACTATATAGAATAAAAAGGGGAACTCATTTGCTTATTATGGGGCATAGAAAACATTTTTCATAAGGGAGCATCCTGTGCTGCATGTACTCTGAAAGCTAGAGTGTACTTATTTTATTTACAGTGGAAAGCTCCTTTAAGAGCACAGTAGTGTCCAGGGGTGGACTGACAACTCATGGGGCCCCCAGGCAATAGGAGATTATGGGGAGATTATGGGGCCCCCAGGCAATCAGAGATTATGGGGCCACACAGTAGACACAAACACACACACACACAGTATACAATCACACAGTATACACAGACATGTTTCTATTGGCTGAGAAGGTACTGGAGAGGTGGGGCAGCTATAATCTCAGGATTTTTAGACCAAAAGGATGTCGGTAAGGGACATTTCAGAGACAGATGTAAAAAAAAAACACAAATTTTTACATACTGTCCCTGTTTTACTGAGGCTGACAACCCTGATGGGGCCCCCTAGTGGCTTGGGGCCCTCGGGCAGTGCCCGAGTGGCCCAATGGTCAGTCCGCCCCTGGTAGTGTCCATCGGTAATGAACCATTATTCATTCTAAATGGTGTCTGTCTTCATTTTTTGTAAACAACTTGAAACCTGGGGCCATTTAAGGATACATAGTCTAAAATGTTCTCTCCATAGTTCAGTTAATCCACATAGTGAAATAAGAGAAGAGTACAAAATCCAGAATTTGATCTCTGATAAGGAAAAGAGCTTTTGTTTTATATACATACATACGTTTCCTGTGTAAAGCAGATGAGAGTTCGTGTCAGAGAAAAAAGGGAACATTAACGTACATAATATCAATTTATGTGCACTGTGCTGTGCATGTTACAAATTATATCATAGCAGATGTTCAGGCTTCACATGTGAGCTGGGAGAATGGACTGCTTTTGGAGTGAACTGCATTGTATGCAATCCTGGTTTGTTTTCCCAAGCAAGGGATGTGTTACCCTTGAGGAACATTACCTCCAAAGCAGAAAATTAAAACAAAAAAACAAAAAAAACAAATCAGAATTCAGGTAGATTTTGATAGTTACACATTTTTATGAGTTACTTTTAAAACCAAGTTCTACAGTATAGCAAAAGAGAAGAACACAACCTTTAATTAAGTTGGACACACACACTACAATTTGTACTATCCCCTTTATATTATGCAAAAACTATGTATTATGTATAGTTAATTATTGCCTAACTATGTGTAGGGATCCGCTGCCCTCTACTGTCAGCTGCTAGTATCATACTGTAATGTAAAATTCTGTACATCACTTCCTGAGGGTTGTTGGGAAACAATCCTGCAAAGAGGTAGTGAAGAAAGATGGTTATGGTTATATGCTGACTGCAGTAGTTTTGAGCATCCAATTACATTGTTTAGATTACCGGTTAATTCTAGGAATGGGCAAGCGGTTTGGGCCGAGTATGAGTTTGCCCCCCCAAACATCGCTGTTCAGGTTTTCACTGAACATCTGAATTTTCAGTGTGCTCGGAGAGATTTTCCCCTGCCGAGTGCACAGTCAACAGGTTGTTAAAGGCAGCTTGGTCTCAGTGCTGTGGGCGCACAAATTGATATAAATCATGATGCATATTTATGACACCACTTCCGTGATGCCGTGTATATGTATGACACTGCTAGGAACAGGTTAATTGTATATAAATATATACACAAACACATGATTGGGGTTGATATTCACTTTAACATCAAGCTAACATGATTGACTGAATATTCAAAGTGAACACAGCTTCAATTACTGGTAATTCATTTATTCTAAGAGCACATTCTTCCAAGCTAGTAAATCAACCTCAATAATTCAGTCTATGAAATTGCCCAATATATATAAAATATACTGGTAAATTTAAACATAATGCACATATAATCATGCAGATTTCTAGTACTCATTAAGAATACAATTATGAAATGATTGATTTATCCATAAATCCCATTATTCACACCTCTGGTTGCTTCTATTATGCTATTAAATTTGTCTTTTTCTGTAGCAATCACACATCTCTGAAAGTGAATGGTGCTATTTTTACAGCCTAGGTTAAATTAAATGAATGAATAAACATACAGTGGTGTGAAAAAGTGTTTGCCCCCTTCCTCATTTCCTGTTCCTTTGCATGTTTGTCACACTTAAGTGTTTCGGAACATCAAACCAATTTAAACAATAGTCAAGGACAACACAAGTAAACACAAAATGCAATTTGTAAATGAAGGTGTTTATTATTAAAGGTGAAAAAAAATCCAAACCTTCATGGCCCTGTGTGAAAAAGTGATTGCCCCCCTTGTTAAAACATACTATAACTGTGGTTGTCCACACCTGAGTTCAATTTCTCTAGCCACACCCAGGCCTGATTATTGCCACACCTGTTCACAATCAAGGCATCACTTAAATAGGAGCTGCTTGACACAATAAGGTCCACCAGAAGATCCTTAAAAAGCTACACATCATGCCGAGACCCAAAGAAATTCAGGAACAATTGAGAAAGAAAGTAATTGAGATCTATCAGTCTGGAAAGGGTTATAAAGCCATTTCCAAAGCTCCAGCAAACCACAGTGAGAGCCATTATCCACAAATGGCGAAGACATGGAACAGTGGTGAACCTTCCCAGGAGTGGCCAGCCACCCAAAATTACCCCAAGAGCGCAGCGACGACTCATCCAAGAGGTCACAAAAGACCCCACAACAACGTCCAAGGAACTGCAGGCCTCACTTGCCTCAGTTAAGGTCAGCGTTCATGCCTCCACCATCAGGAAAAGACTGGGCAAAAATGGCCTGCATGGCAGAGTTCCAAGGAGAAAACCACTGCTGAGCAAAAAGAACATCAAAGCTCGTCTCAATTTCTCCACAACACATTTTGATGATCCCCAAGACTTTTGGGACAACATTCTGTGGACCGATGAGACAAAAGTGGAACTCTTTGGAAGGTGTGTGTCCAAGTATATCTGGCGTAGAAGGAACACTGCATTTCATAAAAAGAACATTATACCAACAGTAAAATATGGTGGTGGTAGTGTGATGGTCTGGGGCTGTTTTGCTGCTTCAGGACCTGGAAGACTTGCCGTGATAAAAGGAACTATGAATTCTGCTGTCTACCAAGAGATCCTGAAGGAGAATGTCCGACCATCTGTTCGTGTACTCAAGCTGAAACGAACTTGGGTTCTGCAGCAGGACAATGATCCTAAACACACCAGCAAGTCCACCACCGAATGGCTGAAGAAAAACAAAATGAAGACTTTGGAGTGGCCTAGCCAAAGTCCTGACCTGAATCCTATTGAGATGTTGTGGTATGACCTTAAAAAGGCCGTTCATGCTCGAAAACCCTCTAATGTAACTGAATTAGGACAATTCTGCAAAGATGAGTGGGCCAAAATTCCTCCAGGATGCTGTAAAAGCCTCATTGCACATTATCGCAAACGCTTGATTGCAGTTGTTGCTGCTAAGGGTGGCCCAACCAGTTATTAGGTTTAGGGGGCAATCACTTTTTCACACAGGGCCATGATGGTTTGGATTTTTTTTCACCTTTAATAATAAACACCTTCATTTACAAATTGCATTTTGTGTTTACTTGTGTTGTCCTTGACTATTGTTTAAATTGGTTTGATGTTCCGAAACACTTAAGTGTGACAAACATGCAAAGGAACAGGAAATGAGGAAGGGGGCAAACACTTTTTCACACCACTGTATGTTTTATTTGCAGTGAAAATTTAAGTCATAAACTGGTCCAACTCGAATAGAAAATATGTATTTTTCAATTGAAAAAGTATAGCACACGGTGGGCAGAGAGCTTATATTTTTGAATGGCTGTTGTACCCATGAGAAATACTGGTAAAAAAAAAGTTTCTGCTCTTTTTAAAAAAAAATCATGTTGAACTGATTGTGGCACTATGTGATTTGGTGCGCGTGAAAACATGCTGTGTTTTCCGATGTATGGGGGTGTCATGGTTTTGTGAGCACTTCACGGTTTTGTGAGCACTTCTAATGCCGTGTACACACGACCAGACTTTTCCGGCGGGCTAGGTCCGGCAGACAACCCGCCGGACTTTTGAAATGAATGGACTTGCCCACACGCGGAGAAAAGTCTGTTCATTTTGAACGTGGCTCCAGGTAGCCGGGACTAGCAAAGGAAGTGAATGTCGCCGCTTCCATCGGCGAGATTGACACCTCGCTAGCCCTGTCAACTGGTATGGAGCCGTACCATGTTGATGAGGAAAAGGGCCTCTTCCCGACAACCCTGGCCGTTGGTGACCTGACCTTTCTCCGTGTGGGCAAGTCTGTTCATTTCAAAAGTCCAACGGACTAGCACACAGATGGACGGATTTTTGAGTCAACTTCTTTAGAAAGAAAAGGTCCGCTGGAGCCCACACACGGGTGGATTGTCCGCCGGATAGTCTGATCATGTGTACGTGGCATAACATGCACAAGTGTAAACCTAGACAATGCAACTACTGGATTGTTCTGCCCCATTCAGTGGTGACCCACCCTTAACTGGACTTGACAACCCACCAACACACCTGTAGTGTTACAAAAAGTATTTATTTAGGACAAGACAAGCCCTGCAAAAGGAAGTTTAATTAAATCAGCCACAGCAATACTTCAATATCCAGTACAGGAACAAACAACAAAAAGACAGGATCTATGACTTTTGTTTCACTTGGTGCTTACACATGAGATTACAGAGCCTTGAAGTGTAGCAGCAGAAACAGGACAAGATGAAGAGATTTAGCCCAAATGAAAGACACTGGATTTCAGAGAGAGCAGAGAAGATATAGGTTAAAGTAAAGAGTGTTTGGTATGATACAGTGGACTCTTTTACACAGTGGGCATTTTAAAGACTGCAAACAGATCTAGAAGGATCAATATATACTTTAGTTGGAGCTCTTTGTGTGAAGTAACGAGACAGTAACATACTAACTGTAGATTAGCGTAACTTCATGATATAAATCCTCGTGACAGACATAGCTCTGTCCTAATTTTATTATCTCACATGCACAGTACCATATACACTATATTACCAAAAGTATTGGGACATCTGCCTTTACACGCACATGAATTTTAATGGCATCCTAGTCTTATGCCCCATACACACATTCCGACAACAAAATCCATCGAATTTTTGCGACGGATGCTGGCTTAAACTTGTCTTGCATACACACGGTCGCACAAAGTTGACGGAATTTCCGATCGTCAAGAACGCGGTGACATACAACGCGTACGACGGGACTAAAAAAGGGAAGTTCAGCAGCAGGTGCGGCACCCTTTGGGCTCTTTCTGCTAATCTCATGTTTATCGCGTGTTAGTAGAAGTTAGAGACAATTCACGCTTTTCAGACTGGTGCTTTAGATCGATACTTCTCTTCAGTTTGTGCTTGTGGGTTCGTATCTGCTTTTCAGTGCATGTAGTCAGTTTGCATTTGTTTGTCAGTGCGTTCTATTTATAGTAGTACTGTATTTGATATTCAGTGCATTCTTGTCCACGCATTGCTGATTTTCAGTTCGTTCTTTCAGGCCTTGCTGTTTTTCAGTGCTTTCTGTTAGTCCATTCTGACCAGCCGATCGTTTTGAAGCCATGTTGCGTGTACGTACTCGTCGTAGATTTCATGTTGTGCAGGGGCTTGGTGTTGGGCTTTTAGCTTTGACACAAGCCCAGTCCATGAACAGGGCAAGGAGGAGTTCATGGAGAAAGAATTGGTTGCTCCATCGTGACCAATTCTCGCACATGCCTTTGCTTCGTGAGATCCGGGAGAATAATCCTGATGATTTCAGGAATTATCTCAGGATGACGGACCCCGTTTTTCACTGTCTGTTGGTGTTACATATCTGGGATGTGAGCCTGATGTGCAGAGGAAGGCCTCTCGTACAGCTCCGGCTCGCGGACCACTGATAGTTATACAGCAGCCACAGGAGCATGGTGGGGTATGTAGACAGTTCAATAGTCCCTGTAGTAGCGGTGATCAGCAGGCAGGTAGTGGATGAGCTCACACGATGCTTGACTGGTGGCAGGCTGGGATGAACCACAGAGCAGTACCAGGTCAGGTCACAAGCCGAGTAGTACCGGAAGATCAGCAGACAGAATCAGCAGGCAGGATCAGAGTCAAAGGGAAGCCGGGATCAGAATAGGCATCTTACATGGGAAGCCTGTCTTCCCTGACAGTTGGCTTTGCTGACCCCTTATATCAGCAGGCAGGATACCTGCATGCGGCAAGCCATCACTCCAGAGCAGAGGCTAGTTGCCACATTGCGGTACTTGGCGACTGGGAGAAGCTTTCAGGACTTCAAGTTCTCCACAGGCATCTCCCCCCAGGCTCTCATTATTCCAGAGACCTGTTCTGCCATCATTCAGGTCCTGCAGAAGGACCATATTAAGGTAAGTTTTCTCCTTTAACATCATATTCTATGTATTCAATGTTTTCTAATGTCATGTATTTCTTTCATCATTCCATAATTACCGTGCTTGCATGCATTTGTGAAGCCGATGGTCCCCACGGCAGACATCACCTATTTGAAGGCCAAAATTGGTATCATGAGGAGTACATATCTGAGGAAGCGCAAGAAGGTCCAGATTTTCCTGAGATCAGGAGCTGCAGATGACGTTTATGTACCCAGGTTGTGGTACTATGACAGGCTGCATTTTCTGGCAGACCAGAGGGAACCCAGGCCAGCACTTCACAGTCTTCCTTCAAGGCTTCCTTCCCCCCCAGCTGAGGCTACCGATGTCCAACCTGGGCCTTCCAGGCAGCAAAATGTGGAGGAGCCCAACTTGAGTCAGGTAGAGCATTGTTCAACATATTTATTGCCGTACATTTAATGATGTTATATAAATGTTATTATTGATCAGTAAGTTCTAATTTAACAAAGTGGTTTACATATTAATAGACAATAGACCAAAAATGATTGTGACAAGAATGAAAAATGCTTGGCTCAGAATGATAGTCTGTTCTATTTATTAGCATTCAATTTGCAACAGTCATGAGCACAAAATTGTGTGATTGATGTCCCATTTTCATACACAGGAAGACCTCAGCCGGGCGGAGGCTGTGACAAGTGACAGCCAGGAGGTCGACCATCCCTCTCCTCCTCCTCCACCTCCTGCCACAACTACAGCAGCAGAGCCACAGCCTGCAAGGAAGCCTGGAAGGAAGAGTCTAAGGAAGACCAGAGAATGATGGTCTGGGTTCAGTCTCGTCTGACAAAAGATGCAGGCTGTTATATGAGCATAGCCTGGGGACATATATGTCATCTGTTGCTGTTCCTGATCTCTTGGACTTCTGGACCAGACTGTACTCACTTATATATGGACTCCTTAGGCCACCAATTTTGCCTTTAAATAGTTGATGTGTGCCCTGGGGGCCAAAGGCTTTGCCAGTTTCACCAGTTTCTCCAGCGTTGCCTTCCTCTTTATTTGATTATGACACTTAATAAAGGTTTTTTTTGTTAAAGAAATACTTGCCTATGTGTTTTACTTCAAAAAGGACAGTTTATTTGTGAGAAGCAGGTACATTTCAAAAATAAAAAGTCAAATTAACAAGGGACACCAACAATAAACAACCTCCTTGAGATTCAAAAATAAAACAATAAAATAAAAAGATAATAATGGTTTTCTGGTAAGTTGACACACAAAACATCCAAAAAAAATTACAAAGATGACCAAAATTAAAAAAGGAGCCTTGATTAAAAAAACAAACACACATTTTTTTAAAATATTAAAACATAAAAATCAAAAATGATTCGGGAGATCTGACGAATAAAAATATTATATTCCTGAAATCAGGAGAAAGAATAAAGAAAGAAGTTTGCGAGAACTCTGTGTGAATATGAGCAGCAAAACAACTTCATTCTTCTAGCATTATAAAGAAAAAGAGAATGCGCTGCATTAAACAATCTTTAACATTGCATCGTGACGAATGTGCTATATCCATTGCGAACGCTAATTTTACCAGACCGATCGCTTCTGTCTCATAATTTATTCTGCGCATGCGTGGCACTTTGTGTGTCAGACTTGTCTACACACAATCGGAATTTACGTGATCGGATCTTGTTGTCGGAAAATTTTAGATCCTGCTCTCAAACTTTGTACATCGGAAAATCCGATGGAAAAAGTCAGATGGAGCCCACACACAGTCGGATTTTCTGACAACATGACCTGATCGCACATTTTCCACTGGAAAATCCGCCCGTATGTATGGGGCATTAGTCCTTAGGTTTCATTATTGAGTTGGCCCACCCTTTGCAGCTATAACAACTTCAACTATTCTGGGAATGTTGTCCACAAAGTTTAGGCGTGTGTCTGTCGGAATTTTTGACCATTCTTCCAGAAGCGTATTTGTTAGGTCAGGCACTGATGTTGGACGAGAAGGCCTGGCTTGCAGTCTCTACTCTAATTCATTCCAAAAGTGTTCTATTGAACCCTACGTACTAAGACTTGGATGCCATTAAAGCGGGAGTCCGCCGGGACTCCGCGTTTTTTATTTTTTTTAAAAGCCAGCAGCTACAAATACTGCAGCTGCTGACTTTTAAAATAGTGACACTTACCTGTCCAGCGTGCCCGCGATGTCGGCACCCGAAGCCGATCTCTAGATCGTCTCTCGGGTCCTGCCGCCGCCATCTTGGGTATGGGAATCAGGATATGGAGCCTTTCGGCTTCATTTCCCGGTTCCCTACTGCGCATGCGCAAGTTGCGCTGTGCAATAAGGACGGTCCCCGCTGCCCCTGGGATCTGTGTGTTTCCCAGCAGGCAGCGGGGCACTTGCGGAAAGGGGCGGGCACTTGCGGAAAGGGGCGTAATCTACACCCCTTTTCCGCAGAGAGCTATCCCGGAAGTGGGTGCAGATACCTGTACTGTACAGGTATCTGCACCCCCCTCCCCCCTGAAAGGTGCCAATTGTGGCGCCGGAGGGGGGGAGGGTTCCGATGAGCGGAAGGTCCACTTTAGGGTGGACCTCCGCTTTAAAGTTTATATGTGTGTAAAGTCAGGCGTCCCAATACTTTTTGTAATATAGTGTATCTAGGTCTGTATTACCATGTACCATATGTATGTAGTGATCAAATTACAGTACAGACTCTCCTCACTTAAAACCAGGTTCCGTTCCAGTGACCAGGTCGTTAAACGAATTGGTCGTTAAATGAGGAGTTAATTAATATTTTATCTTAATATTTTGTTTTATTCCTAACTACTGTACTGTATCCTGAAAGAAAGGTCTAAACACAAAACTCCAACTCAATAACGTGTTTTAATTTGCAAGTACAGAACACAAAAATATAAACAACAAAAATCCTGTACTGTACAATACAATGATGTACAGTGCCCAAAAGTAAACATATACAGTAGACATTTAGAGTAACATAATTATTCATCAAATCCTTCAAAGGGTGATAGTGGTTCGGGGTCATCAGTGTCATCATTGGAGTTAACAGCAGGGTCATCAGGAGTTGTAGATGTGGGAGAAGATGACAAGGAAATTATAGGACTGGTGGTAGGGGTAGCTTGCAAGTAGAATTCTGTTAAGGTGCTCTGCTTGGTAATATTCTCTTTTTCTTCATAAATTTCACAAAAACATTGCAAAAGTTCCTTTATCTGCCGTTCCACTTTAGAGAACCGTTCAACATTTGGGTCCATACCCCCTAATTCTAATAAAGCTGCATTCACTTTTGAAAACTCACCAGCTAACCCCTGGATTGTGAACTTTTGTACTTCCATTGTTTCCTCCTTTTCTTCCTCTTCCTGTTCTAAGTGCTGCTGTGCTTCCAAATCCATTAAATCTTCATTACTTAGCTCTCCCTCAACATATTTCACAAATTCTTTCATATCTGTCACTTCAACAGTCTAAGTCAAGCATGTTAGCTAGTTGCACACTTTTTTGATTTATAACTTCAGCGTCTGTTTCATCAAAACCTTCACGATTGTTCACAAAACTCTTTAAAGAGGAAGTAAACCCTTCCAAACAACTTGGACCTACAGGTAAGCCTAGATTAAGGCTTACCTGTAGGTCCAAGCAATATCTCCTAAACCTATATGGTTTAGGAGATATTTGCCCGAAAATGGGCACCGCTGTCTACGGCGCATGCGCCGTAGACAGCGGCGCGCAGGCGCACTAAATGCGGCAAATCAATGAATGGATTTGCCAAATTTGTCGACTCCCGTGCGCATGCGCGGGAGTGACGTCATCGCGGCTTCGCCGAGTGGCAGCGGCGGAGCTGCGAGACGCGACTCCCGTGCGCATGCGCGGGAGTGACGTCATCGCGGCTTCGCCGATGTGATTCGTCGGAGCTGCGAGACGCCACCAGCAACATGGATGCGGCGGACTACAGGGATCAGCGGCGACTTCGCTGGCTCCTGTGTCAGGTAAGTGACAGATAATGAGCTACTATGCGATGCATAGTAGTCCATTATGCTTTACCTTTGCAGGGAAAAAAAGAGGAAGTAAACCCATCAGGGTTTACTTCCTCTTTAAGCATTTTTTTCCATATGCCCTGCATACACTTTTCTGTAACTCCCTCCCAAGCTGATGCAATGTTTTTTATGCAGTGTAAAATGTTGTAAGCTTTCCAAAAATCGCAAAGGGTATCTTCATCATTTTCAGATACTGCTACAGCTTTGGAAAGTGGTGTGCAAATAGTAGGCCTTGAATGTTGCTATTGTCCCCTGATCCATGGGTTGTAGTATAGCAGTTGTGTTTTTTAGACAGATACACTACCTTTATGTCTAGATGTAGGTCATCAAGATGCTGGGGTTGGCCTGGGGCATTATCAAGCAGGAGGATAATTTTAAAGGGAACAGCCTTTTGTCCTCAAATAAAACTTGTGTAACAAGCATGCTTTGTTATTTGCGTGATAGTAAACAGGTAGTTGTGCTTACTAACCTGCTTCAATGCACGTGGGTTCTGTGAATGATAGATGAGGAGAGGCTTTAACTTGAACCCAGCAATATTTCCTCCCAACAACAATGTGACCCTGTTTTTAAAAGCCTTAAAACCAGGCATTGTTTTATCTTCTTTGTGTATGTAGGACCTTTCAGGCATTTTTTCCCCAAAAAGTCCAGTTTCATCCACAATAAATATCTGCTCTGGACAGTAGCCACCTTTTTCAATGATTACATCAAATTCAACATGCACTTGTAGCCTCACCGCAGATACACCGATTATGGAGGTTAAATCTCCCACAAAACCTTTGAAACCATCCATGGCTTGCTGTAAATGTTTCGACTCTTCTCCTTTGCACACATTTAAACTCTCAAAAATATTGCATGCTTTGGTTTGAATCAATAAAATTCTCATTGGCATTCTTTTTTCTATTTGGTCATCAATCCATATCGCCAGCAATTTCTCCATTTCATGAATAAGGCCTTTCCGCTGCCTAGTTATTATGGCTTGATATCCTGTCGATGCTTTTACTGCCTCTTTCACTCTATTATTATCCTTTAGGATTGTTCAAATTGTGGAATGTGCATGTTCCAATTCACTTACTATTTCTTTAACTTTCTTGCCAGCCTCATAGTCCTTAACTAGATGCCGACCGCCGGCTGTCAAATGACGGCCAGGCGGCGCACCTATTGTGGCGGGAGGCCGTCATATGACGGCCTCCCATTTAAACAGGGAATGCGCGCGATCGTGCGCGCGCATCCCTGTTTCTTCGGTGGCGGCGTGTCACGGAGACACCGCTCGCCACCGAAGGGGGTGAACAGCCATTCGTTATGGCTGTTTACCACGTGATCGGCTGTGATGAAGTCACGGCCGATCACAGATGGTCGCACCCCGAACGTGCACGGTGCATGCGCACGATCGCGCTGCGCGTGCACGTCGGTGGCGGCGTGTTCCCCGGGAACACTGCTCGTCACCGACGCTGGTAAACAGCCATTGGCCAGCTGTTTACCCACGTGTGAAAGGATCACAGCCGATCACTAAAATGTAAACAAACCGCGGTAACGGGATGTTACCGGGTTCTCCTCCTCACACACCGATCGTGTGTGAGGAGGAGATTGCGGTAACATCTCGTTACCGCATACAGTGTACACCAATCATACTGATTGCCCCCCCCCCCCAATAAAGATGACCTGTCACCACCCCTCATAGTACCTGTCAATCACAGTCCATCAGAGTACCTGTCACAGTCCATCAGAGTATTTGAGTACCTGTCACAGCCCATCAGAGTACCCGAGTACCTGTCCCAGCCCATCAGAGTACCCGAGTACCTGCCACAGCCCATCAGAGTACCCGAGTACCTGTCCCGGCCCATCAGAGTACCCGAGTACCTGTCCCGGCCCATCAGAGTACCCGAGTACCTGTCATGGCCCATCAGAGTACCCGAGTACCTGTCACGGCCAATCAGAGTACCCGAGTACCTGTCACGGCACATCAGAGTACCCGAGTACCTGTCACGGCCCATCAGGGTACCCGAGTACCTGTCACGGCCCATCAGGGTACCCGAGTACCTGTCACGGCCCATCAGGGTACCCGAGTACCTGTCACGGCCCATCAGGGTACCCGAGTACCTGTCACGGCCCATCAGGGTACCCGAGTACCTGTCACAGTCCATTAGAGTACCGAGTACCTGTCACAGTCCATTAGAGTACCGAGTACCTGTCACAGTCCATCAGGGTACCTGAGTATCTGTCACAGCCCATCTGAGTAGCCGAGTACCTGTCACAGTCCATTAGAGTACCGAGTACCTCTCACAGTCCATTAGAGTACCGAGTACCTGTCACAGTCCATTAGAGTACCGAGTACCTGTCACAGTCCATTAGAGTACCGAGTACCTGTCACAGCCCATCTGAGTACCCGAGTACCTGTCACAGCCCATCTGAGTACCCGAGTACCTGTCACAGTCCATCAGGGTACCCGAATACCTGTCACAGTCCATTAGAGTACCGAGTACCTGTCACAGTCCATCAGGGTACCCGAGTACCTGTCACAGTCTATCAGGGTACCCGAGTACCTGTCACAGTCCATCAGGGTACCCGAGTACCTGTCACAGTCCATCAGGGTACCCGAGTACCTGTCACAGTCCATTAGAGTACCGAGTACCTGTCACAGTCCATTAGAGTACCGAGTACCTGTCACAGTCCATTAGAGTACCGAGTACCTCTCACAGTCCATTAGAGTACCGAGTACCTCTCACAGTCCATTAGAGTACCGAGTACCTGTCACAGTCCATTAGAGTACCGAGTACCTGTCACAGTCCATCAGGGTACCCGAGTACCTGTCACAGCCCATCTGAGTACCCGAGTACCTGTTCCAGTCCATCTGTGTACCAGAGTACCTGTCACAGTCCATCTGAGTACCCAAGTACCTGTCACAGTTCATCTGAGTACCCGAGTACCTGTCACAGTCCATATGAGTACCTGTCACCGCCCTTCAGAGTACCCAAATACCAGTCACCAAACCATCAGAGTACCTGTCACCAGGCCATCAGAGTACCCGAGTACCTGTCACCAGGCCATCAGAGTACCCGAGTACCTGTCACCAGGCCATCAGAGTACCCGAGTACCTGTCACCAGGCCATCAGAGTACCCGAGTACCTATCTCCAGCCCATCAGAGTACCCGAGTACCTATTTGCAGCCCATGTCTCATAGAATATACGTTGGGGTGTTTGCTTTCCAAAATGGGGTCATTTTGTGGGTAATTTCACTGTCCTGTGGTCCAGGACCTTCAAAAGTGTGATGGGTAGGAATGAAATGAGATGTGTCATTTATGCTCCTAGAACGCCTGAACGTACTACTTCAATGTTCGGCCTCTCTATGTGGCCAGGCTGTGTAAAAGTCCTACACATGTGGTATCGCCATACTCGGGAGGAGTAGCAGAATGTATTTTGGGGTGTAATTTTTGCTATATACATGCTATGTGTTATAAATATCTTATAAATTGACAATTTTGTGTAAAAAAAAAATGCGTTTTAATTTTTTTCCACATATTCCAAAAACTTCTGGAAAAAAATTAACCATTCAAAAGACTCATTATGCCTCACAGATTATACGTTGGGGTGTTCGCTTTCCAAAATGGGGTAATTTTATGGGAAATTCCATTGTCCTGGTACTCCAGGGCCTTCAAAAGTGTAATAGGTGGTTGAGAAATGAGATGCGTAATTTTTGCTCGTAGAACGTCTGAAGGTACTACATCAATGTTAGTGCTCTGTATGTGGCCAGGCTGTGTAAAAGTCTCACACACGTGGTATCACCGTACTCGGGAAGAGTAGCAGAATGTATTTTGGGGTGTAATTTTTGCTATATACATGCTATGTGTTAGAAATATCTTATAAATTGACAATTTTGTGTAAAAAAAAAATCGTTTTAATTTTTTTCCACATATTCCAAAAACTTCTGGAAAAAAATTAACCATTCAAAAGACTCATTATGCCTCACAGATTATACGTTGGGGTGTTTGCTTTCCAAAATGGGGTCATTTTATGGGAAATTCCATTGTCCTGGTACTCCAGGGCCTTCAAAAGTGTAATAGGTGGTTGAGAAATGAGATGCGTCATTTTTGCTCGTAGAACGTCTGAAGGTACTACATCAATGTTGGTGCTCTGTATGTGGCCAGCTTGTGTAAAAGACTCACACATGTGGTATCGCCGTACTCGGGAAGAGTAGCAGAATGTATTTTGGGGTGTAATTTGTTGTATGCATATGCTGTGTGTGAGAAATAACCTGATAATATGACAATTTAGTAAAAAAAAATAAAAAAAAATAAAAAATCTTCATTTTGCAAAGAATTGTGGGAAAAAATGACAACTTAAAAAAACTCACCATGCTACTTACTTAATACCTTGGGATGTCTACTTTGTAAAAAGGGGTCATTTGGGGGGTATTTGTACTTTCCTGACTTGTTAGTGTCTCAAGAAATGAGGTACACCTGATGTACTGAAGGCGTGATCAGAAGTGATCAATTTTCAGTGATTGGCACCATAGTTTGTAGACTCTATAACTTTCACAAAGACCAAATAATATATACTAATGTGGGTTATTTTTACCAAAGATATGTAGCAGTATAAATTTTGGCCAAAATTTATGAAGAAAAATTACTAATTAGCAAAAATTTATGACAGAAACGAAGAAAAAGGCATTTTTTTCACAAAATTTAAGTTTTATTTTATTTATAGCACAAAAAATAAAAAACCCACTAGTGATTAAATACCACTAAAAGAAAGCTCTATTTGTGTGGAAAAAAGGACGCAAGTTTCATATGGATACAGTGATGGATGACTGAGTAATTGTCATTCAAACTGTGAGAGCGCTGAAAGCTGAAAATTGGTCTGGTCAGGAAGGGGGTGTAACTGCACTGTATTGAGGTGGTTAATGATCTTCATTTTAATATCAAGATCATTGCTTTTAAAGTGTAGCTCCAGTCAAAAAATCAATTTTTAAGCTTTTTGGAAAACATAGGGAAGGGTTATTACCCCTGTGTAATTTTTTTTGACGTCCGTCTTTTTTCATCTAACTTCCTGTTGTCTCCTTCCATTTGCGAGTAGGAGACATTTGTAAGTTGGATGTTTGAAAGTAGGGGCCTGCCCTATATGTTCTGCAGAAATGGTGGAACAAGGTTTTTTTAAAAAATGTACCAGTTCAAAATTACAAACAGATTCTACTTAACACAACAAACCTACACAGTCCCTGTCCTGTTCTGAGTATATAGGGCCTGGGGCCCCCACGCCTTTCCATTTTTTAATGTGGGTACGGGGTTCCCCTTAATATCCTTACAAGACCCAAAGGGCCTGGTAATGGGCAGGGGGGGCTACTTATGCCATTTTTCTCAATGATTTTCATCCATATTGCCGGAACCAGATGTCCAGATATTACATTAAAACCGCAAGCAGTTTTAAATTACTTTTTTTTCCATTAAATGTAATTTTGTGCAGGGACTGTTCTAATCACAGGAAACACATGGCACTTCACAGGCATACTGTAGACACCCCCCAGGCATGATGTTTAAAGGAATATTTCACTTTTTTTTTCACTTTAATCGTCATTAAAATCAGTGCTCCTGAAAAACGGCTGTTTTTAAAAACATTTAAGGCATTGACCCATGTCCCCTGGGGCAGGAGCCAGGTCCCCAAACCCTTTTTAGGACAATATCTTGCATATTAGCCATTAAAATTAGCACTTTTTATTTCGAATGTTTGAGTCCCATAGACCGGGGGGTGTTTGGCTCATCCCTAATGCAGAGTAATGATATGACGTCCTGCATTAGGCTCTGTTCCCACCTAGACCTTTTTAGGCGTTTTTCTGCTGTAAGCCTCAGCTCTGAAAACGCCAACAAGACAAATTCTATTCAATTCAATAGCCCATGCTCAGGTGTGAATGCAGCCTCATGCCCCGTACACACAATCCAAAAATCAGACGACAGATCATCCTGTTTTTTTTGCATGCTAGTTGTAAATCGAACCTGAAGATCTTAATAAAGTTACAAAAATTCTCATACAACAGATTAAAAAATCAGAACTGATGTAATTTGTTGTAGTGTATTTCTATTGTATTTTCAGATGACAACTGTACTGATTAAATGAAAATCGTACGATCTAGTATCGTACAAGAAAAATTTTCATGCATGTCCGATCAAATAATATTGAAAGAACTGTCATGATCAGCTCTCGAAAGCTCTGTACTAACGATCTGACTATCCTACGATAGAGTTGAAAACTGTATTTTTACGGATTAAAAATACAGCTTTAGACGCTATCGTATGATAAGCGGATCGTTAGTACGATGTGTGAATGGGCCATGTGTGTACGGCCATTAGGCCGGGTTCACACTTGTATGAAAAAAAGGCTCCAACATTGGGAGCTCTTGTCGCATTACGTATTCAAATCAATGTTTCCCTATGAGAGTTGTCTTAACTGGTCCGACACAAGTCGGTTCCCCCTTTGAAAAAAAGTTCCTGCACTACTTTGGCCTGATTTTGATCCTACTTCAGCCCATTGAATATCAATATCAAGTTGGATTAAAGTCGATCATCGTCTTAACCAATCCAACTTTGGCATGCGACTTGTGCTCTGAGGATCTTGAAGGGGAACTCCACACCAAATAAAAAAAATGGCACGGTGTTCCCCCCCAAAATCAATACCAGACCCTTATCCGAGCACGCAGCCCAGCAGGTCAGGAAAGGGGGTGGGGACGAATGAGCGCCCCCCCTCCTGAACCCTACCAGGCCAGGATGGGGCCCCCACCGCAAAGCACCTTGTCCCCATGTTGATGAGGACAAGTGCCTCTTTCTGATAACCCTGACCGTTGGTTGCGGGGGGGATTATCGGAATCTGGAAGCCCCCTTTAAAAAGAGGACCCCAGATCCCAGCCCCCCACCCTATGTGAATGAGTATGGAGTACCCCTACCCATTCACCTGAAAAAAGTGTCAAAAATAAATACAGTACACAGGTTTTTGAAGTATTTTATTAAGGCATTTATTAAGGCAGCGCCATCATAATTTATGATTTATTTTCCCCTTTCTGGCTCTTCTCCCTCTTCTGGCGATGTCTTCTCCCTCTGCCGATTCTCCTCCACTTTCAGCTGATGTCTTCTAGCCCTCTCCCTTTCTTCTCCTGTGTCCACTATCTTCTGCCTCTTGTGGGCCTCCTCTGCAGGTTGTACACTTTATCTTGTTTGGGTAGCATTGTTTCTAACCCCCCCTTCCAGAGCAGAGTGGGCTGATACCAGAAGTGACGTCAGTTTGGGAGCAGAATGTCTTCTCCTCCCCTCCGGCCAGCTGTCTTCTCTGGTGGGTGCCATCCTCATCTCCTCCTCCCCTCTGGCCAGCTGTCTTCTCTGGCGGGTGCCATCCCTGCCTCCTCCCCTCCGGCTGGCTGTCATCTCTGGCAGGTGCCATCCTCGCCTCCTCTTTCTCTCCTTCAGCCAGCTTTCTTCTGTGGCGGGTGCCATCCCTGCCTCCTCCTCCCCTCCACCCAGCTGTCACTTCTGCCTGTTGCCTCCTCCTTCCCTCCACCAGCTGTCACCTCTGCCCCATGTCTCCCAATGACCCTGCCATCCTCATCCTCTTACCCCCAGCACTCATATCCCTTTCCATCGCAACTCTCCCAGCCCACAATCCCTATTCCACCCTACCCTCAACTACCCTCCCCTCACATACCCCTCTGTTCAACCCTCCTACCCTGCCCTGACCCCAGCCTCACCCAACTCCCTAACAACACCCCCCGTCCACCTCCCAAACTACACTTTAAAAAAGTATTGGTACCTGTACTCGCTGTATATAAGTTTACATACCCTGGTAGAATTTATGATTTCTTGGCCATTTTTCAGAGAATATGGATAATAACACAAAAAACTTTTCTTTCACTCATGGCTAGTGTTTGGCTGAAGCCATATATTATCAATCAACTGTGTTTACTCTTTCTAAATCATAATCACAACAGGAACTACCCAAATGACTGTGAAAAAAAGTTTACATACCCCAGTTCTTAATACCGTGTATTGACCCCTTTAACATCAAGGACAGATTGAAGTCTTTTGTGGTATTTGTGGATGAGGCTCTTTATCTTCTCAGATGGTAAAGCTGCCCATTTTTCTTGGCAAAAAGCCTCCAGTTCATGTAAATTCTTGGGCTGTCTTGCATGAATTGCACGTTTGAGATCTCCCCAGAGTGGCTCAATGATATTGAGGTCAAGAGACTGAGATGGTCACTCCAGAACCTTCACTTTGTTCTGCTGTATCCAATGACAGGTCGATTTGACCTTGTGTTTTGGATCATTGTCATGTTGGAATGTCCAAGTACGTCCCATTCGCAGATTCCTGACTGATGAATGCAAATGTTCCTCCAGTATTTTTTGATAACATACTGTATTCATATTGCCCTCAATTTTGACCAAATTTCCTGTGCCTTTGTAGCGGGATACTTTGTGGTATTTGTGTAGTAATGGCTTTCTTCTGGCGACTCGACCATGCAGCCCATCTTTCTTCAAATGCCTCCTTATTGTGCAGTTTGATCAGCCACACCATATTTTCAGAGAGTCCTGTATTTCACCTGAAGATATTTGTGGGTTTTTCTTTGCATCCCAAACAATTTCCCTGGCAGTTGTGGCTGAAATTTTAGTTGGTCTACCCGACCGTGGTTTGGTTTCAACAGAATCCCTCAATTTTCCACTTCTTTATTATAGTTTGAACACTGCTGATTGGCATTCTCAATTCCTTGGATATCTTTTTATATCCCTTTCTTGTTTTATACAGTTCAACTACCTTTTCCCATAGATCCTTTGACAATTCTTTTGCTTTCCCCATGACTCAGAATCCAGAAATGTCAGTGCAGCACAGGATGAAAGATGCAAGGGTCTGTCAGGAGTCCAGAAACTCATTGACCTTTTATGCACACACCAATTACAAACAAACAGATCACAGGTGAGGATGGTTACCTTTAAAAGCCATTCAAACTCCTTTGTGTCAACTTGTGTGCATGTTATCAGGCCAAAATCACGAGGGTATGTAAACTTTTGATCAGGGTCATATGTGTAGTGTCTGTTGTGATTATGATTTAGAAAGAGTAAACACAGTTGATTGATAATAAAAGGCTTTAGCCAAACACTAATCATGAGTGAAAGAAAAGTTTTTGTGTTATCATTCATATTCTCTGAAAAATGGCCAAGAAATCATAAATTCTACCAGGATATGTAAACTTATGAGCACTACTATATATATATATATATATATATATATATATATATATATATATATATACATACACTATATTGTCAAAAGTATTGGGCCACCCCTCCAAAGCATTTGGTGGAGGGGGGATTATGGTGTGGGGTTTGGGCTTGGCCCCTTACTTCCAGTGAGTGGAACTCTTAAGGCGTCAGCATACCAAGACATTTTCGACAATTTCTTGCTCCCAACGTTGTGGGAACAGTTTGGGGAGGGCCCCTTCCTGTTCCAACATGACTGCGCGCCAGTGCACAAAGCAAGGTCCATAAAGACATGGATGAGCGAGTTTAGGGTGGAGGCGATTCAGTTTGCATTGTGCGCTATACAAGTATTTCATTCATTCAGGAACTTGACTGGCCTGCACCTTGACAGCTCTGACTTCAACCCAATAGAACATCTTTGTTAGAATTCGAGCGGAGATTTGAGTCAGGCACTCTCATCCAACATCAGTGCCTGACCTCACAAATGCTCTTCTGGAAGAATCATCAAACATTCCCTTAGAAATGTCCCTAAACCTTGTGGAAAATCTTCCCAAAAAATGGGTGGGCCAACTCAACATTGAACCCTACTGACTAAGACTGGGGTGCCATTAAAGTTAATGTGCGTGTAAAGGCAAGCATCATCTTGTTCTATTGAAAAACAACACACTTACTGGCAGGATCGCCAGGTGAAAATAAAAGAAAGAAAGCCTAAAGAAGAAAACGAATGCAGCCACCACATCTCAGAATTGGCAAGCTGCAATATAATAAATGTTTGCATTTGGGTTTAATACAGCTTTAAGACTGAAATCATGACCCTAGTATACACCTGCTGTGACTTTAGGTCACTTAAGAGAACATTTCTATACTACCATGTCATCCTCTTAATACGGGCGATAAATACATTTGTATATATCCAAAGGTCCCCACCTGGTTCTCTAATGCTTCCCGAAGTTTTTACAAAATGGTCTACTCTCCATAGTGTTCTTAATTCCGCTTTAAGGTAAAATTATCTGTTACTATTTCTTAGGTAATTAACAATTTCCCAAACAATAATTTATTGAGAAAAGATGACAGAGGTAATTAATGGAACATCTACATTATTTCCTGATGCTGTAATCATTCTCCCACAGGGAGCACTTTAATGGCACTGATATAATTGCAAATGACAATGTGCAAGAAGGCATTAATAATGATAATAGTAATTAATTACAAAGGAAAAAAAAGCTTGTTCCTTGCCTAACGAATGTAGTAAGTGAATAAACTCTCAGATTTAGACTGACAGCAATGCAGAAATCCACATTCCTGGGCTTGTTTAGTAAGGTCATAGAAAAAATGATGAGGTGCAAAGTTCTGTATCCTCCAACAATGAATCCGAATTTTCCTTGAACATTTACAGTGATGTATGATTTCTGATTGCTGTACATTGTGCACATTGTTGCAGCTGTGTACATTGTTTTATACTTAAACCAGAAGAAATACAGTGCTCTTGCTCTTAGATGTTACATTTTGGCCTTGTAGTACAAGTTTGTTAATTAAAGTGGAACTCTAGGCAGACATTATTATTATTTTATTTTAAAGTAATCGCTTGCCTACCAGGGCAATTTGATACATTTTTCACATACATATTAAAATCTGCATTTTTTGTTAAAAAAAATTATTTTGAACCCCAAACGTTATATATTTTGTAAACACATAGGCCCTGGGGAATAAATTGGTGTCTGTTGCAATTTTTTGTCACACGATATTTGTGCAGCTGTTTATCAAAAGCAAATTTTCAGGAAGAAATACGGTTAAATTAACTTTAGCGCACACAAATACAATATAATACCCAATTTATTGATAATATATAAAATGTGATGTGTCAAGTAAACAGATACCAAACATGCCAAGATTTAAAACTGTGCATGTCTGTGAAGTGGCGACTAAACTACCTAAAATTTTCCATAGGCAATGCTATGAAACCTTTCCCGGTTATCAGTTTAGAACCGAACGTGAGCTATGGGGCTAGAATTATTGTTTCCTCACTCTGATGTTCATGACGATACCTCACATATGTGCAATCACCATTTACATATGCATGCCAGACCTTCATTTACGTTTGCGTTTGCATGTGAGCACGGGGGAAATGGGGTGACTTTATTTAATTTTTATTTACAATTTTTCTTTTCCTTTAATTATTTAATTTAAAATTGCATAGACAAGAGGTGAACAAGCCCATTGTGGTAGCATTGGGAAGTGACTGGGGTATTCTTTATGGAGTCATGAGTAGTCTATTATACCCCTGATGTCTCCCCTGCCCTCCAAGGCATCTAATCAAACACAAATCGGTTTGATCAGCTGCTTCCCTGGCTGTAATGACCAAGAAAAGACAGAAAGTGAAGAAATTCTTCACAATTCTGGCTTCATTTGTCACGGAGGAATATGTTCCTCCATCCCCTCTGTGGGCAGCTGATCCGACTGCTTACCATGGTCCTGCGATCCCCGGTAGAAGGCTGCGGGATGTGCGGGGAAGGCTCTGCATCTCTGCAAAAATGATCGGGTGATTGTGAAGCCACTTGAATCACTTTTACAGGAAAGCCTATCGGCTGCCGCTGCAGCCATGCTCCTGGTATAACTGTTTGCTTCCCTGGATATGTATGCTGGGCAGCAAGTGATTAAATATAAACAGTGTTAAGTACCTTCATTTGACTTGAAATAAATCTCTTGGGCATGGCGAAGCAGCACAAGGAGGAAATAAGGGGTTTTGCAGTGCAATGCTGATTCTTCTTTCAGTGTAGTCACCAGGTGGGAGTGTGAAGAAAATGTGTAAGTGAAAGTGAAACGGCAGCAGAAAGATCAGATCCATTCCCCTGCTAGGCAGGACTGTACTGTGTGACAAAGCTGTGTACACCTCAGAACTACAGTGCCTTGAAAAAGCATTCATACCCCTTGAAATTTCCCCCCGTTTGTCATGTTACAACCAAAAACGTAAATGTATTTTATTGGGATTTTATGTGATAAACCAACACAAAGTGGCACTTAATTGTGAAGTGAAAGGAAAATGACAAATGGTTTTCAACATTTTTTACAAATAAATATGTGAAAAGTGTACACACGGTCGGACATTCCGACCACAAAATCCGTCAGATTTTTTCCAGCGGATTTTGTCCGAATCTGGTGTTGCATACAGACGGTCGGACAAAGTTGTCAGAAAATCCAATCGCTCGCAACATGGTGACGTTCATTCCGTATGATGGGACTACGTAGAGGCTAGTAGCCAATAGCTTTGGTCTCGTAATTTGATCTGAGCATGCGTGGCACTTTGTCCGTCGGAATTCTCTACATTCTCTACGATCAGAAAAAGTCAGATCAGATTTTTTTGTTGGAAAATTTTAGATCCTGCTCTCAAATAGAGCCCACACACGATCAGATTTTCTGACAATATAATCCGATCTGACCTTTTCTGTCGGAATTTCCGACCGTGTATACTGGGCATAATAGTTGTCCTGTGGACAGATTCTCCCACCTGAACTGTAGATCTCTGCAGCTCCTCCAGAGTTACCATGGGCCTCTTGGCTTCTTCCCTCATTAAGGCTCTCCTTGCCCGGCCTGTCAGTTTAGGTGGATGGCCATGTCTTGGTAGGTTTGCAGTTGTGCCATACTCTTTCCATTTTGGGATGATGGATTGAACAGTGCTCCGTGAGATGTTCAAAGCTTGGGATATGTTTTTATAACCTAACCCTGCTTTAAACATCACCATAACTTTATCCCTGACCTGTCTGGTGTGTTCCTTGGCCTTCATGATGCTGTTTGTTCACTAAGGTTCTCTTACAAACCTCTGAGGGCTTCGCAGAACAGCTGTATTTATACTGAGATTAAATTACACACAGGTGGGCTCTATTTACCAATTAGGTGATTTCTAAAGGCAACTGCTTCCACTAGATTTTAGTTAGGGGTATCTGGGGGGCAAAGGAATGATCTGGGGTGAGGCGGCAGGGTGACTGTGACACTCATAAATATGTAGTAAAAAATAAATATATATATATAAAAGTTTTATATTAAAGACACATCAAACCATGATAGTCCCCCTTTCCATACGAAACAATATAAAACAGCCAGTAGCAAATTAACTTTACCTCAGAATATGTTTGGATTAAAGCAAAAGTTCAGGCTCCCCTCCTCTTCCACACCCCCATTCCTCTCTTCAGTATATTTTCTACCCTGAGCGTTTCCTCCCTATCACATCAAAGTAGCCCATGTGACTATAGCCCATGTGACAAATTAAAACAGTTTATTTATATTAATTATTTATTTTTACTCCGGGTTTTTTTTTTCATTTTTAACATGTGACCAGTAGCAGGAAACTAGAAGCTCCTCCTGCCGCTGTTTCCCTATGGACAGGCTGGGAAAGAGCTGTGACAGCTGTACAGCTGTATATCATTTAAGAAAAAGGTACTTAGAATTTTTTTTTTTTATTAACCGCTTGCCGACCAGCTGCCGTCATTTTACTGCGGCAGGTCAGCACGATCCCATGAATCGTCATAGCTATACGTCGGCTCGTGGGATCGGGTGCCAATGCTCGTGGCCGACGGTCGCGATGACCGCCGGCCACGAACGATCGCAGGCACGAGAGGCAGAATTGGGAAGGGTGTGTGTAAACACACAAATCGCTGTTCTGTTCTGCGAGGCCGGACAGATCGTGAGTTATAATTAGCTAGGAACCACAATCCGTCACTTCCTGTAGGTCAGTCCCTACCCCCTACAGTTAGAAACACACATAGGGAACACCGTTAACCCCTTGATCGACCCTTAATGTTAAAGAGGGATTTCACTGGGAAAAAAAATTATTAAAAGCCAGCAGCTAAAAATACTACAGCTTCTGACTTTTAATAAATGGACACTCACCTGTCCCAGGGTCCAGCGATGTCGGCAGCCAAGGCCGATTGATCGCTCAGCTCTCGACTGCTGCCGCCGCCATTCTAGGTGAGGGAATCAGGAAGTAAAGCGTTGCGGCTTCACTTCCCGGTGCCCTACAGAGCATGCGTGAGTCCCGCAGCGCAATAGGAATGGTCCGCGCTGTCTCTGGGACCTGTGTGTGTTCCAGCAGACAGTGCACCGAGACAGGAAGAGGCATAGACTCCCGTGGGAGTCTATGCCCAGAAGTGGGTGCAAATACCTGTCTTAGACAGGTATCTGCACCCCCTCCCCCCTGAAAGGTGTCAACTGTGACACCAGAGGGGGTGAGGGTTCCGATGAACGGAAGTTCCACTTTAGGGTGGAACCCTGCTTTAACCCCTTCCCTGCCAGTGACATTTTTACAGTAATCAGTGCATTTGATCGCTGTATAAATGCCAATGGTCCCAAAAATGTGTCGAAAGTGTCCGATATGTCGCAGTCCCGATAAAAATCGCTAGTAAAAATTACTAGTAAAAAAAAAAAAAAATAATGAAAATGCTATACATCTATCCCTTATTTTGTAGACGCTATAATTTTTGCGCAAACCAATCAATATACGCTTATTGCAATTTTTTTTACCAAAAATATGTAGAAGAATACATATCAGCCTAAACTGAGGAAATAAATATTTTTTTAAATATTTTTGGGGGATATTTATTATAGCAAAAAGTAAAAGTTTTTTTTTCAAAATTTATGCTTTTTTTGTTTATAGCGCAAAAAGTAAAAACCACAGAGGCGATCAAATACCACCAAAAGAAAGCTCTATTTGTGGAAAAATAAAGAAGTCAATTTGGTTTGTTTACAATGTCGCACAACCGCGCAATTGTCAGTTAAAGCGATGCAGTGCCGAATCGCAAAAAGTGCTCTGGTCAGGAAGTGGCTCAATTCTTCTGGGGCTGAAGTGGTTAAGGAAGGTGTACAATGTACACTGAAAATATATGTAGCTGAAAATATATTTTGATGTTTTTATATACCAGTGATGGCAAACCTTGGCACCCCAGATGTTTTGGAACTACATTTCCCATGATGCTCATGCACTCGGCAGTGGAGTTGAGCATCATGGGAAATGTAATTCCAAAACATCTGGGGTGCCAAGGTTCGCCATCACTGTTATATACACATCTCTTTTGTGTATTGTACATTTTTGTTTCATATATTTGAAAACCTTAATAAAATAATATTGAAAAAACAAACAAACACTTGTACGTAAAAAAAAGGTATTTTCCCGACCGCTGCTGGAGATGCCTGGGAGCCAGGGGTACACTCTACCATGTCTACTGGGCATGCCCCTTGATAGTACCTTACTGAGAGTCGGTTCGGCTACTCCTGAATCACCTCCTTGAGAGGGAGATCCCCATCACCCCTACATTTTTCCTGCTGGGGCTTTCGCCTTAGAAAATCCAAACCCCACAGGGGAAACTAGTTAGGCATGTTCTCACGGCAGCTCGCTGCCTAGTAGCACTACACTGGAAGAGTCGCTTCCCTCCCCCAGAGGGAGCACTGTATGCTAGGATTAAAGAAGTAGAGATAATGGAGAAGATGACAGCATGGATGCAGGACCGCCTGGACGCGCACAACCTGGTTTTGGAATTATGGCACTGCCGGGAGGAACCTACCGGTCCGGAATCAGGTACTGGTTGAGATTGGCTGAGCCTTCCTTCTCCCTCCCCCCCCTTGTTTTCCCCTCCCTCTGCCCTTTTTCTTTTCTCCCTTTTATTGGGTGCCCATTAGGGACCTATGTACCCACCCACTATACCAGCTGGATGGTCTGTTTAACAGCATTTGCATTAGTTGCTTATATAACCTGATCTGACCAGCCTTGAGAAGTATACAATGAAACATGGAAAGAAGATAGATAGTGCACACGAACTTGGGACACTTGCATGGCCATGTAAATTCAAGGTGAACGTTTTTTTTCTTCCTTCCATTGTATTGTTGGTCAAAAGACCATGGCATTTCAACTGTATGTGAAATCTCTTTCAATAAAAAAGTTATTGATAAAAAAAAGAAATAAAAAAAAAGGGATTTTCCTCCAATGTTTGTGATGGGGGTGACAGTGTTCTCCTGCCAACAAGATCCCGGGGAATGGTGAGTACAGTACAGTGCTTGGAGCATCTTCTTAGTAAGATTTGGAGTATCCAGATTTTGCCAGAATAAGGATGAAGTCACTCCGCCTAGATACCATAGGCATAAGATGAGGGGAAAGAAAGCATTTTCTAAGTTTTGCCCCCCGATTTTAAGAAGAGCAAGGGGAAAGGGGCACTCAAAAACATTAGATTACATTACAACGTTACATTTTAGATGTAAATGTCTTATGAGGAAGATTTCATATTGGAACACATCTCCTCTATTCCTGTTCAGTGACAACCATAACATTTTGGATTTCCCATCACTTTGTGTCATCCTGACAATAGTCGACGGTTACTAGAGAAGGTTAATAGAGAAGGTTATTCTCTCCAGCAGGAAATTGGCAAACAGTTATAAGAACTCCAAAGGGATGCTAATGTATTTCAACTCAATGTAACCACTTTCTGACTGTAGGATGTCAATGAATGTCCTTAGGTTGAATTGGGTATACCAGGAGCGGATGATGCACCAGGCATCATCCTGGTATCAATATTTTTATCGTTCAAAGGTTTTTATTGAAAGATCATCATAAAATAACAATTATAATATATCAAATAAGAGTTTTATAACAATTTATTGTAGTTCAAAAAATAAAGGTTGATACATTGCTATGGAGACATGACATATTAAAGAAAAGAGCCACATTTGTTAAGATTAATGTCAGTTAAAGCAGTAAAGTAATCTTATGTTATGTTGTTAGTAGAGTAGATTTATATATATAGAATTATTATATATCAGATGTGAGGTTAATATTTATTTCGTGTTTGAAATATCATGTGTACAAAACCGCTGAATTAAGCATAACTACAATACTAATAATGCTAATGATATTAATTTCATTTAAATATACTCAAAGTTACCTGTTGATATCAAATAATATGTGTATTATATGAGTATTAAGGAGAACATTTAAAAAAAAAGAAAAGAAGAAAAAGAAAATGAGAGGTAGGAAAAGGAAAAGGGATAGAAGGGGCACAGGGATTCTGGAGGCATACAGTGGTGTGAAAAAGTGTTTGCCCCCTTCCTCATTTCCTGTTCCTTTGCATGTTTGTCACACTTAAGTGTTTCGGAACATCAAACCAATTTAAACAATAGTCAAGGACAACACAAGTAAACACAAAATGCAATTTGTAAATGAAGGTATTTATTATTAAAGGTGAAAAAAAATCCAAACCATCATGGCCCTGTGTGAAAAAGTGATTGCCCCCCTTGTTAAAACATACTATAACTGTGGTTGTCCACACCTGAGTTCAATTTCTATAGCCACACCCAGGCCTGATTATTGCCACACCTGTTCACAATCAAGGCATCACTTAAATAGGAGCTGCTTGACACAGTAAGGTCCACCAGAAGATCCTTAAAAGCTACACATCATGCCGAGACCCAAAGAAATTCAGGAACAATTGAGAAAGAAAGTAATTGACATCTATCAGTCTGGAAAGGGTTATAAAGCCATTTCCAAAGCTTTGGGAATCCAGCGAACCACAGTGAGAGCCATTATCCACAAATGGCGAAGACATGGAACAGTGGTGAACCTTCCCAGGAGTGGCCGGCCACCCAAAATTACCCCAAGAGCGCAGCGACGACTCATCCAAGAGGTCACAAAAGACCCCACAACAACGTCCAAGGAACTGCAGGCCTCACTTGCCTCAGTTAAGGTCAGCGTTCATGCCTCCACCATCAGGAAAAGACTGGGCAAAAATGGCCTGCATGGCAGAGTTCCAAGGAGAAAACCACTGCTGAGCAAAAAGAACATCAAAGCTCGTCTCAATTTCTCCACAACACATCTTGATGATCCCCAAGACTTTTGGGACAACATTCTGTGGACCGATGAGACAAAAGTGGAACTCTTTGGAAGGTGTGTGTCCAAGTATATCTGGCGTAGAAGGAACACTGCATTTCATAAAAAGAACATTATACCAACAGTAAAATATGGTGGTGGTAGTGTGATGGTCTGGGGCTGTTTTGCTGCTTCAGGACCTGGAAGACTTGCCGTGATAAAAGGAACTATGAATTCTGCTGTCTACCAAGAGATCCTGAAGGAGAATGTCCGACCATCTGTTCGTGTACTCAAGCTGAAACGAACTTGGGTTCTGCAGCAGGACAATGATCCTAAACACACCAGCAAGTCCACCACCGAATGGCTGAAGAAAAACAAAATGAAGACTTTGGAGTGGCCTAGCCAAAGTCCTGACCTGAATCCTATTGAGATGTTGTGGTATGACCTTAAAAAGGCCGTTCATGCTCGAAAACCCTCTAATGTAACTGAATTAGGACAATTCTGCAAAGATGAGTGGGCCAAAATTCCTCCAGGACGCTGTAAAAGCCTCATTGCACGTTATCGCAAATGCTTGGTTGCAGTTGTTGCTGCTAAGGGTGGCCCAACCAGTTATTAGGTTTAGGGGGCAATCACTTTTTCACACAGGGCCATGATGGTTTGGATTTTTTTTCACCTTTAACCCCTTCCCGCCGAGCGTACGCAGATCTGCGTACTCGGCTTCCGGGGGGTATACCGGGATGATGCCCGCACCTGCAGGCATCATCCCGGTACCGTTTTGTTCAGCGGGCGATTGGCTATCCAGCCATAACAACCGATGCGGCTAAAAGCCGCTCGGCTGTTATGCCGGAGGAGCGGGAGGGGACGTCCCCCCCTCCCGCCGCCTCCCGCCGCTGTTACCGGTGCTCCCGTTCGATCGGGAGCACCGATTCAACTTGCGCTGCCTCCGGCCACTGGGGAGGAACTGGAACGAAGCCGTAATAGGCTTCGTTCCAGTCTCCTCATAGTAAACACGGAAGCGACGTCATGACGTCACTTCCCGTTTACTCGGCTGCCAATGGCGCCGGTTTTAAAAAAATATCCGGTATTCAGAATCGCCGTTTTCGGCGATCTGAATACACTGAAGTGTAAAGGAGGGGTGGGGGTCTTTTAGACCCCCGATCCCTCCATAAAGAGTACCTGTCACCGCCTATTACTGTCACAAGGGATGTTTACATTCCTTGTGACAGCAATAAAAGTGATCAAATTTTTTTTTTTTATTTTAAACAATTTAGTCATTTTAAAATAAGTAAAATAAATAAAAAAATAAAAAAAAATTTTTTAAAGCGCCCGCCGTCCCCGCGAGCTCGCAAAGCAAAGAAAACGCATTCGGAAGTCGCGCCCGCGTATGTAAACGGTGTTCAAATCACACATGTGAGGTATCGCCGCGATCGTCAGAGCGAGAGCAATAATTCTAGCACTAGACCTCCTCTGTAACGCTAACCTGGTAACCGTAAAAAATGTTTAAAGCGTCGCCTATTGAGATTTTTAGGTACCGTACTTTGTCGTCAATCCACAAGTGCGCGCAATTATAAAGTGTGACATGTTTGGTATCTATTTACTCGGCGTAACATTATCTTTCACATTATGCAAAAAAATGGGATCATTTTACTGTTTTGGTTTTTTTTAATTCATAAAAGTGTCCCTTTTCCCAAAAAGTTGCATTTAAAACACCGCTGCGCAAATACCGTGTGACATAAAATATTGCAACAATCGCCGTTTTATTCTCTAGAGTCCCTGTTAAAAAAATATATATAATGTTTGGGGGTTCCAAGTAATTTTCTAGTAGAAAATATGGATTTTAACTTGTAAACACCAAATTCCAAAAATAGGCTTAGTCATGAAAGGGTTAATAATAAACACCTTCATTTACAAATTGCATTTTGTGTTTACTTGTGTTGTCCTTGACTATTGTTTAAATTGGTTTGATGTTCCGAAACACTTAAGTGTGACAAACATGCAAAGGAACAGGAAATGAGGAAGGGGGCAAACACTTTTTCACACCACTGTAACTACTTATATATAGTAATATTGTAACCGTATGACAGAGTGTCTGTTACCATGGCAAGAGTACTTGATTTTAAAAGTTAATAGGTAGACAACATGTAATCCATGGCCTCCATAAATTCTCAAACTCCTTCAAATTTTCCTTATCCAAAGCTTCCATTTTTGCATGTAACAATGATCGATTCATTTTGTGCTTGGTCTCTGCTATGTTATAGCATAGAATGCAATAAGGTAAAAAACACAAGGGTTTACAACCCCTCTAAGGACCCTTGGGTGCAAGCCATCTGGTCCCGGTGACTTATTAATGTTAAGTTTTTCAAGTTTAATTCTGTCCTCTGTTACCCATGAGGGTGCTTCCTGTGACATGTCATGAGGATAAACATTACAGTTTTGGTTACCCCGATAAATCTTGGGATTTATTTTACTCTCCTCTGTTTTGTGCCTTTTGCCTTAGCCACCCTGATTGCACTCTTAGGCCGCGTACACACGGGCGGACTGTTCGCCTAACTTAGACCGCTGAACAGTGTTTCAGCGCACAATCCGCTCGTGTGTGGGCTTCAGCGGACTGTTTCAGCGGACAGTCTGACGAACAAAGTCTTACGGAATTTCCGTAAGACAGCCCGTTCAAACTTGGTTTTGTCCGTCCAAACTTGGTTTCAGCGGACAGTCCGCTCGTGTGTAGGCAAGTTGGACGGACTAAGTATGGCGCATGCTTAGAAAGGGTTTACACGGCCGAAGGTTGCATTGCAGTGTATAGGACGTCGTTTTTCTAGTCCCGTCGTACGTGCCGTTCACGTCATCGCGCACGCTTTCAGCGGACTGTCTGCTCATCGTGTGTGGTCAAGTCCATTCATGCAAATTTTGAACGGACTGTTTGTCGGATTGTTTGACGAACTTAGTTGGGCGAACAGTCCGTCCGTGTGTACGCGGCCTTACATTTCTTGTTGCATTCTTTGTAAAGTTGAAATGCTGATGATGATCTCTCAGCCTTGTATTTTTTGAAGGCCTTCTCCTTTGCTTTTATATGCATTTGTACGCTGGAGTTAAGCCACCCAGGACTTTAATTGCTCCCTTAGTAATGTCATCTCTCACATTCACTTGCACATCATTTTTGATAAACAGGCATACCCCTCCCCCTTTTTCTCTCTATCACTGCAATATAGTGAATACCCTTGAATGGTTGCCAGCCAATCAATGAGAGTTGTCGAACCAAGTCTCTGTAATTTCTACAAAATCTAAATCCTCATACAACAGTAGTTCTAATTCTCCCATCCTGTCTGCCAGACTCCTGGCATTGGTGAACATGCCACATAGTTTAGACCGGTCGCATACTATCTCCTTATTGGGTGCTCTGGGGTTGCAAATAAGACTTGTTACTATACTTACCTCGGGTTTAGGTGGTTAGCGGCCAGGAAAGCAGCCAATCAGACCGATCTGTGTCTGATCGACTGCATTAGAGGCCAGAGGAGAGATTTAAAGTCTAATAGACCCCAGCTCTCTCCATAAAGAGGACCTGTCATGGACCACGCTGTAACAAGGATTGCTCATCCCTTGTAATAGCAATAAAGTATAGCAAAAAAAATTAAAGGGACCGTTTAAAAAAAAGGTTTATTTATAAAATAAATAATAATTTTCAGAAATTCGAACGCCCCCTGTCCTACCGTGCTTACGCGCAAATGTGAACGCATACCTAAGTCCCACATGCATATGTAAATGGTATCCGCACCACACTTTTGGGGTATCATCACAAACATCAAAGCAAGAGCAATAATTCTAGTGCCAGAACTCCTGTGTATCTCCAGACTAATAAACTGTAAAGGCCTTTAAAGCATCGCATATGGAGAATTTTAATGAGGAACTGCAGTCTGCTCACATAATTTGTAATAAGAACATCTTTGCCCTTCTGAAGCTTTCAGCCAACCACTTTGCATATTATTTTATATATACAGTGATTCTGTACTTGCCAAATATGCTGCAGAAATCTCCCTCTACTAAGTCTGGCTGCAACCATTTTAACTGTTGGCAGCTGAAGCTGCTGCCTGTTCACTTCCTGAATTTTCAGACACATAGAGGCACACCTCCAGCTCGGCAGCTCTCATTGGCCCTCTTATGACTCACCCCCTCTCTTCCTGGCAAACTCTCATGAGAGTGAGAGAGAGAACTGTGCATGATGTCATAAGCCTAGGCTAATGACCAGACAAGAAACAGGAAGTGAGCTATATAAGGTATTTACTGGCAGAAAAAAATGTTTTATTATCCAAAGTTAAAACAACAAGGGCAGAAGATTTAATAGATGGAAAGATGAAAAATGTATTGAAGTTCTGCTTTAAGTACGGTAGTTTGGCACAATTCCATGGGCGTACGCAATTTTGAAGCATGGCATGCATATTTATTTATTTGGCCTAATATCATCTATTATATTTTTTTTTTTATCACAATAAAGTTTATTGAAAGAAAATGAAGTACAAACATATGAATAAAAGCAATACATAAATTGTATAGTTAACAAGGGAAGGGGGAAGGTAAGTTATAGACATTATAGGTATCGATATCTAATGAAATACATCCTATATAAGCGTTTTATGAATACAATCATAACCGTTCAAAGTTTATATATGTCATAATATGTCTGGATATTAATAGATATAAACCTAATAGTGTGTGGTGGTATTCTATTTGAGGATATTTGAGGTTTAAGTTGTCATATTGAAAAATCTACTGAGTAGACAGGGGCAAATAATAGATAGAATAGAATAATGAAACTTTCGCAAGAATATTCAGTTATGACAATAGGGAATAAACATGTGTATGAATCATATCATAAGATTGTGGAATAATTGTGTCTTACAGAAATTACGCCATGGTTCCCACAGAAGGCGAAATTGTGTAATAGCACCTCTTTTGATTGCAATGATTTCTTCCATGTCGTGGATAATATGGATTTTACGGAGCCAGTCTCCAACTGAGGGTAGGGAGCTTGAGTTCCAGTGTAGTGGGATTAGGATTTTCGCTGCGTTGAGGAAGTGTCTGATTAGGGATTTTTTGTATGCGCTATATGATAAGTTATTTATGTGCAGTAAGCACCAAGCAGCATCGAGGTTAGAAGGTGTATCTGTGATGTGGTTGGACCAATAACGGACTTGATTCCAGAAGGGTCTTATGTGTTCACAGTTCCACCAAAGATGTAGGAAGGAGCCTGTTTCAGAATTACATCTCCAGCAAAGTCTGGAGTTTTGGTGAGACCAGTTATGCTTGGTGAGAGGAGTGATATACCATTGTGTGTGTACCTTATAAGAAACCTCCTGCATTTTTGTACTGAGTGCACACTTGTGTGTAAAAACATTTGCTTTTTCCCATTGTTTAGTGGAGAATTGGGTATCAAGGTCTTTTTCCCACTTGGTTTTGTATTTGTCTTTTTCCGTTTTGCTTTGACAGAGGAGCCATTTATATAGTATAGAAGTTGTTTTCCTAATTGGGTTTTTCTTAAAGCATGTTAGTTCAAAGGAGGACAGGGGTCTAAAGAATTGATCTTTGCGTTTGTTGTTGGTTATGAAGTCATGTATCTGTCTGTATGACCAGTCTGACAAGGGATGTGATGTAAATGATTTGTTAAGCTCTTGTCTAGATTTTAGGTAGTTATTGTAGATACAATGTTTTATGAGTAACGGCTCAGAAGGGAATGTGGTGTACATCTTATGGTTATTAAGGCCAGGTATGAAGTCGGGATTGTTGGCTAGTGAGGAAAGGGGTCCTGTGTCTGTTGATAACCCTAAGGGGATTGCAACTTTTTTAAAGATTTTTAAAGTGTTACCAATAGTAGGATGTTTTTTGATTGACATGGGGAGGTTAGAGTAGGTAGTCCATGGTAGGTGAGGAATGTCTAGGGAGGAGTGGTCTCTTTCTAGTTTTACCCAGTCCTTATGATTTGCGTGGCAATGCCAATCTATGATCCTAGCTAGTTGTGCTGCTTGATAATATTTCCTGAAGTCTGGGAGTCCTATTCCTCCGTCTTGTTTTAGTTTATAAAGGTGAGTGAGTTTAATTCGTGGTTTTTTATTTGTCCAAAGAAAATTTCTTTGTAAGCGAGAGAGATATATGAAGAAGGTCTCAGGTAATTCTATTGGAAGGGTGTGAAATAAATATAGTAGTCTCGGCAGGATTGCCATTTTTAGAATAGCAGCCCTGCCGAACCATGAAAATTTCCCTTTTGTCCATTTTTTCAAGTCTGTTTCTATTTTTGTCAGAAGTGGGAGAAAATTAAGTGAGAAAAGTGAGCTGGGATCTTGGGAGAGATGAATCCCTAGATACGTCAGGGACCGTGGTTCCCATTTAAATGGACAGTTGGACTTAGTCAGTTTTTCAGTCTGATTACTTAGGTTTAGGCCCAGGGCCTCACATTTTTTTTGATTAATTTTGAAATTTGAAAGATGATTAAAATCCTGGAAAGTTTTCAGTAGATTAGGGATTGAAATATGTGGTTGCGTGATGTAGAAGAGCAGGTCATCTGCATAGGCAGCGATTTTATATTCCCTGCTTTGGGCCTTAACTCCGTGAATCGCTTCGTGATTGTTTATGGTTCTAATTAGGGGTTCGATTGACAGGATGAAGAGTAGGGGTGAGAGTGGACAGCCTTGTCTCGTACCATTTTTAATATAAACCTTGCCCGATAGAGAACCGTTCACTTTAATGTTGGCGCTAGGGTTATCATATATAGCATGCAACCATTTTAGTAGGTTTTGTCCAAATCCCACATAACTACAAACTTTGAACATATAGTCCCAAGCAACGCGGTCAAAGGCTTTCTCCGCGTCAGTTGACAGGAGAAGGCCTTCGATACTCTCCTCTCTCATCCTGTGAATCAAGTTAATGGATTTAGTAGTATTATCCTTGGCCTCTCGACCCGGCATAAAACCTACTTGCTCAGGCCCAATTAGCTTATGAAGTAGGGGTCTTAATCTATTGGCAATGATTTTGGTTAAAATTTTGAGGTCCAAGTTGAGAAGTGATATGGGTCTGTAGTTTGAGTAGTTTGAGCTGCTCAAGCTTGCTCATCTATTATATTTTAACAAAAATTGAGTATTATATTGTTTGAGTGCAATACAATGTACATATAATATATATAAATTATATAAAATATATTTAAATTGACGTAAAAAATTGCAACACCCATCATTTTACTATCTAGGCAGGCCTCAGCTAAAAATATAGAATGTTTGGGTGTTCAAATAAATTTTCTAGTAAAAAAAACACGTAGGCAATTGGTTAAAAATTAAAATAAAAACAAGACTTAGGTTTTAGGGACACATATAAACAATACATTCAGTTTTTTATTCAGTGTGTTGGCCCTTACATTATAAGCTTGGCAGTAGATCCAAAGGAGATTGTGCAATCAGCTTGTAAAGCATATGGTCGGCCTATAGACCAGAAAGCTTCAATATATATACGTTTTTATTTTTGAGTTTATATAACCTTGAAGTTACAGAAAATCATGGCCCTCCTTCCTCATTGTTTGTCCCTCATTTTGGTTTGATGTGCTAAATCCTTGTAATGTCTGGGGGGAGAGTGGAGTGTTAGATGTACTAACAAATTAAAGCCAACCTCCATCTCACACTGCAATTCCAGTAACATTTCAGTTCTTTTGGTATAAAGGTTTTACCTACACAGATAAAAGCTGATCATTGTGAGTACTCTTGTCAGGGGTAAATGGCTTGTCTCATACCTGTAACGTCTACATCTGCAGGACAGCTTGTTCTGTTGAGAAACAAAAAAGTTACTGGCAGGGTCACTAGGTATAAATAAAGGAAGGAACGCCAGTTGCACATGGGTGTAATAATTTAATGATATTTACTTGTTAACAGAAAGTCTGTAAGTAAAATAAAACTGTGTATAAAGACCTGAGTAATGTTGCGTATAGGCGAGTAAAGTTGCGTAAGCATGTAGATGAATACAATTCTTAATTTCCAGTATTGTAATATACACATTTATACTTGCGTAAAAATTCTTATAGACGAGCAAACATGTGAATGTGAGAAAATTACTGTATTCAAATGTAAAATGTTCTATTTTTGTTGTATTGCTCTGTACTCAACACTGTATTAGGCCCCTTTCACACTGGTGGAGTCCGACAGCATATCCGCCTGCTCAGCAGAGCATCCCTCCCCTGATGTCCGCTGATCAGGTGGATGACCGATCCATGTCCACTCTGCATCAGGACTGCACACAGCCCGCTGTCCTCTATGGGCTGTCGGATGGAAACGGACCGCCTGTCATCTTATCTGATCCGCCGGAAATGGATCCCCCATCCGTCTGTTTTTAGCGGACAGGATTGGATTGGATGTCGGTGGGACACCTGCTGTTTCATAGAAAGCAATGGATGGTCCGATCGGGTCCACCTAAAAAACTGACAGGCGGACCCAGTTGGACCATCAGTGTGAAAAGTGCCTTACTGATCTTGACTCGGCTGTGAGCATGGTTCCATAGACGTGTCTGCATCTCAATGTTTTTTACTCCAGTGTGCAAGAGGCCTAAAAAGGAAAACAAATGCAACCATTACATCTAAGAATTGATAAGCTACAATATAATAAATATTTGCTTTTGGATTTAATACTGTTTCAACCAATTGTTTTTTTTTGTATTTATTCTCTGTGTAACGGGAGGTTTGGAAAGGGGTGTCATTTGCCTACATACTTTTTACTAATAGATGCCCATCTATTCCATCTCAGAAAGTTGGGAGGTATTGATAGAATATATATATATATATATATATATTTTTTTTGGAATTCTGTCTCATGAATGTGATAAAATATATAAATACAATACAATAAACATATAGAAGGACAAATATGTTTGCTGCAATTGCTGAGCCAATTCTGAAAATGCTGATTGCCTGGCCAGCATCTCTTTCTATGTTTTAAGATTTAATGATCTGGACAAGCATGCAGAAACTGAAGTCCAAGTAAAATCAGAAATTCTGCACTCCATTCATATTCCAGTTCAGTAACTAAGAAAGTACTGAAACTGGAAGAATTACATGACAACAGTGGCAGCCTATATATTATGCTTGCTACAGTTTTCATTTAAATGTTTATTTGTAAAATAAGTGTACAATATAAGTAGTAGAAACACATAAAATCAATTTAAAAGCATATCAGAAATTGAATAAAACCTTCACCAAAGCCATTATAATTTCCCTTTAAGATGTGGCTATGAATAGCCTGTGGAAGTTGTAGTTATATATTGCATCATAGTTACAATGCTGAGTCATTTGTGCTTATCTTAATCCATTCATTCTATTTGCAATGCAGAGCATACCCAACCACCTGTCTCATATCCTAAAGAGTAAGATGAGGTTAATCTTTGGCACTGATGAAGCATTACCTATATTTATCATGACCAATGGGAATTGACTCCCAGGGGTTCTCTTTTCTAAAATTAACTCTAACACTGGAGAAATTAATTGTGTTTTTATATCTTTACACACATTACTAATTATGGAAATAGGGTTTTTTTCTTGATTTCTGCATTTCCAATCTGTTTGATGCAATTTTCATACACTATATTACAAAAAGTATTGGGACACCTGCCTTTACATGCACATGAACCTTAATGGCATACCAGTCTTAGTTCGTATGGTTCAATATTGTGTTGGCCCACCCTATAACACTATAACAGCTTCAACTCTTCTGGGAAGGTTGTCCACAAGGTTTAGGAGTGTGTCTATGGCAGGGGTCTCAAACTGGTGGCCCTCCAGCTGTTGAAAAACCTCATCATGCCTCAGCCTGTAGGAGTCATGCTTGTATCTGTCAGCCTTGCAATGCCTCATGGGACTTGTAGTTTAGCAACAGCTGGAGAGCCACCAGTTTGAGACCTCTGGTCTATGGGAATGTTTGACCATTCTTCCAGAAGCGCATTGGTGAGGTGGACAAGAAGGCCTGGTTCGCAGTCTCTGCTCTAATTGATCTCAAACATATTCTATCAGGTTGAGTTCAGGACTCTGTGCAGGCCAGTCAAGTTCCTCCACTCTAAACCCGCTCATCCATGTCTTTATGGACCTTGATTTGTGCACTGGTGCGCAGTCATGTTGGAACAGGAAGGGGCCATCCCCAAACTGTTCCCGCAAATTTGGGAGCATGAAATTGTCCAAAATGTCTTTGTATGCTGACGCCTTTAGAGTTCCCATCACTGGAACTAAGAGGTCAACCCCAACCCCTTAGAAACAACCTGAAACCATAACCCCTCCACCAAATGATTTGGACCAGTGCAAAAAGCAAGATCCATAAGACATGGAGGAGCGAGGTTGGGGTGTAGGAACTTGACTGGCCAACCTCAACCTAATAGAACACCTTTGGGATGAATTAGGGCAGAGACTACAAGCCAGGCCTTCTCATCCATATCAGTGCCTGACCTCACCTATGCACTTCTGGAAGAATGGTCAAACATTCCCATAGACACACTCCTAAACCTTGTGGACAGCCTTCCCAGAAGAGTTGAAGCTGTTATAGCTGCAAAGGGTGGGCCAACTCAATATGGAACCCTACAGATTAAGACTGGAATGTCATTAAAGTTCATGTGTGTGTAAAGGCAGGCATCCCATTACTTTTAATAATTTAGTTCATTTCCTATTGTGTAAGGCCCCTTTCACACTGACGATCCGTTCAGGCCCGCCTGTCAGTTTTTCAGGCGGACCTGAACGGATGCTCCATAGACCTCTATGGAGCGTCGGATGTCAGCGGTGACAAAAAGTGTGACGGAGGAAAAAGCTATTTTTCCATCCATCTGCGGATCGGATTGGGTGACGATGGACACTGCGGCCCGTCGTCATCCGATCTCCCATAGGGGAGAGCGGCGCTGTGACAGGTCTGTCCCTGCGCAGTGTGCAGAGAAGGACCTGTCATCTCCCTGCTCAGCGGGGATCGACGGAGCTATCCCCGCTGAGCAAACGGATATCCACGGGGTGGATCAGAACTGATCCGCCCCATGTGAAAGGACCCTAAAGTAACTTCCAAAGTAGAGTAACTTTATTGCAATGGTGACCTTTGTGGTATGCTATATTGTTTCAAGGGACAGTCGCAGAACTGACTAGAAGGGAAGACAAGAAGACAGAATTAGGGATATGCAAGATACACTAGAAGCATAGTGAAGATGAGCATGGAGACAAACGGGAACCATAATTACATAACACCTAACATTTAACCTAACTCTAACTTACAAGTGCAGCCATGGGTCCTTTATCTTCTCCTCTGGTGGTGGTGGTGGACTGCTACTTCTCCTTGTTCATATAATGAGTGAGCACCATACTTAGCACCTGACACTTATTGGCATGTGCCTACTGTGCCTAAAAATAATTCCAGCCTCGGGAACAAGTATATGGAAACTAAAGCTGCATCTAGGATAATTACTTGTAATACATTTGAAAACAAACCTGTCCTCAGAAACAAATATACCAGTAGTATCATAGAATAGTAATAGTGTGTTTAAATGACAGTCCAGCAAGTTTTTGTGGTCCCAAATGGTGCAAACTTTATTCTACACCCTTTATCCCATAATGCAATTAAAATGACCCTGTCACCAGGTGTAAGCGCATACTATACAGCCCCTTGTAAAAGTGTAAACACTTATCTCCCTGGGGAAAAACTCTGGCTAACCCACACTTCAGGGGTACCAGATAATGTGTCTCCCTCTAGGTGCTGTGGTTCCTCCTGTAGGATTCAGTGGAAGGGATGATAGCAGCAAGCAGAACACACTATATGCGACATGCTCAGAAGTGCTACATAGGAGCACCCTGCTGGAACTTTTCAAGAGTTTTTTTTTAATGCACTGCCTACCAGAGAAGTGCATTGCATGGTGGAATTTGAATAAAAACAGAATTTACATGGCTCGCCACATGGCTGTGGATTTAGATGTAAAGACAAACTCTGTGGATTCAGATGTAAGGGGAAAATCTGCAGATTTTGATGTAAAGGGGAACTCTGCAGATTCAGATGTAAGGGGAAAATCTGCAGATTTTGATGTAAAGGGGAACTCTGCGGATTCAGATGTAAAAGGGCACTCTGTGGACTCTGATGTAAGAGGGAATTCTTGTGATTAAATTCATATGATTATAATTGTTATTTAATCACAAAATATATGTATACTGCAAACAATTTTTTTCTTTCGTTTGCTCGATTCATCACGGAGTTGAGCTCCATTCCCTGCGAGCGTTGCGACGCACGGGGACAGAGAACGGTGACAAATTCAAAAAGTGAAACACACACTATACATACCGTCCCTTTACATCAAAAGTGGTTTTAGAGCAGCTATAAAACAGCAATAATAAATTAGAATCACTCGCAGAATTGAGCGATAGCGAGGTCCGTCATCAAACACTGAGAAGTAATGACAGCGACAATTCTGCAACTGAGAAAATTTCAGTGTTTTTAATTTGATTACATTATTGAATAATTTTTATTATTATTATATTATTATTTGGTATAATTATTTATAGTTATTTATTATATTATTATTTATGACTTAATTTTTCAAACTTTATCATACCCGGGATGTCTACTAGACTCTTTGGACAGATTTAAGTGAGTTATTCCTAAGAATTACAGGTCTACAATATAAAACACCAAATTTCCATGCAAAATAATTTTACCGCTTTCAGTACCAAAAATATGAAATAATCATACCGCCAGGGGGGGTTAAGGTTAAACCTCTTTTCTCCTCATTTTAATGAGTGGCCACATGTCTTGTTAAACCCCCTTCCACGAAAATGTTTTATCCCAATTGTGAGAGAAGAAGTTCAGTGCTCTCAACCTTTCCTCAAAACTAATATCCTCAAGACCGTTTATTAGCTTAGTTGCTCTTCTTTGTATTTGCTCCATTTCCAGTACAACCTTCCTGAGGACTGGTGCCCAGAACTGGACAGCATACTCTAGGTGCAGCCGGACCAGAGTCTTGTAGAGTGGGAGAAGTATCTTTTTATCTCTGGAGTTGATCCCCTTTTTAATGCATGCCAATATTCTGTTTGCTTTGTTAGCAGCAGCTTGACATTGCATGCCATTGCTAAACCTATCATCTACTAGGACCCCCCAGGTCTTTTTCCATCCTAGATTTCCCCAGAGGTGCTTCCCCCAGTGTATAGATTACATTCATATTTTTTCCACCCAAATGCATTAATTAATTTTTTTTTTACATTAAACCTCATTTTCCATGTAGTTGCCCACCCCATTAATTTGTTTAGATCTTTTTGCAGGGTTTCCACATTCTGCGAATATGTTATTGCCCTGCTTAGCTTAGTATCGTTCGGAAATACAGAGATTGAACTGTTTACCCCCTTCTCCAGGTTGTTTATGAACAAATTAAATAGGATTGGTCCCAGCACAGAACCCTGGGGGACTCCACTACCCACCCCCTGACCCTTCCGAGTACTCCCCATTTATCACCACCCTCTGAACTCGCCCTTGTAGCCAGTTTTCAATCCATGTACTCACCCTATGGTCCATGCCAATGGACCGTATTTTGTACAGTAAACATCTATGGAGAACTGTGTCAAATGCTTTTGCAAAATCCAGATACACCACGTCTACTGGCCTTCCTTTATTTGGATGGCAACTCAGCTCATAGAAGGTTAATGGATTGGTTTGGCAAGAACGATTCTTCATGAATCTATGCTGATCACTGCTAATGATACCATTCTCATTACTAAAATCATGAATATAATCCCTTATCACCCCCTCCAAGAGCTTGCATACTATTGATGTTAGGCTAACTGGTCTGTCCATATCTCTATTTTGAGCCCTTTTTAAATAGTGGTGTTACATTGGCTTTTCTCCAATCAGCTGGTACCATTCCGGTCAGTAGACTGTCAATAAAAAAAAGTCTAATTTTAATTCTGTCCTCTGTTAACCATGGAGGTGCTTCCTTTGGGTCATGAGGATAAACACGGCAGTTTTGGTTACCAAAGCACCCCCATGAAGACTGAGGAGAAGAATAAATTCAGTACCTTCGCCATCTCACCATCCTTTGTAACCAGATTACCCTCCTTATTATTTATGGGACCAATATGGTCTGTCCTCCTTTTTTAGTGTTTATATACTTAAAGAATTTCTTGGGATTTTTTTTGCTCTCCTCCGCTATGTGTCTTTCATGTCCTATCTTAGCCGCCCTAATTGCACCGTTACATTTCTTGTTGCATTCCTTATAAAGTCTCAATGCTGATGATGATCCCTCAACCTTGTATTTTTTGAAGGCCTTCTCCTTTGCTTTTATATGCATTTTTACATTGGAGTTTAGCCACCCAGGACTCCTTTAAATGTATTACCCAATGGTATGCATTGGCTAATGCCCTTATTTAATATGCTCTTAAAGCAAACCCATCTCTCCTCTGTGTTATTTGTTCCTAAGATTGTATCCCAATTTATGCCTTCTAGCAAGGTTCGTAGTTTATAGAAGTTGACTCTTTTGCAATTCAGTGTCTTTGTATTCCCCTTATGTTTCCTATTTGTGTGATTTATACTGAAGCTAATTGACCTGTGATCGCTGTTTCCTAAATTGCCCCGTATTTCCACATCCATAATTAGGTCTGTATTGTTGGTAATCAGTAGATCCAGTAACGCTTCATTTCTAGTTGTGCATCTACGATCTGAACCATGAAATTTTCCTGCAAGACATTTAGGAACTGGAGAGCCTTGTGCATTGTACACACGGTCAGACATTTTGACAACAAAATCCATCGGATTTTTTCCAACGGATTTTGTGGCAAACTTGTCTTGCATACACACGGTCGGACAAAGTTGTCGGAAAATTTGATCATTCGGAACAAGGTGACGTTTGCGTACAACAGGACTACATAGAGGCTAGTAGCCAATAAATTTGGTCTCGTAATTTAATCTGAGCATGCGTGGCACTTTGTCCATTGTAATTCTCTACAAACGATTGGAAAAAATCAGATCGTTTGTTGTCGGAAAATTTTAGATCCTGCTCTCAAACTTTTTCCGTCGGGATTTCCGAAGGAAAAAGTCCGATAGAGCCCACACATGATCGGATTTTTCGACAACATAACCCGATCAGAGCTTTTCCGTCGGAAAATCTGACCGTGTGTACAGGGCATTAGACAAATGCGTGATTTCCTCCGCCCAGTCTATGGATAAGTAAAATCCCCCAATATGATAACACTTCCCATCCTTGCTGCTAATCCAAATTGTGATAGGAGATCTGTTTCCCTCTCCTCCCTCAGGTTAGGGGGCCTATAGCATACTCCCAGTATTATTTTCCCCTTAGGTTCATCTCTTTGGAGCTCTACCCATAAGGATTCCACCTTCTTCCTAGCTCCCTTTGTGATGTCATCTCTCACAATCACTTGTACATTATTCTTGATATATAGGCATACCCCTGCCCCCTTTTTACCCTCTCTATCCCTGCGATAAAGGTTATACCCTTGAATGGTTGCCAGCCAATCATGAGAGCTGTTGAACCAGGTCTCTGAAATTCCCACAAAATCCAAATCCTCCTCGTACATCAGTATCTCTAGTTCAACCATCTTCTCCAGCAGGCTTCTGGCATTGGTAAACATGCCACGTAGTTTAGACAGGTCGCATACTATCCTCCTATCGGGTGTTCCGAGATTTCAACTAGGAATTGCTACTATACTTACTGTGGGTTTATGTGTTTTAGTCAACCTACCACAATATGCCCCCAATACTACCCCCTGGAATATGTTCCTTGCTGACTATCTCTACCTCTGGGCCCTCCCCTCGTTGTCTAGTTTAAAAACCCTTCTAACTTTTTGGCCATCTTTATTCCCAGCTGATCTGGACCCTCCTCATTTAGGTGCACTCCGTCCCCAGCTCCTCAGCCACTTGTTTACTTTCCTAATCTCCCTCTGCATTTCTGGTGTGGCTCGATGTTTCGGTAGTATTCCTGAGAATGCTACCTTGGAGGTCCTTTTCCTCAATTTAGCTCCCAAGTCCCTAAAATCATTCTTTAGGACACTCCATCTGCCTATGACTTTGTCATTGGTGCCAACATGCACCATGACAGCCGGGTCTTCCCCAGCCCCTCCCAGTAATCTGTCCACCAGATCCGCGATGTGCCGAACCTGAGTGCCCAGTAGACAACATACAGTTTTGTGATTCAGGTCTTTGTTACAGATTTTCCTCTCTGTCCTTCTAAGAATTGAGCCCCCTACAACCAAAATCTGTCTTTCCTTTTTCCCTTTGCTCCCCCCCCCCACTCTCACTAGAGGAGTTCTTCCCCCGGCAGCTAGGGGAGTCCCTCAGCTCCAGCAGTGCTGGTCCCTGACTGTTTACCAATGTCACTCAATGGAGCGTACTTATTGGGATGCTCCAACCTTGGATCAGCCTCCCTGGCACTTCCCCCTCTACCCTCCCTGACTGTCACCCATATACACTTTTCTAGTGCCTGCACCTCTTTATCTCCACTGGCCTCTATGCTGGCCCCTGCCAGCACCAGCCAGGTACGTTCCTGGCTCTCCTTTAGTATGGAGGGTCTTCTCAGTGCTGATAGTTGCATCCCCAGATTCAGAAACTGGGCTTCCAGGGAAACAATGTGCTTACATTTTGCACAGCAGTATTCGCCCTCGATTGGATGATCAAGGAATGCATTTGTGCCACAAGATGTACATCGAGTCACATCTCCACACCCGCCGAGCATCGTACTTACTAATTTAATGAGGATTGGGGATTATACCCTGTCCAAATTGCCTAACAAGGGAGGTGTGGCTTGCGCGCGCACGGAATGGCAGCCTAAGCCTGGAGCTCTTGTCAGCCGGCCGGACATCCAGAGCCTTACGGAAATCACCCATCCTCAGCGAGACCGCATTCGTTCCCGGAACATACCGCCACGATGTCCCGCAAAAGAAAGGAGGAGAAAAACCTCCAGAAGCTCACAGCGCTTTCCTTCCAGCGTGAGAGACACAGCCAAGATGGTGCCGGCGGAATGGCCGCGCGGTCGCCATCGGCCTACACAGATCTCCCAAGCAGCGATCCTGGGGATGTGGAGGGAGAATCAATGCCATCCTCCCTCACCAACTCACCACTGATCTCACCGACCTCCCGGAGCCCTGTTAAAGCGCGGATGCGTTTGGATACAGCGGACCAGGCCCGGACCACAGTGAGTACTGAACTACACAACTCACATGCCATATCTTCCCTGCAATCCTCCATAGCGGCCTTCCCTACCTCGGGCCAACCGGTCCTTGATACCTATACCTGATACCCTAATCCACAAGTTTACCACAGACATGCGGCAAATGGGGGATAGAGTGCAATATATGGAAGATAAAATGGGAGAGTGTACAGATACGGTTAATGACTTAGTTGACACATGTATGGCCCAAAAAGAGGACACTGATTGGATCAAATCAAAAATCGCGGACCTCGAGGACTGCTCCTGCCGCAATAACATCAAAATACGCGGTATACCGGAGACGATCCCTCCCGCAGACCTGCATAAATATGCTACCACCATGTTCTCTAGTATGTTACCTGAGTTAACTCCTATTGAACTCACTATAGACCACATACACCGGATCCCTAAGCGGAGCCACTTGGCAGAAACGGTTCCCAGAGATGTGCTTTTGCGGATCCATTTTTACCAAGCAAAAGAAAAAATCCTCTCTAGTGCTAGGGCCCTTACCACACTGCCTGCCCCTTATACAGATATTCAACTTTTTGCTGACCTTTCACAGTATACTCTACAACTGCGCAGACAGTTGAAATCCGTCACTAAAGCTCTCACGAACCATAAAATCATCTACAAATGGCGTCACCTAGCTACTGTCCTGGTCATGTATAATGGAATCCCTCATACCATCTCCACGGTTGAAGGAGGCATGAAACTATTGCACTCATGGGGCATTATTCCAGAGATACCGAATAGCAACTCTGCCGCACCCAGAAGATTTAGCTCTCCACCCCAGGGATCTCTCCTCAGGAGCTATCATCCCAAGATAAAATAAGAGATGTTACCTGTCTTGTTTCTGTTTTTCCATACGGAGCTACCTAGAGAATCCGGTCCGGCTGACCATCTCTTCCATTGACATTTGAGCCCGAACTTTCCCCCTGGTTCAGTCAGCACCCTTTTAGGGATACGTACTGCTGACCTGTTGTATACAGCCTACGTTCCGGCATTGTTTGCTGTTTCCTTATCCACTGTTGTTCTTCCTTTTTTTTTTTTTGTGTTTTTATCCCAACTTATTTTGTTGTATTGCCTTTTTATCTTGAGTTACATCTACAGCTCACTGTCTGTCGTAGCCACGCAAACCTCGCATCGCACATCAGGATTCTGGACGATACCAAATAACCTTTGCCTTCCAGGCCTACTTGGAAGCTTCCCCGTACTACTAAGGGTACGAACACCTTGGAAATCTGCTTCTCCACTTCTCCCAACCGTAAGTGCATCGTTAAATTTGCCACATTCACTGCTACCACTATGACAACCACTATAGTCTCCCTTAATGCGAAAGGCTTAAACCACCCGGCCAAACGCACATCATTGTGGAAAATGGCCTTATTGCTCAAAAGTGACGTACTCTGCGTCCAGGAAATGCATTTTGCTCAGGACTCCTCACCCCGGTGCCAACATAAATCGTTTCCTCATGTATTTAAGTCCTCCTATACAAAAAAGCAGCGAGGGGTGCTGATTGCCATCCGGGATACAGTCCTTTTCCAATTGCAGAACTGCATCACGGACACAGAAGGTCACTACATCATATTAGTTTGCACACTCAACAACGTCCAATACACTTTGGTTTCCTTATATGCACCGAACCAACGTCAGATGTCCTTCATCCCTAGTGGTCTGTGCAATGCCCTGCATGCACTTTTATATTATAAATACTGTTTTTTACTGCCTGGAATTTGGAGATTGTCCATAGCAACCAAAAAGTGTCAATTTTTCAGTGTTTTAGGATTTTATTACATTATTGAATAATTTTTATTATTCTTTATTATATTATAAACTTTATCATACCCGGGATGTCTGCTAGACTCTGGTTTGAACAGATTTAAGAGCGTTATTCCTAAGAATTACAGGACTACAAAATAAAAGCCAGATTTCCGTGCAAAATAATTGTACCGCTTTCAGCACCTAATTCCAGACTGAATCATACCGCCAGGGAGGTTAATGATCCTTTCACGGTCCCTGAAACATTAAATGTTATCAATAAACTCCCAAACTCCAAATCCCCGGGACCAGATGGACTTAATGGGGAATACTATAAATCTTTTCAACACATTTTAGCTCCCACACTTTGCAAGGTCTACAACTCCGCTGTGACTTTCTCCTCTTTCCCCTCAGAGATGCTGAGTGCAATAGTTGTCACACTTCCAAAACCTGGAAAAGAACCAAATGCCCCCCAAAATTTCCACCCCAATTCCCTTCTAAATGTAGATGTCAAGATCTATGCAAAAATGATAGCCAACCGACTGATTGACATTATCCCCACTCTTATACACAAGGACCAATCAGGATTCACGAAAGGCCGCCAATCTTCAGACACCACTAGAAGGATGATAGACATTATCCACCACGCAGGGAGTTCAGGTACCCCCTCTGTACTCTTGTCCCTAGACGCTGAAAAAGCATTTGACAGAGTACATTGGGGGTACGTGTCTTCTATACTACAAAAGTTCGGTTTTACTGGTCCAATACTTAACGCTATTATGGCTCTATACTCCTCCCCCTCAGCCCAGGTGTACTCAGCTGAGACACTATCTTCCCCGTTTGCTATCTCCAATGGCACTAGGCAAGGATGCCCCTTGTCCCCTCTAATATTTAACTTAATAATGGAACCACTTGCACAATCCATCCATACGATCGATCTAATAAAAGGTATATCCATAGGAGACCGAGCACATAAAATTAGCTTATTTGCGGACGACGTAATACTCATGATCTCTGACCCTATAACTTCCCTCCCGGTGGTCCAAAAGACACTAGCCTGGTTCAGCAATGTTTCCTACTATAAAGTCAATGACACAAAATCCTGCATTTTGAACTTAGGAGTCGACTCCACTACCAGTCTGATTTTACAGCAACAAACGCCATTTACATGGGCAGATAAAAGCATAACTTACCTTGGAGTCCAACTAACCAAAACGACAGCAGAATTATTTTCCCATAACTTTATCCCCTTTAAGGCCAAACTTCAAGAATATTTACGCAGGCTGGCGTCTTTCGAGCTGTCATGGATGGGTCGCCTAGCGGCCTTCAAAATGCTACATCTCCCCCAAATCCTATACCTGTTCAGGACACTCCCTATTGTTATCCCTGCCAACTACTTCAGGTCCCTACAATCTATACTCTCCTCCTATATGTGGCAAGGTAAAAACAACAGAAGCGCGCACACGAAACTGATTAAACACCGTAGGGCCGGGGGTACTGGTTATGTAGACTTCCAGGACTATTATATGGCATCAGTATTAACCCAAACTAAGGATTGGTTATCATCCTCTCCACTCACGGTGTGGGGACAAATTGAAGCCTCTCTCATCCCGGGGAAAAATCTCTCTGCATGGCTTCTCTCTAATCCTAGACCTCCCCCGCTGTACTTACATATTCCCCCAACAATGGTCGCTACAGCTCAAGTTTGGAAAAAATGTGTCCGCCTCAGTCAAGACTACCCTACTAAAACCGCCATGCAAATCCCCCTACTATTAATGCATTACAAAGTAGACCTAATATCATTTAACCAATGGCAGCAGAAAGGCATCTTATATATTAATGATCTCTTCACCAACAACAAACTTAAAACCTTCCATGATCTACAAAAGGAATTTCACATCTCTGACACTGGCCTCTACCTCTATCTCCGGGCAAGACACTACCTACTCGCAACGCCAAAGTGGACTTGCTAAATACCCCAATCTGCTTGGAAATTTTTCAAAACCCAATCAAATAACAGTAAAGGCATTTCCCTCTTTTATAATATACTCCAGCAGAAAAGTGTATTTACCAAAAATAACTATATGCTTGCATGGGAATCAAAATTAGGCCACGGGTACACAACGGAGCAATGGGCTAAAGCATACAACTCCACCTTCTAATTTACCAAATGCTCCAATCTATGGGAGCTATCCATTAAGATAACACAGCGATGGTACTTGACTCCTGCAAGGATATCAAAATTCTGTAAATCGCAAAGTGATCAATGCTGGAGACAATGTGGCAGCAAAGGGGACATGCTCCACACATTTTGGAGCTGCCCCAGTTTGGTACCCTTTTGGGAGCCAATTTTCCACCTACTATCTGACATAGTCCACATACCAATAACACCACAACCCAGTCTAGCACTTCTCTCCCTAGACCTGGATAATTATCCTAAACAAATTGCCTAACAACTAACTTCCTAATACTAGTACTCAACAAGACAATACACGGGTACTCAACAAGACAATACACAGGTACTCGCAGACCATCATGCACTCACAGACCCACGTGCACTCACAGACCATGTGCACACAAAATACACAAGTATACACAATTACTAATGATCCACACACACTACTCAGACAAAACTTAGGCACTCACAATAGAAGATACTTGGCTGATCTTACACTATGCTCTGCAAAACCATTGGATCTAGGGTAATTGGGACTGCTAGTGATGTGTTGAAAATCCTATTGGTGAGCAAAGTTCTTGAATTCTCTACTTGAAAATGATGCTGCATTGTCAGTCATCAATTGATAGGGAATTCCATGTGTGGAGAATAGATGCTTTAATGTCCTGATCACTGTGTTACTGGAAGTGTGTGGGAGGCCATCAAATTCCCACATGCCAGCGTACGAATCTACCAAGACCAGGTAATCCTTGTTTGACAACTCAAATATGTCAACTGCTGTGAAAGACCATGGTTTGTCAGGTATTTGGTGAAGAGTTAAAGGTTCTCTCATCTGGTGCTGTTGTAGAGCATTGCATGGAGCACATCTGGAAACTCCTCTTTCAATGGGCCAAAATATGGTTTCATCTGCCCTTCACTTAGTGGAATGAATGCCGGGATGACCTTGATGGAGCTGTGTCAAGTAGTATTCCTGAAAAGAGTGAGGGATTACATATCTTTGACCAAGCATGATTAATCCATCATCCACTGTCAATTCATCCCTCAAAGAGTAGAATGGTTGTATATCATGTGGGATTTCCTTAAAGCACCAGGCCACCCATTGAGAATGATGTCCATGAGGCGCAGACAGATGGCATCTTCCTGTGTTTCTTGCTTTCGTTTCTGAAACCTTCTGGATGACAACACCTCATTCAGAGCCAACATCATAATCCTCAATAGCCTCAGAGTTATCAGAAGTGGCGAGGTGTGCATGTGAAAGAGCATCCACAACAAACAGTTCACGGTCTCGTTTATAGATTACATTAAGGTGGTAGCATTGAAGCTTTAGCATCATTCACTGGATGCACGCAAATGCTGTATGCAGGGGTTTTCTCAGTATGGTTATGAGTGGCTGATGATTCGTCTTCACAGTCATAGGGTGGCCATAGATATAATCATGGAATTTTATCATTATTTTTGTCCAACACCAGCCAGCATCTTGGCGCAGAAGCTGATGGAATGGAGATGTTATTTGACTGTAGTGATGAATGAACTTCGAGAGATAATTGGTCATGCCAAGAGACCATTGCAATCCATGTTTGTCCTCTGGACCAGGCAATTGATGGATGGCTTTGTTTTTTTCTGGGTCAGGCTTGACACCTTTATCCAAGAGAGGTGTCCAACATATGGCACCTCTGAGACCCTGAATCAACATTTGGTAGGGTTGAGCTACATATTGATGGCTCTGACATGGTCTAGTACACATTTAAGTTGTTTGTCATGTTCCTCAATGGAGGATCCCCATATCAAGATATCAGCCACGACTATTTCACAAGGCCAGCAAAGAGCTGTTCCATACAGTACATCTCTGAAAGACTTTGCTTCCAGTTGAAATTCCATATGGCATTCATAAGCATTTGTATCTCCCAAATGGGGTCATAAATGTTGTGAGTAATGAGGATTCCTCATCCAGAGGGATTTTCCAGAATCCACATTTTGCATCTAGAAAGCTGAAGAACTGTGCCTGTGGCATATCAGCGATCACTTGCTTTACAGTCTTTGATGGGCGATAAGGCCTCAGGAGAGCCTTATTGAGGTGCACAGAACCAATGCATATGCGGACAGTGCTATCTTTCTTGACTACTGCTGCCATGGCAGACACCCAAGGGATAGCCTCCTGCACTGGTGCAATGATGCCCAGTCTAGTCATCCTTTCCAACTCTTGCAAGACTTTGTCTTTTATAGCCAGTGGGATCCTTGGAGGGGCACACACAGTAGCCTGTACCGTTTCATCTAAGCGCATGTGATACATGACTGGAAGTTTACCAACAGTGTCAATACGAAATAAGTCCTCATAATTGGTCATCTCAGAAGCCTGTTGTTGTACTGCATGTACTTCTGGACTGAGTTGGATTAGATTTAAGCGTATGCTGTCTAGTAAGCCTAGCAGGCTCTTAACATTTCTGTCCACAATGTGGAATAGCACTTTGTCCCCTGATAGATCCAAGGTAGAAGTGCCCAGTGTCTGAATTGTTTGACCACCATAAGCTATGAGGTTTACTTTTTTTGACTGATCAATTTCAGTTTTGGGGTCAATGCTGTGCAATGTGGATAAGGACATGACATTGCATTTGGTATCAGTGTCAATTTTGAACTTGACATGTTTGTTTCATGCTGTTGAGAGGGTGGTGAATATTTCTCCTTTATTTGCACTTAGGTCCACGCTTTCACAATGAAAACAATTTTGGCGATCATCACTTTTCACTTCAATAATTTTGTGCACATTTGGTTGTTTAGTGTCACTAGATGGTATCATCTATACACCTCTATTTTGAGGCTTGGACCTATAACATTTTGCAAAATGATTCCATTTGTTGCATGAGTTACAACTTTTGTTAAAAGCCAAACACTTGTTGTGCTCAGCACCGTGTTCACTACCACAGTTGCTGCATTGACTTTTGTGCTGTTGCACCACAAACACTTCTGCCTCTCTTTCAGTTCCTTAGTGGCCCTTTCGGAATGTTCAAGCAAAATACATATTCTGATAGCTGATTCCAGTGTCAAATCTTCCTCCTTAACAACTGAGCACAAACTAAATGCATGTCTGTGTGTTATCACATTACATTGTGGTAAGTAAGAATATCTCATCAAATTTCTTGATTAAGACATCGAGATCCTCTTTGTCCTCATTATCTTGAAAATGAAATGACTCATATTTATCTAGTGCATCTGAACCAGCAAAACTGAGAAGAGTGTAAGCTTGTACCTTTTTAACCTGTCTGAGAGTCCTGCTTTGCTGTACACTTCCCATTCTCTTTTGAATTTCATCCAGTTGTTAGCAATGTCATTAACAAAGATCAGGGGTTGTATGTCATGTAGATTCTGAGCCATGATGTTTCAGCGATCTCACTTCTGTCACCATGTAGATTTTGTAGAAGCAATGATGAATCGTCAGATGAACCTTGTAAAGAACTTGTTCATTTTCCAGCCAGCAGTGAGCCATATGTAAACCTTTTTTTTTTTTGTTTCACTTCATAACTTCCTACTTCCTATTCCCACCCCCAGGTCTTCACACATCTATGTAAGTTTGCAACACATACATATTCTACAAAAATAAAGGGCCCCACAATGAGAGTAAACAGCTTTGTGCTTGCAGGGAAGGGGGGATCAGGGGACCTTTCATGGTTTCTTGCACCAGGGCCCTAAAGGTTCTAGTTAGGCCTCTGATCTAAAGGAATTACAGCTGTATTAAACCCAAAACCAAAATGTAATATATTGCAGCTTACCAAATATTAGATGTGTTGGCCACATTTGTTTACTTTTTTTAAGCTTTTTCCCCCCTCTGTTTTTATAATGTGATCTGCCAGTACATTTTTAATTAGTGCCTAAACTCTGGATGAAGGAGCACAGGGGGCACCTTTGGAGAGCATCATTGTCGGTTGAGGGGAGGGGAGTGTTAGATGTACCAGCAGATTTAGATACTAACAAATTGAAGCTGAACTCCAGTTTACACTGCACTTACAGCAACAGTTTTCTTTCTTTTGGGATAAAGATTTAAGGTGAATAAATAAAAGCTGACCATTGTATGCATCCCCGTCAATAGTAAATGGTTTGCCTCAAACCTGTAACTGCTACATCTGCAGAACAGCTTGTTCTGTTGAAAAACAACAGTCAAACTGACCAGATCACTGGGTGAAAATAAAAGAAACACAGCCTGAAAAAGAAAATGAATGCAGCCATCACATCTAAGAACTGGTAAGCTACAATATAATACATGTTTTCTTTTGGGTTTAATACCACTTTAACACCTCAGAGAAAGAAGGGCCAACCAACTCAAAATTGCCACGACCAATGGTAGAGCATCGATGATCAATCATAATTCATAATCACAACTAAATGGATAAAAATTTCCACCTCAAAAGCTATGACTTACAGTTATTGAAGAGGAGGACCAACCAACCAACCATCCACTTTAACACAGGTGGAATACACACTACCCAAGTGGGAGAAAACTAGGCCAACAACTAAAGTGGTCAACAAAAATAAATGGTTAATGGTCCCCAGATAAACAGATCCCTAAGAGGAAAAATGAACAGACATAGTGGGGTTGATTTACTAAAATTGCAGAGTGCAAAATCTGGTTCAGTTGTGCATGGTAGAACAGTAAGGATGATAAACAATCCTTCCAACCAACACCCATAGGTATTACAGCCACACTGCAACCTAACTAACCAGAATGAAATATATGATTCTATAAAGCACCCAACCCACCCATGTAGAGAGCAGAATACTCCACAGAGGAGCAGGGACTCCAAATAAACTTTCTCAAGAAACTGAAAGCAAAGTCACAGAAGAGGATCTATCTTACCCTAGCCCACTTACACTAGGCCCCTAATCCATGCGCCCAGCCCCTAATCTACATGCAGGGCGCTAGACGCATGGATTTCATTGTTTTTTTTTGTTAAGCACATGATTAGAGCCCAAGGCTCTAATTAGCTTCAAAAAAGGGTGGGCTCGGGGCACAGAGAACCATGCCCTGAGACCACCCAGTTGTGTGACATTAGCAAATTAATATTCGCTATTGTCTTCCTGCTTCTCCTCCCAGCCAATTAGGAAGGGGGTCCTAAGACTCGATTGGCCAAGAGACCATATTGGCTGGCAAGGAGGAAGCCGCCGAGGAGGAGACTCATGGGAAAGCTAAAGCTTAACACGACCTAGATGGAGAAAGTGTGCAGCTGGTGTGCGGACGAGCAAGTAACAGGGGGGTGTTTGATTACCGAGCAAGAGGGGGAGTGTTTGACTGAAGGATGGATGGACCGATGAAGTGACCAAGGGGATGGTGGGTTGTTTTGTTTTCTGCCTCTCCCCCAAAGAAAGGATCACCAGCCGCCACTGCTTAGCACAGACAACAGTGTACCTCCATGGGAGTACAGGACCTTCCAGTAATAAATGCTTCCCAGAAGGAAAAATAGGAGGGACACTCAAGGCAGAACCGTTAATGTAAAAAGGAGGGATATAAAAGAAGGGGTCTGAAAGTTATAACCTTGTCAACAGTGTGGTCATGCATTACACATTTAAAACTGTCCAGTGTAGGGAGTAGGTCACCCAGTCTGATATAAGGGATCATCTTTCCAATATGGATGGGCCGAAACACCCCCTGGTTCGGTTTGCACCAGAACATACCGAACAGGCAAAAAATTTGGCAGAACACACGAACACCGTTAAAGTCTATGGGACACGAACATGAATAATCAAAAGTGCTCATTTTACAGGCTGAAGGGCCTGGTATGGAATTTGGGGGACCCCCATGCAATTCTTTTTGGGGTTCCCCTTAATATTCATACCAGATCCAAAGGACCTGGTAATGGACTGGGTGGATCCAATGCCATTTTTTTCAAGGACTTATTTTATCTGTATTGGCGGGATCGACAATTCATTATAGCCGCGAGTACTTTTAAATGACTTTTTTTCTGTTAGAAATGTCATTTTGTGCAGGGACTGTTCAAAACACAGGAAAAATGTGCCACTTTACAGGCATACTATAGACACCCCCCAGGTATGAAACTTAAAGGAATATTTCACTTTTATTGTTTCACTTTAAGCATTATTACAATCACTGCTCCCGAAAAAACGTCAATCTTTAAAACTTTTTTTGCATTGATACATGTCCCCTGGAGCAGGACCCGGGTCCCCAAACACTTTTTATGACAATAACTTGCATATAAGCCTTTAAAATTAACACTTTTGATTTTTCATTTTAATATCCCATAGACTTTAATGGTGTTTTCCGGCGGCTTTCGATTTTTGCCACAAACACCGCATAAGTTCGGGCCGAACAACCAAAACGTATTTTCTGGCCGAACCATTCGCCCATCCCTACTTTCCAATAGGGGTGTCCTTCCAGACTGGGGGTAAGGACCAGTCCAACAAATAGTGTCCAAGACTTTTTTGGTTTTAAGAGATCAGCTTGGTGCCTTGTCCAAATTTCAGACTCTAATTCAGAGGAAGAGACAAAAAAGGACAAAAGAGGCCAATGTAATACAACAAAAAAAAACTGTTTTGTTTTTATTCATATCAAGGCTAAGATCCCAGGTGAGAGAAAACCTGGCTTGCATGAAATGTCAAATTCTAGGAAACTGTCTCCTCGGGGGGAGGTCTCCGGAGTGTTCCACAATGGGTATGCCAGGAAAACGCCTGAGGGTGGCCATAAGGATCAGTATTTTAAGAAGAATCCAGAACTGATGGAGGACAATAAAAAGTTTCAGGTCCTTACCATAGAAGGGAGCAGAAGTAATTGATTAATTTTGACCTTGTAGGTTAAAAGGTCCCTCAGGAGTGAGATAGGAGCACCGCAGGGTTTGAAAACATCTGTGATGGAAAAGGACTCTTCTGCAGGGAGGAGTGAGAGCTCAAGTGGAATACCATTCTTAAGGACAGACTGCTATCACAATAGGAATCAGAGATCACAGATTGTGGACAGTGGAAGGAGATTCAAGGGTCTAGAGTGGAAGCTACAGGGGGAAGCCTGGATACCCACGCTGCAAGGAGATAAAGTACCAGGATAAAAATAAAAAAAAACAGATCTCCACTTGCTAAAGGTTAGAAACAATTCCTTGTTAATTTAACTCATATGAAATTTTCTTAAAGTGGAGCTCCACCCAAAAGGGGAAGCCTAGTTTGTTTGCTCCCCCCCCCTTCCGCTGCCACATTTTGCACCTTTCGGGGGGGGGGGTGGAAACCTCTCAAAACCAGGTACTCGTTCCCCCTCCTGGGTAAGATTGCCGCAGTCGTTGTGTGGAAATCTCCCCCCCCTCCCCCTGCTGTCTTCTGGGAGACACATAGGTCACAGAAGACAGCGGGACCATTCAGAAAGCTGGCGCCTTCCCCCCCCAAGCCGATGGATGGGTCGGCTTCAGGTGCAGACATTGCGGGATCCCTGGACAAGTAAGTGTCCTTATGTTAAAAGTCAACAGCTACATTATTTGTAGCTGCTAACTTTATACAGTAGACTGCGAGTACTCATAATCTGAATCAGAAGCGATAATGGGAGCTTTAGGCACACATCTGAAGTATAACTCACAAAACACAATGAGGTAGATATACTAAAACGGGTGCACACAAAATCTGTGCGTGGTAGCCAACCAGCATCTAGCTTGTTCAGTTAAGCTTTTCAGTTTTAGTAAATGTCCCCCAATATGTAGTGCACTCTGCTGGCGTCTGATTGACAACTTACAGTGGTTAGAAGCTGGTTCATGCAGTACTTTTCAGCGATTACAGAAGATCATTTGGGGTGTACCATTGGGGAAGGATAGGGGTCACCCTACAAATAGAGCCTAAGACTCTGCTGACTGGACAAATAGACTAGACACTAGGCTCTAATAGACTGCTCAAATTTTGTCTGGGACCCTGTTGAAATTACCTAAATTTGAACTGAGGGTGGCTCCACAAGCACCACCCAGTTTGCCAAAAGTTGATTGGTAAATTATTACATCACGTTGTTAATATGGATGCAAATTTGATTGATTTCTTTATTGATCCACTGAAATTTGGTCTGTCTATGCCTGCCTTTAACTCCCACGAAGGCCAGACATAGATAGGCAAGTATGTCCCTGAGAATTATTCAAGTTTAGAAATTTCCAGGCTGTAGTACTGCAAACTACTTTTTAGAGAGACCCTTTTCTGACAGAACTACAAGGGTAGCCATTCTTGACTTTTTTTGTTTAATGGTTACCTGGCTGTCATGCTGATCTTTTGACTTTATTACCTTTTGTATCAATTCAAGATTAATTCTAAACCATTAAACAAGTAAAGTCAATGCACTCAGCATGCATATTAGTTCTGAGCCATTGAAGCCAGTACTACTAGAAGATTGTTGAAAGCCTGCTAGCAGCTTGTTTAAAGTGACAACCAGTTCTTCCATTAGGATCTGTGTTCAACATTTACAAACCGGAGTTCAATGGTACTTTAGAAGCTTCAACAAAGCTTGCTGCAATGCTCCACAAATATTTTGTAAATTATTTTGCTTTTCACACTGCTCTTAAAGAAACTGAATCCCCTTTAATGACATTAACAATTACACTGTATATACAGGCATACCCCACTTTTAAGTACACAATGGGGTTTATTTACTAAAGCTGGAAAGTGCAAAATGCGGCTCACTTCTGCCTAGAAACCAATGAGCTTCTAACCCCAGCTTGTTCAATTAAGCTTTCGAAATACAACCTGGAAGCTCACTGGTTTCTATGCAGAAGTGAGCCTGATTTTGCACTTTCCAGCTTTAGTAAATGAACCCCACTGTGTACTTAAAAGTGGGGTATGCCTGTAGTGCCTTTTAATCCTACCTAAAACACAATGACACTAAGAGGTTTATTTACTAAAGCTAGAGAGTGCAAAATTAGTCACATTTCTGCATATAAGCAAATCAGCTTCTAACCCCAGCCTGTTCAATTAAGCTTTGGCAAAAAAAACTACAAGTTGATTGGTTTCTATGCAGAACTGTGACTAATTTTGCACTCTCTAGCTTTAGTAAATAACCCCTAACTGACACTTATATGGACACTCACTAAACTAGATCAAGCCCTGATCTAGCTAACCTTTTTTTCTTTCTTTTTTCAACAAACTTGTATTTATTATTATTATTTTTGTGTTGTTTTTACAGACTTCTGCTCTAGCGAGGAGGAAAAGAAGAAATGGGGTTGATTTACTAAAACTAGAGAGTGCAAAATCTGGTGCAGCTCTGCATGAAAGCCAATCAGCTTCTAAATTCAACTTTCTCAATTAAGCTTTGATAGAAAAAAAAATAGAAGCTAATTGGTTTCTATGCAGAGAGCAACAGATTTTGCACTCCAGTTTTAGTAAATGAACCCCAATACTTTTCTTACTCTTCACAGAGGAGAAACACTGGGGTGGGTCTTCACAGTAGATATGCCTGTGATTGGCTAATCACAGTGGTCTCATGATTGGAAGTTGGTTCTCGCGATTATTATAGAACAAGACCCAGAGCTATCAGTAACAGCATAATTAAGCATGCTTACAGCAAAAACACAGGAGCACATGTATTTAAAGTCCACACAGTTGTAAAGGGGTTAATCATGCATTTTATTTTTAATTACGGTAATTGCAAATACAAAAGCACCCTTATTTAATGTTTATTGCTGAAAAATTAATGCCATAGAACAACATATTTTTACAACATTGACGCTCTTCTGTGTTACAGGCTGACGATCGCTTCCTTTGGGATTCATCACAGTAACTCCTGAATCACATCTATTTCCCCTTCTTCCGTAGCTGTTCTTCGAAGAAGTCATTGCAGGCAACGGTCAGAGCTGCCACCAGCACCACAAATTCATTGAAGTCAACTTCATTATCCTTATTGGAGTCCAGATCATTCATGATCTTGTCAACCAGCTGGGGATCCTTCTGGCACTGGAAAGTGAAATGGAGGATTAAAATGGCAAAAATGATTTGAGTGTAATCTACTTGTCGAAGGTTTAGTTTGAACGCGCTGAAGTGTGATGTTAAGGTGGAGTGAAGTGACTATAAACATCCAATTATGTACTGGGGAATTTAACATTTTGAAATTTTTGCCTAACTTAACATTTTAGTAAATAAAGCTCATAGTGTGATGATAATGGAAACCCTAAATTATTAGCTCCATCAGCAATATATTGCCAGAGTTTATTTACTAAAGCTGGAAAGTACAAAATTAGGCTCACTTCTGCATAGAAACCATAGAGCTTCCAGATTTTATTACCAAAGCTTAATTGAACAAGCTGGGGTTAGAAGCTCATTGGTTTTTGTGCAGAAGTGAGCCTAATTTTGCTCTTTCCAGCTTTAGTAAATAAACCCCATTGTGTACTTAAAAGCGGGGAATGCCTGTAAAAGACTGGCTTCCCTCCAAAATGTTGGCAGCATTTTGCACATATACTTGAGAGCCAATAATGACTGAGGGCTTGTTTATACTTGCTTCAAAACAAGGTTTCAGACATGCTTTATTAAAGCTCTTTGAATGCCAGTCAAAGCCCCCGTCACTAAATAAAATGGTTCGCTTACAGTCCTGTTTACACCTTGCTTTTGCTTGGTGCTTTGATGAGGCTTCGATGAGACTTTGGTGGAGCTTCGGTGAGGCTTTGTGGGGCTTCAATCGACCTTTGCCATAGACATCTATGGAGGCTTTGAAGACACTTTGAAGCACCACTGAAGCTACATGGGGTTTCATTTTTGAAGTAAAGCCAAAGCAAAGCAAATCAAAAGCAAGGTGTAGTTAGGACTGTAAGCTAACCATTTTATTTAGTGACAGGGGCTTTGACTAGCATTCAGAGAGCTTTAACAAAGCCTGTCTGAAGTCATGTTTTGAAGCAATGTGCGTTGGAGCCAAAGCAAGTGTAAATGAGCCCTTACAGAGGCACAAGTGATGACGTATTATTTCAACTTATTAAATTGGTAGAAAGAAAATCAGTATTGAGCCGCACTCTGTCATTCTGTAATGCTTTCTCCACTTTATTGAAAACAAGAGGACAGAAACACTACCCAAGATGTCTTCTTCTAAAACAAGTGTTTCTGTTCAATTGTTTTCAATAACATTTCAGAAGCATTACAGCCTGGCGGAATGTGGCCCGATATTGTTTTTTTCTGCTGGCTTATGGGAGCTTTTTTTTACAGAGCTGTACAGTGGGAGATTGGAGATGTTCTGGAAGGGAGTTTCTGTGTTTTTTACGTCGCTATTATTGTGTTCTGACATCTCTGTTTTCCATTGAACTATGCTTATTTAAAGAAAACTATGCCTACACATCTGTGTATTCAAAAAGCACAGTCCATGACGCCACCAATATCCAGTCTTAGCTAACCCCTTACCCTCCCTACAAGGGAATGTTCCTTTCCTTTACTCCTCATATGAAAGCAGTTAAAATGCCACTCCAGCTCCTGTTTTAGAATGCTAATCCTATTGTAAATCCCTGCCTTTCGGATGTTTTTTTTTTACACTATGGGCACTGGGGAATCGTTGCAGTAATACACACACCCTGTATGATTCTATAGCTCAGTACTAGGTTGCTATGTCAAAACACAAATAAACAATGTAGTACAAAAGCTAAAATTAAAACACTTCTAAGTACAGATCTAAAGAAAAACCAACGAAAGTTATAATCCTATATAAACTGCTCCCCTTGCAGTGTTTGCTTTCTATGTCAAATTCAAAATAAAGTGTTTTCAAAAGCCAATTCATTTGTGGCTCCAATCAATTCACGTCAATGCTTAGTAATGAACGAGCAGCTAGTGGGAATGACTCATAAGTATTATGTCTGGAGAAAAAACATGAGCCATGCGCAGCGAGTAATGGAAAGTTCTATTTCAAAATTGATAGCTGTGCTATTGTTTAGTTAAATGGAAGCAGAACGTTACAAGGAAGGCACAGTGGATTTTGTAGTTAGCCGATTGCCCTCTGGGCTAGTGTGCTTCAGTGAGGTCACTTGACCATCAATGAGGTCAGAGCCTTAACCCCCCTGGGAATAACTACTGCAAGAAAATATCATTGACAGCTTGGCTTCCCAGGAGGCTCTGAAGCAGCTGTAGCTCTTACATATATCAGGTGATAGAAATGGCTAAGTCAGTAGAATTCTTTACCACTTTCTATATTTACAGACTTGTAGAAAACTGAAAAAAGTACTTAAGACCAAACTAAACCCAAGCCTCCTAAATACACATACTGGACAGCATGCAATTTACCAAGTGCTGTAACCCATAACAAGTAAATTGGAATTCCTTTATTTGTTTATCGGGTGTCAGTAAATTGAAATCGAATTGATTTGCTATAGGCTATTTGTTATTGCACATCACCATTGTTCTTTGTACTGCCCGACAGCATTGTTTAAAACCTTATAGAATGACAAGGTATAAATGAAATTGATCACCATGTGATATTTTAATGGGGTGGAAGCAGTTAATATTCTATTCTTTGAGGTCTTGGAATAAATTTGAATGTGGTGTCAGCGTCTTGTAAAGTGACGGCAGAGCAAATGAAAATAAACTGTCCTATGCAAAGTCTGTCTGGTTAGGATTAAACACTAAGGACAGGATATAGCACAAACAATCTGTGTCATCTGTATAGTGGCATAATAAAAAAACATGTATTTAAACAGTGGCTGCTAACTGCCGAAAATTTTACTTTTCCAGTGTAAAATACATACAATGACACGCGACAAAAAAACATGTAAAATCAAACACATATAATAATCTAAAACCATGGATTTAAAACTTTTATTGAACTGTGGGGTTGATTTATAAAACTGAAGAGTACAAAATCTGGTCAGCTCTGCATAGAAACCAATTAGCTTCCAGTTTTATTTTTTTTATTTTTATTAAAGCTTAATTGAACAAGCTGAAGTTAGAAGCTGATTGACTACTATGCACAGTTGCATCAAAGTTTGCACTCTTCAGTTTTAGTAAATCAACTCCTTAGAATTCCAGCATTCTGCCTATCTGGAGTTTATTGGCAGCTTCTATATTTCATCCCAAAACAGAGAGCATATTAATTATATAACCATTTTTTTTAAATATTAGGTCACTTCCAGAGCCCAGGTTATGACTAAAGCTCCTTGAATAAAATTATTTATATTGGTGACTTTCAGTTTTGACAAACTTTATTTTTTCAATCAAAATGGGTTTTGCAATTGACCTAACATTCCCTTATCAGGCCAGAGAAGCATTTTAAATTTTTGTAAATACATTGATGAATAAAAAGGCAGTGCAATTTTTAATTTATTAGTGAAGATATCCAATAAACTCTGCCTTTTATTGGTAAAACTGTCGCAATCAGTTGATTCTATTTTGTTAATCATCACTGTATCTCTCTCAATCTCCTTTCCCTTATATCCCCTTATATAATGATTCAGTAAATTCAAAAAAAAGTTGTCAGCAAAAGTTTTTACTATGGTAGCCACTTTTTTTTCTCTATACTTCTTCCCCGAACAACATGTGTGCGCCTCATACTTACAGCAAGGAAGTCTGTCAGTTCGCTCTGCAAGAGTTGCTTCAGTTCCCCTTTGTTCAGCTTGTACTTGTCCCCCTCTTTGCCTGAGTAATGGTGAAAGATTCGGATCATGGTATCCATGGCACCTTCCAACTGGGTAGGCATTTTCGCGATGATTATCTAAAGGTTATAATAAAAAATATTAATGTATATCCTTTTTCTTTTTTTTTGCATGTATATCAAGATTTTTCTATAGCATTAAATTATAAAAAAAAAAAAAAATGAATAATACTAGCGTCAAAGCAATAACCACTCTAAATGAAATAGAAGCACATTTCTCTGGGAGGCTACAGCACAGTTGCTTCTTCTAGGAAGTGGGCAAGTCTGAAGGTCCTGATGGAAAGAATATAAAACAGCTTCATACCTGTGTGGTCACAAACAAACGGAGCCAGGTCAATTATAAAGACAGGAAGGCAGCTGGGTTATTTATACATAATGCCTCAGCATAGCACATGTATTCCCAAAATGCAAAATCTGCTTCGGCACCAATGAATACAGGTGAGCATCCTGCGTCATTCATAGCAACAGGTGGATTGGCTGCTGGCTTTCATTTTCCTCACTTAATATGCCTCCGTTTTGTATAACCTCATACTAAAGCATACCTGTGACTACCTGTAGCACCCAGGTAGGAGGAGCCCCGCCACCTCTACACATCTGCTCATTAAAACAGGTAGGAAATGAAGGCAATTAGTTGCTAAGATACTAGGGCAGAGGAAAATGTCCAAAAATAAACCAGAGGAAGAAGGGAATATATTTCTGCTATCTAAATGACAGTGTTTCCCTCTAGGGTGGAGATATGCATCGTCAGTAAATGCAAAAAACTGCATAAAAAAAGAATAACATTTTAATTTATCGCTTGGTGAAAATGTAACAAATATAACAAGCCAGTCTCTGTTTTGCAACTGTTATTAAGCAAAAACAATGTGTGCCTTCTGTGATAAGAATTTTAATTTTTGGTGTATGAAATAAATGCGGAATACAATATTATGAAAGCTAAGGCTAATTCACATTGTTACGAAGTGGTATCGCATGAAAACACACATTATGGATGATGTCAAATCTAAGATGCATTGGATGCTCACAAACGAAAAACTGACTGCCAAACTTACTGACACCATGGGGTTGATTTACTAAAGGCAAATCCACTTTGCACTACAAGTGCACTTGGACGTGCAGTCACTGTAGATCTAAGGGGTAGATCTGAAATGGGTGGAAGCTCTGCTGATTTGATCATCCAATCATCTGCAAGCTAAAATGTTGTTTTTTATTTTCCTTGCATGTCCCCGTCTGATCTACAGTGACTGCACTTTCAAGTGCATTTGTAGTGCAAAGTGGATTTGCCTTTAGTAAATAACCCCGACGGATCTCAAATGTATGCTTGCAGACTTCAATCTCATCCTTCTAGGCCTGTGAGTAGTCACTCAATTTCTCTTAAATTGACAGACCATCATCTAATCTTCTGCAATGCTCTTCCCCCACCTTCAGACCCTGTCCCCTCTCTTCTTATCTATCCCCCCTCTTCTGTCTTACTCTCTTTACTCAATTCCCTTTCTTGTTTAATTGCACACCAATCATCGTTAAGCTTGGGCCCTGAGCCCCAGACCGGTGCGACTTGTCATGAACTTTGATGGGTCCAAATTTCATGATAACCTGCACCCTATTGTCGGCAATGGAGCTGTTCAAATCGGTGCACTGCCACACCAATTTCAAAAAGATGTTCCTGCATTCATTTTGGCAATTTTAGGTGCGACTTGCACAGACATCTGTGCATGAAGTTGCACAGATATCAGCCAAGTCACTCCTAAAGTCGCACTGATATGCGGCTTTGAAATCGCGTGAGTTCAAAGTTAGAGTCGGTGTGAATGGGGGCTGAAGTCACATACTGACCAAATTGCCTCTATTGCCTCTATTGTATTGTCTACAGCTGCTCCTTTTTGACCTGTACTATACCACTGGCCTGCGTGTTTTGTTAACGCACTGGGGTTGATTTACTAAAAGCAAATAGACTGTTAACTTTTCAAACTGCAGTTGCACTCTGCAGGTGCAGTTGCTCCACAGCTGAGGTAAAGCTTCACTTTGCAAAAAATACCAAATCGTGTGCAAGGGGAAAAAAAAACAGCATTTTTGCTTGCACATGATTGGATGATGGAAGTCAGCAGAGCTTCTGCTCTTTTACTAAGCTCTGGAGCAACTGCTCTTGCAAAGTGCAACTGCTCTTTGCAAAGTGCACAGTCTATTTGCCTTTAATAATCAACCCCTATGTATCTTAATCTGGACTGTAGTGTCCTACCTTCCTTCATTTTCAATGGCACTTCAATGCACCTACATTGTAGTGTACCACAATGTATGGTAATGCACTACCATGTGTTGTGGTGCACTGCATTGCAATAATAGTGAATGCAACTTACAATAACGTACATACATTAAGGCACTGCAACAGTGTGAATCCAGCCTTAATACAATGCGCATTATTACACTGCATAATGCGTGCGTGTTAATGCAAAGTAACAGTATGAACCTGGCCTTAATGTACTTTTTATGAAATGCAACCTTTGTAATTAACTTATTTTGACGTATTAGAAGCCTCTTGCCATTTGCTCAGCAGCAGCACTCAGACTGGAAGAGGAAGGAGCAGGACTGTGAGTCCATCAGGTTTGCAGTATCCAAATGTGCTGACATGGAACATGCTGATAATGGAGAAAGCAGAGATAATGGAGTAAGCATAGCGATGACTTCAGCAATCTGCTGCTGTTTTTTCACCATCTAGTAAGGAAGCTGGGCAAGTATAAGAGGTGTCATTGCTGTGTAAAACTGAGGAATGGATAGGCAAAAATACAAATCCTTTGGGAGATAAAACAGACTCCTATTATCTATTTCCTCTCTGTATTCAGCAGTTTGCCTAAAATGTGGCTTTAAGTGCAGGGTGATTTTTTTAAGGATTAGTTATGTGTAGACAAAATTCTCCTAAGCCCCATTCACACAAATATCAACACCCTGACAATTATTTCTCATGCCTACCAAATTCTTCCCAGATGCTGAGGCTGAAAGGATGAGTTCATTAGCTCAATGCATGTGCTGAGCAAAGAGACCACTTTTCCTGGTTTACCTGATGGCTTGAACCCTGTAGTGCTTTGCGTTTTCATGGCTGCCTTGTGTAGGATCAATTGTTAGCAAGATGTTTGACTTTTAGGTATAGTGTGGCTTGCAAACCAAATGCATTTGTATTTTAGCCTTTATTCAGCTAAATGAGAGATTGTTTTTTTTTCTGGTCAGTCTGAACTGAATGTCCATGGATAAATTGGGTTCTATGTACCAAGTAGTCATGCCAGTTAAATTTATTTCTATGGTCTCATGCACACAGCCATGTTAAAGTAAAACTAAAAGCAAAACTTTTTTTTTAATTATGGAGAGAGTAAAAGAGGTTTATAACCACTGTCATTTTTTGCCACTGTGTCCCATTGAGGAGATTTCCCTTCACTTGCTGTCATAGCCAAAACAGGAAGTGAGAGGCAGTGGTGGCTGGTGAAGTTTTAGGATGGTGGGGCGCTAGACCCCACCCTTCCTTTTTTACCCATCCCACTTCTCATAAGCCCCACCCCTTATGTAATCCACACACTCAGTCCCCTGTATTCCACTTGATTCCACCCATAGTGTCAGGAGTATAGAGCTTAGCATCACAGGACAGAATATATAGCTCAGCCTCACAGATCAGGGTATTGATCTCAGTATTACAGATCAGGATATATAGCTCAGCATTACGGATCAGGGTATATAGCTCAGCATTACAGATCAGGGTATATAGCTCAGCATTACAGATCAGGGTATATAGCTCAGCATTACAGACCAGGGTATATAGCTCAGCCTTACAGATCAGGGTATATAGCTCAGCATTACAGATCAGGGTATATAGCTCAGCATTACAGATCAGGGTATATAGTTCAGCATTACAGATCAGGGTATATAGCTCAGCCTCACAGATCAGAGTATGGAGGTATACATGATCTGTTCTGTATATAGCTATCTATATACACCCACCTTTATTCTTGTATATGGAGACCTTCCTCCATCATCACTGACTGCAGATATACATCATCTGTCCTGTATACAGCTATATATACAGTAACAGGACAGATGATGTATTTCTGCAGTCAGTGATGATGGAGGAAGGTCTCTATATACAGGAAGGAAGAAGGTGGGTGTATATAGCTGTATAGACTACACAGGACAGATGTACTCACAATTTGTGTATATTATCTGTGTAGTGTATACACACATCCAGGAAGACTGACAAGTGACACCTGATTGACCCTCAGTAGTCAGTACATGGTAGAAATCCCCAAAATGTATTTGCAGCCAGTGAGACACAATGTGGCAGTGGCACACTCACTGACACCCTGATGCTCCAGTCCAACCACACGATCACTCAGTCATCTGCCCTGGTCTGGGCCCAGTCTGCACTGAATGGAGAATGACTGAGAGCAGAGAAGCTCAGGGAAGTGTGTACCGGGCGGAGGGGTGTCCACAGCTGTCAGAGTAGAGAGAGAGAGACTGAGTGAAGACTGAGCCTGAGGCCTACAGCACCAGCACTTATCGTTACCTGGAATCACATAAGCACTGCTCAGGCTTTCCTTAATCCAACACGCACAGTCCACAGCACAGTGAGTGGTGGCCGGGAAACCGGAAGTGACAACACGGTGCCATAAAAAGCACCGCCCACTGTCCTCTGGTCCTTGCCAATCAAAAACAGCACAGGGGCCAAAGGGACAAATCATTGTAGAGTGGGAGTGTTTGCGGGCGCCCATGCGCCCCCTATTGACGGCCTGCCACTGGGAGGAAATCCCTCCAAAGTGAGTAAATCATGGTGTTTCACCAGTGTCCCCATTACAAGATTTCCCTTCCATTATTGTTCTGGGAACAATCAAAATTTGGGATTTTTTTTTTAAATGATAAACAAGACAAATAAAGAGGGGGATCTCCCTAATGAGGGACACAGGCAGCAATAAAAAACCTGACTTGGTATTCTAATCCATCTCTATTTTATCCAAAACAAAAGTTATACTTTAAAAAGTTGTCCATACTGCATCTGAAATCACAGACATGCACCCGTTTATGCCCATACAAGCTGAGATGTGGACATTCTGTGCCTGTGCATCTGATCACAAACAATAAGAGACATTTATGGAGCAAAGTAGCAATGTATGATGCAAATCAGGCTGCCTCTCACTTAGCACAGTCTCTGTAACAGGTTTAGAGTGTATTTGCAAACCCTACATCTGAATTCCTGGGCAGTCAACTACAATAGATTTGCAAAGTATAGAGCAGCCAAGAGAGGATATTAAAGGGGTTGTAAAGCTTTGTTTTTTATTTTCTAAATAGGTTCCTTTAAGCTAGTGCATTGTTGGTTCACTTACCTTTTCCTTCAATTTCCCTTCTAAATGTTTTTTTTCTTTGTCTGAATTTCTCACTTCCTGTTTCTCCTCCGTAAACTTCACACCATCATCCGAGCAGTGTTTAGTCAGCCAGAACAGCTTACTGAACAGCTTACTGAGGAGGAACAGGAAGTGAGAAATTCAGACAAAGAAAACAAAGAAAAAAAACATTTAAAAGGGAAATCAAAGGAAAAGGTAAGTGAACCAACAATGCACTAGCTTAAAGGAACCTATTTAGAAAATTAAAACTTAACCTTTACAACCCCTTTAAAACCTGACCTATAACCTTAAAATAAATCTCTCCTACAATCCTATGGCTCGTTGTACAACATAAAAGATATATGTTTCCTATTAATGTTTACATCTCACAGTAAATGGTAGACATGTGCAGACTAGAATATTTCGTTTCGTTTTTTCGTTTTCGTCCGTAAATTTAATTTATTTAGTTACTCCCGAAATTCGTTTTTATTTATTTCGTTTTTCGTGCAAAAATTGCATTCGTCCGAAAATCCACATGAATTACGGTCGAATCTGTCTTGGAAGGCTTATGGTATCTGTCGAATGGATAAAGAGGATTCGATGGAGCTGCTAAACTATATAGCCTATAGGCGGAGCATTCGATTGCCGAAATGTACGATTGCAGTGTCGTATAGTTGCGACGATCCCGTCGAATATTATTTTAAACGTGCAACGATCCCGTCGAATATTATTATAAACGTGCAACGATCCCGTCGAATATTATTATAAACGTGCAACGATCCCGTCGAATATTATCATTTTTTTTTTTTATTTACTTCCCCCACCCAATTCCAGTATCGTTTCTCTGTGTCGATTCTGTTCTCTCTATGTCGAATATTTACTCTCTGTCGAAGCTTTTCTATATAATAGGACTAATAGAGGTAAACGAAACTTAGGCACATTCGACCACAGGTTCAATAGACATATGGAGTCACGTCGAATCTCCTATTCTATATCGAACGGTCACTTCGAATCTCCTATTCTATATCGAACTGTTGTAACAACGAAAACGAAAAAAAGCATTTATTTATGTCGGATCTTTCGTTTTTCGGAATCTGCACTTTCGTTATCGTTTGTCAAAACGAAAACGAAAATACCTGAAATTCGGACGAAAATGCATTCGGACGAAAACGAATGCACATGTCTAGTAAATGGGTCATTCATGCAGTGGTGGCACAGGAGCAGAATGACCTCAGCCTTCAGTCATTCTGAATGAGTGAAGAGCAAGGCCATCCTGTGACTGTACCGCATGAATGACTCATTCAAGAGGAGATGTAAACAGTGGTGTGTATTCGGTGGTACAAATGCAGAATGACCTCAACGTTCAAGCATTTAGAATGACTGAAGGCTGAGGTGTGACACTGCTGCCTGATATTTACAGTGGCAGCGGCGCATAGGGTCCATTTACGCTATATGCATGGGCCCAGCGTACAATACGGCCAATTTAAACAATAAATGCAAGTTTTTCTAGTTTCGGTTTATGCAGCTAAATGTTATGGCCTAAAAGCAATAGTATGAATGGACCCATAGCATATAATACTGCTGCATTCGGATTCAAATTCGTCCAAGATGTTTGGAACAACCAGCCTGCCAAGTTTCTTCAAAGAGAGGTCACACCAAATATTGATTTGATTTGGATTTCTCTTTTGATCATTTACTTTTTTTTCTTACTAATTTTGTTAATTGATAAAAATAAACTATTAAAACTTTTATTTCTAAAATCTTTCTTAAAGAGTAAGTTAACCCTGAACAAAGTAAAGAAAAAAAATAAACCCTGCAAGGCAAAGGCATAATGAGCTAGTATTCATAGCATACTAGCTCATTATGAATAACGTACCTGAGATCGAAGCCCCCGAAACGGTCCTTGTTCTTCATCTCCGCCGCTGCCATGTATCCCGGAGTGACTACCAGGTCTCGCGGCTCCGGCGCTGTGATTGGCCGGAGCTGCAATGACGTCACTCTGGCGCATGTGCGGGGGCCTTCACTTGCGGCGCGCCCGGTGCGATGCCCTTTTTTTGTAAAATGTCTCCTTAACCGTGTAGGTTAAGGAGATATTTCTTGGACCTACAGGTAAGTCTTAATCTAGGGTTAACTGTAGGTCAAAGTGGTCTGTAAGGGTTTACAACCACTTTAACCAGTTCCAGACGCCCTATAGCAGATTTACTGCTACAGGGTGGCCCTCCTGTGCAGGATCACACACACACATACACACACACACACACACACACACACACACATATATATGTAAATCTGCACTTCTGCCTGCAGGGGGAGTGCACGTGACGCCAGCAGGCCACTTCTGCTGTGATTTATCATTCTGACAGTTGGGAAGGGATGCATTTTGTGGGAATAAAATCAATTTCTTCCCCTAGTAAAAGCAGCACACACGTCACAAAAAAACTGGTTAAGCGCACAGTTAACCCTTTGATTGCTCTAAAACAGTTTAACCGCCTTCCCAGCTAGTGTCATTAGTACAGTGACAGTATTGAAAAGAGAAATTCTATATTCAGGGACTTTATATGAACGCATGGTTTGGTAGGGCCAATGGTTCCATCCCAACACTGATGCCGCCAACATCACGCCTGCACTGCAGACGGGAGGGAGGAGACAGAGGGCGGGAGGGTCAGGCACGCACTGCCCGGCCCTCTGCCACTGGAACTCCCCCGATCTGCCCGCGAGCGTGGTAACTGCACAAATGGGCGCAACGGCGCCCATAGAGCGCCACGTGTCCAAAGGGGATGCGTGACGTTGACGTGCCACGATGGCATCCCCGCCCCCCAGACGTATGGGAGGCTAGGAGGGAAGCCGTCAAGCACATAGAGCGCCGCGTGTCCAAAGGGGATGCGCGACGTTGACTTGCCATGATGGCATCCCCGCCCCCCAGACGTATGGGAGGCTAGGAGGGAAGGCTGTCAAGCACGTCACAGCTCCCGGAAGAAGAGAACAGACCGGGCGGCAAAGTAACCCGGCCCAGCCACACCCACACCAATTCTGAATCTGGACATAACTAGGCCATTAAAATTGAATATGTAAAAGTTAAAACTAATGAAATAATAATCAAAAATAACTATAATGAAATGGTATGAAGGGATCAAAGAGAGTTCTCATAGGAAACAAATTTGCAAAGATCATATTGCAATTAATATATTAGTGCATATCCATGTGCTTCCATCCCTATTGGTTAGTATTGAAAGGAGAAATTCTATATTTAGGGACTTTATATGAACGCATGGTTTGGTAGGGCCAATGGTTCCATCCCTGGGGACTTTAATTGAAACTGTGACCTGGTACGGTCACACATTTCCATCCCTTGTCAAATCAAAAAAAAGGGGGGAGCAAAGAAGGGGGACTTTATATGAGGCACATGGTTGCAACAAAGGTAAATTTGTAAACACAATGGAAGTTTTATTGATTGCCCTGAAATACAAATAAGCATAACAGATAGATACAAATGATAGTCATGTAATGGTAATACAATAATATAGTACATAAAGTCATAAAATAGTGGTACATGCTATGGCAAGCAAAAATCTTCCAGAGTTCACCGAATATATATAAAAAGTTGAGCAGTAATATCAGTAAGACCTATGAGCTCCTTGGTTCCATGGTAAAAAAAAGTGTTAAAGGTAAACTTAATAATCAGATGAAGTTGGTTGAAATCATAATGTATGGCAGCTCTACGTGTTTCTTGGCTGGGAGGCCACTCGTCAGGAGCAAGCACACGATGTATCTATAAATAAAGGATTGGGCATAAATGGTAAGATATAGGCAACCATGTGCCTCATATAAAGTCCCACTTCCTTGCTCCCCCCTTTTTTTTTTTGATAGTACAGTGACAGTGTATATTTTTAATTTTTTGCACTGATCACTATATTAGTGTCACTGGTTCCTGCAAAATGTCAAAACTGTCAATTAGTGTCTGATGCAATATCGCAGTCCCGTTATAAGTCGCGGATCGGTGCCATTACTGGTATAAAAAAAAATTCTAGTACATATACCATAGTTTGTAGACGCTATAATGTTCATGTAAACCAATCAATATACCCTTATTGGTATTTTTTTTAACCAAAAACATGTAGCAGAATACATTTTGCCCTAAATTTATGAAGAAATTATATTTTTTACGTTTTTGTATTGGATGTACTTTAAAATAGAATGTAAAAAATATTGTTTTGCTTTGTTTTTCAAAATTGTCAGTCTTTTTTTGTTTATAGCACAAAAAAATAAAAAACGCAGTGGTAATATCAAATACCACCAAAAGAAAGCTCTATTTGTGGGAAAAATGACATACATTTCATTTGGGTACAAAGTTGCGTGATCGTGTAAGTTGTCAGTTAAATGTAACGCAGTGCCGTATCGCAAACAATGGCCTGGTCATGAAGGGGCGTAAATCTTCTGGCGGTGAAGTGGTTTTAATTTACAGCCTTTTTTCACACCTGCCTAAAACTTTGAGACAGTGTACTGTATATTAACTGAAAACTGTTCCAGCTTTGTAAAGGCAAGTGATTGATGAAGCAGTTTGAAGGGGGAAGATTTCATAGGCCCTATATTCTTTGGGGAATGGTAACAATTACCACCACTATGGTAAGGAATAAAATGATAATTAGCAGGATAAAAGGATTTAACTGCTGTAAACCTAAATCTGATTGTTATTTCTGACTGCACTTTCTACATCACTACTCTTTATACTGCGATACTAGATAAGATCACAAATGTTTTATGTGAAGTGAAGATCTGAACATCCTTTCTGATGTTAGGTAAAAGACTGAACTGCAGGCTATTGAAAGTCTTTTGCCTGAAGCTGAAGCATGATCATCATATCGTGATGTGATATTTCTTTTATTTTTATTTTTTATCAGATGCATGTTGCATAAACATTTAAAACAGAATGTCAGACTTAAAGTATACCTATGATGAGACAAATATGGGGGCGGCCATAGCTGAACTCATTCTAAAAACACTAGTTGCTGACCTGCTTGCAACAAAACCTTCTGACTCACCAATCCAAGTTTTCAAGTTGGTAATACATATCGTACAGAAGTCTAAACTTTTTATTTACATACTTGTTCTGGGTCAAAGACATGGGTCAACATGACAGTCAGGAAACCAACATGCTATAAAAGTTAGGTCAATGCAGACCAAACAAACCTGCCCCACACAGGAGATGGACGGTGGCGATCAGTGACCCCCCCCCCCCCACCCTCCGATGGAGACGGACGACGGCGATCAGTGGCCTTACCTTAGGAGGCCAATGCTGCTCCTCGATCCAGCTTGTTGAGGTAAGAGCTGTTGCCATTGCATCTCCTCCCAGCTGAACAGGAAGTGGGTCCTGAGACCCAATTGTCCGGGAGTCCTAAGACTCTCTGGCCAATCGGGTCTCAGGGCCTGCTTCCTGATTGGCCAGGAGGAGAAGCAGGAAGACATTAGCGAATGTTAATTCACTAATGTCCCACAACTGGGTGGGCTGAGGGCGCAGTGCTCTGTGTCCAGAGCCCACCCTTTTTTGAAGCCAATTAGAGCCTCAGGCTCTAACCATGTGCTTTGGAAAGAAAAAAAAACACCATTGAAATTCATGCATCCGGCGCCCTGCATGTAGATTAGGGGCTGGGCACAAGGATTAGGGAGCTGTGCTCCTGCACCCCTTATGGACAGGCTGCCACTGGCCAGTGCGAGTACATAATGCCTCTTGATAATCAGTGAGAGTAAAAAAAAAATGATATACTGTAGCACCTGTGGTCAGTAAGGGAAGGAATTATGCCCCATCATTGTTACTAGTGGGAAGAATAGCACCCCATAATTGGTGTCAGTGGACGATGAATAGTGTTCCAGAGGCCAGATAGAAGCAAGCAAGGGGCTATCCAGTTTGGAGACCACTGATGCAGACTGTAAGGGCTCATTTACACCAGTAGCCACATGATACAGCAGCTGCTGGAGTGCGCTGTGAAGGGAGTGGTGTAACACTGTGAAGGGAATTGTAAAAAGCATCAAACTTACCTTTTTCTTCTTTTTTTAAACTTTACTGAAATGTAACAAAATAAAATTTCAGTAATTTGTTTGCACTGCAAAGAGTTGAGATGTGGTGTAGTGCATTACACCACGTTGTGCTACATAAAAGTGCAAGCATGTCCTACCATTATCAGCATGCACCACTGCAACTTAGTGCCTTGTCTATGCATTGGGCAAGGCTGCAAAGCCCAGCGCATATGGTGTGATTGGTTTTGTACTCACTAATCCAAGTATATCACATGATATTAAAAATTATATTTATCTTAAGTGTTCAAAATGTACTGATTGACTGAATCCTAAGTTGTCTAAACTTTAGCTTCCCAAATTAGCCTTTGCTACTGTAGGAAATAGGACACAGTTAAGAGTAAAGAGATCTTGGTATTCAAATAGTTAACACCTGGACTGGAATAGTAAATCTTGACTTAATTCCCACTACAATCAACATGATTAATCACTTTATTCCCCAGTCATCTTCATACTAAAATAGATGAGAATCTTATGGGATTATCAATGGAACACCACTAAGCCCTTGTACACACGGTCGGAGAATCTGTCGGAATGAGTCTTATCGGACCGTGTCGTCGGATAATCCGACTGTGTGTGGTATGCATCGGACTGATTCCGTCCGAATCTCCGTCCGACCCAATTTTCCAACATGTTGGAAATATTTCCCGACCAACTGGGCCGGACGGACCTAATCCGATCATGTCTAGAGCATTTTCATCTCACCAAGTGCCACGCATGCTCAGATCAAATTCCTACATCAAAGCTATTGGCTACTAGCCTGAATGTAGTCCCATTGTAACTAAATTACATCATCACGTTCTGAAAGATTGGATTTTTCGCCAACTTGGCCCGGCCGTGTGTATGCAACAGTTCCGGACACAATCCGTCGGACTAAATCCGACGGGCAAAATCCGACGGATTTGGTTGGCAAAATCTCCGACCGTGTGTACGTGGGCTTAGAGCAATGCGGTCTAAAACCATGAATAAAAGCTCTTATAGTGAATACACCCACCACAAATGATGTAGAAATCACTTTCTAAGATACTAAGATTATCTGACATTTTTCACAAGAGTGAAAAAGAGAATATGAAGATTCTGTCATTGTCTTATATAACTGCCAGCCACATACGGTGTCTTGAAAAAATATTCATACCCCATGTTACAACCAAAAACGTAAATGTATTTTATTGGGATTTTATTTCTGACAGACCAACACAAAGTGGCACATAATTGTGAAGTAGAAGGAAAATAATAAAAGGTTTTCAACATTTTTTACGATTAAATATGTGAAAAGTGTGGTGTGCATTTGTAGTTTTTCTTGGTACATATGCCCAGTGGCAACGCCCAGGTAAAAAAGCTTGCATTAACAAAGGGCAGAAAACAATTATGAGATTTGGCTCCCATAAACTTCAATGGGATTCGAGTGCTATGTTCAGCAATTGCAGATTTTTATGTTGAGTTTGAGGATCATCTAGAAGGTCTTTGCAATTTTTGTGCAATAAGAACAAGGAATTGAGATTCACTTAATAACTATGTCTATTAAATGCCATCTGACAAAACAAGGTGATTTCTTTAGTTTGATTTTGAATTCAATAATGCAGGAAATGCAGTTTAAATATATACTTTTGAAATTATCCAGAGATTATCCTAAACCTTCAGATTTAAGATGTATGCCGTGTACACATGATCGGAATTTCGGCCAGCAAAAGACAGATGAGAGATTTTCATCTGAAAATTTGACCGTGTGTATGCGCCATCGGAATTTAGCTGGCCAAATTCCCTCCAGCAAAAATTTGAGAGCATGTTCTCAATTTTTCTGATGGAAAAACGTTCTAGCGGAAATTCCAATCGTGTGTATGCAATTCCGACGTGCAAAAACTCACGCATGCTCAGATTCGACTACGAGATGGAAGCTATTGGCTACTGGCTATTGAACTTACTTTTTCTAGACCCGTCATACGCGTTGTACGTCACTGCATTCTTGCCGGTCGGAATTTGGTGTGACCGTGTGTATGCAAGACAGCTTGAGCGAAATCCCATCAGAATTCCATCGGGAAAACCATCAGAGATTTTTCCGATCAAAATTCCGATCGTGTTCACCTCAATTATCCAGTCATGTGCAGTCCTGCTTTTTTTTAAAACAGATCTGCACATGAGCATTCAAAGTGGTTCTAAAGGCAGAAGTTTTTTTGCCTAAATGCATTCTCTGCATTGGGGTAAAAAAGCTTCTGCAAGCAGCTCCGCCCAACCAGCCCCCCCTGAGCCTGATCTTGATCCAGTGATGTGCACAAGAGTAGAGGCTCTCTCTCTTCTCATTGGCTCAGACACTGTCAATCACAGCCAATGAGGAGGGAGCTGGGGTTGGGGCCGAAAATAGTGTAATACTACTAGGTTTATTGTTAAAATCAACTGTCAATACACTTACATCAAAAAGGTTTAAAACTTGCCACCTTAGCGTACAAACAACCATAACTAGGTCTCCTATGCGACATCAGAAGTGGGAGGGGCGAAACGCATCAGTAGGAGACACACAGAGGAGAACTAGTTACGGTTGTTTGTACGCAAAGGCGGAGAATTTTGCGAGTTTTAAACCTTTTTGATGTAAGTGTATTGACGGTTGATTTTAACAATAAACCTAGCAGTATTACACTCTCCAAAGTGTAAAGAAGAGGGAGGGGAGCGGAGAGAAGAGCAAGAAGAGCAGGGATTAAAAATCCCCGGTCTGTGAACTTGCTGCGAGAGCCATGACAGCTTAGCACTGCTTGAGGTAAGTACAGCGGGGCTGTACAGGAGGGAGTGGGGAGGTTGTACAGTGTTGGTTCACCTTTCACCTTTAGATTTTTCCTGTAATGGTGAATTAACCCTTTAAACTTATGGTCATAGCCGGTAAACCCAGCTATAGGCAGTCCATTAAAATGGATGAGTGGGTGGATGGAGGGGAGGATAGGCAGACTGATGGATGGATTGATGAATATAGACTGTGACAGCAATAATTTTATTCAGTTCACCTTCACAACCTTCGCACAGTAATAAAAGTAAAAAGAGCAATATGCGGAATATAGTTTGATCCTATTTTACAAACAGTTGCCTGTGTGATGGATCAGTATTCAGTTGGGATTTCCAGGTTGTTCAGTAAGGATTAGTTCACACTGCTTTTGAAAGGTAACTTAGCAGCAGGTATCTGTTGTAGAGCAATCTGCCACCTGTCCCAGATCATGCTGTGTTACAACTTCATACTGACAAGTATTCTATATCACCTTCTGTTTAATTGCGAGCCTGCAACCTGACTCCAGCCTGAAGACATCCCAGCAGGTGAAAACGTAACGTATGGAAACATATTCCACTGGAACCTTCATTATTCACTCACGATCGGCCTGCTCCTGATTCTTCCTGCAAATATCTTACTCAATTTACCAAATAGTGAATTTACAACAGTTTTCATTCCAGTTTTAGAACTTGTAAATATGTGCCAGAAGGAAGTGCTTACCCTAACCAAGTATAACATTAGAATATCATCAAAAAGTTAATTTATTTCAGTAACTCAATCCAAAAAGTGAAAGTCATATATTTTATATAGATGTGTTACGCACAGTCAGGGATGAGCTTTATGTTCGAGTCCAACTCATGTTCAACTCAAACATTGGCTGTTCGCCAGTTCACCGAACAGCGAACAATTTTGGGTGTTCGCGGCAAATTCGAAAGCTGCGGTACACCCTTTAAAAGTCTATGGGAGAAATCAAAAGTGCTAATTTTAAAGGCTTATATGCATGGTATATGCATGGTATTGTCATAAAAAGTGTTTGGGGACCTGGGTCCTGCCCCAGGGGACATGTATCAATGCAAAAAAGTTTTAAAAACTGACTTTTTTTGGGAGCAGTGATTTTAATAATGCTTAAAGTGAAACAAAAGTGTAATTTCCTTTAAATTTCGTACCTGGGGGTGTCTATAGTCTGCCTGTAAAGGGGCGCAAGTTCCCCGTGTTTAGAACAGTCTGACAGCAAAATCACATTTCTAAAGGAAAAAAAGTCATTTAAAACTACTCGCGGCTACAATGTATTGTCGGGTCTGACAATACACATAACAGTGATAAAAACGGCATGGCGATTTCCCCACAGGGGAACCCCCAACCAAAATTAAGAAAAAAAAATGCGTGGAGGTCCCCCAAAATATCATTCCAGGCCCTTCAGGTCTGGTATGGATATTAAGGTGAATCCCGCGCCAATTTTTTTTTAAAATGCCGTGGGGATCCCCCTCAAAATCCATACCAGACCTGAATTTTAAGGGGAACCCTACACCAAAATGTAAAAAAAATGGCGCGGAGTCCCCCCAAAAATCCATACCAGACCCTTATCCAAGCACGCAACCTGGCAGGCCGCAGGAGAAGAGGGGGGACAAGAGAGTACCCCCCTGAACCGTACCAGGCCACATGCCCTCAACATTGGGAGGGTGCTTTGAGGTAACCCCTCAAAGCACCTTGTCCCCATGTTGATGGGGAGAAGAGCCTCATCCCCACAACCCTTGCCCGGTGGTTGTGGGGGTCTGCAGGTGAGGGGCTTATCGGAATCAGGAAGCCCCTTTTAACAAGGGGATCCCCAGATCCTGGACCCCCCCGTGTGAATTGGTAATGGGGTACAAAAGTACCCCTACCATTTCACAAAAAAAGTGTCAAAAATGTTAAAAATGAGAAGAGCCAGTTTTTGACAATTCCTTTATTTAAAGTCTTCTTCTTTCCATCTTCTTCGGGTCTTCTTCCTTCCTTCGGTTTCTTCCTCCATCTTCTTCTTCCTCTACTTCCTCTGCTTCTTCCTCTAGTCCTTTGCTTCTTGCTCCGATGTTCTCGTCCGGCATCTTCCTCCGTGGCGTCTTCTTCCCCGCTTCATTCTTGGGCCACTCCGCATCCATGGGAGGCTCCCGCTTTGTGATGTTTCTCTTCTTCTGACATTTCATATATAACGGAGGTGGGGCCATCCGGTGACCCGCCCCCTCTGACGCATGGGGACTTGACGGGGGACTTCCCTATGGCTTTCCCCGTGATGTCAGAGGGGGCGGGGTCACCTGTTACATAACCCCGCCCCCTCTGACATCACGGGGAAAGCCATAGGATCAGATCGAAGCCCAGCTCGTCTGCCATGATATTATTCTTCACAGCCATAACAGAAATTATACACCTGTAGAACAAGACCCATTCAAGTAAATAGCGCTGCTCTGCAAGTGTCTTGCAACCTGCACTTGTGTGGGGTTAAAGCAGGCTTTGAGGAAACAATATGCTGCCTCCTCGCCACCTATCAAATGCTCTTTGTAGAGCGATCCAAATGATGACTGCTTTTTAGAGAGCAAAACACATGTGAAGGAGTTCTTTATTTTCTTTAAATTACTTTTTTAGAATTTTTTTTTTCAGCTGCCCTGTGGGGGGTCTTTTGGTGAAATATCAGGGGTTTAAACCGATCTATGATGGTACACATTTGAGACAGAGAAAGGGAATGGTAACATAGATTTATGTGTCACTTTCTCTGCAGTCTCAGCTGCACTGGACAGTGAATGAATGGGACGCGGTCAGAGGCTTCCTGTTTGTTCACAATCTGAAGCATAGTAAACGCAGTTTACTATCCTTCAGCGATAAATGGACAGAGTGAGTGATCAGTACCAGCTGCTCACTGTGTTCATTCAGGTAAGGAAGGGGCTGTAAACATTACATATTTATTGGCCCCTGCTCTCCACCCTGAAACAATCCCTCTGTGTGGGAACAGGGCTGGTGCAAGGATTTTTGACACCCTAGGCCAGATGTTTTGGAACTACATTTCCCATGATGCTCCATTACAATGCAGAGTCCAAAAGCATCATGGGAAATGTAGTTCCAAAACATCTGGAGTGCCGAGGTTCACCATCACTGCCCTAGGCGAAACCTTATTTTGCCCTTCCCTCTGGCCCCACCCCTGGCTCTTTTGCCCTGCCCACCTATACCTCACCTTTTTAATGAAGCGCCCATCAATGCAGCCACATCAGCGCCCATCAATGCAGTTGAGCTGGACATTTTATAGATAGGCAAATCCTATCCTCATATTGATTAGTGGTTCCAAATTAATAATAACTACTGCAGTAGGGAACAGACACAAAAGATACACTGAAGGTTTTTATACACATGATTACATGGGTATCACATTAATATTACAGTTGTATGTTTATGGTAACAAGGGGCGTTACATAGGCAGGCTAATTATAATCAGGACTCGAAAGAATACAAACATGTACTGGTACTTGGTCTTTTCTTTCTTGCGGGCACTGCGATGTGCCAGCGGGTCCTCCCCTCCTCCCCTTTCATTCTGATTGGGAGGTTCGGGCGGACTCCACTCTGCACATCGACGCCATGTCACCTACGCCGTGCGTGTGACGTTGGTCTTAACGTCATCACGCCGGCGTTTTTGGTTTTTCCACTCTCCGTGTCTCTGGGAGGGGGGGTTGACGTGCCTGTCGCTGGTTGATGACCGGGGTTGGGCGCGGCCCCTCCCCCTCAGTCTCACGTACATGGCGTTGGCGGCATATTTAAACCCCATCCGGGGATGGCTGCTTGTCAGGCCAGTCTCTACATGGGGTCTGAACACACCAGTTATCTGGTCAGCTGGTTGTTGTTCCAGGATCAATATCAAGGTACATACTTGTTTACTCTTCCCATTCCTCTTTTTTTCTTTCTCCCTATCCTCACTGACATATTCCTTGTCTATTGCTAATTGATTATCCCCCCTTGTTCATTATCACAAACACATACCTTACTCTTCATTTTCACACTTACCATATCCCATGCACTCACACTCCCACACATACATCCATTCTACCCCCTCATACTCTTTCTGTTTTTAATATGTCAGCCATTCTTGCACACTCACTACTCAATATCACTCTGCTTTGTGTTCATCATTTTGTGAAGTTTGCTGTTGATGATTTATTTTCACTTTCACTTTTCTTAAGTATCAACACCATTTTGGCACACTTTCTCATGCTGATACACTCCTTCTGTGCCAGATATCGTATCCATTTATTTGCCGCCTCAGTGCCCGTATAGGGAGCTTGTCCCTGGCCCGCCCGGCGCCCACCACTGTGCGTTGCATTTTGACGCCTGGACTGGTGAGTCCGCTCTAACCAAACTATCTATTCATAATATAGTTTTATGAATTTACTATCTTAATTTACTGGTCAGTATATTATTTGTATAATTTTTATTTTATCTATTTTTTATAGAAACTTTGTGGTAGCATCTGCTCCTGATGAGTGGGGAGACACCCACGAAACGCGTCGAGCTCTGCATTTTTGATGCTCGGGTTATACCTGTATACGGAACCACATCCATAAGTCCTTAATTACCTATTTAGAAGTCCTTGACCATTTATTACAAATTAAATTTTGTCCTCATTTATGGGATGCATATCTATCATGTGCATACATTTGTCGATGTCGGACATGCTGTCATGGGCACTTTTCTGCCACATTACTTAATTAATCAATTTATTACTGTTATGTATAATTACATGTGGATACTATACATTATGTCATATATTATGTTTTTATTTTATTGTATCGATATTTATACATTTCATGAATTGGACTTATTTATAATGAGTAGTTCTTTTGAACATTCAATTAAATAAATTAATATGGTCCAATGAAATATCTCTGTCTTTTACTATCCAAGTGCTTCATTTAAAGTCCCAAACTTCCCTTTTTTTGTGCGTATTAATTACCGGGATGGAGGTACTCAACTGTACTTCATTTAAAGTCCCAAAATTTCCCCTCTTGTTGCTTATATATACATATATACCGGGATGGAAGCACTTGGATAAAAGGGTTTGGTAGTGTTCCTCTACCTTCCCTGTGTCTAAATTGTCAATATAGTGTTATTCTTAATGCTGAACTACTTGTATCCACATACATTTATTATATCCTTTTATCTATGTACACACTGTATAATGACAGCATTTACCGACACCGTTTAATATGCCTTATATGGATATTTAGTCATTATGGTTTGATGTATACCCACTGGCCGGCCGATTGTGCTCCGTGTGAGGCGATTGGGCGGTTGGGCGGTACTTGGTCTTTTCTTTCTTGCGGGCACTGCGATGTGCCAGCGGGTCCTCCCCTCCTCCCCTTTCATTCTGATTGGGAGGTTCGGGCGGACTCCACTCTGCACATCGACGCCATGTCACCTACGCCGTGCGTGTGACGTTGGTCTTAACGTCATCACGCCGGCGTTTTTGGTTTTTCCACTCTCCGTGTCTCTGGGAGGGGGGGTTGACGTGCCTGTCGCTGGTTGATGACCGGGGTTGGGCGCGGCCCCTCCCCCTCAGTCTCACGTACATGGCGTTGGCGGCATATTTAAACCCCATCCGGGGATGGCTGCTTGTCAGGCCAGTCTCTGCATGGGGTCTGAACACACCAGTTATCTGGTCAGCTGGTTGTTGTTTCAGGATCGATATCAAGGTACATACTTGTTTACTCTTCCCATTCCTCTTTTTTTCTTTCTCCCTATCCTCACTGACATATTCCTTGTCTATTGCTAATTGATTATCCCCCCTTGTTCATTATCACAAACACATACCTTACTCTTCATTTTCACACTTACCATATCCCATGCACTCACACTCCCACACATACATCCATTCTACCCCCTCATTCTCTTTCTGTTTTTAATATGTCAGCCATTCTTGCACACTCACTACTCAATATCACTCTGCTTTGTGTTCATCATTTTGTGAAGTTTGCTGTTGATGATTTATTTTCACTTTCACTTTTCTTAAGTATCAACACCATTTTGGCACACTTTCTCATGCTGATACACTCCTTCTGTGCCAGATATCGTATCCATTTATTTGCCGCCTCAGTGCCCGTATAGGGAGCTTGTCCCTGGCCCGCCCGGCGCCCACCGCTGTGCGTTGCATTTTGACGCCTGGACTGGTGAGTCCGCTCTAACCAAACTATCTATTCATAATATAGTTTTATGAATTTACTATCTTAATTTACTGGTCAGTATATTATTTGTATAATTTTTATTTTATCTATTTTTTATAGAAACTTTGTGGTAGCATCTGCTCCTGATGAGTGGGGAGACACCCACGAAACGCGTCGAGCTCTGCATTTTTGATGCTCGGGTTATACCTGTATACGGAACCACATCCATAAGTCCTTAATTACCTATTTAGAAGTCCTTGACCATTTATTACAAATTAAATTTTGTCCTCATTTATGGGATGCATATCTATCATGTGCATACATTTGTCGATGTCGGACATGCTGTCATGGGCACTTTTCTGCCACATTACTTAATTAATCTATTTATTACTGTTATGTATAATTACATGTGGATACTATACATTATGTCATATATTATGTTTTTATTTTATTGTATCGATATTTATACATTTCATGAATTGGACTTATCTATAATGAGTAGTTCTTTTGAACATTCAATTAAATAAATTAATATGGTCCAATGAAATATCTCTGTCTTTTACTATCCAAGTGCTTCATTTAAAGTCCCAAACTTCCCTTTTTTTGTGCGTATGTACTGAAAACTTTATTAGTGCCGTGTGCACAGTGAGGGCAGTGTGCAATACATATAAAATAGAATACAATAATATACAGAAGCTACAAATTTCCATTACACAGCCTACCAGCGCCCATCAATGCAGCCACACCAGCGCCCATCAATGCAGCCTACCAGCACCCATCAAATGCAGCCTACCAGCACCCATAAAATGCAGCCACACCAGCACCTATGAAATGGAGCCTACCAGTGCCCATCAATGATTGTTTGCTTGCTTCCATTCATTCAGGAGTCGAGACACAGACACAGTCCTCCTCCGCCGCTGCGCCTGACACTATGTGCGAACGGAGTGGTGGCTACCTGCTGATGCTGAGACTTAGTTGCTTGCTGCAGAGAGAAGAGAATAGGAACACCAGTGGCTGGGGACCCTAGGCAGCAGTGTGCCCTAGGCAGCTGCCTAGTTTGCCTAATGGTAGCACAGGTCCTGTGTGAGAAAGGCAAATGGGGTGAGCACTGCTTTAAAGGCTTTCCTGTGAGATCCTCAGCTGCCAAAAAATCCTGGGTGCCTGCGTGGGTCGGCAAACCCCATATGCAGGTAGAAAAGAAAAATGTATTATGCAACCCACAGAGGGTCAGCAGATGTGTTTCACACTCCAGTGCTTAATCCTTGCTAATTGCCCAGAGTGTGTATGCCTGTTTATAGCTTCCCAGTCACACTCACATGTGAAACCAATGGAACAAAAATCCAAGGCAGACAACGTTCAACGTGACCACAGAGCCCAGCAAACACATACAACACTAAACCATGCCATATAAAACAATATGCATGTATAAAAAGAAAACATACACAAAATACAAAGGAAACCAAAAAGTTTTAAAAATATATACACATGCATAGATATGTATGAGATACTGAAGAAAAGGAAAAAATTCTAAACATGAATATAAACCAAAAAGTGTGTAAATCTATGTGTGTGTGTGTGTGTGTGTGTGTGTGTGTGTGTGTGTGTGTGTGTGTGTGTGTGTGTGTGTGTGTGTGTGTGTGTGTGTGTGTGTGTGTGTGTGTATATATATATGTACACATATATATATACACACATGGGAATAAATATATGTGATATAAATTTTGAATATAGCTAAAGTACAAATCAATGTCACTCGATATACCGTATTTATTGGCGTATAACATGCACCCCAAGTTTAGGAGGGAATTTTAAGGAAAAAAACTTTTAGGAGGGAAGTTTAAGGAAAAAAGCTTTCATTTAAATGCCCATAAATGCAGCCTTATCAGTGTCCATCTGCAGCCTTGTCCATCATTGCAGCCTTGTCAGTGTTCATCTGCAGCCTTGTCCATCATTGTAGCCTTCCCAGTGTCCATCTGCATCCTTCCCAGTGTCCCTATACAGCCTACCCAGTGTCCATCTGCAGCCTTCCCAGTGTCCCTATGCAGCCTTCCCACTGTCCCTATACAGCCTTCCCAGTGTCCCTATACAGCCTTCCCAGTGTCCCTATACAGCCTTTCCAGTGTCCATCTGCAGCCTTCCCAGTGTCCCCATGCAGCCTTCCCACTGTCCCTATACAGCCTTCCCAGTGTCCCTATACAGCCTTCCCAGTGTCCCTATACAGCCTTTCCAGTGTCCATCTGCAGCCTTCCCAGTGTCCCCATGCAGCCTTCCCACTGTCCCTATACAGCCATCCCAGTATCCCTATGCAGCCTCCCCAGTGTCCATATGCAGCCTTCCCAGTATCCATATGCAGCCTTGTGTCATTGCAGCCTCCCCAGTGTCCTTGCAGCCTTGCTTAAAATTGTCGCTGATTGGAAACAAAGAGGAGCGATCGCCGCTGACATACACAAAGCCGAGTGAACTTCGGCTAGGCTAGGGGCGGGACTGCGAGAGGAGTCTAGCCGAAGTACACTCAACTTTGTGTATCTCGGCTCCGCTCGCTCCTCTCATGACAATCAGCAGAGATCAGTGGGGATCGACGTATAACACGCACCCACGATTTTCTCAGATTTTAAGGGGGAAAAGGTGCGTGTTATATGCTAATAAATACGGTATGTCCATATGCAAAGAGCAGTACCCCAACAGACCAACATATGTTGTAAAACACAAAGAGATTTCTAAATATTGGAATATGTAAAAGGTAATGTAAGCAAATGTGGGGAGACATGCGGGGACAGAGCTGGCCATGCCCACTCCCACCCCCAAATGTCCCCACACAATAAAGGGCTCAGGACATACAAAGCAATGAGCGAATCCATAGAGCGAGTATATATGATATGAATAACAAGAACTAATAACCCTATAATAAACACATCCAAGATCCTCCAAAAAACAAAACTAATAAAAATGCCCATAGCTGCATGCTGAAAAATCCAATCAAAAACAAATATATGTATACTATCTTATCTCATATATAACAGAGACAATGTCTATTTTTATCCTAGGTAAGTATATACACTGAGCAAAATTATAAACGCAACACTTTATAAACGATGCACATGGCCGCCGAATCCCAAAGGAGCCGATACACATGCCCAGCAGCCGTGATGTCTGCTGGGCACCAGTGATCGCTCCTGAGAGAGCAAGAATGGGATTTGTGTGTCTAAACACACAAATCCACTTTCTGTCAGGGGTGAGGAGACTGATCTGTTGTTTGGTCTCCTCCCCAAGTCAATCCCATCCCCCCACAGTTAAAACACACAGTGAGGAAACACATTTAACCCCTTGATCGCCTCCTAGTGTTAACCCCTTCCCTGCCAGTGACATTTATACAGTAATCAGTGCATTTGTATAGCACTGATCCCTGTATAAATGTCAATGGTCCCAAATATGTGTCAAAAGTGTCCGATCTGTCCGCCGCAATGTCGCAGTCCTGATACAAATCACAGATCGCTGACATTACTAGTAAAAAAAAATAATAATAAAAATGCCATAAATCTATCCCCTATTTTGTAGATGCTATAACTTTTGCGCAAACCAATCAATATACGGTTATTTTTACACTTATATATATGCAATATACGCTTATTTTTTACCAAAAATATGTATAAGAATATATATCAGCCTAAATTGATGAAGACATTTTTTTTTAAATTTGGGATATTTATTATAGCAAAAAGTAAAAAATATTGTGCTTTATTCAAAGTAGTTCTTCTTTTGTTTATAGCGCAAAAACTAAAAACCGCAGAGGCGATCAAATACCACCAAAAGAAAGCTCTATTTGTGGGAAAAAGGGACATCAATTTTGTTTGGGTACAGCATCGCACGACCAGCCAAATGGCAAGGTTTTTTTAACAGTGAGACAGAAAAACAACAAAAATATACAGAAAAATGCATTAAAAAATATGCCTTTTAATGCGTGAAATAAGTATATGATTCCCTATCAATCAGCAAGATTTCTGGCTCCCAGTTGTCTTCTATACAGGTATAAAAGACACCTGTCCATGGAAGCAATCAATCAGATTCCAATCTCTCTACTATGGCCAAGACCAAAGAGCTGTCAAAGGATGTCAGGGACAAGATTGTAGACCTACACATGGCTGGGATGGGCTACAAGACCATCGCTAAGCAGCTTGGTGAGATGATGACAACAGTTGGAGGGATTATTTGCATATGAAAGAAATACAAAATAACTGTCAATCTCCCTCGGTCTTGGGCTCACCTCGTGGATTTTCAACGATCATGAGAACCGCGAGGAATCAGCCCACAACCACACGGGAGAATCTTGTCAATGATCTCAAGGCAGCTGGGACCATAGTCACCAAGAAAACAATTGATAACACACTACACTGTAAAGGACTGAAATCCTGCAGCGCCCGCAAGGTCCCCCTGCTCAAGAAAGCACATGTACAGACCCGTCTGAAGTTTGCTAATGAACATCTGAATGATTCCAAGGAAAACTGAGTGAAAGTGTTGTGGTCAGATGAGATCAAGATTAAGCTCTTTGGCATAAACTCAACTCTCCGTGTTTGGAGTAGGAGAAATTCTGCCTATGACTCCAAGAACACCATCCCCATCGTCAAACATGGAGTTGGAAACATCATGCTTTGGGGGTGTTTTTCTGCTAAGGGGATGGGACAACTTCACTGCATCAAAGGGACTATGGACGGGGCCATGTACCATCAATTCTTGGGTTAGAACCTCCTTCCCTCAGCTTGGGCATTGAAAATGGGTCATGTATGGGTATTCCAGCATGACAATGACCCAAAACACATGGCCAAGGCAACAAATGCGTGGCTCAAGAAAAAGCACATTTAGATCCTGGAGTGGCCTAGCCAGTCTCCAGACCTTAACCGCATGGAAAATATGTGGAGGGAGCCGAAGGTTTGAGTTACCAAATGTCAGCCTCGAAACCTTAATGACTTGGAGAGGATCTGCAAAGAGGAGTGGGACAAAAACCCTGGTGAGACGTGTGTAAAACTGGTGGCCAACTACAAGAAACATCTGGCCTCTGTGATTGCCAGCAAGGGTTTTGCCACCATATACCAAGTCATGTTTTGTGTGAAGGGTTCAAATACTTATTTCACTCATCATCACTTCTAAAGCATATTAATTTATAACTTTTTTGAAATATGTTTTTCTGGATGTTCTCGCTGTTAAAATAAACCTACCATTAACCTCCCTGGCAGTATGATTATGATTGTTTTGCATAGAAATTTGGGGTTTATATTGTAGGCCTGTAATTCTTAGCAATAACACACTTGAATCTGTCCAAACCAGAGTCTAGCAGACATCCCGGGTATAATAAAGTCTGAAAAATGAAATCATAAATTATAATATAATAAATAATTATAAATAATTGTACCAAATAATAATATAACAATAATAAAAATTATTCAATAATGTAATCAAATCAAAAAACACTGAAATTTGCTCAGTTGCAGAATTGTCACTGTCATTACTTTTCAGTATTTTATGACAGATCTCCCCACAAATCGCTATCCCTCAATTCTGCGAGTGATTCCAATTTATTATCGCTGTTTTCTAGCTGGTCTAAAACCATTTTTGATGTAAAGGGACAGTTTTGGTTGCTATGGACAATCTCCAGTTTCCAGGCATAAAGAACAGTTTTTATTACATAAGACTGCATGCAGGACACTGGGCAGACCACTAGGGACAACGGGGATGTGAAATCTGTATGTTTACTGTTTGTTTCAATTGTGGAATTTGGCGCCGATCTCCGTCCCCGTGTGTCGCAACGCTCGCAGGGCACGGAGATCTGCGATGTGATGCATTGAGCGAGACACGGCTTGCTCGTACAGCGGGGAGACAACGCTGGATCCGAGGGAGAAGGTAAGTAAACCTCCTCCTGGATCCAGCGATGCAGTCCCGAGTCTGGCTCGGGGATACCGCTATTGGTATGAAAATTCCACCCCGAGCCAGACTCGGGAATACCGCCAGGGGGGTTAAAGATCTAGAAGCTGTCCTGCATTGTATGTTAATGACAGGAAACTCAGTGGGGTTGATTTACTAAAACTGGAGAGTGCAAAATATGATGCAGCTCTGCACAGAAACCAATTTGTTTCCAGTTTTTTGCTTTTTTTTGTCAAAGCTTCATTGAACAAGCTAAAGTTAGAAGCTGATTGGCTACCATGTGCAACTGCACCAGATTTTGCACTCGCCAATTTTATTAAATCAGCCCCAATGAGTCCCTTTTTGTCAAAGGGGTACAGAATGAGTTTACTTTTATTTCAAATTGTTCAGAGTAGCACGTAGTCTGCCCAAGGTCTGTTCCAAACAAAAATCTAGAAAGGAAAGAAATATTAATAAATATATTTAGGTGCGCTATGTGAATGGAAACAAATAACAAACATATGATGGCGTATTATCAAATTTGATTGGAAAAGTGGACTAAGGGTTATTCTTGAAGACTTTTTGTTCACTTCAAAACTTTCTATGTCTATAGGAATGTAAAAGCAACAGAAGCAAATCAAAGCAATTCTGCTGGCTCCTCTCCATACTGTGCATCGATGCTGCAATCACACCCATTCTTATGGGTAAGCTTAAAAGGAGTTGTAAAGTCTCAAAGTTTTTCACCTTAATGCATTCTTTTGTGGTGTAGCTCCCCCCCTGAGCCCACCTGTTACTTACCTGAACCCGATCTTTCCAGCAACAAGAACAAGCCCAGCAGCTCCAGCCACTGTCTCGGGTCCTTATTGGATAGAATCGTTGATGGCTCCTGCTGCTGTCAATAAAATCCAGTGACACGAGAGTCGGGGAGGGGGGGCGGAGCTGGGTCCTGCTGTCTATGTTAATGGACGCAGCAGCAGGACTCAGGAGCACTCCCGCATAAGTGCCCCCATGGAAAGCGGCCCTCCTTGGGAGCACTTGATGCAGACGAGGAGCCAAGAGCACCACCGGGGGACCCCAGAAAAGGAGGATTGGGGCAACTCTGTGCAAAACCCTTGCACAGAGGAGGTAAATATACCATGTTATTTTATTTTATTTTTTTAAACAAACCTTTACAATAACTTTAAGGCCCCATTCACATCTGGCTTTTTGGGATCTCAGGCAGAATTGCAGTGATTGTGCCCACGATTCCAAATTGCACTGCAATAGTGGCAAAGTGCACCAAGCGTGTCTGGGTGCCTTTAATTTTTAATGGCACCTAAATGCAGTGCAGTTTTGCCCCTTCACTGTGTACACGGCTCCTCTCCTCTCCTGACCCTCTCCTTGCACACACTGTTCCCCCCACCCCTTGTCATAAAGAGGACCTGTCACCTATTGGTCCCCAATGTGATAGCAATAAAGTCATGTTTTTTTAAAGAGACACATAAAAAAATATAGACAACAACAAAAATGTTTGAGCCCCACCCCATGTATGCATACAAAGAGTGCCTACGTACAACGGCGATTGCACTACACCTGTTATAAATCACCATACATGCCAGATTGGGATCAAAAATGTCAGCACCAGAGCTCCTGGATAACTCTGAACTGATGACCTATAGGGGCTTTTAGAGCATCTCCTATGGAAAATATAGCAACAAGGCCTGGGGAATGCCCAGGAAAAACCCAAGCCTACTTACCACCAGTTTGCAGACAACCAAATTAACCTGTCTAAGAGTACGCTAAAAACAGGGGTTTAGTCCGCACGCGTTTGCAAACATATGCGTAAGCCACAGAGCCTCGTCAAGGCACCCTGGTATCTGTGGTCCTAACACTAAAATATGAGTGTCCCCACAGTGGAGGCACATGCATTCTAATGGATAGATGAGGTCAGGTGGACTGAAGGGGAGCCCACCCCTTCTTAAAGGTACATGCAGCACACCAAACACCCAGCATGTAGCACAATGGCTGCAAAGGTGTTGGTGCATTGCTGGACCAATACAAATACGATATGAAAAACTCGCCACCCCCCTCATCTATAACTGGCTATAGCAGTTTAATTTGGTTGTCTGCGAGCTGGTGGTAAGTAGGCTTGGATTTTTCCTGGGCATTCCCCAGGCCTTGTTGTTATCTGATTTAGCCTTCCAATGCCGCTTACTGCTATAGCTAGCTATAGATGAGGGCGGTGGTGAGTTTTTTCATATGGAAAATATAGGGTATTAGGTTTTTTGCTGTTTCACGGGTGCATGCAATTTTAATGATTGACATGTTGAGTACTCAGTGCATTTTCTATCTTTTACCTGCATCTTTTACAGTGCCTTGCGAAAGTATTCGGCCCCCTTGAACTTTTCAGCCTTTTGCCACATTTCAGGCTTCAAACATAAAGATATAAAAATTTTTGTGAAGAATCACCAACAAGTGGGACACAATTGTGAAGTGGTACGAAATCCAGTGGATAATTTAAACTTTTTTAGCTAATAAAAAACTGAAAAGTGGTGCGTGCAAAATTATTCGGCCCCTTTACTTTCAGTACAGGAAACTCACTCCAGAAGTTCAGCAAAGATCTCTGAATGATCCAATGTTGTCCTAAATGACTGATGGTGATAAATAGAATCCCCCCTGTGTGTAATCAAGTCTCTGTATAAATGCACCTGCTCTGTGATAGTCTCAGGGTTCTGTTGAAAGCGCAGAGAGCATCATGAAGACCAAGGAACACACCAGGCAGGTCCGTAATACTAAGATAATGAGTGAAGCCTTCGCGCTACTAATTCAAGGTGAAAAATTGTATATGAAGAAAAAGAGGGGGTGATATTCCTCTTATAAACCAGTGCATAAATACATATATATAAAATATATATAAAGAGAGAAAAAGGTAATAATACTCTTATGACACGCTGCTTAAATATGTGAATAAGCAAAAAAGTGCACTTAACCAATCATTTCAGAAAAACGTTATACGTGTAAGTATGCAATAAAGTGCTAGTGCATTGCAGCTGGACCTATATGATATTACACAAAATACCACAATAGCAATTATAAATAAAGAGTGGTCCTGCGCAACCCAAATGTTACTAAAAAGTGCTACGTGCTTAAAACCAAAATTAATATAAGTGCATAAAAAATTATAAATGCATAAAAAATGTGCCTATTTTTTATGCATTTATCATTTTTTTATGCACTTATATTAATTTTGGTTTTAAGCACGTAGCACTTTTTAGTAACCTTTGGGTTGCGCAGGACCACTCTTTATTTATAGGTCCGTAATACTGTTGTGGAGAAGTTTAAAGCCAGATTTGGATACAAAAAGATTTCCCAAGCTTTAAACATCCCAAGGAGCACTGTGCAAGCGATCATTTTGAAATGGAAGTATCAGACCACTGCAAATCTACCAAGACCTGGCCGTCCCTCTAAACTTTCAGCTCAGACAAGGAGAAGACTGATCAGAGATGCAGCCAAGAGGCCCATGATCACTCTGGATGAATTGCAGAGAACTACAGCTGAGGTGGGAGAGTCTGTCCATAGGACAACAATCAGTTGTACACTGCACAAATCTGGCCTTTATGGAAGAGTGGCAAGAAGAAAGCCATTTCTCAAAGATATCCATAAAAAGTCTCATCTAAAGTTTGCCACAAGCCACCTGGGAGACACACCAAACATGTGGAAGAAGGTGCTCTGGTCAGATGAAACCAAAATCGAACTTTTTGCCCACAATGCAAAACGATATGTTTGGCGTAAAAGCAACACAGCTCATCACCCTCAACCAACCATCCCCACTGTCAAACATGGTGGTGGCATCATGGTTTGGGCCTGCTTTTCTTCAGCAGGGACAGGGAAGATGGTTAAAATTGAGGGGAAGATGGATGCAGCCAAATACAGGACCATTCTGGATAAAAACCTGTTGGAGTCTGCAAAAGACCTGAAACTGGGACGGAGATTTATCTTCCAACAAGACAATGATCCCAAACATACAGCAAAATCTACAAAGGAATGGTTCACAAATAAACGTATCCAGGTGTTAGAATGGCCAAGTCAAAGTCCAGACCTGAATCCAATCGAGAATCTGTGGAAAGAGCTGAAAACTGCTGTTCACAAACGCTCTCCATCCAACCTCACTGAGCTTGAGCTGTTTTGCAAGGAAGAATGGGCAAGAATTTCAGTCTCTCGATGTGCAAAACTGATAGAGACATACCCCAAGCGACTTGCAGCTGTAATCGCAGCAAAAGGTGGCTCTACAAAGTATTAACGCAAGGGGGCCGAATAATTTTGCACGCCCCACTTTTCATTTTTTTATTAGTTAAAAAAGTTTCAAAAATCCAATAGATTTCGTTTCACTTCACAATTGTGTCCCACTTGTTGGTGATTCTTCACAAAAAATAAAAATTTTATATCCTTATGTTTGAAGCCTGAAATGTGGCAAAAGGTTGAAAAGTTCAAGGGGGCCGAATACTTTCGCAAGGCACTGTATATTTTACCAACAAAGTGGGTCATTTATTGCATTTGTGTACCCTAAAGTTAACTTTGGTGTGTTTTTTACAGAAATGTTTAATTTCATAAACCGTTGCGCTATCATGTGGCATAAAAAATTGGAACTACCACAAATGTATTCTCTAGGATGTCTACTTTCATGAAATATATAATGTATTCTTCAGGCCTAAAGTAACTTTTAATCATCACAAAAAAATAAAAAAATGAAAAAAATGTCTCAGGGACTCAAGTGGTTAATGACTCCAGCTTTGCTACGAAAAGTCCTGCGTGCTGCATCATTGGTGCCGTTTTTTTCAAAAGCGCATCAAAATGGCACTTTCCACTCTAATGCCGCGTACACACGATCGGAATTCCGGACAGAAAAAGACAGATGAGAGTTTTTCATCGGAAAATGCGGCCGTATGTATGCTCCATTGGAATTTAGCTGTCCGAATTTCCGCCAGCCAAAAATTGATAGCATGTTCTCAATTTTCCCAACAGAAAAACTTTCTATCGGAAATTCCGATCATGTGCATGCTCAGATTCAACTACGAGACAGAAGCTATTGGCTACTGGTTATTGAACTTCCCTCTTCTAGTCCCGTCGTACGTGTTGTACGTCACCACGTTCTAAACAATCGGAATTTGGTGTGACCGTGTGTAGGCAAGACAGCTTGAGCGGAATTCCATCGGAATTCCGTCGGGAAAACCATCAGAGCTTTTTCCGACGAGAATTCTGATCACGTGTACGCGGCATTATTCTATGGGAATGCATCAAAAGCGTACCAGTGTGAAAGGGCCCTTAAGCTGAAGTTTTGGTTTAAGTTTTTCGTTTTTCAGATGGAAGTCTTTCGATTTTTGAGCAAATGTCTCCTAATGTGATTAGTCATCAGCAATTGATTTTTTAACCTACATTATATATTGTCATGTTGCTGAACTATTGCAGGAGGTGTATCACCTTACACACATCTTGTATGCAGTTTGTTTATGGAGGTTCTATTCTGGGTGTTTCCTATTTCCCTAATCAATTATGGATTACAGTGACTTATTAAAGCTCATTGGAGATCCCTGATCAACTGCAAATGCTAAACTCTGATCAAACCTGATCACACATCATTAAACTATTAATAGCAATGATTTTAATCATGTAAAATAAACTATTTTCTTTCTTCTCTCTTTTTATCTATTCGACCAAAGACAATATGACATTAATTTCTCTGCCATTATTTTCAAGTCACATCCTCCCCCTGTGCAAGAGTCAGTACTCCCCCTAGTGTGCCACCTGAAAACATGTTCTAGCAAACTATAATAATATGAATGCTTAGCCAGCTGACAATACATATGCCAGATAAATATCCATTAAAAATGCTAAGTGTTTTTAATGCAGTTAATGTTTAGTCACGAAATATAACAACCGAATGTCCAGTGAACTGGACCATGTATAGTAGCTGCTGATGTGGGCCCAGCAAATGTGCAAGACGGAGCTCTCCATAGTACTGATTAGGAATGAAGTTCAGGTCTGCCACTGCCATGGGTTTGAGGCTAATACTGTTGGTTCAGGATTTGTGATCCCTGCAAATTTATGTGCAGATTTAACCCAGGAATTAAAAAAAATTAAAAATTATATATATATATATATATATATATATATATATATATGGAGGCTTTTGTTTAAGCCTCGCTATAAAGAAAAAAAGAGGGGGGTTGGGGGGGGGGGGGTATGGAGCAGCCATAGGGGTTGATTTACTAAAGGCAAATTTACTGTGACCTTTGCCAAGAGAAGCACGGATTAAGAATGAAATGATATAAGGAGTGCTGGACATGACAGTGTGGATGAGGGACACAGAGGGTTAAGCTTTATGGGTGGAGTTGAGGAAAAGGTTTGCAGGAAACAAGTTCAGTGTAGGGGAGGGGTCATATAAAAGGGAGGGGTGTGGCTTTAAGGGATCATTCGGAGCCCAGTGTGACACAGAGGAGGCAGTTTTTCGCTGCTCCTCTGCTATGGCGGATCTCGAGGGACTCTTCGCGCGGCTGCGACGGGCGGCGGAGGTGCACGGAGCGGACTGGCTGCGGGAACGCGTGGGTGACCTGGCGGACGGCGATGTGGACGGCGGCGGGACAGGTGAGGTTCCACTGCGCGCGCGGAGGTCTCGGCCTCCGGCGCGTTTTTCTCCTGGGCCTACTCCTCGGCCGCCTCGTGACTCCCGGAGCCCGGGGGAGGACCGATCGGTCCCCCCGGCGAAACGAAAGGTTCTCGGTTCCCCCCGGTCCGGGCGGTCGTTGCGCCGCCGATCGGAGGGGGGCGGGGCTTCGCGGCCGCATGGCAATGGCGCCGGGACTGCACGGGGCCCGGTGGAGGTGGGGGGGGGGTGCGGATGGTTCTGGGTTTGTGGACCAGGGGGGGGTGCACGTGGCGGGGGATCCGAGGCAGGCTGGGTCAGGGGCCAGCATCCGCGCGGTGGGGGGGAGGGGGGCGCAACGGGGGGGTCGCATGCTGGAGGAGGGGGAGGGAGGGTCGCAGAAGGCCGCCAAGGTGCCTGGCAGGGCTGGTTTTACACGCCGGCATGCCGGGGGTGGAGGGGGGAGGAGGACATTGCCTGCAGTCCCGGATCGCAGGGACCGGACGGACCGCTCGGAGCACAGGGGGATGGCTGCGTCCCGGGTGCGTGCTGGTGAGGTCGGTTCGGAGAGCGAGCTGTCCCAGGAGGAGGAGGTGTCCTTTTCTGCACCCGGACCGGTACCGGTCGCCGAGGCCCCAGGGGGGCCGGGTAAGTTGCGGGAGTCTACATTGCTGGCGGATGCTTTGCGGGATCTGATGGGGGTGGCGCAGGGGGGTGCGGTGCCCACGGGATCCCGGGATGTCGTAGGGGGGTTTCGGCTGGTTCGTCGCAGGGGGCGGGGCCAGTGGCCCCGGGGGGGCCGTCAGGTCCGTTGCAGGAGCTGTTGGAGGGGCTGCAGGCCCTGGTTGGTAAGTTCGCTGGGGGCTCGGGGTCGCCGCAGGTGGCCCCCTGGTTGGGTACTGGGGGGGGCTGGGGGGGCGGAGGCTATGCCTGCGCGGGATGCACCGCCTGCTGCGGTGTCAGGGGGCCTGGATGCGGGGGCTGTGGGCTCGGGGGTCCCCCCGGTGCCCGCGGACCCGGGGGCGCGGTCTGACCTGGTTAGGATCGCGGATGCTGCCCGGTGCGAGGTCTATGTTTGTTTTGAAGGCCCGTTGGGGGCGCATTTGAAGCAGGAAGTGCGGGACAAGATAGTCAAGGGTGAGTATGTGGAGATTTTCTCTTTGCTCCCCCTCGAGAAATTTAATTTGGACAGGGTCAAGCCAGACAGTTCCAAGAAGGACGACGAGGAGAAGCGTAGGTATCGGCTGATCCCCCGCACATTTGCGAATTGGCGTCAGGCGTTCGCTATCTTGGCTAGCGTGATAGGGGAAAAGAACCCCGAGCATTGCTCGGCGTTATTTTGTTACCTGGACGCGATTGGGGAGGCTCATCGGGTGTACGGAGGGCTGGCGTGGCTGCGCTATGATGAGCAGTTCCGTCAGCGTAAGGCAGTGCGGGCTGACCTGCGCTGAGATCACAAGGACATAAGCCTCTGGATGAGGCTTATGTCTGCCCCGCGGACGCCCACTCCGTTTCTTCAGGGGGGGGCCGGGAGTGCGTCTTCCTCGGGGCTGCCGGCCGGAAAGAAGTGGGGGGTGTGCTGGCCCTTTAATGAAGGGGCTTGTAAATTCGGGGGCGCGTGCCGTTTCAAGCATGAGTGCTCCGGGTGCGGCGGCACCCACCCCCTGTCCCGCTGTTTCAAAAAAGGTCAGCGCGCCGGTGCCGCCGGTCACAAAAGGGATGACGCCGGTGAACCTGGGAAGGATGCTTCCTTTCCTAAATAGGTATCCGGATGGTGCGGCGGCGCGGGGGTTGATTTCGGGTTTTCGGGACGGTTTTAAGATTCCCTGTTCTTTGGGAGGGGTGCCGCCGTTGGCCAAGAATTTGCGATCGGCTTTAGATCACCCGGGGGTTGTGGATGAAAAATTGGGTAGGGAGGTGGCGATGGGCCGGATGGGCGGGCCTTTCGAAGTGCAGCCGTGGGGGGACCTGGTGGTCTCCCCGTTGGGTGTGGTTCCTAAGAAGGAACCGGGGAAGTTTCGCTTGATTCATCACCTATCTTTTCCGAAAGGGGGGTCGGTCAATGATTTCATTGACCCGGAGGCGTGTACGGTTTCCTACACGTCTTTTGACGCGGCGGTACGGTGGGTCAGGCGGTATGGTCGTGGGGCTCTCATGGCCAAGGCGGACGTGGAATCGGCGTTTCGTCTTCTGCCGGTCCACCCGGACAGCTTCCGGCTGTTGGGATGCCATTGGCGGGGCAAGTTTTATGTAGACTTGTGCCTGCCCATGGGTTGTTCCATTTCATGCGCCTATTTTGAAGCTTTTAGCTCATTTTTGGAATGGGTGGTGAGAGATGTTTCGGGCCTGGAGTCGGTCATCCACTATTTGGATGATTTTCTGTGCGTGGGCCCGCCTGCCTCCAATGTGTGTGCGATTCTTCTGTCCACGTTGCAGCACATTGCGGGCAGGTTCGGGGTGCCATTGGCGGGGGATAAGACGGAAGGCCCGGTGACGGAATTGAGTTTTTTGGGGATCGTGATTGATTCTCTGGCAATGGAGTGTCGCTTGCCAGAGAATAAATTACGGGATCTGCAGGCGGAGCTGGCAGGTATGCAGGGCCGGCCGAAGGTTCAGCTTCGGGCCCTGCAGTCCCTGTTGGGCAAGCTGAATTTCGCTTGCCGGATCATCCCTATGGGCCGTGTGTTCTGCCGACGGCTGTCGGGGGCCACCGCCGGGGTAACCGCCCCTACCCATTTTGTGCGGTTGCGAAGGGAACACCGGGAGGACCTGCGGGCTTGGCATGACTTTTTGGAGTCGTATAATGGGCGGGCTATGTGGATGTCGGGGCCAGTGAGCAACTTCGATGTGGAGTTGGTTACTGACGCGGCTGGTTCTACGGGTTATGGGGCATTTTTCCGGGGCCGGTGGAGTGCGGAACCTTGGCCACGCTCATGGGAGGTTGCGGGGTTGTTGGGTAATTTGGTTTTGCTAGAATTGTTCCCGATAGTGTTGGCATTGGAGCTGTGGGGGCAGGAGTTTCGTAATTTGAAGTTGCGCATCAATTGCAATAACATGGGGGTGGTTCAGGTCATCAATCGGATGACTGCTTCCTCCCCCCCGGTCATCCGGCTGCTGCGACAGCTGGTCTTTCGCTGTTTGCGGCTCAATGTTTACATTTATGCTGTGCACATACCTGGGGTGGAGAATTCTTTGGCTGACTCGCTCTCTCGTTTTCAGTGGGACAAGTTCCGGCAGCTGGCGCCGGGAGCGGAAGAGTCGGGGGCGCCCTGCCCCGGGTGGATGTGGGAGCTTCCCTTGGAATCGCCGCAGGTTGGTTAAAAAGGTCGTTGAGTGAGGCTACATGGTCCGCCTATTCTAGAGTGTGGGTGGAATGGTGGGCGTTCCTGCGGGAGGTTGGAGTGGCTGGTCGGGGATCCGACCGGCGCTGGGTGGTATTGTACTGGGTGGCCCGGAACATTGAGACGGGCTTGTCTCCCACGTCGATCGAGCGGAAGCTGGCGGGGTTGGCCTTTTTGTTCAAACTGTGGGGGGAGCCGGACGGGACTAAGGATTTTTGGGTGCGGCAAACGTTGAAGGGGTACAGGAGGGATTGGAAGGGTCGGGATGCGCGCCGGCCGGTGTCTTTTGACAATTTGGTGGCAATTTGTTCTCGGCTGGTGGACGTGTGCTCGTCTGCTTACGAGACCGTTCTGTTTACGGCAGCGTTTTCGTTGGCGTTTTATGGGGCGTTTAGGATAGGGGAGTTGGTGAGTCGCTCAAAACGGGTGGCTGGGGGTCTGTTGGATCAGGATGTGCAGGTGGTTGCGGATCGGGTGAGTATACGGTTGCGTAGGTCCAAGACTGATCAACGGGGCAAGGGAGTAGCAATTACGCTGCTCGCCCTTCCGGGCTCGGTAGTGTGCCCGGTGGCGGCGGTACAGGCTTTCCGGGCGGTACGGCCCGCGGGGGCGGGCCCCTTTTTGGTGCACGCGGAGGGCTCTTTTTTATCCCGGTTTCAGTTTGTGTCGGTCTTTCGGCACTGCCTGAGGGCGGTGGGTTTGGATGAGCGGGAATACGCGTCCCACTCTTTTCGGATTGGGGCGGCTACGGAAGCGGCTCGATGTGGGCTGGAGGAGGCGGTGGTTCGCCGGATTGGTAGATGGGAGTCCCGGAGGTTCCGGTCCTATGTCCGGCCGCAGTTGCTACTGGGGTAAGGTGGGTGCGGCTGGGGGTGTTGTTTGCTGTTGGTTTTATGGGGGGGAGGACTGTGCTTGTAACATTCCTTTGGTTGTTGTGTTATTTCTCTTGTTTTCATTCCAGATGGAGGTTCTCAACGCCTCGTTTGGATCCTGGGGCACTCGTACGTCTGCTGGGGGGCCAGGAGAGGTGATTCTCTACCAGCAGGCAGGCAATTGGGTATCCCCAGGCGGGTAGCTAGGGTGATGTGGTTAGGTTTCCCGGGCATGAGGTGGGAGCGTGTCATGAGGGAGGTGGAGCGCTTCGCTTTTAGGGATAGGCCCCCGGATGTGCTGGTTGTTCATGCGGGGGGCAATGACCTGGGAGTTCGGAAGGTTAAGGACATTTTGGCGGATATTAAGGCTGATGTGTTGCGCATGCGAGTCCTTTTCCTGGGCACCATTTTGGTGTGGTCGGACATTGTGGCCAGAACGGTGTGGCGGGGGGCTAGGTCTTTAGCCAGCCTTGAAAAAACTAGGATTAGGGTTAATAAGGTAGTTGGGCGGTTTGTAGTGCAGAACGGGGGCATTGTGGTTAGACATCGGGAATTGGAGGTGAATGTGGGGCTTTATCTTCGGCAGGATGGCGTTCACCTATCAGATGTGGGGATTGACCTCTGGTCCTTTGGCTTACAGGAGGGGATACAGAAAGCTCTTCGGGTGTGGGGTGGCCCTCAAGGTTGAGGGGGTCACCCTTTCGGGCTGTGGCGGTGTGTTTTCTGGTGGTTTCTGACGGTAGACAGGTACTCAGAAGGGATCTGAGGGTGTGGGGGGCTCATCTAACGATCGGCCCCTCTGGGTATTCCTGAACGTTGGAGGGAATACGGTTATGTTCACTGGCGGAAGTTGTCTCCGACCGGTCACAGGTGGAGGCCTTTGGGAAGTTGGTCAGGTGTACCGCAGTGATTTGGTATTGGCTTAAGTGGGGTCACCGTCAGAGATCACCAGAATGGGCAGTTAATGTTATTTAATGTGGTTTAATGTTAATAAAGTTATTTATATTTATATATTTATATATATTTATATATTTTCATATTTACAAGTTATTGGAGTGAATTTTGAGTTATGTTTAAAAAAAACTGTTGTGGCCAGTTTACTCCAACCTATGGTGTGGTCTCGTTTCTAATAGATAAGGAATAGTATAAGGGGAACATTCAGACTACACTAGTCAAGTGCAGTTGCTCCAGAGCTTAGTAAATGAGGTAATGCTTCACTTTCAAGCATTTTTGCTTGCACATGATTGGATGATGGAAGTCAGCAGAGCTCATTTACTAAGCTCTGGAGCAACTGCTCTTGCACTTTGTGAAGTGCACAGTCGGTTTGCCTTTAATAAATCACTCCTATAGTGTCAGAAAATTGGAAGCTGTTGCAGAGAAAACATAGGAGCAACGTGCATAGGGACAGATTAGGGTCAGTTAGAAAACTGCTATATAAATCTGATTGAAGAAACAACCCCTTTCCTGACATATTTTTTTGTTCCTATCATTGAGGGCTTTTTGTCTTTCGTTGTATTTTGTCTTTAACAACTTGAGTCCCAGCAACTTTAACCCCCTTACCAGGGCTTTTTTCAGGTTTTGGATGTGTAATAGATTGTCTTATAATTGCTGCTTTGATTTGCAGGCAACCTAGACAATCTTAATATTGTTTTTGGGGACCAATAGTGTTTTCTTTTGATGTAAATGACATTTTAATACATAATAAACAAAAATAACAAAATTATTATACAACAAATGCGCTTTTTGTTGTATAATAATTTTGTTATTTTTGTTTATTATGTATGTCAATTGTACTCACCATATATTCCTTTCTTTTTTTTTTTTTGTTCACAAATTTTTTTATTGAAGCATAGCAGAGTATTACAATCAACAATAGATTGCACGGTGACGGTAACATTTTATCACATTATCACAGGTGTTTACAGGGATACAAAGGATGTTACTAGAATTCACAGGGTATAAATGAGTACAGTCTGTAGATTCTTAATGCTTAATATACAGTTAATCTTTTCGATGTGGACAAGATAGGAATCTGAGCAAATATAATAATAAGACAGGGTTACTCATAAAAAGGAGGGGGGAAGAAGAAAAAAAAAAGGGGGTGAAGGGGGGGAGGGGGGGGGGGGGGCTAGGTAAGGGGTGAGAGATTAGCTTAATATGGTAGCAAAAGAGAAGAGTGGGCAAGGATATTTCATAAGCAGCGGGCCTGCGCTGTTAGATCCTCTAAGAAGTGACATAAATGACAGAAGTTCGACAGCAGTCGTTACTATATGAATGACTTATAGTCCTGTGTATCTTTGAATGCTAGCCATTTCGACCAGGTTGAGGTAAAGTTTAACATTCTTTCTTGTGAAATACTTATAAGTTCCTCAATGGTTTCAATAGAGTTAATCCTTCTGAACCATTCTTTTTTCGTTGGGAGTGAGGATGACCTCCAATGGCAAGGGATACAATGTCTCGCCGCGTTTGTCATGATCATGGTTAGGGATTTCAAATATTTTTTTTGGGGGATTGTGTTGTGATGCAGTAGGAAGTGGGCCGGATCGAATTTTAACGTTTCTGATGTTATTGATGAGATGGTTTCATGGACCATTTTCCAAAATGGTTGAATGAGTGGGCATGTCCACCAGATGTGAAATATCGAGCCTACCTCCCCACTGCATCTCCAACATTTGTTGGAGATCTGGGGGTAGAATTTATGAAGGGTGCTGGGTGTTCTATACCATCTTGTTAAAATCTTGAACCCACACTCCTGTGTGGCAACGTTAAGTGAGCCTTTATGAGCATACATGAAGATAGTTTCCCAATTTTCATTGGTGAAGGATAGATTGAGGTCATTTTCCCATGCTAGGCAAGATGGGTAGGAGAACTCTAAGCCCTCTTCGAATAGTGAGTTGTAGAGAGATGAGATGATATGTCTCTGTGGGCACGTTTCTGAACATAGGATCTCGAGGGTTGTAGGAGATTTGGACCTAAGGGTTGCCAATGCCACTTTGGAGATATAATGTCTGATTTGAAGGTATGTCCAGAGGGAGATCAGTCCAGGGTCATTGTCTTTATTGATTTCCTCGAGGGATATAAGTTTCCCATTATGGAGGAAGTGTTTAATTAGCACTGCTTTGTGGGGCCAGCTAGCTAAGAAAGAGTTTGGTTTGTTTCCTGGGGGAAAATCGGGATTGTTCCTGAGAGGCGTTAAGGGACTGATCCAGGGGGTGGGGTCACTTTTCTTGTATGTGTCGTGGAAGATTGCTAACGTGGGACCAATAAGAGGGTGTGAATTGATCTCTTTTAGGTGGTATTTGGGGTCTATCCATGGTAGGTGATTGATTGAGTAGGAAAATTGGGCCTGTTCTAATGACACCCAGTCCTTGATAGGTTGGTGTAAGTTCCAATCTACAATTCGCGTAAGTACAGTTGCTTGGTGGTATTTTTTCAGATCAGGGAGCGCAATTCCTCCTTTGTTTTTTGGGAGAATCAGTCTAGCATACTTGATTCTGGGAGGTTTACCCCTCCAAATAAAGGTGGTACAGGCTTTGCGGAAGGAAGCAAAGAAGGAAGATGGTAATCTGATGGGGATCGTTTGCATAGCATAAAGGAATCTGGGTAGGATGGTCATTTTTAATAGAGAGGCCCTTCCAAACCACGATATGGTGTCAGCTATAGGATTGAGGGGGACGTTAAAGTCTCCACCTAGTATTAGAATGCCTGAAGCAAAATTTGTTAATAGGTCCTTGATTTTGCGGAAAAAAGCAACCTGTTTCATGTTAGGAGCGTAGATATTGGCAATCGTGACCGGATGGGACGACACTATGCCCTTGAGAAAAATAAATCTCCCCTCTGGGTCAATCATTGTGTCTTTTATCTGTAAGGGAGTATGTTTCGAAATGAGGATGGAAACCCCTTTTGTCTTCCCCTCAGGGTTGGTGGAGTGAAAAATTGTGGGGAATCGACTATCTGAGAATTTAGGTACGTTATTGGATTTGAAGTAAGTCTCTTGAATACATACTATGTTGGCTTTGTGTTTGTGAAATTCATAGAGGAATTTGGTTCTTTTAGATGCGATATTGAGTCCTTTAGCATTAATAGACAATAGCTTAAGGGAAAGGGATGAAGTTTGAGGTCTCTGAGAAGGCATAGCTATAATTATTTGTAGTTATTATCGAGGAAAGGGAAAAAAAAAAAAAAAAAGGGGGGGGGGGGTGGGAGGGGGGGGGGGTGTTGGAGGGTTAATATAGTACCTAAAACAGGTATAGAGAATACACACCGGAGGAAGGGTTAGACCAGCTAAGCCTACCTATATGTATATGCCGGTAGAGTCAAGGAGGAATGTAGGGAATCACTCCTTGTGTGGGTTCGATGACCAAAAGGGGGACAATCAGGTGATAAAAATTGTATCACAAAGTAAGGTATTTAATATACAGTGGTGTGAAAAAGTGTTTGCCCCCTTCCTCATTTCCTGTTCCTTTGCATGTTTGTCACACTTAAGTGTTTCGGAACATCAAACCAATTTAAACAATAGTCAAGGACAACACAAGTAAACACAAAATGCAATTTGTAAATGAAGGTGTTTATTATTAAAGGTGAAAAAAAATCCAAATCATCATGGCCCTGTGTGAAAAAGTGATTGCCCCCTAAACCTAATAACTGGTTGGGCCACCCTTAGCAGCAACAACTGCAACCAAGCGTTTGCGATAACGTGCAATGATGCTTTTACAGCATCCTGGAGGAATTTTGGCCCACTCATCTTTGCAGAATTGTCCTAATTCAGTTACATTAGAGGGTTTTCGAGCATGAACGGCCTTTTTAAGGTCATACCACAACATCTCAATAGGATTCAGGTCAGGACTTTGGCTAGGCCACTCCAAAGTCTTCATTTTGTCTTTCTTCAGCCATTCGGTGGTGGACTTGCTGGTGTGTTTAGGATCATTGTCCTGCTGCAGAACCCAAGTTCGTTTCAGCTTGAGTACACAAACAGATGGTCGGACATTCTCCTTCAGGATCTCTTGGTAGACAGCAGAATTCATAGTTCCTTTTATCACGGCAAGTCTTCCAGGTTCTGAAGCAGCAAAACAGCCCCAGACCATCACACTACCACCACCATATTTTACTGTTGGTATAATGTTCTTTTTATGAAATGCAGTGTTCCTTCTACGCCAGATATACTTGGACACACACCTTCCAAAGAGTTCCACTTTTGTCTCATCGGTCCACAGAATGTTGTCCCAAAAGTCTTGGGGATCATCAAGATGTGTTTGAAATTGAGACGAGCTTTGATGTTCTTTTTGCTCAGCAGTGGTTTTCTCCTTGGAACTCTGCCATGCAGGCCATTTTTGCCCAGTCTTTTCCTGATGGTGGAGGCATGAACGCTGACCTTAACTGAGGCAAGTGAGGCCTGCAGTTCCTTGGATGTTGTTGTGGGGTCTTTTGTGACCTCTTGGATGAGTCGTCGCTGCGCTCTTGGGGTAATTTTGGGCGGTCGGCCACTCCTGGGAAGGTTCACCACTGTTCCATGTCTTCGCCATTTGTGGATAATGGCTCTCACTGTGGTTCGCTGGATTCCCAAAGCTTTGGAAATGGCTTTATAACCCTTTCCAGACTGATAGATCTCAATTACTTTCTTTCTCAATTGTTCCTGAATTTCTTTGGGTCGCGGCATGATGATTGTGAACAGGTGTGGCAATAATCAGGCCTGGGTGTGGCTAGAGAAATTGAACTCAGGTGTGGACAACCACAGTTATAGTATGTTTTAACAAGGGGGGCAATCACTTTTTCACACAGGGCCATGATGGTTTGGATTTTTTTTCACCTTTAATAATAAACACCTTCATTTACAAATTGCATTTTGTGTTTACTTGTGTTGTCCTTGACTATTGTTTAAATTGGTTTGATGTTCCGAAACACTTAAGTGTGACAAACATGCAAAGGAACAGGAAATGAGGAAGGGGGCAAACACTTTTTCACACCACTGTATGATAGGTGGGGCTGGCGCCCAGGGAGCCCTTGTGGGCATAATAAATTTAAAGAGGACAGGGTTGTGGTGCAAAGAGGTGGGAAAAGGGATAATGTATCTGTATCTTGCCTTTTGCGCATTGACGGCTAAAACTATTGCTGTAGAGAGGTGGTGTGTGAGACATTGATCTCCTGTAAAAAGCGGAAAAGAATTTCTCACAATGTGGGCCTCAAAGCTAGAAACAATGAAAGCATTTTGTAAACGTTGTACTTTAATGTTACTAACAGATGATACCCTTCTACCCTTGGGAGGGATTGACTGTTTAGGTGCGATATTTGATAAACTTGTGCGATAGAATAAGCCAGTAAGGAACAATCCTAGCAACATTAATTCAAGCCTTATATAAAGAAGAGAAAGGGCGTACCAAGAGTCCCTCCAGGCCTCGTTAAATTCAGTTCTGAGGGTGAGCGTCCTATAATTGTCATCCCCCATTTTGGAGTATTACGAGCTTCACTGAGATAATAGGGTTCAGCTATATTTCTAGAAAATGTATAGGCTAAGGCTTTCTTGGTTCCAAGAAAGATGTGCACTGGAAGGACTCTCCGCACGCCCGGTTAACTTAAGTGCTAAAAAGGAAGGAGTGATTTTGATTCCAAGAAGTAACCTCTTACTAACACCTAACTGACTTACAGCATTGATAACCAAAAACATTCACTTTGTGTACAGTGAGAAAAATATAACCAGAAAAGAAAAGAAACCTTCAAAAGTCAGAATGGTGAGGAATATAAACCAGATTAACGGAGCCATTTAGCGGGGCTGGTATATGAATACTTTAGACTTCAGGCCTCGTGAGAGAAATACATCTTTAGTGAAAAAATAAACACTGATCCATTAGGACGTTAGTATAGAAAATGAAAAAAAAAAAAAAAAGAAAAAAAAATGGAAAAAAAGCTAGGCGTCTGAAACGTAACAGTCCAGAACAAGGCCTGACAGACAAAACTAAGACATGCTTAAACCTTATCTCTTTAAACGACAATTATCAACGTAAAGGTGGAAAGAGGGTCGGGGTTGGATCCCTGTTTTAATAGACCGCTTGTAGAAGGAAGTCCGAAAGTTGACTGAGTTCACTTGCACCGGGTTGTCGTGAGTTTTACCCAAAAACCGGGTGTACACAAAAAAAAAAAAACTCAAAAGAACCCTTAACGGGGCCTTACCTTTCGGTGTAAATCTGGATCGTCCAGTTGTAAAAAAGATGTTGAGAGTTCGCTCAATAGGATCACGCACTGATCATGGTACGCAAACTGGCGAAGATAGGCCAGTAGAAGAGATGGTGGCGGTTATATTAGGACATCTTGAGGGAGGCGAGGAGCTGCGATCTAGGTGTCCATTAGATCTTGTCTGTCGACACGGTCTCTCCTTCTGGGTGGGGAGATGCCTGGGCTTACATGCTCTGCTCCTCTTCCATGGTGAGGTGCTGACGGAGATCTACGACGGCGGTCTCTGTTTCTCTGTGTTCTGGGAGTCGTGTTGTTTGCCACTTCGATCCATGTGTCGTGGATCTGGAAGGAGTTGTACCAGTCGGGTACATCTGTTACAGGGAGGTTGAGCGATTCACAAAATGATTGCAGGTCATCAGGAGTGCGTAGTAAAGCAGTATGACCTCTCCATGTTGCAGACAGGCAGAAAGGAAACTTCCATCTGTAGGGGATGCCTCTGGTCCGGAGTTGGTCTAGTAGCGGACGAAGGGCCCTGCGTTGCTGTAAAGTGATGTTGGAGAGGTCTTGGAATAGTTTGATTTCATGACCGTTGAAGAGCACTCTGTTTCTTTCTCTGGCTTTTTTGAGAATGGCTTCCTTTAGCGGAAAATTTACCAAGCAGCAGACAATATCTCTCGGTGGGTCGGTGTCCCTACCCCTCGGTCTGAGAGCGCGGTGAATCTGTTCAAAGTCAATTGGGGAGTCAGGGGGTCTCTCCAGCAGTTCATTGAAAATGGAAGTTGCCGTTTGTATTACAGGGATTTGATCTGTGGTCTCGGGGACCCCACGGATTCTGATGTTGTGATGCCTGCCTCTGATGTCGAGGTCCTCAATGTGGCGATGCATCTCTATTATGTGACTCAGGTGGTTATCAGAGGCTCTTTGTATTTGTTTCAGGGCATCAGAATGGCGAGATGCAGTTTGTTCAGCTGCTCCTATTCTTGCTGCCATGTGTTGGATATCAGATTTCAAGTCTGTGATAGCTGCAGACAGAGTAGCCTTGATATCAAGGGCCACTGCCTGAAGGTCTGCCAGGCTTAGGGCTTGAGGGGCTAGGGAGACTTGGGGGGATATAGCTTGAGGCAGTGGGGGGAAGCTGTCCTTGTTTAGACCTTGCGGACCGCTCGCGCCGCCCGCCGCACCTCCGGAGGCGCCGAGTGGGGCAGGCGGTTTAAGCGAGGCCGCGGCTTTGGGGCCTTCACCTTGCGGCGGTCGGAACATCGCCGGGATGCTGGCGTGGGGGGACTGACCTGGCTCGGCGGTGTCCCGGGATCCCGGGGTGTTTCTATCTCCTTTTCCCATGTTCGGATGGGATTTGTAGGGCCCTGTGAGCGGCGAAAAAGCTCCCTGTGCGCCGGAGGAGAGGAATCAAGCGTCCATCGCTGTCCCCGGTTAGGCCGCGCTCTATTCCTTTCTAAATTTAGACAATTTACTGTTTGAATATTGGCACATGCCCCGAGGAAGCATTTCTGCGAAACAAGTCGGGAAAAAGTGCAATAAAATACCGTCATCCAATACATATGTTTATAAGACCACCGTTGTATTGTACCGTACTGTATTGCTGTGATTTCTGCATACATTTTTTAACCCTGATTTAAATAAAATCATTTTGTATATTTTACGTTGTGTATATTAAAAAAATAAATTCTTCTTATTTTTTCTAATAATAAGCACCGTTAAAATCCCTCTGACTTTCCCACTACTATATTTTCTATGTTTGGGATGTGGTGCCTCTCTTTAGGGTTGCTTACTTTGCTCAGTTGAACCAAATTTTCATTTGCAGTTAATAGCTTTAGTTGTCCCACTGTCAGAACACAATAGGACAGAACGGGGATTAATCAGTTACCTTAACCATGCACAAGGATACCATATACTGTAAGTGTGCCTTAGTCACCTGGTGAGAACATGGCAGGGCTGAGAAGTGGGTGCATTCTGGCTGTCAATGGCTGAAAATTGCCAGGTAAAGTGAATGTAAATGACCTTAAGTCCCAGAGTTTTTCTCTGTTTTTGCGATGTCTAGCCTAATCTATGATAATGCATATTGTTTATTTTTTCAGAACAGATAGGGTTTTCATTTGGTAGCAAAATTGTATATATATATATATATATATATATATATATATATATATATATATATATATATATATATATATATATATATATATTTATTTATTTATTTTATTTCTTTGGATATTATTGAAAATAAATACTAAAAAAATTAGAATAGAATAGCAAAACCTTAATGTTTGAATAAACCCGCATAAAGCGTAAGGGTGTATGAAAAATTAATGTCTGTAGGTGAATATTTGTGGGTTTGTGGCAGTACTCGCATGTATATACTGTGTGGGAATGTGCCCATATACTATAAGCATGTGTGAGCGAATACTGAAGTATACTCACGTACATTTTCACACAGCCATTCATTTCTATGAGTGGCTGTACGCAGCACCTGTGCTTTCTAGGTGCAGAAGACATAGATATTTTATGTTGTGTGTATGGTGTATATATATATATATATATATATATATATATATATATATATATATATATATAAATGTATATTGTTGTTTATTTACACTATTTTAGCGGTTTTACACGCAAGTGGATAATATGAGGTCAGAGGTCACTTTTGGCTGCTGTTTGAACCCTAGCAAACTTTTTTTTTCTTTGCTGCAATGCTTCACTTTAAAAATGTGCTTTTGTTTTAAGGGTTGGTATTTCAGAGTCTAGATTTATTTTGTGGATTTAGTTCGTTTTTTTTTAATGATGATAGAGACATTATTTTAGGTTAAAATGTTGATAAGGCCTGCCTGTTGTCTGTTGTTCCTGCTAGAGCTTTCTTTGCTAAGCTAAATTCAAGACTAGAGGCAGAATCCGCAGGTGACAAAGTGAAAGTGACACTAACACATTTCAGTCTAATAAAAGCGTACAATAGGACTTATATTATGGGTTTATGCAGCTGGGGTTTTAAAAGGCACTTCTTATGCCTTTTGTATTTTCTTGGCTCAATCTTGCCCCCAGGCAGCTGCATGTGCACACACAGTGAATGGCTGGCTGTACAAGGCCATGCTCTTGAAAACGCTGATGCTTGTTCACTTCTTGTTTGCTTGTTAACTGCACAAGCAACTCCAACAATTTTTCCAATTATGGATGTTTCACAAACAAGCATTGGTGTTTACATTCAATGGCAGGCTCTACGTGGCACCATTAGCTGTGTGCGAATGTACATCTTGTGCTTAAAAAGGTAAAATCAGTGCATTTTACAACAGTTCCAATGGTTCCTGGAGAGTATTACAAGGCCATTGGATGTCTTTGCCTTGAGCTTCTCTTTAACCACTTGCCGCCCGCCCTATTACAAATTGACAGTGGCAAAGTGGTTTCATAATCCTGACCGGACGTCATATGACGTCCTCAGGGGGCGCGCATCGCAGCGATCGTTGTTGCGGGGTGTCAGTCTGACACCCGGCAACTACGATCTCAGTAAAGAGTCTCCGACGGAGACTCTTTACCACGTGATCAGCCGTGTCCAATCACGGCTGATCACAGTGTAAATGGGAAGAGCCGGTGATCGGCTTTTCCTCACTCGCGTCTGTCAGACGCGAGTAGAGCAGAGCCGATCGGCTGCTCCTCTGACAGGGGGGGTCTGTGCTGATCGATTATCAGCACACCCCCCCTCCCCCAAGGATGCCCACACTGGACCACCAGGGACGCCACCAGACCACCAGGGAAAAGGTAATCCTCCCTAGACCACCAGGGATGCCAATGGTCAACACAATGGATGCCAATCAGTGCCCATAATGGATGCCAATCAGTGCCCACAATGGGCATCACTGATTGGCATGCATTATTGTTTGGCACTGATTGGCATCCATTAGTACAGTATAACACCAATGCCGCCTATGAGTGCCCACCTGTGCCGCCTATGAGTGCCCACCTGTTATGAGTGCCCACCTGTGCCGCCTATGAGTGCCCACCTGTGCCGCCTATGAGTGCCCACCTGTGCCGCCTATGAGTGCCCACCTGTGCCGCCTATCAGTGCCCACCCATGCCCATCTGTGCCGCCTATCCATGCCCATCTGTGCCGCCTATCCATGCCCATCTGTGCCGCCCATCCATGCCAATCCGTGCCAGCTATCAGTGCCAATTTGTGCCACCTATCAGTGTCCATCCGTGTCGCCCATCCGTGTCGCCCATCCGTGCCGCCCATCCGTGCGCCTATCAGTGCCGCCTATCAGTGTCCATCAATGCCACCTCATCAGTGCCACTTCATTGGTGCCCATCAGTGCCGCCTTATCAGTGCCCATCAGTGTAGCCCCATCAGTGCCCATCAGTGAAGGAGAAAACTTACTTATTTACAAAGTTTTGAAACTGAAACAAAAAAAAACATTTTTTTTTTCAAAATTTTCGGTATTTTTTTATTTGTAGCGCAAAAAATAAAAACCGTAGAGGTGATCAAATACCACCAAAAGAAAGCTCTATTTGTGGGAAAAAAATGATAAAAATTTCATTTGGGTACAGTGTAGCATGACCGCGAAATTGTCATTCAAAGTGCGACAGCGCTGAAAGCTCAAAATTGGTCTGGGCAGGAAGGTGTTTAAGTGCCCTGTATTGAAGTGGTTAACATTCCCAGGACTTGAATGCTCAAACTTATACTCACTTTCTCTGTGTTCCTTCACCACTTCATTTGCTCACTGAAACAACAAATATACTGTGTATATCTATAGATGTATACTACCACCATCTAGTGGCCATATCATCACATCACACATAATAAAGTTATTTTTTTTAATATATATATATATATATATATATATATATATATATATACAGCATTTCTAATGAAGCTGAAGTTAGCTCCTTATTCGGCCAGCTTCTTATTCAAATGCAGAAGTTGGCTCCTTATCCGGCTAACTTCCTATTCAGGTTGGATCTTTATTCACAAAAGTGATTATTTACTAAACAATCATCTGCAACGTTTATAATAAAATTGTGAACTTTAACACCAATTCTGTTTCCCTAACTGCCATGTATTTAAAGTGGTAATTTCACTTGTTTTATACTCACTGGACATCCTACTATATAGGAAAGTTCAATTTGGCCCTAGCCAAGTGATATAAAACCAACCACCATACATTTCAATGGGAAATTTTGAATAAGAAGCCAAGCTATTCCTATATGAAAACCATCTTGGCTCACCCAATTTCCACTTGTTTTATACTCATTAGGCATCCTACTAAGCTGGTCCAAAAGATCTGTGCACCCACTCTTTAGGTACCACCAGTGCACCAGGAGTACCCTCAATGTGCAAAAGCTGCTACTTTAAATGAAATTATATGTATAAATATCCTTATATTTCTTAGGTTTTCACACTTTTAAGGATTTATGTATCTATCACTTTTACACATAGGTACTCCAATACTCTCTGCTACCACCCTTACTTTTGTGATCACTCCTCGTAGAACTATACTGGGTTCACCTATAATTAGTACTATTAGTACTCATAACATTTTATCATTATAATCATATACACATTTTATATTTTGTTCCCAGATACCCCCGCTTCACGTAGCACACATCACTTTTTTGCCATATGGTGATTTCATTTACATCTTGCATATTCTTACACCCTCTGCTGTTGCATCCCCATATTATGCCGCCTCAGCTCCTGTGGTGGTGTCGTGTCCTCGACCAACCCTGTGCCGGCTATCCCACGCTGAAATTGCTGTCTGGGTTGGTGAGTGTTGTTGGTTAATCATATATACACACAAAAATATTTTTTGGAGTTTTTCTCTAGAGTACTATTCTTTACATTTTTTTATATATATTCCATAGTAGGGATGAGCTTCGTGTTCGAGTCGAACATACGTTTGACTCGAACATCGGCTGTTCGTCCGTTCGGCGAAGTCCGAACATTTTGGTCCGTTCGCGCCAAATTCGTGTGGCGCTCACGGCCCACAATGCACTGCAATGGCGCAGTGCATTGCTGGCTCATGATTGGCCAAGCATGCACTGTGACCCCGCATGCTTGGCCAATCGCAGCGCCAGCAGCGAGGAGAGCCATGATTGGCCACAGGCAGGATGCCTGTGGCCAATCATAGCTCAGGCTGTGTAGTGCACGCCCCACACTATATAAGGCCATCAGCGCGGCGGCCTTGTGTAGTGTGTTGGTGTCTGAAGCAGTGGGTGTTCTGTGTACCTTCAACACAGTACACACCAATCGTTTTCGGCTGATTTCCGATCTTGCTGTTGTGTAGTGGTTGTTGTCTGCGTGCCCTGACCGCAGTATACACCGCTATATTCACCTCACCTATATAGCTAGTGATCTATCTTTTATAATAGAGCTTGCAGTCAGTAGTGTTAGGAGCTTGTGCGTGCTGTCTGCGTGCTCTGTACCCAGTACATACCGCTATATCCACCTACATAGCTGTTCTCTATTTGAGCCCACTTGCCATCTGCAGGAGTTATTGGAAGTTGTGTGTGCCTCCAGCACAGCACAGTATACATCTGTATATACCCCTTTATCTCTGGTGTTCTATAATAAAGGCATCTGCAGGAGTTAGTGGGTGTTCTGTGTACCTTCAACACAGTACACACCGATCGTTTTTGGATGATTTTCGATTTTGCTGTTGTGTAGTGGTTGTTGTCTGCGTGCCCTGACCGCAGTATACACCGCTATATTCACCTCACCTATATAGCTAGTGATCTATCTTTTATAATAGAGCTTGCAGTCAGTAGTGTTAGGAGCTTGTGCGTGCTGTCTGCGTGCTCTGTACCCAGTACATACCGCTATATCCACCTACATAGCTCTTCTCTATTTGAGACCACTTGCCATCTGCAGGAGTTATTGGAAGTTGTGTGTGCCTCCAGCACAGCACAGTATACATCTGTATATACCCCTTTATCTCTGGTGTTCTATAATAAAGGCATCTGCAGGAGTTAGTGGGTGTTGTGTGCCTCTAGCACAATATACACTACCCACTGCTTTTTTACCCAACTCCCTTCAGGCCATTACCATGTCTGGAAGGCCAGCAAGGAGAGGCAGACAGGCGCGAGCCGATAAAAGAGGGCAAGCAGGCTCTGTGTCTAGAGACAACAGTGCTGGTCGTGGACGCGGTGCATTGTCATCAGCACGTGGCCATGGGACACGCTTGTCCTTCTTTTCGGCAGCTGGACATGTTGAGCCGCAACATGCCAATGACTTGGTAGAGTGGATGACAAAGCCCTCTTCATCCTCCTCATCCTCTCTCACCCAGTCTCAGGGTACTAGCAAAGCAGCTGCCAACGCATCGTCTTCCCTCCTCTCAATGTCATCATCAGTGACTTCTTCCCTAGACCCACCACGTCCTCCTGAACTCTTTGAGCACAGTGTTGGGTACATGCTCCAGGAGGATGCCCAGTGTTTTGTGGGCTCTGATGATGACACTCAGCTAGAGGAAGGCAGTAGCGTGAGCGCAGAGAGAGGGGATGCTCAAGAAGGACAGCAATCTGGCAGTCACATTCCACAAGCTGCAGCATACTGCCAGGTTTGCTACAGCGATGAAGAGGGAGGGGATGATGAGGGCACTGACTCCACGTGGGTGCCTGGAAGGAGAGAGGAGGAGGAGGAGGAAGAGGAGGAGGCACATGTCCAATGAGGCAGGATGCCCTCCTGGGGCCAGCTTAGGGGCAGCACACCGACTGAATCACACCGCAGAGCTCCGCCTGTGCAGGGCGCTGCCTCTGCGCGTTATTCTAAAAGTTCTTTGGTGTGGGCCTTTTTTGAGACGAGTGCATCAGATCGCACCGCTGCTATTTGCAACATATGTCTCAAGCGTATCTCACGTGGCCAAAACATCAGCCGCTTGGGCACCACATGCTTGACCAGACATATGTTGACCTGCCATGCAGCTCGTTGGCAAGCGTACCTCAAAGACCCACACCAAAGAACAAAGCGGACCTCTCCTTGCTCCTCATCAGCTGGCATCTCCAACCCCACTAGACCTTCAGTCCTCTCTGAAACCTGCTCTGAGAGGAATGAAGGTGTAGAATTAGGTGTGTCACAGCCAAGTGCTTCCGGGAACTCTGCTAGCGGTACACCCACGTCCGATTATAGCAGGTAAATGTCCCTGCCCCAGCTGCTGGACCGGCGAAAGAAGTTCACTCCCAGCCATCCATATGCCCAGCGGTTGAATGCTAGCTTGGCTAAATTGCTAGCACTTCAACTGCTGCCTTTTCAGTTGGTAGACTCGGCCCCCTTCTGTGAGTTTGTACAATGTGCGGTTCCTCAGTGGCAGGTCCCCAAACGCCACTTTTTCTCACGGAAGGCGATTCCGGCTCTCTACCGGCATGTGGAAGGCAATGTCCTTGCCTCGCTGGACAGGGCGGTCAGCGGTAAGGTGCATATTACCGCTGACTCATGGTCCAGCAGGCATGGATAGGGACGTTACCTGTCTTTCACGGCCCATTGGGTCACTCTTCTGGCAGCTGGGAAGGATGCAGGACAAGGTGCAGTAGTGTTGGAGGTTGTTCTGCCACCACGCCTCCAAAATGCTACTATTGGTTGTGACACACCTCTCTCCTCCACCCCCTCCTCTTCTTCTTCCTCCATGGCCTCTTCCAGTGCTCTGTCCTCAGAACCAGTGGTTCTTCGTAGGCGTTCCAGGGGCTACGCAAGTACGCAGGCAAAACGATGCCATGCCGTGCTTGCGCTGGTTTGTTTGGGGGACAGGAGCCACACTGGGGCGGATGTTTTGTCAGCTCTGCAGGGGCAGGCCAAGAGGTGGTTGACGCCACACCAGCTTAAGCCAGGAATGGTGGTTTGTGACAATGGCACCAACCTCCTCTCTGCCCTCCGACAGGGACAACTGACCCATGTGCCCTGTGTAGCTCACGTCCTTAACCTGGTGGTGCAGCGGTTCTTGGGCAGGTACCCCGGCTTACAGGATGTCCTGAAGCAGGCCAGGAAAGTCTGTGTGCATTTCCGCCAATCATTTAATGCCTGTGCTCGGCTGGCTGAGCTCCAAAAAGAGTTGGACCTGCCCAAGAACCGCCTTACATGTGACATGCCCACCAGATGGAACTCAACGTTGGCCATGCTGCAGCGGCTGCACACGCAGCAGAGGGCCATCAATGAGTACCTGTGCGACTACGGCACCAGGACAGGGTCAGGGGAGCTCGGTTTTTTCTCACCACGCCAGTGGGGCATGATCAGGGATACATGCACTGTCCTGTCACCGTTTGAGGAGGCCACAAGGATGGTGAGCAGTGACAGTGCATGCATCAGTGACACTGTACCTCTTGTCCACATCTTGGAGCATACGCTGCGTGGAATAATGGACAGGGCCCTTGAGGCAGAACAGAGGCAGGAAGAGGAGGACTTCCTTGCTTCTCAAGGCCCCCTTTATCCAGACAGTGTTCCTGCTGTGCCACCCATCACACAGGAAGAGGATGAGGAGGAGGAAGAGGAGGAGGAGGATGATTGTGTCAGCATGGAGGTGGAGGCTGGCACTCAGGATCAGCAGCAGCAGCAGCAGTCTTGTAGGGATGATTTACAGTCCCAAGAAACACGTGGACTTGTACGTGGCTGGGAGGAGGTAGCTGCGGATCATGTTGTCCTTAGTGACCCAGAGGACTCCGGACCGAATGCCTCAGCTAACCTACGCTGCATGGCCTCCCTGATCCTGCAAAGCCTGCGGAAGGATCCTCGTATTCTTCGGATCAAGGAGAGGGACCATTACTGGCTGGCCACTCTCCTTGATCCACGGTACAAGGGTAAGGTTGCCGACCTTATCTTATCATCGCAGAGGGAGCAGAGGATGAGACATCTCCGGGAGGCCTTGCAGAAAGGTCTGTGCAACGCGTTCCCAGAGACTGGGAGGTTACAAACTCCTGGTCCTGGACAACGTGTTGCTGAGGCATCGGTCAGAAGGAGCGGTGGAGAAGGTGGCCGTCTGACTGATGCTTTCAGACAATTTTTTAGTCCGCAGCCCCAAGGTATGATCGGTTCCAGCACCCATCGCCAGCGTCTGATTTACATGGTGCAGGAATACCTAGGGGCAAGGTCAGACTTGGACACCTTTCCCACCGAAAATCCTCTGGCTTACTGGGTCTTGAGGATGGATCACTGGCCAGAGCTTGCACAGTATGCAATTGAGCTACTGGCCTGTCCTGCATCCAGCGTTCTTTCGGAACGCACCTTCAGTGCTGCTGGTGGCTTTGTTACCGATCACAGGGTGCGCCTGTCCACCGAATCAGTTGATCGACTGACCTTCATCAAGATGAATCAGTCTTGGATCACCCACAGCTACCAAGCACCTGAAGCTGATGTAACAGAATAATTAGTTTTGAAATATCACATCCCTTCAAGACTGCCTATGCTAATGCTGAGTGACTGTCCTGTTATGTTGATTGTCTATCCTCTTCCTCCTCCGCTGATATGTTGGAAGAACATTTCTGGTTCTGGGTGATGCCATCAGCCCAATTTTTCTGCCCCTGTTTAACAGGGGCGTTTAAGTACAATTTTTGATGCAATGCTTTGCAGCAGGGCTAATTCCTGCAATCAAACAAGAGTATATGGGAGAGGTTGCAGTGTCGTGGCACCAGCACCAGTGCCTAAGGCCCAATTTTTCTGCCCCTGTTTAACAGGGGCGTTTAATTACAATTTTTGATGCAATGCTTTGCAGCAAGGCTAATTCCTGCAATAAAACTAGAGTATATGGCAGAGGTTGCAGTGTGGTGGCACCAGCACCAGTGCCTAAGGCCCAATTTTTCTGCCCCTGTTTAACAGGGGCGTTTAAGTACAATTTTTGATGCAATGCTTTGCAGCAGGGCTAATTCCTGCAATAAAACTAGAGTATATGGGAGAGGTTGCAGTGTGGTGGCACCAGCAGCAGTGCCTAAGGCCAAATTTTTCTGCCCCTGTTTAACAGGGACATGTAATTACAATTCTTGATATAATATTTCACAGGAGGGCCCCTTCCTGTGCCCACCCAGAGTAACGGTGAGGACTTATAGTGTTGTGGCACCAGCACCACAACCACCAAAGGTCAATTTTTATACCACTGTTTAACAATGGCATGTAATTACAATTCTTGATATAATCGTTCACAGCAGGGCGCTCCAGCGCCCACCAAGAGTCACTTTGAGGGCTTACAATGTTGTGGCAAAACCAACACCTTCTTCCGCCATTTCTGCAGAGCATATAGGGCAGGCCCCTACTTTCAAACATCCAATTTACAAACATCTCCTACTTGCAAACGGAAGGAGACAACAGCAAGTGAGATGAAAAAAGATGGACGACAAAACAAATTATACAGGGGTGATAACCCTTCCCTATGTTTTCCAAAAAGCTTAAAAATTGTTTTTTTGACTGGAGCTACACTTTAAAAATGTACCAGTTGAAAATTACAAACAGATTCAACTTAACACAACAAACCTACACAGTCCCTGTCTTGTTTGCACCGCCTGTATACTGCTGTTCTGAGTATATAGGGCCTGGGGGTCACACGCATTTCCTTTTTTAAATATGGGTACAGGGTTCCCCTTAATATGCGTACAAGACCCAAATAGGCTGGTAATGGGCAGGGAGGGCTACCCATGCCATTTTTCTCAATCATTTTCAACCATATTGCAGGAACCAGATATAAGATTAAAACCGCAAGCAGTTTTAAATGGTGTTATTTCCGTTTAATGTCATTTTGTGCAGGGACTGTTCTAAACACGGGAAACACGTGGCACTTCACAGGCATCCTACAGACACCCCCCAGGCACCATATTTAAAGGAATATTTCACTTTTTTTTTCACTTTAATCGTCATTAAAATCAGTGCTCCCGCCAAAACGGCCATTTTTAAAAACATTTTAGGCATTGACCCATGTCCCCTGGGGCAGGAGCCAGGTCCCCAAACCCTTTTTAGGACAGTATCTTGCATATTAGCCGTTAAAATTAGCACTTTTAATTTCGAACGTTCGAGTCCCATAGACTTCAATGGGGTTCTAACGTTCGTACGAATTTGGGGTCCGTTCGAAAGTTCTGGTACGAACCGAACCGGGGGGTGTTCGGCTCATCCCTATTCCATAGGAATGTCTGTCTTATCTGCTCCTGAAGAGTGGAAAAATCCACAAAACACGTAGAGCTTTATTTGATGCCACAGCTACACCTCATACGGACTGTCATTTATTCACTTACTATCATTATACTCTATGATGTTGTTTATATAGCATTTGGTGGATGTGCATCAGAGTGTGGACGCATATGCCAGCATTGGGCATGTTGCTATTGGCACATGCATGCTATGTTTATTTATTTATACATCTACTACTTTCATTATGTATTGTTTTGCATGTACTCTTCTACTTATCATGCTTAGCCTTTGTGCATACTCCATGTATATATATGAAATGAGCAATGTTCCAATGTTTTTAGACCAATGTTATGAAATCAATACTCTATACTGAAATTAACCTGAACTATTCAATTGCTTCATCTAAAGCCCCAACTCTCCTTTGTTTTCATTTAAACATCATAGTGTGTCACTTCATTTTAAGGAAGAGCACAATCAAGATCCCACACTATTACAATTCTGTGGAATTGAATGTATGTTTTCATCATGGAGGGGGTCCAATCGTGTACGGGATTTATCTCAAAGAGAAACAAAGTGGATATTCTTATTAAAGAGCCTTTCTACTACAGGGTTAAATATTGAGCTGGATCTCAATTGCTTTATAAATATTTTTTAAGTTGATGGGATTGTTGTCATTGAGTAATGGTTTCTATGCTGTATAACTGATTTAATAAGTATTGGGTTAGTTTACATGTTTTATAATATAATTTTTATACATTTTTATTTATTTTAATTTTTTTCTCATGTATATTTATTTATTTGTTGTATATGCAATGATCCAGTGATTAATAGTGGCGGAATCACCCACACATTTTATTCTGTAATCTTTATATACCAATGTGCTCATTGTGATTGATGTTGTATCCCGCAATATAAATGTAAGCAGAGAAAGTGCTGGTTATATTGTAGTTTTGGGGACATGCTACAAGCACATGCACTGTAGCTTACATAGTTACATAGTAACATAGTTAGTCAGGTTGAAAAAAAGACACAAGTCCATCCAGTTCATCCACAAAAAAAATAATAATAATAATAACATACAACCCCCATATACCCAATTCTATACCCACAGTTGATCCAGAGGAAGGCAAAAAACGCCAGCAGAGCATGATCCAATTTGCTAAAGCAGGGGAAAAAATACTTCCTGATCCCCCCGAGAGGCAATCGGATTTTCCCTGGATCAAATTTACCTATAAATGTTAGTACCCAGTTATATTATGTACACTTAGGAAATAATCCAGGCCTTTCTTAAAGCAATCTACTGAGCTGGCTAGAACCACCTCTGCAGGGAGTCTATTCCACATTTTCACAGCTCTTACTGTAAAGAAACCTTTCCATATTTGGAGATGAAATCTTTTTTCCTCTAGATGTAAAGAGTGCCCCCTTGTCCTCTTTGTTGACTGTAAAGTGAATAACTGTCAGGGCTGGCTTAGCCCTTCCTCCTCTGAGCTGGCCGCTCAGCTGTCAGCTAATTGCCAGCTCTCTTCTCTTTTCACAGTTACCAGCTGTTCCCGATGATGCTCATCTGACCTGCCTATTTAAAGCCTTCCTGCTCACTTTTTTATTTGCCTTCGCGTTGGTCACATCACAGGGAACCATCTCCTGCTGTTTGTTTCAAGACTGGCTTGCTGACATCCCACCTGGCTTCTTATCCTGCTTGCGGTTGCTCTCCCTGGATCCCTAACTTCCGGCCTGGCTGATTACCCGATCTGGTTTATGAACTTTGGACTGGCTGACTACCCGATCTGGCTACAGGACTCTGGCTATGCTTGACTACGTTTTTTTTTTCTATTTACCTTTTTATTTTTATTAATAAACAAGTGTGATTTGATTGTACTTCTGTCTCAGTCTGTTTCATGGTTTCTAACAATAACTCAACACCAAGTTCACTATATGGACCCCTTATATATATGTACATGTTGTTCATATCCCCCCTTAATCTCCTCTTATCAAGAGTGAATAAATTCAGTTCCTCTAATCTTTCCTCATAGCTGAGCTCCTCCATGCCTCTTATCAGTTTGGTTGCCTTTCTCTGCACTTTCTCCAGTTCCCCAATATCCTTTTTGAGAACTGGTGCCCAAAACTGAACTGCATATTCCAGACGAGGTCTTACTAATGATTTGAACAGGGGCAAAATTGGGGGGCGTGGCCAGGACAGGCATGTGAGAAGACGTGTTTCTCACAGCTCCTACACAGCACAGTCAATTGATCCTCTCCCAGCAGTAATCTACCGGCAAGAAACGGCTATCCAGCTAGCTACCAAGCAGGACAACCATCCGGACCACCCACCGTCACTCTGCACCCGTGGCAAAAGCAAACAAACGGAGGTTTACATGAGTAAATAGATAAAGTCGCGCTACGGACTGCTCCCTTAATCTGTGACTGGAATAAATGATTTAGAGGAATTAAAAGAAAAGAAAACCTGTGAATGGGAATATTAGTAAGGGGTTAAAGCTGCCTGTGCCTAGATCCTCCACCCCTTAAATGGGGGGGGAGGTAAAAGATAGAGAATTGAAAAAAGGGCTATGGCGCTAAAACCCAATGCATGTGCAACTCTGTGCATAAAAATATATGTATTGTACAGGACGCCGTGGCTTGGTCCTGGAAGGACGCTATATTTCCCCTCTGTTTGGGTTGTGGTCTCTTTAACCACTTTCAGACCGGACCATTTTGCTGGTAAATGACCAGAGGTCTTTTTACACTTTGGCACTGCGCTGCTTTAACTGGTAATTGCGCGGTCATGCAATGTTGTACCCAAACAAAATTTGCGTCCTTTTCTTCCCACAAATAGAGCTTTCTTTTGATGGTATTTGATTGCCTCTGCGATTTTTATTTTTTGCGATATAAACGTAAAAAGACCGCAAATTTTGAAAAAAAATGATATTTTCTACTTTTTGTTATTAGAAAAATCCAATAAACTCAATTTTAGTCATACATTTAGGACAAAATGTATTCAGCCACATGTCTTTGGTAAAAAAAAAGTCAATAATTGTATATTTATTGGTTTGCGCAAAAGTTGTCACATCTACAAACTAAGGTACGTTTTCTGGAATTTACGCAGCTTTTAGTTTACGACTGCCTATCTCATTTCTTGAGGTGCTAAAATGACAGGGCAGTACAAAACCCCCCCAAATGACCCCATTTTGGAAAGTAGACCCCCTAAGGAAATTGATAAGAGGCATGTTGAGCCCATTGAATATTTTATTTTTTTGCCTCAAGCGATTGAATAATGACAAAAAAAAAATTTTTTTTTTTTTTTTACACAAAGTTGTCACTAAATGATATATTGCTCACACATGCTATGGGCGTATGTGAAATGACACCCCAAAATAAATTCTGCTGCTTCTCCTGAGTACGGGGATACCACATATGTGGGACTTTTTGGGAGCCTAGCCGCGTACAGGGCCCCGAAAACCAAGCACCGCCTTCAGGCTTTCTAAGGGCGTCAATTTTTGATTTCACGCCTCACTACCTATTACAGTTTTGAAGGCCATAAAATGCCAAGATGGCACAAAACCCCCACAAATGACCCCATTTTAGAAAGTAGACACCCCAAGCTATTTGCTGAGAGGCATGTTGAGTCCATGGAATATTTTATATTTTGCCACAAGTTGCGGGAAAATTACAAACTTTTTTTTTTTTTTTTTTTTTTTCACAAAGTTGTCACTAAATGATATATTGCTCATGCATGCCATGGGCATATGTGAAATGACACCCCAAAATAAATTCTGCTGCTTCTCCTGAGTACGGGGATACCACATATGTGGGACTTTTTGGGAGCCTAGCCGCGTACGGGGCCCCGAAAACCAAGCACCGCCTTCAGGCTTTCTAAGGGCGTAATTTTTTGAGTTCACTTCTCACTACCTATTACAGTTTTGAAGGCCATAAAATGCCAAGATGGCACAAAACCCCCACAAATGACCCCATTTTAGAAAGTAGACACCCCAAGCTATTTGCTGAGAGGCATGTTGAGTCCATGGAATATTTTATATTTTGCCACAAGTTGCGGGAAAATTACAAACTTTTTTTTTTTTTCACAAAGTTGTCACTAAATGATATATTGCTCACGCATGCCATGGGCATATGTGAAATGACACCCCAAAATAAATTCTGCTGCTTCTCCTGAGTACGGGGATACCACATATGTGGGACTTTTTGGGAGCCTAGCCGCGTACGGGGCCCCAAAAACCAAGCACCGCCTTCAGGCTTTCTAAGGGCGTTACAGTTTTGAAGGCCATAAAATGCCAAGATGGCACAAACCCCCCCCCCCCAAATGACCCCATTTTAGAAAGTAGACACCCCTAAATTTAGGGGTACACTAGTGAGACTAGGTAATAAATGGCGGGTGCCCTGAAACTATAAAAAAATAACTAACCAACCAGCGTCACCTGTAACAGTTATATGGTGATCACTGGTGAAAGGGTTAACTAGGGGGCAATCAGGGGGCTTTATGCGGTAGTATATGGGGGTCCCTGGCGCTATAAAAAGCTGCGGCGAACCTAAATACCTACCTGCCTAACTAGCGTCACCTGTGACACTAATACAGCGATCAGAAAAACGATCGCTTATTAGGCTGGGTTCACACTGGAGCGATGCGGGAACGCCACGAATGCGCGGCGGGTTCCCGCATCGCATGCCTCCCGGCGGCAGTTCACACTGCCCTATGCGAACTGCTGGGAGTGTCAGTGAAATGTTAATGACACCCCCAGATCAGTTCGCATATCGCAGTGCGATCTGCAAACTTGGATCGCATGGTGTGAACACCCATGCGATCCGATTCTGCTGCGGACCAAAAAAAGGGTCCCGTGCGAGTTTGCGGCGGGTGCGACACGAATTCAGCCATACTATCTGTATAGCTGAACTCGAATCGCACAGAGATCGGATGTGATTTGCACTGCAGTGCGGTGCGAATCACATCCGTTCTCATAAACCGCTGCAATGTGAACCCAGCCTTAGTGACACTGGCGACGGGGGGTGATCACGGGGTTAAACCTTTATTGGGGGGGTTAGGGGGGTACCTTAGAACTAAAGGGGGCTAACCCTAACTGCCCTAACAGTTATTAGTCACAAATGACACCTGCCGGGTGATCAGGGGGTTAAACCTTTATTAGGTAATAAATGGCGGGTGCCCTGAAACTATAAAAAAATAACTAACCAACCAGCGTCACCTGTAACAGTTATATGGTGATCACTGGTGAAAGGGTTAACTAGGGGGCAATCAGGGGGCTTTATGCGGTAGTATATGGGGGTCCCTAGCGCTATAAAAAGCTGCGGCGAACCTAAATACCTACCTGCCTAACTAGCGTCACCTGTGACACTAATACGGCGATCAGAAAAATGATCGCTTATTAGGCTGGGTTCACACTGGAGCGATGCGGAAACGCCGCGAATCCGCGGCGGGTTCCCGCATCGCATGCCTCCCGGCGGCAGTTCACACTGCCCTATGCGAACTGCTGGGAGTGTCAGTGAAATGTTACTGACACCCCCAGATCAGTTCGCATATCGCAGTGCGATCTGCAAACTCGGATCGCATGGTGTGAACACCCATGCGATCCGATTCTGCTGCGGGCCAAAAAAAGGGTCCCGTGCGAATTTGCGGCGGGTGCGGCGGGTGTGGCGGGTGCGGCGGGTGCGGCGAATGGCTGAACTCGAATCGCACAGAGATCGGATGTGATTTGCACTGCAGTGCGGTGCGAATCACATTCGTTCTCATAAACCGCTGCAATGTGAACCCAGCCTTAGTGACACTGGCGACGGGGGGTGATCACGGGGTTAAACCTTTATTGGGGGGGTTAGGGGGGTACATTAGAACTAAAGGGGGCTAACCCTAACTGCCCTAACAGTTATTACAGTCACAAATGACACCAATGCAAAAAAAAAAAAAAAAAAAAAAAAAATGACATTGGTGTCACTGTGACTGGGGGGCAGGGGTAATTGGGGGGGTGATCGGGGGGTAAAGGGGGGGTGTGAGTGTGCCTGGCATGTTCTACTGTGTGTGGGATGTGTTGGTGCAACTCACTGATCCGCTCTCCTCCGTGTCGGAACGAAAAATACCGACACGGAGGAGAGAATACATCACTTCCTCTCCTGTGTTTACATTACAGGAGAGGAAGTGATGTCACCGGGGATTTCCATTCGTCGGGAGCGATCGCGAGGGGGTGGCCATGAATGAATGGCCGTCCCCTCGTCCGGGATCGCTCCCGAACGAAAACCGACCGCCGCAGGCACCGGGCGGGGGCCCGATCGGGCCCCCGACCCGCGGGAGGCAAAGGACGTACATATATGTGCTTATGCCTGCCCGTGCCATTCTGATGACGTACATCAGCGTGAGGCGGTCGGCAAGTGGTTAAGGGAATAAAAATTGATTAACCCACCTGTTAAGGAAGTGTCTTTAAAAAACAAGACAGGAAGTGGTAGATGGGTGTGGAGGAGTGGAGAAGACATGGTGGATGGTGGATGGTGTTTATTTTGGACTGCAGCAACTGAAGTGGACAGCATTGTCCTGTTTGGAAGGCTCCTGGCAGGGGAAGCTACCTGCCATCAAGACCAAGCTCTGTTTTGATAAGGACAGCTGTTCTGGACTTTGCAAGTTGGTGAGACTACAAACCTTTTTCCTTTTGTTTTTGGCTGCTGTAAAGCTATTTAAGTTATTAAAACCCTTTGTTGTATGAAAAGCCTGTGTCCTGCGATCTACCTGGTCCCCCGAATATTACAAGTGGTGCTCGAATGCGGGCAGGACAAAGTAACAGGCGTTTTTCTTGCTATTTTTTATTTATTTTTTTGCATTGGATTTGAACTGACATTTAAAGGGACAGTACAGTGAATTTATGTCCTGGGTTAAAGCTGCACAACTGTTGAAAGCTGAAACAATGGAGGAGCTAATTAAACAGCTGTCCTTGGCTAATATGCAAGCGCAGACTCGCCATGAGGAAGCTAATCAGCGCTTAGCAACCCAGCTGGAGGTACAAAAAACGCACCACAATGAGGCGCTGGCTCTGCAGCAAGAAAATACCCGCCTGTTGGTGGCCCAGTTAGCAGCCCAGCAAGCGACCCAACAAGGGGTGATGCAGGCTCAGATAACTGCCTTAAAAGAAGCAGTGCAGCAGCTTTCTCAGGGCCGTGAACAAGTGGCTGTTGCCCCTGGCAACCAGGTGACCATAAGGGCAAGCCATTTCTTGCAGAAGTTGTCCCTGAGTGATGACGTAGAGGCGTTTCTGGCAACATTTGAGAGGACGGCAGAGAGAGAAGGGTGGCCCCAGGACCAGTGGGCCGGCTTAATTGCTCCTTTCCTCACCGGAGATCCTCAAAAAGCCTATTTTGATCTACCACCAGAACATGCTAAAGATTATCAAAAACTAAAGGCAGAAATACTGGCTCGGTTGGGAGTGACTACGGCTGTTCGGGCCCAACGAGTGCACCAATGGAAGTATTGTTCAAACCGGCCACCGCGATCTCAAATGCATGACCTGGTGCAACTTGTAAAAAAATGGCTGCAGCCCGAAGTGTTGTCTGGCCCCCAAATTGTGGAGCGGGTCGTGCTGGACCGATACTTAAGGTCACTGCCAGACGACCTTCAACGGTGGGTCAGCCATGGAGGCCCCAAAACCGTAAACCACCTTGTCGAGATGGTGGAACGATATACAGTGGTGGAGGATCTGCTTGGCCCCGCCAAGCGTCAAGGGCCCAGTCTGCCAAGGCCTTTCCGACCAACTGCCGCCCTTCGAAAGGATGTCCCCAGGAGCCCTGGAACCAACACCCCGGAAGGCCAAGAGTCACACCCGTTACCCCCTCAGAGACCTGTTCCTGATCGGAGAGGAGGGGATGTACAATGTTGGCGATGTCATGCCTGGGGCCATACCCGGGCCCACTGCCCATTGCAGGAAGAACCCATGGAATGCGGGGTTCTTCGGAGGGGATCTTTTTATGCCCATAAAGCGTGTACAACACATCTTGACCTTGGAGAGGAGAAGTTTGAGTGTGAAGTCCAAGTGAACCACCACCCTGCACAGGCTTTGCTGGACTCTGGAAGCATGGTAACCCTGGTTCACCCTAGAGTAATTGGGAAGATCGGTCCGGTAAGCAAAATTTTGCGGGTTGTGTGCATTCATGGTGACACTAGAGAGTACCCTCTCATCTCGGTGTCCATCTCCACAGCATGTGGCACTGGTACTCAAGAGGTGGGGGTGGTAAAGAACTTGGTACATGACGTTATCATAGGACGCGACTGTCCGTTATTTGCAAAACTTTGGAGACAAGGAGAACTATCTGAAAGGTCCAGAGACTGGGAAGAAACTAGTACCTCTGTTCCTGTTGTTGAGGGTAATAACCCTGAGATGCCACATATTCGTAATATGGACCCAGTTGATAAAAACGCCAAGACTTTGGTTAATAATGATGAAAATAGTGCTGATACTGTTAAGGATGTCAAATTGTGGGGTTCTCAGACCTACCTGAACACTGAGGGGGGGGAACCTTCCCCGCTTCAGGTAATGCTGGGGGAAGAGGATGAGGAAATGGCATCTACCCCTGACTTGCCAGATTTGGGTGTTCCCCAGGGGGCATTTGGTACTGCCCAGATGCAGGACCCCACTTTGGCCAGGGCACGGGAACAGGTTGTAGTAATAAATGGGGAGCCCCAAGAGCCAGGTGCTAATGAGCGGTGGCCACATTTTTCAATATGTAATGAATTGCTTTATCGGGTTACTAAAGTGAGAGAAAATGTGGTAGAACAATTATTGGTACCCCAACAGTATAGACGCAAGGTCCTGGACCTGGCCCATGATGATGTTTTAGGGGGACACCTGGGAGTTGAAAAGACGGAGGCACGGATCGCCGACCGGTTTTACTGGCCAGGCTTGAAAGCAGAGGTAAGGAGATACTGTACCTCTTGTCCCACCTGTCAGTTGACCGCTCCGGCGACCCATTTCCGGAGCCCGTTGGTCCCTCTGCCCATAATTGAAGTCCCATTCGAGAGGATAGCCATGGATATAGTGGGTCCCTTGGTAAAGTCGGCTCGAGGTCATTCTTACATACTGGTGATCCTCGACTATGCCACTCGATATCCTGAGGCGCTACCCCTGCGGAATACCTCCTCTAAGGCTATTGCACGGGAGTTATTCCAGTTGTTTACACGGACAGGTTTTCCCAAGGAAATTCTCACAGACCAGGGCACCCCGTTTATGTCGAAGGTTATGGCTGATGTATGCAAACTGTTCCGGATAAAACAGCTGCGCACATCGGTCTACCATCCCCAAACAGATGGATTGGTAGAACGTTTTAATAAGACCCTTAAGTCTATGCTCAAGAGAGTGGTACAAAGGGATGGGAAAGACTGGGACTGCCTGTTACCAGCTCTCCTATTTGCTATCCGAGAAGTGCCCCAGGCCTCCACTGGGTTTTCGCCCTTTGAATTGGTATATGGGCGGAGACCTCGTGGATTACTGGACTTTGTTAAAGAAGAATGGGAAAGTGAACCAATTCAGCATAAAAGTGTTCTTGAATATGTCTCTCAAATGCAGGAGAGGATCCGAACTGTGATGCCGCTAGTTAAGGAACATTTACAAAAAGCCCAGGAGGCTCAACGACGGGTCTATAATAGGGCAGCCAAAATTAGGAACTTCCAAGTGGGGGATCGAGTAGCAGTGTTGATTCCCACCGTGGAAAGTAAGTTCTTGGCCAGATGGCAAGGCCCTTTCGAGGTTGTAGAAAAAGTGGGAGAGGTAAATTATAGAGTCCACCAGCCAGGCAAGAGGAAACCCTTCCAGATATATCATGTAAACTTGTTAAAGCCCTGGACAGACAGGGAACCAGTGACCTCCCTGGCTAGTACAAAACTTAAGCCTCGGGTTGGGGTGGAGAGTGTCCAAGTAGCGAATACCCTGTCTAAAACCCAAAGTCAGCAGGCAAAGGAGTTCTTGCAGAGAAATAAAGAAAAATTTTCAGACTTGCCAGGGCTCACTAGTGTCATAGAGCATGATATTGTCACAGAACCAGGAGTCAAAGTTTTTGTCCGGCCCTACCGCATCCCAGAGGCTCAAAGGAAGGACGTTTCAGAGGAAGTTAAAAAGATGTTAGACCTAGGGATTATTGAGGAATCGCAGAGTGAGTGCTCGAGCCCGATTGTGTTGGTACCGAAGCCCAACGGGACTCTGCGATTTTGCAATGATTTCCGGAAACTTAATGAAGTTTCCCGGTTTGATGCCTACCCCATGCCCCGGGTAGATGAGCTTATCGAGAGACTAGGTCCAGCCAGGTATATCACTACATTAGACCTTACCAAGGGGTATTGGCAAATACCGTTGACTAAGGCCGCTAGAGAGAAAACTGCTTTTTCTACCCCAGAGGGGAGTTTTCAGTACAAAAGGATGCCTTTTGGATTGCAAACTGCTCCAGCCACGTTCCAGAGAGCAATGGATAGGATTTTACGACCTCACCGGAAGTATGCCTCAGTGTACTTGGACGATATAGTCATTTTTAGCAAAGACTGGGAATCACATTTGCCCAAAGTGCAGGCAGTGCTGGACTCTCTTTGGAAGGAGGGGTTTACAATAAACCCTGAAAAATGTGCTTTGGGAATGGAGGAGGTGAAATACCTGGGTTATATCGTGGGTAGAGGGGTAGTGAAACCTCAGGTCAACAAGATAGAGGCTATACAGAATTGGCCCCGCCCCCTCACAAAAAAGCAGGTACGTGCATTCCTGGGCATGGTGGGATACTACAGGAGGTTTGTACCCAACTTTGCCACGTTGGCGGCTCCGTTGACCGATCTGACTAAGGGTCGGAAATCGATCATGGTGGAGTGGAATGCAGATGCTGAGAAGGCTTTTTTGGAGCTCAAGTCAGCGCTGTGCCAACACCCTGTCCTGGTAGCACCCAATTTTTCAAAAGAGTTTGTTGTCCAGACTGATGCTTCCGATGTAGGATTGGGAGCGGTGTTGTCACAGGTTATTCATGGCGAGGAACACCCAATAGTCTTCCTCAGCAGGAAGTTAACACCAGCGGAGAAAAACTATGCCATAATTGAACGAGAGTGTCTGGCCATTAAGTGGGCTCTGGAATCCCTCAGATATTACCTTTTGGGGAGGAAGTTTAGGTTGATTTCTGACCATGCCCCTTTAACATGGCTGAGGCAGGGAAAAGGGACTAATGCCAGGGTTACCCGGTGGTTCCTGGCACTCCAGGAATTTAAATTTGTAGTGGAGCATAGGCCCGGGAGACTGCATCAAAATGCAGATGCCCTCTCCCGAGTCCATTGTTTGAGCTCCACTGTTGCCTCCACCTCCTTGGCGTTGGGGCACAGGGGGGGGATATGTACAGGACGCCGTGGCTGGGTCCTGGAAGGACGCTATATTTCCCCTCTGTTTGGGTTGTGGTCTCTTTAAGGGAATAAAAATTGATTAACCCACCTGTTAAGGAAGTGTCTTTAAAAAACAAGACAGGAAGTGGTAGATGGGTGTGGAGGAGTGGAGAAGACATGGTGGATGGTGTTTATTTTGGACTGCAGCAACTGAAGTGGACAGCAGTGTCCTGTTTGGAAGGCTCCTGGCAGGGGAACTACCTGCCATCAAGACCAAGCTCTGTTTTGATAAGGACAGCTGTTCTGGACTTTGCAAGTCGGTGAGACTACAAACCTTTTTCCTTTTGTTTTTGGCTGCTGTAAAGCTATTTAAGTTAATAAACCCTTTGTTGTATGAAAAGCCTGTGTCCTGCGATCTACCTGGTCCCCCGAATATTACAGTATATTTAATTAATATAACAGTGCTATCAAAAATTATTTTGATATGTCTAATGTGTGCATATAAGTGCTAGTGCTACGGTGGCCCATACGAATACTTTGCTAGAACTATTGGTGCCAAATTCGTAGAAATTCTCAAAAAAACATCCAAAAGAAAAATAAATCAAAATATCAAAACAATTGAAAAATGTGCAAATTAATTAATCTCAGCAAACATGCAAAGTTCGTGCAGAATATTTAGTCCCAAAGAACGTCTTTAAACTTAAGAACTTTTCCAAAATCGCATTCAGAAATCGCTGGAAAGTCGCATGCTGTAATATTTCAAGTGATGGTAGCAAAATAAGGTGACTAGTTCAAAAAAGTGCCAATCATCAATGTAGAGAGAAAACACTCTTCCCCGGTGCGCCACTCAGTATTGTGGTAATGTGATCGCTCTCACCAGATCAAATACCCCTGTGGGGTTGGTCGGGCTTTCACAGTATAAGCCACTGTGCTGCTAACTGAATGCTGCTGCTGGTGCGCTGGGGGAATGTTCACTCTTCTCTTCTTATGTACTCCGTAGTTATGTACATGGAGGAAAGAGAAGCATATCCATGGTGCAAATATGTTTTAAAACCGCTTTTATTTAGTTATAAAAGTTATGTACATGGAGGAAAGAGAAGCATATCCATGGTGCAAATACGTTTTAAAACCACTTTTATTTAGTTATAAAAAGAGAGTTACTCACATTTACTCGTAAAGCAATTTGTGTGTATAAACAAACAGAGAAGTAAACTCCGCCGGCCGCTACTGCTGCTGCCTTTCCCATAGCCAGCAGCAGTAGCGGCCGGCGGAGTTTGTTCTCTGTTTGTTTATACACGCAAATTGCTTTACGAGTAAATGTGAGTAACTCTCTTTTTATAACTAAATAAAAGTGGTTTTAAAACGTATTTGCACCATGGATATGCTTCTCTTTCCTCCATGTACATAACTACGGAGTACATAAGAAGAGAAGAGTGAACATTCCCCCAGCGCACCAGCAGCAGCATTCAGTTAGCAGCACAGTGGCTTATACTGTGAAAGCCCGACCAACCCCACAGGGGTATTTGATCTGTTGAGAGCGATCACATTACCACAATACTGAGTGGCGCACCGGGGAAGAGTGTTTTCTCTCTACATTGATGATTGGCACTTTTTTGCACTAGTCACCTTATTTTGCTACCATCACTTGAAATATTACAGCATGCGACTTTCCAGCGATTTCTGAATGCGATTTTGGAAAAGTTCTTAAGTTTAAAGACGTTCTTTGGGACTAAATTTTCTGCACAAATTTTGCATGTTTGCTGAGATTAATTAATTTGCACATTTTTCAATTGTTTTGATATTTTGATTTATTTTTCTTTTGGATGTTTTTTTTGAATATCTAGGAATTTGGCACCAATAGTTCAAGCAAAGTATTCGTATGGGCCACCGTAGCACTAGCACTTATATACACACATTGGAGGTTTACATAAGCTCAGAAATCCAAGATGGCGCCGACGCGGCTCTGGTACAGCGCACACCGCATGGAGCAGAGAAATCCAGAGGGGATCCCAGCAAAAGGGCACCAAAGACTACGGGTAAGGAGTACCCGAGGGACATTACTTTTTATGCACAAAAGCTGGGGGGACCCCTGGAACAGGTGGAGGCAGGGGGATCTGCGCACCCTCACGTGGCATTACCAGGCCCAGCAGCACAGAGCTTACTGCGGCAGTCAGCGGGGGAGACAGAGGGACAGGGTGAGCAGGACTGTATGGCTGAGCAGCACCATCCCTCTCCCACAGCCACTGCTGCACATGATGATACTGAGCAACCAACTCTGGCAGAGTTACTTAGAGCAGTGCATGTCTGCACTGCTTCAGTGAATACCCTTAAAGAGCAGTTTGGGGGCTTAAGAGAGGATGTCTCCCTGCTGAGACAAGATCTGCAAAAAATTAGAGAACGTACAACTGCGGTGGAAAGCAGGATGAGGGAAGTTAAAGATAGACTCCCCCCCAGTCGCTCGAGAGGCCCATGCTGCCCATCAGCTAGCCAGGGAAACTAACGACAGAGCAGATGACATCGAAAATCGTTTAAGACGGAACAATGTGCGTATTGTTGGACTTCCCGAGAAGACCAAGGGGAAAGACCCTACCACATTTATAGAGGGATGGCTACAGGAGGTATTTGGTAAAGAAGCATTTTCTCTGTTTTTTACTGTGGAGAGGGCCCACCGCACACCGGGCCACCCACTACGACCTGGCGCCCCTCCCAGGCCTATCCTTGTCAGACTTTTGCATTACAGAGACAGGGAAGCAGTATTTAGACAAGCAAGAGAGAAGGCCAATTTACAGGTGAATGGGGTCCGGGTATCTTTCTACCCGGATTTTTCTGCAGAGGTGCAGAGGAGACGGGCCAAGTTCTCAGATGTGAAAAGGAGACTGAGGGCATTGCAGCTACCCTATGCCATGTTGTACCCGGCTAAGCTGAGGGTTACCGCTAACCGTCAAACCCACTTTTTCGAATCGGCTCAAGATGCTGCACAGTGGCTGGATCGGAACGAGCAGGCCTTACGTCACCGAGGTGAAGAGGAGGTTGGGGACTGATTTGTTGACAGCCACAGCATCCCTATGTTTCCCTTACAATTCCACCCATCTTTGCCGTGGGTGGCTTGAAGACATACTGTTCCTTTTGACAATGAAGACGTGTTTCGTCTACGTGAGGATACTTAGGACTGGCTCTGCTGGGAGACATACTATTACCATGTGAGTCTTGAGCTATCTTGTGAAGATGCAAGAAAATGCATTTTTTCTACATGAGAAGTGGGAAAATAGAGCTCAAACAGTTCTGGTTTCTAGTTAGTTTAGTCTGGTCTGCCACGTTGATAGCCTGGACAGCTGTTTTTTGTTTTTTGTGTTCAACTTGTTTTACACACAGGCTTCACATCGCTATGCAAACATGGGTGAACTTGAGACCCCTAAACTGGGACACATTCCCAATAATGTGGGCTGGGGCTGGGCCTGGTCGCTACTGGCTTGGTCCGGCTCCCCCTTTCCCTGGACCCTGTCACACTTTACTACCAACCTGAATGTCTTTTATTTGCTTAGATACACCCTGAAGTTACTTGTTTATATGAATGCAAATGGCTGAAATATATGTGGTGTTTTGGAATGTTAGGGGGCTCAGCTCCCCGCTTAAACGCATGATGATATCCACGTGCTTGAAAAAGTTTCACCCAGCCATTTTGTGTTTCCAAGAAACACATTTGACTCCGGAAACTCAAAAATGTTTGCAGTACTCTTTGGCGGGGAAGGTATACCATTCCACACACACCTCCTTTTCTAGTGGGGTGAGTGTGTTAGTGCACAATGCCATTGATTTTCAGGAGTTTGACACATGTATAGATTCTGAGGGAAGGTATATTTTCCTACACTGTCGTATTGGGTCGTTACACTGTATTTTGGCATGCATATATATATTCCTCCCCCGTTTACAGTAGGGGTGCTCCGGACTCTGCTGACCTATTTGGCGGGGAGGCCGGACCTCCCGGTGTTGATAGTTGGTGACTTTAATTGCTGGCAGAGCCCCTTGATGGACAGGCACCCTAGTTTGGGGGGGCCTGCCTCGTTGAGGGAGTCGCCGTTGCTGAAGTTGTTTAACGAGGTGGGGTGGATAGACATGTGGAGGCACAGAAACCCTTTGGAGAGGCAGTTTTTCTGTTTCTCCAAAACTCATGGCACACTTTCTAGGATTGACCTAGCAGTGGGTAACACTGCCATGCTCCCTTCCGTCTCGGAGATGATATACAAACCACGCAGTGTATCTGACCACTCCCACTTGGTGATTAGCTTGATTGTGGCTCTGCTGTCGGGGTTGCCCAGGGCACCCTGGAAATTTAATGCCTTCTGGCTGAAACTATTTCTGTTGCCTACTGAGCTGGAGTGGAGCATGCAGGAATTCTTGGAGAGGCAGGAGTTTGCGGACTCCCCCTTGACTCAATGGGAGGTCTTTAAAGCTTTCGGGGCTATTAATTGCAGAAAGTACAAAGGTTGAAAGACAGTCTGCGGGGCAGAGGGATGCTCTGGAGAGGCTGGTACAGGACCTGGAGGAACGATATGTTCGGGACCCCAATGACGCTGCCAAGGAGGCATGGCAGTTGGCTCAGTCCGCTTATGAGCGACTGCTGTCCTCTGCGGCAGAGAGGAAAAGGTTCTTTTCAAAGGTAACATTCTTTGAGGAGAGGGAAGTTACGGGTGGCCTGTTAGCTAAAATAGCTAACTCACAGCAAAGATCCCCTGTTATCGGGGCAATTAGAACACCGGAGGGACGAATAGTGAGCTCCCCTGACAAGATGTTGCAGGAACTGGCAGGGTTTTATGAGAAACTATACCTACCAACCGGGAAGTATACCATGGAGGAACTTATGGGATACCTACAGGGCATTAACTTCCCACAACTTACCGAGGAGCACAGACAGGTACTGGATGCCCCACTTACAGTGGAGGAGTTGCCGGCAGAATTAGCGGCGTTTCCTAACTGTAAGGTCCCTGGATCGGACGGACTTCCTATAGAAATATACAAACAATACGCAGGAATCCTTCTTCCTAGGCTGCTAGAGGTATTTGTGGCGGCTAAGGAACAGGGAACCTTGCCCCCCTCGATGTCCACGGCAAATATTGTTCTTATTTTAAAACCAGGGAAAGATTCCCTCGATCTGGGATCGTACAGGCCCATCTCCTTGTTGCAGAGTGACGTTAAGCTGCTGGCTAAAGTCCTTGCACTTAGACTAAATAAGGTCATTGCAACTATAATACACCCGGACCAAGCTGGGTTTATGCCGAATAAATCCACGGCAGTAAACCTCCGGAGACTCTATCTGAATATTCAGTCTCAGGCAGATAACATGGGACAGAGGGCCTTGCTCTCATTGGTTGCTATGAAGGCTTTCGATAGCATCGATTGGGAATATTTATGGGGGGTTCTTCGGAGGTTTGGGTTTGGGGAGACGTATGTTTCCTGGGTCCGTCTGCTCTACTGTCACCCACAGGCAGCAATTAGGGAGGCGGGGAGAGTATCTCATACCTTCGCGTTGGGCCGGGGCACGAGGCAGGGATGCCCGCTGTCTTCCCTGCTCTTCGCTCTAGCTATTGAGCCTTTGGCCATTGCAATTAGAGACCACCCGGGTATTACCGGCTTCGGATATGGGGACGTGCATGAGAAACTGATGCTCTATGCGGATGACACTATGATTCTGCTAGGTGACGTTGCAGGTTCCCTTCGAGTGGCCATGTCAACCATATCGGAATTCGGAGTGTATTCCGGCCTCCGGATTAACTAGACAAAATGCTCCCTGATGCTTCTGGAGGAAAATGGAGAGCCACCCGCTGATAGCTCCATACCCTTGGTTACATCCTTTAAGTATCTGGGAATCCAGGTCTCACCCATGGTGCGGGATTATGGGGTATTGAACATCTCCCCACTGCTGCAGAAATTTAGAGACCGGATTAGGACATGGAACTCACTCTGCCTGTCGGTAGCGGGTAGGGTGAACTTGATTAAGATGATACTTATGCCCCAGCTACTATATGTACTCCACAACTCTCCGGTAGTGGTCCCACTGAAAACGTTTAGAATTGTGAACTCCCTTTTCCGCTTGCTAATCTGGAAAAATTGCCCCCCAGGATTAAACTCGAGCATTTACAGCGCCCTAAGGATGAGGGTGGGCTTGCCCTGCCGAACCCATGGTTATATTATCTGGTAGCGCAACTCCAACACCTCATAGGGACTATGGAGGGGGAAGCAGATAGGCCAGGTCATGCCCATAGAGGCGGTGATGCTACACACAGTAAAACGAGACTCCGTGCCTGCGGCACTTGAGGCCCTAGCTTTTGGGAAACCAAATAAGAAATACCCGACCTACAATCTCATACAGAAAATTTGGAACAAAAGTAGATACCTGCAGGGAGTGACAGGGTACACAGAGTTTAGCCCAATATGGTCCAATGGAACATACCCTGAGGTAGCACAGCTACAACATGGGACATTGTGGAAGAGGTATGGAGTGGTATATATTCGGGAGATCTTCCAAAATGGGATCCTACAGTCTTTTGAGACTCTGCGGGACAGATTTGGCTTGCCGCCCAGTATGACGTTTTACTATATGCAATTGAGGCACGCGGTGAAGGCGCAGAGTAGAGCCTCTGAGTGGGCTTCTTCGCCAACGCCGGTGTTTAATTTAATACTGAGGGCAGCCACTACTAAAGGTTTTATTTCTAAATGCTACAATATGCTCCTGCAGAGTCTCCTGAATAAACACCCCCAGAAAGTGAAGAGTGGGTGGGACAGGGATGTAGGACCCATAGATGGAGAACAGTGGGAGGAAATATTACAGGCAGTGCCCATGAGTTCCCTGAATGTGTCACAGAGGTTATCCCAGTTGTATCTTATTTTAAGGATTTACTATACCCCACATAAAATGCATAAAATGGGTCTTAGGCCTACCTTGACCTGTACTAGGTGCAAGAGGGATCACGAAGACCTGATCCACCTTCTGTGGAGGTACCCGAAGCTTCACTCCTATTGGGGTGGTGTGGTGGACACCATAATTAGGGTGTTTCAGATCTCTATGCCCACCGAACCCAAACGATGCCTGTTAAATATTTTGGAAATCTTTGAATGGGAGGAGGGTGTCAGAATATCTGTTATTAGAATCTTACAGTTAGCACGAAAGATGATAATGCTCCATTGGATATCGGAGGATCCGCCCACTGTTAAGGAGTGGGTTCCGCAGTTGGGAATATGATTAGAATGGAGAAAATGGTATATCAACACAGGGGTTGCTCCCGGAGGTTTGAGAAGCTTTGGGGCCCGTGGCTGGATGTACCGGGACTGGTCCCGGTGGATCTGGTAATGGGCAGACTACTGGGAGGGAATGCTGGTTGAGTGAACTCATACGGAATATTGGCCATCTAGAAACAGGGGGTCGGGAAATAAAAAGTTAGAGAAGAGTGGGGTTTGTCTCATCTAAGACGATTTTGCAGTGATTATGTAATGCAAACGTACTGACCATGTAATGTAACTGTTGGAATTGTTGAAGCCTGGTTATGTTTGTTCATGTTGAACTAAATAACCTTTTCTTTGGATAAAAAAAAAAAAAAAAGAACAGGGGCAAAATTATATCTCTCTCTCTGGAGTCCATACCTCTCTTAATACAAGAAAGGACTTTGCTCGCTTTGGAAACCGCAGCTTGGCATTGCATGCTATTATTGAGCTTATGATCTACCGAAACCCCCAGAGCCTTCTCCACTATGGATCCCCCCAGTTGTACTCCCCCTAAGATGTATGATTCATGCATATTCTTAGCCCCCAAGTGCATAACTTTACATTTCTCAGCATTAAACCTCATCTGCCACATAGTCGCCCCAATTAGACAGAGCATTGAGGTTGGCTTGTAAATTGGAGACATCCTGTAAGTATGTTATTCCACTGCATAGCTTGGTGTCATCTGCAAAGACGGAAATGTTACTTTTTATCCCAGACTCAATATCATTTATAAAGATATTAAAAAGTAAGGGTCCCAGCACTAAACCTTGGGGTACACCACTGATAACCTTAGACCATTCAGAGTAAGAATCATTAAGCACTACTCTCTGAATTCTGTCTTTTAGCCAGTTTTCTATCCATTTATAAACTGATATTTCCAAACCTGTAGACTTTACCTTACACATGAGCCGTGTGTGCGGAACTGTATATCGAACGCTTTTGCAAAATCCACTGCCACCCCTCTGTCCAAGGTTTTACTTACCTCCTCATAAAAAGAAATCAGGTGTGTCTGACTTCTGTCTTTCATGAATTCATGCTGTCTGTTGCTTAAAATATTTTTTTCCCTCCAAGAACTTGTCTATGTGGTCTTTTATTAATCTCTCCAGTATCTTCCCAACCTATAGAAGTTAAACTAACAGGCCTATAGTTACTTGGTAAAGACTTTGTTCCCTTTTTAAATATAGGCACCAGATTAGCCCTGCGCCAATCCAGTGGTACTATTCCTGTCATTAATGAGTCCCTAAAAATTAGATGCAATGGCTTTGAAATTACAGAGCTCAATTCTTTTAGGATCCGTGTGTTGATGCCATCAGGTCCAGGTGCTTTATCCACCTTTATTCTGTCCAAATATTTCTGGACCATATCACTTTTCAGCCATTGTGGATTTGGGGGTGTGTCACTACCACCCACATTATGGACATGAGCTCCCCCATGCTCGTTTGTATACACAGAGCTGAAGAAAGTATTTAATAAATTAGCCTTCTCTTTGTCCCCAGTCACCCACTCTAGATTATTTTGTAAAAGGGCCTACATGCTCAGACTTGACCTTTTTACTATTAATATATTTGAAGAACTTTTTGGGGTTTGTCCTACTATCTTTTGCAATCTGTCTTTCGTTTAGAATTTTTGCATCCTTGATTTCCTTTTTACATATTCTGTTATATTCTTTGTAACATTAGACACTAGTGTTCCTTCATTTTATATTTTTTAAAAGCTCTTTTCTTATAGTTTATAGCTTTTTTTAACTTTGACCGTGAGCCACATAGGTTTTATTTTTAGCCTTTTAAACTTATTGCCCATGGGAATATACAGTACTTTGCAGTGAGATCACAAACAGTCTTTTTGAAGATTTCCCTTTTTTGTTCTGTGCCCATTGATGCCAATATTCTCTCCCAGTCTAGGTCCTGGAGAGCAACCCTCATCCTTGGAAAATTTGCCTGTTTTTGCCTGCTCCAGTTTTGATCACGAAAATTCATATTTCGGATCGGAAATTCTTCAACGGAATTTTGTATTTCGGATAAAAACCAAACTTCCATCAGCATCGACTGTCATATTGAGGTATATATATTTTTGCCTTTAAATTCATCGTAAAGAATGTTCGTAATTGTTACGACAAGTTAAAGAACCTAACGACAATTCGTATTTCGTACGAATCAAAATTGAATTTTGGACGCGAATTACGAAGTACGAATTAATTCTGATACGAACCGTAACGGTCGAAACAAAACAAATTTATTGACGGCACCCATGTCTAATTGAGGGAATCAATGTTAGAGATTTGAATGAGGAATATTTAAATAAAAGTGCGGTAACTGCTCTTGAAATTGATTCAGGAGTTGAAACGGTAGAGACTTCTGATGAGTTCATTGCTAGTGAATACTCAGACAATGAAAGTGTAAAACCTGTTAATTCTAATCATAGTAATGTTATGCAGCAATATGAGTCTCCATCGCCATATGCTCAGAGAAGGGCCTATGCAGGGAGACCAGCTCTCAAGTGCTTTGTTTGTAAAAAGAGGGGTCACATAACTAGGTATTGTTTGATGGCTAATAATGATATGCAAAGGAGTTTGCACTACCCAAAAAATGACACCAAGGCATTATGACACCAAGGCGTTCGTTTATTTTGCAAGATGGAGTAGCAATCCAAGGCATAGAGGCCATACTAATCAAACCCGTTTCCCTTTTTAAGACCCAAATGATAAGACTACAGACCGAAAAATAGTCAATTAAGACAGGAAAGCCACCACTGTAGAATGTAGTATGTAGTACTGTAGTATGTACAACAGTTGCATAAACTCAAAATGGAGGTAGCTGCATGTTCATTCAAAAATAGCACTGGGGATAACAATATTAGCGGCCCCTAGTGAGCTGCATAGATGGTAAGAATTTTCTGGTTCATTTTTCCTTGCTATGAATAAGGTTTAGATGTGATTTTCAGAGATTTGTTTGGAATATTATAGAGGACCTTGATATATTTTTAGTATTTTCAAGGATAAGCCTCTGGATTGCTATTTTTGTTTTTAAATTTCGGTTATGATTATTATGTTTTTTGTTTTTTTTCTCCTCCTCTTATTTATTTATTTTTTGTTTAATTTTTTTTTTATATTTGTTTATTCATTTATTTTATTTTGTTTTGTTCAGGTGGGAAAATTGTTTGGTTTAGTCCACCTTAAAGGGGGGTCATTGGCCTCAATTAGCATCTGAATACATTTTGTTTAAGTTGGTAGGAAGCGTACCCGGCTTTACAGAAGGAGAGAGCATTGTGTCAACATCGGAAGAAGAGAAGAGGGAAGAAGGCGACGGAAAAGACCAGGCCACCGCTAGCAAAAGAGCGGGCAAAAGAGCAGAAGATAGCGGAGGAGACTGGCAGAAGATACCGGGGAGCACGGAGAAGAGGCCGGAGAGCGCGGAGAAGAAGGAAGAGACCCCTGAAGTTCCAAGAGACCCCCGGAGCTGCCCAATAAATTACTTTAACCACTTCAGCCCCGGAAGAATTTACCCCCTTCCTGACCAGAGCACTTTTTGCGATTCGGTACTGCGTTGCTTTAACTGACAATTGCTCAGTCATGCGACGTGGCTCCCAAACAAAATTGACGTCCTTTTTTTCCCACAAATAGAGCTTTCTTTTGGCGGTATTTGATCACCCCTGCGGTTTTTATTTTTTGCGCTATAAACAAAAAAATGGCGACAATTTTGAAAAAAACACATTCTTTTTTTACTTTTTGCTATAAAAAATATCACCCAAAAATATATAAAAAAAATATTTTTTCCTCAGTTTAGGCCGATACGTATTCTTCTACATATTTTTGGTAAAAAAAATCACAATAGGCGACTATTGATTGGTTTGCGCAAAAGTTATAGCGTTTACAAAATAGGGGATAGTTTTATGCCATTTTTATTAATATTTTTTTTTAAATGGCGGCGATCAGCGAGTTTTATCGTGACCGCGACGTTATGGCGGACACATCGAACATTTTTGACACATTTTTGGGACCATCGTCATTTATACAGCAATCAGTTCTATACAAATGCACTGATTCCGGTGTAAATTACACTGGCAGTGAATGGGTTAACGACTAGGTGGCAGTATAGGGGTTAAGTGTGTCCTAGGGGCGTGTTGCTAACTGTGGGGGGTGGGGCTGTGTTTTACAGATCACTGATCTCTGCTCCAATCAATGCTCCAATCCAATTTAATATATATACACAGTTTTTATGGGTATTGGTAACACTTTAGAAGTCTAGCTGCTTCTTATTTCCACTTAGCACTATCTATTTATATTTATTTGTATATACTTCATAGTAAGCACAGATTACTTTGTTAGTGCATTTTTTAATACCCATCTCTATTACATTTTATTAACCCCCTCGCCCCCCCCCCCCCCCCCCGTGCGCATCATGTCTGCGAGGCCAACAAGGAGAGGCCATGGTACTCTGAGGGGGCCAGCAGTGCATGTGCCCACAGGCAAAGGTGAACGTGGTCCATCCTCAGTCAGGGCATAATTTCCTCTGTTTAGTGATGTTGCCCGTGCTATCCAGCCACAGCATGTAGAAGAGGTGGTGGACTGGCTTACTAAACCATCCCCATTCTCCTTATCCTCCATCACCTAAGCAGAGACTAGTGTGCAATCCACTGCAGCTGCCAGAGAGGCTTATTCTGTCTCCTTGTGCACAGCTACTACTGCCATAGCCCCAGCATCAGGCATGGAGTAGTCAACTTAGTTATTTGAACACAGTGTCAGCCACTTGCTCTTTGAGGATGCACAGGCTTTACTTGATTCTAAAGTTTATTCTGAGGTTGAGGAATGTAGGAACATGAGCTTACAGAAAGGGAGAACAATGGTAAAAACAATATAAATATAAAGCAGGAGTATCTACTCAAATGTTAGCGTACATACACCTGTCCCCAGCACTCATGTATGCGACTAAAACTCCCACCAAGGGATAATATTTGGATCTTCAGCAGCCATTATATATATAAACACAATAATATAACTCAATGTGGTTGACCTAATTGCATCAAATCAAACACTAACAGCGGTTTTACTGCTTATTGAGAGAACTACCAGTCCCCTGTTGTTCCCACCATGCAGTTAAACTTGGTTCATTGCAATACTACTTTCTTAACCACTTGCCGCCCGCCCTATCAGCAACTGACGGTGGCAAAGTGGTTGCATAATCCTGATCGGACGTCATATGACGTGATCAGGATTATGAGCCGCTGCGCGCCCCCGGGGGCGCGCATCGCGGCGATCGTTGTTGCGGGGTGTCAGTCTGACACCCGGCAACTATGATCTCGGTAAAGAGTCTCTGACGGAAACTCTTTACCACGTGATCAGCCGTGTCCAATCACGGCTGATCACAGTGTATATAGGAAGAGTCGGTGATCGGCTTTTCCTCACTTGCGTCTGTCAGACGCGAGTAGAGGAGAGCCGATCGGCTGCTCCTCTGACAGGGGGGTCTGTGCTGATCGATTATCAGCACAGCCCCCCCCCCAGGATGCCCACACTGGACCACCAGGGACGCCACCAGACCACCAGGGATGCCCAGCAAAAGGTAATCCTCCCTAGACCACCAGGGATGCCAGTCAGTGCCACAATGGATGCCAATCAGTGCCCATAATGGATGCCAATCAGTGCCCACAATGGGCATCACTGATTGGCATGCATTATTGTTTGGCACTGATTGGCATCCATTAGTACAGTATAACAATACAATGCCGCCTATGAGTGCCCACCTGTGCCGCCTATCAGTGCCCACCTGTGCCGTCTATCAGTGCCCACCTGTGCCACCTATCAGTGGCCATCCATGCCACCTATGAGTGCCCACCCATGCCCATCTGTGCCGCCTATCCATGCCCATCTGTGCCGCCCATCCAGGCCAATACGTGCCAGCTATCAGTGCCAATTTGTGCCACCTATCAGTGCCTATCCGTGCCGCCCATCAGTGCCACCCATCAGTGCCACCTATCAGTGCCACATATCAGTGTCCATCAATGCCACCTCATCAGTGCCACTTCATTGATGCCACATCATTGGTGCCCATCAGTGCCGCCTTATCAGTGCCCATCAGTGTAGCCCCATCAGTGCCCATCAGTGAAGGAGAAAACTTACTTATTTACAAAGTTTTGAAACTGAAACAAAAAAAAACATATATATTTTTTTAATTTTTGGTATTTTTTTATTTGTAGCGCAAAAAATAAAAACTGTAGAGGTGATCAAATACCACCAAAAGAAAGCTCTATTTATGGGAAAAAAATGATAAAAATTTCATTCAGGTACAGTGTAGCATGACCGCGCAATTGTCATTCAAAGTGCGACAGCACTGAAAGCTCAAAATTGGTCTGGGCAGGAAGGTGTTTAAGTGCCCGGTATTGAAGTGGTTAATAATTGCTAATAACCAACATGAATACTTTAAAAACTTTAAAACAAATGAATGAATGAACCACAGTCCAGCATTAATAAGTCCAGCACAAATAAATGACAGAGTCCTTTCCAACTATCTGCGTGATAACAACATGCGACACCGAGATGATCTTCCCGTATCTGTAGATGTGAGTGAAGACAATCCTACACCTTCACCATTTTGCACCGCTATGTGTATCCACACGAATGGCAGCTTACCAGAAACTATCTGCCTATGAGCCTATCTCCGCTGCATGAGATCCTGTTGTCTGTTCCTGTCTCCTCCGTTTATGTTGTGCTCGTTGTTCATAGGCATGTAAAAGATGCAAGGGGTCTGATATAGTGTTATATCCTTTAATAAAAATACCCTTCTCCCCCCTTACAAATGCGCTTACTTAAAAACAATCAATTAAAAGCATGTATACTGGCTGTCAGTTGTACAGATCAAGCTGCTCACCGCCAGGCTGGTTACCTTGTTCAGCACTGCCTGTCTCTGGAGACCCGGGTTCTCGTCTGTTACTGATCAACCTCACTACTTGCGTGACCACGCCCTGACGCTTTTTGTGATTACGTCTTCAAAGGGTGAAGGCCATAAAATGCCAAAATAGCACAAACCCCCCCCCCCCCAAATGACCCCATTTTGGAAAGTAGACACCCCAAGCTATTTACTGAGAGGCATGTTGAGTCCATGAAATATTTTATATTTTGCCACAAGTGGCAGGAATATTACATTTTTTTTTTTTTTGCACAAAGTTGTCACTAAATGATATATTGCTCACACATGCTATGGGCATAAGTCAAATTACACCCCAAAATAAATTCTGCTGCTTCTCCCGAGTACGGGGATACCACATATGGGGGACTTTTTGGGAGCCTAGCTAAGTACGGGACCCCGAAAACCAAGCACTGCCTTCCGGATTTAAATATAAAACGCTACCAAAAAAAACTGTTAGCGATCACAGGGATCAGGCCTGACTCTGCGATCGCTGCAGTTATGTGTTTAGTGTTTTGTAAGTGACAGTGATCGATCGATACTGCACTTGGATGGGCTGGGCGGAGGGGCAAAACGCAGGTGCTAGCAGGTATCTGGGCTGATCCTGCTAACAATGCGTTTTTTTGGAACCCTAAACTGCTGGGGACGCTAGTATAGATCTGATCAGATCAGATATTGATCTGTTCAGATTCTATACCACTACGGGAGGTTTATGCTTTGCGTGTGGGTGTTAGCGGTACTGGCACTAACCTAGCGCTGCCTGGGGCAACGCAGACCCTGACCCTAAAACCTAATTGATATCACCCACCGGGTGATCAGGGGGTTAAACCGTTATTGGGTAATAAATGGTGGGTGCCCTGATGCTATAAAAAGCAAACTAACCAGAGTCACCCGTAACACTTATACGGTGATGACTGGTGAAAGGGTTAACTAGGGGCAATCAGGGGGTTCAAATTTTTATTAGGTAGTATATGGGGGTCCCTGGCGCTATATAAAAACCTGACGGGGAACCTAAATAACTAACTGGCTAACCAGCGTCACCAGTGACACTTATACTGTGATCGCTGGTGAAAGGGTTAACTAGGGGCAATCAGGGGGTTAAAACCATTATTGGGTAGTATATCTGGGTACCTAGCGCTATAAAAATCTGGCGGTGATCGGGGGGGGGGGGGGGGTTTGTGTGCCTATTGCCGCGTACACACGGTCGAACTGTATGACGTACTTAGTCCGTCCTACAATCCGACGGACAATCCGGCGTACTTTCCACTGAACGGACTTGACCACACACGGATACACAAACAGTCCGACGAAAGCTTGCGCGATGACGTACAGCACGTACGACGGGACTAGAAATAGGAAGTCCAAGACACAGCAAAGCCCTGTAAATCCTTTCTGGGCATGCGCCATTCTTAGTCCATCGGACTAGCATACTGACGACCGTATTGTCCGCTGTAACCAAAGTGTGACGGAAAGATTTTTGGGCAAACCGAAATTCTTAGTACTCCGGACTGCACGCTGAAAAAGTCAGCTGAAGCCCACACACGAGCGGATTGTCCGTTGAAATGTGTTTCAACGGACTAAGTACGTCATACAGTTCGACCGTGTGTACGCGGCATAAGTGTGCCCACGTGTTAGTGTAGTGCTGGTGCACACTTACTTTCACTTCTCCTCATAGCCTGGACAAAAAGACCGCCCGAGGAGAATGACATCACTTCCACCCTGCCTGTGTTTACTATACACAGTGGGAGGAAGCTTCTCATTCGCCAGGAGCGATCAAGAGGGGGTGGCCAGAAACCAATGGCCATCCCCTCATCCCGGATCGCTCCTGAAGCGAAACGGACCGCCGCATTCATCGGGAGGGGGTCCGATCGGACCCCCCACCCGCTGGAAGGCAAGCACGTACATGTACGTGCTTGTGCCTGTCGGTGCCATTGCACCGACGTACATTGCCATGCGGTGGTTCTTAAGTGGTTAACTGCATGGTGGGAACAACAGGGGACTGGTAGTTCTCTCAATAAGCAGTAAAAGCACTGTTAGTGTTTGATTTGATGCAATTAGGTCAAACACATTGAGTTATATTAATGGTAAAAAACTATTTGGCAGTCATATTCCCCCAGCCGCAGCGTATTGCCAAGTTGGCTACACTGATGATGAGGGTGGAGGAAATGATGATGATGAGGTCACTGATGCAACTTGGGTTGCGGATAGATCAGAGGAGGAAAGTGAGGGTGAGGCACAACCCCAACGAAGCAGCCATCATGGAAGAGTAGAGCACAGCCACCCTATTCCAACAGATTGTGGAGCTGTTATCTCCCAGCCCACGTCCCACAGCTCAGCTATCTGGGCCTTTTTTAACACATTTTCACTGTTTTGCAATTTGCAAACTTTGTCTCAAGCAGATCAAGCATGGCAAAAATACAGTCCCACATGCTTGACAAAGCATTTTACCTCATTTTACCTCAAAGCATTCAGCCTACTGTCAAGAGCACCTTAAAGCCACACAAAAGTGATCCTCCTCACTTCTCAACTTTTCGGTCTACCCCCGCTATACCTCTTGACCTCTCATCGGCCTCCACTGACAGGGATGATGGTAAAGCAAAGGGTGTCACAGGTCCTTGCAGCATATCTGCCAATAGCACACTACCAGCTGTAGACTATAGCAAATTTCTCTGCCCCATCTGCTGCAGCAAAAATAAAATACAGTCTGCCACTAACATTAATTCAAGCTTGTCAAAACTGCTGGATTTACAACTCCTGCCTTTTTTGTCTGGTGGATTCTGCCCCCTTCCATGATTTTGCAGAATGTGCTGTACCACAATGGCAAGTTCCCAGTCGCTATCTTTTTCACGTAAGGGCACAGCGGCATAGTGGGTAGCACTCTTGCCTAGCAGTAAAAATGGTCGCTGGTTCGACCACAACACTACCTGCCTGGAGTTTGAATGTTCTCCCTGTGCCTGCGTGGGTTTCCTCCGGGTACTCTGGTTTCCTCCCACACTCCAAAGACATGCTGGTAGGTTAATTGGCTTCTGTTCAAAATTGGCCCTAGTATATGAATGGGGTCCTTGGATTGTGGGCTCCTTGAGGGTAGAGACCGATGTGAGTTTACAATGTACAGGGATGGGGACAATTGTAGACACTCACTCAGGATGGAGTGGTGTCTTTATTCAACCTTACTAACCATGTAACAAGGCCATGCCAGCTCGATGCCATCACGTGGAAGTCAATATTTTGTCATCGTTGGGCAAGAGAGTATCAGGAACCATGAATCAGACAGAGACAGAAGTAAAGTTAAATCTCACTTGTTTAATAATAATAAGGTAAATAGTAAGCGTAGTCAAAACAAGCCAGTAACCGGATCGGGTAGTCAGCCAAGCAAATGTCAGAGAGCCAGATATAAATGTAGTAGCACAGCAAGCAGGATCAGGAGCCAGAAGGAACATCAGCTGAGCAAGTCTTCAACGGGAACGCAGGAAAAAGTCTCTGTGATGTTGACAAAAGCGAAGGCAGAGATCAAGTGAGCTGGACGACTTTAAGTTGGCAAGACTGACGAGCAGAATCAACAACAGCTGGGTAACTGTGGAGAGAGATGGGAGCTGGCAATTAGCCAACATCTGAGCAGGCAACTCAGAGAAGGAAGGGCTGAGCCCAGCCCTGACAGAGAATCATCTACAAGGTCCACGTTACTGCTGACACGCGGTCCAGCAAGCATGGTCCGGAATGCTATATTTTGTTCACAGCACACTGGGTAACTCTGCTTGCAACTCGAATAGATGCAGGACAGGGCTTGGTGCTGCAGCTTGTTGTGCCACCACATCTCCATACAGCTACTGGTGATATTTTGAGATTTGTCAGCTCCACCCCTCCCCTTCCTCCATGCCCTCCTCTGCTGAATTGTCCTTTAAATGACCAGTAACCCCTAAGCATTCAAGGGGCTATTCCATAAGTCAAGATAAAAGTTACCATGCAGTGCTTCAGCTGGTCTGTGTAGGGGACAGATGCCACACTAGAACAGAGATTCTTGCAGCTCTGTAGGGGCAGAGGTGGTTCACGTCATGCCAGCTGGAGCTAGGAATGGTGGTGTGCGACAGGCAAAGTTGACACATGTGCAATGCCTGGCACATTTTCTCAGTTTTGTGGTGTAGCATTTCATAGATTTGTGAAACTTGTCTTTGGCAATGCTGTAGTGGCTGCACATGCGGCAGAAGGCCATCAACAAGTACCTGTGTGAGTATGGCAAAATGACAGGCTCAGGCTGGCTTTTTTTCCCCATGCCAATGGCTGCTGATAAAGGGTACATGCACTGTACTGTCACCATTTGTGGAGACCACAAGGATGATGAGTCATGACAATTCATGCATCAATGACACAATCCCTCTTGTGTTCCTGCTGGAGCAGACTCTGAGTGGCATTATGGACAGGGCACTAGAGGCATTGCAGCGGGAGGAAAGGAGGACTTCTCAAGGCCCACTTTATGCAGATACCATTCTTGCATTCATACAACACACAAGAGGAGAGGGAGGAGGAGGATGCTGGCAGTTTTGGAGGCATTGAAGCAGGGGAAGATATACATTAACCCTTAACAGATGGTTTTCCATCCCCAGAACCCTCGGGAGTAGTACATGGCTGGGAGGAGGCAGTTCCAAATACTGTAATCCTCAGTGACCCCAAGGAGTCTTCTTGTGCCTCTGCAAACTTGCGGTGCATGGGCTCCATCATTCTTCAAAGCATGTGAATACGTGGCATCAAGGAGAAGGATCACTATTGGTTAACAACCCTCCTTGACCCCCCTTACAAGGGGAAAGTCTCGGAACTCATCTGGTCCCCACAGAGGGAGCAGAAGATGAAATCACCTGAGGCCATCTTAAAATTTACTGACAGAAAATAAGAAAAACTTTTTTTTCAAACTTTTTGGTCTTTTTTTAGTAAAAAATAACAATCCCAGCAGTGATTAAATACCACCAAAAGAGAGCTCCATTAATGTGAATAAAAAGATAAAAAAAATATTTGGGTACAGTGTTGCATGACCGTGCAATTGTCATTCAAAGTGCAACAGCAATGAAAGCTAAAAAAATTACCTGGACAGGAAGGGGGTGAAAGTGCCCAGTATTGAGGTAGTTAAAGAGGAGTTTATGTAATGCCTTTCCAAACTCTGGTAGCTTATAGCCTTGTGGAAAATGTAGTTTTGAGGCTTCTGTTGCTCAAGAGGGGTGCAAGGGAGAAGGGGGCCGCCTCAGTGATGCTTTTAAATTTTTTTTTAGCCCTCAGCACCCAGGGCTGTCAGCTTCCACATCCCACTGCCTCATATGGTGGGAGATTATCTAGGGACATGGAGAGCTTTCCAGTTGATGATCCACTGGGTTACTGGGTCATAAGAATAGACCACTGGCAAGAACTTGAATAGTATGCAATTGACCTACCCGGCATCCAGCATGCTTTCTAAATTTTATGACAGATAAGAGAGCTTGTCTATCCACAGACTCTGTGGACCGGCTGACTTTTATCAAAATGAATCAGTCCAAAATTAGCAGCAGCTATCAAGCCCCTGATGCCGATGTAGCTAATTAAGTGCTTTCTGGATCTGAAATCTCTGAAAGACTGCCTAGCTTTGTGGGTATTGATTTCATCTGGAAGAAATGTTTCCACTCCTGTTTGACAGGTGCTGAAAGCTAAAAAATGGCCTGGGCAGGAAGAGGGTGAAAATGCATTTTTGACAACAATGCCAATTGTTGCTTTTATCAAGAGTACCTCTATAGCCGGGGTCGGTAACCTGTCGATCTTGATCTACCAGTCCACAGCGAGTAGGTGATTGGTAGATCGCATGCTTGTCCTTGCCTTGCAGAACCACAACTGACAGAGCTGTGTAGGTAAGCCACAAGTGCTAACATGGGCGTCCGCAGAACTTTTTCCAGGGGGGGGCACCATTTTAAGGCCACTCATGCTCCGCCCCTTTTCGACAATCTCATGAAAATCTTTCCACTGGTAATACATATGTGTTATATAACAGATAATTCATCTTCACTTAGTATTGGAATTTACTCTGGCGGCTGTGTACCATGCCCATATAGCCTAGAGAATGTACATCTTTTTACATTGCAATACATCTGTTGTGGCCATATTTTGATCTCATACTGTTTTCATCAAGATAAAAATATGGCAAAAACAGATGTATTGCAATGTAAAAATATGTATATTCTCTAGGCTCTATGGGCATGGTAACCTTGCGGATGCCCATGCTTTCAAAAACCAGCCCTGGAAAAAATTTCATACCAGCCTCACAGCATTATTATACCAACCCAACAGCATAACGTCATTATTTTCTTGTTCATGAAAGTGAAAACCATACATTTTAAAGCACATTTGATGAAGAGAGTATTAGATATAGATATTAAATCACATAGGGTTTTTTATATATACACAAATATACATATATATATATATATATATATATATATATATATATATATATATATATATTCAAATTCCAGTTAATAGTGGTAAGTGATCAATCATCAAGGGGGACCCCAGAAACTCAGAACGTGGGGGGACCACCTTCTGCAGAAAGAATACTCTAAGGTAAGGGGGGTGGGTTACTAATATAAGGAGGGAACCCTTTATATCAGTGACCCTTACATTATCATATTCACTCCCCCCTTACATCAGTCACTCCCCGCCCCCGACTGGCCTGGCGGTGCTTTCACTGACCTCCTCTCAGGTGCACTGTGCAGGGCTCAGTCAGTCAGCTCCAGCTTGGTGGCTCTGGTTTTATCCTATAGTCTCCTGTCCACACAAGTCTGACTTCTCCCATGGCCCCCATCCCGGCGGTGCTCCCACTCTTGACTCCTCTCCAGACTCCCTCAGAGACTGCAGACATGCTACAGGAGATGGTCAGAGACTGCAGACTTGATGCAAGAGTTCAATTCAGCCTCACCAGTGCCCATCAAATGCAGCCTCACTGTGCCTACCAATGCAGCCTCACTGTGCCAACCAATGCAGCCTCATTGTGTCCATCAAATGCATCCTCACTGTGTGCATCAAATGCAGCTTTACTGTACCGTGAATTCAGTCTCACTGTGCCCATCATTGCAGCCCCTCCTGTGCCCCATGTCCCAGTCTGCAGTCCCTGTCTGTGGGAAGATGTGTTGTTGATGCTTGGTACGGTACCTTGCATGCCAGCAGGATATCCATGACGGCCAGCAGCAGGCAGGGTCTGTTCTCGTTTTGGATGGGGACGGTGCTCCTTCCAGAGGATCTGTCTGCTGTGAGATGGAGTGGTCCCTGGCCACCTGCACCTTCAGCCGTCCTCATTTTCTGGCCCCAGTCATCCTGCCCTCTGGTCCTGGGGAAGTGGAGAGCACTGGGTGGGAGTTGGAGAGAAGGGGGAGCAAAGAGTGCTGGCAGGGTTGGAGAACACATGGGTGGGGGCAAAGAGCGAGGGGGAGTGGAGATCACAGGGGTGGAGAGCAGAGAGCGCTGGGGGGGGGAACTTGAGAGCACTGGGGGGCCAATAAGAACAGGGGTAGAGAGCATGGTAGGCTGAGAGCACTGGGGGGGGCTAAGAGTGTGGGGTGGTGAAGAGCACTGGGGGGGGCAGAAAAACAGGGGTGGAGAGGATGGGGGCTGGAGAGTACTGGGGGGTACAAAGAGCAGGGGGGAGTGGAGAACAATGGGGGGGAGCTTGAGAGCACCAGTGGGGACCAGAAAGAACAGGGGTGGAAAGCACGGGGGACTGGAGAGCACTATGGGGGGTGGAGAGCACATGGGTGGGGGCAAAATGCAGGGGGAGTGGAGAGTACAGGGGTGGGGAGTGGAGAGTGCTGGGGGGAGCCAAAAAGAACAGGGGTGGAGAGCACGGAGGGTAGAGAGCACTGGGGGGGGCTGGAGAGCACCAGGGGGGCAGAAAGAACAGGGGGTGGGGAGAATGGGGGGCTGGAGAGCACTGGGGTGGGGGCTGGAGAGTGATGGGGAGAGCTGAAGAGCACTGGGGGGAGAAAGAACAGGGGGAAGAGCACTGGGGGGAGAGGAGAGCACTGGGGGGGAGGAGAGCACTGGGGGGAGAAAGAACAGTGGGGAAGAGCACTGGGGGGAGTGGAAGGCACTGGGGGGGAGGACAGGGGGAGAGCACTGGAGGGAGTGGAGAGCACTGGGGGGGGGAAAGAACAGGGGGGAGAGCACTGGGGGGAGAACAGGGGGGAGAGCACTGGGGAGGAGAATGGGGGGGAGAGCATGGAGGGGAGAGGACTGGGGGGAGTGGAGATCACTGTGGTGGGGAGAACAGGGGGGAGCACTGGGCGGAGTGGAGAGCACTGGGGGGGAACAGGGGGGGAGAGCACTGGGGGGGATAGGGGGGGGCACTGGGATGGTGGCTAGAGAAGGATGGGGAGAGCTGGAGAGCAGGGGGGGCAGCAAGAACAGGGGAGGAGAAAACTGTGGGGGCGGGCAGGAGAGTGTGTCGGAGGAGAGCACTGGGGGGGGGGACAAGGGGGAGAGCACTGGGGGGAGTGGCGTGCACTTGGGGGGAGTGGAGAGCACTGTGGGGGGGAGAACAGGGGGAGAGCACTGGGGGGAGTGGAGAGCACTGGGGGGGAGAACAGGGGGGAAGCACTGGGTGGGGGGGGGGGGTGAACAGGCGAGTGGAGAGCACTGGGATCATGCTAACTGATGTTACCTGTGGTTTCTTGCTGTTCTTGTTGCCTAGGCATGCACAGGCACAGCACAGCAGGTAGCAGAATACACAGTAACTGGGCTGAGCGGCTCACAGACTGCCAGTGTCAGGCCAGCATATCATACGGCTCGTCGGCAGCTTGAGTGGGCGGATCCACAACAACACGATGTGAGTGAGAGTGACACACCTACACTACACAGGCAGCCAATCAATGAAGAGGAGGAGTGGAAAGGCTGACCTGCAAAGCGGTGTACACTGGACAGTGAAAACAGCAGAGAGCAGCCAGCAGAAAAACAGTGACAGATGTAGGAAAAAAGTCAGTGGTGGCCACGATTGCGGCCGCGGCGGACATTAAACACAACACACACAGCCAGGTGACACAGCCAAGTAGCCAACAACACCTAATGATTTCAGGGGGGGGGCAACTGCCCCACCTTGCCCTTATTTGCGGACGCCCATGAGTGCTAAGAACCTGCCAAAAGCTGACAAAGGTGTTCCCCGCCCCCACAGCATGTCCTCTATTAATGGGCGAGCAGAGCGAGGAAAAGAATCTGCCACCAGTGACAGTGTCATGTACCTGGTGGTAGAGCCCAACCTGCAGGAAGAGACCTCTCTTGCGGCTCCGACTCGAGGGTCCTGGTAGAGTATACAGGTAGCACAAGAGTCTGGAGTGGCACGAGTGTCTGGCAGGATCAACAGCAGCAGTGAGGTCTGGAGCCCAGGAAGAACTTGTAGCAGGACCCCCAGCTGGATCAGGAGACGGCTGGGATCAGGAAGGAACAGGATCAGCAGGCAGGTGCAGAAAGCTGAAGCAGAGCAGTAGGTGGGGTAGCTGGACCTGGAACACCAATGCAGGAACTCAGGCAGAAGCAGGACTTCAGGTAGGAGCTGGAACCACAACTGGAGGTAGAGCAGCAGACGGGCACCGGAACAGGAGGCTGGCAGCAGAGCAGTCAGATAAGCCGGGTCGGAGGTCAAGCAGTCAGGGAAGGTACCAAGGATCAAGCAGGTGGATAGTTGGACAAGCCGGGATCAGATGCAGGCGGATAGCAGGAGTGGTAGGTAGACAAGCTGGGTCAACAGGTCACAGACGGCAGGTTCTCAGAATCATGATACTCGCACGCTGTAGATCAGACAGCAAGAACTGGATGTGACAGACAAAGTTAAATAGCCCACCTGGAGCCAACAGGCGCACACACGCGAACGCGCGGCGGAAGGTCCGGACTGATTTCTGCTGGCAGGATCTTGCTGACATTGCCCCCCCTCAAGGGGCAGCCTCTGGATGCCCAACCGGGCCCATCTTTCAGGGTGAGATCTCTTGAAAGCTTGGATTAAACTCTTTGCATGGATATTCTCCTCAGGCTCCCAAGAATTCTCCTCCGGGCCACAGCCTTTCCATTTGATTAAAAATTGGGCTTGATTATTCCTTTTCCTACAATCCAGGATAGCTTTGAATTCAAATTCTTCCTCCCCATCCACTATTACAGGGTCCGGAGGATTCACATTCCGGTCAGGAAAAGGATTGGGGACAAAGGGTTTCAACAGGGAGACGTGAAAAACAGGATGGATCTTGAGTGAATCCGGGAGCTCCAGCTCATAAGCCACCTCGTTAATTCTCCTTTTTACAGGAAAAGGGCCCAGGAATTTGGGGCCCAATTTCCCGGGGGGACAAGTCAATCTAAGGTTTGCAAAGGACAACCATACACGGTTACCCGGTTCGAGCACCAATTCATCCCGCTTCTTCCTGTCGAACACTTCCTTATTTTGCTCCTGGGATCTTGCCATGGTCTTCTGTAATAATTGATTGTTCGAGGAGAAAAAATTTATAGTCTCTAGGACCGCTGCCACAGAACATTCAGGAATGGAATTAGGAAGGAAAGCTGGATGGAAACCGTAATTAGCAAAAAAACGGGCTTTGCTTTGTAGCAGAATGCATGGAATTATTATAAACAAATTCGGCCAAAGGAAGCAGTGTGACCCAGTCATCTTGAGAAAAGGATGAAAACAATGCAGGTATTGCTCGAGGGTCTGATTGGTCCTCTCGGTCTGGCCATTCGTCTGGGGATGGTAAGCGGTGGAGAATGATAGTGCAATTCCCAGGACTTTACACAGCGCTCTCCGAAACCGCGAGGTAAATTGCACTCCGCGGTCAGAAACTATATTGGCTGGGATTCCATGAAGTCTAATTATTTCCCTGATGAACATTTGGGCTGTTTCAGAAGCCGAGGGAGTACCCTTCATCGGAATGAAATGGGCCATTTTAGACAGCTGATCTACCACCACAAAAATGGCAGTATGCCCAGCCGCCGGGGGTAGGTCGACAATGAAGTCCATAGACAACATCTTCCAAGGCCTGTCCGGAATGGGCAGAGGTTTCAATAATCCCCAGACTCTGGACCTACGGGTCTTGTTCCGAACACAGGTGGTGCAGGACTCCACGTAACTCCTACAGTCCTTAAGTACTTGGGGCCACCAGAAAGTGCGCTGGACAAGATCAGCAATCTTGGAGACACCAAAGTGCCCTGCTAGTGCATGGTCATGGCAAAGTTCGAGAATAGACACAAGTAAGCCTTCAGGTACAAAGATTTTGCACCCGTACCAAAACAGTCCATCCCTGGCCTGTAACTCTGTTCGACCGGTGGGTGCTGACCCAATTGAAGCTTGCTTCAACCCGTGAGAGCAGATTTTCCTGTAGCAGGAGGAAGTTCCCTGGGGCCAGGATAGTGTCAGGGGGCGAAGTTTCCTCGGATTTGTGGAACATCCTAGAGAGGGCATCGGGTTTCGTGTTTTTAGAGCCCGGCCGATAAGTAACATGGAACGAGAACCTGGAAAAGAACAGGGCCCACCTGGCTTGTCGCGGTCTCAGCCTCTTTGCAGACTTCAGGTATTCCAGGTTCTTGTGATCTGTGTAGATCAGAATAGGATGAGCGGCTCCTTCTAACAGGTATCACCATTCTTCCAGGGCAGATTTTATGGCCAGTAATTCCCGATCACCTACATCATAATTCTTCTCCGTGGGGGACAGTTTTCGGGAAAAGAAGGCAACTGGGAACAGCGAGGCTTTGGTACCTTGTCATTGGGAGAGGACAGCTCCAACGGCGATTTCTGAGGCGTCTACCTCCAGGACAAATGGCAGAGAAGAATCAGGATGTTTCAAGACATCAGCGGAGGTGAACAGTCTCTTGAGGGACTCAAAGGCGGCTTGAGCTTCTGGGGACCAATGAAAACGCACCCCTTGCTTGGTTAGTTGCGTGATTGGGCAGATGATAGCGGAGAACCCCTTGATACATTTTCTGTAAAAATTGGCGAAGCCAACAAAACGTTGGACCCCTTTCTTGTCTGTGGGAGCTGGCCAGTCAAGAATTGCAGAAATTTTTTGTGGATCCATCCTTATTCCTTCTACAGAAATAACTAGGCCCAAAAATGAGGCCGTTGTTCAAAGGCACATTTTTCAGCCTTGGCGTACAGTCCGTGTTGTCAGAGCCGGTCCAGGACACATTTAACATGTTTGCGGTGAGAGTCCAGAGAAGGGGAAAAAATTAGGATATCGTTTAAGTAGACTATGGCGAGCAAGTCTAAATAGTCCCGGAAGTCATAATTTATGAAATACTGAAAGGTAGCGGGGGCATTACACAATCCGAAGGGCATCACCAAGTATTCAAAATGCCCAAAGCGGGTGCGAAAAGCTGTCTTCCACTCATCCCCACTTCTGATACGGACCAGATTGTAGGCCCCTCTGAGGTCCAGCTTAGTGAAGGTAGAGGCAGTTCCCAATCTCTGAAATAACTCTGGTACCAGAGGAAGCAGGTATCGATTTTTAACTGTTATTTTATTTAACTCTCTATAGTCAACGCAGGACCGGAGGGTATGGTCTTTCTTTTCCACAAAGAAGATGCCCGCACCCGCTGGGGAAGTGGAAGGTCGAATGAAGCCCTTCTTCAGGTTTTCGTCAATGTAAATTTTCAGGGTCTCCTGTTCCATTTCGGTCAGTGGAAAGATCCTGCCAAAGGGAACCTCGGCTCCAGGAAGGAGTTCAATGGGGCAGTCATATTCCCAATAGGGAGGCAAAGCTTCTGCCCCCTTCTTACTGAAGACGTCTAGGTAGTCATGATACACTTCAGGAACTGCTTGGCGAAGTTCAGAATCAGAGTCCAGACATAGTAAAGCAGGGGATTCGCCAGGATTCTTCAGGATACAGTACTGCTGGCAATATGGAGAGAGGAATGTGATCTCCCCAGTAACCCAGTTTATAGCAGGGTTATGGGCCTGCAACCATGGCATGCCAAGAATGATTGGAAACAAAGGAGATGAAATAATGTCCAAACAAAGCAGTTCTTGGTGCAGGTTGGAGATAGAAACTGAAAGGGGAGTAGTCTCTTGTGTAACTGGTCCAGATTTTATTGTTGAGCCATCGGCCAGGTGGATAGAGAATCCTTGAGCCTTGTGCAGCAGAGGGATTTGGTGTTTACTGGCAAAGGAAGAGTCCATGAAACAACTACAAGCCCCCGAGTCAATGATAGCGGGGACTTGCAAAGTCCTTCCTGGGAGCTGCAACGAGACAGAAAGGGCGAGGTGAGAAGAGGTCTTAAGCCAAGCAGTAGTAGTGCCAGACGAGACAGACATGCACTTATGGAGCTTGGTAGGGCAGTTCCTGACATAGTGCCCAGGTTCCCCGCACTAAAGGAACAAGTTGTTGACCCGACGACGTTGGCGTTCCTCCATCGTGAGAGCAGGGCGAAGAACTCCGAGCTGCATAGGTTCAGAAGTATCAGGTGCCGAAACAGGACTAGGAGTGGGAGCCGGATGGGAATAGTTAGGTACCCGAGGCAACATCCAGGAGGGGCGAGTAGACCCAGCAGCTCTTTCAGCTCTTTACTCCCTCAGCCATCGATCAATTTGAATGGCAAGGTTAATCAGGGCATCCAGGGTTTGTGGGATTCCCACACGAGCCAGTTCATCTTTCAGAGGGTCTGAGAGCCCCATACGAAACTGGTAACGAAGGGCCGCATCGTTCCAGCCCACTTTGGTGGCCTCAAGTGAAAAGGTGCGAGGTTGTAGGGCAAAGTACAGTTCACAAGAGTTCCGGAATGCCCTGAATTTACTTCGCTCTCCAGAAAACTTTTCAGGCATGGGGACCCTGGGTTCAGGAGGCAACATTACCACTGTCGGAGAAGAGGTGCTGGAGGCAGAAGCGGACGGAAGAGGAGGCCCCTGAGTGGCTGTGGGTGAAGTGAGAGCTTGGACCTTTTCTTCCAAACTAGTGTATCCCTCCTGGAGACTCTTGATGGCCTGGGTAAGGCCAGCCAGATGCAGACAAAGTTCGTCCATGGGAGAGGCTCCCTGCGCGGGCTCGGTCATGGCTGTCTGATACTGTCTCGTACCTGGTGGTAGAGCCCGACCTGCAGGAAGAGACCTCTCTTGCGGCTCCGACTCGAGGGCTCTGGTAGAGTATACAGGTAGCACAAGAGTCTGGAGTGGCACGAGTGCCTGGCAGGATCAACAGCAGCAGCGGGGTCTGGAGCCCAGGAAGAACTTGTAGCAGAACCCCCAGCTGGATCAGGAGACGGCTGGGACCAGGAAGGAACAGGATCAGCAGGCAGGTGCAGAAAGCTGAAGCAGAGCAGCAGGTGGGGTAGCTGGACCTGGAACACCAATGCAGGAACTCAGGCAGAAGCAGGACTTCAGGTAGGAGCTGGAACCACAACTGGAGGTAGAGCAGCAGACGGGCACCGGAACAGGAGGCTGGCAGCAGAGCAGTCAGACAAGCCGGGTTGGAGGTCAAGCAGTCAGCGAAGGTACCAAGGATCAAGCAGGTGGATAGTTAGACAAGCCGGGTCGGTAAACAGGCAGGCAGCAGAAGTACCAAAGGATTAAGCAGAGGGGAAGTCAGACAGGCCAGGATCAGATGCAGGCGGATAGCAGGAGTGGTAAGTAGACAAGCCGGGTCAACAGGTCACAGACGGCAGGTTCTCAGAATCATGATACTCGCACGCTGTAGATCAGACAGCAAGAACTGGATGTGACAGACTAAGTAAAATAGCCCACCTGGCGCCAATAGGCGCACGCGCGCACGCACACAGGCGCGCAAACACGCACACGCACAGGTGCGCACACGCGAATGCACAGCGGAAGGTCCGGACTGATTTCTGCTGGCAGGATCTTCCTGACAGACAGTGTGTGGACGGGCAGAGCTAGGAAAGTATCTGCCGCCACTGAAATTGGTCAGGGTCTGGCTTATTCAGAAGGGACCTAAGCTGGAGTGCATTTTGCTGACCCCTCCTCAGTCCATCCAAGGCACTTATAGATGACATCATGTGGGATGGACAAGAGAGGAGGGCTGGCTGGGGTCAGCAAAAGCACAGTTAGATCTGCCACAGTAGCGGCATCAGGTAACAATTTTTTTTGTCATCCTGAGCCCCCAGTGGTGTGTCTCCAACCTCCTCAGTAATGTGCCCTCTGATACTCCAATGGTGTGCCTCCCCTGATGTCCCCATTGGCATGCCCCTCTAAGGCCCCCATACCATGCCCTCCTGACCTTCCTGTGCCAGGCCATTCTGACCCCCCCCCCCCCCACACTACCCTACCTATTACTGACCTCTGTACAGTGCCCTACCTACTATTGACCCCTGTACACTGCCCTACATACTACTGACCCCTGTACACTGCCCTACCTACTACTGACCTCTGCACACTGCCCTACCTTTTCCATACACTGCCCTATGTACTACTGACCCCTGTACACTGCCCTACCTACTACTGACTTCTGCACATTGCCCTGCCTACTACTGACCTCTGTACACTGCCATACTTACTATTGCCCTCTGTACACTGCCCTACCTACTGCTGGCCCCTGTACACTGCCCTACCTACTACTGACCTCTGTACACTGCCCTACCTACTACTCACCTCCGTACACTGCCCTACCTTCTACTGACCTCCTTACACAGCACATCAGGGTAACATGCACATCAGGGTACAGAGTCCAGCACATCAAGGAACAGGGCACAGCACATCCGGGAACAGGGCACATTAGGGCAGCACTTCAGGGTACAGCACAACAGGCCACATCAGGGTACAGAAAAAACAGGAGACTAAAGATCTCCAAAGAAGGTCACCAAAAAACACTGTAGTAGGTACAAAAAACTCATTTTATTAATTACAAAAATTACCAACTAGTTTAATTAATAAAAAAAAGGGAAAGGGGGTTTACATATGTATAAAAAACACTCATTAAAAATATGACAACTTTGTCAAAATAATATTAATATTAAAGTATTAAGAAAAAGGATGACGATCGTCTGATTCCCTTGCATTTTGCGAAATATCATAATGGTAATCCTAAGGGCCTTACAGTGAAAATAATCTATGTTTTAAATCTACCCCCTAGAAGGGGAGATTTTGATACCATACTTTTCCAGAAGGAGAAGATGTGGACATATTACTTGGACTCTGGTGCCCAAGGGGTTAAACACAGAATGCAGTCTACAGCCATTTTTGGAAAAGTAATTTTGGTGAGACTGAGTACAATCAAATCACACTTGTTTATTAATAATAAAAATAAAAAGGTAAATAGAAAAAAGCATAGTCAAGCATAGCCAGATCGGGTAGTCAGCCAGTCCAAAGTTCATAAACCAGTTCAGGTAATCAGCCAGTCCAGAAGTCAGGGATCCAAGGAGAGCAACTGCAAGCAGGATAAGAAGCCAGGATGGATGTCAGCAAGCCAATCTTGAAACAAACAGCAGGAGATGGTTCCTTGAGATGTGACCAACGTGAAGGCAATGGAGAAATCAGCTGGAAGGCTTTAAATAGGCAGGACAGACGAGCATCATTGGGAACAGCTGGTAACTGTGGAGAGAGAAGAGAGCTGGCAATTAGTTGACAGCTGAGTGGCCAGTCCAGAGGAGGAAAGGCTAAGCCAGCCCTGACAAGGACACAGCACATCAGGATGGGGCACATGGCACATCAGGACACAGGACACATCACGACACGGCACATCAGGACAGGGCACATGGCACATCAGGGTACAGGACACAGTACATCAGGGTACAGGACACAGCACATCAGGGTAAAGGACACAGCACATCAGGGCAAAGTACATCACGGTACAGGACACAGCACATCAGGGCATAGCACATCGGGGTACAGGGCACATCACATCAGGGCATAGCACATCGGGGTACAGAGCACAGCACATCAGGGTACAGGGCACAGCACATCAGGGGACAGGGCGCAGCACATTAGGGGACAGGGCACAGCACATCAGGGTATAGCACATCAGGACACTCCACATCAGGGTACAGGACATCAGGGCACAGGACATCAGGGTACATGAGGGCACGGCACATCAGGGCACAGGGCACATAAGGGCACATGGCACATTAGGGCACATCAGGGTACATGGGGCACATCAAAGCACATGGGACACATCAGGGAACAGCATTTACTAGTCTTTTCCTCAAATGCAGAGTAGCGCAGGAAACATCTGTGATAAGTTCTCTCTCATGTCACGTTGCTCCCCGTGGCCTCTCCTCTCTTCTCGTCCATCCCAGATGATGTCACAAGCAAATGGGGATGGACGAGAAGAGAGGAGGGGCCGCCTGGGAGCAGCGTGAGATGAAAGAGAACTTATTACAGATGCTTCCTGGCTAAATCTCAATCTACCCTTTAGGGGCCAGCTGTCGGTGATTGATGGGTAGATCGCCGCCGCCCTGCAGGGGAGTTCACCCCAGAAAACTGGGAAACCCCAGTTGAGAAACGATGCAAGAGGCAAATTAGGCAGCTGCTGAAACCGGTCCACTGAGCAATTAGCCCCAGGGAAACTCCCTGTAGTCCCGATGGCCAGTACTCAGAACTCAGAACAGAAAGCCAGGCCTGAAACTAATCAAGCAAGTCAGCCTGCAGTATTAGATGTTGAGAGGGTGACCAACTACTCCCCAGTCATTGTGATTGAAAGTGAATGTCGAGTTTATGGCTGAAGCTAACTTTTTAAGGTAGGCTACATTTGTATTTTTACAGTGACCAGTGGTGGCCGGTGGTAATTTTCTTTACGGGGGGCAGCAAACAGTACCCCCCATCAGTCAGTCCGTCTGTCCATCGATGGGAGGGACTGGTCCGCTTACCCCATCTATGCGGCGCTTCTCTCAGGCTCTTGTTGGCAGCAGCTCTCCCGTTCTCCTGCTCTCAACGGGTGATGGCTCTGGCTTTTGTTTCCTCCCTCCTTCTCGTGACCAATAAGGAGTTGTCTCTTTTTGGGCAATCAGAAAACGGGTATGCTATGCATAAATCTATCCAATAGTCGTATAAGGGGTGACATGGAGAGAGGGGACTCCACCCGGATGCCCCTAATGGGTGGGCCGCCGCTGACAGTGACATTAGATTTATTGTATTTTCTGTTTTCCCCATGCCGTCCTTGTCCTTGCTTTTCATAGGGGGCTTGCTGGTTAACTGGTTAAAAAAAGAAAAAGGGTGTCGTACCCCAGGGTCCTATGATCTCTTCCTTGTTGATCAGGTACATCTCCACCTCTCACCTCTTGCCTAGCCCTGCTCTATAGGCTTAGGGTGTGAAGGCACAACCGACACCCAAAGACCAATTTTCCGCACTTGTTTGACAGGCGCATATCATTTAAATTTTTGACAGCAAGGCCAATTCTTGCTTACATCAAGAGTACCTCTCAAGGGTTACTGTGTGCAGGCACCACCGACTCCTAAAGCCTAATTTTTCCTCACCGGTTACTTCTATCCAAAGTCTGCGAAAGAGACACCAAAATTTATCCAAAAAATCTCTAAACTTGTTACGAGTACACACCAACCCCCCCGCTGCTCTCCCGCACCTTCCGCCAATAACCGGAGCAGCCGGCAGAGGCGATCGTGTCCTGTCACTTCCTTGGTATGGAGACAAGTGAGGCTAAGATGGCCCCCACCCGTCTCCATACCACAGTGTCAAAACGTAACTTCCCCCCATACCTCTTAAAGACACATTTTTTCAATGTCATTTTTTCAATTGACAATTTGTTTTTATTGGATTTAAGTTCAAATGTGAGATCTGAGGTCTTTTTGACCCCAGATCTCATATTTAGGAGGACCTGTCATTTTTTTCTATTACAAGGGATGTTTACATTGTAAAAATAAATAAAATAAATAAGAAAAAAGATTTTTTTGAAGCACCCCGTGCTGACAAACTCGTGCGCAGAAGTGAATGCATACGTGAGTATATGAAAACGGTGGTCAAACCACACACGTGAAGTATCACCGCAATCGTTAGAGCGAGAGCAATAATTCTAGCCCTAGACCTCCTCTGTAACTCAAAACATGCAACCTGTAGAATTTTTTAAATGTCGCCTATGGAGATTTTTAAGGGTAAAAGTTTGACTCCATTCCACGAGCTGGCGCAATTCTGAAGCATGACATGTTGGGTATGATACTTGGCGTAACATTATCTTTCTCAATATAAAAAAAAATTGGGCTAACTTTACTGTTGTCTTATTCTTTTATTAAAAAAAGTGATTTTTTTCCAAAAAAGTGCACTTGTAAGACCGCTGCGCAAATATGGTGTGACAAAAAGTATTGCAATGACCGCCATTTTATTCTCTAGGGTGTTAGAAAAAAAATTTATAATGTTTGGGGGCTCTAATTTTCACTGAAAAAGTCTGAAAAAGAGGCCTGGTCCTTAAAGCGGGATTCCACCCTAAAGTGGAACCTCCGCTGATCGGATCCCTCCCCCCCTCCGGTGTCACAATTGACACCTTTCAGGGGGGAGGGGGGTGGAGATACCTGTCAAAGACAGGTATTTTCACCCACTTCCGGGCATAGACTCCCACGGGAGTCTACGCCATTTCCTGCCCTGCCGCGCTGTCTGCTGGGACACACACGGGTCCCAGTGACAGCGCGGAGATTTCCTATTGCGCGGCGCGGCTCGCGCATGCGCAGTAGGGAACCGGGAAGTGAAGCCGATTCGCTTCACTTCCTGATTCCCACACCTAGAATGGTGGCGATAGCAGCCGAGGGCCGAGCGATCGATCGGCCTCGGCTGCCGGCATCGCTGGAACCCGGGACAGGTGAGTGTCCATTTATTAAAAGTCAGCAGCTGTAGTATTTATAGCTGCTGGCTTTTAATATTTTTTTTTTGGTGGAATCCCTCTTTAAGTGGTTAAAGGAATTTTCATTGTTATTATTTCTCATTTTTTATGGTTTCACTTTAAGTATCAGTAAATTATTGTTCATTTAAAAATTATGTTTTTTACAAACTTTATGCTCATTGGTACATGTCCCCCAGGGCAATACCCCAAATCCCATACCCTGTGTATGCCCAATTAATTGAATATAAGCCTTCAATGTTAGAAAGTTCTGCCTCGAACAAAACCGGGGGTTGTTTAGCCCATGTCTACTACAGAGCAATAACTTTGAACCCTCTGGGTTAAGTTAAAGAACTTAGAGGTGAGGTAAGGTAAACTGCATGAACTTTTTGACTTTTTCACCATTGCAGTTGGTGGATACATTTATTAGATTACTGGTTGGTTTCACTTGTCTAATCTCCAGCTGTGAAAAAGCTTTTACTCCTCTCCATTCTTTAGAAAGATGACATTCACCTTCTGGGAAGCACTTTAAAACCCCAGGTTGGCTTCCTCGTCCTTTTGAAGAGTGGTGATGCTTTGAACTCTCTAGAGATGAAGATATCAGGTTCTCAGGTCTTCAGGGACCTGCAATGGATGTTTTTTTTTTTTTTTTTAAATAGAGCATTAGAACTCTATTAAAGGGAACTTGTGGCATATTTACAGTGACTAGACAGTCTTCTTTTTTATTGTAACATTTATTTGAAAGTTAGTTTTCATATGACTTTGACATTTTACGTGCTTGCTGTTTCATATTTTGAAGACTGTATTTCAAATGTAAATGTGTAAATGTTCTCTCTCAAGGTCATTTGTGTGTCACAGTATATAATTATCATTAAAAAGAACCGGTCATTATAAGACCTACAAGCTGCATTCCGCAGTCAGGGCAATAAAGCAAGATATAGTCACTCAGATCTGTCTTCACGCAGACATTCACTGAGAGTTGGAAAGGAACAGTTAATAAGTCATTGTGCAGACCATTTTATGTAATGACCAAATTTGGCAACTTCCTTTTCCAAAAATATTTACAAACTATACATAAATTAAACAAGAATTTAAGTCATAAGGCTAACTCCTACTATTCTAACTGTAACACCCTGTGTGTGCTAGGTGTGAGGTTTGTTAGCATAGGATTGTTAGTGTAGGCAAATTTAGTTTAGCTCAGAGCTAAGCCTGAGCTGTGAATCTGGGTCAGGGATCAGTGAGTCAGGGCTGGGTGACTCACCCTGACAGCTAATCTGGTGCTCCCCCTGGTCTAGAAGGTTGTGGAATCTTCTAAAGCTAGTGGGTGAAGGTTAGGAGGAGCTTTTCAGAATATTTATGAGGGCCTCAGCGAATCTCCAGTAAAGGGCTGACAGGGGACAGGCCACCTCATAAATAGACATAGCAGTCGTGCCAGCAGAAGATGATGATAGAGTTCTGAGTAGGGTGTCGTGGGCCTCAAGGGTGCCCCCTAGTCTTGGGGGGGTAACTTTGGGCCGGGGCTCAGGTGCTGGAAGGATCCTGCCATAACACCTGGAGGAAGCCCTTCCTGGAGGCATGGGAGCAAGGAAAGAGGATAGCAGGAGCAGGTCATTGCTACTGGGAGATCTCCTGAGAGTCAGCCAGGTGGGCTGGTGAGTGTCAGTGTGGAGAACTGTGGTGAAGAAGTTAGCATTGAGGACTAGTAAAGGGGCAGCTGCAGCCAGGTGGGTTGGCAGTGCCTGGAGAGGTGGTGCTGGGATCAGTAGCTCCAGGAGGAAGAGTACAAGCTGAAAGTGGTTGTAAACCCTCCCCCACAACCTTCTCCCATGTAAATCAGCATAAAAAACCCTAATGAACACTGCTTGTAGATATCTCCTTACTTGCTTAGTATTGTTGTATTCCTTTTTGTTCTTTAGAATGACGTCACTGAGAATGCCCAGATCTCCCCTGATTTACGGCACACTCTCTATGTGCTTATCTATCTGTTATCAGGACTTCCTACGGCACACCACTGATATCCCAGGAGACTTCATAATCACTCAGAGCTTCCTCCTACACCCCATGTGATCATGTGACCTCACATGCAGTGTAAAGCAGGGCATGGGACAGCATTACTGAAGTCTTATGCCGCGTACACACGAGCGGACTTTTCAACGTCCAAAGTCCGACGGACTGAGTCCGTCAGACTATTCGATCGTGTGTGGGCTGCAACGGACTTTTGACTCGCCAAAGTACGAAGGACTTTAAAATATGGAACATGCTTCAAATTTTCCCGACGGAACTCCGCCGGACCCGGGTCCCTTCGAAAACTCCGCTCGTGTGTATGCTATTCCGACGGACTAAAACCGACGCTAGGGCAGCTATTGGCTACTGGCTATGAACTTCCGTATTCGAATCCAGTCGTACGTCATCACGTTCGAATCCGTCGGAGTTTAGTGTGATTGTGTGTGGCCAAGTCCGCTCCGCCGAAAAGTCCGTCAGAACTCCGTCGGAACTCCGGCAGAACTCCGACGGAACTCCTTCGGAAGTCTGTCGGACATAAGTCCTCTCGTGTGTACGGGGCTTTACCAGCTGAAGCTGATAGGACTCACACAGGCAAACACTAGATAATCAGCACAAGTAAATACTATGAAATAAAACAAGTCAGCTATGAACAGGGAAGCAGGGTTGCCATAGAAACATTGGATTGAGAAGGAGGCTTGGTTAACAGTACAGGAAGTGCTCAATGTAAGGGCAGAAATACACTCTACCATGGACTCAGAAAACAATACTTAACCACTTCCCGACCGGCGCACGACGATGTACGTCGGCAGAATGGCACGGGCAGGCAAATTGGCATACAGGCATGTCCATTTGTAATTGCTGCCCTGCCATCTCGTGCGCGCTGGCGGCGGCGCTGCCGGTCGGGACCCCCATGAGTCCTGTGGACTCAATCGCTGCGGGGATACCCACGATCGTCTCACAGGGAGGCTGAACAGGGAGATACCAATGTAAACAGAATTTCCCTCTGTTCTGGCTAGCAACAAGTGATACTGATCTCTGCTCCCTGTGATTGGAGCAGAGATCAGTGTTCACTAACACACAGCCCAGCCCCCCACAGTTAGTAACACGCCCCTAAGACACACTTAACCCCTACACTGCAGCTCCCCGGTTAACCCCTTCACTGCCAGTGTCATTTACACAGGAATCAGTGCATTTGTACAGCACTGATTGCTGTATGAATGACAATGGTCCCAAAAATGGGCTCCAAAAATGTCCGATGTGTCCACCATAATGTCGCAGCCCCAATAAAAATCGCTGATTGCTGCCATTACTAGTAAAAAAAAAAATTATTAATAAAAATGCCATAAAACTATCCCCTATTTTGTAAACACTATAAATTTTGCTCAAACCAATCAATAATCGCTTAAGCCAGCAAAATGGTCCAGTCTGAAAGTGGTTTAGATGGCACTGCCTAACCCCTGGAAACAAGTTTTTTAAAGTTTCTTTAAACAGTAAGTAATATGCAATTTGGGATGGATTACAGAGTGGTGTATACACCGCACCTCTACCACTCCTGCCCAGTATGAAAGTGCCCTTAGCCCTTGTACACACGGTCGGACATTCCGACAACCAAATCCGTCAGATTTTTTCCGACGGATTTTGTCCGAAACTGGTGTTGCATACACGGTCGGACAAAGTTGTCGGAAAATCCGATCGTTCGTAACGTGATGACATTCGTTCATTAGGACGGGACTACGTTCAGGCTAGTAGCCAATAGCTTTGGTCTCGTAATTTTATCTGAGCATGCGTGGCACTTTGTCCGATCGGAATTCTCTACAAACGATCGGATCATGTTGTCTGAAAATTTTATATCCAGCTCTCAAACTTTGTTGGTCAGACATTCTGACAGAAAAAGTCTGATGGAGCCCACACACGGTCGGATTATCGACAAAACGGTCCGATCGGACATTTTCCGTCGGAATGTCCGACCGTGTGTAAAAGGGCTTAGCCTTAGAGGAAATTGCTGTAAAGTGAGGGAATACTCTCCTCCCCCCTCCCATTGGACAGACGCTAAAAAGTGCTAATTATAACGGCCAATGTGCATCTTATTGTCCTAAAAAGGGTTTGGGGACCCGGGACCTGCCCCAGGGGACATGTATCAATGCAAAAAGAAGTTTTAAAAACTGACGTTTTTTTCTGGAGCAGTCATTTTAATGATGCATAAAGTGAAAAAAAAGTGAAAGGGAGTTTAAACCTTTATTGGGTAATAAATGGTGGGTGCCCTGATGCTATAAAAAGCAAACTAACTAACCAGAGTCACCCGTAACACTTATACGGTGACCACTGGTGAAAGGGTTAACTAGGGGCAATCAGGGGGTTAAAATCTTTATTAGGTAGTATATGGGGGTCCCTGACGCTATATAAAAAAGCTGACGGGGAACCTAAATAACTAACTGGCTAACCAGCGTCACCAGTGGCACTTATATGGTGATCGCTGGTGAAAGGGTTAACTAGGGGCAATCAGGGGGTTAAAACCATTATTGGGTAGTATATGGGGGTACCTAGCACTATAAAAACCTGGCGGTGAACCTAAAAAAATAACTAGCTACCTAGCGGCACCAGTGACACTAATGCAGTGATCAGAAAAACGATCGCTTAATGACACTGGCAAAAGGGGGTGAAAAGGTTAACTAGGGGCAATCAGGGGGTTAAAACCATTATTGGGTAGTATATGGGGGTACCTAGCGCTATAAAAACCTGGCGGTAAACCTAAAAAAATAACTAGCTACCTAGCGGCATCAGTGACACTAATGCAGCGATCAGAAAAACTATCGCTTAGTGACACTGGCAAAAGGGGGTGAAAGGGTTAACTAGGGGCAATCAGGGGGTTAAAACCATTATTGGGTAGTATATGGGGGTACCTAGCGCTATAAAAACCTGGCGGTGAACCTAAAAAAATAACTAGCTACCTAGCGGCACCAGTGACACTGATGCAGCGATCAGAAAAACGATTGCTTAGTGATACTGGCAAAAGGGGGTGAAAGGGTTAACTAGGGGCAATCAGGGGGTTAAAACCGTTATTGGGTAGTATATCGGGGTACCTAGCGCTATAAAAACCTGGCGGTGAACCTAAAAAAAGATGGGGGGGATTTGTGTGCCTATGTGTACCTACATGTCAGTGTAGTGTTTGGTGCACTTACTTTGTGTTCTCCTCGCAGCCCGTTCAAAAAGACCGCCCCGAGGAGAATGACATCACTTCCTCCCTGCCTGTGTTTACTATACACAGCGGTGGAAGCTTCTCATTCGCCAGGAGCGATCGAGAGGGGATGGCCAGAAACCAACGGCCATCCCCTCATCCCGGATCACTCCTGCAGCGAAACGGACCGCCGCATCCAGCGGGAGGGGGTCCGTTCGGACCCCCCACCCACTGGAAGGCGAGCACGTACATGTACGTGCTTGTGCCTGTCGGTGCCGTTGCACCGACGTACATTGCCATGTGGCGGTCCTTAAGTGATTAAAGCATTAATTAAGTAATTATTAAGTAATGTCTTGTCCTGGCAATATGGAGGAAAATCTTTGATAAAAATGGCATGGTTACCCCATCACCCCCTTACCGTAGCCCATTACCAGCCCCTTTCAGTCTTGTGTGGATATTAAGGGGAACTCCGCACCCAAAATATGTTATGTTAATGTTAGGCAGATGCCTGCGTTGCACAAATGAACTACACAACACCAGCAACGAGGGGGTAGATTCAGCTGTATGCTGTGCAGGAGGCACACTACACTGACTGAATATTAGGCAGATGCCTGTGTTGCACAAATCAACTACACAACACCAGCAATGAGGGGGGGTATATTCGGGTGTATGCTGTGCAGGAGGCACACTACACCCACTGTAACAGCGCTAGGTTAGGAAGCAAAGCAAAGCTGACACTGTCCCTGCCTATCCTGCTCTACCTGAACACTACACTCACTGTAACAGGGGTATCTAAAGAAGCAAAGCAAAGCTGACACTGACCCTGCCTATCCTGCTCTCTCCCTGAACACTACACTCACTGTAACAGTGCTATCTAAAGAAGTAAAGCACAGCTGACACTCTCCCTGACTATCCTTCTCTCTATGAACGCCGCAACACACTACACAAGGCCGCCGCGCTGGCGGTCTTATATAGTGTGGGGCGTGTACTGAACCCCCTGAGCTATAATTGGCCACAGGCATCCAACCTGTGGCCAATTATGGCTCTCCTCGCTGCCGGCGCTGTGATTGGCCAAGCATGCAGGATCACAGTGCATGCTTGGCCAATCATCGGCCAGCAATGCACTGCAACTGGCGCAGTGCATTGTGGGCCGTTCGTATCACACGAATTTGATGCGAACGGCCCACAAAGTTCTGTTTTCGACGAACGGACGAACGGCCGATGTTCAATTCGAACATGGGTTTGAATCGAACACCGGGCTCCTCCCTAGTCGGGATTATTCCTGTTCTGGTGACAACTGAAAAATGTTGGATTATCTGTCATGGTAAAAATAATCAGCTGGACATACAAAGAGAGGGTAAACCCACCATCCATCGAAGCAGGGATACATACAAAAATTACAGTTTTAAACCTTTTCTGCTCTATCCATAAAAAAATAAATAAATTACTAAATAAATACAAAAAGATTTTGCATTAAAACAAATATATTACCAAAGCCCTTTTGGCCATACTTCTCCTTTGGGTCACGGTCCTGTTAGAGGGGGGACTTCCTTTATAAAAAAAATAAATAAATAAACATATTTTTCCTGGAGTCTTCAATAATGTGTTTGTTGAGGAAATTGTCCAGTTTGCAGCCTTTGCCAAGCTCTGGTCATGTCTCATTTTAGCTCAATAGGCAGTTCTGTTAAATGATGAAGAGCTTGCTGAAAATTTTCCAGGTGGTAATGTTGCTCTTAGCATACATTTGAGAATGATGGTCAGCAGTAGTTTGACAGAAAGGTCATTCAGCCAATTGCCACCAATAAAGAATTATCTGAGGACCAAGATGCCCTATGAAAGACTTAAGCTGCGTACACACGGGCGGACTGTCTGGCCTACTTAGTCCGCCGAAACACATTTCAGCGGACAGTCCGCTCGTGTGTGGGCTTCAGCTGACTTTTTCAGCGTGCAGTCTGGCGGACTAAGTATTTCGGAATGTTGGAAATACTGTCCGCTGGACTCGCATTTCAGCGGACAATCCACCCGTGTGTGTGCCAGTCCGCCCTACTTTTGAAATGAGCGGACTTTTCCCGCCCGGAGAAAAGTCCGCTCATTTCGAGCGGGTCTCCAGGTAGGCGGGGCCCACGAAGGAGACGTCGCTGGCCCCGCCGCCTGGTATGGACTTAAAGGGGAACCCCAACGCCGAAAAAAATCGGCGTGGGGGTCCCCCCAAGTCCACAACAGACCCTTGTCCGAGCACGCTACCCGCCCGGCCAGGAAAGGGGGGCGAGCGAGCGCCCCCCCCCTCCTGAGCCGTACCAGGCCGCGTGCCCACAACATGGGGGGTGCCTTGGGGAAGGGGGGGCCGCGCGGCCCCCCACCCCAAAGCACCTTGTCCCCATGTTGATGAGGACAAGGGCCTCTTCCCGACAACCCTGGCCGTTGGTTGTCGGGGTCTGTGGGCGGGGGGCTTATCAAAATCCGGGAGCCCCCTTTAATAAGGGGGCCCCCGGATACCGGCCCCCCACCCTATGTGAATGAGTATGGGGTACAATGTACCCCTACCCATTCACCTGTGAAAAAAAAGTAAAAAAAAAACACAACACAGGGTTAAAATATTTTATTGCACAGCTCCGGGGGTCTTCCGTCTTCGGGGGTCTTCTCGCCGGAAACTCCTCCGCTATCTTCTTGTAGCTCTTTTGCTAGCGGAGGAGTCCGGCTTTCTTCCTCGCCGCCGGCCTCTTCTCCCGACTTCGGGGGTCTTGTCCCCCTCTTCGGTTCTTCTGCCGGGCCACCGCGCCTTCTTATAGCTCTTTTACAGACGGTGGCCCGGTCTTCTGTCGCCGCCATCGCCGCCGCCTTCCGTTCTTCTTCTTCTTCTTCTTCTTCTCCAGGAGATGTTGCCTCGACGATCTCTCCGGCCGGAATGCCAGGGACGCACTGCGCGGCCACTTATATAGGGACAATGGGGCGGTGTCACATGGCTTTATGTCACATGGGTTGGTCACATGGGTTGATGTCACATGGGGACTATGACATTGTAAGGGGGCGGGGTCACCATGTGTGTATTCTTACAGTTGATTGAAAAAATAAGTCAAGTGTCCTTCAGAAACCTAACATATGTATATATTTTTTTTAACAAATGGTTTTTCAATCATTTCAGTTTACTTTATTGTCACTTATTTATTTTATTTTTATTGTATTACTTGTCCACTTTTTATTTTATTATTTATTTTTGGTGTTGAGGGGCCCCTGAACTTGAAGTGCCTCGGTCCCTCTCAAGGTCTAAATCTGGCAATACCCAGCAGCCATGGATGTGTCCTTGAAATGATGTCGGGTTGGGATCTCCCACATGCATGGTATGATCTAAATGTGCATTTAAGGCTGGAAGCAGAAAAAGCAGTGACATTTAAAAAGAGGATACAAACAAGGGGTGACGGAGGGAAGGGACACTCCTGTAAGTGTCAAATTTAATTAACAGCAGCGCTAAGCTGTGAAAATAGAAACTATTACAACTATTAGAAAGTAAAGGCATGGTTGATACGTTTTTTTGTCTTTTTGCACTTCTCCTTGCTTTGTTTAGCTGAAAAAGCCAAAGGTCATACAATTTGGTTCAGTTTTTAAGTTTTTAGGTTTATACAATTGCGGATCTAAGCTTGTGGGAACAGTTTGGAGAAGGTCCTTTCCTGTTCTACCATGAGTGTGCCAGTAGTTGAGGGTCATGTATAGCCTTTCTAGAGGATAAGAATAAATTCCATTGAGCAGTGAAAGTATTAATTATAGCATGGAGAGATTTTCCAACTTGATGAAAAATCTTTGGATAAAGAAAATCAATCATTATCTCTTCTACAGAGCAAAACTGAAATAAATTTAGCACCACACATTTACCTGCCAGCACAGGAGATTTCGGTAACAGATATCTCATGGCCCATCATTCTCAGACATTTACCATCTGCAGGAGGCCTTATACTGGAAACTCTAGAAATGTATAGTTTCCACTAATTTGCACATTATCATAGCATTGTGGCATGTCTCTATTCATTCTCTACATAGTACCCTTATTATACTCTTTTTTTATCATTTGTTTGAAAATAACAAGGAGCACTTATTTGCAAACACAGAACATATAATTAAAGTCATGAAGCGGCTGGTAATAAGTATGCAGCTAGATTGATTAGAGAAGAACAAGTAATTGAATGTTATGCCACGTACACACGATCGAAATTTCAGCCAGCAAAAGACCGATGAGAGCTTTTTGTCGGAAAATTAGACCGTGTGTATGCTCCATCGGAATTTTGCTGGCCGAATTTCCGCCAGCAAAACATTGAGAGCAGGTTCTCAATTTTTCAAATAGAAAAAGTTTGGAAATTCCGATCGTGTGTATGCAATTCCGACGCGCAAAATCTCACGCATGCTCAGATTCAACCAAGAGACGGAAGCTATTGGCTACTGGCTATTGAACTTCCTTTTTCTAGTCCTGTCGTACGTGTTGTATGTCATCGCGTTCTTGGCGGTCGGAATTTAGTGTGACCGTGTGTATGCAAGACAGTTTGAGCGAAATCCCATCGGAATTCCATCGGGAAAACCATCAGAGCTTTTTTTTTAGCTAGAAAGTTACAAATTAGTTTACCAAGTAAAAACAGGTTTCATTCAAGGCCATAGCATATGTTTAAAGAGGAAGTAAATGCAAAAAAAATTTTAAATAAAAAACACACCCTGTAAGGCAAAGGCATAATAAGCTAGTATGCACAGCATACTAGCTCACTATGAATAACTTACATGACAGTGAAGCCCCCGAAGCAGTCCTCCGTCTTCCTCTTCACCGCTGCCATGTATCCCGGAGCGACTTCCGGGTCTCGCTGCTCCAGCACTGTGATCCGCCAGAGCCGCGATGACGTCACTCCTGCGCATGCACACAGGAGCCGACACTCGCGGCATATCGCCGCGATCTGCGGCCTGCCCAGTGTGCCTGCGCGCCGCTGTCTACGGTGGCTGTCTTCGGGTAAATATCTCGTAAACCGTATAGGTTTAGGAGATATTTCTTGGACCTACAGGTAAGCCTTAATCTAAGGCTTACCTGTAGGTCCAAGGGTTTACTTCCTCTTTAATGTCAGCTTAGATGTTACTGCCAATATAGTGTTCATTGTACTAGATTAAACATGGACACGTACTAGATTAAACACCGACAGACAGACGGATGAGCACAGACAGACGGTCCGTGCTTATCCGATCCCCCATAGGGCAGGGGGCTTATCGAAATAACCTTTAATAAGGATCCCACCCCCCTATGTGTTTGGTTATCGGCACAGTGTACCCCCTACCCATTCACCAAAAAAGCTGTGAAATGTAAAACAACACAAGAGCCATGTTTTTGACAAGTCCTTTATTAAAAAAAATAGCTCTGAACTGTCTCCCCGAGCCGTATTCTTCCGGCGTCGTCTTCTCCCAGAGCGCTGCTGTCTTCTTCTCCCACACGGCTCTCCGGGTGACATCATTGGATGGCCACGCCCCATGGTTATATAACAGATGTCAGACAGCAGGAGGAAGACAGCCTTAGGACAAGAGTTTTTAGCAGGTAATGGGTGGCGAGGCAGAAGACAGTGGCACAGGAGAAGACAGCTCCAGGAGAAGAAAGAACAAGAAGACAGCTCAGGAAGAAGACAGCTCGGAGCTATTTTTGTAATAAAGGACTTGTCAAAAACTGGCTCTTGTTTTTTGAAAGTCAACATGGGGACAATGTGCTTTGAGGGGTCACAGACCCCCAAAGCATCCTCCCAATGTTGAGGGCATGTGGCCTGGTACGGTTCAGGAGGGAGGGGGGCCGCTCTCTTGTCCCCCCCTCTTTTCCTGCGGCCTGCCAGGTTGCGTGCTCAGATAAAGGGTCTGGTGTGGATTTTTAGGAGGACCCCCACGTCAATTTTTTCTTAAATTTGACGCGGGGTTCCCCTTAATATCCATACTAGACCTGAAGGGTCTGGCATGGATATTTAGGGGGAACCCCATGTCAAATTTTTTTTAAATTTGACGCAGGGTTCCCCTTAATATCCATACCAGACCTGAAGGGCCTGGTAATTGAATTTGGGAGACTCCCACGCTTTTTTTTTTTTTTAATTTAAAATTTTTTTTTATCAATGACTTTCAATTAATGTTCTCTGTATTACGGAGCCGACAATTCATAATAGCTGCGAGTGATTTTAAAGGACTTTTTTTCCTGCATAAATGACACTTTGTGCAGGGACAGTTCTAAGCACCAGAAACATGCGCCCCTTCACAGGCATACTATAGACACCCCCCCCCCCCCCCTACGAACTTTAAAGGAATATTACACTTTTATTGTTTCACTTTAATCATTATTAAAATTTCTGCTCCCGAAAAAACTGCAGTTTTTAAAACTTATTTTGCATTGATACATGTCCCCTGGGGCAGGACCCGGGTCCCCAAACACTTTTTAGGACAGTAACTTGCAGAATCTTTTCTCTCTGTCAAATCTTTTTTCTCTGTCGAATATTTTCTCTATATAATCTTGGACTAATAGAGGTAAGGCTAGGCACATTCGACCACAGGTTCTATAGACACAGATTGTTGTTGTCAGAGTCACGTCGAATCTCCTATTCTATATCGAACTGTTGTAACAACTAAAACGAAAATAAAGCATTTATTAATGTCGGATCTTTCGTTTTTCGGATTCTGTGCTTTCGTTATCGTTTGTCAAAACGAAAACGAAAATAGCTGAAATTCTGACGAAAATGCATTTGGATGAAAACAAATGCACATGTCTAGTAAACCCTTACATGATCTCCTCAGAGCTTCATATGCAGTCTTTAGGAATACCATATCACCCTCAGTCCTTTAGATTATGTCTGCACACACTTTTATCCCACTACAGCATATATAGCGTTTTCCTCCTTGCTCCTTACTCTGTATCTTTCACTCCACCATGAATGGAAATAAAGGAGAGAGAGAACAAGGGATAGTGTATTACTGTGACACAGGATGATAATAGAATGCATACACCAATCCTACTCACAAAACCAGTTAAAACATGGCTATTAAGCAGAGCATAAGATTGTACTCCTCCTCACAGCCCCTCTGAACACTGAGGGCTTGAACTCACAGGCTCCTCCTCCCAACGCGTTGCGTCACAGGTCACGTGACATTCTCAAGGGAAATGAGCCTAGTGATGCTCGTGGGAGATTTTTAAAGCCGCTTTTTGTTGTTCCTCATAGCTTCAACCACAAGCCATTACATGAGAAAAAGAAAGAAGATACAATCCATACACAGAAATGCTAATGAAAAAGGATACAATAATTTGGAATACCTCATAGCGCCAATACAAACTTGACATTCTTACATACAACTTTTAATTTATTTGTATTGAAAATGCTAAAATAAAAAATATATAAATACCAATAGAAATATATATAGAATTAAATAATAAAAATAAATACACTAATCACTTAAACCCTTTAGCGCATTCACTAAGAAATATTTACTTATACATTAAATACCTTCAATGCCCTGAAGCTTAAAAAAATCTGAAAAACATAAAAATTGTTCTAAAAATGGTTAGAAATCAGATATGAAACAACTTAAATTGAAATCAATGTTGAGGCCCAACGGCGCAAAACTATTGATTTTGAAAATCCATCGAGATTCCATTTTACTCAATTCTCTAACTCTATGGCTTCCCCTCCAGTGAGGCTTATACTTCTGTAAAGCCCAAAACTTAAGGTCAGCAGGGTTTTTGTCAAGTACTTCTAAAAAAATTACAAGAAACACTATCTTTCGGAAAACCAGCTTTTATGTTCTGTACGTGTTCACGTAATCTTTTCCATAGAGGTCGTTTTGTCCTTCCTATATACTGTTAGCCCTTGTACACACGGTCGGAGAATCCGTCGGAATGTGTCCTATCGGACCGCGTCGTCGGATGATCCGACTGTGTGTGGTATGCATCGGACTGATTCCGTCGGAATATCCGTCGGATCCAATTTTCCAACATGTTGGAAATATTTCCCGACCAACTGGGCCGATCGGACATACTCCGATCATGTGTAGAGAATTTTGATCGGACCAAGTGCCACGCATGCTCAGATCAAATTCCTACATCAAAGCTATTGGCTACTAGCCTGAATGTAGTCCCATCGTAAATTACGTCATCACGTTCTGAAAGATCGGATTTTTTCGCCAACTTTGTCCGACCGTGTGTATGCAACAGTTTCGGACAAGATCCGACGGACAAAATCCGACGGGCAAAATCCGACGGATTTGGTTGTGGAAATCTCCGACCGTGTGTACAGGGGCTAAGGAGCAGGAACATTCCAGCATGTACACCAACCCCTCTGTGTGGCACGAGATAAAATCCTTTATAGCATATTCCTTTTTTGTAGTGTTTGATATGAATTTATCGCACTTTTGCCCTTTCTGTTTAGTATTGCAACATGCATAGCATTTTTTACATGGGTAAAAACCCTTTCCTTGAAAGAAAACTGAATGGATCTGGCACATTTTTTACAATCAGATCTCTTAATGTGGGGGCTCTTCTGTAAATAAACCTTGGTTTTTCCATTAAAATTTTACTTCATTCTGTATCAGCTCTCAAAAGTGGCAAGTGCTTTCTTATTATCTGTTCAATTTTCTTGTGTGGCGCATTATAACTAAAAATCATTGGAGGACCCAGGTTGCTTTCTGATACTTTTTTCTCTTTATCCACGATTAGGGTTTCTCTTGGTTTTTCCAATACCTATTTAATTGTATCTTTTGTGAAACCCTCATCATACCCTTTTTCAATAAAAAAAATTCCAATTTGTTCGGCCTGTTCCACGAATACCTGTATACTACTGCAATTTCTTCTAATCCTAATCATTTGTCCTTTGGGGATATTAATGAGCCATGGGTCATAGTGGCAGCTTTCTGTTGGAATATAGCTATTTCTTTCAACCCGTTTAAAATATGTTTTTGCAGAGAAACCCTTTTTTTTCCAGCATTACTTCCAAGTCAAAAATTTGACACTGGTCCTGCTAATTTCATATGAGAGTTTTATATTCTTTTGATTCTACTTCAGTTGTTCAAAGAACTGTATTAAACTCTCTTCGTCACCTTTCCAGATAACAATACAGTCATCTTTAAACCTCCTGAATAAAACCAATTGATTGGGGGGATTTGCAAATAACGCTTCTTCTTCCCACTTCCCCATAAAAATGTTAGCAACACTTGGGGCGTATTTCGCTCCCATCCCTATTCCATTCAATTGGTGATAGTACTCCATATTATGCCATACACTAGGCACCTTAAAATAAATCTTTTCTGTTTCGATATCAAATTTCCATACATATCCATGGTCCATTTAGTAGCTTCTATTGCATCCGCCTGCGCAATGCTCGTGTACAGCGATTCCACATCCGCTGTTGCGATCAAATACTTTTCTTTTGGTAAGATTTCCACTTTCTCCAAGATTTGTAATAGGTGCTTCGTATTCCTCAAGTAAGATTTTGTATATGGAACTAATAAAATTGTCCACATATTCTTCTAACCTGGAATTAATGGATTGTATTCCATTTATTATAGGCCTACCTGGTGGTAATGTTTTATTTTTATCAATCTTAGGCACCGTGTAAATCACAGGTACTCTACAGGTCTCTGGTATCAGGTACTTCTCCTCCTTTTTAGTTAAAATACCTTTCATTTTTCCTTTTTGTATTAATTCTTTCAACTCAAATTTGTATTCCTTAGTAGGATTGTATTTAAGCTTTTTATATAACCTTGTATCACTTAACTGGCCTAATAATTCAGCATTATAGTATTCCACGACAATATAGGTAAATATAGGTAAGAACCTCAGTCAGAGGCTCTTTACCGAGATCGGTGTAGCGGTGTGTCAGACTGACACAACGCACCACTGATTGCCATGATGCACTCCTCCACAGGCACGCGGCGGCTGTTATTCTGCTGGATGTCATATGACGCCCAGTCAGGATAACTGAACCACTGCCCCACCATCATTTTGCTATAGGCTGGGTGGGAAGTGGTTAATAAGCTTATCTGAGCCATCAGAAAGCTGAAGTTACACTCTGCAGAGCTCTGAGGGCACTGAGAGAGTGAGGAGAGCTCTGAGAGCTGATTGGAGGGAAGGGCCACACCCCTTTCACACAGAACACAGGAACTGAGCTGAGGTTGTCATTGCTGGAGCTAACTCCCCTGATACAGTTTTTCTCTTGGTGACAGGAAAACGTGTCAGAAGTTACTTGTGCTGATAGCAGAGGAATGGAGCAGCAGACAGGAATGACACTTTGTGCTCTTAATTAAGACAAGTACACACGTAGATTAATGTACCTGTACATTGCCCTTTAAGATGCGGCTCAGCAGCGCGCGTGCCCGCCAGGAGCTCCTTGACCACGATCCTGGGTCCTGAGATTCTGAGAAAGAACGGGGAAATGCTAATGTAAACAAACATCTCCCTGTTCTGCCTAGTGACACTGTCACTGATAACAGCTCCCTGTAATTGGGAGCGCTGATCAGTGATGTGTCACACACAGCCCCTCCCCCCCACAGTTAGAATCACTCCCTAGGACGCACTTAACCCCTACAGAGCCACCTAGTGGTTAACCCCTTCACTGTCAGTGACATTTTATAGCAATCAATGCAATTTTTTTTTTTAGCATTGACCACTGTATTAATGCCAATGGTCCCAAAATGTCCGATGTGTCCGCTAGTAAAAAAAAAAAAAAAAAAAGCCATAAAACGATCCCCTATTTTGTAGACACAGATAACTTTTGCATAAACCAATCAATAAATGCTAATTGCAATTTTCTTTACCAAAACTATTTAGAGCAATATGTATCAGCCCAAACTGAGGAAATAAAATGTTTTTTCAAATATTTTTGGTGGATATTTATTATAGCAAAAAGTAAAAAATAATGTGTTATTTTCAAAATCTGAATAACACCCCCCGCCCTCCCTGCTCTGCTGCTCCTACTAGCTTAGGGGGTGAGGATGTATTTTTTTTTTCATTATCTGTGCCCCTTTCTGATGATCATGTGCTGGTTAGAGCAGTGAGAATATTTCTTCAGTTTCGGGTGCATACCCGTTCCTTTCCTGCTCGCATGTTCTTCTGCCTTGGCTCAAGTCCCAGCCAGCCAACTGCCCATCTCCTTGCCTTCCCTGGCAGAGTGATCTTCCTCTGCTCCCCACCCAGTAGTAGCCGGGGCCTGCAGAGTAAGCCCTTGTACACACGGTCGGACATTCCGACAACCAAATCCGTCAGATTTTGTCCGACGGATTTTGTCTGAAACAGTTGCATACACACAGTCGTACAAAGTTGTCAGAAAATCCGATCGTACTTAATGTGATGACGTTATTTCATTAGGTCGGGAATACGTTCAGGCTAGTAGCCAATAGCTTTGGTCTAGGAATTTGATCTGAGCATGCGTGGCACTTTGTCCGATCGGAATTCTTTACACATGATCGGACAAAGTCCGATCGGATCATGTTGTCGGAAAATTTTATAGCCCAGCTGGAAAACTTGGTCCATCGGATACTCCAACAGAAACAGTCCGATGGAGCCCACACACTGTCGGATTATCCGACAACACAGTCCTATCGGACATTGTCCATCGGAATGTCCGACCGTGTGTACAAGGGCTAAGACTTGACAGGCTGTGAGGCAAGTGGCAGCTGCGACAGGCTGAGAGTCGCTAATTGCCACCAGATTTCATTTAAAAATTCTGGTCACCTTAACATATGTGGCCCATTTGTTCCAAATAACCAGCAAGAAACATAATGAGAGATAAGCTAAAAATGTCACTAAATGTCATAAAGTACTGTAGAAGAAATATTCAGGTTGCCTAGACTATCAGAGATTTTCTGTGTGAGTTCAATGTCCACCAACTGTAACCTCAAGATTAAATCCAACGGTGCAGATATCTTCATGTATGTGGTGCAGTAAGCAATTGTAATTCGGAATATGTGACATACTCAGAGGTGTTTACAGATATCTTTTCATCAAGGGAGAATGGAAATGAAGTCTCAAAGGAATAAACTTTCTCTGGTTATCTTCAGTGAAGAGCTATGATGGTAACATTTTGTGTTCTAATTGTGTGTCTTCACAATAATGAGCATAATAAGTATGTGCATGTGTGTGGGTTTGCCCATGTCTTGGGAAGCGTTAATGATTTTATATGTGTAGCACTACTCCCGCAGGAGCTGCTGGTAACTGGCTCTTCTACTTCTGAACAGCCAGGCAACACGCATTCTCTGCTTGCATCCAGATGCAAGAAGTCAGTCCCTTGGCTTGTTTTTCTTGTTTTTATTAGGGGCTAACATCTTGGATAGGGTGAAGGGATATATGGGATGCCCAAATTAAATCAAAGAGCAAAAACCAGGGACAACTTCCTCCCTATGTCACTCCTGACTGCTGACAGTGTTTTTAGTGAATTTCTGAAGCAAAAGTCAATTACAGACTAGGAACTCTCAGTCCCTTGAAAATTAGTACTTTGTGTAGTAAGTAACATCCAGGAGTATCTCCCACTCTGTTTACACTGTTTCCAGTTCTACCGACTGCAGGAAATGCCAGTCCACCTGGCTGCTTCTTCACCAGCCCACCTGGCTGCCTCTTCACCAGCCCACCCTGCTGCTTCTTCACCAGCCCACCTGGCTGCCTCTTCACCAGCCCACCCTGCTGCTTCTTCACCAGCCCACCCTGCTGCCTCTTCACTAGCCCACCCTGCTGCTTCTTCACCAGCCCACCCTGCTGCTTCTTCACCAGCCCACCCTGCTGCTTCTTCACCAGCCCACCCTGCTGCTTCTTCACCAGCCCACCCTGCTGCTTCTTCACTAGCCCACCTGGCTGCCTCTTCACCAGCCCACCCGGCTGCTCCAGAGATCTCACAGGGAAAGGTAGAAGAAAGATTAAGCACAATGCTGTCTTCCAGAAAGACCTGCTACATGTGGCAGTTTTTCCCCCTGTAATTCCCTGACCGTGCTGATAATCTCACACTTCTCCTTGCTCCCGCTACCTCTTAGGTAAGATTCCGTTCAAACTGCAATACTGTCAGCATAGGTGTGCGCAGCCTATTACATTAGGGTGTGCACCCCAAAGCTCAAACACACGTGTGGGTATGTGTATACAATGCCTTGCAAAAGTATTCACCCCCCTTGGCTTTTTACCGATTTTGTTACATTACAGCCTTTAGTTCAATGTTTTTTATAATTATATGTGACACAGTTTTTGTTTCCGTATGTTAGGTGCACCAATTTAGTGCACCAGCACATTTTGGCACATAGTCAGCATATATACTCACAGATAGGGGATATTGAGGGATGTCCTCTGGGTTTGAGGATCTATTATAGATTAGCCCCCCTCTCTCCTCTCCTCCCCCATATCCTTCTCCTCTGGTTAAGAATATTTATAGGGGGGTTGTTCTGAGGGATTCTTTATATATATGTGCACATTTGAGGTAGCGCCACTGACCCCATCTTGTTACAAAAAGAGATCGGGCAATGTCTTACTGCCTGTGATTAGCGCAGCGCTGCGCCGACTTCCATTTTGGACATATGGCATTAGGGGTTTGCTTTCCACAGTTGCTAGGGGTCTAGTGCTCTTTTAGCCAATTTCCCATTAATTACGAAGGCAAGGCATAGAAAACCACATTTCACTTATTTCAAAAATAATATTAGTCTAAAATAACTAACAAAAAATAGCTGTGCAAGGTTCAATAACTTAGTGAAGTCTCTCTATTTACTTATGGCTGTTTTTCCATGGGATTACTACACATGAGGTGCAGGGCAGGACTTAAGATGGTGGGGACCCCTGGGCTTGAGTCACTAACAAAAAAATAGCTGTGCAAGGTTCAATAACTTAGAACTCTTTCACACTGGGGTGGGGGCGGTGTCGGCGGTAAAACGCTATTCGGCCACTAGCGGGGTGCTTTTACTCCTCCACTAGCAGCCGAGAAAGGGTTAAAACCACCGCAAAGCACTGCTGCAGCAGCGCTATGCTGGTGGTATAGCCGCACTGCCCCATTGATCAGAGTGAACACGAGGAGAGCAGAGCTCCTCCTGCCTATGTTTTCCTGCAGACAGGCCAGGAGAGAGCAAGATCATGTGAAAACTGTATATCAATTAGGAAAAAGTCACCATAGTGATATACCCAATTGATGATAGAAGTATGGAGTCTGGGAGTCCACAGTGACGGTTTAGAGGGTCTGTTCCAAGGTGATCTATAGTTCCTGGTCCAATACTAAGGATGTGGAAGAATTATATTTAAATTCTCCCTATTGTTTGCCGTCTGGTAAGCATATCTGCATCTCGGTGCGGGCATCCTTTTTTCACCTGTATATGTGTGAATCACTGTGGTGTTACAATAAGAGTTACCAGAGAGGATTGTATTCTTGCAATAAGTCTCTCTATTTACCTTCAGGGTCCCAGGAAACCATGAACGGGTCAAAAAGGTTGCCTTACATTGACCACAGCAAGCTCAGGTGAGTCAATAATGCTTTCCAAAATTAGGCTATCTTCGCTTTAAATAGAATCCATGGCAAATACATTTTTTTTTATATCAAATAGAATTGCTACACAAGTCATATTGTAATTGAATGTTACTGGAAATTACCTTTCGTTGTCAATCTGCAGTGCTGTAACTTTCTGTTAATGTGATGTAATATGGCAACCTGAACCTGGAGGCGTTCTGTACACAGATCTACCACAGAAATGTCATTACCTGCTTTTGGTCATCCCCTGCAACAAAAATGTAATTTTTATTGAGATACTCCCAAACTAAATCACTTCTAAAGGGATGTAGACCCTGACATTTTCCTCATTAGAACCTTGCAAGTGCAGCAGCTGATTAATAATTATAAAAATCACTCCCATTAGATTCACTTGGACACAGAAAAATCAACAGCTATTTCTTCAGAACAAAAGATAGGAATATGCAACAATGTTTGTTAAAAATTCTTGCAATGTACATAGATCACCCAGAGCTTCTATATTTAATTTTCAATGTTTATCTGAAAAACCGGTTGGTTGTCACGCACAAATGCTCCAGATTCTGTCTACTCCAGTTTTTTTTTTATTGAATTTTTAAGTAAACAAAAGGTTATAAAACTGAGACATGTTGGCATATCCTTGCTCAATAGGTACACAGAACAAAGAAAAACAAGCAACAACAGACGTATTCCTATGTGCACTCTGTAGACACCACAGACAGGCTAAGTACGGAAAAAAGTGCTGGCTTGCTGGAAGCAGCCCTTTGGAATGACAACACTCGCTCCCCTACAGTCAGGATAATCCCGTAACTGGGTTACAGAAGGGAGGTCCCCCAAACAACCACATCAAACCATATTTGATACTAGGAATATGCCTCCAGTAGAGGGTGAATTACCGTAAGCTAGATGTCCCAGAGAATTTCTTGGGGCAACCTCTAAACTCATCCATGAATTAGTAAAGGGATATGGCCGTATTGACTAGATGCTTACAGAAATCAAGAGTAGGGGCTGAAGGAGACTAATGCCTGGTACACACGGTCGGATTTTCAGACGGAAAATGTTCGATGGGAGCCTTTTGTCGGAAATTCCGACCGTGTGTAGGCTCCATCGGCCAGTTTCTATCGGAATTTCCGTCGCACAAAATTTGAGATCTGGTTTTCAAATTTTCCGATCGCATGTACACAATTCCGACGCACAAAGTGCCATGCATGTTCGGAATTAAGCAGAAGAGCAGCACTGGCTATTGAATTTCTTTTTTTTTGGCTCGTTGTACGTGTTGTACGCCACCGCGTTCTTGCCGTTCAGAATTTCCGACCAACTTTGTGTGACCGTGTGTATGCAAGACAAGTTTGAGCCAATATGCGTCAGAAAAAACCCATGGGATTTTGTTGTCGGAATGTCCGATCGTGTGTACGCGGCATAACACTTTAGAATCATAGCTTTCCTGGCACAATATAAAAGCAGACCATATAGCATTCTTAGGGCCCTAGTAGGGGCCAAGGAGTTTACCAGGCCAAAATATAGATGTCACAGATGTAACCTAAAAATAAAACGTGCAATTTCATCCCAAAATGCCTGAAGCAATGGACAATTCCAAAAAACATAAAGTGAAGTCAAGTCCTCTGGATGGACTGTACATCTTCAGCATCTCAAAAGTCCTCTGGATGGACTGTACTTCTCCAGCATCTCAAAGGTACAGATGGATATATTCTGTCTAACTGTTGAGGAGTAAAATATATTCATAGGGAAAAGAGGCATGAGGTTAGCACAAAAACACAAAATTTTAATTGCGCCAATTTTTCTGAGCTTTTCATTACTACATGATATTAATTGGGACCAAATCCTAGAAACATTGAATACAGAAGACAAATGGGAATGATTTAGGAGCATATTGAACAAAGGTATCACACAGTGCGTTTCAATGGGCAATAAATATAGAAGAGCGAAGGTTAAATCTGGGTGGCTAAACCGTAATCGTATGATTTTTGGTCAATTTGCTTTCGTATGAAAAAAATCATAAAAGCAAGACTACGCATTGTTGTACTGATTTTGCTTATGGTATTACTTTTATATGCCTGCTTCAAGTTTATTATGTGCATGATTTCTGAGGTACTTGACCTTCCAACCCAGCTGCAGCTAATAGAATATATCTTAACTTTTACTATGGTCACCGGGATGAGTATGTCACAATGAGCAGAAGTAAGTCATGTTCATGGTTTGATTTCATGACTTAGAGGGGATTGTTGTGATATGGCTGAACCAGAGTGACTCCATCTTTATAAGTTCATATAAGATTAACTTGGGTTAACCTTCCTAGTTAGCTTAAAGCGGGATTCCACCCTAAAGTGGAACCTCCGCTGATCGGAACCCCCCCCCCCTCCGGTGTCACAATTGACACCTTTCAGGGGGGAGGGGGTGGAGATACCTGTCAAAGACAGGTATTTTCACCCACTTCCGGGCATAGACTCCCACGGGAGTCTACGCCATTTCCTGCCCTGCCGCGCTGTCTGCTGGGACACACATGGGTCCCAGTGACAGTGTGGAGATTTCCTATTGCGCGGCGCGGCTCGCGCATGCGCAGTAGGGAGCCGGGAAGTGAAGCCGATTCGCTTCACTTCCTGATTCCCTCACCTAGAATAGCGGCGGCAGCAGCCGAGGCCCGAGCGGTCGATCGGCCTCGGCTGCCGGCATCGCTGGAACCCGGGACAGGTGAGTGTCCATTTATTAAAAGTCAGCAGCTGTAGTATTTATAGCTGCTGGCTTATAATATTTTTTTTTTGGCGGAATCCCTCTTTAAACTCTGTATCTGCAGACTGTAGCAGTTTTTCTATAAAACATGCATATATGAAAATATAGCTTGCATAAGCAGTTTTTTTCTGTACTGTCTAAATAAAGAAATTGTGTCACAATATGTCTGTGCCACATATCCCATGACTGTGACACATGAAAGCAGGTGACATAATTAATGATATGTAATGATATGTAATGTACGCCTCTGTATTAACCACACCCATGTTCTACGCAATGATTGGCTGATAAGGGTGCACATAAAATGCAGCCCCTCCCAGAATAAACCAGACAACTGCTGAACTGTAATCTTGACTCATCACCTTCTTGTGTAAGCCAAGATATTGTCTCCTTAATACTGCAGTGTTAAGTAAAGGGTTTTGTGAGTATTGTAATTGCGTTAGTTATACCTCTAGCTGGTCTTTGTCAGGTATATAGAAATACCATTTTAATCACAACAGCTCAGAAATGAAAAATACATACAAAACTATTCAACATATTGGGGGTTATTTACTAAAGGAAACTCCACTTTGCGCTGCAAGTGCGCTTTAAAGTGCACTGAAAGTGCACTTGGAAGGAAAGTTGCTGTAGATCCGAGGAGGACATGCAAGGAAAATAAAAAACAGCATTTTAGCTTGCACATGATTAAATGATAAAATCAGCAGAGCTTCCCCTCATTTCAGATCTACTCCTTAGATTTAGAGTGACTGCATAGTGGATTTGCCTTTCGGAAATAACCCCCATTATGTCACTTCTGACGGTGTATTCTGTAGTATGAACATTTTTTGGTATTGTGAGTAACCTCTTCACTTTTGACGTGAGACTAGCATGCCACAAAAAAACGTACGTTCAGTCATCCGAAAATCTAAGTGTGTGTACGAGGCTTTACTTAGCATTTTACTCAGAGCAGCAGATTCAACCTGTAGCCAGGTGCTTGGCTAAGAATGGAGAGGGAGAGAAACACTGGCTGCAGCTGCTCTTTGTAGCTGCAGCCCTGTGGGGCCGAACTGGGTAACACCTATATCAGCAAGAGGAAGGAGCAGCTGAATAAATCAATAGATTGAGTCAGGCAGCACTGCACTGTGAGAATTGTAGTCTAGAGCAGTGGTCTCCAAACTGCGGCCCTTTGCTTGCTTTTATCCGGCCCTTGGGGCATTATTCCCCCCACTGTCAGCAGCAGTAATGCATAGTTCCTGCCACTGAAAATGGGGCAATTTTCATCTCACTGACACCAACGATGGTGCACTATTCCTTCCACTGACACCAATGATGGGGCACTATTCCTCCCACTGACACCAATGATAGGGCACTATACCTCTCTCTGACACCAATGTTGGGGCACATCTTTCACTGATATCAATGATGGGGCACTATTCCTCCCATTGATACCAATGATGGGCATTGTTTACTTCCACTGACACCACCACAGTTCAGCCCCCCTAAATTTTGAAGGACAGTAAACTGGTCCTTTGTTTAGATAGTTTGGAGACCTCTGGTCTAGAGGAAAGAGACTCTACTGTAATCAAGAACTTTTAAACTGCATTTCCCAGAGAGTGATTGCCAGGAGGAGGGGAAAGAGCTGCTTTTTCTCAGGCTGCACAGGACACAGCTTCCTTTTGCTATAAGGGAGACCAGAGAGTGTACATCGCTGTCCAGTGTGCACCATCGCCACTGTATATTGATGGCCTGAGCAGGCTCCAGAGTGCTGAGTTGGGGGTGCTGACAGCCAGAGTCACCTGAGTGCAGGGCAGAGAATGGAATAATCACTGTGTTTGCCCAGAAGGTGAGCTGTAATATTGCTGGGACTGGTGAACTGCTTCTGTGGCAAATTCCTAACTGCTTCTGGAGAAACAGAGCTTTTTAGAAGCCATCTAGTAGCCTTTAGTCACTGAAGGAAGTTAGTTCTTTTTTCTCTCCATGCCCCAATGCATAATGCTCCATCACATAGACATAAAAGAAAGGGACGGGGGGGCTGTCTAGCTTATGGGCAGAGCTTGTTGCACTGACTGACATAGGCTGCTGTCTTTGGAGCTAGACAGCGGCAAATGTACTTTGTATATTTGATTTTGTATTGTTATTATTATTATTATATAGTGCCAACAGTTTACACAGAGCTTTACAATATAAAAGGGAGACAATATGTCACAATACAATAAAGGGTTAAGAAAGACCCGCTCAAAAGAGCTTACAAGCTAATGGGGTGGGGCAAGTGGTACAAAAGGTTGTAACTGTGGGGAATGAGCTGATGGAAGTAATAAAAGATTAGTAGGAGGTGTGATAGGCTTGCCTGAAGAGATGAGTTTTCAGGGATCACCTAAAGGCAGCCAGAGATGCAGATAGCTGGACAGATTGTGGAAGAGAGTTCCAGAGAATGGGAGAGGTTCTGGAGAAGTGCTGGAAATGAGTATGGAAGGAGGAGACTAGGGAGCTTGAGAACAGGAGGTTTTGTGAGAAGGTTTGGGGGATATTTGGAGACAATATTGGTGATGTGGCTCAAGACAGAGTTATGAATGGCTTTGTATGTTGTAGTTAGTATTTTGAATTTACTTTGCTGGGCGATCGGAAGCCAGTGTAGGGATTGGAGGAGAGGGATGGTGGTCACTGAGCAGTTGGTAAGGTAGATAAGTCTGACAGCAACATTCATGATAGACTGAAGAGGGGACAGCCTATGGAGAGGTAGGCCAATGAGGAGAGAGTTGCAATAGTCACGTATTACTTTGTGAAGCACACATGGAATTCATATTTATATTTGGATTGTAACACTGTGCTTCAACACAGGACTTTCATAATATTTGTTCTGAATATTGTAACACTTGTTACAATATTGTTTCTGAGAAGCTCAGGATTTTTTCACAATACCATGTACTGTATTTTGATTGCACCACTTCATGTAAAATATTCACTTTATATGGTGGATCTGAAAGATATATCATTTATGTGAATTCTAAAATTTAGTAAGGAATATTTATAAAGCAGTAGATTCGAAATTCACCAAACATTCACTGCAGATGAATCAACCACAGTAATTTACATATACGAAATTAAGTGACTAGACTCAAGGGATTTAAAGCCTCTGGCTCTAATCACATGCTTAACCACTTCAAGACAGGGCATTTTCACCCCCTCCCTGCCCAGGCCAATTTTCAGATTTCATCGCTGTAAAATTTTGAATGACAATTGCGCGGTGATGCAACACTGTACCCATATGACATTTTGATCATTTTTCCCCCACAAATAGAGCTTTCTTTTTGAAAAAAAACACAATATTTTTGCTTTTTGCTATAATAAATATCCCAAATTTTAAAAAAAAGACACATTTCTTCTTCATTTTGGCCGATCTTCTACATATTTTTGGTAAAAAAAATTGCAATAAGTGTATATTTATTGGTTTGCTCCTACAAAAGAGGTTATTGATTTATGGCATTTTTATTATTATTATTTTTTTACTGATTACTGTATAAATCACTGTCAAGGAATGGATTAACACTAGGGGCCGATCAGGGGGGTTAAACGTGTTACCTAGGGAGTGATTCTTACTGTGGGGGGAGGTAACTGCCTGGGGGAGGTGACCGATCAGTGTTCTTATATACTATAAACACATGATCTGTGTGTTTACACACACAGATCCACGTTCCTACTCTGTGACCAGTAATCGCGGGTGCCCGGCGGACATTGAGGCTGCCAGGCACATGCATCAGCTCCCAAGTGACGCAGCGAGCGTGGGCGTGCACGCCCCCTAGATCACCAGGTAGCCGAGGACGTTATATGATGCCCGCCCAGGATGTCAGAGCCACCTTGCGGCCGTCATATTACTATACGGAGGATGGGAAGTGGTTAAAAAAAAAAACCCTGATTGGAATCCATGCATCCAGCGCCCTGTATGCTCAGTCCTGACCTCAACTAGATAGAACACCTTAGGGATGAATTAGAGCGGAGGCTGCAAGCCAGACCCTCTTGTATAACATCAGTGCCTGACCTCACATTCCCATAGACACTCATAAACCTTGTGGACAGCCTTCCCAGAAGCGTTGAAGCTGTTATAGCTGCAAAGGGTGTATCAACTCACCCTACAGACTAAGACTGGGATGCCATTAAAGTTTATGTGCGTGTAAAGGCAGGTGTCACAATACTTTTGAAAATATAGTGTATGTTGTAAGAGCCTGGAAGGGCTGAAGTAACCAAGTGAATTCTGTCTCATGGGTATTGCCAAGCTGGCTGAAAGATCCAGGTATCACATGAGTTTTCCATAAGTGTTATTTTCCTGAAGTCTACAACACAGTCTGTGGCAGAGACGTATTCCTGTATGTTCTACAACAACGTCTGTGGCAGAGACTTGTTCCTGAGTAAAGCACCTTTTTGGCTGCTAGGCCTTGTGAGAGAGGGACTATCCAACTTGAGTGAACTTCCTTCCTAACCCTCTCATCCTATTTTGAGAGACTGTTCGTTGTCTACGTTTTGCAAATAAAAATCCCTTTATCGGATCTGTCGTCAGTCTCTGAGTTTACTAGGCCATCTACCACAGGAACCCCTAGACACAGATTGAGGAGGAGAAGGTAACGGTAAGCCCAAATCAAACCAGCAGCTCCTTCGGGGGTCAGTGCTACACATGAAAGGGTATGCAATGCAAAGAAAATCACAATCAGTCAAACAGTAGTAACAGTAGGTTCTGAAAGAGCCTATGACCCCAGGTATAAAGAAGAAGAGAATGACCTTTTATGTCAGACTGCTCCATTCAAATCCTGTTGTCACGGGCCCAACAAGTTTGTGGCACAATTATAAAACAAGTTACAACAACAAGAAATGCAATAATTAATCTCTGAGTAGAGTTCCCCTTAATGTCTACAGATATTGTGCACAGAGTTCTTTAACTGGGGTGGGGGTGGGGGGGGGGGGGGGGGTGGAGAAGTCCTTGTGATATAGATGTTTCTTTTGCTGCATACACATGATCAGAATTTTGGTCGGAAAAAGCTCTGATGGTTTTCCTGACGGAATTCCGATGGGATTTCGCTCAAGCTGACTTGTATACACACGGTCACACCAAATTCCAAGAATGCGGTGACGTACAACACTTATGACGGGACTAGAAAAAGGAAGTTCAATACCCAGTAGCCAATAACATCCATCTCATAGTTGAATCTAAGCATGTGTGAGTTTTTGCGCGTCGGAATTGCATACACACGATTGGAATTTCCCTTGGAAAAATTGAGATTATGCTCTCAAATTTTTGCTGGCAGGAATTCGGCCAGCTAAATTCTGATGGAGCATACATGCGGCCACATTTTCCGATGAAAAGCTCTAATCGGTCTTTTGCTGGCTGAAATTCCGATCGTGTGTACGCAGCATTAGTCTTCAGCTAGCACAACAATGGGCCAGAAAGATTGCTGTGCAATGGCGACAAGCAACAGAAAATAACATGTGCATAGTGTTTCCTTTTTGAGGCTTTAATGTAAAGAGATGGGATAAAGGTGTCTACATGCAGTGTTTTTGTGGGGTATACACAGGGTGGGCTTCTGCCCACTCACCAATCCCCATGAAACCATGGCTCAAGGGAATAGGATGTCCCGGAACAGGCTCTTGAAGAATCTGCAACCAATGGGATGTTTTCTTCTAACATCAAGGTGTTTGTTGATATTCCAGGAGAAGCAACTTCTGGAATTTTTCTCTAAATTTTAAGTCCTTTAGCACAGTGGTCATCAACCCTGTCCTCAGGGCCCACTAACAGGCCAGGTTTGTAAGTAATACATCACAGGTGATATCATTTGCTGCTCAGTGATTGTAGTATTCTAATCTGCATCTCCCCAAGGTAATACATAAAACCTGGCCTGTTAGTGGGCCCTGGGGACAGGGTTGATGACCACTGCTTTAACAGGAGAAGCTGTATTTTTGTGATTTTCTTGGAAAGTCCAGGCATATGTTATAGGTGACAACCAGTGGGACACATTTCTCCTTTTCTGTCTGCTTTTTGAACAAATAATATGTCAAAAAGGAATCAAAATTACCTTCAAAAATTGTGTAATAGATTCTAAAGCTAACCATACATTGTACTGAATGAGAGAAATCTATTCTCTCATCTACACTAAACAGCATATGGAGGATTCTCCCCTGCCAGCAATTGTATTCTGACAGCTAGCACCCATGCCTGTTAGAACATCTGAGCAGTTCTGTGCTGGATGACCTCTCAATCTAATAAGGTTCACCTCACAAAGAGCACTTAATATCATATATTTACATGGGGGGTTAAAATAGGATGTTGAGCTGCAGGTATACCATCCAATCACCATCCAATGGCCATATTGGTAACCAGCCCCGTGGATGTGGCAAAATTTACGGAAAAGACCGCCAAGCAGTACGACCACCAAATACAACTCATTCCAGTGAATAAAGCGCCACCAAGATCCCATTACCCCAATCCCGTCACCCTGATCCCGAGCACTCCAGACCGGCTGTTTCCGAGCAGCTCAGACCCATCACCCTGATCTCGAGCACCCCAGACCTGTCTGATCCCGAGCACCGCAGACCTGTCACCCTGATGCCGAGCAGCCCAGACCCGTCACCCCAATCCCTAGCAGCCCAGACCTGTCACGCTGACCCCGAGCAGCCCAGACCCGTCACACCGATCTCGAGCACTCCGGACCCGTCACCCCGATCCCGAGCAGCCCAGCCCCTTCACCCTGATTCCAAGCGGCCCAGACCTGTCACCCCGATCCCAAGCAGCCCAGACCCATTACCCTGATCCCAAGCAGCCCAGACCTGTCACCCTGATCCCAAGCCACCCAGACCCGTCATCTTGATGCCGAGCAGCCCAGACCCATTATCCTGATCCCGAGCACCCCAGATCGGTCACCCTGATCCCAAGCAGCCCAGACCCATCACCCTGATCATGGGCAGCCCAGACACGTCACCCTGATCCTGAGAAACCCAGACCCGTCACTCTGATCCCGATCAGCCCAGACCCATCACCCCGATCACAATCAGCCCAGACCTGTCACCTCGATTCCGAGCAGCCCAGACCCGTCACCCTGATGCCGAGCAGCCCAAACCCATCACCCTGATCCCAAGAACCCCAGACCCATCACCCTGATCCCAAGAACCCCAGATCCGTCACCCTGATCCCTGATTTTTTTTTAGGAGAAACCCTAGGGAATAAAATGGCGGTTATTGCAATATTTTATGTCACACGGTATTTGCGCAGCAGTCTTTCAAACACAATTTTTTTTGGAACACAAAAGTTACCCCAATTTTTTTTATAAAATGTAAAATATAAAGTTTAAGCTAAGTAAATAGATACCTAACATGTCACGCTCTAATATTGCACACACAATTTACATAGGCGACACTTTTCAAGATTTGTACAGGTTGCCAGTTTAAAGTTATAGAGTAGATCTATTGATAGAATCACGGCGATACCTCACATGTTAAAAGTAACGGGATCACAAGCACGTCCTGCATTTTGGGAATCACAGTAATTCTGCCGGCAATCTGGAATGCTTAGGTATGAACGCAGCCTAATTGTCTTCTATCAGTTGGTGCGTTCACCTTCTATAGATTCCTCAAACATACCACACATTTGCTTCATTCTTTATTCCACCGCTAATAAATACTCAGCATTGAACTTGTATAGCGCTTTTCTCTCTGAGGACTCCATGCATTGGAGATGGCATTGGCCGGGAATCTAACCCGAGTCAGCTGCTTGAAAGGCAGCTATGCTCACCACTGCACCACCAACGCAAGGTAGCATGCCTTTGTAGTCAGGAAGAAACCGGAGTAACTGGAGGAAACCCACGCAAGCACAGGGAGAACATGCAAACTCCATGCAGATAGTGTCCTGGTCAGGATTTGAACCTTGGACCCCAGTGCTGCAAGGCTAACCCCTAAGCCTCTGTGCTACCCATATGCGGCCTCTGTTCTCTAAGGCCCACCCCTGCTGAGCGGAGTACATCAGTTATGTCCACTCAAAGTGCCTCCAGAAGAAATTCAAACGTAACCTAAACTACAATCTATATATATAACACTCCAAAACACACTCAACGAATAACACACACCTCCACAACATATACAAACTCATCCTAATCTACAATATATAGCACTCCTATAATAAAACACACCCAAATAACAAAGCGTTCAGTGGTCCCCAAATTAGCAACACAAAGGAGCTAATGATTCCATTCATACTTCCGTCTTATTCACATGGAGGGTATGAAGCTGTACCCCATGGGAGGGCCGTGTTTACCAGAATGGGGATGCACAGGTGTTCCCAGCATCCCGTGTAGGCAGTCCCATTGCTGTCAACTGGGGTGCAGCAGCTGTACCCAATGTGACATCTGTGTGGGTGCTGGTGCACAGCCCCGAAATTCACCCAGGGTGTGTCCGCACAACTGCACCTGCATGGATGTCCTTTTAGGGGTAAATACAGCCCCCACACTGGGTACAGATTCATACACCCTATGTGAGTAAGGCCTTGGACTTCTCCATAAAGAACCTCATTGGTGAGAAGAGTTCTCATTTCTCCAGCAGAAAATGCCTAAATAAATCTGGAAAGACTCCTCCCACCTCTGAAGACAAAAATATTTCCAACCTCCCCTCATAGCCGATGCAACACACGGCTCAAAAACATACCGGCCTCCAACCTTCCCTCATAGCCGGTCCAACACACGCCTCAAAAAACATACCGGCCTCCAACCTTCTCTCATAGCCAGTCCAAAACACGCCTCACAAGCATACCAGCCTCCAAACTTTTTGTTGAGCCTTCTTCTAGGAATAGCCAATTGCCTTTTTTGTCCAACCTCATTGATAGTTGGTGATTCAGAAGCTGCAGAAAGAGAAATAGAGCGCTGAAGGGAAGACCCTCCAGTTACTGGAGTGGCAGCCGCCACCAGTGTGGGAACCTCTATTGGTACAGCTTTACCTGGCCCCTTGGAAGGTTCATCAGACGTTTTGTTTAGTCTTCTTCTTGAAACAGCCAATTGTCTTGTTTGTCCAACTACATTGATAGTATGTGATTCAGAAGCTGCAGAAAGGGAAATAGAGGGCTGATGGGAAGAGCCTCCGGTTACTGGAGTGGCAGCCACCACCAGTATTGGAACCTGTGTTGGTACAGCCGTACCTGGTCCCTGGAAGCATTCCTCAAACTTTTTGGAACCTTACAAGAAAACGCTAGAGAGCTAATTATTAAGATGGGGATATATCAGATGGTATGTATTCAAACTAATATGGTAAAGGAGAACTCTTCTCCCGGTGTGAAAATTATTCTATCGAGAGTGCTTGCAGCAGTGTGTAGTGTACACAATGATAACTGTCACAATACAAAGTGCAACTTACAGCATAATAATAGTGCTAAGTGCAATCATACGTATAAAACCACATCCAGTTGTCTGACTATAATAACTGACACAAAACATAGTCAGACCACTGGATGTGGTTTTATACGTATGATTGCACTTAGCACTATTATTATGCTGTAGAGATATAAGTTGCACTTTGTATTGTGACAGTTATCATTGTGTACACACTGCTGCAAGCACTCTCGATGGAATAAAAAATGAAATGAAAAATGTCTATAGTTGCCAAGAGATCAGCGCACTATGATATGATGCTATGAATTTTTAAAGAGACTGGTGTATAACATATCAACCGGATCTGATTGCAGAAACGGCGGTTTTTAATCTTATTAATGAATTTGTTCTGACTGGCATTGTGGCGTTTTCTATGTACAAAGGCACCTTATCAGGATATATGTGAACAATCAGGAGGATTAAGTATTTATCATTCTTTAGCACTTAGAGCACTTTATTCTCTGTATGAAGATTTGGGATAGTATTTCACATTGCTTAGAGCATTTTAATTTCTGTGTGAAGTCTATATACGTTTAGCACAAGGATTAATGTGGATTACACATACCTATGCACACAAGTACTTTATTAATTAATTAGTATCTTGCTTGCATATAAACAATTAGAAGGATCAGGTTTTTGAGGCATTAATATACCATCCTTGTAGCACTTATAGCACTTTGTATAAAGTTTTGGGATAGTCATTCATTCCGTTCAGAGCACTTTATTTTGAAGTTTACATAGTTCAGCACAAGTACTGACGTGGATTGCACTTTTATGCACATTAAGCACTTTATTGATGAGTTTGTCTTGCACACATATATGCACAAGAGCACTTTATATGGATATCACGGTATATTGGACCATTGTGAATCTATGTAAAGTATAGATATAGTGCTATTTTGTTAGATTTTTTTGACCACGTATTTTTGATTTTAGCGCACTAATATTTAATAGTTTATATTACCTCCCTAAAATCTGTCAACTTTTCTAGCACAGAATCTTGGAAGGAAAATTGTTGGGTATTGGGTGCGTAAAGAGTTGCAAATGTGAATTTTGTATTGGCCATGACTCCCTTTACGAAAACATAATGGCCTTGTGGGTCTACATAGCTCTCTGAAGGTTGGAATGGGCAGAATTTGTGAAATGCGATCAGTTCGAGCCACATCTTGTTGTGCTTGTGTGGAGAGCAGAGCCCCCTAACATTGTAAGACAGTACCTTTAGTGGCGGCATACCTGAAGTTGATGACAATCGGTCCATCTGCTCCCCTCTGAGTCCTTTGTGTGCATTCGCAGGTAAAAAAAACAACCTTGGCTAACAGGTCTGGTACACTGTACAGTGGTAAACTACAAAGCCAGCCCAGGGGTGTATAAATCCCAGAAACCACCTGAGCGTTAGCTTAGAGTCCCACTAGGGACAGTCACCTAATTAGGTGAGGCCTAAGTGGGGTACGTGGGCAAACACTAAGGGGACGCGGGACCCAGTGTCCCATCCAGTCCATGAAAACAAATGAACAGAGTGGAGATATGGAGTACTTGAACTTGTACCCCCAAAAAGTGCATAAAACGGCATCCAAACAGTGGGCTGCATAACAAGTCCTCCAGTTCAGCATGTAGCAGGAGGCTCAACTTAATGCTGGGTAGTAGCAAAGAGGCGTCAAGATTCAGTGTCCTTCCTGGAGTGGGTCTATGCTTACAGCGACATGGGCAGTCTCTAATAGCAGAGATGCCCGGGGAAGATCCCTCCGTCTGCCTTTTGTGCCCACGGGAGTGGTGCCCACCAGCTGCCAGGATCCATGGTTGGGGTAGCTGAGGAATTGGGATATCAGGGATGTTGCACATCTTTTGCATGATGCGTTCTTTTAACGTATATTTGTGGAGTTTGCAAATATTATCCCTGGGGTTCTCCTGGTCCTCGGATAGGGGCCTGAGAGCCCTGTGGGCCCTATCTATCTCAATCGGGGTTGAGGGCTGTAGGCTCAGGATTTCGCGGAACACCCCCTGCAGTGTAGGTATAATGTTTTTAGGCGCAGTAGCTTCTGGTAAGCCGCGTATGCAAATGTTCGCTTGCCTTCTGCGGTTTTCCATGTCCTGCTTAAAACCCCTCTCATTCCTGCTGATAAAACGTTCCAGGTCTTCTTTAGTGGGGAGAGACCACAAGTGCTGCCTTATGTCCCTGTCTCCTGCCAGGTCTGCTACCTTTGCACCCTGGTCTTGTGATGAGGTGGAGCGGGGGGAGGCAGGGGGGATGGAGTCACTTACCACCCTGGGAGAAGGGATAGGAGACAACGCTGGCGGTGCAGGCTGAGCTTCGTGTTGCTGCTGCAGGCCTCTCGTTCCGGCACCATCTTGGATTTTCCCCTCTGCTGGCGAGGGGTGTCGGAGAGAAACGAATCCAACAAACCCTGGCCTTGCTGGTGTGCTTTTTTGGGCTGTGATGATGCCCGACGCCGCTGTGACATGCCCTGAGTGGAAAAACGGGGGGGTAATCGCCCCTGTAGCTGTAGGTGTAGCTGCAGAACCGGAAGGCGCTCAGGCACAGCGCGTCCTTACTCCTCCATAGTCAGCCCACTCCCCCCCAAAGAATACATTTTTACATGTATGAGCGAAGTGTTAGAATTGGCCCTGATGCAAAGTGGTTAAGATTCTGGGCAAATATAATGTTTTTTTCACATCAGATACAGATTTCAACCCTGGAGCCCCTCACCATGTCTATATGAGAAACCCAGGGCACACATGCACACTGTCCACGCTCCTGCCAGCCAGTGCCTCAAATAACCTAATCATTGAAATCTCCTATAGCTTTAACACACTAATGTAATTTCAAAAATAGTTTTTAATATTTTTAAGGCCTAGTTTACATAAGGTGTACTATAGCTTACTCCCATGTAAGGGCTGTGTTTACCCGCATGGGGATGCACCCCAAAAATTCTCACACATTGCTCATTTTGTTGCAGCTAGTAGCTACGAAAAATGATGTTAACCATAACAGTTAGATGAGTGTTTTTAATTTTTTAACTCCCTCCTAAAGCAGAACTGAATTAGGTTTATATGCTCAACACAGCTATTTTATGTGAATGAGTAGAAAAAAAAGATATTCTTCTGCGCTAGTGTGGGGGACCTAAAAAGAAGTTGGTGGTATTTTTGTGATGATGTTAATAAATAAATAATTGATGAATGAATGAATGAATTAATTAATAGTTCATGCATGCCCTGCTGCCTTGGCTGACTAGGGGAAGTCCAAAATACTATATGCAAAAGAGATAAGAAAGGCGCATGGCCTGATGCATAAGGCCACGTGCCTTTCTTATCTATTTTGCATACTGCTATTTTATGTGACACATCAATTTAGGAAACAGTGATCACAGGTGAAATGGCTTCAGTATAAATCACACAAATAGGAAACATAAGGGTCATACAAAAACACTGAATTTTAAAAAAGTCAACTTACCTAAACTTGAATCTTGTTAGAAGGCATAAATTGGGATAAAATATTAGGAAAAAAGAACAAGGAGGAGAGATGGGTTTGCTTTAAAGTGGTTGTAAACCCTTACAACACACTTTGACCTACAAGTAAGCCTAGATTAAGGCTTACCTGTAGGTCCAAGAAATATCTCCTAAACCTACACGGTTTAGGAGATATTTGCAGAAAGACAGGCACCGCTGTCTACAGTGCATGCGCCGCAGGCACACTGAGCGCGCCGCCGTCAACGCGTGGCGGCTCCCGTGCGCGTGCGCGGGAGTGACGTCATCGCAGCTTCGCCTAATGACAGCGGCGGAGCAGCGAGACCCACAGAGAAGATGGATGCGCCGGACTACAGGGGACAGCGGTGACATCGCTGGCTTCTGTGTCAGGTAAGTGACACATAATGGACTACTATGCGATGCATAGTAGTCCATTATGCTTTACCTTTCCAGGGAATGAAAGAGGAAGTAAACTCATCAGGGTTTACTTTCTCTTTAAGAGCATATTAAATAAGGGAATTAGCGAATGCATCCCATTGGTAATAAATTTAAAAAAGTGAACAAAAGTCCTGGGCGGCTTAACTCCAATGTAAAAATGCATATAAATGCAAAGGAAAAGGCCTTCAAAAAATACAAGGTTGAGGGATCAGCATTCAGACTTTATAAAGAATGCAACAAGAAATGTAAAGGTACAATTAGGGTGGCTAAGATAGAACATGAAAGACACATAACAGAGGAGAGCAAAAAAAAAAAAAAAACAATAAATTCTTTAAGTATGTAAACAGTTAAAAAGAGAGGACAGACCGTATTGGCCCCATAAAGAATGAGGAAGGACATCTGGTTACAAAGGATGGGGAGATGACGAAGGTATTGAATTTATTCTTCTCCTTAGTCTTCACGAGGGAATCGGGGGGGCTTCCGTAACCAAAACTGCACTGTTTATCCTCATGACATATCACAGGAAGCACTTGGTTAACAGAGGACAGAATTAAAATTAGACTTGGGAAACGTAACATGAATAAATCACTGGGAGCAGATGGCTTGCATCCGAGGTTATTTAGAGAACTAGTCAAGTAATTGCCAGACCATTGTTCCAAATTTTTAATGGCAATCTACTGACTGGAATTGTATCAGGTGATTGGAGAAAAGCCAATGTAGCACCAGTATTTAAAAAGGGCCCAAAATACATCCCTGGGAATTACAGACCAGTTAGCCTAACATCAATAGTATGCAAGCTGTTAGAGGGGATTACAAGGGACTATATACAAGATTTTAGTAATAAGAACGGTATCATTAGCAGTAATCAGCATGGATTCATTAATCGTTCTTGCCAAACCAATCTGTTAACCTTCTATGAGGAGGTGAGCTGCCATCAAGATAAAGGAAGGCCTGTAGACTTGGTACATCTGGATTTTGAAAAAGCATTTGACACAGTTCACCATAAACGTTTACTGTACAAAATGGCATGGACTATAGCAGTGATGGCGAACCTTGGCACCCCAGATGTTTTGGAACTACATTTCCCATGATGCTCCACTACCATGCAAGGTGCCAGAGCATCATGGGAAATGTAGTTCCAAAACATCTGGGGTGCCAAGGTTCGCCATCACTGGACTATAGGGTGAGTACATGGATTGAAAACTGGCTACAAGGGTGAGTTCTGAGCCCTTGTACACACGGTCGGAGAATCTGTCGGAATGAGTCTTATCGGACTGTGTCGTCAGATAATCCGACTGTGTGTGGTATGCATCGGACTGATTCCGTCCGAATCTCCGTCCGACCCAATTTTCCAACTGGGCCGGACGGACCTAATCCGATCATGTGTAGAGCATTTTCATCGGACCAAGTACCACGCATGCTCAGATCAAATTCCAACATCAAAGCTATTGGCTACTAGCCTGAATGTAGTCCCATCATAACGAAATTATGTCATCACGTTCTGAAAGATCGGATTTTTCGCCAACTTGGCCCGACCGTGTGTATGCAACAGTTTCGGACACAATCCGTCGGACTAAATCCGACGGGCAAAATACGACGGATTTGGTTGGCAAAATCTCCAACCGTGTGTACGTGGGCTGAGGTTGGTGATAAATAGGGAGTACTCGGAATGGTCAGGGTGGGTAGTGGGGTCCCCTAGGGTTCTGTGCTAGGACCAATCCTGATTAATTTGTTCATAAATGACCTGGAGTATGGGGTAAACAGTTCATTCTCTGTATTTGAGGATGATACTAAGCTAAGCAGGGCAATAACTTCTCCGTACAATGTGGAAACCTTGCAAAAAGATCTGAAAAAATTTATGGCGTGGGCAACTACATGGCAAATGAGGTTTAATGTATAAAATGTAAAATAATGCATTTGAGTGGCAAAAATATGATTGCAATCTATACACTGGGGGGAGAACCTCTGGGAGAATCTAGGATGGAAAAGGACCTGGGGGTCCTTGTAGATGATAGACTCGGTAATGGCATGCAATGCTAACAAAGCAAACAGAATATTGGCATGCATTAAAAAGGGGATGAACTCCAGAGATAAAATGATAATTCTCCCACTCTACAAGACTCTGGTTCGGCCGCACCTGGAGTATGCTGTCCAGTTCTGGGCACCAGTCCTCAGGAAGGATGTACTGGAAATGGAGCAAGTACAAAGAAGGGCAAATGAGCTAATAAAGGGTCTGGAGGATATTAGTTATGAGGAAAGGTTGTGAGCACTGAACTTATTCTCTCTGGAGAAGAGATGCTTGAGAGGGGATATGATTTCAATATACAAATACCATACTGGTGAACCCACAATAGGGATAAAACTTTTTTGCGGAAGGGAGTTTAACAAGACTTATGGCCACTCGTTAAAATTAGAAGAAAAAAGATTTAACCTTAAACTACGTAGAGGGTTCTTTATTGTAAGAGAGGCAAGGATGTGGAATTTCCTTTCACAGGCGGTGGCCTCAGCGGGAGGCATCAATAGTTTCAAGAAACTATTAGATAAGCACCTGAACGACCGCAACATACAGGGATATACAATGTAATACTGACATATAATCAAACACATAGGTTGGACTTGATGGACTTGTGTCTTTTTTCGACCTTACCTACTATGTAACTATGTAACAAGTACCCAGTCACCTAGTGGTAGAAGACAAAAGTGTAACAAGGCCAAACTTAAAGAGGAAGTAAACTCTCCCACTCTGATGCTTCTTTTCATTTAGTCCATTATAATAAGTAATTATTAAACTATAGCCACTGTAATCCACCCCAAATCGCAAATTACTTACTGTTTAAAGAAACTTTAAAAAAACTTGTTTCCAGGGGTAAGACAGTGCCATGTTAAATATTGTTTTCTGAGTCCACAGTAGAGTGTAATTCCGCCCTTACATGGAGCACTTCCTGTACTGTTAACCAAGCCTCCTTCTCAATCCAACGTTTCTATGGCAACCCTGCTTCCCTGCTCATAGCTGACTTGTTTTATTTCATAGTATTTACTTGTGCTGATTATCTAGTGTTTGCTTATGTTAGTCTGTCAGCTGATAAGACTGCAGTAATGCTGTCCGATGCATTTTTTTCCACTCCATGTGATGTCACATGGTCACATGGGGTGTAGGACGAAGCTCTGAGTGATTATGCAGTCTCGTGGGATTGTGCCGTAGAAAGTCCTGATAACAGATAGACAAGCACACAGAGTGTGCCGTAAATCATGGGAGATATGGGCATGCTCAGTGACATCATTCTAAAGAACAAAAAGGATTACAACAATACCATGCAAGTAAGGAGATATCTACAAGCAGTGTTAATTAGGGTTTTTTATGCTGATTCACATGGGACAAAGTTGTGGGGGAGAATTTACAACCACTTTAAGGAGAATAAAGCAATCATTTTCTTCCACTTTAAGGAGAAATCAATGAATCTCTAGCAACCCACCAGGATAACTTCTCCTGGCACGTAAATTTGTGAGCAGCATCCCTGCCTAAACTCCAAGGTTCTACAAAACAAATGATGGTCCTGTTTCTTTGTGCTTACTCCCACTTCTCCGTGTTATCTTTGCAAGGAGCCATGGTTCCCACACAGACTAGACTTCAAACTTTCCTGCCTTAGTTTATCTTTATTACATGGAGGATTGAGAGAATTAGTAGTTTACAAAGGAAATATCACATTTTTTATGCTGTCTTTCCTGGCAAGATCAGTAGCTATTTTCTGTACTTGACTTAATAAAGAAAAATAATGCAGCTATCACATCTAAAGATTGGTAAGTTGTAATATAGTACATTTTTGCTTTTGGGTTCAAATACACTTTAGGCGCAAGCTCCCACTGTTCTGTTTCAAGCACTGCTTTATGCCTTGACATACCTCTGCTCATCAGTATGGTCACCTGTTGAATAAGCACGTTAACCAACAGTTCAACCCTCCAATAAGACAAACCAGTTTATTCAAATGTAGCTTTACATTAAAACATAGAAAAGTGATGGCAGAAATAGACAGAATGGTCCATTGAGTCTGCCTTTTATTTTTATTTATTTATTTATTTATTTTCGTTTTTTAGTTAACTTTTTTGTCTGGGTATAGCTCTATGTTTGTTTCAAGCATGTTTGAAGCCATTTACTGTTAACTGGCTCAATAGAAACATATTTTTTACTGGTTAAAATGCAATACATGGGATGATTACAGGTCATTTTAAATGTAAAGAGACAATAATCTTCTCTGTCTTGTGCCTACTATGATGGCTGGTAACTAACTGCGGAAACATGAAGAAGAAAGGTGGGGTCTATTTAAGGACTAAACCAACTACCTCCAACATGCAGGGAATCAGGATTAAACCATTTACAGACATTAAATGACAAATGCTAGTTATACTGAATTACCACGAGATGTCAGCACTGTAGATCTGAGGGGGACATGCAAGGAAAATAAAAAACAGCATTTTAGCTTGCACATGATTGGATGATAAAATCAGCAGAGCTTCCCCTCATTTCAGATCTACCCCTTAGATTTAGAGCGACTGCACTTCCAAGTGCACTTGCAGTGCAAAGTGGAGTTACCTTTCGTAAATAACCCCCATTGACTTACTATGTTTAATAAACAATTAGACCTGAACCAAATGCTACCCAGATTTTCTGTATTAAATTCCAGCACTATTTGGATGTCAGAAGAGTACATGGGAGAGGAAGTAGGCTGAATTCTATAATACATACTGTATTTATCACACACTTTTTTCCCGTTAAAATCAGGGGAAAATCATGCGTACGTGTTATACGCCGATCCCCCGCCGATTGTGAGCTTTTCGGCTGTTCTCGACGGCGTTATACGTCGATAAATACGGTACTTAGAGGTTGTAACTGGCCAGATGTCAACTAACCCATTAGATAGTAAGCTGGCTTCTAGATCCAACTACACACACAAGGCACTTGGAAAGTGTGAGGAAAAGAGCTGGAAAAAGGCTTAAAACTGTAATCTAATTAAAATTCCAGTGGAATTGATACTCAAAGTAAAACTATAGGCAAAACTTGTTTTCTCATTTTGGATAGAGTAAGGGAAGGTCATAACCCCTGTCAGATTTTTTAATTTTTTTTACCATCTGTGTCCCATTGTGGATATTTCCCTTCACTTCCTGTCCCATAGGCAAACAGTAAGTGAGAAGAAATAACTGCACATTAACCACTTCAATACAGGGCACTTAAACACCTTCCTGCCCAGACCAATTTTGAGCTTTCAGCGCTGTCGCACTTTGAATGACAATTGCGCGGTCATGCTACACTGTACCCAAATGAAATTTTTATCATTTTTTCCCCACAAATAGAGCTTTCTTTTGGTGGTATTTGATCACCTCTACGGTTTTTATTTTTTGCGCTACAAATAAAAAAATACCGAAAATTCCCTGACAGACGCGAGTGAGGGAAAGCCGATCACCGGCTCTTCCCATTTACACTGTGATCAGCCGTGATTGGACACGGCTGATCACATGGTAAAGAGTCTCCGTCGGAGACTCTTTACCGAGATCGTAGTTGCCGGGTGTCAGACTGACACCCCGCAACAACGATCGCCGCGATGCGCGCCCCCGGGGGCGCGCAGCGGCTCATAATCCTAATCACGTCATATGACGTCCGGTTAGGATTATGAAACCACTTTGCCGCCGTCAATTTGTAATAGGGCGGGCGGCAAGTGGTTAAAGGAATTCCTTGGGGAACCCCAGGTCACATTTACACAGTTATCAGTGCAATTTTATAGCACCGATCGTGGTGTAAATGTGAATGGTCCCAAAAATGTGTCAAAAGTGTCCGATATGTCCGTCACAATGTCGCAGTCACGAAAAAAAATCGCAGATCGCCGCCATAAACTAGTAAAAAAAAAAAAAAGCCATAAATATATCCCCTATTTTGTAGACGCTATAACTTTTGCACAAACCAATCAATATACGCTTATTGCAATTTTTTTTACCAAAAATATGTAGAAGAATACACATCGGCCTAAACTTTTTTTTTTAAGAAAGTGGGATATTTATTATAGCAAAAAGTAAAAAATATTGTGTTTTTTTCAAAATTGTTGGGTTTATAGCACAAAAAATTAAAACCGCAGAGGTGATCAAATACCACCAAAAGAAAACTCTATTTGTGGAAAAAAATTACGTCAATTTTGTTTGGGTGCAACGTCGCAAAAAGTGCTCTGGTAAGGAAGGGGGTAAAATCGTCTGGGGCTGAAGTGGTTAATGAGGGCGTGCTGATGTCACCGCCATTCTACGTTGACCAGGAAGGGCGGGCAGTGTATATAGGAGAGAGCCGGCCGGCTCGTGATTATACACACGCTTGCATTCAGCTGGAAATCTGTGAGTTTGTTACTTTTATTTTATTAAGTTTGGATTAAAATTTTATATGGAGTTACGCTATGGGAGCCTTTCTCTTTTTTCTTACTAAATGATTATGGTGGAACGGGAGACGCTCTGAGAAAGGGGTACAGGAGTTGGAGACGCCAGCAGAGCCTATTAAAGGGACCAGGAGTGATTGTCTCGTTTGCAAGCTTGTATCATCTCCCTAAAAAGAGATCTTGTCAGCTGGTAAGCCTTACTGAATCTGGTGGTGGATGAACCTCTCTCTCTGGGTGCACCTGCTATATACCTGAAGGGTGTTTTACGGAGTCACTTTAATGGACTGAAATTCATTTCCTTGTCTCTCTCTATCTTTTTTGGACTGTTTATGTGTTTTTAAATTAATTTTAGATAAATTTTTGCACTATTTGCAGTCACATTATTTTTTTGTTTTTAAAAACAGGATATATTATGTCATATTATTATTCTGGTATTTTATAAGTTCTAGCGCAGCTTTACTTTTAAAATGGGAGGTTGCCACGGTCCAGGTCAGTGGGAACAGGGGAGGACGAGGAGGGGGTCCTGTGTAAGTTCACCTTACAGAGTTTTCTGTAAAAGTGAACTTACCCTTTAATTTTTTTTTTCCTGAAGTATATTTTTCACTTATGTTGTATTACTATTGTACTAGTGTAAGGAACTGTATTTGAATAAGCTCTGAATTGCATTAGCTCTGGCTTGTAAATTTTATTGGAGTCATTACTGGTATTACATACCTCCCTTACTGAGAAGGAGTGGATCTCTCTATTGCCCAGCCTTCAGGAACAAATGGCAATTAACTGTGAAGTAAATACTCTTATTCTTTGTAATCATTAACAGTTGTTTCAATCTGTTCTCTACAGCCAGGATTAGAAGGTAGTTCTGGGGACAGTCAGTGTGATGTGTCCCATGTGCTGCTGTCTTCTCTGTTAACTGACATCCTCCTTCATCGATCCCCCCTAACCCCACTATCCATAATCTTGCAGTGAGGTTAGGGTTAATAGAAGTGACAGAGCTGTGACAGGCTTGTTGGCAGGTGCAGTTAGCTTGTCTGCTATTAGATAGCTCTGTTTCCAATATATGGTGTGGTAAAGGGAATGATTTAATTGGGTATTTGGCCCCTTTTAGAGAAAACCTTCCTCTAATGATGTAATGGGTTGAGTTAGTGCTGGGATGGGAAGAGCCTTAGAAGATGGGGCGCGGGAGCCAAACACCGAAAAGCTTGTTAGATGTAGTCGGCTACTATCCAAGGGCCCTGAACTGGGCTGCAACTCTGGGTGAGGCAGTTCAACACCCAGAAGGAATAGCTGTAGTCCCCCTATTTTATAGTCTGCTGTGGGCTGTGAACAGGATGCAAAAGCCCTTTTAGGCCAGGCTAAGAGTTCCTCTAAAATGAGTAAGAGTACACCTGGTATTAAGTGTGTCATTTGGGAGTATGTCTGGCTGGGCAGAGATAAAGAAAGGGACATTGGGAGAGACTAGTATACTAATGAGGACACCTTGATAGTACTAAGTGGTGGAAGCTGTATGCTTTGGACCTAGTATACATGGGGAAGTAGTCCAAACATTGTTATGCTACCAAAGAGAGAGGGGGACCAAAGGGAAGATGGTTTACAGATTATGTGCTGGTGTTCTACACCTAAATGACAGCTACAGAATGTTTGCTCCTGTGTATGGTATTCCATTCCAAAGAATTATTTCAGTATCTCAATGGGATGTCACATGTCACGGCCATCTTTGAGAAGATGCAGTAAAGTGCAAAAAAATATATTTCACGTGTGGATAGTCCTTTATTCTTGAATATTTAGGCCTACAGCTGGGGACGTTGTGAGTGGGTCTATGGCCAGGAGTTTGACACAATATGGCGAAGGGCTACAGCTACCAGCAGGTAGGTAACTGCCCTATTCAAATAGATGCAGGGTGAGGACTTTCACCGTTTGATGCCAACACACAGCCAATCACAATCCTCCTTACAGGCTCTTAAGAGTGCCCTACTATGCCTGCCCTTTCCGACCAGCTCCTCCATTCAAAGAAGCCGTACTACAGCTTCTATGAATGAAAAATGGTCATACAATGGAGGGAGAGGGCCTTACAATCATCCACCTGTCCTCCATTCAGAAATCATATATTTGCTTTATTTCGTTTTTAATTAGTAATTTGCTAAAAGACATACAAACATCATAAAAGTTTTTTATTCATAATTTATTCTATTTATACATTTAAAAATAAATAAAACATGTATCCTTCTATCTAGAAATGTCAGATTGAAGTGCCAGGCATGTGAGTTGGTATACCTAACTCAAAATGGACAAACATGTGGACTCCTGTAAACACTTTCATATACCTCTCAAGCAGGTGTGTCCTGTTTCTTAAAAATGCCAGGCAATATAAAGGGCACCAGTCTCTGATACACCTTTAATTTCCACCCTTGAGGAATATTCTCTTTCATTCTTTATGTACTAGAATAGAAATACAAAAATAAAATAAATAATTAAACTTTATGCGTAATCTGTACTTAATTTAGTTTAGCTTGTAATTCAGTTTGTATATGTTTTATTTATTCATTTTCAGATAACAGAACAGTAAACAAAATAATGTCACGTTAAACATTCGCCAGGAAATTAAAAATGGAGACTCATATTGTAAAGAGACATACAGTATCTCACAAAATTGAGCACACCCCTAACATTTTTGTAAATATTTTATTATATCTTGTCACTGAAGAAATGACAGTTTGCTATAATGTAAAGTAGTGAGTGTACAGCTTGTATAACAGTGTACATTTGCTCTCCCCTCAAAATAACTCAACATACAGCCATTAATGTCTAAACCGCTGGCAACAAAAGTAAAAATGTCCAAATTAACCATTTTTCCCCCCCGGTGTCATGTGACTCGTTAGTGTCACAAGGTCTCAGGTGTAAATGGGGAGCAGGTGTGTTAAATTTGGTGTTATTGCTCTCACTCTCTCATATTGGTCACTGAAAGTTCAACATGGCACCTCATGCTAAAGAACTCTCTGAGGATCTGAAAAAAAGAATTGTTGCTCCACATAAAGATGGCTTTGGCTATAAGAAGATTGCCAAGACCCAACTGACCTGCAGCACGGTGGCCAAGACCATACTGCGGTTTAACCGGTTCCACTCAGAGCAGCCCTTAACATGGAAAAGAAGTTGAGTGCACATGCTCAGCGTCGTCAAATCCAGAGGTGGTCTTTGGGAAATAGATGTATGAGTGCTGCCAGCATTGCTGCAGAGTTTGAAGCGGTGGGGAGTCAACCTGTCAGTGCTCAGACCATACACTGCATCACATTGGTCTGCATGGCTGTCGTCCCAGAAGAAAGCCTCTTCTAAAGATGATGCACAAGAAAGCCTGACAGACAAGCAGACTAAGAACATGGATTACCGGAACCATGTCCTGTGGTCTGATGAGACCAAGATAAACTTATTTGGCTCAGATGGTGCAAACGTGTGTGACGGCAACTAGGTGAGGAGTACAAAGACAAGTGTGTCTTGCCTACAGTCAAGCATAGTGGTGGGAGTGCCATGGGCTGGGGCTGCATGAGTGCTGCCAGCACTTGGGAGCTACAGTTCATTGAGGTAACCATGAATGCCAACATGTACTGTGACATACTGAAGCAGAGCATCATCCCCTCACTTCGGAGACTGGTGTGCAGGGCAGTATTCCAACATGATAATAACCCCAAACACACCTCCAAGATGACCACTGCCTTTCTAAAGAAGCTGAGGGTAAAGGTGATGGACTGGCCAAGCATGTCTCCAGACCTAAACCCTATTAAGCATCTGTGGGAAACCCTCAAACGGAAGGTGGAAGAGCGCAGGGTCTCTAACATCCACCAGCTCCATGATGTCGTCATGGAGGAGTGGAAGAGGACTCCAGTGGCAACCTGTGAAGCTCTGGTGAACTCCATGCCTAGAAGGGTTAAGCCAGTGTTGGAAAATAATGGTGGCCACACAAAATATTGACACTTTGGGCCCAATTTGGACATTTTCACTTAGGGGTGTACTAACTTTTGTTGCCAGCAGTTTAGACATTAATGGCTGTGTGTTGATTTATTTTGAGGGGCACTCACTACTCTACATTGTAGCAAAGTGAAATTTCTTCAGTGTTGTCACATGAAAAGATATATTATTAAAATATTTATTCATTTTTGTGAGATACTGTATGTCAGCAGTCAATAAACAATGACGTAATGTTTTCAAATATTTCCCTTTGTGACATTATTTAGCATCATAAGCCATTTGCAACATATATTGGGGTGTTATAATTTTAAAAAGCTCTCTTCTTCCTCTTTTTACAGTTATGCCGCGTACACACGACCGGACTTAGGTCCGACAGACTTTCAACTGAGTTTTGACGGACTTTCCGAATGAACGGACTTGGCCACACACAATCACACCAAAGTACGACGGATTCGAACGTGATGACATACGACCTGACTAGAATAAGGAAGTTCATAGCCAGTAGCCAATAGCTGCCCTAGCGTCAGATTTTGTCCATCGGACTAGCATACACACAAGCGGATTTCTCGGTAGGAACTGGGTCCGACGGAGTTCTGGCGGAAAAATTTGAAACATGTTCCATTTCTAAAGTCTGTCAGACTTTTGCAAATCAAAAGTCCGCTGCAGCCCACACACGATCGAATAGTCTGCCGGAATTGTTCCGTCGGACCTTTGATGTTGAAAAGTCCGGTCGTGTGTACGCGGCATTAAAGCTGAATTCTAGATCTCAGGATTGAAGCTGAATATTGCAGCAAAAGCTGTTTTTTGGTACACAGTGCATCCGGAAAGTATTCACAGTGCTTCACTTTTTTCACATTGTTATGTTACACCCTTATTCCAAAATGGATTAAACTCATTATTTTCCTCAAAATTCTACAAACAATATCCCATAATGACAACGTGAAAGAAGTTTGTTTGAAATCTTTGCAAATGTATTAAAAATAAAAAATGAAAAAATAACATGTACATAAGTATTCACAGAATTTGCCATGACATTCAAAATTGAGTTCCTGTTTCCACTGACCACAGTTGAGATGTTTCTACAACTTGATTGGAGTCCATCTGTGGTAAATTCAGTTGATTGGGCATGATTTGTAAAGGCACATAACTGTCTATATAGGGTCCCACATTTAACAGTACATATCAGAACACAAACCAAGCCATGAAATCCAAGGAATTGTCTGTAGACCTCCGAGACAGGATTGTATCAAGGCACAGATCTGGGGAAGGGTTCAGAAAATATTCTTCAGCATTAAAGGTCCCAATGAGCACAGTGGCCTCCATTATCCATAAATGGAAAAAGTTTGGAAACACCAGGACTCTTTCTAGAGTGGACCGCCTGGCCAAATTGAGCGATCGGGGGATTAAGGGCCTTAGTCAGGGAGGTACCAAGAACCCGATGGTCACAGAGCTCCATTGTTTTTCTGTGGAGAGAGGAGTACCTTCCAGAAAAACAACCATCTCTGCAGCACTCCATCAATCAGACCTGTATGGTAAAGTGGCCAGACACAAGCCACTCCTCAGTAAGTCACATAACAACCCGTGTGGAGTTTGCCAAAAAGGCACCTGAAGGACTCTCAGACCATGAGAAACAAAATTCTCTGGTCTGATCAAACAAAGATTGATCTCTTTGGCCTGAATGGCAAGTGTCATGTCTGGAGGAAGCCAGGCACAGCTCATCACCTGGCCAATACCATCCTTCAGTGACCCATTGTAGTGGCAGCATCATGCTGTAGTTTTTTTTTTCAGCGGCAGGAACTAGGAGACTAGTCAGGATCGAGGGAAATATGAGTCATCAGACTGGGGTGAAGGTTCATCTTACAACAGGACAACGGCCCTAAGCACACAGCCAAGATAACAAAGGAGTGGCTATGGGACAACTCTATGAATGTCCTTGAGTGGCCCAGCCAGAGCCCAGACTTGAACCCAATTGAACATCTCTGGAGAGATCTGAAATGGCTGTGCACCGATGTTCCTCATCAACCTGATCGAGTTTGAGAGGTCCTGCAAAGAAGAATGGAAGAAACTGCCCAAGAATAGGTGTGACAAGCTTGGTGCCAAAGGTGCTTCAATACTTATGTACATGGGATTTCTTTCCTTTTTTATTTTTAATAAATTTTTGCAAAGATTTCAAACAAACTTCTTTCACATTGTCCTTTATGGAGTAATGTTTGCAGAATTTTGAGGAAAATAATGAATTTAATTATAAGGTGTAACATAACAGAATGTGGAAAAAGTGAACCGCTGTGAATACTTTCTGGATACACTGTATATTCTTTTATTGAACTATTCGTTTTTTTTTCCTTTTGATTTGCTGTTTTAATTTAAGACGGGTTTTAAAGTCTTAAGTTTTTTTTTACCTTCATACATCCTATGGATCTATCATTCCTCATTAGCTGATACAGCAGCAGGGGCCATTGTCCTCCAACCACAGAGCTCTGCTGAGTTAAAGTAGTCTACTACTAAAGTCATTCTTCTGAGTTAAAGTAATTGTTTTTAAAACTTAATGCATTCTCTGCATTAAGGTAAAAACAACAAAAAAAAACCACCCCACTACCTGTCTTACACTCTGTATCTAAACATTAACCTGGCTCAATGTCACCGCTTCAGTGCTGTCGGCTTTCAGAGGAGAAGCTGAGGGCAGTGGAGCATTGGCAACTGCTCCAATTAGTCAAACTTCTGTCAGAAGGGAGCAAAAGCATAGCTTACCAGCACTGTGTGTTTACAGGCACAGATAGCTCAGCTTGGGACCTGACAGGAGCATGCATGCATGGGTGCCTCCTCACACTCGGCTTGCTACAGGAGAGGCACCCAGAGAAGGAAGGAGCCAACAGCATATCTTTTCAGGTAAGTATACAGTGTCTTGGAAAAGTATTCACACCCCTTGAAATGTTAAACATTTTGACATGTTACAACCAAAAATATAAATGTATTTTATAGGAATGTTATGTGATAAACCAACACAAAGTAGAAGTAGAAAGCAAATGATAAATGGTTTTCAACATTTTTTACAAATATGAGAAAAGTGTGGCGTGCATTTGTATTCAGCCCCCCTGAGCCCCCCCCCCCAATACTTTGTAGAACCACCTTTCTCTGCAATTACAGCTGCAAGTCTTTTTTGGGATGTCTCTACCAGCTTTGCACATCTAAAAAGTGAAATTTTTGCCCATTCTTCTTTGCAAAATAGCTCAAGCTCTGTCAGATTGGATGGAGAACGTCTGTGAACAGCAATTGTAAAGTCTTGTGCTTTGATCTAAACCATTCCATTGTAGCTCTGTCTGTATGTTTAGGGTCGTTGTCCTGCTGGAAGGTGAACCTCCTCCCCAGTCTCAATTCTTTTGCATATTCTAAGGCCGCGTACACACGCGGGGACTGTTCGCTCAACTTTGTCCGTCAAACAGTTTCAGCGAACAGTCCGCTCAAAATTAGCATGGACGGACTTGCCCACACACGACGAACGAACAGTTTGCTGAAACCGTGCGCGATGACGTGAACGGCACGTACGACGGGACGGAAAATACGGCGTCCTATACACTGCATTACAACTTTCAGCGTGTAAATCCTTTCTGAGGATGCGCGGAACTTAGTTTGACGAACAAGCCTACACACGAGGGGACTGTTCGCTGAAACAGAGTTTCAGCGGACAGTTTTTCGGAATTTCCGAAAAACTTTGTTCAGCAGACTGTTCGCTGAAACTGTCCGCTGAAAGCCCACACACGGGCGGACTGTCCGCCGAAACACTGTTCAGCGGACAAAGTTGGGCAAACAGTCCCCACGTGTGTACGCGGCCTAACAGGTTTTCTTCTAAGATTGCCCTGTATTTGGCTTCAACCATTTTCCCATCAACTCTGCCCAGCTTCCTTGTTCCTGCTGAAGAACAGTTTCACGGTGGGGATGGTGTGTTCTCAGTGATGTGCTGTGTTCGTTTTCCGCCACACAGAGTGTTATGCTTATAGGCCCAAAAGTTCAAGTTTGGTCTCATCTGACCAGAGCACCTTCTTCCACATTTGATGTGTCCCCCACATGGCTTCTCGTAAACGAGAAGTCTCGCAAACGAGACTTCTTATGGCTTTTTTTAAACAATGCCTTTCTTCTTGCTCCTCTTACATAAAGGCCATATTTGTGGAGTGCACAACTAATAGTTGTCCTATGGACAGATTCTCCCACCTGAACTATAGATCTCTGCAGCTCCTCCAGCGTTACCATGGATCTCTTGGCTGCTTCACTGATTAATACTGTCCTTGCCTGGCTTGTCAGTTTAGGTGAATGGTCATGGGTTTGCAGTTGTGCCATACTCTTTCCATTTTTGGATGATGGGTTGAACAGTGCTTTGTGAGATGTTCAAAGCTTGGGATTTTTTTTTATAACACCTAACCCTGCTTTAAACTTCTCCACACCTTTATCCCTGACCTGTCTGGTGTGTTCCTTGGCCTTCATGATGCTGTTTGTTCACTAAGGTTCTCTAACAAAACTCTGAGAGCATTACAGAACAGCTGTATTTATACTGAGATTAAATTACACACAGGTGGGCTCCAGTGGCGGCTGGTGCTCCACTCTTTTGGGGGGGGGGGGGGCAAACAAACCACCCACCACCCCTCCCCTGTTTGGCCCATCTGTCAGTCAAAATCTCCCATCAGCCCTCCCCGTCGCTCAGTCGATTGGCAAACCACACCCCCACCATTCCTCCCCTGTCTGCCAACCAGACCCGCACTTACCCCATCTAGGATTTGGACAGTTTCGGCGGCTACCCCTGCATCTCCTCCCCGGCAGCCAATATGGTCACTTCTCCTCTCGACCAATCGGGTCTTAAGACCCACTTCCTAATTGGCCGGGAGGAGAAGCAGAAGGACAATAGTGAATATTAGTTCGCTATTGTCACACAACTTGGTGGGCTCAGGGTGCAGTGCTCTGCGCTCTGAACCCACCTTTTTTTAAGACAATTAGAGGCTCAGGCTCTAATCATGTGCTTCCAAAAAAAAACATTGAAATCCATGCATCTGGCGCCCTGCATGTAGATTAGGGGCCAGGCGCATGGATTAGGGGGTGGTGCCCCTGCACTCCTAATGGTGTAGCCGCCACTGGTGGACTCTATTTACTAATTAGGTGACTTCTGAAGGTGATTGGTTCCACAAAATTTTAGTTAGTGGTATCAGAGTAAAGGGGGCTGACTACAAATGCAGGCCCCTTTTTTAGATAATTTGTAAAAAAAAATTAAACCCATTTACCATTTTCCTTTCACTTCACAATTATGTGCCACTTTGTGTTGGTCTACCACATAAAATCCCAATAAAATACATTTACGTTTTTGGTCGTAACATGAACATTTCAAAGGGTTCTTTTTCAAAGCTCTGTAACTGTTTTTTTTTTTTTTTTAATGCCTTTAGTATCACTTTAAGCAGAGAGAACTCCTTTAGGTACTACAGACAGCAGTTTGTGGATTGGCTGTAAATTGCAGGCAATAGAACTGAGTAATGTTGTGGAATATAATACAGAGCTGATATCAATATCTTTCTATTCCCTGGCAGGGATTTATAATTAGCTGTCAGAGAAAGTGAAAATATTTCCTGGCTTCATTTGCTTATTTTTTCAAAGAATCTTTTTTATTTCATTAATCAAAGGGAAACTCTCCCTTAAACAGATTGCACAACGTCTCATTTTATCACCAACACCTCCATCCTAGCCTTGGACATGTGGACCACAAAGCTCTATCTTTCCTATGAGATAATGACGCAGTGTTGGCAGTCATTCTGATGGACTCAGAAGAAGCATCAATAGCAGATTTTAATACCGCCAGACCTTAAAATCTGCTTTCTAGTATTGACTTTCTTAATAGGATTTTAATGAGCCTAAACCAAATACCCACAGGTTTGCCACACAAGTGGCTCCTAAGCATAACAATAAAATGGTTACAAAAGGCTTGCTGGCACATTTTACAGACAGTTATCTTTTTGGTCTTCAAAGAGTTATGTTTGCCAGCATCATTAAAGGGGAGGTAAGAATTGCCCATCAGTTTTGATACACCAACATCAAGACATTGGCACTTAGCCAGGTTGCTAACATGCTTACCACCAAAGGGATATTTGTACTTAATTTTTTTATTAGAGTTAGCCCAGATGTTTATTAATCTGCAAAACTGTAGAAATTTCAGACAGCAATTCAGAGAAATCTCATCCTGAATGGTGTTTTTAGGTTTACTCTCTATCAGATCAATAGTGCCTCCAATTATTATTTTTTTTGGACCGTGAACTGAAAGATGAAATCAAAATCTTGCGCTCTTCTTCTTCTCCCTCCTCTAATTCTGCTCAACCTCCACAAGTTCAGAATCGGAATCATCGGGCTTGGTTGTGTCAGCCTGTGCATCTCGTTGGTGTGTGCAGAGTCTGGGGGTAGTAAATATTAGGAGAGAGTCACTAATGATCTTTAAAGGCTTTTGACAACTCTACTTGAAAGCTAGAACTCAATTTCTTTTTTACATTGAATTATATTTGATTTAAAAAAAAAATCTATTTTCCTGTGGAGGGTTAATTTAAAACTACATATAGGCAACTATATGGAAACCTGGCTATTACCCCAACACCATGTGCATGTTCAGAATACTGTATGTTACAACTAATGTTCATAGTATGGGCACAGGTTTACTTTAGGTCCTATGCACACTGGGCGATTAATACTTGGCGCACGAGGCTTTGGCATTTAAGTGCGGGTGAAAGACACAGGTGCTCCATCCAGTTCCACTGCCGACAGCCTGGCGACCTCTAAAAAAGGTTGAAAGCTGTTGACAAAGTCTTGACCAAGGAGAGTGGTATTTGCACCCGAAGGTCTTCTTTCAGATCTGTCAAACGTGGGGAATGCCAGATGTGTATCTCTTGGCACCTCATCTCATCAAGGTGGTGTCCAGGTTTGTGGCCAGGATGAAGGATCCCTGGAAGGATCCCTGGACAGATACCCTAGTGGCGCCCTGAGATGGGTAAAATATCATATATGCATATCCTCCCTGTCTTCTGTGTTGGATAGAAGCTGAAAGAAAATCTAGTAATTCTCATGGCTCCAGGCTGAACTCATAGTCTCTGGTTTGAGGACAGGCACAGTAAGTCTGGTGGATGGATGCTCCCTGGCATCTTCCTCTTTGTACAGGCTTGCTTTTTCAGGGTCCTAACACAGACCTTCCATCCTGCTTTTTGCTTGCTTGCTTTAATTGCTTGACTATAGAAAGTTAGGTATTAAATAAGAGGGATCTGTTAAATTTGGCGATTCCAACAATACTTAAAGCAGTAGTAAAGACCGCTTGGTGATTTTTAGCTATAGGTAAGCCTATAATAAGGCTTACCTGTAGGTAAAACGAATATCTCCTAAACTTACACCATATAGGATATATTCACGCTGGATGCAGCCAGTTACAGCACTCGCACATGTGCTCTGAAGGTCCAGCATACCTTGCTGGACCTTCAGAGCTTCGTGCCTAAACTGAGGACTTCAGCACGCATGCGTGGAAGTGGCATCATTGTGGCTTCGGCCGGAGCACGCAAACCCGTAAGAAAGACTGGGGGAAGATGTCAGCCCACTCAGCGGTGGCATTGTGCCGCTGGAAGGCTTTGTTCTAAGGTAAGTAATTCATAATGTGCTAGTATGCAATGCATACTAGCACATTATGAAATTGCTTTACAGGTGTTTTTTTTTTTTTAAGGCAGCTGTGGTTTACTACCGCTTTAAGGCCTGGAAATCTACATCACCAAATATCTACCATCGTACCTACATATAGTGGTGTTAGTCTCTGTGAGCTAATTCATGTTCTTGGTGCAATGGTGACACTTGATTTGGTCTTACTTCAATGGATTGTGGATCAACTGGTTGTCTTGGGTACTATCAAAAGTCATCTTTCAATACCCTCTGGCTGTACATTCGTTTGGCTGCACCTTTATTCAAGGTGTTTGCTTCACTGGTCAGAATTACATTGTCACTGTATGACCTGGACCAAATGCTTTATGTACTGCAAAAACCACCCTTTGAGAATATTCAGGACATTTCTTTATTGACTCTTTCTCCAAAAGTGGTGTTTTTGGTAGCCATTACCTCTGCACGTAGGGTTTTGGAGTGGACTTCCTTGTCTTGTAACCTATCCTTTTTTATTTTACACAAGGATAAGGTGGTTCTTCATCCACGGTTTGCCTTTTCACTCCAATGAGGACATTTTCCTTCCATCTCTCTGCCTAAGGCTGACTCAACCTAAAGAGGGTTTCAGAGCTGGCTACCTTGTCTTGTAAGACATCCTTTTTTTATAGCGCTGGCTCCTGAAGAGCACGCGCTATGTGTTTTTTTTTCTATTTAAAGTTCCTAAAGCCATAGTTGGGTTTTAGGGTTAATTATACCAAATTATGGTTTCAGTACCAGTCTAGCTGGATTGCACTGGGTTCTGCTTGGCCACAGGTGTCGCTGTCACCACTGGCAAGTGTGAGAATGCAGTTTAGCTAGGCGTATTGAGCCCAGTGGGAGTGTCATCTTGCTATGCATTCTGGGAGAGGGTACTTAAGGTACTGACATCACGTGCTTCTGGGTTCTGGTCTAGAAGATCTTTCTGTCTGCTTGGTCCTGGTCCTCCTGACCAGCCCACATGGCCCTCATGGCCTGGGGTGTAGATCCATCCAATTTCAATTCTCGGGGCTCGCTAGCCCGAGGCCAAGTAACTGGGAGGAGGATTCAAAGGTGGTCCGGTGCCGTCTTATCTGTGGAGAGGCCCAGCAACTGGAGAAGCAACCAGGGGAGGACTCTTCTGGAGAAGGCCACGCATAAGGCTGGCTTCTCAGAAAGAGCCTGGAGGCTCAGTTGAAGGACACCAAGGGAATCTACACTCATACTGTATCGCCAGACCGGCTGCAAGATACTGGTACCATATAATAGCTCTATAAATGTATCTATGTCCCTTAGTTACATCCAAGTCTGTGGCCGAGACTTTATTCACAAGTGTTCTACATTCAAGTCTGTGGCAGAGACTTTATTCACAAGTGTTCTACATTCAAGTCTGTGGCAGAGACTTTATTCACAAGTGTTCTACATTCAAGTCTGTGGCAGAGACTTTGTTTTACTTAAACACTCTATCGGTTGCTAGGCCTGGTGAGAGGAGGTCTATCCGGTAGCTGTGAGAATCCAGTTGTGAGTGGTAATTCTCTGGATTTCTATAGTGAGAGACTTCCTATCTTTTGCAGTTCCAAGATTACCTGAACTTCCTACCCAACCTTCTACCTTTCTTTGAGAGACTGTTTTGTCTACTTGCTGTCAAATAAAAATCCCAAAAGTGAATTCAGTGTCAGTTTCTGCAATTCTTTGGGCAATCTACTTCGGGAAACCCCTAGACGCACACGAGGTCAAGAAGGTAACGATACGCCCAATAAAACCAGCCGCTCCTTCGGGGGTCAGTGCTACATTTGTTTTTACACAAGAATAAGGTGGATCTTCATCCACAGCTTTCCTTTTTCACCTTAATGACAACATTGTCCTCTCATCTTTCTGCCCTTGGCAGACTATAAAGTGGTAGCAGGGGAAGAGTTGGTTAGGTGTTGAAGATTAGAAAGGGAGGGGAAAGGGAGGCATAAAAAGGTATGGGGATGGAGTGTCCCATCCTGCTGCCGATTCGTCACAGGAAGCTCAGAACAAGTCTTCAGCATGTAGCTGATTCATTTTTCTTGAAGTAGTACTTGATGGCCTGGTGTATCAAAACCAATAAGGCCATGATTCCCTAAAATATTAGCATTGGGATCTGAAGAGAGTGAGTTAGATCCTTTGTGTCTCTATTTTATTTACTTTGGCTATATATAAGTCCAGTGTGCCGGTTGCGTTTGCTCCCATAGTAGAGGTACACATGATGACACTCCTTTACATAAAAGTATGAGCAATATCTTTTTGTAGTGACATCTGAGAATGTCATGGAGGCGTATTTGCCAGGGACTTGGTCCAGATCAATGTCTGAGTGTTTTTTTAAATACTGAGAGGACCTTGTTCCAGAAATGGGGTATGTTTCAACATCCTCAGAGGCTGTGCACCATGAGCAGTGTCTTGGGAAAGAACAACCATCTGCCTGGTATTTTTATATCCAAATTCTGGAATCTTGTTGGCAATGAATGCAAAATGAAACTTTTCCTTGGTTCTTCCTTGATCTTTTTCTCATTGGATTATATAACCTTGGCTGTAGTCCTCGGCTGGTGTTGTGAGGAGGCAACAGCTTTTTGGAGAGGGTAAAGTAAAAAGTGTACTAAAGCGCTGATATGAACTAATAAATGACAAATACTAGAAGATGACCAAATAATATAGCTGCAATTATTGTGTATGTGAGCTGATATCACACAAAAAGTATTGTTTATATTTAGAATGTATAATGCGCTAATATTAACCTCCCAATAGAACACGATGTAACCTCCTAATGGTTAATCAGTGAATCATGTGCAAAATAAGCAAATAGAGCCTATTATAAATAACATAACATCCTTCACCATAACAAAATCCTAAAACTGAATATCAATGTGATGATAAATTATTAAATACAATAAAAAAGAAAGAAAAATTTGATATAATAATGTGATGATTCACAGTGCACAAATATCTCAATAGGACAGCATACCGATGTGAAGAAAGGCAACGTCTTTAGTGATGAGTTTACCCCAATGATAGAAATGGCTTGAAATGGCTTGCTCATATATTCAGCTACTCTTGCATGGGCTGGCTTTTGGCTTCCAAAGAACTTTCGCAGTATGAAACAACAAAAGGAAAAGACCATTGCGCAGATAGTATATTGAATATTCCCTATAAACGAAGGGTTAATTTCACTCACACTCACCAGAAGAATGAATCGCATATGGTAAGGTCAGTTGCATACAGCTAACAGCTGGGATCCCCTCACACACCAACAGTGCACACACAGCACTGCTCATCACTGGCTCCTCCCGACCGGTTTCATCACTAGACACGTGACTTTTTCAAGGGAGAGGGTGTGCCTAACATTAAACTGTTCAGTGCAAAGGTTTTAAGAATGTTAAGGGTGTAGCTGGTTGTTTCCATTTCATTGGCTTGGTCAGAAAATGTTGGCGCTGAAAAGTCCGCCAGAAGTCAGTCGGGGGGTGAGGTGAGGTTATTGGCTAAATTTCTAAATTGTAAAGTAGTAATAGATCTTTGTCTATTTTGTATTTTTTTTCTATCTTTCTGCAAGACATAGACATTTCAGAACTCTGCGAAGAATTGTTTAGTATTGTGTATGAGCAAAGTATGGATAAGGTATAAGACATTTTGGGGCACTTTCATTTTTGTTGTTCCTTGTATACCATAAGAAGTACTTCTTGCTCAGGGCTGTTGCAAGGGTTTTTGACATCCTAGGCAAAACCTCCTTTTGCCGCCCCCCCCTTGGCTCTATCCCTAACCCCTCCCCCTTTTCCATACCCATGTAAACCCTAACTTTTTAGTAAAGTGCCCATCAAATGCAGTCCACCAACGCCCATCAATACAGCCTACAAGCACCCATCAATGCAGCTTCACCAGCGGCAATCAAATGTGGCCTCACCAGCGCCCATCAATGCAGCCTACAAGCGCCCATCAATGTGGCCTCACCAGCGCCCATCAAATGCGGCCTACCAACTACCATAAATGCAGCCTACCAACTCCCATCAATGCAGCCTCACCAGCGAACATCAAATGCAGCCTACAAGCGCCCATCAAATGTGACCTACCAACTCCCATCAATGCAGCCTACCAACTCCCATCAATGCAGCCTCACCAGTGAACATCAAATGCAGCCTACCAGCGCCCATCAATGCAGCCTCACCAGCACCCATCAATGCAACTTACCAGTGCCCTTCAAATGCAGCCTGCCTCACCAGCGCCCATCAATGCAGCTTCACCAGCGCCCATCAAATGCGGCTTCACCAGCACCCATCAATGCAACTTACCAGTGCCCTTCAAATGCAGCCTGCCTCACCAGCACCCATCAATGCAGCTTCACCAGCGCCCATCAAATGCGGCCTCACCAGCACCCATCAAATGCGGCCTACCAACTCCCATCAATGCAGCCTCACAACTCCCATCAATGCAGCCTACCAGCGCCCATCAATGCAACCTGCCTCACCAGCGCCCATCAATGCGGCTTCACTAGCGCCCATCAAATGCGGCCTCACCAGCGCCCATCAATAGCGGCCTCACCAGCACCCACCAATGCGGCTTCACCAGCACCCATAAAATGCGGCCTCCCCAGCACCCATCAAATGCGGCTTCACCAGCGCCCATCAATAGCGGCCTCACCAGCACCCACCAATGCGGCTTCACCAGCACCCACCAATGCGGCTTCACCAGCGCCCATAAAATGCGGCCTCACCAGCGCCCATAAAATGTGGCCTCACCATCACCCATCAAATGCGGCTTCACCAGCGCCCATCAATGCAGCCTCACCAGCGCCCATCAATGCAGCCCACCAGCACCCATCAAATGCAGCCCACCAGCACCCATCAAATGCAGCCCACCAGCACCCATCAAATGTGGCCTCACAAGCACCCATCAAATGTGGCCTCACAAGCACCCATCAAATGCGGCCTCACCAGCACCCATCAAATGCGGTCTCACCAGCACCCATCAAACGTGGCCTCACCAGCGGCCATCAAATGCAGCCTCACCAGCGCCCATCAAATGCGGCCTACCAACTACCATCAATGCAGCCTACCAACTCCCATCAATGCAGCCTCACCAGCGAACATCAAATGCAGCCTACAAGCGCCCATCAAATGTGACCTACCAACTCCTATCAATGCAGCCTACCAACTCCCATCACTGCAGCCTCACCAGTGAACATCAAATGCAGCCTACCAGCGCCCATCAATGCAGCCTCACCAGCACCCATCAATGCAACTTACCAGTGCCCTTCAAATGCAGCCTGCCTCACCAGCGCCCATCAATGCAGCTTCACCAGCGCCCATCAAATGCGGCTTCACCAGCACCCATCAATGCAACTTACCAGTGCCCTTCAAATGCAGCCTGCCTCACCAGCGCCCATCAATGGAGCTTCACTAGCGCCCATCAATAGCGGCCTCACCAGCACCCACCAATGCGGCTTCACCAGCGCCCATCAATGCAGCTTCACCAGCGCCCATCAAATGCGGCTTCACCAGCACCCATCAATGCAACTTACCAGTGCCCTTCAAATGCAGCCTGCCTCACCAGCGCCCATCAATGCAGCTTCACCAGCGCCCATCAAATGCAGCCTACCAGCGCCCATCAATGCAACCTGCCTCACCAGCGCCCATCAATGCGGCTTCACTAGCGCCCATCAATAGCGGCCTCACCAGCACCCACCAATGCGGCTTCACCAGCGCCCATAAAATGCGGCCTCACCAGCACCCATCAAATGCGGCTTCACCAGCGCCCATCAATAGCGGCCTCACCAGCACCCACCAATGCGGCTTCACCAGCGCCCATAAAATGCAGCCTCACCAGCGCCCATAAAATGTGGCCTCACCATCACCCATCAAATGCGGCTTCACCAGCGCCCATCAATGCAGCCTCACCAGCGCCCATCAATGCAGCCCACCAGCACCCATCAAATGCAGCCCACCAGCACCCATCAAATGTGGCCTCACCAGCACCCATCAAATGTGGCCTCACCAGCACCCATCAAATGCGGCCTCACCGGCGCCCATCAATGCAGCCTACAAGCGCCCATCAATGCAGCCTACAAGTGCCCATCAACGCAGCTTCACCAGCACCCAAATGCGGCCTCACCAGCGCCCATAAAATGCAGCCCACCAGCACCCATCAAATGCGGCCTCACCGGCGCCCATCAATGCAGCCTACAAGCGCCCATCAATGCAGCCTACAAGTGCCCATCAACGCAGCTTCACCAGCACCCATCAAATGCGGCCTCACGAGCGCCCATCAAATGTGGCCTCATCAGCGAACATCAAATGCAGCCTACCAGCGCCCATCAATGCAACCTACCAGTGCCCATAAAATGCAGCCTGCCTCACCAACGCCCATCAAATGTAGCCTCAATGGCACCCATCAAATGTAGCCTACCAGTGCCCATCAATTAATGTTTGCTTGCTTCCATTCATTCGGGAGTCGGGACCAGACACAGTTCTCTGCCACTGCTGTGCCTCTGGCACTATGTGCGAACGGTCTGCCTGCTGAGACTTAGTTGCTTGCTATAGAGAGAAAAGAGTAGGAAAACCAGTGGCTGGGTGCCCTAGGTAGCAGGGCACCCTAGGTGGCTGCCTAGTTTGCCTAGTGATAGCACCGGCCCTGTTCTTTCTCCATCCTCCTGCATAAGTTGTACCTTTTTATCTGCTGTCTTCTCTTCATATGTTCAAAGTCCAGAATTTAAATAGCTTCTCTGAGTTGTCAGAAAGCAGGGGCTTAGAGCTGAAGTTACACTCCGCAGAGCTCAGTGAGGAGAACTTAGAGCTGATTGGAGGGAAGGCACACACCTTCCTTTACACAGCACACAGGGACAGAGCTGAGACCACCAATGTTAGGTTGTGTGCTTTACCTCCCTGCCCTGTTCTTTTTCTCCTGGCCTCAGGAAGACTTGTCAAAAATGACTCATGCTGACACCAGAGAAATGAGGCAGCATATAGAAATTACATATTGGGGGTTATTTACAAAAGGCAAATCCACTCTGCACTACAAGTGCAAATTGCACTTGAAATTGCACTTGGAAGTGCAGTCGCTGTAAATCTAAGGGGTAGATCTGAAATGAGGGGAAGCTCTGCTGATTTTATCATCCAATCATGTGCAAGCTAAAATGCTGTTTTTTATTTTCCTTGCATGTCCCTCCCAGATCTACAGCGAATGCACTTCCAAGTGTACTTTCAAGTGTAGTTTGCACTTGTAGTGCAAAGTGGATTTGCCTTTCGTAAATAACCCCCTTAGTGCTTTAGAGTGAGACAAGTACACACTACAGATGGATGTGCTTAGTTCATATTTCACATCCAAGGTTTGCAACTACTTGAACACTTGTTTTGTCCAAGGGGAATAAAATAATTAGTAAGGAGGCACCAGTAACCAGAGGAGTGACAAAAAAGCAGCCTCAGTGGACCAACCATTCAGCTGGGAGGAATTGTGCAGGAGCAAGATATAATGTAAGGGTTATTGCTTATTCCTATAGACCTAGACATAATGAACATTTAACACCTATCCCATACAGTGCCTCTAAATAGGATTGGTACTTTTATACTTTTTGCACTTTATGTCAAATCTGGCTACTTTGAGAATTGTCCCTAGGACAACACTGCCAAGGCAACAGCATAGCTAATTTAGCCTTTCAATATTTACAGAGGTAAACAGCGAAACAAGAGCCTTTGTCAAAACTGAAAAAAAGGTTAAGACTAAGAGCAAACAATACTCTAAATCCCTACTACAAGATACATGTAAGGGCCTTACACATTATATACCCATGACTATTTTCTGATGACTCTTGTGCTGAGGCACGTAAGGTTTTGGGAAAGACTATGTTCAAAGGTAAATAGCCTAAAGCAAAATGTGCAGGTCAGCAGTTCTGACTTCACTTGCTACATACTTGTCCTGGGTATGTGACTTAAAGAGGAAGTAAACTCTCCCACTCTGATGCTTCTTTTCATTTAGTCCGTTATAATAAGTCACTATCAGACTATAGCCACTGTAATCCATCCCAAATCGCATATTACTTACTGTTTAAAGAAACTTTAAAAAAACTTGTTTCCAGAGGTTAGGCAGCACCATCTTAAGTATTGTTTTCTGAGTCCACAGTGGAGTGTATTTCCACTCTTACATTGAGCACTTCCTGTACTGTTAACCAAGCCTCCTTCTCAATCCAACGTTTCTATGGCAACCCTGCTTCCCTGTTCATAGCTTACTTGATTATTTCATAGTATTTACTTGTGCCGATGTCTAATGTTTCCCTTTGTCAGACTTATCAGCTTCAGCTGATAAGACTGCAGTAATGGCCAAGTTTAGACTGTATGTCATGTCACATGGTCACATGGTGTGTAGGAGGAAGCTCTGAGTGATTAGCAGAGTTCAGTGTTGTGCCGGAAGTCCTGATAACAGACAGATAAGACATAGAGAGTGTGCCTTAAATCAGGGGAGATCTGGGCATGCTCAGTGACTTCATTCTACAGAACAACAAGGATTACAACAATACTAAGCAAGTAAGGAGATATCTACAAGCAGTGTTCATTAGGATTTTTTATGCTGATTTACATGGGACAAAGTTGTGGGGGAGGGTTTACAACCACTTTAAAGTGGTTGTAAACCCACGAACAAAACAAAAAAAACCTGCAAGACAAAGCATAATGAGCTAGTATGCATTGTATACTAGCTCATTATGCATTACTTACCATAGATCGAAGCCCCCACAGTGGTCCTCGTACACTGCTCCGGCCAGAGACATCACTCCCGGAGTTACTTCTGGGTATCGCAGGCTCTGGCGCTGTGATTGGCCAGAGCTGCAATGACGTCACTCCCGTGCATGCCCCATCTTTAGCGGCACAGTCTAACTGAAGCAACAGCGCGCACGTGCCATTGCTTCAGTGCTCATGTGTCGATGACGTCGGCACATGCAGATACAGGGGATATCTCCTAAACCGTGCAGGTTTAGGAGATATACAGGGTAGCTACAGGCAAGTCTTATTATAGTCTTACCTGGAGCAAAAAGTGGCTGTAAAGGGTTTACAACCACTTTAAAAAGAAAAAGTTTTGCCTTTAGTTATAATTAGAGTGGAGACAAATTAGAACACTTGTCAGTTTTTATTGCCGTCTGTGTTCTGGTTAAGGAGATTCTCCCTCTCTATTTGTCCTGTTTACCATAATTGAAAGTGAAAGTAAATCCCAAAATTTTAAGTTGTCCCCAGAAAAGTTATATAGGGGAAATCTGCAAATGGGGACACTAGTTCTAGTGACCTGGGGGGTCCCCAAGGATTTCCTTTCACTTCCTGTTTGGCTATGGGACAAGAAGTGAAAATCTCCGCAATGGGACACAGATGGTGGGGGAAAAAAAATAATTATATATATATATATATATATATATATATCTGACAGGGGGTTATAACCTTCCCTTACTCTAACCAAAATGAGAAAAAAAAAATAGTATCTATATACTCAATGGTTTCCAAACTGTGGCCTGGGGGCCAGATGTGGCCATTTGCTTGCTTTTATTTGGCCCTTGGGGCACCATTTCACCCTTTGACACAAATGAAGGAGTGCAATTCCTCCCAATGATGGGGCACAGTTCTTCTCAAAGACAACAATGGGGACAAATGACACCATTAATGACACAGCTCCTTCTAATGACATAAACAATGGGGCCCAATGACCCCATTGATGTGGCACAATTACTCTCACTGACCAAGACATTTTCTACTTCCAATAGTGCCAGCCTAAAGTCTGAAGGACAGTAAACCGGCCCTTTGTTTAGAAAGTTTGGAGGCCCCTACTCTATATCATATGCTCAAAACGTGAACTGCCATAACTCTTAAATCTATATGGCCTGCTTTATTGCATTTTGCAGGTTATCATTGTTCCTTGTGTGGCTTAATTAAATAAACTGCATAATTGATAGATACATAGTTAGTAAGGTTGAAAAAAGACACAAGTCCATCCAGTTCAACTACAAAAAAAAAAAAAAAAAAAAATTATATATATATATATATATATATATATATATATATATACACACAGTCCCATATACCCAATTTTATACCCACAGTTGATCAAGAGGAAGGCAAAAAACCCCAGCAGAGCATGATCCAATTTGCCAAAGCAGGGCAAAGAATTCCTTCCTGATCACACGAGAGGCAATCGGATTTTCCCCAGATCAACTTTACCTATAAATGTCAGTACCCAGTCATATTATGTACATTTAGGAAATAATCCAGGCCTTTCTTAAAGCAATCTACTGAGCTTACCAGAACCACCTCTGCAGGGAGTCTATTCCACATTTTCACAGCTCTTAGTGTGAAGAAACCTTTCCGTATTTGGAGATGAAATCCCTTTTCCTCTAGATGTAAAGAGTGCCCCCTTGTCCTCTTTGTGGACTGTAAAGTGAAGAACTCAACACCAAGATCACTATATGGTTCACTATATGGACCCCTTATATATTTTTACATGTTGATCATATCCCCCCTTAATCTCCTCTTATCAAGAGTGAATAAATTCAGTTCCTCTAATCTTTTCTCATAGCTGAGCTCCTCCATGCCTCTTATCGGTTTGGTTGCCCTTCTCTGCACTTTCTCCAGTTCCCCAATTTCCTTTGGGTGCCCAAAACTGAACTGCATATTCCAGATGAGGTCTTACTAATGATTTGAACAGGGGCAAAATTATATCTCTCTCTCTCTGGAGTCCATACCTCTCTTAATACAAGAAAGGACTTTGCTCGCTTTGGAAACCGCAGCTTGGCATTGCATGCTATTATTGAGCTTATGATCTACCAAAACCCCCAGATGCTTCACTATAGATCCCCCAGTTGTACTCCCCCTAGAATGTATGATGCATGCATATTCTTAGCCTCCAAGTGCATAACTTTACATTTCTCAACATTAAACCTCATTTGCCACATAGTCATCCAATTAGACAGAGCATTGAGTTTGGCTTGTAAATTGGAGACATCCTATAAGGACATTATTCCACTGCATAGCTTGGTGTCATCTGCAAAGATGGAAATGTTACTTTTGATCCCAGACCCAATATCATTTATAAGGATATTAAAAAGTAAGGGTCCCAGCACTGAACCTTGGGGTACACCACTGATAACCTTAGACCATTCAGAGTAAGAATCATTAACCACTACTCTCTGAATTCTGTCTTTTAGCCAGTTTTCTATCCATTTACAAACTATTTCCAAACCTGTAGACTTTACCTTACACATGAGCCATGTGTGCGGAACTTTTTCCAAAGCTTTTGCAAAATCCAAGTATACCACGTCCACCACCACTCCTCTGTCCAAGGTTTTACTTGCCTCCTCATAAAAAGAAATCAGGTTTGTCTGACAACTTCTGTCTTTCATGAATCCATGCTGTCTGTTGCTTAAAATATTTTTTTCCTGCAAAAACTCATCTATGTGGTCTTTTATTAATCTCTCCAGTATCTTCCCAACTATAGAAGTTAAACTAACAGGTCCATAGTTACTTGGTAAAGACTTTGTTCCCTTTTTAAATATAGGCACCACATTGGTCCTGCGCCAATCCAATGGTACTATTCCTGTCATTAATGAGTCCCTAAAAATTAGATACAATGGCTTTGAAATTACAGAGCTCAATTCTTTTAGGATCGCTGGATCGTGGGTGGATGCCATCAGGTCCAGGTACTTTATCCACCTTTATTCTGTCCAAATATTTCTGCACCATATCACTTTTGAGCCATTGTGGATTTGGGGCTGTGTCACTACCACCCCCATTATGGACATGAGCTCCCCCATGCTCCTTTGTATACACAGAACTGAAGAAAGTATTTAATAAATTAGCCTTCTTTGTCCCCAGTCACCTACTCTAAATTATTTTGTAAAGGGCCTATATGCTCAGACTTGACCTTTTTACTATTAATATATTTGAAGATTTTTTGGGGGTTTGTCCTATGTTTTGCAATCTGTCTTCCGTTTTGAATTTTTGCATCCTTGATTTCCCTTTTACATATTCCGGTGTATTCTTTGTAACATTTAAATGACACTAGTGTTCCTTCATTTTTATATTTTTTTAAAAGCTCTTTTCTTATAGTTCATAGCTTTTTTAACTTTGGCCGTGAGCTACATAGGTTTTATTTTTAGCCTTTTAAACTTATTGCCCATGGGAATATACTTTGCAGTGAGTTCACAAATAGTCTTTTTGAAGAATTCCCATTTCTGTTCTGTGCTCATTGATGCCAAAATTCTCTCCCAGTCTAAGTCCTGGAGAGCAGCCCTCATCCTTGGAAAATGTGCTCTCTTGAAATTAAGTGTTGTTATCTTTCCCGTATGTGATTTTTGCTTAAGGCTAACATCAAATGAAATCATGTTATGGTCACTGCTACCCAGGTGTTCCTTTATCTGAACATTAGTAATACACTGTGCATGATCTGAGATTACCAGGTCCAACAGAGCATCATTCCTAGTTGGGGCCTCAATAACCTGAGTTCAAAATCTGAATTCAAATCTTTGTGTCTATAAGATACCATATAATCAACTGCCTTGCCTTTTAAACATATGACCACTCCTGAAAAGAGCCTGGAGCAGTATTTTCTATAGGAAAGGCAAGTACCGAAGTCTTGTTACTTTCTTCTTATCCAAGGTTAAATCAGAATACACGATCACTTTAATGGTTAACTGCAATGTAAGTCATAGAAAGCTTTCAAAGTACAAAGGCTCTTCCTTAGTCTGATTACAAAGCTTAGTAAAGCAGAAAAGCCATTTAGTGTATGTAGTAATTCGATCATAAGTGGTATCCTCAGTTTCTATTGCTGTTTTGACTTATAGAATTGTTTTATTTCATTCCAAGGCTACCATCATACCCCCAAGAAACTGTGATAATACATGGATACCACCACTACTACAGCTGGGACATGAATAGAGCAAGACACCAAAGTTCATGAGCTAAACATAACTTTTTTTAAAAATGATATATTACACACTCCCAATACTTGACATATAGGGGGTTATTTACTAAAGGTAAATCCACTTTGCACTGCAAGTAAACTTGAAAGTGCAGTCACTGTAGATCTGAGGGAAAGATCTGAAATGAGTGGAAGCTCTGCTGATTTCATCATCCAATCATGTGCAAGCTAAAATTTTGTTGTTTTTTTTTTTTTTTTTCTTTGCATGTCCCCCTCAGATCTACAGTGACTGCACTTCCAAATGCACGTTTAGTGCACTTGTGGTGCAAAGTGGATTTGCCTTTAGTAAATAACCCCCGATGCTACCCAACTAAAAAAAAAACACTTTATTTTTTATTTAATAATTATTTATTATTATTCATATATATATATTTTATTATTATACTTCCCTTGGTATTTATAATTTAATCTTATGATCGGCTCATCGTAATTTATCGGCATATAAATATAATCTGCTGTGTAAAAAACTTTGTACTGTCATGAGCAGGTTGCATAGGCAAATCCTTCTTTGTATTGTCAGCTTTGCTTTCACCCTTTGGTCTAAATTGCACACTGTAGCTTTGCCCATCGACTCCAGGTATTTAAGAACTGTCAGTCTGTTTTCCCTGTATCTTTTACACTTGAGAAAGGAGCGCGCTGGCTCTGTACGAGTCCTGCGCATGCTCAGAAACGCGGCATGTTCCCCTTGCATCTCTGACGTCACATGCCGTCTCCTCGAGCCGCTCTGAAGTCCACCATATGCGAGACCCAGCCGGGCTCTCCCCCAGCGTCCCGCAGTCATATTCACAGGCTCTATTGGCACTCCTGGATATGCCGATGACTACAGTATTTACTCCTGTGTGCCCAACTTTCTGCACATCAGATGTAAGTGACGTATATGTTTTATTATGGATTAAAGCACCTTTTACTGAGTGGTGCTTTTCTATTTGTTTTTTTATATGACTTGAGCTGGCTTCACTCCAGAGAAAAGCAGCCTGCTGTGGATGTGCATACATCATCCCTTGTCCATCCAACATTTTGGACTGATTGTATACCTGTGAGCTCCTGGTATGTGACTTAACCACTACAATACAGGGCACTTTCACCCCCTTCCTTCCCAGCCCAATTTTCAGCTTTCAGTGACAATTGCGCGGTCATGCTACACTGTACCCAAATGAAATTGTTATCATTTTGTTCGCACAAATAGAGCTTTATTTTGGTGTTATTTATTCACGACTCCGGTTTTTTTTTTTGCGATATAAGCGCAAAAATAGCGGAAATTTGGAAAAAAAAACAATATTTTCTTTTTTCTATTTGAAAAGAAATCCAATAAAATCTAATTTTGTCATAAATTTAAGCCAAAATGTATTCTGCTACATGTTTTTGGTAAAAAAAATTCCGTTAAGTGTATAATAATTGGTTTGTGTGATCACAGACATATGTACGCAAATGATCATGTACATATGTGTGCAGGTGATCACGTACATATGTGTGCAGATAATCATTGGGACATGTGATTTTAGTGGGACATATGTGGGGGACATGTTTTTATTATTAGGGACATGTGTTTTTATTATTTGGGGACATGTGTGGGGACTGTGTTTGTACTGTGTGGTGTGTTGTGTGTTGACACTACACTGATGATCAGTGAGTAAAAACCTGTAAAAAGCAGCCCATACTCACTGATCATCAGCCGGCTGCAGCGTTCTGCTCTCCTCTCCTCAGCGGTGACTTCCGTGTGAGGAGAGGAGAGCCGATTGCCTAGCAACCGGCTGTTTGTTTACATCACATGACGGCCGTGATTGGACACGGCCGTCATGCGATCAGGAGGGCCAATCACAGAGCCCTCCTGCCGATCTGAGATGTGCCGTGTCCGGGTGACACGAGCACATCGGGATCGCGCCGCTGCGCGAGCGCGCGATCCCGCTACTCCTGAAGGACGTTCCTGAACGGCCTGTCAGGAATAGACGGCTCCCACCCGGCCGTATATATGCATTGGCCGGGTGGGAAGTGGTTAAAAAAATAAAAAATAATTTGCTGGAAAGTTGTCTTATGAAGACCTCTTACATCTTATTCAATATATTCAGTTTAAATAAGCATGCAATTCACATCGATTGACTGAGCAACATTGTTCCTTTTTTCTTTTTTATGTTATCCAACTAGGTTGTTCTGACTATTGTGTTTATAGGTATTGTAAAAAGTGACAATTCTGTTTTTTTTAAAAAAAAAAAAAACACACAACTATCAAAACAAGTATTTATAACTGATCTGACTCGGTTAGAAGATGGCCGTGTTCATTCTTCATGTTCCGACTTATGTATAGGACTACAGTATTTGTAGTGTGCATAGCAGTCCACGTGACCACAACTCACAGGTTAGCGGGTAGGAGATCTGGGACTTGACTTTACAGAAGACAGAAAAACACAGTAAGAAACAAACAATTTAATGAAAAATAGATTACAGGGCCATCAAGTATGAGGATGTGTATGGATTATTTTCTGGGTCACCGCTTTAAAACAAGTACTGAGATCAGGAAAGTTCTTATGTTGCATACTTGTTCCAGGTCCAGCACCAAAAGCAAGGCAGTCATGGCATTTTATGAAGGTCAAAAACAGTAGCTGCCATGTTTCCGCTACAACAGGAATCTTCTTTTTTTTTTTTTAACCACTTGAGATCCGCGCTATAGCCAAATGACAGCTACAGCGCGGACCTGCTTTGCCAGGACATCTATTGATGTCGTCCCGTGCACGAGCTGCCTGCGCGCCCCCTGAGGGGCGTGTGCGGCACGCTCTTTGATCAGCGAGTCTATGAGACTCGCCTGATCACGGATCGGAGCAAGGGGGTCGATCCCAACCCCTTACCATGTGATCAGCTGTCAGCCAATGACAGCTGATCATGTGACACAACAGAGCCGGTAATCAGCTCGAGAAAAAAAAAAAAAAAGCCGATCACCAGCAGCCGTGATCGGGACATCAGTCCCGATCACGGCCAGCTTATCAGTGCCCACCTGCCCCCTGCCAGTGCCACCCAAATAATAAAAAAATTGCCCCCCCCATCAGTGCCCACAATCTGCCTCAACAACAGCGCTGCACCCCAGTGCCACATATCCGTGCCCATCAGTGTCATCTACCAGTGCCCATCAGTCCCATCTATCAGTGGTACCTATCAGTGCCACTTAGTGCCACCAATCCGTGCCCATCAGTGCCGCCTTATCTGTGCCTATCAGTGCCCACCAGTGCAGCCTCATCAGCGCATTTCAATGAAGGAGAAAAATTACCTGTTTGCAAAATTTTATAACAAACTATTAAACATGATTTTTATTTTATTTTGCCTCTTTTTTTGTTCGTTTAGCAAAAAATAAAACTCCCAGCTGTAATTAAATACCACCAAAAGAAAGCTCTATTTGTGGGGAAAAAAAATGATAAAAATGTCATTTGTTATATGGCCGCGCAATTGTCATTCAAAGTGCATCAGCGCTGAAAGCTGAAAATTGGTCTGGGCAGGAGGGGGCTTTAAGTGCCCAGTAAGCAAGTGGTTAAAGGAACAGTGGGGCAGAAGTGATCTACCCCACTGCTCAATATCAATTTTAATATATGGATAAATAGCATAGTACAAGCAAGTACCATACATCTTGTAGACAAAATCCTCTATCAATTCAGCTTAGGGGTTGAAATTGGTGGTGGGGGAGGTTGCTGAACATGTTTCACCCCAAATATAACAACATGCTCAAAAAGGTAAACCTATCTTTTAAAAGCAAATGGCCTGAAGTATCTTGAATCCTGTTCTGTAATATTTTTTTTCCACTTTCATGCATGTTTTCACCTGTATAGGTAAACTACATTGGGCAACACATTCAAAATGGAGTGGGTTGTCAAAATCATGACTCAATGCAAAAGACACAGCATATGTATCTGAATGCTGGGGTGCAATTGTGGCTTGCACATCTAGTGTGTTGCTCTAACGTGCACTATAATGCCTTGGTATGAATGCCTGTTCTCTGGTTTCCACTCACACTCCAAAAACATGCTGGTAGGCAGTAGTGGATTTAGGTTTTGTGTTGCCCTAGGCCTGACTAAACTCACGCATCCTCCAATTTAAATATGACCCACCCCTTGCTGTTCAAGGCCCACCCTGTGTTTACTATAGTTCTACTTTAACCCATTGCAGACTGCCGCATGTAGATTTATGGCAGCAGAATGGCACGGCTGGGCAAGTGGGCATACCTGTATGTCCTTCTGAATTTCCTGGCATGCCAACGCGTGCCCTGTGATACCGCCCGTGGACTCAACGTCCGCTGGTCTCCCGGCGATCATGTCACGGAGAGGTAGAAGGGGAGATGCTTTTTTGCCTAGCGACAGGGCAGTGATATACTGCTCTGCCATCGAGAGCAGTGATCACTGTCCTGTGCGTCCCAGCCCTCAAAGTTAGAATCACTCCCTAGGACACTTAAACCCTTCACTGCCAGTGTCATTTACACAGTAAAATCAATGCATTTTTATAGCACTGATCGCTGTATAAAATGACAATGGTCCAAAAATAGTGTCAAAAATGTCCGATGTGTCTGCCATGTCCAAAAAAAAAAAAAAAAAAAAAAACACACACACACACACACACACACACACACACAGATCGCCACCATTACTAATTTAAAAAAAAGCAAAAAATAAAAAAATTGTATAAAACGATCCTCCATTTTGTAGACGCTATACAATGGTTTGTGCAAACCAATCAATATACGCTTATTGCGATTTTTTTTTTTTTTTAACCAAAAATATGTAGAAGAATACATATCGGCCTAAACTGAATTTTTTTAATATATTTTTGGGGGATAATTTATTACAGCAAAAAAAAAAAAATAATATATATAGCTTTTCAAAATTGATTTTTTTTATAAAAGTCGCAGAGATGATCAAATACCACTTCTATTTGTGAAAAAAATAAAAAATAAAAATAAAAAAAAAGGGGGACAATTTTTTTTGGGTACAACGTTGTCATTACTGCGCAGTTGTCAGTTAAAGCTACGCAGTGCCAAATCGCAAAAAATGGACCAGTCATTGAGCAGCCAAATCCTCTGTGGCTGAAGTGGTTAAGCCCAAATTTATGATAATTTTATGGAGAGGACCAAGATATAACCATGCCAATGGTGCAGGATGATAGGACAGTCCAAAATTAGAAGCAGCACACGCACCCCCACCCCCCCAGTTGTGGAATGCCGGACGCCCACATACTGGAAGCAGTGTGGCCGCTTTATGGGGGAGCTAGACTTGCTTCTCAGGCCAGTCCGCCCCATAAGACTGGCGCTACACTAACAGTGTAAACGGAAGTCAGTGGGGACTCTTTCCGTGCGGCCCTAGGCCTAAGCTTGTTGGCCTAGGCCAGGATACAGCATTGCTGGTAGGTCAATTGGCACCTGTCTAAATCTGGCCCTAATATGAGTCCACATGTATGCAAGCATGTGAGGTATTCAGATTGTACAGATTGTACAGATTAGATTGAGGAACCTTAGACTGTAAGCTTCTTGAGGGCACAGACTGATGTAATTGTACAGTATGCAAAGAGCTGGGGGGAAAAAAAAAAAAAAAAAAAGAAGAAAAGAAAAAAAAAAAAAAAAAAAAAAAAGAGAAGAGTTGGTGCCATATAAAAATATCTGTAAAAAAGGAGCCTCATTTGTAATGCACTCAGAGATCCAACAGTCTAAGGGTACCTAAATTCCTTAAATTCCCCCTGGAGCTCTACAAAGGGTGGCACAGGCTTTTTTCTAACTATGCGTTTGTTTAGATCCACTAAAAATTACAAGAAATTTTAGTTATATTAAGATTTTTTTCTCACTCACAATTTAGAAACGTGAATGCATACTTATAGCAAGCTGCACATTTTCACGGGCTGCCAATATAGGCCCCTTTGCAAATTCGCCCCAGTGTGCATCAGTTTTCTTTGACAACACGGCAATGCAATTTTAAAAATAAAACCCCTCTTTTTTGAATCTTCATCAAGGATTCCACTGAACCTCAAGAAGGGATCTTACTTACAATTTTTTTTCTAGTTTTGGATAATGTGGGAAGTATTAGAACCCCTTTACTGCCATCTGGGGTTACTTTTAGTGAGCCATCCCTTCACTTCCTGTCCTGACAACAGCTTCACAAGGCAAAGTAAGGAAAGAAGTGCAACACAGACACCAATTAAAAGTTTTACTCCCTCTGGAGCAAAATGTGTGTACCTCCCATATAACTAGCAATAACATTTTTATTTCTGTGTTGCTTTTGCAGTCACTTCCTGTCTGGTAAAATGCCAGTAGAACAGCAAGCAAGGGTACATCTGCTAATGGAGCATCAGATAACAGTGAAAAACTGACATGGGTTCAAACCCATTCCTCAAAAAGTAAGGAAAAAAAAAAAAAGTTTTGCTGGACATTCTTCGTAGGTGCTATATTTTCTAGGATTAAACACAAATGAACAGCAACAATCACTGAAAAACAAACTTTTACTGTATAATAGATTTTATGATCACATGCATAATAAAAAAATATATATTAAAAAAAAAAAAAACAGTGCTCAAAATATTACTGCTCAACATGTAAAGAAAATGCATATCTAAAAATTCACATTGATTACTAGAAAAGGTGTGCAATTCATCTCACTGACCTGTACATTGAAGCCAATTCTAACAAATTGCAAAAACATTTGTCTCCATCTCTGCCGATAAATCAGAAATAAAATTATTACCTATTGCAGCACATGGGTGGAAAAGTGGTGGTTCACCCATGTTGAAGGAAACTTACCTCCTTAAAAATGCTAGTTGCCTGGTTGTCATTTTAATATGCTAGCTGCCAAGCCATTTACCTGGAACAAGTGTGTTAAAGTCCCTGAATAGTCCGATCTGCATACTTGTTCCAAGTCAGTGACTTAAATTTGCCAAGAAAGAGGGCCAGGGTGACAGCCAGACAATCAGCATTTGCTGGAGGGATCAGCAATGACAGCCTACATATTTAAATCACAGTTTCCTTTTAACAGATTGTCCCAGGCCCCAAAAGTTTTTTTTTTTTTTTTAATGCTCAAATTGTGTATGGCTATTATTCTCACTAGAAGAGATCTCCAGTTCATGCAATCTTCTAGTAACACAAGGAAATACCTACCGATATGTCTGTAAAAAGCACTACTGACATGAACAGGCAGACTTTATTATGCCGCTGCTGCACATGGGTCTCTGTTAAAAACTAAGCATGCAGTTGCTTTTAATACACTACAGAACCGTCACTCTTATTGCTCCTACACTACTTGGTGAAGACATGGGTTGAGCACAAGTATATATCAGGAATTCCTACGCTCCATGCTCAGTCCAGACTATGGATTCATCAATACCCAAGGAAGGAGAAGGATGACCAGCCTGGAGCTTTGACCTTCAGGGCTAAAGTCTTGTACCCACAGTACAATTGTTGGCCAACTGGGCGTCTGTTCTTTTTTCAAATAGGAGTGTGCCAGGATCTTGCCTTACATACCAATGGTACACAATTGTTGTGCCACAAACATAAATGTAGTGATGTACTTCAAGGAATTTCAGCTCTTGAGCACCACCCTTTGGGCCCCTTCTGCTAATTTCGTGAGCACTGATTCAAAGCATGTGTATTTGTACTTTCAACTTGTGAAACGGATTTGTGTACTGACCATACGAAAACCTGACGTCAAACCGGTGTCCGCCGAAAATTTACTAACCTGTCATCCAACATTTGTTGGCGGAAAACGAAACAGTTGTCAAAAGGAGCATACTAATGGTAAGATTTTAGGACAACAGTCTGTCAACCGACAATCCCCTACCAACAATCGTACCATGTGTACGAGGCTTTAGTCATACTAGTCTGTTTTGACGCAGTAAAATTCTAAGGGCTCTTTCAAACGGGACGGATCCGTGATGATCCACCCGGTGGATATCAGCTTGCTCAGCGGGGATCGCGCCGTTGATCCCTGCTGAGCAGGCAGATGACAGGTCCGTCTCTGCACACTGTGCAGGGATGGACCTGTCAGAGTGCCGCTCTCCCCTATGGGAGATCGGATGACGATGGACCGTTTTTTCGGACATTTCACTGCTGACATCCGACGCTCCACAGAGGTCTATGGAGCATCCGTTCATGTCCGCCAAAAAAAAAAAAAAAAAAACCCACCGACAGGCGGACCTGAACGGATCGCTCGTCTGAAAGAGGACTTAAACTTTGCTGCATGAAAATGCATGTCAGTTTAAAATTCCCTTCTTTCCAATATGGCTAGTTCTCAAACTATAGGTCCATTCACACCTACGCATGTGCATTACCATGCTCATTGCAAGTGCACGAACATTAAAATCCAGCCTAAAGCTGGATACACACTATACAATTTTCTGTAGACTTTCCTTTAGGTTTGACCTCATATTATATGGTTTTGGTAAATCTTAACACTTTCAATTTGTATGCAATCAGGCAGACCCTTGCACTACATGGTTTTGGTAAATTTAAAGAAAAATCTGACAAAAATTTTATAGTGTGTATGGAGTCTTAGAAATAAGTCCACAATGGCAGTTTTTATATTTTATACCATGACTGGTTCCTTTTAACAGTGAGAAGCAGATGGGGCCCCTGAAAACTGAGACTGTCCTTACAATGCATGCTACTTCCTTACATGTCCTTTCCATGGCTATTAGTGAAATGCATACTTAAACTGAGGTTTGCCCAATATATTACTTTTCTTGCACAGCTTAAATTGTATATTTTAAAAGTTCAGGGAACAAAAAAAAAAAAAAAAAAAAAAAAAAAAAAAAAAAACGTTTCAAGGTAAATCTAAGGAGCTCTTCATTGGTATTAGAAAAGGCAATGCAAAGCAGTGAAGTTGTAGAGTGGAGTAAATTTGGCTGCAAAGCACAGGTCAGAATTCTTTGAAGTGCTCTCATGGCCCTGTGAAACTAAACCTTCGTTGTTCCCTGTTTCAGAATAAATGCTACTAGGCATTTCATAAGGAACTTAAAAAGGTTGGCTTACTACATATGAATGAGACTTCTATCCTACAGTATCACAGCTAATGCTTCAGTAGAGCAAGCAGGCAGTGACACTGAAAAGACTAGAACTGAATGACATTACTGCAAAGGAACATAAATCAGCTTTACATATATTCACAGAACACAGTTCCAAACACTTCATAAATTAGAAGTGAAAAGTTTTTAAAATGTGGATTTGTCCTTTATACAACGTCCACATTTTCTGTGCTGGAAGGGCCAGCAAATAAATGGCATATATTTCCATAGGCTTCTAGACACAAGTCCTAGGTCCATTGCCTCTTCGTTGTTACAAGATCACCTAGCAGGTACTGGTTTTTGTGTTGCTGGAGCTGGAGGTGTATGTGTTCTTTCTGGAATACTTCATAGAGCTAAATGAGATCTGCATCCTTTCCACAGTCCTGACGCTTCTGCAGAGGAAAGTGTTCTTAACATTGTCTCTGAAGTCTTTGGACACAAAGTAGTAGACAAAGGGGTCGATACAGCTATTCAGTGAGGAAAAGCACAGGGCCACAATGTAGAAGGCATAGGTGTCACCAACATGGTTCTCCTTAATAGTGGCAAAGTTCACCAGCAACAGAATGTTACTGGGCAAGAAACACACAAGACACATAATCAGCACAATAACGATGAGCACAATGGCTTTCTTCCTCTTTTTACCAATGTTTTCATCTGTAATGGAAGCATTTAATGTTCTGATAATTACAATATAGGCCACAGAGATTAGGACTGCTGGGAAGAAGAAAAGCCCGATGGCAAGAGAGAGGAAGTAGTTGAACATGTCGGTGGCTAGAACACTGAGCGGGAGGACATCATGGCATGTTGTGATATTAACATTGCTGACGTATACAGTTTGTTCAGCCAGATACAATGGAATTGTGCTGAGAAGAATGACCACCCATATTGTGGCTGAAACGATGAAGGCAAGTTTAGTCTTTTTCCGGGTGTGAGAAATGGGATTTACAATGACCCAGTACCGCTGAACGCTGAGACAGGTGATGAATAGGATTGAACAGTACATGTTCCCATAGAAAAATCCCACAAGGACTTTGCATAGGCCTTCCCCATAAATCCAGTTGTTGCCTTTCAGGTGATAGGAAATCTTGAGTGGAATCCAGATGACAAACATCAAATCGGCTACTGCCAAGTTGGCCATATAGATCACGGCTGGGTGTTTCTTTTTGGTGCGGAAAAGGAAGACCCATAATGCAATGGCATTGCTGGGCAAACCAACTACAAACACAACGATATAGACCAAAGGCAGGAAGACAGTTGTTAAGCCACCCGTCAAAACTTTTTTGGCAAAGTCATCCACTGTATATCCATATTTGCCAGTAGTATTGTCAAACGAGCCATCCTTACCAATAAACCTTCGTCCTCCTTTAGTTGTATTTTGGCCTAAAAGGAGAAAAATATTGAAATCATTAGGTCTAGCTCAAATAAAATCCAATCCTGTTGTCAGACAAGGAGTAGGGAATAATAAAGTAGGCTTATGGTGTCACCAGAAGTCCAGAGTAATGAGAGGCTGGATGCTATTGGCACCTCGTTACTCAGGACTTCTGGTGACACCACAAGCCTGCCTGTTATGAGACTGCTTCTTCCACTAACTCACTGAGTGCTTGGCTCAGTGTTTGGCTGAAGCCATTTAGTATCAATCGTGTTTACTCTTTAAATCATAATGGCAACAGAAACTACCCAAATGACCCTGATGAAAAATGTACATACCCTGGCGATTTTGGTCTGATAACATGCACACAAGTTGACACAAAGGGGTTTGAATGACTATTAAAAAAGGTAATCATCCTCACCTGTGATCTGTTTGCTGAGAGCGAGCGAGCTAGAGCACGAGAGAGAGCTTCCTGACTAGGAGGTCAACCATTATGAATTTTCCTCTGGCTGATGCCGATATTTAGAAAATCGGGATGGCCGATATACGATGGCGATTTTTGCGGCCAATATTTTAGGCCCTTTTCTTCCCCTGCCCTTCATCTCAGACTCACCCATTCCACCCCCCCTGCTCGTGCCTGTCACTGTACCACACACTTGATGGCCTCGGTACAGTACACCGATTGGTGCCACTGCTTCCAATTAGAAACACTGATAGGTGGCATTTTCTGGCACTGATTGGAAATTATGATTGCACTGGTTGGCAGCACTGATAGGTTTCACACTAAGCCCATATAGTGCAACTGTGAAACGGACATCTATAACTGAATGCAGAGAGAGACCAGCTGTCAAAATTTAACAGCGATGTTGGGGGTGGGCGGGACACGACCCAGCGGCTATCAAACACCAGCCGATGATTGGGCTGCTTAAGGGGGCGGGGTCACATGTAGCAGCCCACCCAGATCCCATCCCATTGGCTAGTGTTTGATAGCTGCTGGGTCCCGCCCACCCCCCAACATCAACGCTCAATTTTGACAGCTTGTCTCTCTGCATTTAGTTACAGGTCAGTTTCACACACTCAGCGACTCTGGCAAGCATCACACTGCTGTCAATGGAATTTTGGGAAGGTAGGAGGAACAGGCACAGTGCGGTCAGTGTTCATTGGTCCAATTTACATAATAATCAACGGATGCAGATTTCTTAAATAAGGCCAAATATTGGCCGATATATCGTTCGACCTTTACTCCTGACAAACCCTTGCATCTTTCATCCAGTGCTGCATTGACGTATCTGGATTCCGAGTTATGGGGAAAGCAAAAGCTGCGGAAAAAGGTAGTTGTTAAACTGTATAAAAACCGGAAAGGGACATAAAAAGATATCCAATGAATTGAGAATGCCAATCAGCAGTGTTCAAACTAATCAAGAAGTGGAAAATGAGGGGGTTCTGTTGAAACCAAACCATGGTCAGGTAGACCAACTAAAATTTCAGCCACAACTGCTAGGAAAATGGTTTTGGATTCAAAGAAAAACCCACAAATAACTTCAGGTAAAATACAGCATTCTGAAAACGTGGAGTGGCTGTTTCAAGATGCACAATAAGGAGGCACGTGAAGAAAGATGGGCTACATGGTCGAGTCGCCAGAAGACATTACTACACAAATGCCCCAAAGTATGCCACCTACAATATGCCAAACAGCACAGAGACAAGATTCAAACTTTCTGGCATAGTCATTTGGAGTGAGGAGACCAAAAATTTTGCTTTGGCCACAACCATAAACACTACATTTGGAGAAGTCAACAAGGCCCATGAAGAAAGGTACACCATTCCTACTGTCAAACACAGAGGTGAATCGCTGATGTTTTGGGGATGTGTGAGCTACAAAGGCACAGGAAATTTGGTCAAAATTGATGGCAAGATGAATGCAGTATGTTATCAAAAAAGACTGGAGGAACATTGGATGTACTTGGACATTCCAACATGACAATGATCCAAGGCCAAGTCGACCTGTCATTGGCTACGGCAGAATAAAGTGAAGGTTCTGGAGTGGCCATCTCAGTCTCCTGACCTCAATATCATTGAGCCACTCTGGGGAGATCTCAAACATGCAGTTCATGCAAAACAGCCCAAGAATTTACAGGAACTGGAGGCTTTTTTTGCCAAGAGGAATGGGCAGCTTTACCATCTGAGAAGATAAAGAGCCTCATCCACAAAAGACTTCAAGCTGTCATTGATGTTAAAGGGGACAATACACAGTATTAAGAACTGGGGTAAGTAAACTTTTGATCAGGGTCATTTGGGTAGTTTCTGTTGTGATTAGGATTTAAAAAGGAGTAAACAGTTGATTGAAAATAAATGGCTTCAGCCAAAACACTAACCATAAGTGAAAGGAAAGTTTGTGTTATTCATATTCTCTGAAAAATGGACAAGAAATCATAAATTCTGCCAGGGTATATAAACCTATGAGCGCGCACACACACACACACACACACTAAATATATATTCGTATGTCTAGAATATAGCAGTTCATTGTTAGTGACTCAAAGTCCTGCAATATGAGAGGGGATATAGTCACGATGAATACTGTGATGACAAGCGATGCAATGCGTAGGTGAAAACCCTCTGAACTTTCGATCACAGAAATCATCCCCATCTAGTCTGAGTCAGTATCAGTGAGAAGCGCCTGACATTGGGAAATAATGCATGAAGCTTCATGTGTCTGCTGCGAAAATATAACATGCTGTTTTATTTGTTGGAAACGCCTGCAAAATTTGTTTATATAAACCAGAATATCCAGTTTATTGCAGGGAGGATGAATATGATTTGTCGTTCTGAAGCACCCCTATTACAGATGGTGCTCGGGGGCCATTGTCAAGCAAAAGTAACACACTTGTATGATGTATGGCGCAATAACATGCAAGCTATTTCTGTCTTTTAGCTGCAGGCTTTTCACCAACCCCAATATTTTTCTGAATCTCTAACCAGGAACAATATGCAGCATGAAAACTCAGAATACAGTCAAAACTTCAATCTGAATACTTATTCCAGTTAGCTGGCTGGATGTATGAAAACCTTTGTATCAGCATGACAGCCAGGGAACTAGCCGGGGGGGGGGGGGGGGGGGGGGCACGCTTGTCCATACCAGATACTCCGTCCTCAGTTCATGTTCAGTCCCTTGTTGGCTACACAGCCAACAACTGTCCTAGCTATCAGCGTCATAGCAATGGCTGACTCCTATAGCTTCCGGCTGGGAAATTCCTCAACTGAATGTAAACAAGGAGATGAGCATGCACGCTAAGGTCATTACCCATGGCCTTATTTGGACAATGTCGTCAGCCAGCATTCCCTCCCTTGTTTACTGTCAGCCGCCAACCAGGGAATCTCAGCCAGCAGCCAAAATAGGCTGGGGAGGAGTCATCAGTTGCTAGGCATCCAAGAAACCCCAAGCCCTGTGCAGATAGCTCACATTATAGATGTTTCCCAGCACAGATGCCCCCACCTCTGAGCACTGGTATGTCTCTGTACACCAACTCAGAGCTGGGCCTAATTACAGTCTGCTGATCTGCAAAAAGGTGGCAATTCTTTTAGAATCTGTTGCAGCAATATTTATTTGGAAGTGCATTGGGCCACGTTAAAGGGGCCATACCACCAGAAAAGCGTTGTCCTTGCTTTATTGAATCCTCCCACAATATGGGCTTTTTCTCCCTACTATAGACTAACTTTCAACCACAATATTTGCCACTCAGATTTAATCGTTTACCGTACACAATTCTTTCCTTGCGCACCAAAAAGGACTTCAGCTGCAAGAAGCACTTCTCTCACTGAGGAAGACCAAAGCAATAGGGACCCGTTTTCCAACTTATCTGATTGAAGTCAAACTTTACTCCACTTCCGAGAGTGGTGAAATTATGTACCTTACACTGGTTCCCACCATGCCTTCTGAATGCCCCCTGCCCATCTCGGATTTTAAAGCAAGATAAACAGTGCATTCATTTTTGGCTTAATATAACTCATGCAAGATTTCTCGGTTTTCATGATATTTAGCACTTAAATCCAGTGTGATTTTTACATAGTTTCTATTGCAGTTTTTTTTTTTTTTTTTTTTTAACCTGGTTAACACTGCACAGAGGAAGATTTATTTTTTTCCATAGAACAAAGGCACAGAGCTTTGTTATGGCCAAAGCGAGAAGTTCTGCTCGTTTGCATTCCCCCCTCCCTTCCTCATTTGGTACTTTTTTTTGGGGGGGGGGGGGGGGGGGGAGACCGGACCTGGTTTTGACATGTACCTGCACCCACTTCTGGATCAGATTGTCATGGTGAAACACAAAGATGTTTGCGCCCCCCCCCCCCCTCCTCCTTATGCCCCACAGCCTTCTGGGACCATTTACAAAGCCCAGCGTGGCTCGTGCATGCACAGTAGAAAACTTGCTGTGCAGCCATAATGCTGCACTGCCGGTTTCCTTACCCAACATGCCAACGCTTGCACACAAAGCAGACTAAAGAATTGGTTCAGGTGAGGACATCACTGGATCCCTGGACAGGTAAGTATTAAAAAAAAAAATAATTCAGTGTTTGTTCGCATTTCGCCCCTCCTCCAGGATGTCAAAGATGCCCTGGAGGGGCGAAACACGTCAACATAATTTCTGGCCTACGGCTTAACCAGCGACGCCATTTTTTGCCACCGTGGAGCGCATGCTATACGAGTGGCGATCGTGGAAGTTTTTTACCTGAAAGTTTGCTTCTCTCTGCTTATCCTGTAAGTAGCACCCAGCACGCAATATTGATTAAGCGCAACAGTACTTCACCATACTATTTATTTCTCTTTTTTACCAGTGATCCAGTGTGCATTTAATGTCTCCATTTGGAACTTTTAATATCATCAGTTTATCCATTTGTCTGATTTTTGGACTGAAAAGATTGTCTGCCCGGTGAGTGTGGTCTCAGAAGGGGGATACACTTTATGCACTTTTTTGGACTCAAATGATAGCTAACCATTTATCATTGCTAGATATTGTGTTTATTGGTGCGAGTTGTTCACTTATTTTCACATGCAGTATTGTGTCCATTGGCATGAGCTGTTTACTTAATTTCACATGTATGGTTTTTTTTTGCATTTGCTAGCTGCTTTTATCCGTTTATCATCTTTGAAGTTTTAGCACTTTATTCAGTAGCGAAACACTTCACTTAATTAAATTGAATTTGTTTCACTATATTACTCCAGCGCCAGTTTTGTGTTTTATATACTGAAAATAACTGGCTTTAATTGTACAGACTGAAAATACTCTGTAGGGAGTTTCTTACTGCTATAATCTTTAAAAAGGCATTTTCTGCATTACAATTTTTTAGTAATAACTTTTCTTTTGGCAAACTCATTGATAATATCTTCGTGGGACAAAGCATTTAAAAGTTCTGACTCAAAAGGCAAGTAAAGCTAAAAACTGTTCAGTCTTTCTTGACCCAAAGCTGATCGATAATGCTGCCAGTGTGCCCATCAAATTTTAAATCTTTCTACTTTTACAGTTCTACACATGGGTTGCAGGAGCCAGGGGAGGAGAAAGAAGACCTACCTTGTCCTCCTGGCCAGCTCAGCTCTGATCAATTCCTCCACATTGCTGCTGCTAGTTTCACTTGACCCCACTCCGCGCCATGGTCAGATCCCTCCTACCAAGGCCTCTGTTCCTCAGAGTCCGATCACGCTTGCTTGCAGGCAGCATAGCAAGGGGCGGGACCAGAGCATTGGTGGAGCTCAAGGCCCCGCCCACCCACAGCCCGCTCCTTGATCAAATAAAAAGGCGGCACTGCATGTGCGTGCTGCCCATGCTGGCTGTCTGACAGACCGTGGGGATTTTCAGCGCCGATTTGCAGGCAGTGCAGCCCCTGCACCACTGCCACTCTGAGGCCTGGCCTCGGTGGCCTTGTGGGAAAGCCGGCCCTGCATATTTCCAAAAAATAAAAAACACAACCCCCAAATATTACATGCGATAATCGTTAGGAAGGAAATGTGTTTAGGAGATTTACTTTTTCACCACTGTAATTTGTTTCCATTTACTTCTCTTATTAGGAATGGTTTATTAGGGATTTTACTGTGACTCTTAGGGACCAATTATGTAATTTCTCATTATGGATCCTTTGTTTAACCACTTACAGACCGGACAATTTTGCTGGTCAAAGACTAGACCACTTTTTGCGATCCGGCACTGCGTCGCTTTAACTGACAATTGTGTGGTCGTGCGACGTGGCTCCCAAACAAAATTGACGTCTTTTTCCCACAAATAGAGCTCTCTTTTGGTGGTATTTGATCACCTCTGCGGTTTTTATTTTTTGTGCTATAAACAAAAATAGAGCGACAATTTTGAAAAAAAACAAAAAACCGCATAATTTTTTACTTTTTGCCATAATAAATATCCCCCAAAAATATATATAAAAAAACTTTTTTTCCCTCAGTTTAGGCCGATACCTATTCTTCTACATTTTTTTTTTTTTTAACCAAAAATTGGTTTGCGCAAAAGTTATAACAAATAGGGGATAGTTTTATGGCATTTATTAATATTTTTTTTTTTTACTAGTAATGGCGGCAATCAGCGATTTTTATTGTGACTGCGACATTGCGGCGGACACATCGGACATTTGACACATTTTTGGGACCATTGTCATTTATACAGAAATCACTGCTATATAAATGCAGTGATTCCTGTGTAAATTACACTGGCAGTGAAGGGGTTAACCAGTGGGTGGCAGTGTAGGGGGTTAAGTGATCTTAGGGGTGTGTTACTAACTGTGTGGGGGCTGGGCTTTCATTTAGTGAACACTGATCTCTGCTCCAATCACATGGAGCAGAGATCAGCGTCACTAGTTGCTAGGTAGAATGGGGAAATGCTGTTTACACGACATTTCCTCCATTCAGCTGCCCCGTAAGACGATCGCGGGTATGGGCAGCATTGAAGATTGGACGTACCTGTACGCCAATATGCCTGCCCGTGCCATTCTGCCGACGTACATCGGCGTGCGCCGGCCGGGAACTGGTTAAGACAATAATGCTTCGTGTCTTTTGTTTGTTTATTTAGGGCCAGTTCACACCATGAAATTGCACAGGAATACGCTGTGCAATCCACATGTGCAGTGCAATTTCAGCCCATTTATTTGAATAGGCTAAAATTGTGCTGGGACCACACCAAAAAGTAGTAAATGCACTACTTTAAAAAACACACAATGACCAGATCGCACAGCACTACTGTACCATGGGATCCAGTGCAGGCAAACACTGTTTGCGACCTATGTTTAGGGTGCTGTTCAGTTAACACTGGCACCCACTGCAGATTGCAAGTGCAGTGCACTTTGAACACAGTTTGGAAAACACACAGAATGCAGGTTTACAGCACAGTTTATGGTGTGAACTAACTTATCGTGATATATATATATATATATATATATATATATATATATATATATATATATATATATATATATATATATATATAATTACCGTAAACACTTTAGTGGACGAGGGTTTTGTTTTACAGGGGACTGCAGTGACCTCAAGGTGTGTAAATTACAGTGTATTCATGTAGATAAAGATATCAAGATTGCTCAAGTGCAGATAATAGTAATTCAGGAATGAATATTTTTAGTCATTTGTTATCCATATGTCCAGAGATCAGATGAGATGCATGATCCATTAGAACAGCAAACAAGTACAATACCGATAAGAGGTAACAGCCCATACGTTGGGGGTTATTTACAAAAGGGAAATCCACTTTGCACTACAAGGGCAAAGTGCACTTGAAATTGGACTTGGAAGTGCAGGTGCTGTAAATCTGAAATGAGGGGAAGCTCTCCTGATTTTGTTATCCAATCATGTGTAAGCTAAAATGCTGTTTATTTTCCTTGCATGTCCCCCTTGGATCTATAGAAACTGCACTTTCAAGTGTACTTTGCACTTATAGTGCAAAGTGGATTTGCCTTTAGTAAATAACCCCCTTTGTGTGCCCCCCAGGGACAGGAAGACCCTCCACTCCCTGTGTGCCCCACAGGGACAGGAAGACCCCCTCTATACAGCAAGTATCAGAATGGTTTCTGACAATCTTACTAAAAGGAGTGTGTTAGTGTCAGTTATGTCGGATTTCTAAAGAATGAAGTCAAACACAATGGAAAATAAACGATTTTACCGTTTTAGCTTTGAAACTTTCCTACTGCTGTTGAAGGTCTCTGTCCCTTTTCAAGTCATTGACCTATAATAAACGCAGTATGCCTAGCGAGAAAGTCTGAAGTCCTTAAAGTGGTTGTAAACCCTTACAAACCACTTTGACCTACAGGCAAGCCTAGATTAAGGCTTACCTGTAGGTCCAAGCAATATCTCCTAAACCATATAGGTTTAGGAGATATTTGCCCGAAAACGGGCACCGCTGTCTACGGCGCAGGCGCCGTAGGCAGCGGCGTGCAGGCGCACTGAGCGCGGCATTTCCAAGAATGGAGCTGTTGCGCGTGTCGACTCCCGTGCGCATGAGCGGGAGTGACGTCATCGCGGCTACACCGAATGACAGCGGCGGAGCTGCGAGACGCCACCAGCAAGATGGATGCGGCGGACTACAGGGGACAGCGGCGACTTCGCTGGCTCCTGTGTCAGGTAAGTGACACATAATGGGCTACTATGCGATGCATAGTAGTCCATTATGCTTTGCCTTTGCAGGGAATGAAAGAGGAAGTAAACTCATCAGGGTTTACTTCCTCTTTAAAGTGGTTGTAAACCCTCAAGGTTTTTCACCCTAATGTATTCTATGCATTAAGGTGAAAAACTTTTGTGCTGCAGTTGCCCCCTTTTTTCTTACCTGAACCTATCCGTTCCATCGATGAGCATGAGCCCAGCAGCTCCAGCCGCATTGGCTCCTGCTACTTTCAATCAAATCCAGCGACTCGATAGCAGGGGCGGGGCCTGAGTCATGCTGTCTGTGTCAATGGACACAGCAGTGTGACTTGTGAGCGAACCTACACGGGTGCCCCCAGGGAAAGTGGCTCTCCGTGGAGGCACCAGGAACGCCGCTGGGGCACCCCAGAAGAAGAGTATCCAGGCTGCTCTGTGCAAAACCTTTGCACAGAGCAGGCAAGTAACTGTTTTAACAAAACCACACACACACACACACACGAACCTTTACAATCACTTTAACTTTAAATATCATTTCAAAGTACTGAAGCCTGACGGTTAGCACAACAACCAGGCAACTGGACTCAGATTATAGTGGTCAGATTAATAATAAATTGAATTCCGATTGGTTGCTGTGAATCAATGCAGTTTGCCCAGAGTCATTGCCGTTGAATAAATTGAATGAATTATATCTACAGAAATGTTGCTGGCATTTGCAAACAACATTTAGTATACATTACAGTCAATTCTGTGTTATCTATATACACACCAAAAAAAATAAAAAAAATAAGCACATATTGGGAAAACTCTCCAAATTGTAGATGCTTCCTAACAGAGACACCTTTATTACCAAGTAGGAAGTCTTAGTCCGTAAGATTCAATATTGAGTTGGTCCACCCTTTGCAGCTAGAACGACTTCAACTCTTCTGGGAAGGCTGTCCACAAGGTTTAGGAATGTGTCTATGGAAACGTTTGACCCTTCTTCCAATAGCACATTTGTGAGGTCAGACACTGATGTGGACGAGAAGGCCTGGCTTGCAGCCTCAGCTCAAATTCATCCCAAAGATGTTCTATTGGGTTGAGGTCAGGACTCTGTACAGGCCAGTCAAGTTCCTCCATCCCAAACTCGCTCATTCATGTCTTCATAGACCTTGCTTTGTGCACTGGTGTGCAATCATGTTGTACCAGGAAGGGGCCATCCCCAAACTGTCGCCACAAAGTTGGGAGAATGAAGTTGTCCAAAATGTCTTGGTAGGCTGACAGCTTTAGAGTTTCCTTCACTGGAAGGAAGGGGGGTCAAGCCAAACCCCCAAAAATACCACCCCACATCATCCACCTCCACAAAATGATTTGGACCAGTGCACAAAGCAAGGTCCATATAGACATGGATGAGAGAGTTTGAGGTGGAAGAACTTGACTGGCCTGCACAGAGTCCTGACCTCAACCCGATAGAACACCTTTGGGATGAATTAGAGTGGAGAGTGGGAGTCAGGCCTTCTTATCCACATCAGTGCCTGACCTCACAAATGCACGTCTTGAAGAATGGTCCAACATTCCCATAGACACACTCCTAAACCCTGTTGACAGCCTTCCCAGAAGAGTTGAAGCTGTTATAACTGCAAATGGTGGGTCAACTCAATATTAATCCCTACAGGCAAGACTGGGGTGCTATTAAAGTTCATGTGCGTGCAAAGGCAGGCTTCCCAACACACTAGATTACCAAAAGTATATTTTTCCTTGCAGAGGAAAAAAAAAAAAAAAAAAAAAAAAAAAAAGGTTTTACAAATGTTTGGAAAAAACAAAACAAAAAAACCCCACACACCTGGATAAAGGTTCAATCTAGGTCAGTGGCAGGGTTACTGTTTGGGTCAAGTAAGGGGTTAAAAAGGTCAAGGTCAGTAAATTCAGGAAGGATTTGTTTTTTCTTACATTCTTTTTTTTCAAATTAGCATCAGTTAGTATTGTTTTAGGCAGGACAAAATAAATAAAAACTAATGTTAATGCTACTAGCCCATTATGTTTTTACTTTGCAGGGGAACAAAGAGGAAGTAAAGCCCATCAGGGTTTACATCCTCTTTAACATTTCTTTTACAGGAGTTTGGCATATAAATCAATGCCATGTGTGCAACAAATCCTTAATAACTGCTACAAGAACGACACTGAACCATATCCTTGTTTTCCAAACAAACTATACAAATAGACTACAATAAAGTAGGAAGATTATAGTGAGAAACCATTTAATGAAAAATGGATTACAGGACCATTAGGTAATGTCCTTTGTGAGCTCCCAAACTTCTCCTTTTCCCCCTCTCACTTCTGTTTGGTTAAAGCCAAGGAGCACTACTCATTCCAGTCACATACGTACACTAAATGCATACTACACATCTCATAGTACATAGCCCATGTCAAGAGAAGGTGGCCATGTTCCTACATACAGTGCGACTACAGAGAACAAACTAACCCTCCAACAGAGTCAGATCACAGCAGCAAAAGAGGGCAAAATGGGTGTTTATGTTAAGAATGAAGCTTCATGCACAAGTTGCACAACTTTGGTGACTTGAATGCGACTTGTTGTCCCTTTGCAAAGTCGGCCCCATTGTCTCACCACTGTTGCATGTAAAACATGCAGGTATGACTTTCATGCAGATTTGAGGGTTACCATTGAAGTCCCTGGCCCCTAAGTTGCATGAAAGTCAGACCAAAGTAGTGCATGAACTACTTTGAAACTTTAAGTTGCACATATATGAATAATAGTCATCATTGGAAAACACGGGGTACAACTTGTCATATGACTCCAAAGTTGCATGACAAGACACACAAGTGTGAATAGGGTGTACATGACCACTATGGGATGAAAAGCCTTTAGCTGCTCTGCCCCCCCCCCCCCCCCCCGACAATATTGATTTCCTACCCATCTGCAATACTCCTCAAAACTCATGTTTTTAAACTAGTATACTCCGACTTCATTGACTTGTTTTTGTAATTTAACATTTATGTAATAAACACAATTATTAAATACTTGAATTTTTTTGGAGTTTATATCACGTTCAGGAAAAACCTCGATCTTTTCCATGTGTAGCGACAGGGACTTAGATATTGAGAAATCTAGGCAATGCAATACACACACAGGATGATAATATGCAGGTTATTTAATTTATGTAATCAAGTTACCAATTAGAAGAGCCAAGAACAGTACACCCTGTTATATTACATAAGCCAACCGGGCACGAAGACTGCATTGCATAACTTGTAAAATCTATGAAGCAATCAATGTCCAGCAGCAGAAGATTAAAACCATATAAAATAATGAAGGACAACAAAGGTGTGGGAAATTTGAAGAGTTTTTAAAAAAATAAATAAAAACACACATGGAAATTTCAACCACATTAAAGTTTCAAATTTTCTAACTGAACTGCATCTAAAGCATCAAAATGGAGATGTAGCTGATTTAACATGCTTGGTTGGTACCATGACATTATAATATAGATCCACCAGGGAAGCTAAAGCCCCATACACACCATCAGATTTTCTGCAGATTTTTGTCTTCAATTTTACCAAAACCATGTAGGGCAAGGGCCTGCCTGATTGCATACAAATTGAAACTCCGAAGATTTGACCTCATATTACATGGTTTTGGTAAATCTGAAGACAAAAATCAGCAAAAAATCTAATAGTGTGTATGGGGCTTTACAATCTAAAGATACAACTAGGGCTGAAACAACTATTCGATTAACATTTTCATAATTGATTAATTGGCCAGTAACATAATGGGGTAAAAAACTAAAAATTAGTCCTTTAAAGTACAAACATAGCAAATAATCGCTACTGGAAATATTACTTTCACAGTTCTACAGTAAAAAAAATAACCCCTTATAGTAGTGATTCTGCTTTTTTGTACTATAAAAGGGCTAATTTTTTTTTTTTTTTAACCCCATTATGTTACTAGATGTCTTAGATCTGGTTCACATCTATGCCTTTTTTTGGTGCTTTTTGCAGAAACGCACTACAGTTCATTTACATGGTTTCCTATGGGACACACATTTACGCAAAACTGCTTTTTTTTTTTGGTTCAATATACTTCAATGTAGTTGCTGCAGAAATGCATGTAATGCATTTTTTGCAGCAATTTGTGTTTTTGAATCTGCCCAACAAATTGGGCAAAAAAAAAACAAAAAAAAAAAAAAAAAAACGCTAAATCACGTGTGCTAAAGTAAAAAACGCACAGCAAAAAGCACTGCAAACTGCATAGGTGTGTACCGAACCTTATGCTGGCCACACGGATCAATTTTCAGATGAAAAATCTTTGTACATCCGCTGAATGAACGAACGTTGTTTGAAATTTTCAACAATTAACATTCTGTTTTTAAAATGAATGTCATTTCTGAACGAAAACTGCATACAGTGTCTAAAGATTTTTATTTCCAAATTTTCCAGGTCACTGTGGTTGAAAGGGAATGTCAATTTGATTCCACTAACAGTTAGAAAATCAAACGAACGTTCTTAAAAATTACAAAAAAATAAATAAATAAAAAAAACAATTTGATCTGAGTCTGGTGATATTTACCAGATTCAACCTTCAATAGTATATACAGTACATCTCTCCTCTAATAGTATATAAAGTATATCTCTTCTGTCTGTTATTCTAAGACCCCTTTCACACCACACCGCCCATTGCGTCGGCGGTTAAAAGCCGCTATTTTTAGTGGCGTTTTACCGCCGGATCTGCGGCGCATTTCGGCCGCGAAAGGGTTAAAACTGACGGCAATACGTTTTACCGGCGGTATTATAGCGCTGCCCCATTGATTTCAATGGGGAGCAGCAGTGGAGGAGCGGTAAACACACCGCTCCAAAGAAGCTGCTGACAGGACTTCTTTCTGACGTCCTGCCAGCGCAACACTCTAGTGTGAAAGCCCTCGGGGCTTTCACACTACACACAATGGTGCCGCTTCTTTAGGGCGGATTGCAGGCGCTATTTCTAACACTATAGCGCCTGCAAAACGCCCTGGTGTGAAAGGGGTGTTAGAGTGGATTGGATATTTTACTCTCTAACCATATAGTTGGTTATTTATATTTAACACTGCATAGAATATATAAGAATAAAATTGCCTTTTTTTTAACTGTACATATTAACAAACATTTAAGGTTATTAACCGATCATGAAAATAATCATTAGTTGCAGCCCTAGATACAACTACACATATACAAACACTAGAGGCAATTGTTTTTCTTTATTATTTAGGAATATCCCTAGTAATGATTTAATATGTTCAAATTTAGGGAAACTCCCTTTATTTAGAAAATAAACTGCACACATACAGTGTAAAAAAACATATCTGAATACTCTGATAATGAGGTTGAATTTCATGCTACTACAGACCAGAGGTCAGAGAGCACAGCATTTCCTGAGCAGCCAGAAACTCAGCAATCTGCACTGACCGGAGCACAGGGTATACGTCCAAAGAAAAGGTATTTGTCATCTGGTGACTCATTTGGAAAGAAGTAGACTCATTATGTTCTTACTGAATGAGGACTAATCTGTAGCAATTAATAGCAGTTACTAACTGAGGATCATCGGTGTGTTATGACAAAACAATGCTCTATTTTTCCACTGGATGAAACCACACAGAAATATCTACTGCATTCCCATACGCACTACACCGCCACGTCATTGTACAGTCAATGTGCACATAAAAGTGGCCTGTGGTGAGAGTCCTCTGAAAACTAGCTGACCATACATAGTCAGATCTTATTCTGAAAAAATAAATAAATAAATAAAAAAACACTGAACTTCCACTTCCTACTCGACTCAACATTCTAGGGGGAACAAACAATACTACAAGAGTCACCTTTTATCCATGTGATATTAATAAGCGTCTCTCTAAAACTGGCCGTAAATGGATGGAATATCATCTGGTTCAGCAAGGACTGGCCCAATTCTTCTATGGCCATTCCTGCTTGTGAGAAGTCAATCTAATGATCAATGTTTCTCGCGACAGATTTTTGGAACATTTCCCTTTGATCAGCATTGCAGTGTTGATCAGTGTATTCTGACAGTGGAGTCCCGATGTCAGAATACAATAGCCCAGAGGTAATGATTCCTCCATCCACCTTGAATGGGGAATTTTTAATTTATTTTTTAAAACAAAACAATCCATCTACAGCCAGCTCAACTGCTCTCTGCAATTTGTAATTTGTGGGGAAATTCATCAAACACTAATAGTAATGACAGCGACAATTCTGCAACTCAGCATGTGTATATGTGACAGAGAGACAGAGAGACATCTCTATCTCAAATCATACATATTCAAATTTTATCATACCTGGGATGTCTATTAGACTGTTGTTTGGACGGATTTAAGTGAATTATTTAAGAATTACAGGCCTACAATATAAAATGCCAAATTTTCATGCAAAATAAAATGGTACTGCTTTCAGCACCTAAAATCTGAAATAATCATACTGCCAGAGAGGTTAAGTGCCCCTATTGTAAAAAGAATTGTTATTGGGGGTACTCAGCAGAGGGATGAGCCAGGACTGCCAGCGGGGGACAAAAAAAAAAAAAAAAAAAAAGAAAGGGGGAGGAAGCAGAGGATCGGGACTGCTCTGTGCATAACCATTACACAGAGCAGCAAGTGTATGTGTGTGTGTATATATATATATATATATATATATATATATATATATATATATATATATATATATATATATATATATATATATATATATTTTTTTTTTTTTTTTTTTAATGAGAACCTTAAAAATCACATCCATATTTTACACACAAACACCTCGAAATGAGGACAGGTATTGATGAAAAATGAAAGAAAACTCTTGTAAAACAAAGCAATTACATTTAAATGCAGCATTTTAACACTAAAAATGCATTACATGCCTTGAGGAAAACGCATCTACGCCGTATAATGTGAACTGATGCCGAGTCTAGGCTCAAACTTGTATGTGTACTTGAGAGTACAGCAGTCCATTCAAATGATCCATGAGAAACGTGGGCATTTTGCTAATGAATGGATGTGCCACCCTCGCGCCTCTATTAAAAAGGCGGCACGCTTTGCCTGCAGATCAGGAACATGCGCAATTACACACTCAACTACACATATGTGTACCCAGCCTGGGCTCTCATTTGTTAGTTAAAGTCCCCCAGGTGACAACGCAGCAGACATTTCACCCGGTTAGAGGAAGTGCAGAGTCAACAAATCTCCTGGCAGGCTCATATTCTAATACAACTTACAAATATAAACCTGTGCTGGTCTCTGAATAGCGATCCATGATAGGTCTCTTTTCCAGAAGGGCATAGGTGTGGCCGACAGGCTTTCGGGACACAATACTACGGCCTCCTGAATGGCTTTTTATTTTCAAACAGCTGAATTGCCAAACCAGAGTGCATGGCTTGTATTTGTGGTGTGGCCGCCTTCACTTGATTGGGTCACACATGGCAGTGGTAATGCCAAATGTGACAGTGGGGATCATTTCTGAGGTGCTGTCACGTTCGGCATTACTATTGGCATTCAAGTGAAAGTGGCCACACCACAACTGCAAGACAAACACTACGGTGAGCCAATTCAGCAGACAAAGGGAACAAAACAAAAAGAAAACCCACATTCAGGAGCGGATAGTACTTTGTCCTGAACGGCTGTCAGCCACGCCTAAGCTGCTCTCTGAAAAGAGACCCATGGTGGATCGCTATTCTACAAGACTACACATGCTAGGAAAAGAACGAATACTATACAATACATTCCTTCCAAATTTGTATTATGTACGAGAATTTTTGTAACCTCTTCACTTTTGATAGGGAGACTAGCATGCAAAAAACAACGGATGATCATTCGGCCGATAACCTCATCGTGGGTAGCAGGCTTAAAGTGGAAGTAAACGTCTATCTCAGGCTTTTACTTATAGGCAGTATAAATATCTCCTAAATGTGCACAGTTTAGGAGAGATTTACTCTACATTCAGCCAGTGAAATCATTGGCGCATGTGCTCTGAAGGAACGGCCACCCGTGCCAATCCTTCAGAGCCCTGTGCAGTGACATCATTGCGGCTCCAGACAGTCACAGAGCCAAAGATTGCGAACCTGGAAGCAAGACGGGTGGCGATGGGAGCGCCTGCAGATCTGACATCTCTGGACCAGGAGGGCTTCATTTTTTAAGGCAAGTTTAACAGCATGCGCAAGTATGAAATGCATACTAGCACATTATAACCATTACTTTGCAGGATCCAAAAAAAAAAAAAAAAAAAAAAGTCCAGCGGATTAGAACTACTTTAAGAGATCATGGCTGCAGCATGCGTACAAATCCCGTCACCTGCCTGTGGATAGCGAGGGCCGATTCCCACCGGAAGGAGCGCATTCCGTTTTTGAGATCTCACAAAATTTCAATGGGCTACCAAATGTAGGGGAATGAGCAAAACGCACAACAGACATCTTCTAAAGATCAGTCCAAACCTCATAATAGGACAGCACTGTGCCGCTTGTGGCCCCAAACTCCGTGTTTGTAGAAGCACCTGGGGTGTCGTTAAAAATGACACTTCAATCGTGCTTGGGACAAACACACAGCTAAATGGAAAAAATAAAAATGTATAATATTTTTTTTTTTTTTTTTTTTTTTTTAAATTAATAATATTATATAAAAATAAAACAAAAAAAACACACACACACAAACAAAAACAGAATGGGCAGACTGCATGGATTAGCCTGTCGTTCTGTCACTTTTCTAATGCCATCTGCAAAACAAGTATGAAAATTCGCTGTCCTTGTGTGAATGGGCCCTAAAACCGCCTATTTTACCCCCCAACTACAAGTGCAATCAATCCCCGGAGGCAAACACTCATAGTGAGCAGACAGGAGGTCCTTGTCTGCTCATATACCTGGAACAAGCCATGGCATTGTATCAATGACCTCCCCCCCAAGGTGTGTCCTAGGCATTCGCACTTCCCCAGACCCCGCTCTCTCCTGTCCCTATGAGAAGCTGCTCAGTCACGCTGAGCCTTGTGGTTCACCAGCAGTAGACGTCCACAGTCCGGGCAGCACTTACCAGTCACAGCTAGAAGGCAGGCAGAGAAGAGCACAGCCCCGCACAGGAGCCCCGGGCCCCTCATAGCGGACACAACTTCGACAAACTCCTCACTGACAACTCCGCTGGCGGAATGCTGCTGCGAACTCACTCCGCTCCGTGATACTCTGCCGCCTGACGTCACCGGCCCCGGGCACGCCCCCTCTCATAGGTTTCACTGAAACCGAGTACCTGGGGAGGGCGGGGATTCTTTCCACCACGCCCCCGTGGTTGATTGCTGGTGGCTGACGTCATGAGTCAGGTATGTCGGGTCTGTGAGGTGAATGGTTGCTGAGTGTACGGTGAGGTGAGCGGGGGGGGGGGGGCGGTGTAGAGAGTGTATAGGGGATCATTGTGTGCTGGGATACAACTGCGCTCTTTACTCCAGGAGCTGTGCCCGCCTCCACTGAGATGAACAGAAGGTCAATGCACGGGGCACATGGAGGCGTGTCCTCCTCATACGCACATCAACGCAGCATGACGCGAACTGACGCACAGTACTTTCATGATGACATCCAATACAATGCAGCTCACACTGAGGCCCACACAGCTGGGAGTTTTGTGACCATGCTAAAGCACACAGGTGTGAGGAGAATGTGTATTGTGCTTGTGGTGCCATTCGCTTTTAGTGCTCATGCACAGGGACGTTTTAAAAAATGGACTGCAAAGCTAGCTCTGACGCCTGGAAAACTCGGCGTTAAAAACGCTATTTTTACCGCGTTTTGCATTGGCGTTTTTGTGCGTTTTTTAGCGTTAAGTAGCGTTTTTTTTTTAAAGAAACATCTCTTGGCTATTGCACTCCCAAATTTCCCACAATGCCACAGAAAACAAAGAAATTATGTTACGCGCTTTTGCGCGTTTTTCCACGATTCACGTTTTTACAGCTCAAGCTCCGCGCCACGGAACGCACTGGTCCTGGGTTTTTTTTACAGCTTAAAAACGCCTATGCCATTTGCAGCTCAAAAACACCTAGGTGGGCATGAGGCCATAGACTAACATGGACAGGCGTTTTTAACCACTTGAGATCCGCGCTATAGTCAATTGACGGCTACAGCGCGTATCTCCTTTTCCGGGACTACGTCTATTGACGTAGTCCCGTGTACGAGCGCCCTGCGCGCCCCCTGAGGGGCGCGCGCGGCGCGCTCTGTGATCGGCGAGTCCATGAGACTCGCCTGATCACCGATCCGTGCAAGGGGTCGATCCCGACCCCTTATCACGTGATCAGCTGTCAGCCAATGACAGCTGATCATGTGATATAACGAAGCCGGTAATCGGCTATTATTCCTCCTCGTGCTGACAGCGCGAGGAGAAAAAAAAAAAGCCGATCACCGGCAGCCGTGATCGGGACATCAGTCCCGATCACGGCCAGCCCTGCTAGCGACCATCTGCCCTCTGACAGTGCCCACCTGCCCCCTGCAGTGCCCCACTTAATAAAAGTAAGTGCCCCCCGTCAGTGCCACCCAGCAGTGCCCATAGTGCCACCCAGCAGTGCCCACAGTGCCACCCAGCAGTGCCACCCACAGTGCCACCCAGCAGTGCCCACAATCTGCCTCAAAGGTGCTGCACCCCAGTGCCGCCCATCAGTGCCCAGCAGTGCCGCCCATCAGTGCCCAGCAGTGCCGCCCATCAGTGCCCAGCAGTGCCACCTATCAGAGCCACCTATCAGTGCCACCTATCAGTGCCCATCAGTCCTATCTATCAGTGGTGCCCATCCGTACCCATCCGTGCCACCCATCCGTGCCATCTTATCTGTGCCCATCTTTGCCCATCAGTGCCGCCTTATCTGTGCCCATCGGTGCCGCCTTATCTGTGCCTATTAGTGCCGCTTTAACTATGCCTATCAGTGCCCACCAGTGCAGCCCATCAGTGCCCACCAATGCAGCCCATCAGTGCCCACCAATGCAGCCCATCAGTGCCCACCAGTGCAGCCTATCAGTGCCGCCTCATCAGCGCACTTCAATGAAGGAGAAAAATGACCCGTTTGCAAAATTTTATAACAAACTATTAAACATGATTTTTTTTTTTTTTTTTTGCATCTTTTTTTGTTTGTTTAGCAAAAAATAAAACTCCGAGCTGTAACTAAATACCACCAAAAGAAAGCTCTATTTGTGGGAAAAAAATGATAAAAATTTCATTTGGGTACAGTGTTGTATGCCTGCGCAATTGTCATTCAAAGTGCATCAGCGCTGAAAGCTGAAAATTGGTCTGGGACTGAGGGGGGTTTAAGTGCCCAGTAAGCAAGTGGTTAAGCTGCAAAAAACGCTCAAAAAAGCGGCTGTAAAAACGTCCGTGTGCATGAGGCCTTAAAGTGGCTGTAAATAGTATTGGTCGGATCGGCCCATGAATGGGTTCAGGTCGAACGTTACCGTTCAGGGAACACCCAATACTTCATGTCTGAGATTTACATCCACTTGTTCTGCCCCCTCCAAAAATGAAATGTCAGAAGATACAAATACTGCAGCTGCTGACTTTTAACATGAGGACATTTACCTGTCCTGGTGTACAGCTGTCCGGGTGCTGCCGCTGCCATTACCAGTAAGGGCCGGTTCACACTGCAGGCGAGGCGAGGCGACTCCGACTTGCCTCGCCGCGACCTGCCGTGACCTCAGCGGCAACTTGCAGATGACTTCTGTATAGAAGTCAATGCAAGTCGCCCCGAGGTCGCCCAAAAGTAGTACAGGAACCTTTTTTCTGAGTCGGAGCGACTCGAGTCGCTCCTCTCAGAACGGTTCCATTGTACAGAACGGGGGCGACTTGCGAGAGCGAGGCGAGGCGAGTCGTGTCGCCTCGCATCGCCCGCTGTGTGAACCGGCTCTAAGGGAACCCGGTGTAACGACATATTCAGCGACCCATCGCAGTTTGCTACGGAAGTGATGTTCTGTTGCCGCCATCTTGCTACACCCCACACTCACTTGTCCACAGTAAGGATACACTAAGAAGGGGGAAAGCGGACATTTGGTTACACCCACTGGAGTTTTGCATTTTAGACGTATTTATAACAGAAAAATTAGTTTCTATAGTGAAATACAGGACTTAGAGCTCCGTCTGACTGCTTAGATGTTGAATTTTAAAAGCAGCGAACTTCTGTCAGATTGGCAAACATGTGAGATGAGCAGAGTTGCCAATGCTTTTAAAATTCAAGATCTAAGGAGTCAGACGGAGTTGTAAGTCCTGTATTTCACTATATAAAATGACTTTACTGTTATAAATACGTGTCAAATTCAAAACTCCGGTGGGTGTAACAAGATGTCCGCTTTCTCCCTTCTTAGTGTATCCTTACTGTGGGCGAGTGTGGGGTGTAGCAAGATGGCGGCAACAGAACGTCACTTCTGCAGCAAACTGTGATGGGTCGACGAGTATGTCGTTACACCAGCAGTGCAGCCTTGCAGCTTCACAGCCAATTCCCTACTGCACATGTGCGAGGCGCGCTATGCTCTCTTCCTGGTTCGGCAGAAGGGGAAGGAAGAGGGGGGCCGTAATCCTGACATACCTCACCAAGGCGAGGTCCGACGGAAGTGGGGACGGGTTCCTATCAAACCCCCCCCGAAAGGTGCCAAATGTGGCACCGGAGGGGGAGGAGGAGAGAGATAAGTGGAAGTTCCACTTTTGGGTGAAAATCCACTTTAAGGCTGGGTTCACACTGCTGCGGGGGGAGATCCGGATGTGATTCGCACCGCACTGCAGTGCAAATCACATCCGATCTCCGTAGCGATGCGAGTTCAGCCATACAGATAGTATGGCTGAATTCGCATCGCTCCCGCAGCAAACTCGCACGGGACCCTTTTTTTGGTCCGCAGCAGAATCGGATCGCATGGGTGTTCACACCATGCGATCCGATTCCTGTGCGAGTCTGCAGATCGCACTGCGATATGCGGACGGATCTGGGGGTGTCATTAACATTTCATTGACACTCCCAGCCGTTCGCATAGGGCAGTGTGAACTGCCGGCGGGAGTCATGCGATGCGGGAAAACGCAGCGGATTCGCGGCGTTCCCGCATCGCTGTGGTGTGAACCCAGCCTAAAGCGGGATTCCACTCTTTTTTTTCTTACCTGTGTTACAGGTGGGCAACTGCTACCTTCGCTTAGCATCCACGTCCGGCGTTTTTTTGACCCCCGGTGCGACGATTCTTTTCCTCGGGATGACTTTTAAAAAAGTGCTCTGGCGTTTTCCATTTTAAGTGTGGGCGTCTGAAGCCCACAGGCATTTACTTCCTGTATATCGATGACGCTCGGCTCCCAGCATGCTCCGCTCCATCTCGCGCATGCTCAGTGTGCAATAGTGGTAATGGCAGATACAGCTGCCTGCCCACTTTAAAAATGGCAAATTCGGACACGCCCTCGTCACGTGACCGGCGTCCTAACGAAATCTCACGAGATTTCGCAATTTCATTGTCCCCCCATGGATTCTTGGGAAATAGCTTAGAAATTTCCCAGGGACCATTGCGAGGACGATAACCACGCCTACTCCCACGGGAGGACAACCCGGAAGTCAGCAGAAACATCTGAAATAAAAGGTAAGTAAAGAATATTTATTTTTTTCAGGGCTCATTTAGGTAAGTATTCTATCTTGTGATTTTAATAATATGAAGTTTAATTTTTAGGTACCAAACCGCTTTAAGGCAGAATATAATAAATAGTATTTGACTTTCCAACCATTTCAAACATTGACAATGCCCCAAAGTGGTACATGGCAGAAATGTCATGGCCATGCTGCTGTAACACAATGATACTACCCTTAAATGACTATTCTGTATATTTTACAACAATGATACACTACTAGTAATTGGATGTTAAAGCTAAACTCCAGTAAAATCTAAAAACACATTAATGCAGGTATGTGTTTATTAATTAACCACTTCCTGTCCACCCTATAGCAGTTTTACTGCTACAGGGTGGCAGCTGTGTGCCAGATCATGTGTGTGTATATCTCTCTCTATATAGTATATATATATACATCTCTCTCTCTCTATATATATATATATCTATATATATAGATATATATATATATATATATATATTATTATTCTTGCTAACGCCTCCAAATAAAGCAAGAATAAGGCAGGGTGGAGGGTAGGAAGGCCCTAGAAATCCATCAAAAATATGGTTTAAATGCCAGTGCTGTATTAAGCCCGGGGGGGGGGGGGGGGGGGTGTCAAAGTTTCTTGTTGGTTATAAATCCATTTTGTTTCCTGTTTCAGAATTTGTTTGTCAAAGTCACCTCCCCGTGAGTTCTGGAAAATGCGTTTCAGGACAAGAAAGGTTATCACAGGCGGATCGAAGTTGTGCTGAAGTCCCACATGTTTACATATAGGTGTGTATAGTAAACCCACGTCTATATATTATAGATGGTCTCGTATACGTCGACTAAATTTGCACTTTGTCTTTCCTATATAGAAAGCACCGCACCTAAAGAGTGCTATATATACCAGACCTACTGATTTTACAATCAGCATAGGCTCTAGATATTAACATGCCCCGTCTTGGGAGTGGGAACATATGACCCTCCCTCACCCAGGGGCACTGGTCACAGCTCCCACATCCGTAAGTACGTACAACTCCCACAGCTCCTTCTAACAAAACTTCAGATGTATAGTTACTGTGAACCAGACTATCCCTGACTGATCGGTCTTGTCTGAAAACCAACTCTGGTCTGTCGGATACCTATTTAGAAAAAACACTATCCTCGGACAGGAAATGCCAATTGCGTGCCAATATGGCTTGAAATTGGTCCTGCTGGGTACTGAACTTGGTAATTACTTTAGTAGTACTTTGGACAGGTTCCTCTCTTGAGTTTGAGTTAGCACGTTGATATAATAGTTTTAACACCTTTTTGCTATATCCTCTCTGTAGGAGACGACAAAAAAGGGCCTTAGCCTCAATCTCAAAGTCCTCCTCCCTGGCACAGTTCCTCCTCAGCCTAAGATGTTGGCCAAGGTGACGCTCCTTACCAGGGAGCGAGGATGAGAGCTATTAAAATGCAAAATGGTGTTGCCCGCTGTATCAACCCTTCCGGATTGAGGAATGTCCTCAAATCAAGGAATGGAATGCTTTTGTGTCAAACTGCATAGTGAACTTTAAGTTATATACATTCTTGGAGATAAACAGCATAAAGTCCTGGAATTCCACTAAGGAACCTGTCCATACCATAAGCACGTCATTGATATACCGACGCCATAATATTATGTGGCGAAGGTGCAACGATGCTGCCTCACTGGCAAAAAGCAAAATTAATAATATGTAATAACACATTAATAAATATTAATTAACCTCTAACCTTAAAGACATATGAAATACATTATTATTATAATAATAATTAATAATAATAATAATAATAAAGTAACGAACACCCAAACTCAAAACAAAAAATACATTATTATTAATAATAATATTAATAATAATAATTTATTTTGTGTTAGGGTGTTTATTTATTATTATTTTATTTTTTAAGCGGTAAGGACTAAATTTAAGAGTTCATTATTTTTTTTTACTTAGCATTCATTTATTGCATTCATTTATTTAATATTTATGATTTTTATTTGTGTATTTATTTTACATTTATTTATTCATTTATTATTATTCATATAATAATAAATAAAATAAAAATAAATAAAATAATAATAATAAATAACCCTAATCCCAACTCCTAACCCTAAGCTAAACTGAACTCGAACCCCTTACCCTAATGAAAAAACATTATAATAAATTAATAATTATAAAAGAAGAAATAAAAGCTAATGGAAAAGCTAAAAAAAAGCTGAAATACCTAGCAACAAATGATGCAACAGATAATAGTTTTCTCTGTTGGCTAGTAAAAAAACGCCAAAGCCCAAAAACGCGGCATAAAAACGCTGTGCCAAAAACACAAGAAAAAAAGCCGGAAAATCGCTCAAAGACACTCAAGTGTGAATGCAGCTTCAGTGTCACTGGTCCCTAAAAAGTGTCAGTGTCAGAATGTTCTCCGCTATAACCCAGTCCCACTCTAAGTCGCTGATCACTGCCATTACTAGTAAAAAAATCAATAAATAAAAATACCCCATAGATTTTAGATTCTATAACTTTTACGCAAACCATCGAGTATACACTTATTGGTATTTTTTTAGTTTAGTTTACAAAAAACATGTAGCAAAATACATATTGGCGTAAACTGAAGAAGAAATCAGATTTTACATTTTTTTTATTGGATATGTTTTATAGCAGAAAAAGATAAATAAATAAATAAATATATATATATATATATATATATATATATATATATATATATATATATATATATATATATATATATATATATATAGTGGTTAATCATTCAATGAAGGTAATGAAAAACATTTGAATAGGTATCAGAATTCTGTAATCCCTGGTACAGCAGCACTCAGACTGATAGAAGGAAGGGCACCATCCACTTGGCTGTCATATGTGGCAAGGCTGGGAATTTGGTAAATACTCTGCATTTGGATGTTTTTATTTTTTCAAATATGATTTTATTAACGCCCAATATGGGCAAGGCACTGCAATACAAAACATATCACATCTTAATAACAACAACAAAATATTGGAGAGAAGGGGAAGAAACAAGATCACAGAGGTGTATCAATTTACATTTACGTTATAAACTTTGAACATTTCTTTTTTTTTTTATTCTGTATTTAAAATTTTCACTTATGTTGAATACAAAACATAACCAAGTATTAAAAGAAAACTATAGGACCAAAATACATTCATGCCCTTCAATTTTTCACATTATCCTAGTTTTCTTTCTTTACTTCTCAAATTCTTCTAAAATATCTCGCCCCCCTCTCCCCGCCCCTACAGACCCATTACCTCGCTAAAGATCCTAGATTATCTAAAGATTTTACAGTATTTCCATTTCACATGGAATCTCTTTCTTTCCCTCTCTTCCTCCATTCCCAGCCCTTCAATACTATATATTTCCTCTACTTTTCCTAACCATTCCTTTACTTTGGGTGCTTCTATTTCTTTCCATTTTCTCGGAATCAGACTCTTTGCCGCATTTATTAATGAGCTTGTAAGGGAATTCCTATACTCCTTAATTGGGGTGTCTACTGCATGGAATAGGCATAACCATGAGTTTTCTGGTAAATGTATTTTAGCTATTACTTCTATATATCTTATTATTTCTCCCCAAAATTCTTTAATCTTGGGACAGTCCCACCATATATGGGCCAAACTTCCCGTTTGTCCACAATTCCTCCAACATTTCCCAGATTGTCCCTCCTGGTACTTTGCCATTATATCTGGGGTCCTATACCATCTTACATAAATTTTATAATTTGTTTCTATCATCTTACTGTTTTCCGTGGATCTGTGAACCATCTTCAATATTTTTTCTATATTTTGGTTTTCACCCCGTGCTCCTAAGTCTTCTTCCCATTTTTTAATGAAAATTGGTACCTCCGCTTCACATTCCCGTCTCAAGACCTTATAAAACTGGGCAATGCCTGCCCTTGGGGTTTTCCCCTCACATATCCGCTCCAAAGCAGTCAGATTTTCTCCATCTCTAAGCGGTTGTGGTAGTCTTGAGACGAAATGTCTAAGCTGCAGGTATCGCCACTCATTCAGATCCATCCAATCATTTTCTTTCTGTAATATTGCTAGTGTTTTCAATTTCCCCTCTTTAATTATGTGTCGTAATTGCATATTATCTTGTTTTATCCATTTCCCTCCTATTGTACTTTTACCAGGTGAAAAAAAATCATTGTCTTTTAAGTATATTAAAGGGGAATTATATTTCCACTTGTTATGTTTGTGTATTCCCTCCCATACTCTAAACACATTTTTTGTGAACAAAGGTGTTGTCTCCCCTAGTGATCTATATTTTAAAGGAGTCCAAATTTCTCTACATAAATTTGTGCCTGATAGACTATGTTCTATTTTTCCCCATCTTTTTTTACTTTCTAATTTTGCCCATTCCGCCACCCGTGTTAACACTGCTGCTTCGTAATATTTTTTAAAGTCTGGGACATTCAGACCTCCCTCATCTTTTCCCTTTTGCAAAGTCTTCAGTGGGGTTCTAGGTTTCTTGTTGTTCCAGATACATTTAGAAATTAAAGAATTTATCATTTTAAAATATAAGGGGGGGATATATATTGGTAATAGCTGAAATTTATATAGAATTTTAGGTTGAATAATCATTTTTAAGGCATTAATTCTTTCCAACCATGACAGGGGCTTTGTTCTCATTCTCCTTATTTCTTCTCTCAATTCTTCTAAAAGGGGGGATATAGTTTATTTGATATATTTTTTCTATTGATGCGGTCAGTTTAATCCCTAAATATTTTATTTCTTTCTGCCATAGAAATGGTAATTCTCTCTTAATGTCTAATTCTTCTCTCAAATTTATATTTACGTTTAAGATTTCTGACTTGCTTGGGTTCATTTTAAAGTTAGATAATTCCCCGTACTTCTGTAAGGCCTTTAACAAGTTTGGCATGGAAATTCGTGGGCTAGATACATAAAACAGAATATCATCCGCGAATGCGGCTGTCTTATGCATTTCCCCCTCTATCTCAACCCCCTTTATATCTGGGTTTCTCCTTACCGTCTCCAGGAGTTGCTCCAATGCCAGAACGAACAATAGGGGAGACAGCGCAACTTTGAACATTTCTTACTTGGCGTTCAATGATAAAACTTTTAAACATTGTGCAGTTCTCCTTTTAATGGGAGCTGAAAGGTTCCCACATTTCCTCTTTCATTCTTTCTTGCTCTCCATTTTCGTTCTTAAACTTATGAATGTATTAGAAAACATAGAAAATAAGTTACAATTAGAAAAGGGAAGGGAAGGGAAGGACTGGAGAGGGAGCAGGAGGGAGAGTTGGTGGGACAGAGCTTAATAGAACCCTGGTTGATTCAGGATGGTTTCCATGTTTGGACTTATTCTATTGGGAAGCTCTAAGGCCCCTTTCACACTGTTGGACCGTTCAGGTCCGCCTGTCAGTTTTGACGGTGGACCTGAATGGGCGCTCCATGCTGGTCTATGAAGCGACGGAAGTCAGCGGTAAAATGTCCCCTGACATCCGATCCGCTAAAAGCAGACGGATGGCCCTACGTCTGGATCTGTCACTATCAGATCGGGTTAGAGCTGATGAAAACGGACATGCTGTCCGTTTTCATCTGATCTGTCCATAGAAACCAGCGGCGCTCGACAAGCCCCTCCCCGCTCAGTGAGCAGAGAGGGACTTGTCATCTACTGGCTCAGCGGAGATTAAAGGAGAGATCTCCCACTGAGCTGGCGGACAGAGGCAGACTCCGAGGCAGCGGATGCGCCTCGTGGGAATGAAGCCTAAGGGCTATTCCTTCCGAGGAAAAGATACATTGTTTCCATATCGCCCATGTCTTAGTGTGTTTTTCCTGTTGGTGTTTTGCAGTGAGCACCAAATCTTCAGTTTTACTGATATCTTCCGCTTCTTGGAGCCAGTGTGCCACCGTAGGTGGTGACTGCTGTTTCCAACAAAGTGGGATACAGGCCTTTGCAGCATTTAACAGGTGATGTATAATTGATTTTCTGTATGAATTTGTTGGTATGTTAGAGACATGTAATAAAAAGAAGGCCAGATCATTCTGGACCGTGCATTCCCTGAATTTCTAAATTGTTGTTCTGATGGTGCACGAGAATGAAGACAATTTTGGACTCGACCAAAACACATGCAGTAGCGTACCTCTGTCGCCCCGGCACCTCCAACAAAGGTCGGAAGTACTCGGGTAATAGATATGTAAGGCCTGTGGGGTGTAGTACCATCTTGTTAAGAGCTTCTAACTGGCCTCTATTACTTTGGTACAGATAGAGGATTTTAAAGCGAATCTGATGATACATTGTACCTTTTCAAGGGAACAGATTCAATCTAGATCTCTTTCCCATTTATTAATACAATTCAAGGTGGTGTCTCCCGTAGGAGAGGTCAGGAGGTTATACATTGACTATAGGACCTTTGGAAAACTATCCTCTGTCATGCAAACGTCATTAGTGATGTATTAAAATGGTGCGGATCAGGTATCAACGTGAGGAAGTGTCTCAGTTGGAGGGTAGACCAAAAAGGTAGCCTGTAGGGACCTGTGTCGCTTCTTAATGTCTCTAATGAGGCCCATTCTCCATTCACCAGAAAATGTGCATTTGTGCGATTAGCTGCACGCATTATATCTCCGACTAGGGAGTCTAGTCCGGGAGGGAACTGTGGGTTACCAATAATAGGGAACAGCGGTGAGTCAGGTGTGGATAATGAGTGTTTGAAGCGCGAGCCTATGCAGAGTGTTGTGCCTAATATTGGGTGTTTCTTCAGTCCTGATGGCAAGTGGTCATAGCAGCAGATCACTCCTGTTAGTAGTACTCGTGTTTGTCCCTGTTCTAGCCGTGTCCACACATTTGGATGTTTAGCTGGAGTTTAACATTTAAACATTTTCCCTTTTACTGTAATAATGGGACTTTAACCACTTGCCTACCAGGCACTTACACCCCCTTCCTGCCCAAGCCATTTTTCAGCTTCCAGCGCTGTTGTACTTTGAATGACAATTGCGCAGTGGTGGTATTTAATCACTGCTGGGTTTTTTATTTTTTACAAAAAAAAAAAAAAGACCAAAAATGTTTCTGTCTGTACATTTTGTAACTAAGTAATTTTTCGCTGATGTGTGCTGATGAGGCGGCACTGATTAGGTGGCACTGATGAGGAGGCGCTAATATGCCGCACGTATGGGCACTGATGGGTGGCATGGATGAACACTGATAGGCGGCACTGATGGCCACCGTTAGGTGGCACTGATGGGCACTAATTGTCGGCACTGGTGGGAACTGATAGGTAGCACGGATAGGCGGTACTGATGGTCACTGATGGGCATTGATGGGTGGCACTGATGGGCGACACTGATGGGCATTACTGATGGGCATTGATTCACAGCACTGATGGGCATTGATGGACAGCACTGATAGGTGGCATTGATTGCCAGCACTGACTGGCATCGCCAATGGGCACTGATTGGTGGCACTTGTGGGCAGTGGTGGGCACTGACTGCTGCCACTGATAGCTGGCATTGGTGGGCACTGATTGGTGACACCGTGTTGCACTATTGTAATCAGTACCCTGATTACATTTCCACATGTCCCCCTGTGAGGAGATGCCGTTGATCGGCTCTCCTCCCTTCACACTCTGTCAGTGTAAGGTGAGGAGAGCCGATTACCAGCACTCCCTTGTTTAGACGTGACCGGCTGTGATTGGATACAGCCAATCACACGGTCAGAAAGCCGCGGACATGGCTCTTTACAGAGAACGGGGTTGTACCGTGTCCTAGCAACATGGCGCGGCCACGTTCGCCATGCTGTGGGCCCCCGTCATATGACGTCCCAGAACAAGAGCCACACCACCCCGACATCATCTGATGGTGCCGTGGGCAGCAAGCAGTTAAAGGTGTAAATTTAACCTCTAGAGATCCGCGCTATAGCCGAATGACGGCTACAGCGCCGACCTGCTTTGCCGGGACAACGTCTATTGATGTCGTCCCGTGCACGAGCGGCCTGCGTGCCCTCTGTGATCGGCGAGTCTATGAAACTCGCCTGATCACGGATCCGAGCAAGGGGTCAATCCCTACCCCTTACCACGTGATCAGCTGTCAGCCAATGACAGCTGATCATGTGACAAAACAGAGCCGGTAATCGGCTATTTTTCCTCCTCGTGTCAACAGCACGAGGAGAAAACAAAAAAGCCGATCACCGGTGGCCGTGATCGGGACATCAGTCCCGATCACGGCCAGCGTATCAGTGTCCACCTGCCCCCTGACAGTGCCACCTATAGAATAAAAAAGTGCCTCCCATCAGTGCCACCCATTAGTGCCCACAGTGCCACCCATTAGTGGCCACAGTGCCACCTATCAGTGCCCACAGTGCCACCTATCAGTGCCCACAATCTGCCGCAAAAACAGTGCTGCACCTCAGTGCCACATATCCGTGCCCATCAGTGTCATCTATCAGTGCCCAGCAGTGCCGCCCATCAGTGCCCAGCAGTGCCGCCCATCAGTGCCCAGCAGTGCCACCTATCAGTACCACCTATCGGTGGCCACCTATCAGTGTCCATCAGTCCCATCTATCAGTGGTACCCATCAGTGCCCATCCGTGCCACCCATCCGTGCCATCTTATCTGTGCCCATCTTTGCCCATCAGTGCTGCCTTATCTGTGCCCATCAGTACTGCCTTATCTGTGCCCATCGGTGCCACCTTATCTGTGCTTATTAGTGCCAACTTAACTGTGCCTATCAGTGCCCAACAGTGCAGCCTATCAGTGCTCACCAGCGCCGCCTCATCAGTGCATTTCAATGAAGGAAAAAAATGACCTGTTTGCAAAATTTTATAACAAACTATTAAACATGATTTTTTTTTATTTTTATTTTGCATCTTTTTTTGTTTGTTTAGCAAAAAATAAAACTCCCAGCTGGAATTAAATACCACCAAAAGAAAGCTCTATTTGTGGGAAAAAAATGCTAAAAATTACATTTGGGTACGGTGTTGTAGGACCGCGCAATTGTCATTCAAAGTGCAATCAGCGCTGAAAGCTGAAAATTGGTCTGGGCAGGAGGGGGGTTTAAGTGCCCAGTAAGCAAGTGGTTAAAGTATAACTTTAGGGTAGAGGAAAGGTCCCTCTCCTCCATGTCTGGAGGACATGGCGTCCATGCTTGCCAAAAAGAATGTCAGATTTTGATTCATCTGATTACAGAACAGTTTTCCACTTTGCAACAGACCATTTTTGTCCCAGAGGAGACTGCAGTGTTTCTGGATCATGTTCAGATATGGCTTCTTATTTGCATGACAGAGCAGTACCTCCTATTTTTGGATGGCAAGGCATTCATTGGAAGTATTTCTGAGCCCATGCAGTGATGTCCAATCACAGAATCATGTCTGTTTTTATTGCAGTGCCAGCTGAGGGCCCAAAGATCACGGGCATCCAATATTACGATTCGGCCTTGCTCTTTGCACACAGAGATTTCTCCAGGTTATGATATATTTTAAAGTCTTTGCAATTTTAAATTGAGGAACATTATTCTGAAATTGTTCAACAGATTTTCACAGATTGGTGAACCTCTTCCCTTCTCTACTTTTGAGACACACTAACCTTGTGTCCTTTTTACACCCCATAATGCTACTGACCTGTTGCCGATTAACCTAATCACTTGCAAAATGTTCTTCCAGCTCATCCTTGTTAGTGCCACTTACTTTGCCAGCTTTTTACCATTTTGTTAGGTAGATTTTACACAGCATCCCAACTTTTTTGGTATTAAGGTTGTATTGTCTGTTTCCTGTAAGTTATAGTGTGCGTTATTATAGGTTATGTGGGGGTTAAACTGGTGGTGAGGAGGCGACACTATAACGCCTCACTGCTTGGGGACAAACACCCTCAGAATGGGGATCCACAGCAGATTGCTGTTCAGAGGGCTACTGCAAGTGTAAATGAGCCCTAAAGGCAAACGTTTTATCTTTGGCTTTAGTGTGAAAGGGGACTAGAACATCAGAACTTTAGAATACAATATTTATTTAGATAATTCTGGAAAATAGATCAGCTTGATAGTAAACAATATAATCATTATGTTCATAGTTTTTAACCTCCCTGCCGGTATGATTATTTCAGATTTTAGGTGCTGAAAGCGGTACCATTATTTTGCATGAAAATTTGGCATTTTATATTGTAGGCCTGTAATTCTTAGGAATAACACACTTAAATCTGTCCAAACCAGAGTCTAGCAGACATCCCGGGTATGATAAAGTTTAAAAAATGAAATCATAAATTATAATATAATAAATAATTATAAATAATTTTACCAAATAATAATATAATAATAATAAAAATTATTCAATAATGTAATCAAATCAAAAACACTGAAATTTGCTCAGTTGCAGAATTGTCACTGTCATTACTTTTCAGTATTTGATGACGGATCTCCCCCACAAATCGCTGTCGCTCAATTCTGCGAGTGATTCCAATTTATTATCGCTGTTTTCTAGCTGTTGCTATGGACAATCTCCAGTTTCCAGGCATAAAGAACAGTATTTATATTATAAAACTGCATGCAGGACACTGGACAGAACACTAGGGACAAAAGGGATGTGAAATAATTACATACAGCAATGCAATCTGTAAGATTACATTATACTGTATGTAATGTGTGTGTTTCACTTTTTGAATTTGGCGCCGTTCTCCATCCCCGTGCGTCGCAACGCTCGCAGGGAACGGAGCTTGGCTCTGTGATAGATCGAGCGGAGGACGGCTCGCTTGTACAGCGGGGGGACATCACTGGATCCAGGGGATAAGGTAAGTAAGCTCTCCCTGGATTCAGTGATGCGGTCCCGAGCCTGGCTCGGGGTTACCGCTAATGGTACAAAATTTTCACCCCGAGCCATACTCGGAAATACCACCAGGGGGGTTAATGTTTAATTTCTAACTATAGTTTGTAATTATATTACATTATATATGGGGGAAGCCATGTTTGTTCATTACATATGTGGAGTCTGATTCTTGCTTTGTAGTGCTACACATCGGTTGTGCTTTAAGGCTCCTTGGAATCTGCTTTGTGAGACCCCAAGTCGCAGGACATGTAAAATTCAATGTATTTCTATGAGAGCTGTTCTTACAGCGTTTCCCCAAAAATAAGACCGGGTCTTATACAAATTTTGGCTACAAAAAACACGCTAGGGCTTATTTTCAGGGGATGTCTTATTTATTTACGGTATGTACAAAACAGTTCCTCCCCTTGTCAGCTCAGGAGTTAGCATTGTAAAATTCTGTAGTCACAAAAAATAAGCCTTAGTTAAAGACTTTGTAAAAACATGTAATCTGTTCTGTAAAACTATTACATAATGTGCAGTGTCTCCCCTAGTGTAACTTTATTGTGGAAAACACCTTATTTACAACGCCACGTGATCCACTGGAGCTCTTCTTCCCCGCTCCAAATATTGCAGAGGGAGGGGCCGAGATCCGGGCTCTGGGCACTATAGAGGGAGGGGCCAAGATCTCCGCCGATGTCAGCCCTGTTCTGATCACTGCAGAGGGAGGGGCCGCTGACACATGGTGCTGTAAATAAGGTATTTTCCACAAGGAGACACACTGCACATTATATATTCTTTTTACAGAACAGATTATGTGTTTTTACTAGGGCTTGTTTTCGGGATAGGGCTTATATTGCAGCCAACTCAGAACCTCACGCTAGGTCTTATTTTTCAGGGTAAAGATTATTTTCGGGGGAAACGGGGTACGGACACCACAGAAGTGGCTGCAACTTCAGGAAAGGTTCCTGCACTACTTTTGTCTGACTTTTGATGGGACTTTGGTCCAGAGAATGTAAAGTCAGGTCAGAGTTCACCAAAAGTCGCACTGGAAATCGTGATACTTTGGAGACGTGACATACAAACAATTATTGCGCCTTTCTATAAAATAAAACTGAATCAAGGAAAAAGCAGCTACACAGAATGTGACAAAAATTCAAATCAGTAATAGTGGTGAATATGTAGCGCTAAACCAAACATATAAACAGGGCAAACTTGTGAGTGAGATTAATCAAACAAAAAGTACCTGAGAAAACGTCCATGTAGAGGTAAATGAAACACCAAATGTCCATCTAGACATGTAGGTGAATACACAGGATGTCGCACAGCCCCGAGAGTCATCAAACTGTAGGTGTCTTCAAAATAAACGTCAAGGTTCATATACGTTTACCAGAGATGTTGGACTCGACTATCATAAGACAACGAGTCAATCGAGCATGAATGCACCCATGGGACAGGTCCACGGTGACTGTATATCCAATGTCAGGAAATTCCCGGATTGGCCTTACTCCAACTTCACATGGTATCGACCATGGATATAATGGATACTGCAGGTGGTACCAGGACAGGAACTCCAGTGATGGCAAATGAATGACCAAAATCAACCCTAACGAGGGTTCTGGAACCAAATAGTGAAGCTAAGCAGCACTTGCATCAGGACACATAAAAAAGAAAAAAAGGGATGGCTTTTAATAGGTAAAAACGTATAAAAACAATCACACGTGATAAAAGCAATATGGGGAATAGAGTACCTCGCCCCATGGGGGGGTGCTTTGTTTATGAGGACAAGGGCCTCTTCCCGACAACCCTGGCCGTTGGTTGTCTGGGTCTGTGGGCAGGGGGCTTATCAGAATCCGGGAGCCCCCTTTAATAAGGATGCCCCCAGATTCCGGCCCCCTACCCTATGTGAATGAGTATAGGGCACTTTGTACCCCTACCCATTCACCTGGGGGAAAAAAGTGTACATAAAAAAAACACAACACAGGTTTTTAAAATACTCTATTAGACAGCTCCGGGGGTTTTCTCTTCTTCCGTCTTCGGGGGTCTTCTTGCCGGACTCCTCCGCTATCTTCTGTTGGCTCTTTTACTAGTGGAGGAGCCTGGCTTTCTCCTTTGTCGCCGCCGCCATCCAGGGGTCTTCTTCTGACTTTGGGAGTCCCAGCATCCTGGAGGATGCTGGCACTGTGACATCATAAGGGGTGGGGTCATCATGTGACATCACCCGGTGACCCTGCTTCTTGTGCCTGTGTAAGTTGCCGCACAACGCGTCCCTGCCATTAAGGCTGGAGAAAGCGTTGTGTCAACATCCCAACCATGACACTACCTGCCTGGAGTTTGCATGTTCTCCCTGTGCCTGCGTGGGTTTCCTTCGGGTACTCCGGTTTCCTCCCACACTCCAAAGACATGCAGGTAGGTTAATTGGCTTCTGTCCAAAATTGGCCCTACTATATGAATGGGGACCTTGGAATGTGGGCTCCTTGAGGGTAGGGGCCTATGTGAGTGTGCAATGTACATGGATAGGGACAATTGTAGACACTCCCTCAGGTTGAACTGGATGGACTGGTGTCTTTATTCAACCTTACTAACTATGAAACTATGAAGAAGGAAGAAGAAGCAGAAGGCGGCAGCGACAGAAGACCGGGCTAACGCTAGTAAAAGAGCTGGAAGAAGAAAGCGGAGGCCCGGCAAGAAGAACCGAAGAGCGGGTAAAGCAGGTCCGCTCGTTTGGAAAGTCCAGCGGACTTCCGCTGCAAGGTCCGGCGGGTTGTTCCGCCGGATAGTCCGATCGTGTGTATGTGGCATAACACTCCCCTTCCCCCAGATTAACCATTCTGCTGTCCAAAAGTGTCTCTGTTGCTCCTTCATCCAGAGTGGGCTCATTCTAATACAGGAGGTGTATTACTGGTCAGATCACCAGGTGAAAACAGAGAGGGAAAAGCCTAAAAAGGAAAAACAAATGTCACCGCCACATCTAAAGATTGGTAAACTGCAATGTATTATTTTGGGGTTTAATACCGCTTTAATATGATTTTGTAAAAACAAGAAAGTCATAAAAAGGACTCTAATGTAAATGCTAAAATATGAACTCAATGGAGATACAGTATGTTTTCCTTTGTTGGACAATTCGGTGAAATGTACAAACACTTTGTTCTGGTCTTCTTAGCTCGTTAAATCAACATAGAATTATAGCACTGACCTTTACCCGCACTTTGCACTATCGGGTAAGCAAGCTGGTGTTTCAACATTTTTCAGCGGCTTAACTCCAAACAGAAACCATTTAAAGAGGAAGCAAACCCTGATGGGTTTACTTCCTCTTTGATTCCCTGCAAAGGTAAAGCATAATGGACTACTATGCATCACTTACCTGACACAGGAGCCAGCGAAGTCACTGCTGTCCCCTGTAGTTCAGAGCGTCCATCTTCTTGGTGGGTCTCGCTGCTCCGGCGCTGTGATTCGCCGGAGCAGCGATGACGTCACTCCTGCGCATGCACACGGGAGCCGACACTCGCGGCATATCCCCGCGATCTGCGGCTTACCCAGTGCGCCTGCACGCAGCTGTCTACGGCGCATGCGCTGTAGACAGAGGTGGCTGTCTTCAGGTAAATATCTCCTAAACCGTATAGGGCCAGTTTAGGTTTTGCTTCATCCACATGTGCTGATAGTAAGAAAGATCATCTAGAGTGCACATAGGAGGGGTGACACAATAGTATTTTTTACCTGTAGCAGAGAAAGTGTTGTCACTCTCCATGTAGCTGGACATAGTTATTAATAATTTAGCAGTGGTTACAAACCATCACATATACCCAGTGAAGTGACTATTCTCGGGTGGTAGACAGAGATGAAACAAATTCTCTTACATAAGTTGTACCTGTTTATCTGCAGTTTTCCCTTCCCTACAGTCATTCAGAGTCCAGAATTTATAAAGCTTGCGTGAGCTATCAGCAAGAAAGGGGTCAGAGAGCTGAAATTACACACTGCCGAGCTTAGTGTGGACAGCTCTGAGAGCTGATTGGAGGGAAGAGACAGAGCCAGGGCCGCTGATAAGCCAGTGTTGTACCAGCCCTGTTGTCCTCAGCAGTGGGGCCTGGGCAGCATCACAGACAGTCAGTGCAGAATTAAAGAAAAAAAACAGCCTTTCTAAATCACACCCCCACTCAGTCGCTCCTACTAGCTTGGGGGGGGGGGGGTGTATTTTTGATATTTTCTGGGATCCTCTCTGAGGATGTGCTGGTGGGACTGGAGGGACTTTTTCAGTTTTTGGCGCATGTCTATTTTGTGCTTGCTCCACATTTCCTGGTGGCTCAAGTCCTGGGGGCCTGCTGCTGCAGCCGCCTATTTCCTTCCCTGGCGGTGTGATCTTCCCCTGCTCAGCTTTGAGTCAGGCCTGAGACAGAGAGAGAGAGGCTATGAGGCGAATGGCGGTGGTAGGCAGAGGTAGCTGACAGGGTCCAGGAGTAGCACAGGGGTGCTTGAGTCTGCACATATTTACTATGGATGATGGTGTGATGATTATACTGCATTGCACATGAGTCTGCACATGTTTAGGCCGGGTTCACATATGTGCGTCCGCGTTTTTCAGCTTTTCTGTTCAATGGTTCTTAACCGGACCCAAAAACGCACAGGACATTTTTGGGAACCGCACCGCGACCGCTCCGGACATGGCATGGTGTGGTGATACTGCATTGCACTGCACATATTTACTATGGATGGCATGGTGTGCGAGATGATTATACTGCATTGCACTGCACATATCTGCTATGGATGGTGTGGTGATTATACTGCATTGCACTGCACATATTTACTATGGCTGGCATGGTGTGGTGAATATACTGCATTGCACTGTGCGTATTTACTATGGATGGTGTGGTGATTATACTGCATTGCACTGTGCATATTTACTATGGATGGCATGGTGTGGTGATATAACACACAGGCAGCGCAGCAGTCAGCGTGTTCTTTTCATGGCTGTTGGGTGCTTATTTTGTTATTGGTCATAAGTTAACAAGTTCAGCACCCAACAGCTATGTCCATAGCTCCCGACTGTCCCTGATTTGGAGCAATGTCCCTCTGTCCCTCTTTCCTCCTCAGTTGTCCCTAATTTTGGTCTGATCTATATAATTGTATACAAAATGCACTTTTTATTTTTCAAATAGTGTAACCCAGTGCTAAACCTTTCATCCAATTTTCTAAATTGCTGCATTTGTACATTTCAAAAGCCAGTATAAAGCAATAATAGTGGTTAGGCGTGGCATGGGGTGTGTCCTATGCCTACATGCTTTTGTTAATAGGTGTCCCTCATTCCCATCTCAGAAAGTTGGGAGGTATGGCTATGTCATGTAACACACTGTGACAGTGCCAGCCATGATAGAGTGCCTGCTGCCTGTGTATTATCATAATGCTGATGATCTTAAAGAGGAGCTGCACCTTTAAAAAAAAATATTAAAAGCCAGCAGCTACAAATATTGCAGCTGCTGACTTTTAATAAATTGACACTTACCTGTTCCAGGGTCCAGCGATGTCGGCGGCAGATGACGAGCAATCGCTTGTCTCTCCGCTGCCCCCGCCGCCATCCTCTGTCAGGGAATCGGGAAGTGAAGCATTGCGGCTTCACTGCCCGGTTCCCTATTGCACATGCACGAGTCACGCTGCGCGTCTTCACTGGTCCCTGCTGTGTCCTGGGAACTGTGTGTTTCCCAGAACCCAAGGGGGGGGGGAGTGGTTGGCATCTGCGGCTAGCTTGTCCCGGAAGTGGGTGCAGATACCTGGATTATCCAGATATCTGCACCCCCCTGAAAGGTTCCAATTGTGGCACCGGAGGGGTGAATGGATCAGATGAGCAGAACTTCCACTTCAGGGTGGAGGTCCGCTTTAACCTGCCTGTGTTGCAGTTCATTATCAAGGCTTCCTTCACATGGGGCGGAATCCGCTTGATCAGCAGGGGATCTGTCCACTCAGCTTATGCAGAGCGAACACGGACACAACGCACTCTGCTCTAAGGATGTTTCAAGGTGGGGTCTGGGGAGAGGCCAGGGGTGGAATCACTCGCAGAATTGAGCGATAGCGATTTGTGGGGAGATCCATCATCAAATATTGAAAAGTTATGACAGTGACAATTCTGCAACTGAGCAAATTTTGTGCTTTTTTTTTATTTGATTACATTATTGAATAATTTTTATTATTGTTATATTATTATTTGGTATAATTATTTATAGTTATTTATTATATTATAATTTATGATTTCATTTTTCAAACTTTATCATACCCGGGATGTCTGCTAGACTCTGGTTTGGACAGATTTAAGTGAGTTATTCATAAGAATTACAGGACTACAATATAAAACGCCAAATTTTCATGCAAAATAATGGTACCGCTTTCAGCACCTAAAATCTGAAATAATCGTATCGCCAGGGAGGTTAATTGAAAAAAGTGCACATTATAGAGCAGGCGTCACTAAATGGTGGACCACAGTCCGGTTCCGGCCCCAGTAACCATCCTACCTGGACTGCAGCCTCGCCAAATAGTTGACTGTGTGTTCTCTCCCTGCCATCAGCTCGCCTGCCTGCCGCTATGTTCACAGCATGGCAGGTGTGACAGGTCTGTCCCTTCCATAATATTGCTGCACTCCCCCCTTCCTCCTCCTCTAACCAGACTGCCTGTCTTATTCACACAAGGTGCGAAGCCCAGCCACTCTGGACAAACGGCGGGACTTTTCAAGTTAAGTGGTTGATTGGTTGCTAGGCAGCGGGGCGGTCCCAGCAATCAATCACCCTCCTTAAACGTGAAAAGTCCCGCCCTTTGTCCTGGGCTGTTGTGCTTTCTGTCTTGTGTGAATAAGGTTGGGCTCTGTGGGGAGGGGGGAGTGCTGCGCTGTTATGAAAAGGACAGGAGTCTAATATCAAGAAAGGAATGTGATGAGGGGCTGTGATTTGGGGGGTCTGTGATTGGGGGGTCTGTAATTGGGGTGTTCTGTGATGGGTCAGTCTGTGATGGGGGTTCTGTAATGGGAGGTTTGGTGATGGGCCCGTCTGAAGGGGGGTTATGTGATAGAGGGTTTTGTAATGGGGGGGTTTGTGATGGATTGGTCTGTAATGGGGGGTTTTGTGATGGGGGTTTTGTGATGGGTCGGTCTGTGATGGGGGGTTCTGTGATGGGGGGTTTGTGATGGAGGGGTTTTGTATTGGGGGGTTTTGTGATTGGGAGTTCTGTGATGGGGGGTTCTGTGATGGTGGGTTTGTGATGGGTCAGTCTGTGATGGGGGGGTTTGTGATGGGGGGTATTGTGATGGGGGGTTTTGTGATGGATTCATCTGTAATGGGGGATTTGTGAAGGATTGGTCTGTAATGGGGGGTTCTGTGATGGGAGGTTTGTAAGGGGGATGTTTTGTGATGGGGGGTTTTGTGATGGGTCAGTCTGTGATGGGGGGTTCTGTGATGGGGGGTTTGTGATGGAGGGGTTTTGTATTGGGGGGTTTTGTGATTGTGAGTTCTGTGATGGGGGGTTCTGTGATGGTGGGTTTGTGATAGGGGGTTTTGTGATGGGTCAGTCTGTGATGGGGGGTATTGTGATGGGGGGTTTTGTGATGGGGGGTTTTGTGATGGATTGGTCTGTAATGGGGGATTTGTGAAGGATTGGTCTGTAATGGTGGGTTCTGTGATGGGAGGTTTGTAATGGGGAGGTTTTGTGATGGATCAGTCTGTGATGGGGGGTTTTGTGATGGGTCGTTCTGTTTTGTGTGGTTTGTAATGGGCGGTTTTGTGATGGGTCGGTCTGCGGTGGGGGGTTTGTGATGGAGGGGTTTTGTGATGGGGGGTTTTGTTATGGGTCAGTCTGTGATGGGGGGTTTTGTGATGGGTCGGTCTGCGATGGGGGGTTTTGTGATGGGTCAGTCTGTGATGGGGGTTCTGTGATGGGTGGTTTGTGATGGGTGGTTTGTGATGGGGGGTTTTGTGATGGGTCAGTCGGTGATGGGGGGGTTCGTGATGGGGGGTTTGTGATGGGTCGCTCTGTGATGGGGGGTTCTGTGATGCATTTACATTCATTCTGAGTGACTCGGCCAAAAACAAATGTTCTTAAGGCAATTTTTTCTTCTGAATAAATGTTCTTTTTTTTTTTTATGGGATAGTAAAATACCACATTACAGCTACTAGATGGATCAGAGAAGCCTAGTAAATGCATATGTCTTTGTAGCAAGAGATGCAATGTAACAATTCTATAACGCTACAGGGAATTAGCAAATAAATGTAACCAATAGTTACGTTTATTTGCTGATGTGACAATGTTATTTATTTTTATTTTTTATTTTTTGCATAATTTCTTTCTGTGTATATAGTTTGGAATATTCAGGGGCTGCCATATTTGTTCATTACAGATGCAGACTGTGCTTCCTGCTTGGTAATGCTGCGAAAAAATGTATTTATTTATAGCTTGTAAATATATATGTTTTGAGAACTGCTACGGTATATTTGTTCATTACAAAAGCAGACTGTGTTCCCTGTCTGGTAATGTGGCCTAATAAGTGTGATGAACTAGTCATAAACTTCAGACAAAATTTAAACATGCCTTCGTGGAAAGTCCCCAGCTAACAGACATGTCAAGACAAGCTTTGACTTGGCCAGTGATTTCTATACAGTGCCTTGCGAAAGTATTCGGCCCCCTTGAACTTTTCAACCTTTTGCCACATTTCAGGCTTCAAACATAAAGATATAAAATTTTAATTTTTTGTGAAGAATCACCAACAAGTGGGACACAATTGTGAAGTGGAACGAAATCTATTGGATTTTTGAAACTTTTTTAACTAATAAAAAAATGAAAAGTGGGGCGTGCAAAATTATTCGGCCCCCTTGCGTTAATACTTTGTAGAGCCACCTTTTGCTGCGATTACAGCTGCAAGTCGCTTGGGGTATGTCTCTATCAGTTTTGCACATCGAGAGACTGAAATTCTTGCCCATTCTTCCTTGCAAAACAGCTCGAGCTCAGTGAGGTTGGACGGAGAGCGTTTGTGAACAGCAGTTTTCAGCTCTTTCCACAGATTCTCGATTGGATTCAGGTCTGGACTTTGACTTGGCCATTCTAACACCTGGATACGTTTATTTGTGAACCATTCCTTTGTAGATTTTGCTGTATGTTTGGGATCATTGTCTTGTTGGAAGATAAATCTCCGTCCCAGTTTCAGGTCTTTTTCAGACTCCAACAGGTTTTCATCCAGAATGGTACTGTATTTGGCTGCATCCATCTTCCCCTCAATTTTAACCATCTTCCCTGTCCCTGCTGAAGAAAAGCAGGCCCAAACCACGATGCTGCCACCACCATGTTTGACAGTGGGGATGGTGTGTTGAGGGTGATGAGCTGTGTTGCTTTTGCGCCAAACATATAGTTTTGCATTGTGGGCAAAAAGTTCGATTTTGGTTTCATCTGACCAGAGCACCTTCTTCCACATGTTTGGTGTGTCTCCCAGGTGGCTTGTGGCAAACTTTAGACGAGACTTTTTATGGATATCCTTGAGAAATGGCTTTCTTCTTGCCACTCTTCCATAAAGGCCAGATTTGTGCAGTGTACAACTGATTGTTGTCCTATGGACAGACTCTCCCACCTCAGCTGTAGTTCTCTGCAGTTCATCCAGAGTGATCATGGGCCTCTTGGCTGCATCTCTGATCAGTCTTCTCCTTGTCTGAGCTGAAAGTTTAGAGGGACGGCCAGGTCTTGGTAGATTTGCAGTGGTCTGATACTCCTTCCATTTCAAAATGATCGCTTGCACAGTGCTGCTTGGGATGTTTAAAGCTTGGGAAATCTTTTTGTATCCAAATCCGGATTTAAACTTCTCCACAACAGTATTACGGACCTGCCTGGTGTGTTCCTTGGTCTTCATGATGCTCTCTGCGCTTTCAACAGAACCCTGAGACTATCACAGAGCAGGTGCATTTATACAGAGACTTGATTACACACAGGTGGATTCTATTTATCACCATCAGTCATTTAGGACAACATTGGATCATTCAGAGATCCTCGCTGAACTTCTGGAGTGAGTTTGCTGCACTGAAAGTAAAGGGGCCGAATAATTTTGCACGCACAACTTTTCAGTTTTTTATTTGCTAAAAAAGTTTAAAATATCCAATAGATTTCGTTCCACTTCACAATTGTGTCCCACTTGTTGGTGATTTTTCACAAAAAATTTAAATTTTATATCTTTATTTTTGAAGCCTGAAATGTGGCAAAAGGTTGAAAAGTTCAAGGGGGCCGAATACTTTCGCAAGGCACTGTATATTCCAACAGAGCTTTTCCCATGGTGGTTTTGAGAAAGCACTTCTATAGCGTGAAACGCATCAACCTACCTGCGTTTCCCCTGCCTGTGCTCATCCATTGCTTGTATTATATGTATGCTTCAATTAAGACTTTCTACTTTACTTCCTTTGTGGGTGTGCTCCCGATCCGAAGTTTTGCTACTCCAGAGTCTTTCCCATAATGTATATGCAGAAGGAGGAATTGAGAGGTCAGTGCAAAGATGCTTCAGGCACTTCTGGTCCAACCTATATCAGGGCAGACACTAGTGGCCCATTCACACCAGCAGAGCACAGCATATCCTATATAAAGTGACCACTGGTGTGTGTTATAAAGGAGCCGTGAAATGCAGGGCTTTTTTTCTCAGAGAATAGGTGCAGGAACTCAACCATGCCCACCACACTGACATACCTGCCAACTGGCATCAAATAGTAGCTCTTCCCTCTGCATATAACCCCCTCTCTCCACTGCCCTCATTTTCTCCCTCCTCCTTAAAAGCTCCACCATCTGTCATATATCTTGCCTTTGTTGCAATATTAAGCTGAAACACCTATCCGGCTGTAGTACCTCCCAGCATACTATACTACAGTCACTTGCAAGGGAGATCATGCAGTTGGAGCATCAACAATTGGTCACCAGGGAAAAAATGGAGACCACAGAGGGTGCAGCCTACCACGCACCCTCTCCGGCTCATTAATGCACTAAACCCTGGGCACCTGTTCTGTATCTCCCTTGTCCCTGTCCAGCACTCAGTGGGATCTGCACAGGAGATCTGACCTGTGGGAGCTACTGGGAGATAAGCTATCACTTGTAAGCACAGAAGCTGGATTTTAGTGTTACCAAGTGATAGTGGTGAGCAGGGAGCAGAAGACCTGAGACAGAGGTGGTGGAACTGAGTTCCTCCTAGTTTCTGCTGAAAAAAGCCCTGGTGAAATGTGATGTAATGACCCAAATTTTTTTGTAACTTAATTGAAATGACACTGAATGACTTTTTGTTCATCTTTAAAGAGGAAGTAAACTTCCTCTGCTTACAGGTAAGCCTATAATAAGGCTTACCTATAGGTAGTGAAAATATCTCCTAAACGTATACCATTTAGGAGATATTTCCATTGCATGCAGCCAGTGACGTTACCGGGGCTCCAGCCAATTACAGCGACTGAGCCCGCAAACCTGGAAAATGTCAGCCTTTTCAGTGGTGTGCGGGCACTGCTGCAACAGCTTCGTTTTAAAATAATTGTTTCATAATGGGCTAGTATGTGATGCATACTAGCTCATTATGCCTTTGTCTTACAGGGTTATTTTTTCTTAGTTTACAACCTTTTTAAAGTGGAACTTCAGTAATTTTTTCATCGTTCCATCTATTAAATCTTATGCCCTTGTTTTTTTTTATTTTGGCTAGTAAAACATTTTTTTCCTGCCAGTAAATACCTTATACAGCCCACTTCCTGTTTCTTGTCTGGAAAAATGCCTAGGCGTTTGACATCATGCACAGCTCTCTCTCTTTCACTCTGGGGAGAGTTTAGCAGGAATGGAGGGGGGGGGGATGAGTCATAAGAGGGCCAATCAGAGCTGCAGAGCAGGAGGGGTGCCTCTGTGTGTCTGCGTAAATCCAGGAAGTGAACAGGCAGAAGCTTCAGCTGCCCACAGTTAAAATTGTTGCAGTCAGACTCAGTGGAAGGAGATTTCTGCAGCATATTTGGCAAGTACAGAATCACAGTATGTATAAAATAATATGCAAAGTGGTTGGAGGGAAGCTTCAGAATGGCAAAGAATTAAGCAGTAATGCCTACCTTATTATACTCTCCCACAGGTTTCCTTCCAGCTGAAAGGCCAGTCCCCAGAAACTGCTTTTCTTCACCGCTCCGCCAGTCATAGGCTTTCTTACATCACCATGTACATTGCTGGGCCAGCAGTTCTGCATTGTTGCATTGTACATTAAGGACAGTTGGGCCCAGCCAGATCCCAGGAGTGTCAGCAGAGGAGAGCGCTGTCTGCTGGGCGGGGGGGGAAGTGTGGGACAGGGCAAAGCAAGGGTCATTTGTTTTTGTTTTTTTTAACCTTCCCAAAGTCCAACTGTAAAAAAAAAATAAAAACAGAATTTCTCTTGTACATGATTGGATAATTGAAGTGAACACTGCTTCAACTTATTCATTAAAGTAGAACTATAGGCAAAACTTTTTTTTTCTTTTACTTTCACTTTCAATGATAATGGTAAAGGGGACAAATGGAGAGGGTGGATCTCTTTAAGGCTCGGTACATGCTAGCCCGACTACAAAGTCACGTGATTTTCAGTGAATTTGATGTGACTTTTTACACTCTGCAGAATTGAAGTTGGACCAAAGTAGTACAGGAACCTTTTCTAAAGTTGGACAGAGTTATGTAGTATCAGTTAAGGCAGGTCTCATAGGGAAACATTGAATTTCACATGGGGTCACAGAAGTTGGACCTTATGTCACATCAGTGTGAACTGAGCCTAACGGGGGCACAGACAGCAAAACTGTCAGGTGTTCCTATCCTCCACTCTATCCAAAACAAAACAAATAATACTTTAAGGTAAAGCTGATTATTAGTAGAATTTTGTGTGAAAATTTTCATTTTAAGAACCCTGGGGGTACGGAGCAGGGTGATCGTGGCTGCCAATCACAGCCGGTCACATGTAAATACAGGAAGTGGCGGTAATTGGCTCTCATCGCCTCTCACTGACAGAGTGTGTGGCAAGGAGAGCCAATCAGCGGCATCTCCTCGCAGGGGACAGCAAGACAGGTAATCAGGGCACTGATCATCAGTGCCCTGTTTAAAATAAAGCGGCAACAATCCGTGCCACCTATCAGTGCCCATAAGCGTGGCATATTAGTGCCTCCTCATCAGTTCCACCTAATCAGTGCCCATAAGTGCCACCTCCTCAATGCCCATAAGTGCCACTTCATCAGTGCCTATCAGTGTAGCCTGTGATGGAATCTGGACACCCTGACTGTGTATCTCCGCCAAAAAGCTGTTTCCCAATTTCTCTGGAACACAAAATCAGTAAATCTGGCTATAGTTACCCCAAGAACTAGGCAACACCAGTTTTGGAGGAAACCAGAATAAGAACTGTTTATTTGAACAAGAATATAGGCTTTTATACACTTGAGAAGGAGGTCACTCGCCACATTAACAATATTTACCCAAAACATCACACAATGGTTTAGCGAACGAGGTACAGCTGACTCATGGCTAATCCCATCACAGAAGATCCTTAATCACCTGGATTAATCAGCTGATAGCGGCCGTTTACCACGTGATCGCTCAGTCAAATGACAGAGCATCACTTATAAACAAACTGGCGTCATGATACTGATCGCTACAGTGAGAGAGGGAGAGATCATTTGCAGCGCTGTGGGCACTACTTATCCATCCCACAGCGCTGCTCAGTGCCCATATTCTGCCACTGCCAGTACTGCAATACTCTGCAGTACTCTGCAACAATACTATGCAATACTCTGTCAATACTATGCAATACTCGCCAATACTATGCAATACTCGCCAATACTCTGCAATAAATTTTAACAGAAACAAATTATTTTTTTACCGAATTTTCAGTCTTTTTTGATTTATAGCACAAAAAATAAAAAATAAACAGCGGTGATTAAATACCACCAAAAGAAAGCTCTATTTGTGCGAAAAAAGGACAAATATTTCGTATGGGTACAGTGTTGCATGACTGAGTAATTGTCATTCAAATTGTGAGAGCACCAAAAGCTGAAAATGTGTCTGGTTAGGAAGGGGGTTTAAGTGCCCAGTGGGTAAGTGGCTAAAGGGGTTTTAAAGTCTTGTTTTTTTTTGTTTTGTTTTTTAATAACAAACATGTCATACTTCCCTCCTCTGTGTAAGGGTTCTGCACAGAGTGGCCCCGATCCTCCTCTTGTGGGGTCTGGCGCTCATGGCTTCTCTCCACATTGAGTGGCCCGACCGAGAAGCGCTTAGCCTAGGGGCACTAGTGCGGGCACGCTCCTGTGTCCTGCTGCTCAGCCCACCCCGTGGCTCCCGCGTCATTGAATTTGATTGACATCAGCGGGAGCCAATGGCTGGGCTGCTATCAATCTACCCAATCAGGACCCGAGACCATGTCTGGAGCGGGTGTGCTCATCTCCATCACTGGAAAGACCATGTTCAGGTAAGTAAAAGGGGGTCTCGGGGGGGGGGGGTTGCTGCATCACAGGAGGTTTTTCATCTTAATGCAAATTTGTGGCAAGTTATCCTTGCTGTCTGGGGATGCCCCATCCTCTTCTTCAGTAAATGACGCCAAGAAACTATACCTGGAAATTGAATGAATCGCATATCCGGGATCCCGGGGTTATTAAAAGGATAAAATGCGAGCTAGAGGAATTATTTTCCATTAATGATACATCAGAGGTCTCTGCACCCACCTTGTGGGAATCCCACAAGTCCTATATAAAGGGGCATACTGATGAAAATAGGAACGCAGAAGAAGAAAGAAAGGAGAGACTAAATCTCCTCTTAAAATCCTCTTAAGATAAATCCATGAAATGGAACAGCAGTTCCAACTTAAAGGTATTCCAGAGAGGCAGGAACTAATTAGGAAAAGGGAGGAGTTGGCTTCTTTTATGGAAGAAGAAACAAAATGTGCATTTCATCAGTTATGAAGGAGAAATATCAGTGGGGAAACAAACCGGGGTAGTTGCTAGCTAAAGTCCTGTGGGAAAAGAAAACTGCATCCTTTAAAAATAAGAGATGAGAAAGGTGAAATGGTGCATTCATCTTCGGAAATGGCCAAGGTCTTTTTATACATATTATAGTAAGTTATATAATGTGAGTCAGTCAGAAGACCTTATAGGGAGACAAAAGAAAGACCTTGAAATACAACAGTACCTTCAGGGCCTCTGTTAAATGTTGATGTAACAAGATTTGCAAAGATACTGGCTGATAGGTTAAAACTTTTAATGCCTAAATGGATTCGTAATGATTGGGTGGGATTTGTAGCAGGGTGAGAGGGGACAGATAATTGCCTTAAGACATTATTCTTGATCCATGAAGTTAAACGGAGAGGGGACCCAGTTCTACTCCTGTCAATGGACGCTGAGAAAGCTTTTGACAGGGTAGACTGGGGATTTATGTTTGCAACCTTAAGACACCTAGGAATAGGGAACAGGATGATGCAGTGGATTAGGACATTATACCATCACCCGACAGTGAAAATTAGGATAAATGGAAACCTATCTTTCCCCCATGGAACTCTTTAATGGAACTAGGCAAGGGTGTCCCCTCTCACCAGTACTGTTCGTAATTGCTCTGGAGCCCCTGCTAATGACAATTCGGGAGAGTGTGGACATCAAGGCTGTCAGAATTGGGGAATAGGAAAACAATGTGGCTGTGTATGCAGATTACATTCTTTTATATTTATAACCCCAGGCTGACACTACCAAACCTACTGAAGGAAGTAAGGAGATATGGGTCACTATCACATTTTTAAATTAATACATCTAAATCAGAGATTCTAAACATTACTGCCGCTGATAGAGAAGTTGGCAATTTAGCCAATGTTTACCTTTGCGTGGCGCAAGGAAGAACTGGGGAACCTCGGAAATAAATTAACAACATTATTGAAGGTGCTGTATAAGGCTAATTACATTCCCTTACTTAATACAATTAAAGAAAACGTATACTCCCTCCAAATATAGACCCATTTCTTGGTTGGGTAGAATAAATGCATTTAAAATGAGTATCATGCCTAAAGTGCTATATCAATGTCAAATTCTCCCAAATACCCTTCGGCAGAAATATTTTAAATATTTGAAGTATTTATGGGCACATAGACATCCCAGAATCTCATATGTGCTGCGTTGGCCAAGGAGAAGAAAGCAGACGGGCTGGCATTACCAGATCTTAAAAAATATTATTAGGTGGTCACTATTTCACGATTAATAGATTGGATTCACAATAAGAAAAATAAAAGCTGGGTTGAGATAGTTTGCACAAAGTAAAGTAGATTTAGCCGCTTGCCGACCAGCTGCCATCATTATACAGATCGGCATGATCCAGCGAGTCATCGTAGCTTTACGTTGGCTCCTATAAGCAGGATAGCAGGTGCGCCCGCTGCACTGTGGGGGTGCCGATGCTCATGGTCAACAGTCGTGATGACCACCGCCAACGAGCGGTCGCAGGCACAAGAGGCAGAACAGGGACATGCGTGTGTAAACACAAAAATCCCTGTTCTGTGAGGAGAGACAAATCGTGAGTTCCTAATCGCTAGGAAACAAGATCTGTCATTTCCTTTAGGTCAGCCCCCCCCACAGTTAGAAACACACATGGAGAACACAGTTAACCCCTTGATCGCCCCTAGTGTTAACCCCTTCCCTGCCAGTGACATTTCTACAGTAATCAGTGCATCTTTATAGCACTGATCGCTGTATAAATGCCAATGGTCCCAAAAATGTGTCAAAAGTGACTGATGCGTCCGCCATAAGGTCGCAGTCACGATAAAAATCGCAGATCGCCGCCATTACTAGTAAAAAAAAATAATAACAAAAAGGCTATAAATATATTTCCTATTTTGTAGACGCTATAACTTTTGCACAAACCAATCAATATATGCTTATTGTATTTTTTTTACCAAAAATATGTAGAAGAATACTAAACTGAGAAAAAACTTGCTTTTTAAAAAAAAAAAAAAAAAATGGGGATAATTATTATAGCAAAAAGTACAAAATATTGTGTTTTTTTCAAAATTGACGCTCTTTATTTTTTTGTTTATAGCGCAAAAAATGAAAACCAAAGAAAGCTCAATTTTTGGGAAAAAAAAGGACATCAATTTTGTTTGGGTGCCATGTCACACAACCGCGCAATTGTCAGTTAAAGCAACGCAGTGCCGAATCGCAAAAAATGGCCTGGTTATTCAGCAGCCAAATCTTCCAGGGCTGAAGTGGTTAGGTAAGATGGTTTGTGATAGGGAAACCCCAGAACCCAAGGGGTTTCAATAACATATTGACTGCTGAAGCTATATAAAAAATGTATTTGATATATGTGCCTATAGTTTTAGCTATAAGCGTAGAGAGCAAGCATAATGTCACAGTACATGTTCATTTCAAAAAGAATTGCTCTGAAATGGCTGAGAACCATGTGATACAATTTATACATTCTGAAGGAGGTGGCACCTTGGCACCTGGACTCCTTTGAAGTCTTTGGTGACATTTATTGATATTCACCATGGTCATTTCACATATACACGTCACTTTCAGCGTTCTGGGAAAAGCCAAAGATAGATGTCTTCACACCTGGAGGTGTAAATGGCACTTGAACACAACCAAGACAGCTGTTACATCATAGGACTTCTAAATGTTTGATAAATAAAATGGCTATTCCATTTACCCTATGAGTTTGGATCCCACGATCATATCGAGATTTAGAAAACAGCACAAACCCACTGACAGAGAATGTTTTTAGAATATGGGATATCCTATGCAGGCGTTGAAGGAATATTTTAGCTTAATGTTGTCTTAGCTTATTGGCTGCCATCTTGGATATTGTAACCTATAATATGAGTATCCAGTTTAAGGTAAATATTCACATAGAGTCTGTTAGGAGTTCAATTAAGAGTTAAGTTAAGTTCCTCTTATTGAGAACAGAGAACAATCTATTTTTTTTTCTAGTGGCCTTTCTGTGGCCAGTTTCTATATGAATTTGGGGGTGTATATTGTTTTCTGCACGTACTCAGTAATTTTCCACTGCTTGTTTTAACGAATGTCTGTATTTTATCATATATTAATGTAAGGAGGGTTGGGCTTTCTTTGGGAGGTCATTTTGCCCTTATGAGCTGAAGTCCAGAAATAATTGTCAGACCACTTTGAGAACTGTATGGTGTGTGTGTGTGTGTGTGTGTGTGTGTGTGTGTGTGTGTGTGTGTATACTCTAGGCAGATACCTTAACTGAGGGTCCACTCACCCCTAGACCACTCTACACCCCAACAGGCATTATCACTGGGAGCACAATTCACCTTTAATTTCATTAACCACTTCAGCTCCGGAAGATTTGGCTGCTCAATGACCAGGCCATTTTTTTGCAATACGCAACTGCGTCGCTTTAACTGACAATTGCGCAGTTGTGCCATGCTGTACCCAAACAAAATTGATGTCCTTTTTTTCCGACAAATAGCGCTTTCTTTTAGTGGTATTTGATTGCCTCTGCGATTTTTATTTTTTTGTGCTATAAACAAAAGAAGAGTGACAATTTTGAAAAAAACACAATGGGGGTTATTTACAAAAGGCAAATCCACTTTGCACTGCAAGTGCACTTGGAAGTGCAGTCGCTCTCAATCTAAGGGGTAGATCTGAAATGAGTGGAAGCTCTGCTGATTTTATCATCCAATCATGTGCAAGCTAAAATGCTGGTTTTTATTTTCCTTGCATGTCCCCCTCAGATCTACAGCAACTTTACTTCCAAGTGCACTTGCAGTGCAAAGTGGATTTTACTTTAGTAAATAACCCCCAATTATCTTTTTTGCTATAATAAATATCCCACATCTTTTATCAAATTATTTTTTTTTGCCTCAGTTTAGGCCGATATGTATTCTTCTACATATTTTTTGTCAAAAAAAAAAATCACAATAAGCATACATTGATTATTTTATGCAAACATTATAGAATCTAGAAAATAGGGGATAGATTTATGGCATTTAAATTTTTTTACTAGTAATGGCGGCGGTCTTCTTTTTTTATCGGGACTGCGATATTGCGATGGACAAATTGGACACTTTTGACACAGTTTTGTGACCATTGATAATTATACAGCGATCAGTGCTATAAAGATGCACTGATTACTGTATAAATGTCAATGGCAGGGAAAGAGTTAACACTAGGGGGCGATCAAGGGGTTAACTGTGTTCCCTAGGTGTGTTCTAACTGTAGGAAGGATGGGATTGTCTAGGAGGAGAGAGAGAGTGGTGTTCATACTTAATATGAATACACATTCTTTCTCTACTCCCCTGAAACAACTGGGATTTGTGTGTTTACACACACAGATCCCCGTTCTCGCTCTGTCACCAGCAAACATGGGTGCCTGGTGGTCATCATGCCCACCAGGCTCTCGCATCCGATTCGGTCGCACGTGCCCCTAGTGGCCAAAAAGCGAAGCGACATAAGGTAACATTGTTTTGCCCAGCTGTGCCATTCTACCACAGTAAAACTGCAGTGGCTAGTCGGCAAGCAGTTAATAGACACAAACTATTTCACACATGGGAAAGAGGATTATTTATACTTTTGTTAGATGGGCAAAAAAGGAGATAATACAGGTACAAGATGTGATGACAGGGGATAGGATTCATAATTTTTTTTAATTAAAGCAAAAATGGGGTAGTATGATAAATGGAGATATGCACAAATACAACACTTCACACAAATGTTACCACAGCCACTAGGTGGAAAATATAGATTTAAAGCGAAGTTCCACCCAAAAATGGAACTTCCGCTTTAAGGGAGGTGACATGCCACATTTGGCATGTCATTTTTTTTGGGAGCGGGGGGGTCCCAGCTCCCACTTCCTCCCGGCGCACCGTGTCACCAGAAGGAAGATCACCTCTCCCTCTCGACACATCACAGGTCCCAATATAATTGCCTGGCCAGTCATGGTGTGCGGCACGGCTCGCGCATGCAGGGTCGTGCCCGGCTGTGAAGCCACAGCCTGGCACCTACAGTTACAATACTGGTGTCGCAGAGAGGAGAGGGAGACGAGCGGGGCTTCGTTCCCCCGCATTGCTGGACCCTGGGACAGGTAAGTGTCCAAATATTAGAAGTCAGCAGCTGCAGTATTTGTAGCTGCTGACTTTTAATTAAATTTTTTTTTTTTAAGCAGAACTACGCTTTAAGCCTATAGAAAAACTGTTCAGCTCCCCGTCTAGTGTCCAGCACAGCACTTTAAAAATATATAAGATACTAGTGCAAGAAACAGAACCTGAGTTCCCGGCCTATCTGGGGAAATGGGAGCAAGAACTGGGGGTAAGATTAAATGAGCACCAGAAGAGGAGAATATTAAAACTATCATGTTTTTCCTCAAGGAACACAAAGACAACAGAAATGAGCTTTAAACTCTTGGCTAGATGGTATGTGATCCTGCTGAGGGCGCAAAGCTTTGGGGAGGACATATACCCTACAGTGGTGGCCCGTGCATAGAGGGCGCATGGGCGCCACCTCACCTATCCATGTGTCGCCTGATCTACATAGAGCGCCGGACCATGGATTCCAATGCGGGGTGGGGTTTTTTTTTTAAACACCTGATTAGAGACAGAGACTCCAATAGGCTTCAAAAACAGGTGGACTCAGAGCGCAGGGCACTGTGCCCCGATCCCTCCCTGTTGTGTGACGATATTGAATTAATTTCACTGCTGCCCGCCCTCCAGGAGAGGAGGAGAGGACACCACAGCCTTGCTACAAGAGCAGGTAAGTGCCGGACCCCAGCGCGGGGGGGGGGGGGGGCGGGGGTACACAGCCCTGCACTATATGAGCGGGTAAGTGCCAGACCGCCGGCAGAGGAGTGCTGGCGGGAGGGTGCTGTCAACCAAAAGGGGAACCCACCAGCCATCACTGATCCCCTCTATGTTGGAGGGAGTGCAGTTCGTCGGAGACCTTTGCACACGTATGGTGGGAATGTACTAAGATGCAGGCCTTCTGGAGGGAGATCATTGAGGTTATTCAAGAAATAACAAGGGAGTAGGGATGAGCTTCGTGTTCGAGTCGAACATACGTTCGACTCGAACATTGGCTGTTCGTCCGTTTGGCAAAGTCCGAACATTTTGGTCCGTTCGCGCCAAATTCGTGTGGCGCTCACGGCCCACAATGCACTGCGATGGCGCAGTGCATTGCTGGCTCATGATTGGCCAAGCATGCACTGTGACCCCGCATGCTTGGCCAATCGCAGCGCCAGCAGCGAGGAGAGCCATGATTGGCCACAGGCAGGATGCCTGTGGCCAATCATAGCTCAGGCTGTGTAGTGCACGCCCCACACTATATAAGGCCGCCAGCGCGGCGGCCTTGTGTAGTGTGTTGGCGTCTGAAGCAGTGGGTGTTCTGTGTACCTTCAACACAGTACACACCAATCGTTTTCGGCCGATTTTCGATCTTGCTGTTGCGTAGTGGTTGTTGTCTGTGTGCCCTGACCGCAGTATACACTGCTATATTCACCTCACCTATATAGCTAGTAATCTATCTTTTATAATAGAGCTTGCAGTCAGTAGTGTTAGGAGCTTGTGCGTGCTGTCTGCGTGCTCTGTACCCAGTACATACCGCTATATCCACCTACATAGCTGTTCTCTATTTGAGCCCACTTGCCATCTGCAGGAGTTATTGGAAGTTGTGTGTGCCTCTAGCACAGCACAGTATACATCTGTATATATCCCTTTATCTCTGGTGTTCTATAATAAAGGCATCTGCAGGAGTTAGTGGGTGTTCTGTGTACCTTCAACACAGTACACACCGATCGTTTTCGGACGATTTTCGATCTTGCTGTTGTGTAGTGGTTGTTGTCTGCGTGCCCTGACCGCAGTATACACCGCTATATTCACCTCACCTATATAGCTAGTGATCTATCTTTTATAATAGAGCTTGCAGTCAGTAGTGTTAGGAGCTTGTGCGTGCTGTCTGCGTGCTCTGTACCCAGTACATACCGCTATATCCACCTACATAGCTCTTCTCTATTTGAGACCACTTGCCATCTGCAGGAGTTATTGGAAGTTGTGTGTGCCTCCAGCACAGCACAGTATACATCTGTATATACCCCTTTATCTCTGGTGTTCTATAATAAAGGCATCTGCAGGAGTTAGTGGGTGTTGTGTGCCTCTAGCACAATATACACTACCCAACTGCTTTTTTACCCAACTCCCTTCAGGCCATTACCATGTCTGGAAGGCCAGCAAGGAGAGGCAGACCGGCGCGAGCCGATAAAAGAGGGCAAGCAGGCTCTGTGTCTAGAGACAACAGTGCTGGTCGTGGACGCGGTGCATTGTCATCAGCACGTGGCCATGGGACACGCTTGTCCTTCTTTTCGGCAGCTGGACATGTTGAGCCGCAACATGCCAACGACTTGGTAGAGTGGATGACCAAGCCCTCTTCATCCTCCTCATCCTCTCTCACCCAGTCTCAGGGTACTAGCAAAGCAGCTGCCAACGCATCGTCTTCCCTCCTCTCAATGTCATCATCAGTGACTCCTTCCCTAGACCCACCACGTCCTCCTGAGGAGTCTCCTGAACTCTTTGAACACAGTGTTAGGTACATGCTCCAGGAGGATGCCCAGTGTTTTGTGGGCTCTGATGATGACACTCAGCTAGAGGAAGGCAGTAGCGTGAGCGCAGAGAGAGGGGATGCTCAAGAAGGACAGCAATCTGGCAGTCATGTTCCACAAGCTGCAGCATACTGCCAGGTTTGCTACAGCGATGAAGAGGGAGGGGATGATGAGGGCACTGACTCCACGTGGGTGCCTGGAAGGAGAGAGGAGGAGGAGGAGGAGGCACATGTCCAACGAGGCAGGATGCCCTCCGGGGGCCAGCTTAGGGGCAGCACACCGACTGAATCACACCGCAGAGCTCCGCCTGTGCAGGGCGCTGCCTCTGCGCGTTATTCTAAAAGTTCTTTGGTGTGGGCCTTTTTTGAGACGAGTGCATCAGATCGCACCGCTGCTATTTGCAACATATGTCTCAAGCGTATCTCGCGTGGCCAAAACATCAGCCGCTTGGGCACCACATGCTTGACCAGACATATGTTGACCTGCCATGCAGCTCGTTGGCAAGCGTACCTCAAAGACCCACACCAAAGAACAAAGCGGACCTCTCCTTGCTCCTCATCAGCTGGCTTCTCCAACCCCACTAGACCTTCAGTCCTCTCTGAAACCTGCTCTGAGAGGAATGAAGGTGTAGAATTAGGTGTGTCACAGCCAAGTGCTTCCGGGAACTCTGCTAGCGGTACATCCACGTCCGATTATAGCAGGCAAATGTCCCTGCCCCAGCTGCTGGACCGGCGAAAGAAGTTCACTCCCAGCCATCCACATGCCCAGCGGTTGAATGCTAGCTTGGCTAAATTGCTAGCACTTCAACTGCTGCCTTTTTAGTTGGTAGACTCGGCCCCCTTCCGTGAGTTTGTACAATGTGCGGTTCCTCAGTGGCAGGTCCCCAAACGCCACTTTTTCTCACGGAAGGCGATTCCGGCTCTCTACCGGCATGTGGAAGGCAATGTCCTTGCCTCGCTGGACAGGGCGGTCAGCGGTAAGGTGCATATTACCGCTGACTCATGGTCCAGCAGGCATGGATAGGGACGTTACCTGTCTTTCACGGCCCATTGGGTCACTCTTCTGGCAGCTGGGAAGGATGCAGGACAAGGTGCAGTAGTGTTGGAGGTTGTTCCGCCACCAAGCCTCCAAAATGCTACTATTGGTTGTGACACACCTCTCTCCTCCACCCCCTCCTCTTCTTCTTCCTCCATGGCCTCTTCCAGTGCTCTGTCCTCAGAACCAGCGGTGCTTCGTAGGCGTTCCAGGGGCTACGCAAGTATGCAGGCAAAACGATGCAATGCCGTGCTTGCGCTGGTTTGTTTGGGGGACAGGAGCCAAACTGGGGCGAATGTTTTGTCAGCTCTGCAGGGGCAGGCTGAGAGGTGGTTGATGCCACGCCAGCTTAAGCCAGGAATGGTGGTTTGTGACAATGGCACCAACCTCCTCTCCGCCCTCCGACAGGGACAACTGACCCATGTGCCCTGTGTAGCTCACGTCCTTAACCTGGTGGTGCAGCGGTTCTTGGGCAGGTACCCCGGCTTACAGGATGTCCTGAAGCAGGCCAGGAAAGTCTGTGTGCATTTCCGCCGATCATTTAATGCCTGTGCTCGGCTGGCTGTGCTCCAAAAGGAGTTGAACCTGCCCAAGAACCGCCTTATATGTGACATGCCCACCAGATGGAACTCAACGTTGGCCATGCTGCAGCGGCTGCACACGCAGCAGAGGGCCATCAATGAGTACCTGTGCGACTACGGCACCAGGACAGGGTCAGGGGAGCTCTGCTTTTTCTCACCACGCCAGTGGGGCATGATCAGGGATGCATGCACTGTCCTGTCACCGTTTGAGGAGGCCACAAGGATGGTGAGCAGTGACAGTGCATGCATCAGTGACACTGTACCTCTTGTCCACCTCTTGGAGCATACGCTGCGTGGAATAATGGACAGGGCACTTGAGGCAGAACAGAGGCAGGAAGAGGAGGACTTGCTTGCCTCTCAAGGCCCCCTTTATCCAGACAGTGTTCCTGCTGTGCCACCCATCACACAGGAAGAGGATGAGGAGGAGGAAGAGGAGGAGGAGGATGATTGTGTCAGCATGGAGGTGGAGGCTGGCACTCAGCATCAGCAGCAGCAGTCTTGTAGGGATGATTTACAGTCCCAAGAAACACGTGGACTTGTACGTGGCTGGGAGGAGGTAGCTGCGGATCATGTTGTCCTTAGTGACCCAGAGGACTCCGGACCGAATGCCTCAGCTAACCTACCCTGCATGGCCTCCCTGATCCTGCAAAGCCTGCGGAAGGATCCTCGTATTCTTCGGATCAAGGAGAGGGACCATTACTGGCTGGCCACTCTCCTTGATCCACGGTACAAGGGTAAGGTTGCCGACCTTATCTTGCCATCGCAGAGGGAGCAGAGGATGAGACATCTCCGGGAGGCCTTGCAGAAAGGTCTGTGCAACGCGTTCCCAGAGACTGGGAGGTTACAAACTCCTGGTCCTGGACAACGTGTTGCTGAGGCATCGGTCAGAAGGAGCGGTGGAGAAGGTGGCCGTCTGACTGATGCTTTCAGACAATTTTTTAGTCCGCAGCCCCAAGGTATGATCGGTTCCAGCACCCATCGCCAGCGTCTGATTTACATGGTGCAGGAATACCTAGGGGCAAGGTCAGACTTGGACACCTTTCCCACCAAAAATCCTCTGGCTTACTGGGTCTTGAGGATGGATCACTGGCCAGAGCTTGCACAGTATGCAATTGAGCTACTGGCCTGTCCTGCATCCAGCGTTCTTTCGGAACGCACCTTTAGTGCTGCTGGTGGCTTTGTTACCGATCACAGGGTGCGCCTGTCCACCGAATCAGTTGATCGACTGACCTTCATCAAGATGAATCAGTCTTGGATCACCCACAGCTACCAAGCCCCTGAAGCTGATGTAACAGAATAATTTTTTTTGAAATATCACATCCCTTCAAGACTGCCTATGCTGATGCTGAGTGACTGTCCTGTTATGTTGATTGTCTATCCTCTTCCTCCTCCGCTGATATGTTGGAAGAACATTTCTGGTTCTGGGTGATGCCATCAGCCCAATTTTTCTGCCCCTGTTTAACAGGGCTGTTTAAGTACAATTTTTGATGCAATGCTTTGCAGCAGGGCTAATTCCTGCAATAAAACAAGAGTATATGGCAGAGGTTGCAGTGTGGTGGCACCAGTGCCTAAGGCCCAATTTTTCTGCCCCTGTTTAACAGGGGCGTTTAAGTACAATTTTTGATGCAATGCTTTGCAGCAGGGCTAATTCCTGCAATAAAACTAGAGTATATGGGAGAGGTTGCAGTGTGGTGGCACCAGCACCAGTGCCTAAGGCCAAATTTTTCTGCCCCTGTTTAACAGGGACATGTAATTACAATTCTTGATATAATATTTCACAGGAGGGCCCCTTCCTGTGCCCACCCAGAGTAACGTTGAGGACTTATAGTGTTGTGGCACCAGCACCACAACCACCAAAGGTCAATTTTTCTACCACTGTTCAACAATGGCATGTAATTACAATTCTTGATATAATCGTTCACAGCAGGGCGCTCCAGCGCCCACCAAGAGTCACTTTGAGGGCTTACAATGTTGTGGCAAAACCAACACCTTGTTCCGCCATTTCTGCAGAGCATATAGGGCAGGCCCCTACTTTCAAACATCCAACTTACAAACATCTCCTACTTGCAAATGGAAGGAGACAACAGCAAGTGAGATGAAAAAAGATGGACGACAAAACAAATTATACAGGGGTGATAACCCTTCCCTATGTTTTCCAAAAAGCTTAAAAATAGTTTTTTTGACTGGAGCTACACTTTAAAAATGTACCAGTTGAAAATTACAAACAGATTCAACTTAACACAACAAACCTACACAGTCCCTGTCTTGTTTGCACCGCCTGTATACTGCTGTTCTGAGTATATAGGGCCTGGGGGCCACACGCATTTCCTTTTTTTAATATGGGTACAGGGTTCCCCTTAATATGCGTACAAGACCCAAATAGGCTGTTAATGGGCAGGGAGGGCTACCCATGCCATTTTTCTCAATGATTTTCAACCATATTGCAGGAACCAGATATAACATTAAAACCGCAAGCAGTTTTAAATGGTGTTATTTCCGTTTAATGTCATTTTGTGCAGGGACTGTTCTAAACACGGGAAACACGTGGCACTTCACAGGCATACTACAGACACCCCCCAGGCACCATATTTAAAGGAATATTTAACTTTTTTTTTCACTTTAATCGTCATTAAAATCAGTGCTCCCGCCAAAACGGCCATTTTTAAAAAAATTTTAGGCATTGACCCATGTCCCCTGGGGCAGGAGCCAGGTCCCCAAACCCTTTTTAGGACAGTATCTTGCATATTAGCCATTAAAATTAGCACTTTTAATTTCGAACGTTCGAGTCCCATAGACTTCAATGGGGTTCTAACGTTCGTACGAATTTGGGGTCCGTTCGAAAGTTCTGGTGCGAACCGAACCGGGGGGTGTTCGGCTCATCCCTACAAGTGAGCACATACAGGCCGAACCCTGTGGATGTCTATTTCATAAAACTGATAAACCTATAGCACAATACAGGAGATCTTTGGTACCACACCTGGTAAACGCAGCTAAAGGCCTGATTCTGAGGTATTGGCCAACACTAAAAACCCCTAGAGCAAAGGAATTGATACTAAAAATTGCTTAGAGATGCTCCATCAAGGAGACAATACATGTAGAGAGCTATAACTATACCTGGGGATACCTGGGGAAAATGTCTGGATTTCAAGAAATTGGAGAAGTATATGCAAATATGTGATACAGATGAATGAGAACACATGGGAATGTTAATATCCTGAGTATGTAGAGAATTGACTAGTTGGGGAAGACTAAGCAGGGATAAGGAGGAAGCCTAGAAGGGAGAGGGGGTGGGAGTGAGTATTTTTTTGCTGGGGGGGGGGGGGGGCAGCTTAAGATTTAAGATGGTATTTTTACATAAGTTTGATAATGTTTGTAATGATGTATTTTTTGAAAACCAATAAAATTTTTGAATATAAAAAAAAGTTATCCTTGCTATCTAGGTGGACAAATTTCGATCCATGTATGGCTGTTTCCGTTAACGAGAAGTTGATCTATTAATTGACTTCTCACGAACAGGACTGCTGCAAAATGTCAGTTCGATCAGCACTGCAGCCCATGGGATGCAGCCTTGATCTGTGTATTCTAATTGTGGGGAGTCTCCCTGCTGTCAGAATACAATAACACAGCAGGGAAGATTTATTTATACATTCTACATTCAGTGTGGATGGGGGAATCAGTTTAGTTTTGTTTTTTTGTTCCATGTATGGACAGCTTAACACAGCATTCCTTTCAATCTCCTTTACCTCTCTTGAAAAAAAATAAACAACTCTCTTGCTGCAGAGACCAAACATGATCTCCTACTCAGCACTTAGATCTGTCAGTATACAAGATACAATGTTGCAAGCCTCCTCTCCCAGATGCTTTATTGTAACATTTGATTTACAACCCTCCAGTCCACTCTGAAAAGGTTTCTTAAAGTGGTTGTATACTCGATTTTTAAACTTTTACCTACAGGAAAGCCTATAATAAGGCTTACCTGTAGGTAAAAAAAATATCCCCCTCGGTATGCGCCGCTGACTGCAGCGGCGCATGCGCACAAGGGGATTCTCGGCCTGAAAATCCGGCAGTGGCCGGCGGCCGGAATGAAATCTCCCGCGCGCACGCGCGGGAGTGACGATATCGCGGCTCCGGCCACTCACAGCGCCGGAGCCGTGATACCCGGAAGAAACGCAGAGGTAGCATGTCAGCTCCCTCGGCGTGGATCGGGCCAGATGTCGGGGCCTCGTTCTAAGGTAAGTATTTCATAATGAGCTAGTATGCGGTGCATACTAGCTCATTATGCCTTTTGCTTTGCAGGTTTAAAAAAAAAAAAAATCTCCAACCCCCCCACCCAACCAAAAAAATACTGTAGCTGCTGACTTTTAATTTTCGCATTTGTGTGTATGCACCGTGGGACGGGAGTACTTTAAATTTTAGTTGAGGAACATCGCTAGTGACAGCATGGGGCATGTCAGGTCTTTTTTATGGAGAGATCTGTGGTCTACAGGCAGCAAGTGGTTAAAAAAGAAAAAAGAAACATATGTATGTATAAGGGGTCATGCACACAGGTTGTTTTTACATCTGCTGTTAGGGGTGTTTGATGTTTTTTTTCACTGCCTCTAAAAGCCCATCCATGTTAGCCTATGTGTCCATGCACACATAAACTGTCAGAGGCGTTTAGAGGCATAAGTGTTTAGGGGCAGTATAAAAAAAAGGACAGCTTCTGCTTCCAGGAGCAGTAAAAATGAGCTGTAACGCAATTGTGGATCACGCCCAGGGTACCCAGCAGGCAACAGTGGATTGATCAGGTTAACAAAATGCTGATACATGAGAAGCTGACATACAAACACAGAAACGCTCCCCAAACATTTTATAACCTCTGGCATGATTGGCTTGAGGTTCCAGGCCTAGCACCACACCTGTTGATCCAACATAGGCTGCTACAAGGTTGACCCAACCCTAAACATCACTATGGTCTGTAAATGATCTATTTGGAGTTTATGTAAACCATTGCTTGGGGAGTGGTGACGGTCACTACTATTGTGATGGCTCCATGAGCCCTTTTATCTCCGCATTCTATGACTCTCAGGGGTTTCTGACTCTTCCCCCCCCCCCCTCTTTTTTTTCCCTTTTTCTTTGTATCTATTTTTTTTTTTCTGCAAGGTTTTCCTGTTTGGATAACTATTTTCTTTTTTTGTGTGTGTTACTACTGCATCTGCTTTACATTTTCAAGATAAATGTACCCCTATGTTATATTATCACTATGGAGACTCTGTACGATATACGGGTTCAATGCTATGTAATTCAGTGCGCTGCACTTTCAGTATTACGGATGCCGTGTAATATTCTGTTTTCTAATAAAAACTTTTCTGATAAAAAAAAAAAAAAAACGAGCTGTGAAAATGAAAAATGCCAAAAAAACGTGGCTAAATGCGTCAAGCTGCGTTTGACATTTCTAGGCGTTTTCTGAATGTCCTTCAGAAGTAGGGGGGATCAGGCAGTGGCGCGATCCCAGCGGCGCATCACGGATTGGCAGGAGGGCTCTGTGATTGGCCCTCCTGATCACATGATGGCCATGTCTAATAACAGCCATCATGTGTAAACAAACAGCCAGTTGCTAGGCAATCGGCTCTCCTCTCCTCACACGGAAGTCATCGCTGAGGAGAGGAGAGCAGATCGCTGCAGCCTGCTGGTGATCAGTGAGTATGAGCTGTTTACAGTTTTTTACTCACTGATCACAAGTCTAGTATAAAACAGTGTAAACACAATGTCCCCACACATGTCCCCAAAACACACATGTCCCCAAATAACGAAAAAGGAAATGTTCCCAATAATAAAAACACCTGTCCCCCACATATGTCCCACTAAAATCACATGTCCCAATGATTATCTGCACACATATGTCTGTGATCACCTGCACACATCTGTACATGATCATTTGCGTACATCTGTCCGTGATCACACAAACCAATTGTTATACACTTAACGGAATTTTTTTTACCAAAGACATGTAGCAGAATACATTTTGGCTTAAATTTATGACAAAATTAGATTTTATTGGATTTCTTTTAAAATAGAAGAAAATATAGTTTTTTTCCCAAATTTACGCAATTTTTTCACTTATATCGCAAAAAATAAAAAACGGAGTCGTGAATAAATACCACCAAAAGAAAGCTCTATTTGTGCAAACAAAATGATTAAAATTTCATTTGGGTACAGTGTAGCATGACTGTGCAATTGTCATTGAAATTGCGAGAGCGATGAAAGCTGAAAATTGGGCTGGGAAGGAAAGGGGCGAAAGTGCCCAGTACTGTAGTGGTTAAAATGTCCTGTGTACATGAGCCCTTACAATGAGATTGTGCCCGCATGTCAGATGCTTCATGTTTAGGTTTAACAATATTCAAAGCAGTATATGAGGAAAAAAAACCTAAGATTGCTAATCTTCATATCAGCAAATAAATATTTACTAGCTACATGCAATAGATAACGTATGCTTCAGAATTGGGTGCAAAACAATGCTTTCAGATAGGACATGACAGGTTTTCTGATTTTAATAGCCAACATTTATTTATTATAAATATAGTGTTAGATAAATGAACAAGGTTAAGTCAGTACAAGATATACTGTAGGTGTGTAATCTCTGCTGATAACCAAACGTTTAGGGTGGACATGCATGGCTCAGTATCAGTAGCTTAGTATAAACTAAACTGATTCCTCCATTCGAGGTGGGGAATCTCCCCACTGCACTATGGTATTCTGACAGTGGGGAGACTCCCCTGCTGTCAGAATACGCAGACCAAATAACGTTTGCCTGATAGGGTAGAGAAGAGAGGCAGAACGGGGATCTGCCAATGTAAAAAAGAGGACAGTGGAAGAAGGGGAGGATCAGAGGACAGAGGATCAAACAGCCCTTTTACACAATGCAGAGGATTAACCCTTAGGTTCCACAGTGAGTATAACAAGCACGCTTTACTGCATGTACAGACTTATTTTACTGCTGTAGATTTAGTAACACTTTAAATTTAATTTTTGTCTGGAGTTGGGCTTTAAAAGGTCAGGTCTGGTAACAGGGTCTCTGTAAGGGCCTGCTCATGCTATGTATGGGGAGCTGTGTTTTTCAGCACTGCATATACACGTCACCGCCAGGGCACATAGAAAACAATTGTTGCCTAGGTGCCAGATTTACACTACAACATGCTGTGATGTAACGCAGTACACTGCGCTGTTGTGCCAAGACTAAGTGAAACTTCAAATATAGTTGGAAAAACACAGTAAGCAGTGTGTTGAAATGTGCGTTGTATGGTGCCTTTTCAGAGCTCATGCTGGCAGCTGCCTGCCCAGTAAAACGCTTCATTTTAGCACATGGGTTGGTGTGAACCAGGCCTAAGGCAGACCATAGATGGTGCAGGAAAGAAATTCTCACGATTCCCCCATCAACGCAGACAGTGCTGACAGGGGAACCCCACTTGTATTGTCAGGGTTGGGGAGGCGTTGAGCAGGGGAAACCATCCCTGGCTGGGAGAAGACAGCAATTATTGCTAGCAGCTATAGCACCCGCTAATGATAAATGCAAGTAAATCCGGCAGGCTGGTTGTACCCAAGTTGATTGATCAACCAACCGGCCGAGATTCGAACTGCACATGGCCGGCATTAGACTGTTGGATCTTGGAGTACATTACACTTAGAGCTCCTTTTATTATTTTATAGACATTTTTATATAATGACAACACATTTTTACATTCAGCCAGTCCCATACTGCCCAACTGGCTGATTCAGCAGGAACCATCTATGGGCGGTTTAAAGTGGTTGTAAAGGTAGAATTTTTTTTTTTTATCTTATTGCATTCTATGCATTAAGATAAAAAGCCTTCTGTGTGCAGCAGCGCCCCCAATACCTACCTGAGCCCATCACGATCCAGCGATGTTGCATGAGAGACTCAGCTGTCTGAGGCTCTTCCTCCTCATTGGCTGAGACAGAAGCGAAGCTCCATTGGCTCCCGCTGATGTCAAAATTAGTGAGCCAATAAGGAGAAAGAGGGGGTGGGGCCAGGCCACGCCTCTGTCTCTGACTGGACACACAGAGCTGCGGCTCAGCTCAGGTGCTCCCATAGCAAGCTGGTTTCTGTGGAAGCACTCAACAAGAGGGAAGAGCCAGGAGCACTGGCGAGGGACCCAAGAAGAGGAGAATCTGGGCTGCTCTGTGCAAAACCACTGCACAGAGCAGGTAAATATAACATGTTTGTTATTTTAAAAAAAAGAGACTTTAGTATTACTTTTCAGAATCCCCCTCCCCCCCCCCCCCGTGTCACATTTGGCACCTTTCAGGGGGAGGGGGGAACAGATACCTGTATAATCCAGGTATTTGCTCCCACATCCGGGCATAGATAGCTGCAGTATCCGCGGATATCTATGCTATATCCGGCGCCTCCTCCGTCCCCCCACTGTCTTATGGGAGACACACAGGTCCCAGAAGACAGCAAGACAGCAGGGACATGTGGAATCACACAGCGCGACTCGCGCATGCGCAGTAGGGAACCAGGCTGTGAAGCCGTAAGGCTTCACTTCCTGATTCCCTTACCGAAGATGGCGGGGCCTCTACCTGAGAGCCGAGGGACAGATCGGCTTTGTGTGCCAACATCTCGGGCACCCTGGACAGGTAAATGTCCATATTTTAAAAGTCAGCAGCTGCAGTATTTGTAGCTGCTGACTTAAAAAAAAAAAAAATTGGCGGAATTCCGCTTTAAGTGTTACCACTAACCCGCTCCAGTGCCTGGAAAACACCTTCCAATTTTCACTTGCATATTACTCAGACTAGAAATGGAATGGAAACCTAATCATGGGTGCTAATTGCCCAGACTGGCTAGTTCTCTGAAATCTAAGAAGAATAGATTGATGTGTCATAATGTTAGTTTTGTCTTCTACATGTAATTAATCATCACAATCTCCGTATTATTTTTCTAGCGTTTTAGAGCTAACTGGCTAATTAAAGGAATTTCCAGGATCACCCATAACGTAACAATTACATGCTAATCCAGTGAATCATAGTAAAAGTGAGGGATTAATGACTCTTTATAAAGACAACTAGATAAAAGATACAGATGAGGCATACACCAGAGACATGACTGACTCATGTTCTTTACGGAGGACGGGTTTCTGAACGCACTCTATTTATAGTTCACACATACCTGGCTGTTTGTCAGTTACAGTACACAGGCAAGACAACAGTTTATTGTACAAATCCAGTTCTACAGCTTTGTGGAAGTAAATCCTTGGCTACAACAGAGCCTGGTGATCAAAGTGTGCTTTCTACACTACTGACATGTCCCCTGAGGGTAACTTTTCAGTGATATGGTATCATGATGAACTTTGCAGTCAAAGAGAATACATAGAATGGTGCTGCCTGCCTGCTTGTGACATGAGAGTTGCAGTAAAAGTTTCATCGGTCACACTAGTACAGTAAGCTTAGCTCTAGCTCAACCTTTTTTTTTTATCATTTCTATTGCATGGAGTAGATACATTGGTGTCTTTGTCCTTGTTGGCTTGGATTTCACTTGGATCTTTTCCCAGTGACAAGGAAAGCAATAAAAACAAAATAATACAGTGAACAACTTGTGCTGCTCTCATAATTTACATTTACTTTGGCTTCCCCATAGGGATAACCTGAACAATCGAAAAACCGTCTCTTGAAACTGGAGACTACACCAGATTTTTCTACCCTATGCTTCAGTGTTCCATCTGCACTCCTTTTGTACATTGAGTACTGGGACCGGGTATAATAGGAAATCTCAATGCAGACTCAGAGAGCAGTAAAAACCTGACACAGGTTGCAGTCCTTGAGTGCTGGTCATGGTTGTTATACACCTCCTTTTCCTGTGTAAAAACTGATGAGAAAAAAAAACATTTAATACAGTTTCCTTCTCCTTGTCATTGATCACTAACTTCCTTTTGTTTCGGGATTTTTTAAAGGCCATTTTTTTTCTTTAATATGACTGTTTACATTATGTTTTAGCCCACCAGACTTCTCTATATTTATTGTTTATTAGAATGCACTTGGTGATACCTTTCACCACTTGCTTACTTGAAACTTAAACCCTCTTACTGCCCAGGCCAATTTTCAGCGTTCAGTGCTGTCGTACTTTGAATGGCAATTGTGTGTTTAATCACTAATGGGGTTTTTATTTTTTGCTAAACAAAAAAAAAAAAAAAAGCACTTTTCATAGTTTTACAATCAGGTAATTTTTCTCCTTCATTGATTTGCGCTGCTGAGGCTGCACTGAAGGGCACTGATGAGTGGCACTGATAGGTTGCACAGATGATGAGACACTGATAGATGGCACTGGTGGGCATTGATAGGTGGCACTGGTAGGTGGCACTGCTTAGCATACCCCAAGCGACTTGCAGCTGTAATCGCAGCAAAAGGTGGCTCTACAAAGTATTAACGCAAGGGGGCCGAATAATTTTGCACGCCCCACTTTTCATTTTTTTATTAGTTAAAAAAGTTTCAAAAATCCAATAGATTTCGTTCCACTTCACAATTGTGTCCCACTTGTTGGTGATTCTTCACAAAAAATAAAAATGTTATATCTTTATGTTTGAAGTCTGAAATGTGGCAAAAGGTTGAAAAGTTCAAGGGGGCCGAATACTAAGGCACTGTAGATCTGTCAGTATACAAGATACAATGTTGCAAGTCTCCTCTCCCAGGTGCTTTATTGTAACATTTGATTTACAACCCTCCAGTCCACTCTGAAAAGGTTTCTTAAAGCTGATCTCCAGCCCCCCCCCCCCCCCCCCCCAACCAAAAAAATACTGTAGCTGCTGACTTTTAATTTTCGCATTTGTGTGTATGCACCGTGGGACGGGAGTACTTTAAATTTTAGTTGAGGAACATCGCTAGTGACAGCATGGGGCGTGTCAGGTCTTTTTTATGGAGAGATCTGTGGTTTACAGGCAGCAAGTGGGTAAAAAAAGAAAAAAAGAAACATGTATGTATAAGGGCTCATGCACACAGGTTGTTTTTACATCTGCTGTTAGGGGTGTTTGATGTTTTTTTTCACTGCCTCTAAAAGCCCATCCATGTTAGCCTATGTGTCCATGCACACATAAACTGTCAGAGGCGTTTAGAGGCATAAGTGTTTAGAGGCAGTATCAAAAAAAAAGGACAGCTTCTGCTTCCAGGAGCAGTAAAAACGAGCTGTAACGCAATTGTGGATCACGCCCAGGGTACCCAGCAGGCAACAGTGGATTGATCAGGTTAACAAAATGCTGATACGTGAGAAGCTGACATACCAACACAGAAACGCTCCCCAAATGTTATAACCTCTGGCATGATTGGCTTGAGGTCCCAGGCCTAGCACCACACCTGTTGATCCAACATAGGCTGCTACAAGGTTGACCCAACCCTAAACATCACTATGGTCTGTAAATGATCTATTTGGAGTTTATGTAAACCATTGCTTGGGGAGTGGTGACGGTCACTACTATTGTGATGGCTCCATGAGCCCTTTTATCTCCGCATTCTATGACTCTCAGGGGTTTCTGACTCTTCCCCCCCCCCCCCCCTCTTTTTTTTCCCTTTTTCTTTGTATCTATTTTTTTTTTCTGAAAGGTTTTCCTGTTAGGATAACTATTTTCTTTTTTTGTGTGTGTTACTACTGCATTTGCTTTACATTTTCAAGATAAATGTACCCCTATGTTATATTATCACTATGGAGACTCTGTACGATATACGGGTTCAATGCTATGTAATTCAGTGCGCTGCACTTTCAGTATTACGGATGCCGTGTAATATTCTGTTTTCTAATAAAAACTTTTCTGATTAAAAAAAAAAACGAGCTGTGAAAATGAAAAACGCCAAAAAATGTGGCTAAATGCGTCAAGCTGCGTTTGACATTTCTAGGCGTTTTCTGAATGTCCTTCAGAAGTAAGGGGATCAGGCAGTGGCGCGATCCCAGCGGCGCATCACAGATTGGCAGGAGGGCTCTGTGATTGGCCCTCCTGATCACATGATGGCCATGTCTAATAACAGCCATCATGTGTAAACAAACAGCCAGTTGCTAGGCAATCGGCTCTCCTCTCCTCACACGGAAGTCATCGCTGAGGAGAGGAGAGCAGATCGCTGCAGCCTGCTGGTGATCAGTGAGTATGAGCTGTTTTTTACAGTTTTTTACTCACTGATCACCAGTCTAGTATAAAACATCCCCACACATGTCCCCAAATAATAAAAACGCATTTTCCCAATAATAAAAACACCTGTCCCCCACATATGTCCCACTAAAATCACATGTCCCAATGATTATCTGCACACATATGTCTGTGATCACCTGCACACATCTGTACATGATCATTTGCATACATCTGTCCGTGATCACACAAACCAATTGTTATACACTTAACGGATTTTTTTTTACCAAAGACATGTAGCAGAATACATTTTGGCTTAAATTTATGACAAAATTAGATTTTATTGGCTTTCTTTTAAAATAGAAGAAAATATTGTTTTTTTCCCAAATGTACACAATTTTTTCACTTATATCGCAAAAAATTAAAAACGGAGTCGTGAATAAATACCACCAAAAGAAAGCTCTATTTGTGCAAACAAAATGATTAAAATTTCATTTGGGTACAGTGTAGCATGACTGTGCAATTGTCATTGAAATTACGAGAGCGATGAAAGCTGAAAATTGGGCTGGGAAGGAAAGGGGCAAAAGTGCCCAGTATTGTAGTGGTTAAAATGTCCTGTGTACATGAGCCCTTACAATGAGATTGTGCCCACATATCAGATGCTTCATGTTTAGGTTTAACAATATTCAAAGCAGTATATGAGGAAATAAAACCTAAGGTTGCTAATCTTCATATCAGCAAATAAATATTTACTAGCTACATGCAATAGATAACGTATGCTTCAGAATTGGGTGCAAAACAATGCTTTCAGATAGGACATGACAGGTTTTCTGATTTTAATAGCCAACATTTATTTATTATAAATAGAGTGTTAGATAAATGAACAAGGTTAAGTCAGTACAAGATATACTGTAGGTGTGTATTCTCTGCTGATAACCAAACGTTTAGGGTGGACATGCATGGCTCAGTATCAGTAGCTTAGTATAAACTAAACTGATTCCTCCATTCGAGGTGGGGAATCTCCCCACTGCACTATGGTTATCCCCACTATAGGGATAACCTGAACAATCGAAAAACCGTCTCTTGAAACTGGAGACTACACCAGATTTTTCTACCCTATGCTTCAGTGTTCCATCTGCACTCCTTTTGTACATTGAGTACTGGGACTGGGTATAATAGGAAATCTCAATGCAGACTCAGAGAGCAGTAAAAACCTGACACAGGTTGCAGTCCTTGAGTGCTGGTCATGGTTGTTATACACCTCCTTTTCCTGTGTAAAAACTGATGAGAAAAAAAAACATTTAATACAGTTTCCTTCTCCTTGTCATTGATCACTAACTTCCTTTTGTTTCGGGATTTTTTAAAGGCCATTTTTTTTCTTTAATATGACTGTTTACATTATGTTTTAGCCCACCCGACTTCTCTATATTTATTGTTTATTAGAATGCACTTGGTGATACCTTTCACCACTTGCTTACTTGAAACTTAAACCCTCTTACTGCCCAGGCCAATTTTCAGCGTTCAGTGCTGTCGTACTTTGAATGGCAATTGTGTGTTTAATCACTAATGGGGTTTTTATTTTTTGCTAAACAAAAAAAAAAAAAAAAGCACTTTTCATAGTTTTACAATCAGGTAATTTTTCTCCTTCATTGATTTGCGCTGCTGAGGCTGCACTGATAGGTGGCACTGAAGGGCACTGATGAGTGGCACTGATAGGTTGCACAGATGATGAGACACTGATAGATGGCACTGGTGGGCATTGATAGGTGGCACTGGTAGGTGGCACTGCTTAGCAGTTCTGATATGCACTGGTAGGTGGCACTGGTGGGCACTGGTAGGTGTCACTGGTGGGCACTGCTTTGCAGAAGTGGGTCTGGAGTGTGCAGGACCAGTGTCCCGTCTACACAAGACAGAAATCAACACGTTGTCAGCATGAGGGGAAAAAAAGCTGATTACCGGCTTCTGTTTACATCACGTGATCAGCTGTCATTGGCTGACAGCTGATCACGTGGTAGGGGGTGCACAGGCATCACATGCACAGGAGGATGTAAATAGCCCTCCCGGCAATTTGGGCCCAGGCTGTAGCCATCTTTCGGCTATAGTGCAGGGGGCAAGAGGTTAATGTGTTCCTACACATGTGGTCCCATTTAATATCTTGTAGTATTGAGCACAGTTTAGAAAAGTTTGCTTGTTTGAAGTTTAGTGTTCTTGTACTACCCTCATGCCACCCTTTCCTATGATTTATGCTGAATGTAAACATCCCGTAATCACTAGACCCCAGGTGATCCTGTATTTCAACATCTGAGATCAGATCTGAGCCGTTTGTAATCAATAGATCTAGCAATGTATTATTTCAAGGCGGGGAATCCACCAACTGAGACATGAAGTTGTCCTGTAAGACATTTAGGAAACAACGGGTCTTTAATGAGTAGTCTGTCCCTTCTGCCCAATCAACATCTGGATAGTTAAAGTCCCTCATTATGATGACATTGCCCTGCCTCGCTGCCATTTCTAACTGTGATAGGAGGGCCAACTCCTCCTCTTCCTTCAGGTTCGGGGTTCTATAGCATACATGTACTATTAATTTCCTACTTGCTTCTCCCCTTTGAAGTTCCACCCATAGGGATTTCACCTTCCACCTTACCCATTTACAGTGTCATTTTTCTCTGCTACCCATTAACCATTCTTGATATACAGGCACACCCCTCACCCTCTTCTACCCTCCCTGTCCCTCTGATACAAGGAATACCCCTGGATCGTTGCCAGCTAGTCGTGTGAGCTGTCAAACCACATTTCTGTTATTCCCACAAAGTCTAAATCCTCATGTAATAGCAGCTCCAGTTCCTCCATTTTATTAGCTAGGCTCCTGGCATTTGTGAACATGCCTCTCAGTTTTGTACAGAACATATTATTTTCTCTTTAGGTTTTCTGAGGCTGTGATTTTGATTTGTCAGCTCATTCACCCACTGTTTAGGTGTTATGGGTATATTACTGCTAATTCTTCCATTAATACCCTCTGACCTTCGCTCACTGCTGGCTGTTGCTTTCTCTGAACCATCCCCCACCACCTAGTTTAAAAGCCCCCCAACTTCTTGCCCATTCTTCCTCCCAATTAAGTTCTTTCTCCCCATTAAGTTGCGGTCTGTCCCTACTAAAGGGCCAGTAACCCACTGAAAAGTCACCCAGTTCTCCAGGAACCCAAAACCCTCCTTCCTACACCATCTCCTCAGCCACTTCTTAAGTTCCCTAAGCTCCTGCTGCCTCTCTGGTGTCAAGGCACAGGCAGTATTTCTAAAAAAAACACCTTGGAGGTCCTTCTCTTCAGTGTCACTCCTAAGTCCCTGAAATCATTTTTTAGGATGCTCCACCTTCCTCTAACTTTGTAGTTGGTACCAACATACACTATGACAGCTGGGTCATCCCAAGCCCCTTTCAACAATCTGTCCATCTAGTCCATGATGTGCCAAGGCTGAGCACCTGGTAAACAGCATACCATTTGGTGATCATGATCTTTGTGACAGATTGTCCTATCTCTCGTTCTAATGATTGAGTACCCTACCACCAAAACTTGCCTAACCTTTCCTGTGTCCGTGGTCCCCTTCTTGCTGGAGCAGCCATTCCCCTGGCAGCTAGGGGAGGGTGCCTGCTACAGAAATGCCACCCTGAACTGATATCTCACATGTATGGTGAAAGGTCCAGTATTCCAGGCATTTTCCTTTTTCTGGGGAGTCACTGGTGTCACTTAGAGCCTGCCATACAAGTAAATGTTTGTACACTGTCATACTCTTCTAAATGCTGATGCTTCTGTATCCAAGTATGTGTGTGCAACATATTTCCAAAATGCAGAAGTTTATGCATGTACCTGTAAATGAAAATGCTTATGTGCGACAATATTTACATGAGTATGATTACGTACAGCCATTCACCTGTATGGTAGTTTGTACACGGATCCCAGTAAATATCTTGAATTTTACACCCAACATATTTTCAGCCTTTCACTACTTGTGTTCATGGGGTCCTTTATTTAACCACTTGCTTACTGGGCACTTAAACCCCCCTCAGTCCCAGACCAATTTTCAGCTTTCAGCGCTGATGCACTTTGAATGACAATTGCGCGGGCATACAACACTGTACCCAAATAAAATTTTTATCATTTTTTTCCCACAAATAGAGCTTTCTTTTGGTGGTATTTAATCACAGCTCGGAGTTTTATTTTTTGCTAAACAAACAAAAAAAATGCAAAAAAAAAAAATCATGTTTAATAGTTTGTTAAAATTTTTTGCAAACAGGTCATTTTTCTCCTTCATTGAAGTGCGCTGATGAGGCGGCACTGATGGGCTGCATTGGTGGGCACTGATAGGCTGCATTGGTGGGCACTGATAGGCTGCACTGGTGGGCACTGATAGGCATAGTTAAGGCGGCACTAATAGGCACAGATAAGGTGGCACCGATGGGCACAGATAAGGCGGCACTGATGGCAAAAGATGGGCACAGATAAGATGGCATGGATGGGTGGCACAGATGGGTGGCACGGATGGGTGGCACGGACGGGCACTGGTAGGTACCACTGATAGATGGGACTGATGGGCACTGATAGGTGGCTCTGATAGGTGGCACTGCTGGGCACTGATGGGCGGCACTGATGGGCACTGGTAGATGACACTGATGGGCACGGATATGTGGCACTGGGGTGCAGCACCTTTGTTGAGGCAGATTGTGGGCACTGCTGGGTGGCACTGTGGGCACTGCTGGGTGGCACTGTGGGCACTGCTGGGTGGCACTGACGGGGGGCACTAATTTTTTATTATGTGTAGTTATGAGGGGGCAGGTGGGCACTGGCAGGGGGCAGGTGGGCACTGGCAGGGCTGGCCGTGATCGGGACTGATGACAGCGCGAGGAGGAATAATAGCCGATTACCTTCTCCGTTATATCACATGATCAGCTGTCATTGGCTGACAGCTGATCACGTGATAAGGGGTCGGGATCGACCCCTTGCACGGATCGGTGATCAGGCGAGTCTCGTAGACTCGCCGATCACAGAGCGCGCCAGGGGGCGCGCAGGCCGCTTGTGCACGGGACTACGTCTACTGACGTCGTCTCGGAAAAGGAGATCCGCGCTGTAGCCGTCATTCGGCTATAGCGCGGGTCTCAAGTGGTTAAATAATATTTTGGTTTGACTTGCTGTTGTGCACACATAGTTAAAAATACAAGGTTGCAAAAGCACTCTGACAGCGTTATATATACTGTACATGCTGAATATATGTAAAAAATTAGGTGTACCCAATTTACACCGACTTTTTTTGACATATTTAAACATGCAATCATTGTATCTTTCTCGTTCAAAAGTTTTTATTTTATGTTAAAATAAATTACATGTACAGAATATAAGACAAATTATTTGATACCAAAAATAAAAAGTAGACATATTGAAGTACGGATGATACAAAGCAAAGAAGAATTTCAAGATATTCTCGTGGGAATGACAATAAATGGCCTTGTATATTTTAGAATTTGAAAGCATTCTTATAGCTGAGTTTTAAACATTTTTTTTTTTTTTTTTTAAATTAATGTTTATTAAAGAAGAGAAGCGTGTACAGAGCATAACGATCAATATAGAAACCAATAGCAAGATCTACAACATTATAACGTTAGTTACATGGGCACAGAAATATACACCCACCTCTTCTATCAGAAAAGAGGAAATATAGTAGACAGAATTAGAAGGAGAGTAAAGGAAAGGGAAAATAAGCAGAAAGAGAGAGAGAAAGAGAAAGAAGGGAGGGGGGGGGGGGAGGGGGGCAGACCACCGTCAGACAACCTATTGCAAAATAACAGTAGATATAGTAAAAACAAGCGTCATGGTCACTTCACTCTGGTTGAGACATTATGGCTGCATAGCTCGAGGAATATTTGAAGGCAACCCAACAGGCCCAGATCTTTGTTGACAACTCAGATTTACCCCGGAGGGAAAGGGTCATATCCTCCATGTAATATGTGGTATCCACATTGAGCAACCAACGCCGGAGTGTGGGGATCGTCTTCAGCTTCCAAAACTGAGGAATGAGGGTTTTAGCAGCGTTTAAGAGATGTGGTGTAATCGACCTCTTGTAGGAGCCTGTCGGCCTTCCCGTGCAATGGAACAGGACATACCACGGGTCATTAGGTACCTCCCACCCCTGGATTTCTTTAATTGTGTATATGATCGCCAGCCAGAATGGGCGGATCCTCGGGCAGTACCACCAAATATGGGCATGAGGCTACCTCCCCGCACTCCCGCCAACAGAGTGGGGAGGATTGGGGAGAGAACCTATGTAAAACAACCGGTGTGTAGTGCCATCTGGTCAAAAGTTTATACGCCATTTCTGATGTCTTAGAGGATCCAGAGGAGGCATGAGCCAGTGTTAGGATTTGTGACTGCTGGGACGGAGACAGCGCCATTTGTAGTTCCCTTTCCCAGTACCGTAGGAAGGAGGGGGTACCCGTAGAGGTGAGGGACAGCAAGGCCTGATAGAAGTACGAAACTGGCCGCTCAATCGGGTCAGGTTCAGCAAATGCGGTTTCCACAGGTGTAAGCTCCGCCAGGGTGCGCAGGGGTTTTGGGAGCATGCGAACAAAGTTCAACAGTTGATGATGTTTCCAGCGATCCATGTAGGAAATGGAGGAGTCACCCATGATGGAAGCAAGAGGTAGCACCCCGGATGGGCCGGTGAACTGATGGAGATAGGTGTGAGTGCCCAGCCGCCACGGGTGAATCTGAGGGTCCATGTTACCCGGTGGGAAAAAGTTGTGACCCACCAAGGGCATCAGGGGGGAGTTATACTGCCAGCCATACCTCTTACAGATAGAGTCCCATACCATCAAGGAGGAGTGTGTAAGTGGGGACGTGGTAGGCAAAAGGGTTCGGAACTTCCTCGGTATCCACATCAGCGTGGAAGGTTCAGCTCCACAGAGGTCTGTTTCCACATTTACCCAGAGTTTCGTGCCCTTGCAATACTTCAAGTCAGAGAGTCTGGTCAGCACAACGGCCCTATAGTAGAGTTTGAAGTCTGGTACAGCTAAACCCCCGCTACCCTTAGGGCGGATGAGGAGTGTTCTATTCAGCCTGGGCCTTCTCCTATTCCATATGTACCGGTATACCATAGATGTCAAAATTGTAAAAAACCCCACCGGTATCCCAAACGGGACCATCTGCAACATGAAGAGCACCCTGGGCAGCAAGTTCATCTTAACCAGACCTATTCTTCCCAGCCAAGAATGTCGTAGCTGGGACCACTTTTGGATATCGGACCTAAGAGTGTTGAGCAAAGGCAGAAAGTTAGCGCGGAAAAGGGACGATAGTGAGGGCGTTAGGTAAATGCCCAAATATTTCATGGAGCTCAGCTACCAGTTAAAGGGATAGTTCTTTTTCAGGTGGGACACCTGTTTGGCGGGTACAGAGATGTTTAACATTTCCGATTTGGACATATTGATTTTAAAGTTTGACACCGCGCCGTAGGCAGTAAACTCGGACATAAGGTTTGGAAGGGTGATCAGAGGCTGTTGCACGTAGAACAAAATATCGTCCGCGTAAGCCGCGTATTTGTGTTCCGTCGTACCTATGGTAACACCACGTATATTCGGATTTTGTCTAACAAGAGATAAAAATGGTTCTAGGGATATCGCGAATAAAATCGGCGAGAGCGGGCACCCCTGACGAGTGCCATTATATAGGGTGAAGGGGTCACTAAGGGTTCCGTTAATCCGTATCTGAGCAGTGGGGCAGTGGTACAACGCCGCTATTTGGGAGCGCAAAGTGGGACCTATGCCCAGGTGCGCCAGCGTAGCCATAAGGAAGTCCCAGTCCACCCTGTCAAACGCCTTCTCAGCATCCGTGGAGAGTAACAGGGTGGGCTGGGCAGTCCGCCGCACATAAGCCATCAAGGAGAGTGTGCGGAGAGAATTATCCCGCGCTTCCCTCCCGGGGATGAATCCTGTCTGATCCCGTGAAATCCATTGTGGCACCAGGGGGAGCAGCCTATTCGCTATAGCTTTAGCATAAATCTTCGCATCTATATTCAAGAGCGAGATAGGGCGGAAGCTCGCGCAGTCACTAGGGTCCTTGCCCTCCTTGGGTAATACCGTGATATGTGCATGAGTGGTCTCCGGGCGAAGGTCCCCGCCGTCCGAGGTCACGTTAGCATATCTGGTCAAGTACGGCATCAGTATGTCAGCGTACGCTCTATAATACGCTACAGTGAGGCCGTCTGGACCCGGTGCCTTACCGCGCGCCATAGCTTTCATGGCGCCCAGAAGCTCCGCAGTCGTCAACTCCCCCTCCAAGGAAGCCAAAACCTCCCCGGAGAGTTTCGGGAGCGCGGCACGGGCCAGATAGTCCCCAATAAGGCGTCCCCGAGCCTCTCTATCATGGTCCCCCTGGTGCACCCGATATAGGCGCTGGTAAAAGTCCCGGAATGTCTTGGCTATACGGGGTGTCTCGAACACCAAGTCTCCCGAGGGGGTCTTAACTTTGGCAATAAACGCTGCATTCTTCCGCTGTTGCACCGAATTAGCCAGCAGTCTACTGGGCCTATCGCCCCACTCATAAAAACGGTGAGCTACCAACCGCGCGCGACGTTTGTGGTCTAAATGAAGGAGAGACTGCAAGGTCTCCCGCTTTTCCGTTAAGGCGTGGAAAAGGGCCGTAGTCTGGTTCAACTTATGTCGGCGTTCTAAGTCAGTAATGTCCCGCAACAAGTTGGCCTGTTGAGTTAAGCGCTCCCTCTTTTTCCTAGAACCCAATTCTATGAACTTTCCCCTAATATACACCTTGTGGGCCTCCCAGAGCACTCCCGGTGAAACTTCAGGACTGACATTAGTCTTAAAATAAAACTCCAAACTATCACCCATCACCTTTTTATCGGCCTCTTCGGCTATAAGGTCCTCGTTCAATTTCCAGTTAGTGGCCTTCAGGGGTATGGACGCCACGCTAATGGTTAAGGAAATCGGAGCATGGTCCGAAATGGGGGATGAGTCAATGCTTGACTTCACTATGAGCGGAAGGTGTTGGTGATCAATGAAGCATAAATCTATTCTAGAGTAGGTTTGGTGCACCGGGGAAAAGTAGGTAAAGTCCCTTTCCCGCGGGTGAGCAATTCTCCAGACATCCATCAATTGTAGATCATGGAGTCGAGAACGTATATACCTTATTCCCCTGCCGGAAAGCGAGGAACCACCCCTAGAGGTGTCCAGAGTAGGTTCCAAGGGAACATTAAAATCGCCCGCTAGGAGAATGCATCCACGTGCAAAGTTCCGCAGGGAGCTAAGTGTGGAAGCCAAGAAACGCACCTGGTTTTTGTTAGGGGAGTATAAGGTGGCCAAAGTACACTGCATGCTGCCCAAGGTGCCCCGCAGAAACAGAAAACGTCCCGCAGGATCACACAACATTTCCTCAAACGTGAACGCGGTTCCCCTACGAAGCCCGATGGCCACACCCTTGGCTTTAGAGATGTCCGAGAGGCTGTAGTACCACGTAGGGTACTGTGGTGAGTGTAACCTAACTCGAGTCGTCTGCGTGAGGTGGGTCTCCTGGAGGAAGACCACGTCCCCCCGCAAACGGTCCAGTTCCCTATATAAATTGTGTCTCTTCCCTGGGGCGTAAAGGCCCCGTACATTAAAAGATACAATGTTCACAGTAGCCATGGGGTCTCAGGAGGAGGAACCGCGATCACCACAACATTATCAATACAATACCAAGGTGGTCTGCCGCCAAAGAGGGGGAGGGGAACAGAGGAGGTGGAGGCAGTAGACAGAAAAGGTGAAAGAGAAGAGGAAAGGAGAGAGAAAGGCAACAAGAAAATGCAAGGCCCCACCTTAGTGGGAAAAACAAAATGAACCAAAAAAGGTGCTGTCGAGAAACAGCCATTAGTGCACGCATTACTATGCCGTGCAAGAGCGGGCTGCGTGACCGCCACAGGGCCCCCACGCCCGCCACCCCAACGGGGGAACGGACGCCGAGGCCCCGCGCCGGGCAGCCCCCGCTCAAAAAGGGGGAGGCGGGACGCGGGCAGCCGGGCGCAAACCACACCATAAAGGTCCAAGGCAGCGCCCCGCGGTCCGGTGCCGACACCTAGGCAGAAAAATCTATGAATAACATCATCCAAAACCTAAAGCGCCTGTACAGAACAATATTGGTATGAAGCTAAGGCGGTAGGGTACCCAATGGGGGGGGGGGGGGGAAAGGGGATCCATGAGTCAGATACGCTCCAAAGGCACAGCGAGGAAGATGAAGAAATGTCACGCCAATAAAAAGAAAAAGGGCAAAAGAGTAGCGATGATCATATCCAGACTGAGGGCCCCTTAGGGGTGCTCAGCCCTGGCCTGCAAAAACACGTTGTCGCCAAAGGCGGTCAGCTTCCTCGCACAAACTTAGTAAAGGGAACCCCCCCAGTCACATTCAGGCGGTATGTCCCACAGATGCAAGTAGACGTCCTGAACAGGTAACCAAGCTGAACAAGTTGGCAGGCAGGAAGCCCTTTCAAGGGCGGTAATCAGGTGCAGAAGTACGGCGGGCACGGCTCACTCTCTGCCAGCCCTGGTCGGTCCCCGCGGGCAGGGGCGGGATGCCTTCTTGCCATCCAGGTAGCTCTGGGATAGGAACGGACATATCCGTGCAGAATTTGGACAGCTCCTCCGGAAAACGAAGTATTGCGGTTTTGCCATCTCTAGATGCGATCAAGGCCGCAGGGAAGCCCCACCTATATTTAATGGACGCCGCCCGGAGCAGTTCCGTGAGGGGCCTTAGGGCCCTGCGTCGATCCAAGGTTTCCTTAGCGAGATCCGGGAAAAAGGATAGCATCGCCCCGTGAAAATCAAACGGATTAGCTCCCTTAGCTTTCTGCATAATCAGGTCCTTTTCAGGATAATGGTGGACCCGGCAAATAATGTCCCGTGGGACGTCTGTAGCAAGATTGCGTGGGCGGAGTGCCCTGTGCACCCGGTCAATCTTCAAAGGGGCGTCAGGTGCTCGTCCCAGAAGGCTATTAAAAATGCCCCGAACGGATGGTAACAGATCGTCGTCTCCAGTCGCTTCGGGAAGTCCCCTAATCCGAACGTTATTACGTCTGTTACGATTCTCTTGATCTTCGATCTTGTAAACGGTCGTACGATGCGAAATGGCAAGTTGACGTGTAGTCGCCTGGAGGGATCGAATAGCGTTCGCGTGGCGATCGAGACGTTGCTCCGACTCTTCAACACGAACCAGTACTTGCGAGAGATCCGAACAAACTGCGGAGACCTCCTTCCTGATGACCCGCTCGAGGTTCAGAAGCATGGCGGCGAGATCGGAGGTGGTAGGGAGATCGCTCACTCTCGGCGCCGCTCCGGCGGAAGGATGTGACTCACCCTCAGCCCCCGAGCCCGCCGAGGACTCGGGCGAGCGCGACCTCCGGTCCGGCCCATCGCGGGATGCGGAATCCACTCTACTCCGCGGCTTGCGGCCTAGGTCGTCCTGCTCTTCCACCTCGTCCGGTTCCACGGAAAGGAATCGCTTAATCGACCCCGTCGAGGCTCCTTTCTTGGGCAGAGACTTGCCCGTCCGCCGGCCCATCACTCAGGTAGGAAAAATATGAGTTTTTGGATGATTTTTATGTATATTTCTCGGTGTCGGCCTCGGAGCTCACAGAGCACACGTCTGCTCTAGCACATCACCAGGCCACGCCCCCCGAGTTTTAAACATTTTAATCCCAAGAAAATATAAATATGTCTAAAAGAAAATATATGATTTTAAAGCTTTGATCATAACTTCTAAAGTATGTTTATCCCTTTCATGACTAAGCCTATTTTTGGAATTTGGTGTTTACAAGTTAAAATCCATATTTTTTGCTAGAAAATTACTTGGAACCCCCAAACATTATATATATTTTTTTAGCAGAGGCTCTAGAGAATAAAACGGCGATTGTTGCAATATTTTATGTCACACGGTATTTGCGCAGTGGTGTTTTAAACGCAACTTTTTGGGAAAAGGGACACTTTCATGAATAAAAAAAAAACAAAACAGTGAAATTAGCCCAATTTTTTTGCGAAATGTGAAAGATAATGTTACGCCGAGTAAATAGATACCAAACATGTCACACTTTATAATTGCGCGCACTTGTAGATTGACGACAAAGTACGGTACCTAAAAATCTCAATAGGCGACGCTTTAAAAATTTTTTACGGTTACCAGGTTAGCGTTACAGAGGAGGTCTACTGCTAGAATTATTGCTCTCGCTCTGACGATCGCGGCGATACCTCACATGTGTGATTTGAACACCGTTTACATACGCGGGCGCGACTTCCGTATGCGTTTTCTTTGCTTCGCGAGCTCGCGGGGACGGCGGGCGCTTTGAAATTTTTTTTTTTATTTTTTTTTTTTTTTTATTTTTTTTTAAATGACTAAATTGTTTAAAAAAAAAATAAATAAATTTGATCACTTTTATTGCTGTCACAAGGAATGTAAACATCCCTTGTGACAGTAATAGGTGGTGACAGGTACTCTTTATGGAGGGATCGGGGGTCTAAAAGACCCCCCACCCCTCCTTTACACTTCAATGTATTCAGATCGCCGAAAACGGCGATTCTGAATACCGGATATTTTTTTTAAACCGGCGCCATTGGCAGCCGAGTAAACGGGAAGTGACGTCATGACGTCGCTTCCGTGTTTACGATGAGGAGACTGGAACGAAGCCGATTACGGCTTCGTTCCAGTTCCTCCCCAGCAGCCAGAGCCGACGGATCGCAAATCGGTGCTCCCGATCGAGCGGGAGCACCGGTAACAGCGGCGAGAGGCGGCGGGAGGGGGGGACGTCCCCTCCCGCTCCTCCGGCATAACAGCCGAGCGGCTTTTAGCCGCATCGGTTGTTATGCCTGGATAGCCAATCGCCTGCTGTAAAAAACGGTACCGGGATGATGCCTGCAGGTGCGGGCATCATCCCGGTATAACCCTCGGAAGCCGAGTACGCAGATGTGCGTACGCTCGGCGGGAAAGGGTTATAGTAAGTATTATATAGTAAGGGAAGAACATAAAAGGTAAATAGGAGGGGAAGGGAAGGGAATAATTCTCACAATCAATGGATCTTTATTCAAACAATGCCTTCAGATAAATGTGATATATTTGAATAAGAACACAAACAATTGCCTTTTCATCATTCATAAAAAAAAAAAAAAAAACACCAATAGATGTAATTGTGTACTGTGCAAAAGTATGTCCTTGGCATCAAAAGCAGACATTGCCTGTGTCTAGCAAAAAATTACTTGTAGGCATTTTGTATAATTGGCCACCAGTAGATGTGAATTTTTTGACCACTTGCAAAAGTTGCAAAATGCAGTTTTTGCATGAACTGCTATTTCAAAATCCCCCTACAAAATTTTAATAGGAGTTAAATCAGAGCTTTCACTAGGGCAATCTACAACCCTCGATTTCTTGTTTGTGAGCCATTCCTTTGGCGGATCTGCTAGTGTGCTTGATTCAGATAATTATTCCAAAAGTGGAAAGTGGAACCTTCCCTTATCTGCCTCCTACCCCCCTCCGGTACCACATTTGGGGGAGGGGGGTACCTGTTTCTGAAGGGTACCCGTCACTTCTGGTAGACTGTGCTGTTGAAATCTCAGGCCCCCTTTTCCTTCCTCCGCCGCCAGGCCAGTTATAAAGCGCAGCATTATTTGCCCACTCTTCTTTGCAAAAACACTCCAAATCTGTCAGTACAGCCCTCTTCAGATACTCCCACAGATTTTCAATTGGATTCAGGTCTGGGCTCTGGCTGGGCCATTCCAAAACTTGAATCTTCTTGTGTAATCTTCTGGTGAAGCATTTGTTGATTTGGATGTATGCTTTGGGTTGTTGTCATGCTGAAAGGTAAAGTTCATCTTCAGCTTTCTAGCAGAAGCCTGAAGGTTTTGTGCCAATATTGACTGGTATTTGGAACTGTTCATAATCCCCTCTACCTTGACTAAGGCCCATGTTCCAGCTGAAGTAAAACACCCCCAAAGCATGATGCTGCCACCACAATGCTTCACTGTGGGTATGGTGTTCTTTTGGTGATGTGCAGTGTTTGTTTTGCACCAAACAAATCTTTTGGAATTATGGCCAAAAAGTTCAACTTTGGTTTCATCTGACCAAAACACATTTTTGCACAGGCTTTTGGGAGACTTCAGATGTGTTTTTGCAAAATTTGTCTGGGCTTGGATGTTTTTCTTTGTAAGAAAAGGCTTCCCTCTTGTCACTCTACCCCATAGCCCAGACAGATGAAGAGTATGGGAGATTGTTGTCACATGTACCATACAGCCAATACTTTCCAGATATTCCTGCGGCTCTTTCAATGTTGCTGTAGGCCTCTTGCAGCCTCCCTGACAAGTTTTCTTCTTGGCTTTTCATAAATTTTGGAGGAATATCCAGTTCTTGGGAATGTCACTGTTGTGCCATATTTTCTCCACTTGATGATGACTGTCTTCACTGTGTTCCATGGTATATCGAATGCCTTGGAAATTCATTTGTATCCTTCTCCTGACTGATAACTTTTAACAATGAGATCCCGCTGATGCTTTGGAAGCTTTCTGCGGACCATGGCTTTTCCTGTAAGATGCGACTAAGAAAATGTCAGGAAAGACCTACTAGAACAGCTGAACTTTATTTGGGGTTAATCAGACATGATGGCAGGTATGTACTGACTCATATTTAACCACCTGCCGCCCACCATATAGCAGAATGACGGAGGCAAAGTTGTTTCAATATCCTGACTGGGCGTCATATGACGTCCTCGGGATTTTAAGCTGCTGCTCACCCCCGGGGGCGCGCATAGCGACGATCGTTGTTGCGGTGTGTCAGCCTGACACCCCACAACACCGATCTAAGTAAAGTGTCTCTGATGGAGACTCTTTACCATGTGATCAGCCGTGTCCAATCACGGCTGATCAGCATGTAAATAGGAAGAGCCGGTGTTCGGCTTTTCCTCACTCGCGTCTGACAGACACGACTAGAGGAGAGCCAATCGGCTCTCCTGACGGGGGGGTCTGTGTTGATTGTTGATTGATTGCTGATTGATTTATCAGCGCTGCCCCCCCTTGGATCCCGCTCAGGGCTACCATCATGCCACCCAGGACCACCAGGATGGCCATCCACACTGGACCACCAGGTATGCCCCCCCTAGACCCCCAGGGAAATGCACATCGGTGCCCAGGCAGCTGCCAATCAGTGCCCACTGACAATGCCTACCACTGCCAGTGCCACCAGGGATGCCCATCAGTGCCTCTTATCAGTGCCATGTATCAGTGCCCATCAGTGCCGTCTATCAGTGCCCAGCAGTGCCGCATATCAGTGCCACCCATAATTACCTATGTTTTCATCCTTCCAGTGCCCATCAGTGTCGCCTATCAGTGCCCATCTGTGCCACCCATGAGTGCCCATCAGTGCTGCATATCAGTGCCGCCTGCCAGTGCCCATCAGTGCCATCATCGGTACCCATCAGTGCCCGCTCATTGGTGCCAGCTCATCAGTGTCACCTTATCATTGCCCATCAGTGAAAGAGAAAACTTACTTAATTACAAAATTTTATAACAGAAACAAAAGCAAACCTTTTATTTTTTTCAAAATTTTCTATCTTTTTTTATTTGTTTAGCAAAAAATAAAAAACGCAGAGGTGATCAAATACCACCAAATAAAAGCTGTATTTGTGGGAACAAAATTATACAAATTTAGTTTGAGTACAGAGTAGTATGGCCGCGCAATTGTCATTCAAATTGCGACACCACTGAAAGCTCAAAATTGTCCTGGGCTATTGAAGTGGTTAATATGGGTTTGAATGTGATTGCTTAATTCTGAACACAGCTACATCCCCAGCTGCCCATTTATGCAACCACATTATTTTAGTTTTTCATTTTTGCTTCTTAAAAGATTTCAGTTTGTTTTCAATTGAGTTGTACAGTTTATAGGTCACATTAAAGGTGGAAAAACTTCTGAAATCATTACACCACAGAAAGCTGACATTTTACCAGGGATGTGTAGATTTTTATATCCACTGTAATGCCCTGTACACATGGTCGACATTCCGACGACAAAATCCATCAGATTTTTTCCCAAACTTGTCTTGCCTACACACGGTCGCACAAAGTTGTTGGAAAATCCGATCGTTAAGAACAAGGTGACGTATAAGATGTTCGACGGGACTATAAACGGGCCAGTAGCCAATAGCTTTCGTCTCGTAATTTATTCTGAGCATGCATGGCACTTTGTCCGTCGGAATTGTCTACACGCGATCGAAATTTAAACAATCAGATTTTGTTGTTGGAAAATTTTAGATCCTGCTCTCAAACTTTGTGTGTCGGAAATTCAGACGGAAAAAGTCAGATGGAGCCCACACACGATCGGATTTTTCGACAACACAATCCAATCGCACATTTTCTGTTGGAAAGTCCGACCGTGTGTACAGGGCATATGTGTCCTAATATTAAAAGTCAGCAGCTACAGCATTTAGTGTGTGTGTGTGTGTGTGTGGGGGGGGGGGGGGGGGGGGTGACGGCTCTTTAACATCCTGCAATTAAATTTTGGGGTAATTGGAGACTTCTTTTAGCATCAGTCAATTGTTGTGTTGAATTTGATGGACTGACCAGTCCTTGACAAATTAGCAATTTGAAATCTACACCACTTTTAAATTATTTTACTTGCAGTAGAATGACCGAATTCTAATAATTTTGGAGATTCTTTTAAATCCCTTGCAAGACCCATAAGGCCGCGTACACACGGGCGGACTGTTCGCCCAACTTTGTCCGCTGAACAGTGTTTGGGCGGACAGTCCGCTCGTGTGTGGGCTTTCAGCGGACAGTTTCAGCGGACAGTTGGACGGACAAGGTTTTTCGGAATTTCCGAAAAACTGTCCGCTGAAACCTTGTTTCAGCGAACAGCCCGCTCGTGTGTAGGCTTGTTCGTCAAACAAAGTTGCGCGCATGCTCAGAAAGGATTTTCACGCCGAAAGCTATAATGCAGTGTATAGGACGTCGTATTTTTCGTCCCGTCGTACGTGCTGTTCACGTCATCGCGCACGGTTTCAGCAAACTGTTCGTTCGTCGTGTGTGGGCATGTCCGTCCATGCTAATTTTGAGCGGACTGTTTGCTGAAACTGTTGGACGGACAAAGTTGGGCGAACAGTCCGCGCGTGTGTACGCGGCCTAAGCATCAACAACATTCTTTCTGAGATCTTTAACAGCTTCCCACCCGCCCTATGGCCGAATGACGGCCTTAGAGCGGACGGCTTCCTTCGCCTGGCCGTCCCTGGACGGCCTGGTGTTTACTTCCGCAATGCGTGCCGCCGGGGGCGCGCATCGCGGAAGTATTGTATTTGCCGTGTCTCCCGGAGACAGGCAAATACAGATCGCCGTGAACGGCCAATCAAAGCGGCCGTTCACAGCGCGATCACAGCTGCCAATGGGAGATGATCTCATATGTAAACATATGAGATCATCTCCCATTGCCGTGTCTCTCCCTCCTCACACAGAGACAGCGTGTGAGGAGGGAGAGCGATCTAAGTGTCAGCCCCAGTGCAGCCCCAGTGCCAGTCTCAGCCCCAGTGCCAGTCTCAGCCCCAGTGCCTGTCTCAGCCCTAGTGCCAGTCTCAGCCCCAGTGCCAGTCTCAGCCCCAGTGCCTGTGTCAGCCCAGTGCCTGTGTCAGCCCCAGTGCCAGTGTCAGCCCCAGTGCCATCTGTCAGCCCCAGTGCCAGTGCCATCTGTCAGACCAGTGCCATCTGTCAGCCCAGTGCCATCTGCCAGTAGTGCCAGTGCCGCCAGTGCCACCTGCCAGCGCCTGCCGTCAGCCCCAGTGCCGTCAGCCACAGTGCCGTCAGCCCGTGCCGCCAGCGCCAGTGCCGCCTGCCAGCCCCAGTGCCGTCCGTCAGCCCCAGTGCCGTCCGTCAGCCCCAGTGCCATCCGTCAGCCCCAGTGCCGTCCGTCAGCCCCAGTGCCGTCAGTGCCGTCAGCCCCAGTGCCGCCAGTGCCGTCAGCCCCAGTGCCACCTGCCAGCACCAGTGCCACCTGCCAGTGCCACCTGCCAGTGCCATCCGTCAGCCCCAGTGCCGTCAGCCCCAGTGCCGTCAGTGCCACCAGTGCCAGTGTCACCTGCCAGTGCCACCTGCCAGCGCCAGTGCCACCTGCCAGCGCCAGTGCCATCCATCAGCCCCAGTGCCACCTGCCAGTGCCACCACCAATGCCGCCAGTGCCAGTGCCGCCAGTGCCACTTGCTAGTGCCACCTGCCACCTGCCAGTGCCACCTGCCAGCGCCAGTGCCACCTGCCAGCGCCAGTGCCATCCGTCAGCCCCAGTGCCGTCAGCCCCAGTGCCGCCAGCCCCAGTGCCAGTGCCACGTGCCAGTGCCACCTGCCAGTGCCACCTGCCAGCGCCAGTGCCACCTGCCAGTGCCACCTGCCAGCGCCAGTGCCACCTGCCAGCGCCAGTGCCATCCGTCAGCCCCAGTGCCATCCGTCAGCCCCAGTGCCGCCAGCCCCAGTGCCACCTGCCAGTGCCATCTGCCAACCGCAGTGCCATCTGCCAGCCCCATTTGCCAGAGCAATTAGCCAGAGCAAATAGCCAGCACCATCTGCCAGTGCCATCTGCCAGTGCCAGCCCCAGTGCCAGCCCCAGCCCCATCTGCCAGCGACATCTGCCAACCCCATCTGCCAGCCCCATCTGCCAGCCCCATCTGCCAGCCCCATCTGCCAGCCCCATCTGTCAGCCCCATCTGTCAGCCCCATCTGCCAGCCCCATCTGCCAGCCCCATCTGCCTCCAGTGCCATCTGCCTCCAGTGCCATCTGCCTCCAGTGCCATCTGTCAGTGCCACGTGTCGTCAGTGCCACGTGGGGTCACTTTGTGGGCATTTCCATTGTCCTGGTGCTCCAGGGCCTTCAAAACTGTAATAGGTGGTTGAGAAATAAGATGTGTAATTTATGCTCCTAGAACGCCTGATGGTGCTATTTCAATATTGGGCCTCTGTATGTGGTCAGGCTGTGTAAAAGTTTCACACATTTGGTATCGTTATACTCAGGAGGAGTAGTAGAACGTATTTTGGGGTGTCATTTTTGCTATGTACATGCTATGTGTTGGAAATATCTTATAAATGGACAACTTTGCGTAAAAAAAATGCGTTTTCATTTTTTTCCACATTTTCCCAAAACTTCTGGAAAAAAAATGAACCATTCAAACGACTCATTATGCCTCATAGATTATACGTTGGGGTGTTAGCTTTCCAAAATGGGGTCACTTTGTGGGCATTTCCATTGTTCCGGTGCTCCAGGGCCTTCAAAACTGTAATAGGTGGTTGAGAAATAAGATGTGTAATTTATGCTCCTAGAACGCCTGATGGTGCTATTTCAATATTGGGCCTCTGTATGTGGCCAGGCTGTGTAAAAGTCTCACACATTTGGTATCGTAATACTCAGAAGGAGTAGCAGAACGTATTTTGGGGTGTCATTTGTGGTATACACATGCCATGTGAGAGAAATAACCTATTACATTGAAAATTTTGTGAGAAAAAATAAAATAAAAATCTTCATTTTGCAAAGAATTGTGGGAAAAAGATGACAACATCAAAAACCTCACCATGCATCTTAGTAAATACCTTGGAATGTCTACTTTCAAAAAAGGGGTCATTTGGGGGGTATTTGTACTTTCCTGACTTGTTCGGGTCGCAAGAAATGAGATAAATCAATTTTGTGCAATTCGCACCACAGCTTGTAGACTCTCTAACTTTCACAAAGACCAAATAATATCCACTAATTTGGGTTATTTTTACCAAAGATATGTAGCAGTATAAATTGTGGCCAAAATTTATGAAAAAAAAATTATAATTTGCAAAATTTTATCACAGAAACTAAGAAATATGCGTTTTTTTCAACATTTTCGGTCTTTTTTCATTTATAGCGCAAAAAATAAAAACCCCAGAGGTGATCAAATACCACCAAAAGAAAGCTCTATTTGTGGGAAAAAAAGGACACAAAATTCATTTGGGTACAGTGTTGCATGACTGAGTAATTGTCATTCAAAGTGTGAGAGTACCAAAAGCTGAAAATTGGTCTGGTCAGGAAGGGTGTTTAAGTGCCCAGTAAGCAAGTGGTTAAAGTGATTGTAAAATCTTGTTTGTTAAAAAAAACAAAGAAACAAACATGTTATACTAAGAGCCGGTGTCTTGTAAAATAGTGTCCTCCATCAGATGGTGTCCCCTGCGTACTGCGCATGCGCAGTACACAGGAACACAGATTCCGAAAATTGCCGAGGATGAACGGTGCCTGCGCCGTGAGTCCAGGTTCCATCCCCACTATCCAAGTGGACATAGAGTTAGAATAAAAAAGAGCCGAGCGGAGCGAGGCCGAGCCCGAAGCGTGGCGAGCGAAGCTCGCCCGCGAGGGGCCCTCTAAAATTCTTAACCCTATGTCCGCTTGGATAGTGGGGCTACCCCCTCCACTCACGGCGCAGGCGCCGTTCAGCTTCGGAGTTTTTCCGAAGCCTCGTCTGCTCCGTACTGCGCATGCGCAGTACGGATCGGACAGCATTTGATAGGCGGACACTATTAGGCAGAACACCGGTTCACACAGTGGGCGATGCGAGGCGACACGACTCGCCTCGCCTCGCTCTCGCAAGTCGCCCCCGTTCTGTACAATGGAACCGTTCTGAGAGGAGCGACTCGAGTCTCTCTGACTCAGAAAAAAGGTTCCTGTACTACTTTTGGGCGACCTCGGGGCGACTTGCATTGACTTCTATACAGAAGTCATCTGCAAGTTGCCGCCGAGGTCGCGGCAGGTCGCGGCGAGGCAAGTCGGAGTCGCCTCGCCTCGCCTGCAGTGTGAACCGGCCCTTACCTCCTCTGTGCAGTTGGTTTTGAACAGAGCAACCTGGATTCTCCTCAGGTCCCTCTTCAGCTCTCCTGGCCCTTCCCTCCTGTTGAGTGCCCCAAAGCAGCTTGCTTTGGGGGCACCCAAGCCGAGTCACAGCTCCCTGTGTCCATTCAGACACGGAGCCCCGACCGGGCCCCCGTCCCCACTCTCCCCTGATTGGCTGACTTTAACAGCCGTGGGAGCCAATGGCGCTACTGCTGTGTCTCAGCTAATCAGGAGGAGAATATTGGATGGCTAAGACACTCGTTGACATCACTTGAGTGAGATGGTGCTCAGATAAGTAATTAAGGGGTGCTGGGGAAGCTTCTACACACAGGTTTTTTTTTATCTTAATGCATAGAATGCATTAAGATAAAAAAACTTCTGCCTTTACAACTCCTTTAATGATCTTGGTATAATGATACCATGCCTGTAAATAGCAAAGAGATCACCAGACTGTAGATGTTCATTTGGAACATCAGATTCTAATTTCATGGGCTTTAAGTGATTATAAATGTAGGGGTGTACTTACTTTTTCCATATGACAAATCTGTAACTGTGTTAATTCAGATCAGTGTTTCTCAACCTTTTTAGCTTCGAGGAACCCCTGGCGACAAGTCTGAGAGCTCAGGGAACCCCTAAAATAATTTTCATAGCTACAGCTCACAGAACATCAGTGTGATCAGGGAGCTGTAGATATAACAATTATGCTTAGAAATATCATTAGGCAATAGAATAAATACTAAAACTTACCTCCTTAATGTGACACTTGTGCTTGCTTTTTTTGCACAGATGCTAAAATCTGATTCAAACCTATGATAAGCAGTATTCAGGTAACTGTATAGTACAAGGGGGCCATGGGGGAACATTACCGGGGGGGCCAGCAGAGAATAGTATGGAGAACAAGGAAAGAATAGAATAGTCAGGAGGGAACTGTATAGTACAGGGGGGCCAGAAAAGAATAGCATTGGGGGCAGTAGGGAACAGTACAGAGTGGCCAAGAGAGAATAGTACAGGGGGCCAGGAGGGAATATTATAGGGGGCCAGGAGACAATAGTTTAGGGAGGGGGGCCAGGAGACAATATTACAGGGGGGGGGGGGGCAGAAAGTATTAGTACAGGGAGACAGGAAAGAATAGTACGAGGAGCAAGGAGGAAACCTTACAGGGGAGGCCAGGAAAAAATTGTATAGTACAGGGGGGGCCAGGAGAGAATAGTACAGGAGGCCAGGAGAGAATAGTATAGGGGTCCAGGAGAGAATAGTATAGGGGGCAAGAAAGAATATCATGGGGGGGCAGGAGAGAATAGGACAAGGGGACCAGGAGAGAAAAGTATAGTATGGGGGAGCAGGAGGAAACTGGAGGGTACAATGCTGTTATCTATAGTGGTTTACAGCAAACCTCAGGGAAGCAGCTGGATTGCAATGGTATCCCTCGTGCCGATTCTCATCCCTTCCTCCTCTCCGATCCCTCCCGAATGATGTCACACCCACACAGGCTACTGGGATGGATGGAAGGGCTGCCCACAACAGGCACAGGACAGTGATGTCAGTTTTCCCCCGCAGCCTGTTAGATGTTTGGGGATGTGATCTGCCATTCATCTGCTTGTGGAACCCTGGTTGAGAAACACTGGTTTAGATTATGAAAATGAATACACAATTTTAAATGTACTCGTATACCATTATCATATCATAAGTGCAGTTGTGCTCATAAGTTTACATACCCTGGCAGAATTTATGATTTCTTGGCCATTTTTCAGAGAATATGAATGATAACACAAAAACATTACTTTTACTCATGGTCAGTGTTTGGCTGAAGCCATTTATTATCAATGTGTTTACTTTTTAAATCATAATGGCAACAGAAACTGCCCAAATGACCCTGATCAACAGTTTAAATACCCCAGTTCTTAATGCCATGTATTGCCCCCTTTAACATTAATGACAGCTTGAAGACTTTTGTGGTATTTGTGGATGAAGCGCTATATCTTCTCAGATGGTAAAGCTGCCCATTCCTCTTGGCAAAAAGTCTCCAGTTCCTGTAAATTCTTGAACTGCATGTTTGAGATCTCCCCAGAGTGGCTCAATGATATTGAGGTCAGGAGACTGGGATGGCCACTCCAGAACCTTCACTTTATTCTGTTGTAGCTAATGACAGGTTGCCTTGGCCTTGTGTTTTGGATCATTGTCATGTCGGAATGTCCAAGTACGTCCCAAGCGCAGCTTCCTCGCTGAGGAATGCAAATGTTCCTCCAGTATTTCTCAATAACATACTGCATTCATCTTGCCATCAATTTTGACCAAATTTCCTGTGCCTTTGTAGCTCACACATCCCCAAAACATCAGCGATCAACCTCCGTGTTTCACAGTAGGAATGGTGTACCTTTCATCATAGGGCCTTGTTGACTCCTCTGCAAATGTAGCTTTTATGGTTGTGGCCAAAAAGCTAAATTTTGGTCTTATCACTCCAATTGACTTTGTGCCAGAAGGTTTGAGGCTTGTCTCTGTGCTGTTTGGCGTATTGTAAGCGGGATACTTTGTGGCATTTGCGTAATAATGGCTTTCTTCTGGCGACTCGACCATGCAGCCCACCTTTCTTCAAGTGCCTTATTATTGTGCATCTTGAAACAGCCACACCACATGTTTTCAGTGAGTCCTGTATTTCTACTGAAGTTGTATGTGTGTTTTGCTTTGCATCCCAAACAATTTCCCTGGCAGTTGTGGTTGGTCTACCTGACCGTGGTTTGGTTTCAAGAGAACCCCTAATTTTCCACTTCTTGATTACAGTTTAAACACTGCCGATTGGCATTCCCAATTCTTTGGATATCTTTTTATATCAATTTCCTGTTTTATACAGTTCAATTTCCTTTTCCCGCAGATCCTTTGACAATTATTTTGCTTTCCTCATGACTTAGAATCCAGAAACGTCAGTGCAGCACTGGATGAAAGATGCAAGGGTCTGTTAGCAATCCAGAAACTCATTGACCTTTTATACACACACACACTAATTACAAGAAAACAGATCACAGGTGAGGATGGTTATCTTTAATAGCCATTCAAACTCCTTTGTAAACTTTTGATCAGGGTCATTTGGATCGTTTCTGTTGCCATTATGATCTAAAAAGAGTAAACACAGTTGATTGACAATAAATGGCTTCAGCCAAACACTAACAATGAGTGAAAGAAATGTTTTGTGCTATCATTCATATTCTCTGAAAAATGGCCTAGAAATCATAAATTCTGTCAGGGTATGTAAACTTATGAGTATAAATGTATATGAGTTTTATAAAGTATGTAAGCACTATTTGAATTAAGATCTAAAGTTGGCCTGTTCAAATATGTTGGAGTGTGTGTGTACACATCACACTGGGGGTTATTTACGAAAGGCAAATCCACTTTGCACTACAAGTCACTGCAGTAACTCTAAATCTGAGGGGGACATGCAAGGAAAATAAAAAAACAGCAAGTTAGCTTGCATATGATTGGATGATAAAATCAGCAGAGCTTCCCCTTATTTCAGATCTACCCCTCTGATTTACAGTGACTGCACTGCCAAGTGGATATGCCTTTTGTAAATAACCCCCACTGTGTTCTGTGATCTGCTCCGGGTGTCAATTAGAAGTTAACGACACCCCAAAAGCAAGTTGCAAACGCAGTGCATTTGCCTGAAGCAGATTGTATGGATATAAACCCCCATGCAATCCAATTTCAGTGCAGGTAAAAAAAAGGTGCATGCGGATGCAGTACGATTTGAGCCATCAAAAATGAATTGGCTCAAATTGCACTGCACAAAATCACATGTGATTTGCACAGGAATGCAGTACAATCCCTGTACAATTCACATGCAGTTCCCAGTGTGAACCTAGGCTTAGGGTTTAATTAATCTTAAGATCTAAGATATTCATTTTAACATGTATGCAGAAAGAGAAAAAAAAATCGCTCTGGGATTAAAGTTGATAAATCCTCTCCTTTGTGGCCATAGGGCTCATTGTATGTTGGTCAACCAATGGATTTCATGTTTGACGATCTGTGAAATTGTACAGGTTGTGCTGGAATGTGGTTGTGTCCCTCAGGCTGTATATGTCCCTGGATTAATGTTTGGCACTGATCACATGCACCTCCTATTACCTATTAATTACTTAGCTGTGGTCATATGACAGTGGAGATATGTGTAACGGGGAACAATGCAGGCAGTGCATAATGGTAGCCTAATGTTTTAAAAAAATGATGTTTATGCGTAAATCACAAAGGAAATTATTATAATTTTTTTTGCTATGGTATAAAAATGTAAAGCATATCTATGGTCAAAATGTAAAATCACATATCCATTTTCATGTTGTATTTCAATTATTTCTAGCCTACTCCTAATAATCAGAGCTATCTTGAAGTTTGTAAACTTACTTTGTGAAGAATCCCCTTATATTTACTTCCTTGAATTTTGTGCCAAGTATTCACTTAGCTCTGAGAAGGCACTGCTGTGTCACACATTTCACAGAGCCTGCCTTCTTAAAGCGGGGTTCCACCCTAAAGTGGAACTTCCGCTGATCGGAACCCTCCCCCCCTCCGGTGTCACAATTGGCACCTTACAGGGGGGAGGGGGGTGGAGATACCTGTCAAAGACAGGTATTTACACTCACTTCCGGGCATAGACTCCCATGGGAGTCTATGTCAATTCCTGTCCTGCCGCGCTGTCTGCTGGGACACACACGGGTCCCAGTGACAGCGCGGACAATTCCTATTGCGCTGCGCGACTCGCGCATGCGCAGTAGGGAACCGGGAAGTGAAGCCGATTCGCTTCACTTCCTGATTCCCTCACCTAGAATGGTGGCGGCAGCAGCCGAGCGATCGATCGGCCTCGGCTGCCGGCATCGCTGGAACCCGGGACAGGTGAGTGTCCATTTATTAAAAGTCAGCAGCTGTAGTATTTATAGCTGCTGGCTTTTAATATTTTTTTTTTTTAGGTGGAATCCCTCTTTAACTACAGAGGTGCATAGAGGAGAAGTTTCAAGAGGTGAAGGCAGTACAAGAATCACTGCTTGCTTTCAGGCAGCAAGGTACCATGGGATATGTAGTCCTTAGAAATCAAACGTAAACAGCAGAGGAGAAGTTGCAGAGAATCCAGCAAGTTGTGAAAAGAGATGATACAAAAGGTAACGTGCAGCACTGAATTAAACTGAAAATATAAATGACACAATGCCTACCAGCATGTGATATAACGTGCAAATGTGCAATGATCGATATGCAATATCACTATGACTAATATCTAGTATTGAATAATGGTGAAAATAATAAAATATTATCTACATATAACTAACATTTTACAATATAGCACATATCATACTATAAAGTGCAATTGTGCAATTAATAAATGTGCAAGATGTGCAATATTGAATGACATAATGAACAAAAAAAAAGAAGAAAAAAAGTTCATGTATGGCTGATATACAAATGGAAAAGAGAAAGTTCTTGTAAACTAGTATTCAGTGGAGGAGATCCCATAAAAAGTGGATAGCGTTGGTCAAATGCTTGGCGGTGTGTCATCCATCACCATAAATAAAAGGCTTACCATAAAGCCAGCGACCACCCTTTCAAAGGGGGGTTACAAAGCACTTGTTTGGATTCAAAGATCCACTGGAGAAATATCCAAGCATCTCTCACCAGAAGCCTTTATATACACCGGGTGGTTATCAGCAGCCAGAACATCAGACAGCCTCAGCAACAGGGTACATTAATATGTGAAGAAACAAAAGACCCAGGATAGTGGGATATGTCTCATAAGCGGTTTATTGGCAGTGCTGCATAAATACGTTTCAAAACTGGGGGCACAGCTCCAGGGAAAACACACCAAAACAGTTCCTTGCAATTTACAAGTCCATGGAAGCGATCGCACATACACAGAGCATGTGAGCGTGGAGTCCTGACGATTGCTTTGTCAAAGGTGACGTCATCAGGGGTGAGCTTATTAAGGGTGATCGCTGGCTTTCTAGTAAGCCTTTTTGTTTTTAACTATGGTGAAGGGTGACATGCTCCCAAGCATCTGAACATGTGATCTCCTCCATTTAATACTAGTTTACAAGAACTTTCTCTTTTTTATCAGATCTTTTCCATTTGAATATTAGCCATACATTAACTTTTTTTTGTTTTTTTTGTTCACTTTGTCATTCAATATTGCATATTTTTTACTGCATGATTGCACTTTATAGTATGATATATGCTTTATTGTATTATGTTAGTTATATGTAGATAATATTTTATTAATTTCACCATTATTCAATACGCATATTAGTCATAGTGATATTGCATATTGATCACTGCACATTTGCACTTTATATCACATGCTGGTAGGCATTGTGCCATTTATATTTCTCCAGTCATCTTCCAGGACGGCACAGCTGAGAGATGACTGGTCTCACCTGGTAGGAAACACAATCAGCAGAATTTAAAAGGCCCCACCCCTCCCTCTGACCCTCAGTTATTGATTGTGTTTCCCACCAAGGAGGCTTTGAAACCATTTGTTATGTTTTTAAAGAGACCTTAGGTCTGGGACCATGGTCGCCCCCCTTGGGAGCAAGGCTCGGAGCAGTTAGTGGGGACTGCGGAGACCTGAGGAGGTTGAACCTCTTTTCTGAGGTTTTTTTTTTCCCTAAACAGGTGGCTGGATTCCCCTGTGCATGTTGGGGCACTAGGACAGGTGAGTTGTCCATAACTCCAGATGGCTGTGTTATTCGTTCGTCCCCTCCCCGTACCTGAAGGTGGCGGATGGTGGGAGGCCTGCCGATGTGTCTCCTAATGCCTCGAGGTCCCTGGGGGGACTGGTGGAGGCTGTGTTTAGCCGCCTGGCAGCGCTGGGTTCCGTTGTGGCCACTCGGCTCGAGTGGCGTGCGGCGAATGCTACTGCGCATGCCCAGAAGCCGCCGGAGCCTACGTGAGGTCACTTCTGGCGGCCGAGGACTCCAAAAACATGGCGCCAAACGATGTTCATAGCAGTGAACAGAAGTGCTGATACTGGCAGCAAGCGAGACAGAGCGAGGGGCCGGAGGTCTGCTAAGCCTTAGAAGGTCCGCGACCTGCCATCTAGACCCTGTAAGATGGAGAAGGAAGGCGGACCGGAGCTCACAGCAGTTGAGGTTGCCACAGGGGGTGAGTAACTCTGCTGGAGCTTGTGGGGGGGGGTGATAATTGGGGTGGCCTCTTTTTTCCCCCTCCCCTAAAAAATGGAGACTTGGCTAATAGGAGAATATTTGATTTCAGAAACTGACCGTCCCAGGGGACGGTCAGCAGGCCAAAAACTAAAGCCACGTCTAAGTCTAGGCGCTGTGGGTACTGTAATGATAAGCTTCCACAGGACCACAGCAAGCCTTTCTGTTGCAAGTGCATCTACAAGCTGGCAGGCAAGGAGACAGCACAAGGGGCTAGGGAATGGCGAGCGCTGCAAATTGAGATGCTTGCTACCCTCCAATCCTTTAAGGCTTCGCTTCAAAAGTGTCAAGGAGAGGTCCCTTCAGAAAAGGAGATTACTCTTTCACAAGAGGATAGGTCTAGTAATACGGGTGGATCCCAGGAACCTGCCTCCTACTTTTCGGATGAGGAGGAGGTTCGTCACTCTGAGCTGAGCTCCCGGGAGGAGTGGGGGGATTCGGATCAGGACAGCCAGATAGAGGCCAGGCCTGGTGGACATCTTTACTCAGAAAAGGATATGGAGGGTCTCCTTAGGGCGATTTATGCTTCAGGGGACATTCAGTTGCCCTCAGCCCAGGTGTCAGCTCAGGATAGGGTTTACAGAGGTTTGGGTAAACTAGAAGCTAGATCCTTTCCGGTACACCAATCCCTTAAGGAGATAATTTTAAGGAAATAGAAGGAGCCTGAGCGGAAACTATTAAAACTTAAAACCTGGAAGCATAGGTGCCCCTTTAAGGAGGAAGAGGAAGACAATTTTTTTAAGGTCCCAAAGTTAGATGTGTCCCTAGCGCAGGTCTCTAAGAGGTCAGACCTGTCCTTTGAGGACTCTGGCAACATCCAGGATCAAATGGATAAAAAATCTGAAACATTGCTGTGTATGCCTGGGAGGCCAATGCTGCGGCAATGGGCCCAGCTCTGGCTTCTGCATGTGTGGCCAGGAACGCTGATGCATGGCTCAACAAGCTGGTGGACCATGTCTCACGCAAAAAGGAGTCCAAGGAGGTGTTAGACTCGCTAGGAGTCATTGGGAGGGCAATGGCTTACCTAGCCGAAGCGACGGTAGAGACAGTAAGAACGACTGCTAAGCCAGCAGCACTACTGAACTCAGCCAGGAGGGCCCTTTGGGTCAAGAGGTGAGATGGAGACCTTACATCTAAATCTCGTCTATATGGTATCCCCTTTGAGGGTTCCCGTCTCTTTGGGTCGGGATTGGAACAGGTGCTGTCCCGATCCACGGAAAAGGGTAAAAAGTTCCCCACAAAACCCAAGAAGGAGAGAGGGAAGAAGTTTTTTCGTGGCACCGCTGCAAAAGGTCAGTTTAAGGGCAAGAGCGAACAAAGGACAAAATGGGGGAGTGGAAAAGGCAAGGAAAAAAGTGGGATTCTTTTTTCCAGGGCTGGACCCTCCACGAAGGAAACAAATGACAATGACGCCAACATAAAAGTTGCTCTCAGAATTTCTGCCCCAGTGGGAGGAAATCTCGGAGAGAGTCCTTACATCCTAGATCTCTTAAGAACAGGACACAAGTTGGAGGTTCGGTCCCTCCCCCCTCAAAAGTTTCTTAATACTCAGCCCCCCCAGGGATCCTCTAAAAGCAGGAAGTCTTTTAGGGAGTGTCCGCGAGCTTGCAGAACAGGGGGTGATTACCCCGGTTTCAGTGGGTCAGATGACTCTAGGCTTCAACTCCCACGTGTTTGTGGTGCTAAAGCCATCAGGAAAGTTTCGGCTAATTATCAATCTGCGAAAACTAAACCGGTTCTTAATGTACAAAAGATTCAGGATGGAAAGCATCTATACGGTCCGAAAACACTTTCAGGAGGACGTTTTCACGATCATGTTAGATCTGAAAGATGCTTATCTGCATTTACCTATTGCCCTGGAACATCAGAAGTACCTGTGGTTTGCTGTACGCAACCAATCGGGGAGTAGAACATTGGCAGTTCAGGGCGCTCCCATTTGGCTTGGCTGCCAGTCCGAGAATTTTTACCAAGGTTCTTTACCTAGGGTACCAGCTGGACTCAAGGGCCCAGAAAATTTTCCTTCCCCCAGAAAAGGTCCTAAAAGTCCAGGGGGCAGTGGCGGACCTCCTCGTGGCCAGAGAGGTCTCATGGAGGAGGATTATGAGAGTGCTGGGACTCATGGTCTCATGCATTCCTGCCGTCCCTTGGGCTCAACTTCACTCCCGGGGCCTTCAGGGCTTCCTGCTCTCCTTTGGGATGGGAGAAGAGAATCCCTGGAGATGAGAGTTCCTCTGTTAAGAGAGGTAAAAGACTACCTAGAATGGTGGATCGTCCACTCCAATCTATCGGGGGGTCGGACGGTCACAGTTGGAACTGATAAAGATCACAACGGATGCGAGCTCCTGGGGCTGGGAGGCTCATTTGGGAGAACAGAAACAGGAATTGAAAGGGGGATATCAATAAACACTAAGTGGTCATAGTGGATACCCCGGCATGATTAGAGATAAGAGGGAGTGCCAACGTCCAGACTAGCTAAATACAAAAGAATTATTGGGGGGCTTTATGGACTTTATAGGCACTAAGAGGAGGACAACTATTTAATTAATAATTTTATTGTTACATGCTGATTATGGTCCTATTGAAGCACTCTTTCTAATATGTGTTTTTAATGCAATTTTGTATTGTCTGTTTGTAACAATAAAATTATTAATGAAATAGTTGTCCTCTTCTCAGTGCCTATAAAGTCCCCCAATAATTATTTTGTCATTTGGGAGATCACTATGCACAGGGCCTCTGGAACTGCAGTCAGACCAGAGCTTCATCAAATTTCAGAGAGCTTCTGGCGGTCAGGGAGGTGTTGGATTTTTTCCAGGACCAGGTCCGAGGGAGAGAGGTACAGATATTCTAGGACAATCAGGTGGCAGTGTCCTACTTGAATCTTCAAGGAGGAACAAGGTCTCAATCAAAGAAGTGTAATCAAAGTTAAACCTGCAGTGGCTTTGAAGTGTGTTCAAACCCCTGTAGGCCAAGCTGAAGATTTGAATGAGCGTTGCGCAGCCCTCATGACCAAGTCTAATGATGCCCTAACAAAGGACAAAGGCCCGAAGCCTGTAAGTAGAAGTAGGACATGTGCCACTGTTACTTCTCATAACCGGGAAGCAGAGGATTTGATCAGCTCAAATGACCGAGTTGAGTCAGATACAAGGAAGGCAAGGCCTATGATCTCCAGGAGACACATGTGGATTTATTTATTTATTTACTTAAGGTGGGGGTCCCTAGAGAGGAAATAGATGGAATTCCTACACCAGCATTGTTTAAGAAGTGGAAGCAAATGGTTGGGAATGGTAGATTCAGTCACATTAAGTTTTTCTGCTGCCATAAAATGGGGCATTTTGCAAAAATGTGCCATGCTGTGAAGACTGGACAACAGCAGGCCTGTGTGCTTCCCAGGACAGCACGGAGAGACATTCAAGTTTATTTGTTACGTTGGAAGTCAGTGCCTTTCCGTGAAAGTTTTTCAAGGCAACAGTGGGCACCCTTCAATAGTTTTGCAGTTAGAAATGGGCAGATAGGGAAATGTGAGCAGTGAGCTATGTTTTTGGCACAATTGGAAGGAACATATAATCTGCTTTGTCTCTTACTCTTTTCAGGTATTGAGCATTGAGAGGTGGAGCAGGCAGAGCAGATGACCATGCTGGATGGGAGTAGGCAGACCAGAAGAGAGCCTAAGGAAGATGTGGATTATTTCCTGATGGTGGCTGAATTTGAGTGGAATTTCATCTGAGCATTTCCTTATGACCAAGAGGACAAGAGACTTTCCTCTGGGACTTTCTTTACAAACTGCCAAAAGACATTGTTAACCCTGCTCAAAAGTAATGTTGCAGCCTTCCAGGGACAAAACAATCGTCTGACTGCCCACAAGATGGGGGTCGAAAGGGAAATTTTTCCTCCCATTTACAATACGGGGGGTTTAATTTGCCCTTTCCTGGACAAAAGGCTTTAAGAAGTTTCCTATAAAGTCAAGAGGTGGTATGTGTTGCTATGGCCAATTTTGTATATTGTCTTGATAGCAATAATATAGTTAGATTTGGTAAGAGCATATGTACAGAGGCCCTCCCCCCTCCATTGATATGTAAATAAACCAGATGGATAGGTTTTGGAGCTGAGCAGAGGAAGTTGGTGTGTGCAGGAAATGGGTGGGAGGGGCATGGAGAGAGTTTGAAAGAAACTTGTGTTCGGACAAGAGATGATGGTGGAGGGGACAACGAGGAGACATGGCTGCCGAAAGCTGGAGAACTTTGTGAGTTGGACTGAGCAAAGGACCATGGAGGACATCTTGACCCCTACGTTGAATAATTGTTTAGTTTACTTAATGTGTACATGCTTATATGTGTAGGCATATATTTTGTAAGCTATAAGTTGTGTTGTATTGTTCATCCTACAGTTTGTATGTGCAGATTTTTCCCTGTTTAGTAAAGCATTGATACACTTCAGAAGTCTAAGCTTCCTTGGTTTTACCACAAGAACTTAATAGCTAGACGCAAAGCATTGCGACCCCCTGACATGTGTCCCACATTTTGCAGTACAGTCACACATCCTGGTTAAAATTGGGCCAGAAGAAATTCTGTGTAATTCTATGGGCTGTGCGACGGGACCCTAGATGTCCTGCTAGTGGTAAATCATTTGCAGAATCTCCAGCTGGTATTTCTTAGGTACCACCAGCTGTTGTTTCTGCGAAGGGGATTTATTTCCCGGGGATGACTTAGGGATCATATACAGTCTATCCCTCACCCATTCATAAATCTCGTAAACAGGTGAATAAATATCTGACCAATTATCAACAAGGGATATATGTATCCATAAACAGTGATAAGTAAGGTCAAAGAAATATTAATCCCACAACACGTGATTGAAATCAATATAAATAAATCCTGATGTGAAAAAAAAAATTCAATTGGAATAAAGTGCAATGTTGATGAAATATAAAGTGCAATATTGGAAAATATAATCCACAGAATGTGAGCTATCCAAAGAATATATATATATATATATATATATATATATATATATATATATATATATATATATATATATATATATGAATAGTCCAATAAAGCAGCAATAAATAGTGAACTAATGCTCTAAAAATGCACAGTAAGTAAAGTGCAGTGCCTTGTGCAAAGATTGGTATAACGTCCAAAAACAAGGATCATAAAAACCAAATAGAGAAAATAAACAGAAACCGGAGTACTGACTCCAAATAGTCTTGCAACAATATCACTCCTTTTCTATAAAGACAAATGGGAGTGAGGGGGAAAAGAGTTGGTGTGGTGTGAATCATATAGTTCAAACTGAAAGAAAAGAGTTTTGTCTCCAAATAGTCCTGGAATAATATCACTGTTTTCTTATGAAGACAAGTAAAAGTGAGGGGGGAAAAGAACAGGTATAGGAGTCCATCAAAAAGCAAATTCAGCAGTCCACTTTGGAATGTAGAAAAACCACATATAGCTTGATACAATCCTCCCCCAGTGGTGCCAGCCCCTTACCTCGCAAAAAGACCTCAGATGGGTCTAGTAGTGCATCAAAAGCCATTCAGGCAGTGGCTCAGGATACTTCTTAAACATCCAGAGGGTCACTGTGCTGGTTCCCGATCTCCAGGATCTCTTGTCCTAATGGGAATGTCTCCAAACACCACAATATCACAGACAAAAGAAAAAAGGAAGGTCCTTCATGGTGTAGTATTGTTAAACAGTATATTTTCACATTTATTAAAAAAATGGTTTACATAAAAAAATGGTGGCACAGGCCAGACAAAAAAACAGCATGTAAGGCAAAAAACACAACAACAGGACTTCTGGTCAAGGCCGTAGCCGGAAGTGACATCACAGAGCTCCTCCCAACACGTTGCGTCACAACACACGTGACTTTCTCAAGGGTGAAGGAGCTGAGTGAACTTAGTGAGCTTAAACAATGAATATAATCATAATTAGAGGCGGGTAATTGAAGATTTAAGACTTTATGCAAATGAGACTAGGAAGCAAAGGATCGTGCAAAGTTCTGGACCACAGGTCACTAAGAACTCTCACTAATCTAATTAATGGTGGACCAAGAATAGTATAAATATACTAAAACCTACTGATTAAAATATATATAAAACCCAAGGTGAATGGTAAACAAAACAAAGTATAAATGAGAGTATAAAAGCATAAAAATTTATATTTAGATAATACCTCCAATATCACAGAAAATTACAACAAAATAACAGACTTACACATGAAACAAATATTTTTTTTTTATATATAAAACTAATAATTAAAGATAAAACTGTTTAAATCAAACTTGATGTTGAGACCCAGAGGAGCAAAAGATTGCATTTCAAATATCCATCTAGATTCACATTTACTAAGAGTGATGATTTTATTACTTCCTCTCCAGTGTGGCTTGTACTTTTCAATGCCCCAAAAAATGAGGGAGCTGGGATACTTTCCATGAACTTCTAGGAAATGTCTTGATACACTGTGTTTGGGGTAACCTGGCTTAATATTTTGAACATGTTCCCTCAATCTTTTCCAGAGGAGTCTTTTTGTTTTGCCCATATATTGGAGATTACATGAGCACTCCAAAACATAGATTACCCTCTCAGTCTTGCAGGAAATAAAATCTTTAATGTTGTAATTTTTCCCTGTCACGTTGGCACTAAAGTTCTCTTTTTTCTTTTTCCTTTTTCCTAAAAGTGGTATGATGACAAGCATAACATTTTTTGCATGGGTAGAACCCTTTACCCTCAAAGAATGTATAGCCTTTTTCAGGAGGGGGTCCAATACATTTTTGGCTAGCAAATCCCGGAGTGTGGTGGCTCTTCTATATACTAATTTGGGGAAGACAGGTAGTACTTGGTTCAGGTGGCGGTCAGCTGTTAGAATGTTCCAATGTTTTCTAACAATAGATTCCAGTTTCTTGAATTGCACATTATAATCCAGAATTAATGGTGTTTCCATATGTTCTGATTCTTCTTTTTCTCTATTTATCAAGAGATTTTTTCTTTCAATATTTACGATTTCCTCAATTTTTTGTTGCAGAAAGGATTTTTCATAGCCTTTATCTACAAAATGTTCTCCAATAAATTCCGCTTGTTGTTTGTAATCGGCTTCTGATGTGCAATTTCTTCTTAGTCTGACTAGTTGTTTGTAATGTTCATTAGCCAAAATGAATGATGGCAGCTGTCTATAGACAAATAGCTATTTCTATCAATTGCTTTGAAAAAAGTTTTAGTCTTAATTCTCGTGTCTTCATGCCAGATTTCAAGATCTAGGAAATTAATTCTTGATTCATCTATTTCCCAAGATAATTTAATGTTCTTCTCATTTCTTTCTAAAGTTTAGCCAAATCGTGTAAGACTCTCCTTATCTCCCTTCCAGATTAAAAAGATATCATCGATGTAATGCTGGTATAGAATTAGTTGATCCAGTTTATTTTTATAGATAAAATCATCCTCCCATTGTGCCATAACACTTTAGAAGTTTAGCTGCTTTTTATTTCCGTTTAGCACTTTATCTATTTATTTGTATATACCTCATAGTCAGCACAGGTTGCTTCGTTAGCGAATTAGTACACACCTTTTGATCATTCATAAATCTCCCCATCTATTCCCCTTTCCTGAGTATCTGCCTTAGCCCTATACTTGTGTAAGGCCAGGTCCTCCCGGGTTTCCCTCCCGAATGCCTCTGGGGTATCCCAGCCTAGGGGAGCCTGATCTAAGGTATATGTTGGGGAAGATAGTCTTACCTGTGTCTCAGCAGCAAGCGGGCCAGTTCCAACAGCACGGGTCTGGGCACGGGTAGTCACTGGGTTGGCTTCAGCGGGGCCCATCGGGCGTAAGCAGAAACGAGGGGGACCAAATCATTCCCCAGTAGTATATCCACTGGCAAATCCTTCATCACCCCCACATTCATGTGCACCGAACCAACCCCCAATCCAGGTGAACGCGGGCAATGGGTAGCCGGAAAACGGTGCCTCCTGCAACCCTTACGGCTACAGTGTCTCTGGTGTGTTGGCTGTTTGGGATGAGGTTCTTCTGTAGTAGGGTCATGGTGGTGCCAGTATCACGTAGGCCATTGGCTACCTTTCTATTAACCCCGGACAGTCTGCCTGTGTTGCTGCCTGTTGTCCTGGTTAGCTGCTTGTACTGGATCAGCCTCATGCAGGACGCCCCAAAAGTTCTTCCTCCTCAACGCAGTGAGCCGCAGGCATGGATGTGTGTGGATGCACCCCTATTGGCTTTCTCCATGCCTAGGACTGCCTGGCTGGATTCAATGGACAGTCTGGCATTTTGTGCCCTAGCTGTTTACACCTGAAACACCTGATGGGTTGTGAGTAGTCCTGGGAGTTGAACCTGGGCTGCTAAGGCTAAGCGGCCGCTGGAGGTGGTGTTGTAGGGCAGTATGTCTGTGGTTGGTAGGTGCCAGCTGGAGGGGGTGCCACTGGTCGATAATCCACCCGAGCTGTTGTCTTGACCACAGGGTTATCCAGTTTGCGGGCGTCTGTGTATTCGTCCGCCAGGCAAGCTACTTCAGGCAAGGTGAAAACTTTTCGGTTCCGGACCTACTCTCTGACTTCCGGGGACAGCTTGTCAAAAAAGTGCTAAAGCAGGAACTGCTGCAGCACCTCTTCCTGAATACTGCTTGGCATTCGGGGACCCAGTGGAATGCCGTGCGGTGTAGGCGGCATGCCCACTCAGTATATGAGTCTCCAGTCTGTTTGCTCATCTCTTGGAACCGCCTCCAGTATGCCTCCAGTGTGACAGCATACCTGGCCAAAAGTGCTTCTTTTACCAGCCCATAGTTCATAATCTCCTCGTCTGGGATTGCCCTGAACTCTTCACTGGTCCGGCCGGACAATTTCCCGGAAAAAATGGTAGCCCATTCCTCTGTGGGCACCTGGTATAGGCCACATTGCCATTCAAAATCGGCAAGGTACTCATCAATCCCCCCTTCTGCTTCGATTCATTTTTTAAAAGCAGAAAAATTTACCTTTCTCCTTTCAGTTGGTGCTGCTGTGACTCCTGCTGCTGTAGCACCTCTTTGCTGTAGCCAATTTAACTCGGTCTATGATCTCCACTGTAGGGTTAGGGCCATAATGTGCCAGTCTTATGTTAACAGCCCGATCAAAACTTGCCTCTTCGGGTGTCCTGTCTGTTACGCTGGGCCTTTCGGTTGTGTTGGATCTTTCGGCTGTATCCATTTCGACTAGTTCTGCGATGTCCCTCTTCTTACGGTTATTGGCCGGTCGGCCCCGGTTCTCCAGTAAGTCCTTGAAGGTAGAGCTCTTTAGCCATTCATACTGTGCTTCCATTGGCCTGTCTTCTTGTAGCTATCCTTCTGGGCTGTGGAATGATCCAGCTGCTTGCCACCAGTTGTAATGACACCCCGAGTATGAAAGGGGTTAAAGCCATTTAGGACATTCCATTTCCAAACCCAAAGGCAGCTACTGAACACCTCAATCAGCCGAACAAGAAACCATATGAATAATTCTCCCCCAAGTACGAGACGAGGCTCTGTATTGAGGTTCAAACAGGAATAAATTTTTATTCTGAGATCTCAAACAAATATATACAGCAGGATGAAAGTACAACCTCTCACCAAAAACCCAATTAACACAAGCTAATTATCTAATCCTTTAGACCAGGGGTCTCAAACTGACGGCCCTCCAGCTGTTGTGAAACTACAAGTCCCATGAGGCATTGCAAGGCTGATAGTTACAAGCAGGACTCCCACAGGCAGAGGCATGATGGGACTTGTAGTTTCACAACAGCTGGAGGGCCGTCAGTTTCAGACCCCTGCTTTAGACAGCTTTGGTGACTCAGAGACATGACCTTTAGGACAAACTTCACATCTCCTAGCTAGGGATGAGCTTGGTGTTTGAGTCGAACGCATGTTCAACTCGAACACCGACTGTCCAGAACTCTGTGGGCCGTTTGCGCCAAATTCGTGTGGCGCTAATGGCCCACAATGCACTGCGCCATCGCAGTGCATTGCTGGCTCATGATTGGCCAAGCATGCACTGTGACCCTGCATGCTTGGCCAATCACAGCGCCGGCAGCAAGGAGAGCCATAATTGGCCACAGGCAGGATGCCTGTGGCCAGTTATAGCTCAGGCTGTTTAGTACACGCCCCACACTATATAAGGCCACCAGCGCGGTGGCCTTGTGTAGTATTCCAGCGTCTGCAGGAGTTAGAGGGTGTTGTGTGCCTCCTGCGCAGTATACACCTGTATCTACCCTTTATTGTTGTTCTCTAATTGAGCCATCTGCAGGAGTTAGTGGGTGTTGTGTGCCTCCAGCGCAGTATACACCTGTATCTACCTTTATTGCTGTTCTCTAATAGAGCCATCTGCAGGAGTTAGTGGGTGTTGTGTGCTTCCAGCGCAGTATACACCTGTATCTACCTTTATTGCTGTTCTCTAATAGAGCCATCTGCAGGAGTTAGTGGATGTTGTGTGCTTCCAGTGCAGTATACACCTGTATCTACCCTTTATTGCTGGTGTTCTCTAATACAGCCATCTGCAGGAATTAGTGGGTGTTGTGTGCCTCCAGCACAGCACAATATACACCTGTATCTACCCGTTATTGCTGTTCTCTAATACAGCCATCTGCAGGAGTTAGTAGGTGTTGTGTGCTTCCAGCGCAGTATACACCTGTATCTACCCTTTATTGCTGGAATTCTCTAATACAGCCATCAGCAGGAGTTAGTGGGTGTTGTGTGTCTCCAGCACAATATACACATGTATCTACCCTTTATTGCTGTTGTTCTCTAATACAGCCATCTGCAGGAGTTAGTGGGTGTTGTGTGCCTCCAGCACAGCACAGTATACACCTGTATCTACCCTTTATTGCTGGAGGTCTCTAATACAGCCATCTGCAGGAGTTAGTGCATGTTGTGTGCTTCCAGTGCATTATACACCTGTATCTACCCTTTATTGCTGGAGTTCTCTAATACAGCCATCTACAGGAGTTAGTGGGTGTTGTGTGCCTCCAGCACAATATACACCTGTATCTACCCTTTATTGCTGTTGTTCTCTAATACAGCCATCTGCAGGAGTTAGTTGGTGTTTTGTGCCTCCAGCGCAGTATACACCTATATCTACCCTTTATTGCTGGTGTTCTCTAATAGATCCATCTGCAGGAGTTAGTGGGTGTTGTGTGCCTCCAGCACAGCACAGTATACACCTGTAGCTAAACTTTATTGCTGGTGTTCTCTAATAGATCCATCTGCAGGAGTTAGTGGGTGTTGTGTGCCTCCAGCACAGCACAGTATACACCTGTATCTACCTTTTAATTGCTGGTGTTCTATAATAAAGGCATCTGCAGGAGTTAGTGGGTGTTGTGTGCCTCCAGCACAGCACAATATACACCTGTATCTACCCTTTTTTGCTGGTGTTCTCTAATACAGCCATCTGCAGGAGTTAGTGGGTGTTGTGTGCCTCCAGCGCAGTATACACCTGTATCTACCCTTTATTGCTGTTCTCAAATAGAGCCATCTGCAGGAGTTAGTGGGTGTTGTGTGCCTCCAGCGCAGTATACACCTGTATCTACCTTTATTGCTGTTCTCTAATAGAGCCATCTGCAGGAGTTAGTGGGTGTTGTGTGCTTCCAGTGCAGTATACACCTGTATCTACCTTTTATTGCTGTTCTCTAATAGAGCCATCTGCAGGAGTTAGTGGATGTTGTGTGCTTCCAGTGCAGTATACACCTGTATCTACCCTTTATTGCTGGTGTTCTCTAATACAGCCATCTGCAGGAATTAGTGGGTGTTGTGTGCCTCCAGCACAGCACAATATACACCTGTATCTACCCGTTATTGCTGTTCTCTAATACAGCCATCTGCAGGAGTTAGTAGGTGTTGTGTGCTTCCAGCGCAGTATACACCTGTATCTACCCTTTATTGCTGGAATTCTCTAATACAGCCATCAGCAGGAGTTAGTGGGTGTTGTGTGTCTCCAGCACAATATACACCTGTATCTACCCTTTATTGCTGTTGTTCTCTAATACAGCCATCTGCAGGAGTTAGTGGGTGTTGTGTGCCTCCAGCACAGCACAGTATACACCTGTATCTACCCTTTATTGCTGGAGGTCTCTAATACAGCCATCTGCAGGAGTTAGTGCATGTTGTGTGCTTCCAGTGCATTATACACCTGTATCTACCCTTTATTGCTGGAGTTCTCTAATACAGCCATCTACAGGAGTTAGTGGGTGTTGTGTGCCTCCAGCACAATATACACCTGTATCTACCCTTTATTGCTGTTGTTCTCTAATACAGCCATCTGCAGGAGTTAGTTGGTGTTTTGTGCCTCCAGCGCAGTATACACCTATATCTACCCTTTATTGCTGGTGTTCTCTAATAGATCCATCTGCAGGAGTTAGTGGGTGTTGTGTGCCTCCAGCACAGCACAGTATACACCTGTAGCTAAACTTTATTGCTGGTGTTCTCTAATAGATCCATCTGCAGGAGTTAGTGGGTGTTGTGTGCCTCCAGCACAGCACAGTATACACCTGTATCTACCTTTTAATTGCTGGTGTTCTATAATAAAGGCATCTGCAGGAGTTAGTGGGTGTTGTGTGCCTCCAGCACAGCACAATATACACCTGTATCTACCCTTTTTTGCTGGTGTTCTCTAATACAGCCATCTGCAGGAGTTAGTGGGTGTTGTGTGCCTCCAGCGCAGTATACACCTGTATCTACCCTTTATTGCTGTTCTCAAATAGAGCCATCTGCAGGAGTTAGTGGGTGTTGTGTGCCTCCAGCGCAGTATACACCTGTATCTACCTTTATTGCTGTTCTCTAATAGAGCCATCTGCAGGAGTTAGTGGGTGTTGTGTGCTTCCAGTGCAGTATACACCTGTATCTACCCTTTATTGCTGGTGTTCTCTAATACAGCCATCTGCAGGAATTAGTGGGTGTTGTGTGCCTCCAGCACAGCACAATATACACCTGTATCTACCCATTATTGCTGTTCTCTAATACAGCCATCTGCAGGAGTTAGTAGGTGTTGTGTGCTTCCAGCGCAGTATACACCTGTATCTACCCTTTATTGCTGTTGTTCTCTAATACAGTCATCTGCAGGAGTTAGTGGGTGTTATGTGCCTCCAGCACAGCATAATATACACCTGTATCTACCCTTTATTGCTGGTGTTCTCTAATACAGCCATCTGCAGGAGTTAGTGGTTGTTGTGTGCCTCCAGCACAGCATAGTATAAACCTGTATCTAACCTTTATTGCTGGTGTTCTCTCATACAGGCATCTGCAGTAGTTAGTGGGTGTTGTGTGCCTCCAGCACAATATACACTACCCAATTGATGGTTTTCCCATCTCCCTGCAGGCCATTACCATGTCTGGAAGGCCAACAAGGAGAGGCAGACAGGTATGAGCCAATAAAAGAGGGCAAGCAGGCTCTGTGTCTAGAGACAACAGTGTTGGTCGTGGACGTGGTGCATCGTCATCAGCACGTGGCCATAGGACACGCTTGTCCTTATTTTCAGCAGCTGGACGTGTTGAGCTGCATCATGCCGAAGACTTGGTAGAGTAGATGACCAAGCCCTCTTCATCCTCCTCATCCTCTCTCACCCAGGCATAGGGTACTAGCAAAGCAGCTGCCAACTCATCCTCTTCCCTATTCTCAATGTCATCATCAGTCACTCCTTCCCTAGACCCACCATGTCCTCATGAGGAGTCCCCCGAACTGTTTGAGCACAGTGTTGGGTACATGCGCCAGGAGGATGCCCAGTGTTTTGAAGGCTCTGATGATGATACTCAGCTAGAGGAAGGCAGTAGCGTGAGCGCAGATAGAGGGGATGCTCAAGCAGGACAGCAATCTGGCAGCCATGTTCCACAAGCTGCAGCATAATGCCAGGTTTGCTCCAGTGATGAAGAGGGAGGGGATGATGAGGTCACTGACTCCACGTGGGTGCCTGGTAGGAGAGAGGAGGAGGAGGCACATCTTCAACGAGGCAGGATGCCCTCCGGGGGCCAGCTTAGGGGCAGCACACGACTGAATCACACCGCAGAGCTCCGCCTGTGCAGGGTGCTGCCTCTGCGCGTTATTCCAAAAGTTCTTGGGTGTGGGCCTTTTTCTGAGACGAGTGCATCACATTGCACCACTGCTATTTGCAACATATGTCTCGAGCGTATCTCGTGGGAACAAAACATCAGCCGCTTGGGCACCACATGCTTGACCAGACACATGTTGACCTGCCATGCAGCTCGTTGGCAAGCGTACTTTAAAGACCCACACCAAAGAACAAAGCGGACCTCTCCTTGCTCCTCATCAGCTGGGATCTCCAACCCCACTAAACCTTCAGTCTATCATCCTGCAGGCATGCCATTACTAATCTTTAGCAGGCCATTTCTGGGGCTTAAAAACCATGGACTTGGTCCAAAGACACTTTTGGTGGCCTAACCTAGCAAGGGATTGCAGGAAATATGTCAGTTCTTGTCCAACTTGCCTCAGAAACAAGAATAGCAAAAGCAAAGCATGGGGTCTGCTCAAACCTTTACTCATCCCTGAAAGACCCTGGGATAAAATTGCCATGAATTTTACTATGGAGCTTCCTCCTTCGGAAGGATTTTCATCCATCTTCGTGGTAGTTGATCGTCTCTCCAAAATTACGCACTTTATACAAATGAAAGGGACCCCCATCAGCGACAGAAACTGCCAAAGTTTTCATTAAAGAGATAATCAGACTGCACAGGATCCCTAGTGATATTATCTCTGATTGTGGGGTGCAGTTCACTTCGAAATTTTGGAAAGCACTATGTGAAGCCTTAGGTATCAAGCTCAGTTTCTCTTCAGCCTACCATCCTCAGACTAACGGGCAGACAGAGAACACTAACCAGACGCTAGAACAATACCTACGTTGCTTCTCCTCCTTTACCCAGGAAGATTGGGCCTCATTACTGCCTTTGGCAGAATTTGCATTTAACAATTCCATCCATGCCACCACCAATCAATCCCCTTTCTTTTCCAATCACGGGTTCCATCCTTGTTTTCTGACAACGTTAATTCCAGACTCCCCTTTACCAGCGGTCCAGGACAGACTAGACTTCCTCGCCACTAATAATCAGGTGCTGAGAGAGACCATCACCAAAACACAAAAGGGACAATAAAACGTTTTTTGATAGAAGAAGAGGGGACCTGAACTTAAAACCTGGCGATTTGGTATGGCTTTCAACCATGAACCTAAAGATGGCCTGCCCATCAAAGAAATTGGGACCTAGACATTTGGGAACCTTTCCGATCAAAAGGAAAATGAACCCAGTGGCATACCAACTCGAAGTCCCGGAGTCTTTTAAAATACACCCTGTGTTTCATACCTCCCTACTGAAACCCGATGTGGCAAATTATTTGCAGGTCGTGAAGTGGGACCCCCAGAAGCTATAGCGGTGGACGGAGAAGAAAAGTTTGAGATTGAGGCCATTGTAGACTGCAGGAGAAGGCAGGAGAAGGCAGGGACAAAATCAATACCTGATTAAATGGAAGGGGTTTTGCCAGGAGGAAAACTCCTGGGAGCAAACCTTCATGCTCAAAAACTCATACAAGCTTTTCACCGCTCCCATCCAGAAAAGTTGGCTCAGAAGGGCATCCGGAGAACCTCGGCACCAAGCATGGGCAATCCCGGATCGAATATGTGCATTTGCGCACCTTTTCCGAACATATGTGCGCATTGGCGCATCATATGTAATAGATATGTGCATCGGCGCATGGATATGCGCAATGGCACACAGATGTGCGCATCGGCGCATTTTTGTGGAACGGACATGCGCAATGTGCACGTTCACGCCAGCGAATCACAGCGCACAGCACCCTATTTAAACAAGCAGCCACTTAGCATCAGTGCTGGATTGTCTCAGCTCGTTCCTGTATGCCTGTACTACTTTGTCTGACTTCCCTGGATCTGGAACACCTGGCTCTTCCTGACCACCCTCTTGGAATACCCTTGCAACCTCGTTTGCCTTGCTTACCTGCATCGACCCCGGCTTGAACCTCTGACTTTGGCTTGTCTCCTGATTCTCCGCTGCCTGTCCTGTTGCCGACCTCTGCCTGTCCCCGACCTCTGCCTGTCCCCGAGCATGAGCCTGCCTGCCGTCTGTGTACCTCTCTGCCAGCCCGTTGCTTGACCTATGACCTGCTACCTGCTTGCCTTCAGGCACCTGCACCCTCCTGCTGCCCTAGAAGTTCCTATCTCCACCTCCAGGGGTGCTAGGACCGTCACCGTGCAAGAAGCCACCCTCGTCATTTCGGACTCCGCTGTAAGGTACGTGACAGCATCTCCTAACAGTATTTGTCCCAGCATTAGGAATCAGCTACTATTTCTAATATGGCAGATACAGGGTTCATTATTTTCTTGGTCGCCCTGCTCCCCCAAATTGACTCCTGTCACACCTTACAACACTCCTATAAATCTTGTTCAAGACCTTAGGGCCATAAATAATCTTGTCGTGCCCATAGCACCTATAGTACACGATGTGCCATCACTCGTGACTTTCATACCATCCGATGGACTACTGGCAAGAACTTGTTCAATATCAGTGCTGCTGGAAGGTTTTTAACGGATCAAAGAGTGCACCTGTCCACAGACTCTGTTGATAGGCTCACATTTTTAAAAATGAATCAAGCACCTGATGCTGATGTAACTGATTGAATTTGCTATGAATGTGGGATACCTTGACTGCTGCTATTCCTCCTGAATCTTGATGATGCTAGCTTCCAACAATATTTTTGGTTTAGGGCACCACCAACACCCAAGTCCCAATTTTTCTGAGCCTGTTTAACAAGGGCATGTAATTACAATTTCAAAAATAATATTTAACAGCAGGGCCCATTCCTGCACCCAACAAGAGTAACTGTAAGCCCTTGTACACACGGTCGGACATTCCGATGGACAATGTCCGATCGGACCGTGTTGTCGCATAATCCGACAGTGTGTGGGCTCCATCGGACGGTTTCCGCCGGAGTATCCGACGGACCAAGTTTTCCAGCAGGGCTATAAAATTTTCCGACAACATGATCCGATCGGACTTTGTCCGATCATGTGTAGAGAATTCCGATTGGACAAAGTGCCAAGCATGCTCAGATCAAATTCCTAGACCAAAGCTATTGGCTACTAGCCTGAACGTAGTCCCGTCCTAATGAAATAACGTCATCACGTTAAGTACGATCAGATTTTCTGATAACTTTGTGTGTATGCAACAGTTTTGGACAAAATCCATCGGACAAAATCCGACGGATTTGGTTGTCGGAATGTCCGACCGTGTGTACAAGGGCTAAGAGGTTACAGTGTTGCGGCACCACCAAAACCAAAGGCCTAATTTTTCTGCCCCTGTTTAACAGGGGCATGTAATTACTATTTTTGAAATATTATTTAACAGCAGGACACGTTCCTGCATCCAACAAGAGTAACTGTGAGGGGTTACAGTGTTATAGAACCATCAACACCCAAGGCCCAATTTTTCTGCACCTATTTGACTGGGGCATGTAATTACAATTTTTGAAATTATATTTAACAGCAGGGCACATCCAACATGAGTAACTGTGGTGGTTTAGGGCACACGACCGGTACACACGACCGGACTTTCCGTCAGAAAACATCAGACGGAATCATTCCATAGGATATTACGATCGTGTGGGCTTCATCTGACTTTTCTTTCTCGTACATCATGGGGCACAGAGACTCAGTAATTACTGATGGGTTATAGGGTATCACTAGGTGATTGGACACTGGCACACCCTAGACAGGAAGTTCAATCCCCTATATAACCCCTCCCCCTACTGGAGGTACCTCAGTTTTTTCGCCAATATCTTAGGTATTGGTCACAAGTAAAGATGTGCTGGGCTGAGCTCCGCTGGAATATCCTTACTGGGGCCAGCTATGCACCTGGATCTATTCAAAGTGTCTTTTCCAGGCCTCGTGTCCGAAGAAACTAGGTTTTACCTGTAACACTTCTCTTTTTAGAGAGCTGGATCCTGGGACCCAGTATTTGTTTTTTTTTCAGCCATATTCCTGGCAGGGTGCTTTTTCGGGCCCAGAACTGTGGATCCCCCTATTCCGTAAGAGGTGAAGATTGGGTCGGTTATTCAGACCCTGCAACTGGATAAGGTAAGGGAGACTCCTCAAGAATTTTTCTGATTCTAGTAGGTTTTCTCCTTTTAAGTAAATGTATGCTATGCCTATAGTCGCCACCGGGGGCTGCCAAGAGCACATACCTTTCATGCCTGATCTGTCTGCATGGTGTCCATGCTCTATGCTCCTCCACCCATGCTCCAGGAAGGATGAAGGTAAGGGTTTTTTTTTATCTTCTGGGATTCTCCCTCCACAGATTAGGGGACTGAGACAGGCCTGGGCGGTAGCATACCGCACCACCCACCGCCATCCACCACCATTCACCACTGCCATTACAGCGGCTTCACATCCCTCTCCTCTGCCCCAGCCTCCCCTCCATGCTTGCCAGCAGGGTTAGAGCCTCTGCTCGCGCGGGAAATGCTCGTTTTTAAAAAGCGAGCGGGGGGTGGAAGTGGTCAGAGGAAGGGGGTGGAGCACTAGGCTACACAGGCTTTAAAGTGCACTTTTTTTCAGATGCACACAGCCTATGGAGGGACACAGAGCTGACAGGCGCATGTGAGTGTGGGAGACACAGGTATTCCCAGGCAGTATTTACTTAGGCACCTGACTGAGTCTTAAGTAGCAGCGGCAGTTGCTGAACTACAGTGCTCAGCAGTGCATTTGTTTGTGGTACCTCTACCTTTTGTTGCTTTGCCCTATGGGTAGAAGAGGTACAAGTACCCTGAAGAATAGGGGCTCTAAGGGGTCCCATTCAGGCTCTGAGGACCCCCCCTCTGCAGCAACTTCCCCCCCTGCAGGACCCGGGGAGGGTGGCCAGGGAGAGCTGTCGGGGTCAGGGGCTGCAGCTGCTTCTGGCACTTCAGCCCCTGTGTACATTACACAGGAGGTTTTTTTCCTCAACCATAAACGGTTTAGAGGAAAGATTAGTGGCCTTAATCGCATCTTCACTCAGTGGAAGAAAACGCACTAGGCCCCCCTCTGTCAACCAGGACCCTCAGAGTAAGGAACACTGGGATAAAGGAGATGAATCCTCCTCAGAAGATCGGGAGGAGACTGATGATTCCACTTCTGAGGAATCTAGTGGAGAAGGGCCCTCTTCAGATGTTGGTTCAAATTCTTGCTGGATTGGTCCATTCCAAGTTTAAGTTACCCGTACCTGAGTCAGTTAAAGAACCCACTTCTTCTCTGGGTTCACTGAAACCTCCTCACACTGCACATGCTTTTCCTGTTCATGGTTGCTGGAAAAGCTTATCTATTCTGAGTGGGATCACCCAGATAAACATTTTTTTCCTCCTAAAAAGTTTTCTACACTTTATCCTATAGAGGAAAAATTTACTAAGATGTGCAGTAAACCGGCAGTTGATGCCGCCATTTCCTCCGTAAACAAAAGCCTGACTTGTCCTGTTGACAACGCTCAGATGCTTAGGGATCCAACTGATAAAAAATGGAATTCCTATTAAAAAATGTTTTCTCCTTGGCTGGTTCAGTAGCTCAACCTGCAGTGGCAGGAATTGGAGTCTGTCAATATTTGAGAGATCATGTTAAACAGGTGCTCAAAGCTTTACCTGAACAGCAAGCCCGGGGTTAGCTAACCTACCAGCGGCTTTGTGTTTTGCCGTTGATGCTATCAGAAATTCTATCCTTCAGACCTCTCACCTTACGCTTGGATTGGTACACATGCGTAGAATCTTATGGCTGAAAAATTGGTCAGCCGAATCACCATGTAAGAAACTCCTGGTGCGATTTCCCTTTCGTGGTGCAAAACTGTTTGGAGAGGATTTGGACAATTATATCCAAAGGATCTCTAGTGGGAAAAGCACCCTTTTGCCAGTCAAGAAAAGGAGTAAACATCCCTCCTTTAAACGGGCGCTTTCTCCAGTGCCAGGGTCATCAGCCTCCAGGCAGTCACGACGGCCTCCTCCGTCAGGCTCAAAGGTTAAAACTCAGAGTCAACCCCAGGGACAAAAGAAGTCCTGGGGGAGAAGGTCTTCAGGACAAAACGCTAAGACCTCCTTATGAAGGGGTGCCCCCGCTCACTCAAGTGGGGGGAAGACTACTAAAGTTCTCAGGGCTCTGGCAGGGGGATTTTCGGGACAAATGGGTGGTCTCCACAATAACTCTAGGTTACAAACTAGAATTCCGAGAATTCCCTTCTCGTTTCCTCAGATCAAATGTACCCAGAGAAAAAGAAGTCTCTCCTTCTAGCGTTGGAGCGACTATTGTCGCAAAAAGTTATCATGGTAGTTCCCATGCAAGAGCAGGGAAAGGGGTTTTATTCAAACCTTTTCATGGTACCAAAGCCAAACGGAGATGTCAGACCCATTCTAGTTCTCAAAGATCTAAACTGATTTCTAAAGATACGGTCCTTTCGCATGAAATCGATCTGATCGGTAGTCTCCATCCTACAAGGAGGAGAACTTCTGGCATCAATAGATATCAAGGATGCATACCTGCATGTACCTATTTTCCCTGCTCATCAAAAATGTCTGCATTTCGAAGTAGAAAAACGCCACTTTCAGTTTGTAGCTCTGCCTTTTGGGCTAGCTACTGCACCTCAGGTGTTTACAAAGATCTTGGCTGCTCCTCTGGCCAGATTAAGGGCCCAAGGTATAACAATAATAGCATACCTAGATGACTTGCTCTTGATAGACCGGTCGGTAGCCTGCCTGGACCAAAATTTGGTCACCACAATCAACTACCTTGAATGCCTAGGTTGGGTCCTCAACTTAGAGAAGTCTTCTTTAAAACAAGTAAGAAGACTAGAGTATTTGGGTCTGGTCATAGATACAGCCCAGCAGAGGGTATTCCTACCCCAAGCAAAGATCAGTGCTATAAGAGAACTGATTCAGGTAGTCAGGGCAAAGAAAGGTCCTTCTATTCGTCTTTGTATGAGGTTGTTGGGGAAGATGGTGGCTTCATTCGAAGCAGTTCCCTACGCTCAGTCTCATTCAAGGCTACTGAAAAACAGTATCCTATCGGCCTGGAACAAGAAGGTTTAGGCGTTAGATTTTCCGATGGATCTGTCCCCTACAACGCGTCAGAGCCTCAGCTGGTGGTTGATACCCAAAAATCTGAGGAAAGAAAAATCCTTTTTACCAGTTACCTGGACAGTGCTAACAACAGATGCCAGTCTTTTGGGTTGAGGGGCAGTCCTGGAACAGTCGACTGTCCAAGGGAGATGGTTCAAGACCGAGAGGGCCTTACCCATCAACATTCTGGAGATCCGTGCGGCACATCTAGCCCTATAAGCCAGGACACTCAGGTTGCAGGGTTGCCCTGTCAGGATCCAGTCCGACAATGCCACAGCAGTGGCTTATATCAATCACCAAGGGGGCACCCAATGTCGTGCAGCTCAGGCAGAAGTAAACCAGATCTTAATCTGGGCAGAAAGACATGTGCCATGCATATCGGCAGTCTTCATTCCGGGTGTAGAGAACTGGCAGGCGGACTACTTGAGCCGCCAGCAGTTAATCCCAGGGGAATGGTCTCTTGGCCATATGCCAGAGATGGGGGGTTCCGGATGTGGATCTTTTTGCATCCAGGTTCAACAACAAGGTCGACAACTTTGTGTCAAGAATGAGGGATCCTCTTGCATGCGGGACAGATGCGTTGGTAACTCCATGGCATCAGTTCTCTCTGATTTATGCATTCCCTCCTATTCTGCTACTGCCAAGACTTCTTTGCAGGATCAGGCAGGAGAAGAAGTCAGTGCTTCTGGTGGCCCAGAAGAGCTTGGTATGCAGAAATAGTGAAGGTGGCGGTAGGCTCTCCTTGGACCCTACTGTCCCGTCCAGACCTGCTATCCCAGGGACCGGTATTGCATCCTACCTTACAAACGCTAAATTTAACAGTTTGGCTATTGAAACCCAAATTCTGAAGAATCGTGGGCTTTCGGGCCCTGTGATATCTACCTTGATTAATGCAAGAAAGCCAGCTTCCAGAATGATTTATCACAGATTCTGGAAAGCATATGTCCTGGTGTGAATCCAGGGGTTGGCACCCCAGAAAATATGTCATAAGCAGAATCCTCAAATTTCTGCAAAAGGGGTTAGGGATGAAACTGGTCTTGAGGACCATCAAGGGCCAAGTCTTGGCCTTGTTGGTTCTGTTTCAACGTCCACTTGCTTCGCATTCTTTGTGTTAGAGGAGAATCTCCATGGTCTTCGTTCTACTAGGGTACAGGTCTAAGAGTCCTTGCAATGTGCCAGTGATAGGTACAGACTCCATGCTGACCACAGACGCCTTCTTACCAGGTTGGGGAGAGGGTCTGGCTGTCACCTCGCAACTTCCAATTCTATGTTCCCTCACTGATACTGGCACCACGGTTTATTGGGCCTTTCCATATTCTCTGTAAGATCAACCCAGTGGCTTACGCATTAGACCTTCCTTCTAACATGCGTATTTCAAATGCATTTCATGTCTCCTTATTAAAACCTTTGGTGTGCAACTGCTTCACCACCTCGATACCTCGCCCAGTTGAAAACCAATGAGGAGTATATGAGATACAATCAATGACTTCTGTAAGTTCCATGAGCGCATACAGTATCTGGTTCATTGGAAAGGGTACGGTCCAGAAGAGCGCTCTTGGGTATCATCCTCAGATGTACATGCTCTTGCTCTCCTCCGTGCTTTCCATAGACGTTTCACCTCAAACCTGATGGCCCTGTGAGGGTGAGGGGTCGTTGAGGGGGTACTGTCAGGGGGCTCAGCCCTCCCTTCTCAGTGCTCAGTTGTTGGTTAATTGCCAGCACAGTGCCTCATCTGGTAATCATTTCCTGCTCATCAACCAGCCCTTACTGGCTATTTTAACTGCCTGGTTTATTTCTCCCATGCCTTTGCCTTGGTCAACATATCTGAAGATTCTCTGCTGTGTTCCTGTTAAAGACTTGCCTGGCTGATGTCCCTTCTAGTTCCTGATCCTGTTTGCTGTCTCTGACTACACTGATTCCTGGCTTCCTGATTTACTGGCTTGCACTGACTGCCCGCTTTGATAACCGAACCCTGGCTATGTTTTGACTACGTTTACTATTTGTACAATTTTTACCACTATATTAAAAGGTGTGATTTTTACTGGATTTTTTGTCTCTGTCTGATTCATTGTTCCTGAGAGAGACTTTTACACAGCCTCTGGAAATTACACATCTAATTTAATGACTAGTTATTACATTAAGGCCCTAGAGCACCAGGAGAAAAGAATTACCCACAAAATGATCACATTCAACAAAAGTTGATCACTGGAACAGATGTGTGTAGATGTTGATCAATGGGACAGATGTTGTGTCTAGATGTTAATCACTGACCTCCTTCTGAAAATTCTACTTACCCGATTTTGTTCCGTTTTCTGTGTCACTAACCCATAACAAACTCGCCACATGTGAGGTCAGAGAAGGTTGGAACCCCTCATGTGTGTACTTTTTCTGGGTCAGCGATCGATCAGAAAGTTTTGAAGACCTTGAATCAGAATGACCGCTTTGCATTTAGCATTTCAGTAGAACAGTTCTGCAATGGAAGCCTTCATATGCTCGCACTGTAAATTAAATATTTGAAATGCATTTGCATATAAGGCCTAGCTCCATAGGCCTCATAGGGGAAGAGTGTTCTAATGGAAAAGGTTCTTGTTGCCTGTAGTTACTTATCAGGATTCTAGATTCATTTACAGCTGTTAAAAAATGCAGCTGCAAAAATGATTGGTTGGAATGGATAACAACACTTTTTTAAGACTGCTTTTATATGAGAGTTTCTATCTTTGAAAACACTTTCCCAACTAGATCTTCACTGCATGTAATACAAACAATATTGCTTTGTCATAGTGGCATTGACAATATTGGCATTAAAGATGAGCGAATCTGCCCAGGTTTAATTTGTGGGGGGTTTGTTGAATCCTGCTGTCAGGACTGGCTTAGCCCTTCCTTCTCTGGGCTGGCTGCTCAGCTGTCGGCTAATTGCCAGCTCTCTTCTCTCTCCACAGTTACCAGCTGTTCCTGATGATGCTCGTCTGACCTGCCTACTTAAAGCCTTCCAGCTCACTTCACCTCTACCTTCGCCATGGTCACATCACAAGAAACCATCTCCTGCAGTTTGTTTAAAGACTGGCTTGCTGACATCCCTTCTGGCTCCTTATCCTGCTTGCTGTTGCTCTACTTGGATCCCTGACTTCTGGTCTGGCTGACTACCCGATCTGGTTACTGGACTCGGGTTATGCTTGACTACACTTTTTCTATTTACCTTTTTATTTTTATTAATAAACAAGTGTGATTTAATTGTACTTCTGTCTCAGTCTGTTTCATGGTTTCTGACAGTATGCGAAGGGCATGAATTCCGAAGATACAGTCAATCCACTTGTTGGTAATATTTTTTCCAGATTGGATGAGCAAGATCATCGCACGGATCAGTGTGCCATGGCGTTACAAACGCTGCTGAATCACACGGCTCACCTGGAATCCCCCACGGTGGCTGCTCCGGTACAACCTGAGTCGCAGGCCGTCCCTGCTGCTGCGCCAGTCTCTGTGCAGGCACCCGCCTCAGTTATAACCTCTATAAGAGGTATGTCTGGTTCTGCTCCGCTTCCCCAGCAATTTTGGGGCGATCCAGTTCAATGCAGAGGGTTTCTCAATCAGGTTGAGGTATACTTCGAGATGCTGCCCCAGGCGTTTCCCACGGACAAAAGCAAAGTAACTTTCGTGATATCTTTGCTTTCTGAGAGAGCCTTGGCCTGGGCTAACCCTCTATGGGAGATGCAAAAACCTGTTGTCTTGAGTTACCCTCAGTTTGTGGCCTCCTTTAAAAGGGTATTTGACATTCCTGCACGCTCCGCTTCTGCTGCCAACTGCCTCATGTCCATCAAACAGAGTACGAGAATTGTTGCCGACTACGCCATTGAATTCCGTACTCTGACAGCAGAGGTTGCTTGGAACATTGAGGCCCTCGTGGATGCTTTTTCTCATGGTCTCTCGGATTCCATCAAGGATGAGATAGCAGCCAGAGATATACCCACTGAGCTGGAGAGCTTGATCTCATTTGCCATCCTCATTGACTCCAGACTCAGAGAAAGACTTTCTCTTAAGGAGCACTTGCAGAAGCCTCTTGTACGTTTGCCTCCGAGCTTTGTAGTCCCACCCATGCTTCCCTCACCTCCCAAGCCTCCTGGTACCGAGTTGGTCAGTGAAGATGAACCCATGCACCTGGGCTTCACGCTTCTCTCTGCGGATGAGAGAGCCTTTAGGAGGAGGGAGAGATTGTGCCTTTATTGTGGCAAGGCAGGTTACTTTTTGAAGTGTTGTCCTACCCGTCCAGGGAACGCCAGAACCTTGAGGTCCTGTCATGGACAGACCTTAGGTGGCGTTGTTTCATCCTCAGTTATCCAGAAGGATAAGCCCCTGGTTTTGGTCACCCTTTCTTGGGCTGAGTCGTCCTTCGAGATACAGGCTCTAATCGACTCTGGGGCTGCAAGCCTGTTCATTGAGGCTGCATTTGTTTCACAGCACTCGATTCTGCTGCAGGTGCGTGACACTCCACTTGCCATTGAGGCTCTTGATGGGAGACCTTTTGCAGCCTGCCCATGTGACTCATGAGACGGTTCCGTTGTCCATGGCCGTAGCCATGAGATAATCGCCATGAGATAATCCAATTCCAAGTTATTTCCTCACCCAGGTTTCCGCTGGTTATTGGTTATCCTTAGTTACAGAGGCACAACCCCTCTTTTGATTGGCTCCGTGCTGAGGTTCTCTCCTGGTCACCACAATGCAGTGAGACATGCTTCCTGAAGGTATCCAAGGTCCCGTGCACTGCTTCACTCCCCTCCCTACCGGAGGAGTACCGTGATTCTAGCGATGTCTTTGATAAAGGTCAAGCCTGTAGTTTGGCTCCACATCGGTCTTATGATTGCGCAATTGACCTTCAACCTGTTGCCATACCTCCTCGTGGCCAGGTTTACCCTTTGTCGGTCTTGGAGGATAAGGCCATGGAGGAGTATGTTGCTGACGCACTTTCTCGAGGTTTCATCCGCAAATCCTCGTCTCCTGCTGGTGCTGGTTTCTTCTTTGTGAAAAACAAGAGCGGTGAACTGAGACCTTGTATAGATTATAGGGGTCTCAAACGTGTCACAATTAAGAATGCCTACCCGATTCCATTGATTACAGAGTTATTTGACCGCCTCAAGGGATCAACAGTTTTCACAAAACTTGACTTGAGAGGGGCATAGAATTTTGTGCACATTAAGGAGGGCGTAGAGTGGAAAACTGCGTTTAATACCAGAACAGGCCATTATGAATACCTGGTAATGCCTTTTGGCCTTTGTAACGCTTCAACAGTTTTCCAGGAATTTATTAAAGATGTCCTCCAAGATTTGTTGCAGTTGCGTGTGGTGGTTTATCTCAATGATATCTTCATATTTTCCAAGTCCCTGGAGAGCCACCACACAGATGTCTGTCGTGTACTTCAGAAACTAAGAGAAAACAATCTCTATTGTAAACTGGAGAAGTGCGAGTTCCATCGTGATCAGGTTACATTCCTGGGCTATGTAATTTCCACTGCTGGTTTTTCGATGGACCCAGAGAAACTTTCGGCAGTCCTACAGTGGCCTCAACCCATGGGTTTACGTCCTCTGCAGCGTTTCCTGGGTTTTGCCAACTAATATCGGAAGTTTATTCGGAACTTCTCGTCTCTGGTCAAGCCCCTGACTGATATGAGCAGAAAGGACGGTAACCCACAGAGTTGGTCTACGGAGTCCATTAAGGCCTTTGAGACTCTCAAGGCTGCCTTTGTTTCTGCTCCTGTGTTGGCATATCCTGATTCCACGTTGCTTTTTATCCTAGAAGTTGATGCTTCTGAGACTGGAGTTGGCGCCCTTCTGTCTCAATGGCCTAACTCTGAGAGCGCTATGCATCCGTGTGGCTACTTTTCCAAGAAATTGTCACCTGCTGAGTGCAATTATGAGATTGGTGACAGAGAGCTGTTGGCGATAATTTTAGCCCTGAAAGAATGGAGATATCTCCTTGAAGGTACCACTGTGCTTGTTCTTATTCTTACTGACCATAAAAATCTTACATTCTTGTCTGAGGCTAAGCGACTCTCTCCCAGAAGGGTACGATGGGCTCTTTTCTTGTCGAGCTTTAATTACATTGTCTCATTCTTACCCGGTACTAAGAATGTAAGGGCTGATGCCTTGTCACGACAATTTTCCTCCACTTCCAAGTCGGAGTCGGTTCCGGTTCCTATGATTCCTCCTGATCGTATCTTGGCTACGGTTCGCACCAGTCTTACTTCTCCTTTGGGTGACAAAATTGTTGCTGCTCAGATCCATGCTCCTCCTGATAAACCTTGTGACCGCTGCTTTGTCCCAAAGAGTCTCTGTACTGCTGTGCTCCAGACTTACCATTCTCCCAATGCAGCTGGCCATCCTGGGAAGAATCAACTCATTTGGGCCATTTCCCAACAATTCTGGTGGCCTAGTCTATGGGCTGATGTTACTGCCTTCGTAGCTGCCTGTCCCGTGTGTGCTCAGAGTAAGACTCCACGACATCTTTCAGTGGGCCTCCTACAACCCATACCCAATGGAGAGAGGCTCTGGACTCACCTGTCTATGGATTTCATTGTGGAGTTGCCCAACTCCCAAGGCAACACTGTTATCCTTATGGTGGTTGACTGGTTCTCAAAGATGTGTCATTGTATTCCATTTAAGAAGTTGCCTACCTCTAAGGAACTGGCTTCCATTTTTTCTCGGGAGATCTTTCACTTACATGGGCTACCCACGGTGATTGTCTCGGACAGGGGCAGTCAGTTTGTCTCCCAGTTCTGGCGAGCCTTTTGTACACAGTTGGGAATCCAGCTTGCGTTCTCTTCTGCGTATCACACGCAGTCTAATGGGGCCACAGAACGAGCCAATCAGTGCTTGGAGCAATTCCTACGTTGCTATATTTCTGACCATCATAACAACTGGTCTGACCTATTACCTTGGGCAGAGTTTGCTCACAACAGTGCCTTGAATTCTGCCTCCTGATTGTCTCCATTTATGGCGAATTATGGTTTCCAACCTTCCATGTTGCCTGGCTCGTTTGTTCTGCAGAGTATTCCTGCATTAGAGGAGCATCTTCATGGTCTTCTTTCCACTTGGGTACAAGTCCAGGAGTCTTTGCGTCATGCTAATGATAGGTACAGACTCCATGCTGATCGCAGACACCTGCCTGCGCCTTCCTACCAGGTTGGGGACAGGGTCTGGCTGTCATCTCGTAACCTCCGTCTTCATGTTCCCTCACTGAAGTCTGTACCTCGGTTTATTGGGCCTTTCCGTATCCTTCGCAGGATTAACCCAGTGGCTTACCCGTTGGACCTTCCTCCTAGTATGCGCATCTCAAATGTGTTTCATGTCTCCTTTTTGAAACCGTTGGTCTGTAACTGATTTACCACCTCGGTGCCACGTCCTCACCCTATTCAGGTTGAGAACCATGAGGAGTATGAGGTACAATCCATTGTTGACTCCCGTAGGTTCCGTGGGCGCATACAGTACCTGGTGCATTGAAAGGGGTACGGTCTGGAGGAACACTCCTGGGTTTCATCCTCTGACGTACATGCCCCTGTCCTCCGCGAGTTCCATAGACTGTTTCCCCTCAAGCCCGGTGGCCCTCCGAGGGAGAGGGGTCATTGAGGAGGGGGTATTGCCAGGGCTGGCTTAGCTCTTCCTTCTCTGGGCTGGCTGCTCAGCTGTCGGCTAATTGCCAGCTCTCTTCTCTCTCCACAGTTACCAGCTGTTCCTGATAATGCTCGTCTGACCTGCCTACTTAAAGCCTTCCAGCTGACTTCACCTCTGCCTTCGCCTTGGTCACATCACAAGAAACCATCTCCTGCGGTTTGTTTAAAGACTGGCTTGCTGACATCCCTTCTGGCTCCTTATCCTGCTTGCTGTTGCTCTACTTGGATCCCTGACTTCTGGCCTGGCTGACTACCCGATCTGGTTACTGGACTCTGGCTATGCTTGACTAATCTTTTTCTATTTACCTTTTTATTAATACACAAGTGTGATTTAATTGTACTTCTGTCTCAGTCTGTTTCATGGTTTCTGACACCTACTTGAAATCCACGAAAAACCTGCACTTACCATAGAACCCCATTGAAGACTATGAGGGCGAACTTGATACTCATTTCTGGCTATTTTAAAGCTAAGGCAGGCCATACACAGTTTGAATCTTGGCTGGTTCAGCAGAAACCTGCCCAGATTCGAACTGTGTATGGCCAGGCTGAATGTACCAATCTGATTGATTGATCAACTTGTGTACAACCAGCATGCTGGGTTTTACTTGCAGTTATCGCTAGTGGCTGCTATAGCAATAATCACTGTCTTCTCCCGGCAGGGATGGCATTGCATTCCCCACCCTAACCCCACCCCCCACCAGGAGAAGGCAATGGCTTGGCTGAAGGGATTTCTGCATTAACACTGTCTGGCCAGCTTAACAGACAAGCTATTGTCAAAAAAGTGCATGGGGAGCTGGACACTACCATGGGGGACATTTACCAAATCAAGAAAAAAATACCATATAGCAGTGAGAGGGTCATTTTATTGTGACTTTGTGGGTGACATGGAAAAAACACCAAGAGTATGCTGTAGGCATATTGTCATGGTATTTCAACCCTATGAAAAAACAATTGCAGACAGATACAATTAGGTGATATGCACTTGTATTCTGTTATTACTGTAGTGCATGTGAACAGAGACAGGCTGTCAACAGGCAACAGGACCTCAGAAGCATTAAGATGTAACAACATAAAATAGAACAAATTACTGTGCTGGCAGACATAAAATATATAGGTGCAAGCTGCTGGCAAAAACACAATAGGACTTATTGTGATAAACGCAATAAAACAATAAACATTGCCACGCTAAACATTAATAAGTGCCCATAAATGAAAACAAATCATACTGTCCTTTTAAATGATTGAGTATGAGTAAAATTAATGAATTTTAATAAGTATCAAACTAGAGTGACTGACATAAATGTATGTGCTGGTCACCCAAGTGCACCTACACCACAAATCAAATGAAATGCCTCTTTACCAGAGGTCTAGACAGCTCCCTCTGCTATGCTGAAGGTGATGGCGTAATCATGGCTGCTGATAAAGGTTACTCCATAGCAGGGCCCACATAGTGTAAAACTGTTAGTTAAATAAAAGGTAATGATACTAAACACTAAAACAAGAATCCAGTAAAATCCAGCATTTGGTCATTGAAAACATTCCCAGGAATCAATCAACGTGTGCAATTTTGGCATGCGTGGTAACCTCACGGACATGGATTCTGTCCTATGCGTTTCATCAGAGCTGAGGTCATTGGCGGCATGGAAGTTTTCCTTTATTATAAAGGACAGCATGATTTGTTTTCATTTATGGACACTTGTTCACTTATTAACGTTTAGCGTGGCAACGCTTATTGTTTTATTAAGATTTAACAAAGCAAAAACCCTTCCCTTTCCACAATCCCAAAAAAGTACCCAGTTTTTTGCCATTTATATGACATTCAATAGGTTTACATCTACTTTACAGGCCTGCCCATGCCCACATGCTGTTAGAAATCTTCTCTAGTGATCAGTCAAAACTCCAGATGTATTGAGAAGAAGACAATTTATTTCTGATGTGGCCCACAAAAGGGAGACATGCTTACAGGACAAGCTGCAGAAAAAAGTCTCACAAAAGAATAATGTCTCCCCCTCCTTATCCCTACAAGAATACCACCTCTATGCTTCTATTGGCTGAGGAAACATAAATAACGTGTCAAGGTACACGATGGTACTTTATTTTGATATTCATGTTCCCGTACATTCTTAGGCTATCATATTTAGTTAAATCTAATCATCCTACAACTTACTATGGAGTTAATTAAGACAAAACAATACAACAAGTTAAAGTGGTTGTAAACCCTTACAAACCACTTTGACCTACAGGTAAGCCTAGATTAAGGCTTACCTGTAGGTCCAAGAAATATCTCCTAAACCTATATGGTTTAGGAGATATTTGCCCGAAGACAGGCACCGAAGACAGCGGCGCGCAGGCGCACTGAGCGCGGCATTTCCAACAACGGAGCTGCCGCGTGTGTCGGCTCCCGTGCGGATGCGCGGGAGTGACGTCATCGCGGCTCCGCCGAATGACAGCGGCGGAGCTGCGAGACCCCACCGAAAAGATGGATGCGCCGGACTACAGGGGACAGCGGTGACATCGCTGGCTCCTGTGTCAGGTAAGTGACACATAATGGTCTACTATGCGATACATAGTAGTCCATTATGCTTTGCCTTTGCAGGGAATGAAAGAGGAAGTAAACCCATCAGGGTTTACTTCCTCTATAATACAATAATGTGCTCAGAAGTAAGCTTTTAAAAATCAGTCTCAGGAATATTGTTTTTCTAATAGTCACACAATAAACATTTAAAACTTTTCTAACAATGCCCTATACTAATCTCTCCTTATATACTGTAGTTGGTCAGTAGCACTCCCTGTGCTTTAAGTATTACAGCTAAAGCACTTTGTCAATATGGCTGCTATGACATCACCCTTTTATAGTGAGGGGGCTGATTTAGCCAAAAGTCCCTTTTCAGCCTAAGCCAGCTGATCTGTGCGAAGGCCAGGCAGTGCATTATGGTTAAAAGAATTCCTACATAAATTCACCAGGACCACAAATTTTGAACCCAAGCCCTCCTCTGTATTTGGCATTTGTTCAGTAACTTGCTTGCCTAGATTATTTAGGTTGGAGGAAAACACACCATTGTATACTATATGTTAGGCATTATTATTCTTCCAATCTGTTTAAGATAAGTATGAGGAATGATAAGAATGTGCTCTGTAAACTGACAGGTCAGCTCTAGTACAGGTCTGCACTAGCTAATAAGACAAGAGCTGGCTTCGCAAAAGCTCTAAGGAATTTTGCTGTTTGATGGATGAGCAGCAAGAGATCTTTCTACAGTATTTTGCAAATGTTTATGAAATAAATATATATTTACCAGATGTTATTACAGTAATTTAATAAATACAATATGCGTTGAGTTTTGCTGTGCAGAGTTAAAGATAACTTTGATGTTGAATTATGCCAGAATCAGTTTATCAGCAAATGTCAAAATGACTCCCTCCGAAGAGATATCATATTAGATGGGAATTAGATGGGGATCCATCAGCAGTTAATTAATCATACTGCTAAACATGGAGCTTCTTCTTCTACAAATTAAAGGTTATATAAAATATTAGTGTTGATCTTAAAGTTGTATTAAACTTTACTTTAACTCCACGTTTTTTTTTTTTTTTTTTTAGCTAACTGGCCTCCAAATTGTTTATGCCATAATGTGGTAGCATGCACTGCATATTGGCATTATGATAGACTTACCTGTCAAACGAAGACATCCAGTGCTGCAATCTCACCAATCCAGCTGTTCCCAGGTGCATCTATCTTCACTGGTTTTCCTTCTGGGTTCTGTCTGTTCAGTTACTTACATGGCCGGGTTTTCATGGTGGCAAGATCACCTGGAAGTTCGCCCCCCCTTCCCCTGCTGCCAGGCCATTCAAAAAGTGCAGCGCACTTTGTGCATGCGCAGTAGAGAGCCGGCAAGGCTCCACTACCGGTTTCCCTTAGAAGCAATGGTGGCAGGAGCAGCGATGGAAAAATTTGGCTGGGGTGCTGACATTGCGGGATCCCTGGACAGGTGTCCTAATATTACAAATCAGCAACTACAGTATTTGTAGCTGCTGACTTTTCATTTTTTTCTGAAGGAGCCTGGACCTCCTCCTTAAGAAAGAAACTGGATATATGGGAAAAAAAATGCGTGGATTGGCATTGCAAAATGTGGGTGTGTATTAAATATTGGGTGTGGCAAAAAGGGGCATGGTTAAATAGAATCTTTGTAAAGTTATAGTATACACCAGCCTTTCTCAACCTTTTTGCCCCTGAGGAGCCTTTGAAATCATTTTCAGGCTCTCAGAGAAGCCCTGAGAAAGAGTATTATACCTACAGCTCATGATACATTAGTATGTTCAGTCATTTGAAGAACATTTCAAATAAAAAAATAATTCATTTGGCACACCTAGCATATTTGTTGCCCAGGACAGATCATTTTGTTACCAACTTTCTTTCAGTAATGTTTTTTTTAAATAAAAAAATGCTGAATAACAGTAGTCATTATAGAATTGTAGAAGTGAGCCCTTGCATTTGTGGCTAGTGGAAAAATGGCCCCCTTGCACTAGAGGTCAGTGTAGGTAGGAAACCAACCCACCATTGCTCATAGTGGCAACCTCAGAAGGAAGCAAACACAGAGTGCTCATACTAGGTGTAGTGGATGTTACACAAATTTATTGAAAACAATTACATTTGGCAACACACATGAGAATGAATATAAAATGCTTATTGTCCCAGTCAGGGAGAGGTCTCATCCAGACAGGGCATCAGTGGGCTGGCAAAGTAGAAACACTGGCAGGAGAAACACCTCTAGTGACTGAGAAGACAGCAAGAGGGTGCCAATATAAGTGCAATAGGCATGGGAAGTGAAGTAACATAACACAATTGGCAACTCACTCTGGTGATGTAGGGATCACTTGTATAATGTCTTGTAAAGGACTTGTCTCCAGTAGGTCTGCCGCTGCTTTTTTGTCTGGATCAGAGAGGTTAACACCACTGCTGTTTAGTTGTAATGTGGTATCTCAGGAGAACAGCCAGCCATGGGAAGGAACCAGGAAGCAGCAAACTAGGTTGGTGAAATGCACCTGAAATCGGAAGTGGCTAAACCAGAAGTGATGTCATGGGACACTGATTGACATGGCTACATGTTTCGTGGCATCTCCGCCTCTTTCTCCAGCCAGCTCACTATGCCATGAATTACAATGCTATGTAATAGGACAAACCTAAACAATCTATTCAAATGGTTTCAAATCAGGCAGACCCTTGCACTACATAGCTGATGGTAAATCCTAAATAGATTATAAAATAAGACTGTAAAGTGCATGGTCACCTTAAGTTCCATTCACAATGATTTTTAAAGGTAAGAATAAATAGATGTTTGCATGCATTCATAAGATCTAAATAAAAGGACAACATAATTGAATTACAAAAAAATGTATTGGCTGTTATCTTATCAAGGTAAATACTCACTTTGCAAAGTAAAGTTTACTTAGTTTATTAAATAAGGCAAAGCCGTGTTTATCATGTGCAAAGAAAATAAAAAAAAATATAAAATAACCACATGAGCAAAGTGAACACGGTCTTACCTTATTCACTAAGCACTAAGTTAACATTCACTTTGCAATGTAAAAATCCACTTGACAAAGTAAACAGGCTTTATTCCTTTAGTATGTTGTGCATTTGCATTTGTCCCTCATTTGGAGAAATGTCTCTCTGTCCCTCATTACTCCTCATTTGTCCCTCATTTTGGTCTGATCTATATAGTTGTATATAAAATGCACTTTTTATCTATCAAAAAGTGTTTTCCAGTGCTAAACCTTTCATCTGATTTCTAAATTGCAGCATTTGTAAATTACAAAAGCCAATATAAAGGAATAATAGTTGTAAAAAAGCACTTGTGGGTTTAACCAATCTTTTTGGAGATGAAATCTATTTCCTCTAGGAGTAAAGAGTGTCCCCTTGTCCTCTGTGTTGACTGTAAAGTGAATAACTTAACACCAAGTTCACTATATGGACCCCTCATATATTTTTACATGTTGATCATATCCTCCCTTAACCAGTTCCCGACCGGCGCACGCCGATGTACGTTGGCAGAACGGCATGAGCAGGCATATTGGCGTACAGGTACGTCCATTTTTATATGTCGCCCTGCCATCGCATGCGCACCGCCGGCCATGGGTCCCGCGGACTCGATCGCTGCGGGGATACCCGCGATCGTCTCACGGGGCGGCTGAATGGGGAGATGCCATTGTAAACAGCATCTCCCCGTTCTGCCTAGCAACAAGTGACGCTGATCTCTGCTTCATGTGATTGGAGCAGAGATCAGTGTTCACTAACACAAAGCCCAGCCCCCCACAGTTAGTAACACACCCCTAGGAACACCTGACCCCTACACTGCCACCCCCTGGTTAACCCCTTCACTGCCAGTGTCATTTACACAGGAATCAATGCATTTGTATAGCACTGATTGCTGTATAAATGACAATGGTCCCAAAAATGTGTCAAAAATGTCCGATGTGTCTGCCATAATGTCGCAGTCACAATAAAAATCGCTGATCGCCGCCATTACTAGTAAAAAAAAAAAATATATTAATAAAAATGCCATAAAACTATCCCCTATTTGTAAACACTATAACTTTTGCGCAAACCAATCAATAATCGCTTATTGCGATTTCTTTTACCAAAAATATGTAGAAGAATAAGTATCGGCCTAAACTGAGGGAAAATGATTTTTTATATATATTTTTGGGGGATATTTATTATAACAAAAAGTAAAAAATAATGTGTTTTTTTCAAAATTGTCGCTCTATTTTTGTTTATAGCACAAAAAATAAAAACCGCAGGGGTGATCAAATACCACCAAAAGAAAGCTCTAGTTGTGGGAAAAAAGGACGTCAATTTTGTTTGGGAGCCACGTCGCACGGCCACGCAATTGTCAGTTAAAGCGACGCAGTGCCGAATCGCAGAAGTGGTCTGGTCTTAAGCCAGCAAAATGGTCCGGTCTGAAAGTGGTTAATCTCCTCTTTTCAAGAGAGAATAAATTCAGTTCCTCTAATCTTTCCTCATAGCTGAGCTCCTCCATGCCTCTTATCAGTTTGGTTGCCCTTCTCTGCACTTTCTCCAGTTCAACCATATCCTTTTTGAGAACTGGTGCCCAAAACTGAACAGCATATTCAAGATGAGGTCTTACTAATGATTTATACAGGGGCAAAATGATATCTCTCTCTCTCTCTCGAGTCCATACCTCTCTTAATGCTGGCTTTGGAAACCACAGCTTGGCATTGCATGCTATTATTGAGCTTATTATCTACCAAAACTCCCAGATCCTTTTCCACTATGGTCCCCCCCTTGGGGTACACCACTGATAACCTTAGATCATTCAGAGTAAGAATCATTAACCACTACTGTCTGAATTCTGTCTTTTAGCCAGTTTTCTATCCATTTACAAACTGATATTTTCAAGCCTGTAGACTTTACCTTACACATGAGCCGCGTGTGCGGAACTGTATCGAACGCTTTTGCAAAATCCAAATATACCACGTCCACAGCCATCCCTCTGTCCAAGGTTTTACTTACCTCTTCATAAAAAGAAATCAGATTTGTTTGACAACTTCTGTCTTTCGTGAACCCATGCTGTTTGTTACTTAACCACTTCAGCCCCGGAAGGATTTAACCCCTTCCTGACCAGAGCACTTTTTGCGATTCGGCACTGCGTCGCTTTAACTGACCATTGCGTAGTTCTGCAATGTTGTACCCAAAGAAAATTGACGTCCTTTTTTCCCACAAATAGAGCTTTCTTTTGGCTGTGTTTGATCACCTCTGCGGTTTTTATTTTTTGCGTTATAAACAAAAAAAGCGACAATTTTGAAAAAAACACATTATTGTTTACTTCTTGCTATAATAAATATCACCAAAAAATATATATAAAAAAACATTTTTTCCCTCAGTTTAGGCTGATACGTATTCTTCGACATATTTTTGGTCAAAAAAAATTGTAATAAGCGTTTCTTGATTGGTTTGCGCAAAAGTTATAGCGTCTACAAAATAGGGGATAGATTTATGGCATTTTTATTAATCATTTTTTTTTACTAATAATGGCAGCGATCAGTGATTTTTGTCATGACTGCGACATTATGGCAGACACATGGGACAATTTTGACACATTTTTGGGACCATTGGCATTAATACAGCGATCAATGCTATAAAATTGCATTGATTACTGTAAAAAATGTCACTAGCAGTGAAGGGGTTAACCACTAGGGGCGGGGAGGGGTTAAGTGTGTACTAGGGGAGTGTTTCTAACTGTCTGGGAGATGGGCTAGCAATGACATGACACTGATCACTGCTCCTGAAGACAGGGAGCAGATGATCGGTGTCCTGTCATTAGACAGAACGGGAAGATGCTGTGTTTACATTGGCATCTCCCGTTCTTCAGCTCCGTGAAACGATCACTGGTATCCCCGCGGACATCGAGTCGGTGGGCGCGGCTTGCACGGCGGGAGATTCAAAGTAACGTACGTGTACGTTACTTTGCACAGACGTGCCATTCTGCCAACGTATATCTACAGGAGCCCGTCGGTATGTGGTTAAAATATTTTGTTCCAGCAAGAACTCATCTATGTGGTCTTTTATTAAACTCTCAAGTATCTTCCTGACTATAGAAGTTAAACTAACCGGTCTATATTTAGTTTAATAAAGTCTTTGTTCCCTTTTTAAATATGGGCACCAGATTGGCCCTACGCCAATCCAGTGGTACCATTCCCGTCATTAATATGTCCCTGAAAATTAGAAACAATGGCTTTAAAATTACAGAGCTCAATTCTTTTAGGATCTGTGGGTGGGTTCCCTACTGTATGTAGCTCACTTCTGAACCCTGTACTCTGTGTATAGTGCACTCATGAATTCTGAACTTTCCTCAACCCTGCACTCTGTACATAGTGTCCTCCTGCACTCTGTATGTAGCGCACTCCTGAACTCTGCACGTAGTTCACTTCTGAATTCTACACTCTGTACGTAGCACAATTCTGAACCCTGCACTCAGTAAGTAGTGCACTGCTGAACCCTACATATTATACATAGCGCATATATTATACGTTGTGCTTCTTGAACTTTGCACCCACCATTTGATGTGGAGAGGGGTGTGGGGGGGGGGGCATGGTTGAGTTACTGCACCCAGTCTTTGAGAAAAAAAGTCAGTCAAAATAGAGTTATGAGGGATAATCACAAACGGCAGATATTTAGGTGATGACTGTCCAAATGGAAAAAGGGATTCCATATGCTGTAGCTATAATTTAATATTTGCAGCTAAATCCTATGCAGATTTTCTGAGTTTACTTTCATTCATTTTCTCTGCTTACAAATAGCAATATTAACATGTTGTGATTGTGAAGATAGAAATTTAGTAGACACGCTCCCTCTTGTGGTTAAATTGGAGGCTTACATAGTACGTTAACATTTCAACTGCTCAAAATGTCAAACTTTTTTAGTGGATTCTGAGGTCCTGTGCAGCTCTGTTTTATATATATATATATATATATATATATATATATATATATATATATATATATATATATATATAGTAAGTGGATAATAATAACAAAACAACAGATCCATTTGGCTAGGAAAGATAAAGCCTTATATGCTGTCTTTAGGGATGCCTTTAGCAGACTACATCGGGTCTTGCATTCATACATAAAACGGAGAGCTCTAACCTCACAAATTAAAAACAGATATTCATATTTTAAAAATTAGATACATTTATATATATTATATATATACAGTATCACACAAAAGTGAGTACACCCCCCACATTTTTGTAAATATTTTTCATCTGACAACACTGAAGAAATGACACTGCTACAATGTAGTGAGTGTACAGCTTGTACAACAGTGTAAATTTGCTGCCCCCTCAAAATAACTCAACACACAGTCATTAATGTCTAAACCGCTGGCAACAAAAGTGAGTACACCCCTAGGTGAAAATGTCCAAATTGGCCCCAATTAGCCATTTTGCCTCCCCAGTGTCATGTGACACATTACTGTTACATTGTCTCAGGTGTGAATTTGGTGTTATCTCTCACACTCTCTCATACTGGTCACTGGAAGTTGAGCATGGCACCTCATGGAAAAGAACTCTGAGGATCTGAAAAAAAATAATTGTTGCTCTACATAAATATGGAATAGACTATAAGAATATTGCCAAGACCCTGAAACTGAGCTGCAGTGTGGTGGCCAAGACCATACAGCGGTTTAACAGGACAAGTTCCACTCAGGACAGGCCTTGCCATGGTCGACCAGAGAAGTTGAGTGCACATGCTCAGCATCATATCCAGAGGTTGTCTTTGGGAAACAGACGTATGAGTTCTGCCAGCATTGCAGCAGAGGTTGAAAGGGTGGGGGTGAGCTTGTCAGTGCTCAGACCATACACCACACACTGCATCAAATTCATCTGCATGGCTGTTGTCCCAGAAAGAAGCCTCTTCTAAAGATGATGCACTAGAAAGCTTGCAAACAGTTTGCTGAAGACAAGCACTAAGGACATATATTACTGGAACCATGTCCTGTGGTCTGATGAGACCAAGATAAACCCATTTGGTTCAGATGGTGTCAAGCATGTGTGGCGACAACCAGGTGAGGAGTAGAAAGATACGTGTCTTGCCTACAGTCAAGCATGGTAGTGGGAGTGTCATGGTCTGGGGCTGCATGAGCGCTGCCGACACTGGGGACTGTTCATTGAGGGAACCATAAATGCCAACAAGTACTGTGGCCTACTGAAGCAGATAATGATCCCCTCACTTTGGAGACTGAGCCACAGTTCAGTATTCCAACATGATAACGACCCCAAACACACCCCCAAGACAGCCACTGCCTTGATAAAGAAGCTGAGGGTAAAGGTGATGGACTGGCCAAGCATGTCTCCAGACCTAAATAAAAATAGTGTAGCGCTGATATACAAATGTTTGTGTGGAACTGTGACTAAGTATGAGAAATACCAATGAAGGCGAATCCCATAAAACACACATGTGAGTGATACACACATATAAGTAAAAACAAATTTGGATCAAAATTGGGAAAAAAAAAAAAAAAAGAAAATATACAAAAGTGAAGTCCACAATTCACTAGGTATGTAAATTCAGTACTCAGAGGAAAAGGAACACATGTCCTAGTAAGTACTGAAAGAAACAAAACATATATCCCAATAAATAGTCTGCATATATTATGCAACAGAAATATATCAGTGGAGATCTTCCCATAAACAAGGTGAGGAGCCGCACAGATCAACAGGAACAGATACTTGTCTGAAGTTGTATCAACAATGGACAAAGATGGATGCTCTTACCAGAGAAGTTGGACACACGTGTTGTACGACAGTGGGTCAAATACGCTTTGAATCCCGACTGATCCCAATCAGGTGCTGTGCGTTAGATGAATCCTGGTAGGGGGTCCTCACTTTCCCGTCTCTGGGTTCCACAAAGGCAGGAACTCCTGGTGTGAATTGTTCACTTGTTCATCTCCAGGCTCCAGAGGATCGTGCACTCATGGTTTGGTGGTATCCAGGATGCAATTTAAGCAAAACTCATCAGAAAAAGAAAGAGGGGCTTGGGCTTGCATTATTTGTACCCCACATTGCTTTTATGATATATTTTACATTCTACTTTATTTTGTGATCACTACTTTTTATGTAATTTTTTATGACTTTTTCAATAAACCTATTGTTTTGTTTTTTGACCTGCACCATCCGGAGCCCCTCTTTCTTTTTCTTTTTATGATGAGTTTTGCCTAAATTGCATCCTGGATACCACCAAACCATGAGTGCACAATCCTCTGGAGCCTGGAGACGAACAAGTCAGCAATTCACACCAGGGGTTCCTGCCTTAGTGGAGCCCAGAGACGGGAAAGTGAGGACCCCCTACCAGGATTCATCTAACACACAGCACCTGATTGGGATCAGTCAGGATTCGAAGCGTATTTGACCCACTGTCGTACAACACGTGTGTCCAACTTCTCTGGTAAGAGTATCCATCTTTGTCCATTGTTGATACAACTTTAGACAAGTATCTGTTCCTGTTGATCTGTGCGGCTTCTCACCTTGTTTATGGGAAGATCTCCACTGATATATTTCTATTGCATAATATATGCGGACTATATATTGGGATATATGTTTTGTTTCTTTCGGTACTTAGGACACAAGTTCCTTTTCCTCTGAGTACCGAATTTACATACTTAGTGAATTGTGGACTTCACTTTTGTATATTTTCTCTTTTTTCTTTTTTTTTCACAATTTTGATCCAATTTTGTTTTTACTTATATGTGTGTATCCCTCACATGTGTGTTTTATGGGATTAGCCTTCATTGGTATTTCTCATACTTAGTCACAGTCCCACACAAAAATTTGTATATCAGCATTACACTATTTTTATTTATTTCTGTGAAGCTTTGTTTGTTTGAGTGTTAGCAGCTTATTTTCCACTTTTTGCCTTAGCGCAGTGTCTTTCCCCCTTTTTCCATGTCTCCAGACATAAACCCTATTGAGCATCTGTAGGGCATCCTCAAACTGAAGGTGGAGGAGCGCAAGGTCTCTAACATCCACCAGCTCTGTGAGGTCATCATGGAGGAGTGGAAGAGGATTCCAGGGCAACATGTGAAGCTCTGGTGAACTCCATGCTCAAGAGGATTAAGGCAGCACTGGAACATAATGGTGGCCATACAAAATGAGCCCAATTTGGACATTTTCACTTAGGGGTGTACTCACTTTTCAACACAAAAAATTAAAAAACAAATAGATATCCCACACCTGCATGAGTTAAACTCCAGTTATTTATTTTGCCTAAAAAAGCAATGTACATAGGAAAAACACCAATCCCTATATCCCCCCTATATATTAGGCCAAGGGGAGAGGTCCCCAAGAGAAAAGGGGGGTTCTCCCCTATGGTCTAAGCCCACCCAACAACTAAAAACACAAACTGTGTAAATGGAGAATCCCTTCATGAAAGGGAGGGGACACACAAATCACACAGTCTGCAGACCTTATCCCCTATAAAACACATAGGTCACCCATAGGACCAAGATGATGCAAACAATTCCTAATGTGAGGCAGTGTAATCCTGACAAAACGGGTTATATGTCACTGTCCCACAATGGAATAGGGCACAGCCTAAGATGCCGTGGATGATACCCACCCGAAGGGCTACCAGACATCAGTCAGTCAATGATAAAGTGCATTTAGTATACATCCTTCTAGTAGTCTTATCCTGCTGGATAGTGTATAATTAGAGAAGAGGAAGCGTTTTCAAATACTCCAAAGGTTGTATGCAATAACAAGTTGTTACATTTTCACAAAGTGTCAAGGTATGTGGGGCACATGTTTCCTAAGCTGCACACTGATGGGCATAATTTGTTAAGGGCCACTCTGATAGCCATAGTTTGTTAAGGGGCACACTGATCGGCATAATTTGTTGTGCCCACCAGAGTGCCCCTTAACATAAAATGTGCCCATCAGAGTGCCCGTAACATAAAATGTGCCCATCAGAGTGCCCCGTAACATAAAATGTGCCCATCAGCATTCTACTTATTTTCTCTGATGGGCATATTTTATTTCAAGAGCAACGCTAATAGGCACATTTTATGCTAAGGAGCACACGGAGGGGCACATTTTGTTATGTCCATCAGAGTGCCCCTTAACATTAAATATGCCCATCAGCCTGACCAAGTAGCATGCTGATGGGCATATTTTATTTTAAGGGGCACTCTGATGGACATAACAAAATGTGCCCATCCGTGTGCCCCTTAGCATAAAATGTGCCCATTAGTGTTGCTCTTAAAATAAAATATGCCCATCAGAGCAAATAAATAGCATGCTGATGGGCACATTTTATGTTAAGGGACACTCTGATGGGCACCCCCTTTGTTCATCATAATTGACTACACTATGGAGAAATCCTGATGGTTTATGACTTTGTGTCTTGCAATGGTGTCCTAGGCCCTTTACCCAATTTTGATGTAGTGTTGGCCATAATAGGGAATGGTTAAAACACTTATCGGGTATTTTTTACTACCTGGTTTGCACTGAGAATATTTCCCTTCACTTCTTTTCCTAGAAACACAACAGAAAGTGGAAAGAAAATCTCTCAAAGATGAGAGGAAGTAGCCTCTTAGTTGCCACAGTAACAGGTTGCCCTTTGAAATGATTCCCCTTTATTCCAGGTCTGGTGGAAACTAACGTTTTACATTTTTCATCACTTTCTGTTGATCATGTCAAGTCATAAATAGTAACCTTACATGGGGTACAGATCTTTCTTGCTCTACATAAAACCACAACAACAAAAAAATGGTTTTAAATATTGAAAATTAATTATTCAGCTGTACATATTGGATAACTAATATTAATTAGAAGTGTTTTCTGTAGAAGGTTCCTTTTGTCCAGTTAGCTTTTGTGTTGCTGACTGCACTGCATTAACCTTTTTACAGCACAGCAAACTGTATGCATGCTTCCGATACTTTGAAGAAGCGTAGTAATAGATTAAGGGGTCCAGACAGGTGCTAAGGCTGCTAATACAGGTACACAGAATATAGGCAAAATACATAGACTCGTCAAAGTTATTACGGAAATGCAGATAATGAATTAAAAATATGACATTGGTTGGACCAAAGCAAGTTAGGAAAGCAAGAAATACTACAATGGCAAGGATCACTGCTCTTGTTTTCTTACAAGAATTCTCAATGTCTTTGGTGCTCAGCGTCCGGATGATGCCAATGTAGCAGACAGTGGTAATAATCAATGGAAAGAAGAAGAAGACTAAAGAAAAGGTGGTGAAATAATACATATAGACGTTCCGGATTTCCCCCACATCCAAGACATCATGGCAAGTTGTAATGTTTAGTGTGTCTATATACATACTTTGTTTGTATATAAGAAGAGGTAGTGAGCTGGCTATTGATATTATCCAGATGAAGAAGCAGACCAACCAGGCTCTCTTCTTTGTTCTCCAGGTAAGAGCCTTCATTGTGTATACCACAGCCATGAACTGGTCCACACTGATGGCTGTCATGAGCAGGATGGAGCAGTACATGTTGCAGTAAAAGGCAGCAGTGACAAAGCGACACATTCCATCCCCAACGTTCCAGTTATTGCCAAAGAACCTATAAGCGATGTTAAATGGCAGGACACTAACAAACAGGACATCAGCAGCCACTAGATTTAGCATATAGACTACTGCTGGGGCTTTGATTTTTACCTTGAACACACACACAATAATTGCCATAACGTTCAGGGGCAAAGATACAGCAACCACCAGGGTGTACACCGATGGCACCAACTTGGTCAACCACAGACTAGATAGGTAGTATTGGGTAGAATTTGTAATGTTTTTATTGTCTAATCAAAGAGGCAAAAGAAATAAAATTACTCAGAATCTCAAAAACAATAATCTACACCATGAATAAACTATCATTATCTAATATCACAGTATGAAAGCACAGAATACATTTAAATATATTTAGAGGGCCAGCTACATGAACTTTACTAAAATATCACCAAAAAAAATGTATGTCCTTTTTTTCTCACAAATAGAGGTTTCTTTTGGTGGTATTTGATCACCCCTGCAGTTTTTATTTTTTTGCGCTATAAACAAAAAAAAGCGTCAATTTTGAAAAAAACGCATTATTTTTTAAATTTTGCTATAATAAATATCCCCCAAAAATGTATAAAACATTTTTTTCCTCAGTTTAGACCGATACATATTCTTCTACATATTTTTGGTAAAAAAAAAAATTGCAATAAGCATTTATTGATTGCTTTGTGCAAAAGTTATAGTGTTTACAAAATAGGGGATCGTTTTATGGCATTTATATTAATAATTTTATTTTTACTAGTAATGGCGGCAATCAGTGATTTTTATCATGCGCCATATGGCAGACACATCAGACATTTTTGACACATTTTTGGAACCATTGTCATTTATACAGCAATCAGTGCTATACAAATGCACTGATTCCTGTGTAAATGACACTGGCAGTGAAGGGGTTACCAACTAGGGGGCAATGTAAGGGTTAAGTGTGCCCTGGGGAGTGTTTCTAACTGTGCGGGGGCGTGGCTACGTGTGACACATCACTGATCTCTCCCCGATCACAGGTAACAGAGATCAGTGACACTGTCACTAGGCAGAATTGGAAGATGCTTGTTTACATTAGCATCTCCCCGTTCTTCCTCTCCGTGAAGCGATCGCGGGTATCCCCGCGGCGACCGAGTCTGCAGTACCCGAGACCCGACTCACGGAGGTCCCGGCCGGCGTGTGCACGCGATGGCACGGTGACAAATTTAAAGGGATATACAGGTACACCCATTTGCCTGTCCGTGCCATTCTGCCAACATACATCGGCGTGCGCCAGTCGGGAAGTGGTTAAAGGACAAGTTCACCTTTGGAACATGTTACATGTTCCACCCGGTTTTAGGCTGGAACATGCAAATGTGGCTCCTGCACTCCTCCTTCCAATTCCCCCTCCCTGTGACAGCAGATGGGGGTTCTTCTCCCCATACCCGCTGTCGCTTTTTAAAAGTTGCATGGGTGTGTTGGGGTTCACCCACATTGCCACATCGTTCATTCACAGCTTCCTTTGAATAAATAAACTGCAAATACTGTCAGCCACCATGGCAACTTCCACACAAACTCTCTCCTCCCCTGCTGGTCTGACCTTGAGTATTTGAGGGGGTAGGGCTGCCTCCTGCCAACCCATCTGTTGAGAATTAGTCAGGATCCTCATGAATACTCCAGGCAACTCCTCCTAACCTCCCTCCTATTCTTCTAGAAATTTCTCACAAGTAGGAGGATATACCAGAGATGCTTCCTGATGAGCGATACCAGCCTCCCTAGATCACCCACTCGACCCAGATTAAAACACAAGCTTGGCTGCCAGCCAAACCAAAACATTTTACCTACAATGAAAAGATCCTAACATTTCCTACTCTAGCACCCTAGAGGGTGCTACACCAGACTCTCCCATGTGCAACACACAACCTGACCCTTGCAGCAAACAGCCAAAAGAAAAGGCAGACCTGCCCTGACTTTAGATGGTGTAACCACTATATGTACTGCAGAACCTGCTGTCCTCAAACTAATATGTGCAGAGCATTTGCCTGTCTGATTTTTTATAAGAAAGTGGATTGTCTAAACTGCAGTGTATGAACTATTTAGGAAATAAAGAGAGCACAACAATGATTATATAAGTCCAGTAAAAGTTGTACTATCATTTCCACTCCACCACTCCTCTATTCATTTATTTAACACAACTGCAGTCCAGAACAGATTTGAATTGACTGCCAGCACAGGAAATCTGATGATGGAGGAGTTATGAGCGCATTTGCTATTTTTGCATCATGTTTAATACAAACCTTTATTGGACTAATGTAATCAATGTGGAGTTCCCATCATTCAAACACTCTACAGGCCCCCCTGGGGCCCCTTTGGGATGTTCCAGTTGACAGAGAGCTTCCTATAATCATGTAAATACATTGTACATCAGTGTAACATTTGGCTAGCTATCCACATCCACTCAAGAGATCCAGCACTGGACATATTTCGACTTGACATGCATATTAATGCAGGAAAATGCAAGGCCGTTAACCCCAACCCATGTTTTGAGTTTAGCATATAATTTAAAAAAAATGAATAAACATGAAATTAATTTTTTTTTTAATAAACCCAATAAAACACCAAAAAGATGAAAAGGAGTGCCCAGCAACTAAGCAATAACTAGAGTTGTTCCTGAGAACACACAAAAAGCTAGCCTTAAAAGGACTGTAGGGTCTCCGAACTATAAACAGAGGAGGAGTACACAGCAATATGTAGCCCACTGCAATGTGATCCACACTAATTTAGCACAATAAAGTACAGTATAGAGCCATATAGCAAATAACTCTCCATACACAGTCTGTCAACTCTCCCTAAATTACTGCAACACAAACTGACAAATGATTATGGGCCACCCACCCTTTTAAAGAGAGGGTGCTGGCACATAACAAAAGCCCCCATTATTGGTCCTTCTAAGTCAGGCGATCCAAGTTCAAAGGCCAGACAGAGCATGATAGTAAGAATTCGATCTGGCAAATTACGATTAATTCACCCGGACCACAAACACTGAACCTGCAGGTTTTATGGTAAACCCAAACGTCTTCCCCAATATCTCACTGCATTTGCTGGTAGATGTAGAAATAATATCTTCACTGAATATGATTGAAATGTTCATCTTTCCTCCAAATATATGTGAACTCTACTAAGGGCTTTTAAAAGAATAAATCTAAAAAAGCTACACAGATATATACACAGCTCACTCATGCTCTTGGAGGGACTTTCCCTCTTTGTGAACCAAAGTCCTCTTCCCCCTTTCCTCCTTTCTTTTCCCTCTTTATGGTTGAATGCATAGACCTCTAGAATAAATGCAAGTATCAAAAGTGTTATACTGCGCTCAACCTTTCAGACAACCTCTAAATTATTGCATTTATTATTTGCATATGCTGGTTCTGGTCCATTGCGTTTCTTGGTGAAAAATCCACTTAAGCCCTGTACACACTATCAGATTGTCTGCTGAGTTTTTCCTTCAGATTTACCAAAACCATATAATATGAGGACAAACCTTAGGAGTTTCAATGTTTATGCAATCAGGCAGGCCCTTCTACTACATGGTTTTGGTAAATCTGAAGGAAAAACTCAGCAGACAATCTGATAGTGTGTATGGGGCTTTAGGAACATATGAACTTTACAGCAAAATATTCTTTGTCGGTAGTAGATGTCTCCCCTTTATATAGGATCAAATGTCCCCACTAGCCAAAAGTCATATGTTTTTAGTCTGATGTTAGCTGAAGCAAGAGAATTCAAATCCTTTCAGGGTACCCCCATCAAACTGGTTGTCCTGGCATGTCCCTGTCACATCTCCGCATGCCCCACTTGGTAGTGGGAGAGCACCATGGACAGATTTGCATTCTCTTGCTTCTACTAACAGTAAATCTTTACCTGAAGATGTTCCTGTGAAGAAGTGTATTTTGCTCCATTGTACTTTTTACCATAGTAAAATATCTGCCTTTTCTCCTTAATATTTTCTTACAGTATATTTGGAGATAAAGGTATTTAGTAATATATGTCTATTTATAATCTGCAATTCCAATATGGACTACTGTACCACTAAACAAACTAGGCCTGTTCCCTTTAGGTAGCAGGGTTGATGAAATTACATGTCCCTGTATAGTTATTTGTCATGCATGTTTGCCATCATCAGGAAGCATTTGGTCATATCATATACTGTACATTTATTTACGCATTGTCACATATTTGTAGCCAACTTGGAGCCAATAAAACAAAAAAAAATACATTTTGTGTAAAGAGATGCATAGCAGAGGGGTATTGAGCCCTGCACATAAGTTATGCAGGTGTTGTGTACATAATATTTACCTTTTTCGACATACCTGGTAAATTGTGTGGTAGCTCACTACCAAAGAAGGGAAAGGAAGCAGCTGGAATACCTGAAATAAAGAAATGTTCATTTTTTTATGTACAAAAAGTGATATGCATAATATGATGTTAGGACTGTAACACATTACTTCTCAACATGGAAATGTTTTGCAGGAGCATACACCTAGTGTAGATTTTATTGTACCTCCAAGTCCTCCATAATCAAAACCATAGGTGGAAATGTTGTTGTTAAGTTCTGTATTATTGGCTGAAACAAAATAGCAGAAAATCAGAGGTCGAGATATTGATTAGATAGTTTCATCATAACAATTACATTATTTCTGATATACGGCTGATTAGACACTTATTTAAACACTTCTAGAAGCAGTTCTCATAAAAATAGCCACCAATAAAGCTGGCCACACTCTGTTTACGGTTCATCTTATTGCTGCTAGCTCATATGAAATTCAATCAGTGTATGGCCCTGCTGGCATCATTCAATTAAAAAAAAATAGTGAATTGTTCTATTGAACTTTGTTGGAGAAACCAGTCAAACAATTATCCAGCGAAGAGCACCTGCATCCAATCAGATGCAAACACCGTTCAGGTATTCTGACAGCCAGTGTCGGAATACAAATTAAAAACATATGAATCAGGGGGATTCATCTACGTGAATTAAAAACATATGATGCATATGAAAAACACTGGGTCTGATTATATATATATTTGGACTGTGGAAATTAAAGATTAATTCCTTAATTCATTGATACATTTTTTTGATCGATCAAAATTATTTTGATTCGTACTCATCTCTCCGCCGGCTTCCGGGTCTTCAGGGAGTTCCGTCGGAGATCCGGTGACGTCTCGGACATCGACGTCACTGGACTCTTCCCCCCTTCCCCAAGTGCCTCCTTAAGTAGTGAGCACTTAGATCTTTTCTTTCTACCCATGACCTGGCGCCCTTACTGAGATCTAAGGAGACGTGAGAGAAGTTTATGGTCCATGTTAAGCCTTTTGATACCCGCTTGCATGACCACCTGTTTGCACAGGGGTCCATGCCATAAGGTGAGAGTGATTAGTTAGACCGGAGGTGGAGGGATTGTCACGCTACTGTGGGAAAAAAATGACTTACGTCAGTGCTACAGTTTGAATTTAAAATGTACTTGTGTGAACTGTGAAGTTAAGTCATGGATTGTGGAAACGAACTAGTGTCGGGTGATTGTATCTAGTGTATACCACATTTACCACTGACTAATGCAGAGTTGCAATGCAAGGAGATCAGCTAAAAGTAGTTGGATCTGTATGTGCATTATAATTAATCAAAATTAGTCGATTAATCGATTAAAAAAATATTGATTAGTCGAACATGAAAATGTTAATCAGTACCAGCCCTAATACACACACACACACACACACACACACACACACACACACACACACACACACACACACACACACACAGTATCTCACAAAAGTGAGTACATCCCTCATATTTTTTGCAAATATTTTATTATATTTTTTCATGTGACAACACTGAATAAATGACACTTTGCTACAATGTAAAGTAGTGAGTGTGCAGCCTGTATAACAGTGTAAATTTTCTGTCCCCTCAAAATAGCTCAACACACAGCCATTAATGTCTAAACCGCTGGCAATAAAAGTGAGTACACCCCAAATTGGACCCAATTAGCCATTTTCCCTCCCCAATATCATGTGACTCATTAGTGTTACAAGGTCTCAGGTGTGAATGGGGAACAGGTGTGCTAAATTTGATGTTATCTCACTCTCCCATACTGGCCACAGGAAGTTCAACATGGCAACTCATGGCAAAGAACTCTGTGAGGATCTGAAAAAAATAATTGTTGTTCTATATAAAGATGGCCTAGGCTATAAGAAGATTGCCAAGACCCTGAAACTGAGCTGCAGCACGGTGGCCAAGACCATACAGTGGTTTAACAGGACAGGTTCCACTCAAAACAGGCCTTGATCGACCGGATAAGTTGAGTGCACGTGCTCAGCGTCATATCCAGAGGTTGTCTTTGGGAAATAGATGTATGAGTGCTGCCAGCATTGCTGCAGAGGTTGAAGGGGTGGGGGGTCAGCCTGCCAGTGCTCAGACAATACGCCGCACACTGCATCAAATTGGTCTGCATGGCTGTCATCCCAGAAGGGAGCATCTTCTAAAGAAGATGCACAAGAAAGCCCGCAAACAGTTTGCTGAAAACAAGCAGACTAAGGATATTGATAACTGGAACCATGTCCTGTGGTCTGATGAGACCAAGATAAACTTATTTGGTTCAGATGGTGTCAAGCGTGTGTGGCGGCAACCAGGTGAGGAGTACAAAGACAAGTGAGTTTTGCCTCCAATCAAGCATGGTGGTGGGAGTGTCATGGTCTGGGGCTGCATGAGTGCTGCCAGCACTAGGGAGCTACAGTTCATTGACGGAACCATGCATGCCAACATGTGCTGTGACATACTGAAGCAGAGCATGATCCCCTCCCTTCGGAGACTGGGCCGCAGGGAAATATTCCAACATGAGAACAACCCTAAACACACCTCCAAGATGACCACTGCCTTGCTAAAGAAGCTGAGGGTAAAGGTAATGGACTGGCCAAGCATGTTTCCAGACCTAAACCCTATTGAGCATCTATGGGGCATCCTCAAACAGAGGTGGAGGAGCGCAAGATCTCTAACGTCCACCAGCTCTGTGATGTCATCATGGAAGAGTAGAAGAGGACACCAGTGGCAACCTGTGAAGCTCTATTGAACTCCATGCCCAAGCGGGGTAAGGCAGTGCTGGAAAATAATGGTGGCCACACAAAATATTAACACTATGTGCCCAATTTGGAAATCTTCACTTAGGGGTGTACTGACTTTTGTTGCCAGTGGTTTAGACATTAATGGCTGTGTGTTGAGTTATTTTGAAGGGACAGCAAATTTACACTGTTATACAAGCTGTACACTCACTACTTTACACTGTAGTAAAGTGTAATTTCTTGTCACATGAAAAGATATAATAAAATAATTACAAAACTGTGAGGGGTGTATATATATATACTAGACTGTGTATATTATATGTATATATATATGTAGTATATTATAGGTATATTAATACACCACCTGAAGTGTATTAGAAACAGTACACCACAGAATGCACTGTAGATATAGGCTACACTGGATGAAGAGTATATATATATATATATATATATATATATATATATATATATATATATATATACAGTGCCTTGCGAAAGTATTCGGCCCCCTTGAACTTTTCAACCTTTTGCCACATTTCAGGCTTCAAACATAAAGATATAAAATTTAAATTTTTTGTGAAGAATCACCAACAAGTGGGACACAATTGTGAAGTGGAACGAAATCTATTGGATAATTTAAACTTTTTTAGCAAATAAAAAACGGAAAAGTGGTGCGTGCAAAATTATTCTGCCCCTTTACTTTCAGTGCAGCAAACTCACTCCAGAAGTTCAGCGAGAATCTCTGAATGATCCAATGTTGTCCTAAATGACTGAAGGTGATAAATAGAATCCACCTGTGTGTAATCAAGTCTCTGTATAATTGCACCTGCTCTGTGATAGTCTCAGGGTTCTGTTGAAAGCGCAGAGAGCATCATGAAGACCAAGGAACACACCAGGCAGGTCCGTAATACTGTTGTGGAGAAGTTTAAAGCCAGATTTGGATACAAAAAGATTTCCCAAGCTTTAAACATCCCAAGGAGCACTTTACAAGCGATCATTTTGAAATGGAAGGAGTATCAGACCACTGCAAATCTACCAAGTCCTGGCCGTCCCTCTAAACTTTCAGCTCAGACAAGGAGAAGACTGATCAGAGATGCAGCCAAGAGGCCCATGATCACTCTGGATGAACTGCAGAGAACTACAGCTGAGGTGGGAGAGTCTGTCCATAGGACAACAATCAGTCATACACTGCACAAATATGGCCTTTATGGAAGAGTGGCAAGAAGAAAGCCATTTCTCAAAGATATCCATAAAAAGTCTCATCTAAAGTTTGCCACAAGCCACCTGGGAGACACACCAAACATGTGGAAGAAGGTGCTCTGGTCAGATGAAACCAAAATCGAACTTTTTGCCCACAATGCAAAATGATATGTTTGGCGTAAAAGCAACACAGCTCATCACCCTCAACACACCATCCCCACTGTCAAACATGGTGGTGGCAGCATCATGGTTTGGGCCTGCTTTTCTTCAGCAGGGACAGGGAAGATGGTTAAAATTGAGGGGAAGATGGATGCAGCCAAATACAGGACCATTCTGGATGAAAACCTGTTGGAGTCTGCAAAAGACCTGAAACTGGGACGGAGATTTATCTTCCAACAAGACAATGATCCCAAACATACAGCAAAATCTACAAAGGAATGGTTCACAAATAAACGTATCCACGTGTTAGAATGGCAAAGTCAAAGTCCAGACCTGAATCCAATCGAGAATCTGTGGAAAGAGCTGAAAACTGCTGTTCACAAACGCTCTCCATCTAACCTCACTGAGCTCGAGCTGTTTTGCAAGGAAGAATGGGCAAGAATTTCAGTCTCTCAATGTGCAAAACTGATAGAGACATACCCCAAGCGACTTGCAGCTGTAATCGCAGCAAAAGGTGGCTCTACAAAGTATTAACGCAAGGGGGCCGAATAATTTTGCACGCTCCACTTTTCATTTTTTTATTAGTTAAAAAAGTTTAAAAAATCCAATAGATTTCGTTCCACTTCACAATTGTGTCCCACTTGTTGGTGATTCTTCACAAAAAATAAAAATTTTATATCTTTATGTTTGAAGCCTGAAATGTGGCAAAAGGTTGAAAAGTTCAAGGGGGGTGAATACTTTCGCAAGGCACTGTAGGTCCCATATGGGATGATCATTGGGAGGCGGCATTGTCCGCACTGCCCATGGTCTCTTTATCCTCCACACAGAAATTAACCCAACTATTCATTTCACACAGGACCTATCATACCCCTGAGAAATTGTTTAACCTCCCTGGCGGTGATCCAGAGTCTGGCTCGGGTTGGGATTTCAGTGCCATAAGCGGTAACCCCGAGCCAGACTCGGGATCGCATTGCTGGATACAGGGAGAAGTTACTTATCTTGTCTCCTGGATCCAGCGATGTCCTCCACGCTGTGTGATCAAGCCGTCCTCCGCTCGATTCACACAGTGCCAGAATGCCGCCGAGCTCCGTTCCCTGCGACGTTATGGCGCATGGGAGCGGAGATCGGCGCCAAATTCAAAAAAGTAAAAGCACACAAAACACACACAGTACTGTAATCTTACAGATTACAGTACTGTATAAAAAAAATACACACCCCGTTTGTCCCTAGTGGTCTGTCCAGTGCCCTGCATACACTTTTTTATTATAAATACTGTTTTTTCTGCCTGGAATTTGGAGATTGCCCATAGCAACCAAAAACTGTCCCTTTATGTCAAAAGTGATTTTGGACCAACCAGAAAACAGCGATAATAAATTAGAATCACTTGCAGAGGCTTCCAAGGCTTTTGTTGCCATGGTTACCAAAGCTTCTGCACAGTGATGAGCAGTGGGGGAGGCGGTTGGAGCATCTCAGCTCTGATTATAGAACCCGGGGGACAGCACAGCCACACCATCTACTAAGGATTTATAATAGAGGAATATGATGGGGCAATATTGATGGGACAACGTAATCTCATGTTAATGATTGTGGTGGAGGTAATCTTTTTCATTGTTGCCAGTGCTTATGTGGAATTGTTTAATAAAATATTTTGTTTCTCTTTGAAGAATCTCTTTGGAATTTGTCCTCCTTTTATTTATGCTGTTTACTGGTTCAGAGGAACACACCTCACACTTTATTGATTACTATTGGGGTGATGGTTTTGGTGGCCTGGTTGAGGGATTGCTACCTATAATTCTTTTCCTCCCTAGTAACCATTTACCCAGGTGTACCTTGAGTGACTATTTACCTATACAATACATTGTCTGGAGGTATAGTTTTACTATATAGATTCAACATTGTGAAATTTAAAGGATAAGTTTATTATAAATAAAATTAAAAAAATCAGTGCACATTTTTTTTGTAGGTAAAAAAAAAGTGCACTTACCATTTTATTTTTTTATTCTTTATAGAAGCCTGGAAAGTATTGCACCATGCATGACTCCTAGAGACGTGTAAGCTGTCTGCCCTATACAACGTACAGGCAGGCTTTTTCACATGACAGGAAGAATCAATGGACTACCAGAGCTCTCAACAACGCCATGGTAGTTCATTGAGGACTACAAGATGACAGCTTCAAAGGCTGTTGATACTTGAAGTTTTCACATTCACAGAACTCTGTGAATGAATACTACTGTTTTTTTTTTCCTTAAGGTTTTTTTTTTCTTTGTATCTTGGAGACTCAATGGGACACTCCAGATGGATTCCAGGAGAATGAGGACAAGTCTGAAGAGGTGACACCGTTATTTTCAATAACATTACATAGACAATGGGGTTTAGAAGTTCTTTAGACCAGTGTTTTTCAACCTTTTTCCAGTCAGGCTCCCTTGAAAATTATTTTCAGCCTCGAGGCACCGAAGTCCAAGGCTTGGTTCATGTTACTGCATGTCGCGGAACGCACACAAAATTGCGCTCCTTCCTGACACACAGACAGATGCTCTGCTCTTTAAAGAGGGATTTCACTGGAAAAAAATATATTAAAAGCCAGCAGCTATAAATACTGCAGCTGCCGACTTTTAATAAATGGACACTCACCTGTCTCAGGGTCCAGTGATGTCAACAGCCGAGGCCGATCGATCGCTCGGGTCTCGGCTGCTGCCGCCGCCATTCTAGGTGTGGGAATAAGGAAGTGAAGCATTGCGGCTTCACTTCCCAGTTCCCTACTGCGCATGCGCGAGGAATAGGAATGGTCCGTGCTGTCTCTGGGACCCGTGTGTGTCCCAGCTGACAGCGCGCCAGGACAGGAAGAGGCATAGACTACCGTGGGAGTCTATGCCCAGAAGTGGGTGCAAATACCTGTCTTAGACAGGTATCTGCACCCACCTCCCCCCTGAAAGGTGCCAACTGTGACACCGGAGGGGGGGAGGGTACCGATGAGCGGAAGTTCCACTTTAGGGTGGAACCCCACTTTAACTGCATCTGGACCCCCCACTGCACATTTACCGCTGCAGGGCGGCCCCGGCTGCACGAAACAAAGTACCTGTACATTGCTTCCGCTTCGGGGATTGGGGCTCGCTGCCAGTGACCCACTCCCGCTGTGATTAGACACAATCAGTGGGTCCAGAGGCCACAATGGCTGCCAAAACCTGTCGATCATTCACTGGAGAGGCAGAACAGCAGTCTGCCTATGTAAACAAGAGAGAGATCTTGTGTTTGTGTTCCTCCAATCAGTCAATCCTCCACACAGTTAGAATTCACTCCCTAGGAGCACTTTGACCGCCCCTGGTGTCAACCCCTTCCCTGCCAGTGTTATTTATACAGTGACAGTGCATTTTTTAGCACTGATCAATATATTAGTGTCACTGGTCCCCAAAAAATGTCACTTAGTGTCAGATTTGTCCGCCGCAATGTCGCTGTCCTGAAAAAAAATGCTGATCGCCACCATTACTAGTAAAAAATATAAATGCCATAAATCTATCCCATAGATTATAGATGCGATAACTTTTGCGCAAACCAATCAATATACGCTTATTGTGATTTTTTTACCAAACATATGTAGCAGAATACATATTGGCCTAAACTGATGAAGAAATTCGATTTTTTTTAAAATGTTATTGGATGTATCTTATAGCAGAAAGTAAAAAAAATATTATTTTTTTTTTTTTCAAAATTGTCGGCCTTTTTTTGTTTATAGCGCAAAAAAGAAAAACAGCAGAGGTGATCAAATACCACCAAAAGAAATCTCTATTTGTGGTAAAATAAGGAGATCAATTTTGTTTGGATACAGCGTCATACGACCGCGCAATTGTCAGTTAAATTGATGTAGTGCTCTATGGCCTGGTCATTAAGGGGTTGAAACCTTCTGGGGCTGAAGTGATTAAGGTTGCCATTAATTCTTAATAGTACGGTATAAAGAGTAAACCGCGCTATTCAAACAAAAAATTAAATAATAACTACCCTATAAGCGGCAACCCTAATCGTAATACTCCGATAACAAACTAAATAAGTGAACAGGGTGGGCTGCGCTAAAAACAAAAAATCTGTGTCTAAAGTCTAATCAAAAAACCTCAATAGTCATAAAAAACAATTTTTGGTGAAAAATTTTTTTTTACGAATGATGAAATTATATAAGTGAATAATGTCTTATCATCATATCAATAAAAAATATTATAAGTGAAAAATTGAATTATAAAACAAAACCAATAATGAAATTAGCAGAAATGATATACCCCTAATGTGTAAATCATATACAATAAAGAGAAAAGTAAACCCACACACCAATCAGATAATTCAAGTGAGTAAACTAGAAAAAACAAAAAATATTTTCAAAAACAACAAAAAATTGTATATATTGAAACAAAAATTGTCCAAAAAGTAATATAATGTTGCTTCCTCCAAGGTGATATTAAGGTGTAGGAAACCCACAAAGTCCTGTGTGAAAAAACATTCCAAACAATCCTCCACCAGTGAGAAGGGGGGCCGCTTACCAGAGTTTTAGATCCCAGTGTTAGTGAGATCAACAAAGCCACAGCACAGAAGTTCTGGATGAACCGTCACAGGCACCACACTGCTCTTGTATCCAATACGAAGCCTCCAGTCAGGAAACGAGGGTATCGTGGATCATATGGAAAAATTCAAAAAGGCACTCGCATAGCGTAAAACCACTTAGTTTTAATAAAGTAAAATATAAAATATTGCACTCACATGTACATAGAAGAAAACGATCGTATAAAAAAAGAACGAGCCGGCCGGACTCGTATGCCGCCCGCACTTCCTAGTTGGGCGTAGAAAGCGGAGACGTCAGAACGCCTACCTCCCTACGCGCGTTTCGTCACGAACGGACGTGTTCACGGGATGCGGGACGGCGTTCTGACGCACCGCCTAAATACAAAATAGTAAACAAACAGCCTCGGTCTGAGCTCCATGTTGTCTCTCAATCTGCCATATTAGATGAGGGAAAAAGGACTAAATTGCCCATATTATCACCTAATCCACCATTTTACATAATGGAAAAAAAAACTGAAGTTGCCCTACTGTTACATAAAGCACGACCTTTATCCATAACCATCGAAATTACTCTGAGAATCATGGATTAAGAACACAAAAATATTATAAAAAAACAATGAATACAAAAATTCAGCGAAAAGGGGAAAAGGAAAGGGATAGGAAGACCATCCCCAAAATATCTTAAAAAATACCGTTAATTAAAATAATATTTAATAAAATACTAAATGCAAAGATGATACTAGATATGAGTCAGCACAGACAAATCGATCCAAGTGTAAAAAGGGCTTATGTGGCAAAAAATATGGTATAATATTTTACATATCCAAATACCAATACCCCAAAATATGCCAGCACCAAAAAAGGTAAAATGATGGTATCAGAAAAAATAATAAAAATAAAAATAAAAAACAGTAAACATAAAACGCCCCCCTTTTTTTAGCAGAGATTCATGGAACTCACACCAAGTTCACAATCCTAGAGGCAACAGAAAGCCTAAACGATATAAGCTGTTCAAACCAATTATAAATTGTTCAAGCGTTATCAATAAACGCATTTACGTCTACTTCGATATTAAGGCCATAAGGGTTGTAACTTTTTAATTTGTGTATCCACATCATTTCGAGCTTCAAAATGCTCCTGACCAGATGGGTTCCCCTCCAATGGGCTCTCCCTTGGCGCATAACAGAGACCCTACCAACACAATCTTTTTGGGGATTGATAAGTTCAATCCCCATTGGAGGGGAACCCATCTGGTCAGGAGCATTTCGAAGCTCAAAATGATGTGGATACACAAATTAAAAAGTTACAACCCTTATGGCCTTAATATCGAAGTAGATGTAAATTAGGTAGTAAATGTAATTAAGGTACACTACAGAGAAAATGATGTGTACATCTCAAGTTGTAATTTTCAGAGGGCAGCTATCTTGATCCGTATCTGATTTTTCATTCAGGCTTTAGTACTGCACCATTCCACTCCCAACCTCCTCCCAATAATGGTTTTAGGTCAATTAGATAAACCCATGGCCCCTTTCACACAGGGCTGAACCGTCCGAGCGGAATCCACCTGCTCAAGGGATCTCTCTCTGCTGATTCCCACTGAGCAGGCGGATGACTGGTCCGTGTCCATTCCACTATGCAGAGCAGAAAAGGACAGAGCCCGCTCTCCTGTATGAGGCCGTCAGATGGAAATGGACTGCATGTCCGTTTTCATATGATTGTTATCCGATCCGACCTGCTGGGCCGGTTGTCCATCTGTTTTCAGCTGATTTTGTCGAATCAGATGCCAGGCGGGTATCAGCAGACACATGTCCACTGACATCCACCTCCCCATAGAGGACAATGGGTGGCCCAATCAGATCTGCCTGAAAGACGGATAGGCGGTTGTGTGAAAAGGACCTATACATTTTTAAATGTATGTTTTAGATCTGTTTGTATTATGTTTAATTTTTCTTTTTTTTGTTTTAGAAATAACAGTGAATACAAGGTGAATCCATGACATAAGATTCCTGGAACACTATGGGCTTTCTAAAGAGAGAGTCTGTTTCCTTTTAGATTCTCAGGAAGAGCAATAAGGATAATGAACCGTTGAATGAGTGAAATACTTGTATAGCGCACAATGCGAACTGAATCGCCTCTAGGCGCTGCGTTCAGTTCTTTAAAGTGAACCTGTGGACACAATATGGACATTTGTGTATTTAAATATTCTTAATCAGCAGTAAACGCAGGGCTCAAGTCCTGCGGGAATGCATGGGAACGGAGTTCCTGTACTTTTTCCACAACAGGAACTCAGTTCCCGTTAGCAGCCGCGTCCTGCAAGACTTTGAAGTATGCAAACTGTGTGGCAGGTGCTACACCAGCAGCCGCCAACACAGCTCGCAATAGTAATTGCCGCACACCAGGGGTGGACTGACCATTCAGGCATTGCCAGTAGGGGGCCCCATGACAGCTTCCTCTTCGATCTACCTGTCAATCACAGCTAACTGATGGGTAGATCAGGTCCCTGCTGCTAATAGATTGTATTTAGTCAGACCTCTTGTGATGCGCGCCTCCCAGCCGGCTCCTCCTGATTTTCTGTCACCTCATCACCCCCCAGTCTCCTGCATACTTGCTCTGTGTGTCCCGTTGAATCCCCCCTCTCCTCTATCTTCAGTGCCATATGATGAGAGAACCCAGAGGAGGAGCACAGCTATTCTGCTCACAGGACATGCAGGGAGAGAGGTGAGCTGAGGGAGGAACATCAGTTTGGGGTGGTAAGCTGAGCACAATGCCTTGCAAAGTTTAATGCCAGGAGGGAAGTTTATGTGGAAATATGTGAAGGGTTGGAAAAGCAGCGAGTGTGTGTTGGAGCCCTGCAGAGTTTGCAGCCTCTCAAAGTAAAAATACATCTCCTAAGCAGGAACACATCACTATCTCCCCAAGCATTCTGTCCAGATAATGTGCAGTTAATTTATGACCTTTCCGTTTAACCCTGTGTTATCCAAACTCTGTTCAATGAAAACTCGCCACATAAACACTCTATATACAAAATAACATTCCCCCATAAAGATCAGAACAGGATGTTCACATTTGCATGGAAGCACAATTGAATGAATGCTGATTATTCAGACAATTACTGTATTTATGTTTATTGATGATTGTTTTTTTTATTTTATTTACTAACAGTTAAGCTTCATACACACAATACGAAAATTGGATGAAAAATACCACTTTTGAAGTGTTCGTGCATATGAGCGTATCTTTTTTTTTTTTTTGGTGGGGGAGTGGATCTTGGGTGGGAGTTCCCACCCTTTTTTCCCCAGGACTTGACCCCTGAGTAAACAAAATTTAAAACAAACTCTCTCTTTGATCTCTATAGAGCAGCTCCTGCTCTATGTTTACCTGTTAGGATACGAAGTACTGATATCTGGAAATAGCAAGGGTGACTTGATCGGTGTAGCTGTACAAAGGAGACTGGACTCAAACTAGGTTTATAATAAGATTTATTAATAACAGAGCAAAACCATTCAACACCATAAACAGTGTACATGCAACAGTGAAACATGCATGATAACTACAACCTAAAATTGAACGTCAGTGCTTCTGCTGTGAACTTTGAGAATGAATTGTTCTACAGTGTCTACAGCTACACAAGAAAATATTTTGTAAAACAATTAATTTACATGTGGCCATAATAAATAAATACAAAATTACACTCAATTGCCATGCATTCTGTTTTCAGCGAATATTTTAAACAACTTGAAGTTGTTCAAGTTGTTCTTTCAAAAGCTTAGCTCAGTCTTGGGATGGCTTATTTTATAGTCCATTTTCTGACTAGTAAGACCATTTGAATACTTAAAGTGTTACTAAACCCAGGATCCTACATTCATTATATCTGGTCTCCCACAGTACACAGAAGATGGAAATGCAATTATTTTAGTAAATATAACTGCTAAATACCTTTTCTCATCACTTTATAGCAGCCTTGTGACTTCTATCAGTGTCTGCTTAAAGCTTTTGGAAGGAGTTTTCATTCTACTCTGACTGTCCTATGAGGCTGCAGGACCCCTGGCCCTCTCTCTGGACTGATATGGCTGATTGGCCCTGTGCCAACTACATGCACCCTCCCAAGAAAAAAAAAACTATCTAGCAATACACACCTCATTGAGCATGTGCAGAGTGACTCAAAAGTTTTATCAGGAGATGGAAGAAGGGGAGGATCAGAGCTGACAGGATCAAACAGCTTTTTTACACAATGTGGAGGCTTAACCCCTTAGGTCCCACGGTGAGTATAGCAAGTATGCTTTACTGCATATACAGACTGATTTTACTGTTGTGGGTTTAGTAACACTTTAAAATCATTAGCCTTGCCACAGGTTCACTTAAAGTTTGAGATACTGAGCTCTGTAGGCAACAGGCTTTTTTCAACAAAGCAGATAAGGATAGGAAATATGTCAAAATGAGTCAAGAGCTCCACCTGCCGACTCCTTATAAAAAAAAAAATTAATGTGAATTATATCATATTTATTTTACTAAAAATGTATTTTGTAAATATAATTTTATTCTTGGCAATAATAAATAAAATATACACAACTACTATGTATTCTGTTTAAAAGAATATGTTGTATATGTTTAGAAAATGCATATAAAATTATTGATGGTAGATCCTGACATTGTATATGTTTTTTTGTGCAAGCATATTCTATAAAGAACTGTAAATTCTCCTTCTGAGATAAAATTGGTTACAGGACTGGAAAATTCATAAAGCCATTATTGAACTGACATAATCCATTGACTTGTACTGAGGTAGGATGGAATAAAGCTGCATTGCATTGTACCATTAAGTAGGAAGCATGGCCAAATCCAACTTTGCGACTTCACTTGAATTTGCACAATTTCAAAGGCACATGTCAATGTGACTTCAGGTGTGACTTGGCTGACATCTTAATTTCATGTACATATGCCTATGCAAGTCACACCTGAAATTGGCAAAAATAGTGTACAAACTTCCTTTTCAAATCATTGCAGCACAACAAAGTCGTGTTGCACTGATTTGAGCAGTTCCCCTTCAGACAATAGGATGCGACTTTTCATGCGATTCTGACCTGTCAAATCGCATGACAGGTTGCACCAGTGTGACCGGGGGCTAAATGTAATGAGAAAACCTGTATTAAATATTGATAAATTATGGACAGAAACTAATTTTTTAAATATTAACACACACTGATGAGACTATTTACATTAAAGTTTATCTAAAGCAGATGTTTGCAGTGTTCGTAGGGATTGGATAAAACAATTGTCGGGTACTTTTTATTATCTGTTTTGCATTAGGAAGATTTCCATTAACTTTTTGTCCTGGAGACACAACAGGAAGTGAAAGAAATCTCTCTGAAATGAGAGGAAAGCTCCACTTAGTTGTCACTATAACAGTTTGCCCTTTGAACAAATTTCCCTAAATTCCAGGCCTGGTGAAAACTGTAAAGTTTTGGATTTCACATCATTTTCTGTTGATAATGCTCACCAAGACAATTAGAGATCTCCATAACAAGGAAAGTCATATACAGAATAACAACCTTGCAAGGTTTAACCTTGCAAATTCTTTCCTGCTCTAAAAAATAAATAATAATAAAGATATACAAAAAAAGGTTTGCTCGGTTGTACATATTGGATTACTAATATAGAGTAGAAGTGTTTTCTGTAGAAGATTCCTTTTGTCCCGTTAGCTGTTGTGTTGCTGAATGCACTGCATTTGCCTTTGCCTTTCTACAGCCTAACAAGCTGTATGCATGCTTCCGATACTTGGAAGAAGCATAATAATAGATTAAGGGATCCAGACAGGTGCTGACACTGCTAATACAGGTACACAGAATATAGGCAAAATACATAGACTCATCATAATTATTACGAAAATGCAAATAATGGATTAAAAGGATGACATTGGTTGGACCGAAGCAAATCAGGAAACCAAAAAAGACCACAGCAGCAAGTATCACCGCTCTTGTTTTCTTACAAGAATTCTCAATGTCTTTGGTGCTCAGTGTTCTGATGATGCCGATGTAGCAGACAGTGGTAATAACCAATGGCAAGAAAAAGAAAACTAAAGAAAAGGTGGTAAAGTAATACATATAAAAGTTCTGGAGGTCACCTAAATCCAAGACATCATGGCAAGTTGTAATGTTTACTATGTCTATAGTTTGTTTGGATATAAGAAGAGGTAGTGAGCTGGCTATTGATATTATCCAGATGAAGAAGCAGACCAGCCAGGCTCTCTTCTTTGTTCTCCAGGTAAGAGCCTTCATTGTGTATACCACAGCCACGAACCGGTCCACACTGATGCCTGTCATGAGCAGGATGGAGCAGTACATGTTGCAGTAAAAGGCAGCAGTGACAAAGCGACACATTCCATCCCCAACGTTCCAGTTATTTCCAGAGAACCGATAAGCGATGTTGAATGGCAGGACACTAACAAAGAGCACATCGGCAGCCGCTAGATTTAGCATATAGACCACTGCCGGGGCTTTGATTTTTACCTTAAACACACACACAATAATTGCCATGACATTCAGGGGCAAAGATACAGCAACCACCAGGGTGTACACCGATGGCACAAACTTGGTCAACCACAGACTGGATAGGTAGTGTTGGGTAGTAACTGTAATTCTTTCATTGGGGACTAAGAGCAACATTTCTAAAGACAAAAGAAACATAATTGTTTAGATTATCAAAAAGGTTAAAGCCTAGCTTTCAGTCTTGCACAGTAGTATAGATTTCTCTTCTGTACTGAAATTGCTTACTCTCTGATTTCATTGCACAACACTGAATTGAGATCTATAAACTTGAAGGATTTACAGTGCCCCGAAAAAGTATTCATACCCCTTGAAATTTTCCACATTTTGTCATGTTACAATCAAAAACGTAAATGTATTTGAAGGAAAGTCATAAATGGTTTTCAAAATGTTTTACAAATAAATATCTGAAAAGTGTGGTGTACATTTGTATTCAGCCTGCCTGAGTCAATACTTTGTAGAACCACCTTTTGCTGCACTTACAGCTGTGAGTCTTTTTGGGGATGTCTCTACCAGCTTTCCACATCTAGAGAGTGACATTTTTGACCATTCTTCTTTGCAAAATAGCTCAAGCTCTGTCAGATTGGATAGAGAGAATCTGTGGACAGCAATTTTCAAATCTTGCCACTGATCTAAACCATTCCATTGTAGCTCTGGCTGTATGTTTAGGGTCGTTGTCATGCTGGAAGGCGAAGTCTCAAGCCTTTTGCAGATTCTAATGCCACGTACACAGGACTGGACTTTTTGACGGTGGTCTTCCCGATGGACTTTAGGCGGAGTTCCGACAGACTTTCCATATGAACAGACTTGGCCACACACAATCACACCGAAGTCCGACCAATTTTAAAGTGATGAAGTACGACCAGACTAGAATAAGGAAGTTCATAGCCAGTAGTCAATAGCTGCCCTAGCATAGTTTTTTGTCCGTTGGACTAGAATACATACGAGCGGATTTCTCGATAGGAACTGGGTTTGGTGGAGTTCCGGCTAAAAAATTTGAAACATGTTCTATTTCTAAAGTCATCAGATTTTTGGACAACTCCCATGGAGCCCACACATGATCGAATTGTCCGAAGTATGTGTTCCGTCGGACCTTTGCTGTCAAAAAGTCTGGTCGTGTGTACGTGGAATACCAGGCTTTCTTCTAAGATTTCTCTGAATTTGGCTCCTTCCAGCTTCCCATCAACTCTGACCAGCTTCCCTGTCCATGCTGAAGAAAATAAAAAATGCTACTATCACCATGTTTCATGGTGGGGATGATGTGTTCAGGGTGATGTGCAGTGTTAGTTTCCTGCCAGACATAACGTTTTGCTTTTAGACCAAAAAGTTACATTTTGGTCTCATCTGACCAGAACACCTTCTTCCACATGTTTCCTGTATCCCCCACATGGCTTCTCACAAACTGCAAACGGGACTTCTTATGGCTTTTTTGCAACAATGGCTTTCTTCATGCTACTCTTCCATAATTCCATAAAGGCCAGATTTGTGGAGTGCACAACTAATATTTGTCCTGTGGACAGATTCTCCCACCTGAGCTGTGGATCTCTGCAGATCCTCCAGAGTTACCATGGGCCTCTTAGCTGCTTCTCTGATTAATGTTCTCCATGGCCCGGTCTGTCAGTTTAGGTGGACAGCCATGTCTTGGTAGGTTTGCAGTTGTGCCATACTTTTTCCATTTTCAGATGATGAATTGAACAGGAGATGTTCAAAGCTTGGGATATTTATTTATAACCTAACCCTGCTTTAAAATTCTCCACAATTTTATCCCTGACCTGTCTAGTGTATGCATTGGCCTTCATGATGCTGTTTGTTCACTAAGGTTCTCTAACACTCAGGGCTTCACAGAACAGCTGTATTAATGCTGAGAATACATTTCACACAGCTGGACTCTATTTACTAATTACGTGACTTCTGAAGGCAATTGGGTTAACTAAATTTTAGTTAGGAGTATCATAGTAAAGAGTCATGAATACTGTAACGTAGATGTAGGTGTAACAGATGCATGCGGAGAGTAGGCACACTCTACAAGATTTTTGTTTAATGGTAGCAGGGTTAACACACAGCCAGGTAGCAGCTATCACAGTCGGGTAAAGCAAGAGTCTGGAACACAGTATAAATGCACAGCGGGGTAGCAGAATCTGTGTTGCTAAATGGCAATACGGGCCAGGCTGGCCAAACAAAGGAAGTAACAGAGTTCTGGCAAGTAGGGGTAGTCCGTGCTCAGTCTTTGAGACATAAGAATAAAGTTCACTCTACTCACAGGGTAAGTGATCATAAGGTTAATCCACGCTCAGGATGGCACACAGCCAAGGGTAATCCATGCTCAAAATGGCACACAGCCACAACCTCTTCCTGGATGGAGGCTGCAGGACTGACAAAACACACAACTGCCTTTCTCCCAGCACATTTTTCAATAGAACAAAAAACCCTCAGACACACTTCCCTTCCACCCTTGGTAATAGGGTGGGTTAAACTGTCCAATGACACTAGCCACACAGGTCAGGTGTATTCAAGCTTATTAGCAGGGGCTGCTGGAGGAGTTCACCCTCACTCCACATGGATATCCATTCCATAATACAGTGGTGTGAAAAAGTGTTTGCCCCCTTCCTCATTTCCTGTTCCTTTGCATGTTTGTCACACTTAAGTGTTTCGGAACATCAAACCAATTTAAACAATAGTCAAGGACAACACAAGTAAACACAAAATGCAATTTTTAAATGAAGGTGTTTATTATTAAAGGTGAAAATAAATCCAAACCATCATGGCCCGGTGTGAAAAAGTGATTGCCCCCTAAACCTAATAACTGGTTGGGCCACCCTTAGCAGCAACAACTGCAACCAAGCGTTTTCAATAACGTGCAATGAGGCTTTTACAGCGTCCTGGAGGAATTTTGGCCCACTCATCTTTGCAGAATTGTCCTAATTCAGTTACATTAGAGGGTTTTCGAGCATGAACGGCCTTTTTAAGGTCATACCACAACATCTCAATAGGATTCAGGTCAGGACTTTGGCTAGGACACTCCAGAGTCTTCATTTTGTTTTTCTTCAGCCATTCGGTGGTGGACTTGCTGGTGTGTTTAGGATCATTGTCCTGCTGCAGAACCCAAGTTCGTTTCAGCTTGAGTACACGAACAGATGGTCGGACATTCTCCTTCAGGATCTCTTGGTAGACAGCAGAATTCATAGTTCCTTTTATCACGGCAAGTCTTCCAGGTCCTGAAGCAGCAAAACAGCCCCAGACCATCACACTACCACCACCATATTTTACTGTTGGTATAATGTTCTTTTTATGAAATGCAGTGTTCCTTCTACGCCAGATATACTTGGACACACACCTTCCAAAGAGTTCCACTTTTGTCTCATCGGTCCACAGAATGTTGTCCCAAAAGTCTTGGGGATCATCAAGATGTGTTGTGGAGAAATTGAGACGAGCTTTGATGTTCTTTTTGCTCAGCAGTGGTTTTCTCCTTGGAACTCTGCCATGCAGGCCATTTTTGCCCAGTCTTTTCCTGATGGTGGAGGCATGAACGCTGACCTTAACTGAGGCAAGTGAGGCCTGCAGTTCCTTGGACGTTGTTGTGGGGTCTTTTGTGACCTCTTGGATGAGTCGTCGCTGCGCTCTTGGGGTAATTTTGGGCAGCCGGCCACTCCTGGGAAGGTTCACCACTGTTCCATGTCTTCGCCATTTGTGGATAATGCTCTCACTGTGGTTAGCTGGATTCCCAAAGCTTTGGAAATGGCTTTATAACCCTTTCCAGACTGATAGATCTCAATTACTTTCTTTCTCAATTGTTCCTGAATTTCTTTGGGTCTCGGCATGATGTGTAGCTTTTAAGGATCTTCTGGTGGACCTTACTGTGTCAAGCAGCTCCTATTTAAGTGATGCCTTGATTGTGAACAGGTGTGGCAATAATCAGGCCTGGGTGTGGCTAGAGAAATTGGACAACCACAGTTATAGTATGTTTTAACAAGGGGGGGCAATCACTTTTTCACACAGGGCCATGATGGTTTGGATTTTTTTTCACCTTTAATAATAAACACCTTCATTTACAAATTGCATTTTGTGTTTACTTGTGTTGTCCTTGACTATTGTTTAAATTGGTTTGAGGTTCTGAAACACTTAAGTGTGACAAACATGCAAAGGAACAGGAAATGAGGAAGGGGGCAAACACTTTTTCACACCACTGTATACGTTTTTCTCAAGGCAGACACAAACAATGGAATACAACCACACCCCAAACGATCCCAGCAGGGGACAGCTCTCTGGGGTGTAAGGGACAAGGAGGGGCAGAGAACGTGACAAATACAAATGCACACCACACTTTTCAGATATTTATTTTGTAAAACATTTTGAAAACTATCATTTTCCTTCCACTTCACAATTATATGCCACTTTGGCTGCTTTCACACTGGGGCACTAGTTTTAGCTGCACTTTACCGCTGCTGTAGCGCCGCTTTTCGGCCGCTAGCAGGGTGCTTTTAACCCCTGCTAAAGACGAAGGAAAGGGTTAAAAGAGCCCGAAAAGCACCACTGCCAAAGTGCTTTGCAAACGCTTTGGCAGCACTGCCCATTGATTTCAATGACAGGGGCAGTTTAGGAGCACCGCCCCAAAGATGCTGCTTGCAGGACTTTTTTTCCTGTCCTGCAAGCGCACCGCCCCAGTGTGAAAGGCAGTTTTCAGGTGCTTTATAGGCACTATTTTTAGCGCCCCAGTATGAAAAGTGACATAAAATCCAAAAAAAGGACTGGGAGACTGGTCTGGGTAAGCAATGACATGACTAAACATGGCAGACAATGGTTATTGATTATTTCTTTGTATTGGTTTTATATGGCATGATATACCATTACAGTATATTATGGTATGTTTTGTCTTCTAAATAGTGACTGTTAAAAAATCCTCTGAGGAAGCCCTTGGTGGCAAAACATGTTGGGATAGACACTTAACCGTCACCGCTTTTGTGAAAAGAAAAAGAAAGCAATTCTATGTGTGACACACCAAAAAGACAACATGTTTTTGTTTCTTTTCTCTGATTAATTACAATTTTTAACTTTGTATAGAAATGTGTTTTTATTTACAGTATCTCACAAAAGCGAGTACACCTCTCACATTTTTGGAAATATTTAATTATATCTTTTCATGTGACAACACTGAAGAAATGACACTTTGCTACAATGTAAAGTAGTGAGTGTACAGCTTGTATAACAGTGTAAATTTTCTGTCCCCTCAAAATAACCCAACACACAGCCATTAATGTCTAAAACACTGGCAACAAAAGTGAGTACACCCCTAAGTGAAAATGTCCAAATTGGGCCCAAAGTGTCAATATTTTGTGTGGCCACCATTATTTTATGCATTGCACTTATAACCCTCTTGGGCATGGAGATCACCAGAGCTTCACAAGTTGCCACTGGAGTCCTCTTCCACTCCTCCATGATGAGGAGCTGGTGGATGTTAGAGACCTTGCGCTCCTCCACCTTCCGTTTAAGAATGCCCCACAGATGCTTAATAGGGTTTAGATGTGGAGACATGCTTGGCCAGTCCATCACCTTTACCCTCAGCTTATTTAGCAAGGCAGTGAATACAAAAGTGGAGGTGCGTTTGGGGTTGTTATCATGTTGGAATTCTGCCCTGTCGCCCAGTCTCCGACTGGAGGGTATTATGCTCTGCTTCAGTATGTCACAGTACATGTTGGCATTCACGGTTCCCTCAATAAACTTTAGCTCCCCAGTGTTGGCAGCACTCATGCAGCCCCACCATGCTTGACTGTAGGCAAGACACACTTGTCTTTGTACTCCTCACCTGGTTGCCACCACATACGCTTGACACCATCTGAACTAAATAATTTTATCTTGGTCTCATCAGACCACAGGCCATGGTTCCAGTAATCTATGTCTGCTTGTCTTCAGCTAATTTTTTGAGGGCTTTCTTGTGGATCATCTTTAGAAGAGGCTTTCTTCTGGGAAGACAGCCATGCAGACCAATTTGATGCAGTGTGCGGCGTATGGCCTGAGCACTGAAAGGCTGACCCCCCATCACTTCAACCTCTGCAGCAATGCTGGCAGCAGTCATATTCTATTTTCCAAAGACAACCTCTGGATATGACACTGAGCATGTGCACTCAACTTCTTTGGTCGACCATGGCAAGGCCTGTTCTGAGTGGAACCTGTCCTGTTAAACCGATTTCTTTGCCACCGCGCTCCAGCTCAGTTTCAGGGTCTTGGCAATCTTCTTAAAGCCTAGGCCATCTTTATGTAGAGCAAACACTCTTTTTTTCAGATCCTCAGTCAGTTGTTTGCCATGAGGTGCCATGTTGAACTTCCAGTGGCCAGTATGAGAGAATGAGAGCGACAACACCAAATTTAACACACCTGCTCCCCATTCAGACTTGAGACAGAGAGGAGCTGTGTCGGTCGGTGAATTACAGAGAAAGGAATTTTATGGTGAGTACAAAAATCCTATTTTAACACACCTGAGACCTTGTAACACTAATGAGTCACATGACACCAGGGAAAGGAAAATGTCTAATTGGGCCAAATTTGGACATTTTCCCTTAGGGGTGTACTCACTTTGGGTGCCAGCAGTTTAGACATTAATGGCTGTGTGTCGAGTTATTTTGAGGGGACAACAAATTTACACTGTTATACAAGCTGTACACGCACTACTTTACATTGTAGCAAAGTGTAATTTCTCCAGTGTTCTCACATGAAAATATAAAATAAAATATTTACAAAAATGTGAGGGGTGTGCTCACTTTTGTGAGATACTGTATAAACCTTTTGGTTCTATTGATTTTATGGCACCCAAAAAAATCCCCCTAAAAACTTCTCTGTATCTATCTACTATTCAGAGATGTTGGTGCATTTTTGCATTTGCCACTTATCCACATCACAAACCATTCTCCCAATCAAGTACATTTATGTTTTTTGTTGTAACATGACAAAATGTGGAACATTTCAAGGGGTATGAATACTTTTTCAAGGCACTGTAACAGATGGATCCTATGGGCCAATAATTATGTATATCATTTATTTAAAGCGGGGTTCCACCCTAAAGTGGAACCTCCGCTGATCGGATCCCTCCCCCCTCCGGTGTCACAATTGGCACCTTTCAGGGGGGAGGGGGGTGGAGATACCTGTCAAAGACAGGTATTTACACCCACTTCCGGGCATGAACTCCCGTGGGAGTCTACGCCATTTCCTGTCCTGCCGCGCTGTCTGCTGGGACACACACGGGTCTCAGAGACAGCGCGGAGAATTCCTATTGCGCTGCGCGACTCGCACATGCGCAGTAGGGAACCGGGAAGTGAAGCCGATTCGCTTCACTTCCTGATTCCCTCACCTAGAATGGTGGCAGCAGCCGAGGGCCGAGCGATCGATCGGCCTCGGCTGCCGGCATCGCTGGAACCCGGGACAGGTGAGTGTCCATTTATTAAAAGTCAGCCGCTGTAGTATTTATAGCTGCTGGCTTTTAATATTTTTTTTTTGGTGGAATCCCTCTTTAATTAAGATACATTTTATTCTTTTGAATAGCAGTGGGCTTCTTCCAAACACAATTTTATCAACTAAAGTTCTGCCATGCTATTAATGCACAAACCCAGGCTATGAGTATAAAATTAGCTTCACTAATTAAAGTGATGTCAAACCCAAAAAACTAAAATGTATTATATTGCAGCTTACAAATTCTTAAAGCAGTTGTTACCACAGTCATATAATTCACTGCCAGCCCCTCTATTATATCTAGTCATTGTTCCGTCCACCAGATATCTATGCTGATTATCTGTACCTGTGTTATTAAATTTACATGTAAGATGTGTCATTTACATAAGACAATCATATGTGGTGTGCAAGCTCCATCTAGTGTTCTTTTTTGGTATTGCTGCAGTTGTTCTGTTTATAAGATTTTTGGTATGTGTAGTTAAGGAAGTTGTTAGTAAGCAGGGAATTCTGGGTAGAATCTTCACAGGAAGTCAAGCAGCCACCATTCTTTGAGAAGATACTCAGGAAGCAAGACGTATTTCTCAATGTATCGCCATCACCCCTTAGTGAACTTAAAAAGTAAGTTTGTACTATCTCATCCTATATTGCAGATCGTTGTTTCTGTAATGTATGCTGTAATGTATGCAATATTGTACTTATTGAGATCTATTTCTGTTATTTTGTAGTTTCAACTGGCTTGTTCTAATAAAACTGAGAACAAAGAAATATAGTATCTGAAGATTATGGGATAAGAAGGTTTAGCTATATGTTCTTGAGACAGAACAGTCATAACACACAGGGTTAGTGTTTTATGAAAACGAAGCTGGTAAATAGCTTTTTAGAGCAATCTCCTACTCCAATCCAGGGCTACTGCAGGAGGGGCCGAGCTGCTCCGTGACCTCACCAGCTGACGTCAGAGGGAGATCTCAGCCCCTCCCCCAGTAGCCCTGGATCAGAGTAGGAGACCAGCCGGGAGTCACGTGACTGGCCCGAAGATAGCTCTAAAATGGTATTTACATGTTTCATTTTCATAAAACACTAACCCTGTGTGTTATAACTAGATATAATAGAGGGACTGACAGCGGTAATTTCTAATATTTTATTTCTGCTAATCGCAGCAGGAGGGAGAGAGGCGGAGACAGACACACAGACACAGAGCTGACAGGCAGGGAGGGAGGGGGTGAAGGGACCAGAGGAGAGCTGAAGGTGACGGAGGGATTCAAACTGACCACGGTAGTCAGGGCTCAGCAGCCATGATTATTGTGGTCAGCCAGGTTTTTTTACAGTTTAGAGAGGGGCAGGTTAGACAGCACAAGCACTGTGCTGTTTAATCTGCTGTAAGGGAACATGATCTTTTTTTAAGGGTTACAAACACTTTAGATGTGGTGGCTAAATTAGTTTCCTTTTTAGTCTTTCTTTCCTTTATTGTCACCTGCTGTTCCAGCCAGTAAGTCTGTTATTCTTCAAAATCAACTGCAAAAGCTGACAGTTGAGAGGGTTTAGACAAACCATTTAACACTGACAGGGGTGCTTAAATGGTCAGCTTTTATTTATTTATTGTTGCTAGCTGTGATTGGTCACAATGATCACATGGTACAGACAGGGCCAATCACAGCCCATCTGTACCAAATGATTAGCTGTGGCCAATCACAACAAAACACACTTCAATTCAGTAAAAATGGTTGCTTATACCAGTAGAATTCACTGTTATAAGCAATCATAACTAATCAAACAAATGTTTATCACTTACCCAGAGTAGTACAGTGTTACTATATTAACACTGTATTGCTCTGGTCACAGTGTGTTAAAAAAGTTTTTAAAAAATAAAAGAACAAAAAAAATGTAATAAAGGGAAAAAAAATGAAAAAAAATATGAAAAATGTTTTTGCTGTTTTTTTTTTTTTTTTACATACAGTCCCTGATCACCACCATACCTGTTATATGATAGCGCTATACTACACTAGTGACAGTATGTAACAAAAAATGTTTGTTAAAAAAAAAAAAAACAACATTATTTTTTCTGTTTGTTCAGTTTTCCAAAATCCTTCCTCTCACAAAATCTCTTCTTCGTTCTCGGGCCGCTCCGCGCAATGGGAGGCTCCCGCTGTGTGACGCTTCTCTTCTTCTGACAGGTCTTATATAACGGAGGGCGGGGCCACCCGTTGACCCTGCCCCCTCTGGCGCACGGTTCCATTATATAAGACCTGTCAGAAGAAGAGAAGCATCACACAGCGGGAGCCTCCCATTACGCGGAGCAGCACGAGAATGAAGAAGAGACGTCGTGGAGGAAGATGCCGGACGAGAACACCAGAGCAAGAAGAAGAGGATCGGAGGAATAAGAAGATGGAGGAAAAAGAAGATGGAGGAAGAAACCGAAGGATGAAGAAAGGAAGAAGGAAGAAGACCAGAAAAAAGAAGATGAAAGAAGACTTTAATAAAGGAATTGTCGAAAACTGTCTTTTCTAATTTTTAACACTTTTGTCACTTTTTTTGTGAAATGGTAGGGATGCCATTTTTTTGGGCGTGGGGTTCCCCTTAATATCCATACCAGACCTGAAGTCCCTGGTATGCTCTTGGAGGGGAACCCATGCCGTTTTTTTTTTAAATTAAAGTCGCCTGGCCTGGGGGCGACTTAAAGTCGTGTTGTAAGTCGCTCCAAGTCGCGCTGTGATTCACACACAAGTCCTGTCCAAGTTGCCTCCCAAAGTCACACTGGAAGTCGTGTTGCCCCTGTGTGAATGGACTGTTAATGATATGGCGTGCGCTATTATCAATTGCGCCGGCATATTATGTGTTGCGCTTATGCGTGCGCCAGTTCATATGCTCACTTGATAATTTATCTGTCGCACAAATTGAGGTATGAACCGGTGCAGCGCATTCATCTTAGTAAATCAGCCTCATAGGCTTGTGCCTGTATGCAGCAGAGACAAAGTAAACCCCTTTCCTTGTATAATTATCAGTCATATTTTTTTTTCATAATCATTAGAAATGTAGTCATCTCTTCTTATGCCCTGTACACACGACCAGTTTTCCCGTCGGAATAAACTCTGATGCCGCGTACACACTAGCGGAATGTCCGACAGAAAAAGTCAGACGGGAGCTTTTCATCATATATTCTGATTGTGTGTATGCCCCATCAGACTTTTTACGTCGAAAATTCAAATGGACCTAGAAATAGAACATGTTCTAAATATTTCCGAAGGAACCAATTCCTATCAGGAACCGCTCATCGGTATGCTGTTCCGATGGACCAAAAACACTGCATGCTCTGAAGCAAGTATGAGACGGAATCTATTGGCTAATGGCTATTGAACTTCCTTTTTCTAGTCCCGTCGTATGTGTTGTACGTCACCGCGTTCTTGGCGGTCGGACTTTGGTGTGATCGTGTTTACTCAAGACAGTTTCAGCGGAATTCCGATGGGGAAACCGGTCGTGTGTACAGGGCATGAAGGTTTTTCCGACAGAGTTCTAAAGGAATTCCGCTGAAACTGTCTTGCGTACACATGATCACACCAAAGTCTGACCGTCAAGGATGCGGTGACGTACAACACGTACGACGGGACTAGAAAAAGGAAGTTCAATAGCCAGTAGCTAATAGCTTCCATCTTGTATTTGTACATGCTTCAGAGCATGTGTTGTTTTTGGTCCGTTGGAAGAGCATACAGACAAGCAGTTTTCCCAATGGGAATAGGTTCTGTCGGAAATATTTAGAACATGTTCTATTTCTAGGTCCGTCAGAATTTTCGACGTAAAAAGTCCGATGGGGCATACACACACGATCGGAATATATGATGAAAAGCTCCCGTCTGACTTTTTCTGTCGGACATTCCGCTCGTGTGTATGCGGCATTAGTTTATTTACACACCATCTGCCATAATATTTGAAGCCAGGTTAGGACCAAAACAACTGGAAGATTTTCTGTGTAAAGAGATGCCTATAGCGGAGGGGTGCTGCAAAGTGTCCCTACAGGCTCCAGTGATAGAAATCCCTCCCTACACATAGTAGATACAGACTTAATGTTATAACATTTATGTTTTCTACTTACCTGTAAGGTTGAGTTCTTTTTCGTTACCAAAGTGGGGAAAAGAATAAGCAACAGAAGGAGGTTCTAGAAAATCTGAAATAAAAAAAAAAGCACATTTAAAAAAATTATTTATGATCAGGGCTGTTAAGGCTATTATATATCACAATTCTTCACAAAAAAGTTTTTCAGAAGCATACATGTAGATTTTTCTTTACCTCTAAATTTACCATAATAGACAAAGGTGGTAAGGGTGATGTTCATTTCTCTATTATTGTCTGAAACAAAAACAAAAAAAAAACTGAAAATCAGATAAGAATGAAAAATAGCAGTTAGACTTGCCACTTATCTCATTAAATATCTGTAATCAGCAGTTCCCATGAAATTGTCACAGGACCGTTCTTATCTTGATTCTTGGCAGTAGATGAGAGAGAGTGTACATTTCTTTCTAGCTTTTTTAATCGCTCTCTCTCTCTTTTGCCCGTTCCACTGTGTTATTCAGATTGTATTTATGGTCTGGGTGAGATGGTTTCAGTCCTATAGAGGCAACGTTATTTGATGTTTATACAGTATATTGGTATGCTTCCCCCATCACTTGCTGTTAGCACAGCCTTCAGCTAGAGACTCCCAGTCTGCTGTTCATTTCGTTTCACTTTACCCAAAGAGTTTGGCTAATGACACGTGCAATTCTGCCATTACCAGCAAATAGCCAGCAGCAGGATCACTAAAGAGGCTGCCTGTCTGTCCCCTATGGAAGCCCTCCCCTGTATCCAAATGCAGGGAGATGTTGCTCTGCCGCTGGCCTGAGCGATGCTGAATCTTAAATGTTAGTGATGTCAGTAACATCTAGCAGTCTTGCAATTCCAAAGGGACAAACAGGCAGCATTTTAGCGATCCAGCTGCTAGCAATTTCACCAGCAGTGGGTTTGGAAGCAGCAGAGTCACTAATCTGACATCAGCCTAAAGGTCCATGCACACTATTAGAATTTCTGCAGATTTTTGTCTTCAGATTTACCAAAACCATATAATATGAGGTCAAACCTTAAGAGTTTCAATTTGTATGCAGTCAGGCAGGCCCCTGCACTGCATGGTTTTGGTAAATCTGAAGACAAAAAACTGCAGAAAATCTGATAGTGTGTATGGGGCCTTGGGTTCAGAAAGTCACTGTCCTCTTAGTTTTTTTTTCTCTTAAGACTTGAATAACATCCTCTGTATTGCACTTCGCTGTAAGTAAAACCGCATTGGGTTAAAATTTTGTGTCTTCTTCAGGAGTTATACTGTCTGCAGATCTTGTCAAGTCAGCAAGGGCCATACTGTCAGACTGGGTTTTACGAGGTCTTAGCATATAATGACATTTGAAATAAAACAAGGGTATTTAAGACAGCAAGAATTATGTGGTTGCCAGCTATGACTAAGGCCACCCGTGGCCAAAACGCATAAGTGTGGGGTGTTTTTTTACCCTGTTTTTGTAAAGCAATAAAGTTTACACTACACACATTTGGAATATGCTGGAATTTTTACTGTGGTCTGTGAGACTGCCACTTCTGGCACAATAATTTAAGAGTCATTTGTGGGTACAAGGACATATGTAGGCAATGTATAGAGTGAGTTGGCCCAAACTCTAATTAACCAGGTTACTTTACGCCAAGAGCAGCTTGTTTTTGCTGCAACGTTCTAAAGCAGAGCTTCAGCCAAATCAGGAAGCTCCATTTGTTCGTATCCTCCCCTCCCTTCACTGCCACATTTGGCACTTTTTGGGGGGGGGATCGGATACCTGGTTTTGACAGGTACCCGCTCCCACTCCTTGGTAAGATCGCTGCACGTTGATCTACGTCCCTCCGCCTCCCCTCAATGCCTTCTGGGACACAGACAGGTCCTAGAAGATGGTGGGACCATTCAGAAAGCACAGTGTGACTCACGCATGTGCAGTAGGAAACAGGTTGTGAAGCCACAAGGCTTCACTTCCTCTTTGCATCACTACAGATGCCGGTGCTTGCACCCGAAGTTGATTGACGAATTGGCTTCGGGTGCTGACACTGTGGTATCCCTGGACAGGTAAGTGTCCTTATATTAAAAGTGAACAGCTACAGGCTGGACCTCCTCTTGAGTTCTAAAAGAAGGATTGCAGAATACTATTTTCAACAAAAATCGGATGTGCATGATCGCAGCTTGTGTGCACTGAATATACTCTACAGCACAGAGGGCTCAATTCACCAAAGGATATTGCATGTAGACATGTGCGGTTTGTTTTGTTCTGAACAAATTTTCGGACAAATGTTTTCTTATTCAGAGATTTGGATATAACCAAATACCTGAATTACCGTATAAAAGAAGTGTACCGAATGCTCCGAGTAATGAAACAAAAGTCGTCTGAAATTACAAAATTCAAATTGAAATTCGTATCTTACATCAAATTCCATTCGAATTTGAACTGTAAACATATTTCTGAAATCAATGACTGTGTGTATTATTAGAGTACCATTTATAATGCTGTTTTAGTTAAGCTAAAGGTGATTTAAATTGTCATTGTAATCAAAATGCACTTTTTAAATGTAAACATTTCGACTGCCACATAGCAATCGGAAAAAATCAAAACTGTTTGATTAGACTGATTCAAAATGTATTGATTCAAATCAAAAAAAATCTGTATGTTTTAAGAAAATTCGATAAAATACATAAAAGGAATAGGAATTCCGAATACTTATCCCAAATACGGATTTAACGAATCAACTGAATTTAACTAAACAAAATAACTAGATTAACGAAACAAAACCAAACAAATTTTCTCATCATGCACATGTCTAATTGCATGTGATGTTTGGGTCATGTGATACAACTATTTAATCCAAGCATCACGTGTGATATGGAAACTTACCAAAAAAATAATAAAGGCTCATTAAATACCGTATAGACCTGTGTAAAAGTCAATTCACAAAATAATTAAAAAAGTAAACAACTACATTTGTTAAATAAGGTGTGGTCTAGCCATGCTCTATTTAACAAATGTATTAAATTACTAGCTGGTTGTTTTAAAAGGCAGCACTCACCGTGTTCTTAATAATCAATGACTCTTATGCTGTCCACCAACAGCAGAATATAAACAAAGAAGCGGACAGTAAAAAAAAAAAAAATATGAAAAAAAAAGCGCACAAAGTCTCCCCTACAATCTATACCAGGCCCTTCATCTCCAATCGGTAGGAGGGCCCTGTGATTGGCCCTTCTGATCACATGACGGCCGTTTCCAATCACAGCCGTCATGTGATGTAAATACGGAGTCGGTTGATAGGCAATCAGCTCTCCTCTCCTCACACAGAAGTTGTCGGTGAGGAGAGGAGAGGGGATTGCTGCAGGCAGCTGGTGATCAGTGAGTATGAGCTGTTTTTTACAGATTTTTACTCACTGATCCCCAACCTAGTGTCCCCACAATGTAAAAAACACAAAGTAAACACACACGTCCCAACATAGTAAAAACCCCTGTCCCCCACATATGTAACAGTAAAATCACATGTCTCAATGATTATCTGCACTGTCCGTGATCACCTGCGCACATCTGTACATGATCATTTGCATACATATGTGCGTGATCACATAAACCAATTATTATACACTTAACGGATTTTTTTTTTACCAAAAACATGTAGCAGAATACATTTTGGCTTACATTTATTTCAAAATGAGATTTTATTGGATTTCTGTTAAAACAGAAAGAAGAAAATATTGTTTTTTTTCCCAAATTTCCATTCTTTTTTCGCTTATATCGCAAAAAAAATAAAAAACCGAGTCATGAATAAATACCACCAAAAGAAAGCTCTATTTGTGTGAACACTAATGCTCGTACGGTATTTAACTCTAAAGCCCCATACACACCATCAGAAATTCTGCCAGCAAAAGTCCGATGTGAGCTTTTGGTCAGAAATTATGACCGTGTATGCACTCCATCGGACTTTTGCTGGCAGAATTCCAGCCAGTAAAAGATTGAGAGCAGGTTCTCTATTTTTCGGTTGGAAAAAATTCCGATCGGAAATTCTGATCATCTGTACAAATTCCGACGCGCACAATTCTTACACTTGCTCGGAAACAATTCGACGCTTGCTTGGAAGCATTGAACTTCATTTTCTTGGCTCGTTGTAGTGTTTTACGTCATCTTGACTGGCGAAAGTTCAGAGAACTTTTGTATGACCGTGTGTATGCAGGACAGGTTTGAAGGGAATTCCATTGGAAAAACCATCCAAGTTTTTTCTGATGGAAAATCCACTCGTGTGTACGGGGCATCAGTGAACTGAGCCTAGAATTTCAGTGATACGCATTTCAGCTAACTGCAGACATGATCATTGTCTAGTTACTCACCATCAACAAGGCCAACGCTGAGACTGTCATTCCTCAAGTCCGTAATATTGCCTGGAAAATAAAGGAAATAATTGAAGACATTGAAAAAAGATATGTTACCCATGTATAACAGCACAGAAAAGCTCAACTAAAGCTTCATCAGCTACTACTGTAATGTAGATGCATAAATGTAATAATTAAGGGCTTTTTTTTAACCCTGAAGTGGATGTAAACCCTCACATATACCCAGTGAAGTGACTGGCCTCAGGTGATACACAGAGATCAAACAAGCCTTCCTACATACGTTGTACCTCTCTATCTACGGTCATCTTTTCTTTTCTACATCCAATCAATGTGCAGCTTTTTTTAATATGTTTTTGCTGAGTTCTGGAGCATTGTTGATGCGTTTCAATACGGGTTCTCATTTTTTTTTCAAAGTTTCCTGAGGTTTCTTTTTTGCTGTAACACAATTTTAATGAATCTAGATGCATTCCAGTGCATTTTTTATGCATTTTGCTGCGTTCCAGTACAGATCTGTTCAGAAACAAATGCAGCATTTTTTTCCAATGGTACTGACTGTAAACTGCACTGGTGTGAACTAGGCCATTGGAACCCATAGAATCTACTGTCCATGTTTTCGATGTAGAAAAAAATGCACTGGACTGCATCTGGTGTGAATTGGCTCAAGCAACAAATGAATGGGGCAGGCCAAGGACAGTAGGACTGTGGAAAAAAGGACTAGAGAATACTGAACATTCTCCAGCCAAGTCTAGATTCCCCCAGAAGTTCTCCCCCCACTGAGTAGATTGCATAAAAATTTTTTCCACCTAAATGCATTATTTACAATTTTTCTACATTTGCAATGTAGTTGCCCACCCCATTCATTTGTTCAGATCTTCTTGCAAGGTTCCCACATCCTGCAAAGCACTGGAACCCTTAGCAGCTAGACTACGGGGAGACACAGACGTCATAGGATTCCAGGGCCCCATGGGCACAAATATTATATTAATGTATGCTGATGATACTCTACTGTACCTAGGAGATATACAGAATACCCTACAGACAGTCATGAACCTCATCAAAGCCTTCGGAGATCTATCAGGCTTCTCTATTCATTGGGATAAGTCAGTGCTGATGCCCTTAGACCCCCTAGACTCCCCGCTACCAACTTGCACAGAGACAGTCCAGATAGTAACCTCATTCAGGTACTTAGGCATCCAGGTGACTATGGGCCCATCTCAATACCTTGCTCATAACCTAGCCCCCCTTCTCAGTAAGTTTCGTGATAAAAGCACAGCCTAGTGTAAACTACCTCTCTCGGTAGCCGGAAGAATAAATCTCATCAAAATGGTCTGGGCACCACAATTATTATACATATTTCCCAACTCCCCAGTGTGGATCTCCTGGAGATGGTTTGAAAGAATTGAGTCCCAATTTAGAGAACTAATATGGCACAAGAAATCAGCCAGGATCAGGCTAACAACCCTACAGTATAACAAAGATGAAGGGGGGGTTAGCGGTCCCCCACCCCAGGACCTATTACCTGGCGTCCCAGCTACAACAGCTGGGGGGCTGGGGAACAATAGACCTAACTGATCCTATCCATAGGATACTGGATATAGAGGGGGACAACGAATCTGCACTCACACGGCTGGAAGCAGGATATCCACACCTAGACCCTAAGGCCCCCACAGTGAAACTATTGAACACGCTATGGTCATATGTTAAAAATGTGCTGGGGATAAAGGGGTACTTGACCTATACACCCATATAACGTAATAGAGAATATAGAGCAGTGATGGCGAACCTTGGAACCCCAGATGTTTTGGAACTACATTTCCCATGATGCTCAACTACATTGCCAGGTGCATGAGCATCATGGGAAATGTAGTTCCAAAACATCTGGGGTGCCAAGGTTCGCCATCACTGATATAGAGAAATACTGAAACTGAGAGGATTCAGGAACTGGGAAGAAGCAGGAATTAAGTACATTTCCCAATTGTATAACGGCCCTACAATCAAATTGTTCTCTGAGATCCCGGCAGAATTCGGGATCCCAAATAGCAATTTCTTCAAATATCTACAGCTATGTCATGCATTGTCTAGTTACTCACCATCAACAAGGCCAACACTGACACTGTCATTTCTCAAGTCCGTAATATTGCCTGGAAAATAAAGGAAATAATCGAAGACATTGAAAACAGATATGTTACCCATGTATAACAGCACAGTAAAGCTCAACTAAAGCTTTATCAGCTATTACTGTAATGTAGATGCATAAATGTAATAATTAAGGGCTTTTTTAACCCTAAAGTGGATGTAAAACCTCACATATACCCAGTGAAGTGACTGGCCTCAGGTGATACACAGAGATGAAACAAATCTTCCTACATACGTTATACCTGTTTATCAACAGTCATCTTTCCCCTACATCCAATCAAAGTGCAGAATTTACTCAGGATCTCTTCGTTTTAAAAAGCAGGGAATGGAGAGCTGAAGTTACACTCAGGGAGGAGAGCTCTGAGAGCTGATAGGTGGGAAGTAACACACCCCCCTTCACACAGCACACAGAAACAGAGCTGAGGCTGTCAATCACAGGAGGTGCCTTCCCCATCATGATTTTAGTGCTCTGGATTGAGAGAAGTACACACTATAGAGGGATATGCTTTGTTCCTATTTTATGTCTGAGGTTTAGGGCCAGTTTACACCACAAAAATGCAGTCTAGATTTGTTTTTCTACATGAGCTTTTTTGATGCGTTTTTTTCTGAGTTCCGAACCGTTTTTGATGCATTTCAATAGGTTTTTTTTTAAGTTTCCTGAGGTTTTTTTTTTTTGCTGTAATACAGTTTTAATGCATGTAGATGTATCCCATTGCATTTTTTATGAATTTTGCTGCATTTTAGGACAGTTCTGTTCAGAAAAAAACACTTCTACTTTTTTTTTTTCTCCACTGGAACTGATTGCACTGGTGTGAACTATGCCATTGGAACCCATATAAACTACTGTCCATGTTTTTTTCGATGCAGAAAAAAAGCACTGGACTGTATCTGGTGTGAATTGGCTCAAGCAATAAATGAATGGAGCAGGCCAGGAACAGTAGGGCTGTGGAAAAAAGCCCTAGAGGATACTGAACATTCTCCAGCCCAAAAATGAATCAGGCTCTATCCGACTTGCTGCAGCTTCTAATGCACACTATACAGTACAGGAGAGGAGTCTACAACTGAGAAAGACTGAAGGTAAGACTGCAGTTCAGCCTACAGTGAGGGGAAAAAAGTATTTGATCCTCTGCTGATTTTGTATGCTTGCCCACTGACAAAGAAATGATCAGTCTATAACTTTAATGGTAGGTTTATTTTAACAGTGAGAGACAGAATAATAACAATAATATCCAGAAAAACACATTTCAAAAAAGTTATAAATTGATTTGCATTTTAATGAGTGAAATAAGTATTTGAGCCCCTATCAATCAGCAAGATTTCTGGCTCCCAGGTGTCTTCTATACAGGTAACAAACTGATATTGGGAGCACTGCCTTAAAGGGAGTGCTCCTAATCTCAGCTTGTTACCTGTATAAAAGACACCTGTCCACAGAAGCAATCAATCACTCAAATTCCAATCTCTCCACCATGGCCAAGACCAAAGATCTGTCCAAGGATGTCAGGGACAAGATTGTAGACCTATGCAAGGCTGGAATGGGCTACAAGACCTTCGTCAAGCAGCTTGGTGAAAGGGTGACAGCAGTTGGTGCGATTAATCGAATTGGAAGGAACACAAAATAATTGTCAATCTCCCTTGGTATGGCTCCATGCAACATCTCACCTTGTGGAGTTTCAATGATCTAGAGAACGGTGAGGAATCAGCCCAGAACTACACGGTAGAATCTTATCAATGCTCTCAAGGCAGCTGGGAATAGTCACCAAGAAAACAAATGGTAACACTACGCCCTAGAGGACTGAAATCCTGCAGCACCGCAAGGTCCCCCTGCTCAAAAAAGCACATGGCCAATCAAGCTTTTTGGCATCAGCTGTCGTGTTTGGAGATGGAGGAATGCTGCCTATGACCCAAAGGGCACCATCCCCACGTCAAACATGGAGGTGGAAACATTATGCTTTGGGGGTGTTTTTCTGCTAAGTGGACAGGACAACTTTACTGCATCAAAGTGACAATGGACGTGGCCATGTACCTTCAAATCTTGGGTGAGAACCTCCTTCCCTCAGCCAGGGCATTGAAAATGGGTCGTGGATGGGTATTCCAGCATGACAATGACCCAAAACATACAGCCAGGGTAACAAATTAGTGGCTCAAGAAGAAGCACATTTAGGTCCTGGAGTGGCCTAGCCAGTGTCTAGACCTTAATCCCATAGAAAATATGTTGAGGGAGCTGAAGGTTCTAGTTACCAAACGTCAGCCTTGAAACCCTAATGACTTGGAGAGGATCTGCAAAGAGGAGTGGGACAAAATCCCTCCTGAGATGTGTGCAAACCTGGTGGCCAACTACAAGAAACATCTGACCACTGTGATTGCCAACAAAGGTTTTGCCAAGTACTTAGTCATGTTTTGCAAAGGGGTCAATATCCATACCAGACCCTTCAGGTCTGGTATGGATATTAAGGGGAACCCCGCGTCAAATTAAAAAAAAAATTGACGTGGGGTTCTCCCTAAAAATCCATACCAGACCCTTTATCCGAGCACGCAACCTGGCAGGCCGCAGGAAAAGAGGGGGGGACGAGAGAGCGCCCCCCCTCCCTCCTGAACCGTACCAGGCCACATGCCCTCAACATTGGGAGGATGCTTTGGGGGTCCGTGACCCCTCAAAGCACCTTGTCCCCATGTTGATGAGGACAAGGGCCTCATCCCCACAACCCTGGCCGGTGGTTGTGGAGGTCTGCGTGCGGGGGGCTTATCAGAATCTGGAAGCCCCCTTTAACAAGGGGACCCCCAGATCCCGGCCCCCCCCTGTTTGAAATGGTAAGGGGGTACAAAAGTACCCCTACCATTTCACAAAGAAAGTGTAAAAAATGGTTAAATAAAACAAACACACTTTTGAAAAATTCCTTTATTAAAAATAAAAAAATAAAAAAAAGATTCCAGCGGCGGTAATCCACTCTTGCTATCTCATCCAGCGCAGCGATCCATCCTTCTTCTGTCTCCTCCACGGAGACACTGCAGGCATTCCGGCGGCTGACGTTTCTTATATACGGAGGGCGGGGCCACCCGCCACCTGACCCCGCCCCCCTCTGACGCAAGGGGAAACCCGGGGTTCCCCGTGATGTATGGGTGACCCCGCCCCCCTCTGATGTAACGGAAACCTGCCTGTGTTACATCAGAGGGGTGCGGGTCACCCCTACGTCACAGGGAACCCCGGGTTTCCCCTTGCGTCAGAGGGGGGCGGGGTCAGGTGACGGGTGGCCCCGCCCTCCGTATATAAGAAACGTCAGCCGCCGGAATGCCTGCAGTGTCTCCGTGGAGGAGACAGAAGAAGGATGGATCGCTGCGCTGGATGAGATAGCAAGAGTGGATTACCGCCGCTGGAATCTTTTTTTTATTTTTTTATTTTTAATAAAGGAATTTTTCAAAAGTGTGTTTGTTTTATTTAACCATTTTTTACACTTTCTTTGTGAAATGGTAGGGGTACTTTTGTACCCCCTTACCATTTCAAACAGGGGGGGGGCCGGGATCTGGGGGTCCCCTTGTTAAAGTGGGCTTCCAGATTTTGATAAGCCCCCCGCCCGCAGACCTCCACAACCACCGGCCAGGGTTGTGGGGATGAGGCCCTTGTCCTCATCAATATGGGGACAAGGTGCTTTGAGGGGTCACAGACCCCCAAAGCATCCTCCCAATGTTGAGGGCATGTGGCCTGGTACGGTTCAGGAGGGAGGGGGGGCCGCTCTCTCGTCCCCCCCTCTTTTCCTGCGGCCTGCCAGGTTGCGTGCTCGGATAAAGGGTCTCGTATGGATTTTTAGGGGGAACCCCACGTCAATTTTTTTTTAATTTGATGCGGGCTTCCCCTTAATATCCATACCAGACCTGAAGGGCCTGGTAATTGAATTTGGGGGACCCCCACGCTTTTTTATTTATTTATTTATTTTATTTTTTTATCAATGACTTTCAATGAGTGTTCTCTGTATTACGGAGCCGACAATTCATAATAGCTGCGAGTGATTTTAAAGGACTTTTTTTCCTGCATGAATGACACTTTGTGCAGGGACAATTCTAAGCACGGGAAACATGCGCCCCTTCACAGGCATACTATAGACAACCCCCCCCCTACGAAATTTAAAGGAATATTACACTTTTATTGTTTCACTTTAATCATTATTAAAATCACTGCCCCCTGGGGCAGGACCCGGGTCCCAAATTAGCGGCTAAACACTTGCTAGAACTTGCTTTGTTTGGATTAGTTGCAGGACAGACAAGATCCGGTAACAACGAAGCCTTTATTCACCGGTTCTCTGCTTTAGTTCCAGGATAAAAACGTACTCATATATTCATACGATTCTTAAGGCGGTGGAACTTTTGCAACTGCACCAACAGTGAAACATTTCTTCCCTAAGCCCTTGTACACACGGTCAGACATTCCGACGGAAAATGTCCGATCGGACTGTGTTGTCGGATAATCCAACCGTGTGTGGGCTACATCTGACTTTTTCCGTTGGAATGTCTGACCAACAAAGTTTTAGAGCTGGATATAAAATTTTTCGACAACATGATCCGATCGAACTTTGTCCGATGGTTTGAAGAGAATTCCGATCGGACAAAGTGCCACGCATGCTCAGATCAAATTACGAGACCAAAGCTTTTGGCTACTAGCCACAACGTAGTCCCGTCGCAACGAACGAACGTCATCACGTTATGAACGATCAGATTTTCCGACAACTTTGTCCGACCGTGTGTATGCAACACCAGTTTCGGACAAAATCAGTCGGAAAGGGTTTAGGATTAGGAAGTGAACCATACGGAATACAGTCTTTCAAGTTCAACACATGATAACGACTTTACATCACCGTTACTTTACTTGTCTCGTGGGTCCCCCTTCTCCTCCTCCCTTACCGGCTTCAGGCGCTGCCAGGGCAGGGCTGGGACCATTCTCCTTTCTTCATCCGTGATGAGTAATGACTGTGGGGCCACCTCCTTCTGCAACGGCGACACCCGAATTAGTAGCCAAGGTAGATGCTTGGGCCTCCTTAACAGAAAGAGAAGGTACCGGCACCACCTGTTCCGGACTATCGGTCACTGTGGGTGTCTCCGAAGGAGTGATGGCAGTGGGAACTAACACTTCCGCTGCAGTGTCGGCGAGTTCGCTCGACATGTCCAGTTCCTCGGAAGAAGAGTCAGCCTAAGACAAAGTAGGACTGCCCACCTCAGCAGCTTCGGTACTTGAGATGGGTTCTTCCACAGAGGCATACCCATGAGCCCAATCCACCCTCATCACCCGCGATGGCACTGGCGGCCTGGCAGCTATCAGCAATAATTCTCCAGATTGACAGCACTGGCTCCAAGGGCATATAAAGCAAATCCAGAACATCACTGACAAACAATTCCCATTGTCACTGAGCTTTGGGAAATGTACAGAGCAATCTCACCCTTCGGTGTCATCTGAATATCCGTGTCAGTAATCATGGTTCCAGAGGCGAAGAAACTGGCGAGGGTCATATTCAGCCAGCATGGGTTGAGGAACCTTCAGCCTCGGACCTCCCAGATGCACTATGTTTCCTTTCAAGCCACGAGGTTTCAGCATGCGGATCCAAGATGGTGACCCGTACAGTAATACGTCCTCCTCTGCAGTGTAGGAACTCCTCTTCCTGCCAACGGATTGGTGCAAAAGTTCTGTGAAGAACTGTGGCGTCCGCCTTCTTCTCGCTGCAGCCTGACAAAACTGTAATGGAGTCCATTTTGGAGTCTGTATTAACCCTCACAGCAAAAGTCAAAAGACCCGGCTGATCCTTTACCCTGAGCAATGAGACTTGGTGGTTCTTCCCACATTGATAGTACACACGACAACACAGTCTATAAGAAGGGTAAATGTTACGGAGCCAGACAAAATCCCAATGGAGCTGAAGCTGGTTGCTATGGTCAACGCCTTAGCCCCACGTTGGGTGCCAAATGTGGCAAGGTCTCCGGCCTTGTCCAGTCTAATGAGAACCTCCAAGGTCAAAGATAGCTGACATCCTTCAATATGTGGTGGGTTGTGAAGCATAGTGGGTGCAAAGATGGTAAAAGTCATTGCGCGCCAGACACTTCTTGGATGTAAAAGAGGTTTAATTTCTTTTGATAGTCTTTTTTGTATTTTTGGGGGAAAGGGGGTTAGGGCCAAGACAACCTTAAGTCTTTGTAGATTAAATTTGGCATACTCCAAGACTTTAATAGGAGGACAGCCATGCAGAGAAAGGCCCCAGCAAGGTGCCACTTCTGTACATGCAGGAATGCTGTCTCCTCTGGTAACAGTCCTTTAACAGTTCCTAACTTAAACATAACAGTTCTTTCAGTGCCACTACAACTGCCTCTTGTAGTTCTTCAACACTGAGCTCCCGGTCTCTCACTAGACCCACTGATTCACTGACTCTGAATCCCTTGAGCTCCTCCAACATTGGTGGTGGTATCTCCCTCAAGCATCACCCACATTTCCCTGCTGAGTCCCTAGCTTAGCACTTTAGATACTTCACAAACTTCACCCCTGCTGACCGACTGGGTCCCTAGCTTGATGGCTAATAGCAAGTAAATTTGTGAGGAGCTCCCTGACTAAACCCCAGAGTGCTACATGTAAGAATGAGGTATGGTACTTACAGTACTACAAACGGCAATATTCACCTCTTCAACAGCTGTAGTGCCTCTGGCTTACTTGAGGGAGTGTTGGATTCCTGGCCCTCCACTGTTTGTTAAGCCATTATTGTGTTTTGCAATGCCTAGGGGCTGATAGACGCAACCACAGCACACAGTGGGGGAGCAGGAATCAGACACTTAAGAAATGTGGTGGTAGAAGAGGATACTCCAGCACCATAGCCAGGGCTTCTGTTCTGAAATCATGGGGCCCCGTACAGTCCTACCTGACAGGGCCCCCCCCACCCCAGCCAAAAGTGACTAAGGACATAGGTTTATCATTCCCTTTCTCTGCAGCCAAAGATGAATGAATAGGAAGCACTTTGAGGCTTCCTGATCATTCACAAACTGAAGCATAGTAAGCACCGTTTAATATGCTTAGTTGATAATTGGACACAGGGGTGATTGGTATCAATCATTCATTGTGTTCATTGAGGAAATGAAGGGACCAATAAATTACATATTTACAAGTCCCTTCCCTTGGTCCCCATCCTGAAACATCCCCCTGTGTGCCTGCAGCAGCTGTCGGCGGGAAAGAAGAGGAGGGAAGCCAGCAGCACTGCAGGGGAAAGGGGCACACGGGGGGCCCAGTCAGCAGATGGAAGGGGCACATGTGCTAGAACCAATCCCCCTGCAGTGCAGCCGGAGGGATAAAGATGAGGAGAAGCTGTCAGCACTGCATGGAGAGGAAGAAGAGGATCAGTGTCTGTAATAAGACAGTACAACTGGCCCTCCTGCTCAGTAGGTGCCCGGGCCCTTCTTTTGAACTGACGGGCCCGGGCTCAATGCAGGTGGGCTGGCTGTACTGCCTTATCATAGCCCTTGAAGAATAGCAGCATGACAGCTGGGGCAGATCCAGGGGGGCAATGGGGCAATTGCGACCTCCGAGCATGCGGGTGGCTCCGCGGGTGATAGCGTGGGTGGGCAGCTCTGCAGGTGACAGCGCAGGCGGCTCCACGGGTGACAGTGCGGGTGGTTCGGTCGGTAAGTGGGCATGTGAGAGGGGGCCAGCTGGGTGGCTCGGTGTTTGAGTGGGCTGCTGGCCAATCACGAAGCCGGCGGGCAGGGGAGCAGGGAGATGACATCAGCATGTGTGGGAAGCCGTGGGCAGCAGAGAGATTACATCATCTCTCTGCTGCCCAACTTCTCTCTGGGACACAGCAAAAGACCACTTTAGCAGGAAAGTGACACAGTAGGTGACAATCCGCAACCTGTGGCAGGCGGCAACCCTAGTGGCAAGTGACAATCCGTAATGTGTGGCAGGGGACATGGCAAGTGACAATCCATACCTGCTGACAGGCGAGTGGCAAGTGACAATCTGCATAGCAGATGCAGATTGACATGGCAAGTGACAATCCGCAATGTGTGGCAGGTGACGTGGCAAGTGACAATCCGCAATGTGTGGCAGGTGACGTGGCAAGTGACAATCCGTAATGTGTGGCAGGCTGCCTGGAAAGTGACAATCCACATCTGATGACGGGTGATGTGGCAAGTGACAATCCGCAATGGGTGGCAAGTGAGGTGGCAAGTGACAATCTGCATTTGGTGGCAGCCAACATGGCAAGTGACACCCTCAGGGTTTCCACTGATTCTGCATTATGGTGAGTTTAACCATTTAATTTTATATTACAATGTAATAATAGAAATGATGTGCTTCAGCCATTTCTCTGATAAATTGCCCCCAAATAAACATATTTTCTAGCAGTGCCCTTCCCGAGACTAGACTCTGGATCCGCCCCTGCACGACAGGTGCATATAGTATCAATTTTTTTTTATGGGGGAATCTTCCTAATCTACTTTTAACCACTTCCTGACTGGCACACGACGATTTACGTCGGCAGAATGGCACGGGCAGGCAAATCGGTGTACAGGTACGTACATTTGAAATTGCCGCCCTGCCATCGCGTGTGCGCCACCGGCGGCGTGCGTGCATGCCGGTCGGGACCCCCGTGAGTCTGGTTGCGGGTCCCGCGGACTCGATTGCCGCGGGGATACCTGCGATCATCTTACGGGGAGGCTGAACGGGGAGATGCGGAAGTAAACAGCATCTCCCCATTCTGCCTAGCAACAAGTGACACTGATCTCTGCTTCCTGTGATTGGAGCAGAGATCAGTGTTCACTAACACACAGCCACGCCCCCCAAAGTTAGTAAAACGCCCCTAGGACACACTTAACCCCTACACTGACACCCCCTGGTTAACCCCTTCACTGCCAGTGTCATTTACACAGGATTCAGTGCATTTGTATAGCACTGATTGCTGTATAAATGCCAATGGTCCCAAACAAGTGTCAAAAATGTCCGATGTGTACGCAATAATGTCGCAGTCACAATAGAAATCGCTGATCGCCGCCATTACTAGTAAAAAAAAAAAATTATTAATAAAAATGCCATAAATCTATCCCCTATTTTGTAAACGCTATACATTTTGCGCAAACCAATCAATAATCGCTTATTGCGATTTTTTTTACCAAAAATATGTAGAAGAATACGTATTGGTCTAAACTGAAGGAAATTTTTTTTTTAGATATTTTTGGGGGATATTTATTATAGCAAAAAGTAAAAAATAATGCGTTTTTTTTCAAAATTGCCGTTCTTTTTTTGTTTATAGCGCAAAAAATAAAAACCGCAGGGGTGATCAAATACCACCAAAAGAAAGCTCTATTTGTGGGAAAAAAAGGACGTCAATGTTGTTTGGGAGCCACATCGCACGACCGCGCAATTGTCAGTTAAAGTGATGCAGTGCCGAATCGCAAAAAGTGATCTGGTCTTAGGCCAGCAAAATGGTCCGGTCTGAAAGTGATTAAACTTTGCAGCAGTGTCATTTAGAAGTAACTTTAAATTTAATAAAGTAGTAATTTTCATCCTACCTCAAACAAGGTGGCCTTTTAAAAAAATAATTACATTTCACCTGAAGTTGGGTATTGAAGCAAACCAGATAGAATAAAATGTTCTTTAGTAAATCATCTCCTTAGATTCAGCCTGGGACTGAAATGTTCACTGTATCTCAAAGATAGTGGCATGATGCCATTTTTTTGCCATGGTTACAACAGATTTGTTTCACTATCTGGGTTTGCAATGCAAAATGTACTTTCCAAATTGCTATTTGCATCTTATATAGGAAGATTTGTATTGTGTGCTGCATTTTACCCAACTGTATGTAAATTATTTTATAGGTCATTAATCTGTTTGGCAATTTACAGTTTTGTACTCTTGACTTTTAAATGAACTTTAGGCTCCTTAAAAAAATTAATAAATAACACAGCTGATAGGCATTGGACAGTATTAAAACTGTGTGCAGAAATAAGTTAATTAATACAGTTGAGAAGCCTAAAAGCATAATTCACCTTTACCAAAAAACTTCCTATGCATATAAAGGGTGTTTGTAGATAAAAATCACTGTGCAGCTTTAACTAAAGTTGAAAATTGCCCCCTGTTATAGGTATAGGCTATTTACATACCTCATGAAGCCTGGCTGGAAAACATTGCTAAGACACGCCCAGCTGTTACTGTTCACCTTCACTTTCACAGGTGTGAGCTTTCAAATGCTTCATGGGAAAGAAAGTGCATGTGAGAGGGTTTTAAATCAGAGAAAGAGCTCACTCCTGTGATGGTGAAGGTGAACCATAAGTCCCTTTCACACTGGCACCGCTCCATGTTAGCAGTAAAGCGCTGCTTGTTTTAGCAGTGCTTTACCATCGTTTTTGCGGACCACGCAAAAAGCGCGTGGTGCTTTTAACCTCGGCCAAAGAAAGGATTAAATGGACCTGAAAAACGTTGCTGCCAAAGCGCTTTACAGGCACTTCGGCAGCGGTGCCCATTCATTTCAATGGGCAGTGGCGGTGGACCCAGAAATGCATATCTGATGTAAGGCGGGCTCTGGTGTCATATCTGATGTAAGAGGGGGCTCTGGTGTCATATCTGATGTAAGAGGGGGCTCTGGTGTCATATCTGATGTAAGAGGGGGCTCTAGTGTCATATCTGATGTAAGGGGGGGGGGGGGTTCTGATGTAATATCTGATGTAAGGGGGCTCTGGTGTCATATCTGATGTAAGGGGGGTTCTGATGTAATATCTGATTTAAGGGGGCTCTGGTGTCATATCTGATGTAAGAGGGTTCTGGTGTCATATCTGATGTAAGAGGTGGCTCTGGTGTCATATCTGATGTGGGGGGGGATGTTTTGGTGTCATATCTGATGTAAAGGGGCTGTGGTGCTTTTGTTATATATATATAAAATAAAAACCACAGTGGTGATCAAATACCCTCAAAAGAAACCTCTATTTGTGTGAAAAAAAGACATCATATTTGTTTGGGTACAGTGTCGCACAACCGCGCAATTGTCAGTTAAAGAGACGCAGTGCCGTATCTCAAAAAATGGCCTGGTCAAGAAGGGGGTAAATTCTTCCAGGGATGAAGTGGTTAAAGTGTTCGGTTTTGTCTTGATGAAAAGGTGGCAACCCTAGTCTGACAACTAGGGCTTTCTTAGCAATGCCCTTAGCAACGTCCTGGGAGTTTCCCAATTAGGCTTCATGAGGTATGTAAATGTTCTACATCTATAGCAAGGGCATAATTTAAAGCAGAACTTTACCCAAAACAACATAATAAAAATAAATGTTCTTTAGCAAGGAACATACATTTCACATTAATAATTATGCTACCAAAATGAGTATATGGTGTAAATTGCCTCCAGCATTGCTCCTGATTCTTCTTGCTGGAGGCTGCCATTTTGCTAAAGCCAAGAGCCCCTGCACAGCAGTAAATCTTTAGTCTGTCAGCAGACCAGCCTCTACATATTTGGTACAGCGCTGAACAATAGAGAGCAACTGAGCATGTGCAAAGCAGGGTGAGATAGTGTTTTCCTGGATTCTAAACAGTATAAGTACTTATTTTTAATGTTTTGCATAGCTATACCTGCAAAAGTGGGTACCCTGAAGTGATCTAGGAAGTCCACCTTAAATTTGGTCAAAGCTGCACAGATTATTTTAATTTACAGATGCCACTTATCTGCATAGTTTTAATGGTAACGGTGAACTATGCCTTTAACCTTCTCAAAAATGTGGGTCACATGACATGCAACAGTTACAAGTTAAAAATAATATCAACGTGTAAAGGTGTATTACATGCAGGCAAACATAATCAATAATATGGAGGCAGTATTTCTTAATATTTCTGAATATTACTTAAAATTTCAGAACGTTTTTAATTATCTATGAATAGCTTTTCGACTAATGCCGCATACACAAGACCAGACTTTCCGGCAGACTAAGGCCGCGTACACACGGGCGGATTGTCTGCCCAACTAAGTTCGTCAGACAATCCGACAGACAGTCCGTTCAACTTTTGAATGAACGGACTTGACCACACACGATGAACAGACAGTCCGCTGAAAACTTGCGTGATGACGTGTACAGCACGTACGATGGGACTAGAAAAACGACGTCCAATACACTGCAATGCAACCTTCGGCCGTGTAAATCCTTTCTGAGCATGCGCCATACTTAGTCCGTCCAACTTGCCTACACACGAGCGGACTGTCCGCTGAAACCAAGTTTGGACGGACAAAATTACGGAAATTCTGAAAGACTAAGTCCGTCAGACTGTCCGCTGAAAAAGTCCGCTGAAGCCCACACACGAGCGGATTGTCCGCTGAAACACAGTTCAGCGGACTAAGTTGGGCAGACAATCCGCCCGTGTGTACGCGGCCTAAGTCCGACGGTCTTCCTGACAGACTTTCCAAATGAACGGATGTGGCCACACACAACCACACCAAAGTCCAATGGATTTGTACGTGATAATGTACGACCAGACTAGAATAAGGAAGTTCATAGCCAGTAGCCAATAGCTGCCCTAGCATTGGTTTTTGCCCGTTGGACCAGCATACAGACGGGTGGATTTCTCCATAGGAACTGGGTCCGGCGGAGTTCCAACTGAAAAATTTGGAACATGTTCTATTTCTAAAATCTGTCAGATTTTTGGACAGCAAAGGTCCGATGGAGCCCACGCACGATCAAATTGTCCGATGGATTCGTTCCGTCGGACCTTTGCTGTCGAAAAGTCCAGTCATGTGTACGTGGCCTTACTGTGAATATCATGGGAAAACGATATGTGGTTGTTTAGAATGATGATTTGACCTTGATTTTTGTCTATACAATCAAATTTAAATAAAATAAAAAATATGGAGGCACGCATGGATTTTCTTGTGAATGAAGCTTGAGCAGAACTATAATCAGTCCTTTTTAGGCATGCCTTCATGTGCCCAGATTCCTGGTGTCCATCAATGGGCAGAGGTTTTATTGGGAAGAAAAAACTGGTGGACACAACACTTGAATAGCCACAACATCAGATGCATGGTCAAGTTGAGCTGCTTTTGCAAAGGCAGTCAAAGGATTGTGTTCCAGAATGAAAATGGCTTTGAGGCAGCAAGGCACAATCCAGTCAACCAGATGGTAGAAGAAAACAGTTAGGGCTCTTCCAGCACAATGTGTTTGATTTTCCTAAACACAGCAGTTTATCATAGTGATCCACAACTCCCGTTTCTTCTTCTCATTCAAGTATGGGATTTTTTTTTTTTCAGGAATCATACTCACCGAGGTGGATACTGCATAGCTGGCTCTAAGCCCTTGTACACACGGTTGGACATTCTGACGGAAAATGTCCGTTCGGACCATGTTGTCGGATAATCCGACCACGTGTGGGCTCCATCGGACTGTTTCCGTCGGAATATCCGACTGACAAAGTTTTAGAGCTGGGCGATAAAATTTTACCGACAACATGGTCCGATCGTTAGTAGAGAATTCTGATCGGACAAAGTTCCACGCATGCTCAGATCAAATTACAAGACCAAAGCTATTGGCTACTAGCCTGAACATAGTCCCGTCGTAAGGAAATAACGTCATCACGTTCTGAACGATCAGATTTTCCGACAACTTTGTCCGACCGTGTGTATGCAACACCAGTTTCAAACAAAATCCGTCGGACAAAATCCGATGGATTTTGTTGTCGGAATGTCCGACCGTGTGTACAAGGGCTTAGACTTAGAACTGAGCGATCAAACACCACTGATCACTTGGTTCTCCCTGAGCAGGGAGCTGGTGACTGGCAGTTACTGGCTCTCTGCTCTGCCCACCTCCTCCCTTGCTCACTGGATCGATGGGTTGTGGAGGGGGTGAAAGCTGAGCCGGGTGCCGGTCCAAACATGTGAGTGGATCCCAACCATATGGTCACGATCTTGCCTGAGCCTGGACTGGCTCTGTGACATCAGGGGGCTTCAACCTGTTGTCTGCTAAAAACGGGTGACAGGAGGGCAGAACAAACTGCACTCCTGTGATCCACAGGAGAAGTACAGCCAAACAAACATTCTATACCATAATTTTATTTTTTCTTATATTCACATATTCTTAATACTCTTAATATTCTTCCTATGTACTAAATCATGTTTTTTCCCCTTTTTTTGGTTCTGTCAGAACCCTGGTAGCCATAGACAACTTAAAGCAAACCATTAGGAAAGGGACTATTCTACTCTTCTCCTTTCCTTTTGGTGCTCATGTAGCAAACAAATACTTACTGAAGCTGGCCATAGATGGATCGTAATTTGGCTAGTTCAGCAGAGTGGCTGAATTTCGATCTATTTATGACCGTTCCCATTTATGAGAAGTTGATCTAATGAGGGCCTGTCATTACAGTCACATAGTGGTCTTATAAGCCCCCTTGTGATATTAGCAAAGTGAAAATGTAAAAACTCAATCTGTTCCCACTGACTTAAAGGAGAGGTAAAGTCTTGAGGTTTTTCTCCTTAATGCATTCTATTTCTTTATTTTAAATGACAACATTTTTTTATTTTTTTATTGCATTTTAGTGTAAATATGAGGTCTTTTTTACCTGAGATCTCATATTTATGAGGACCTGTCATGCTTTTTTTCTATCACAAGGGATGTTTACATTCCTTGTAAGCCCTTGTACACACAAAATGTCCGATCGGACCATGTTGTCGGATAGTCCGACCGTGTGTGGGCTCCATCTGACTTTTTCCATCAGAATGTCTGACCAACAAAGTTTGAGAGCTGAATATAAAATTTTCCCACAACATGATCCGATCGGACTTTGTCCGATTGTTTGAAGAGAATTCCGATCGGACAAAGTGCCACGCATGCTCAGATCAAATTACGAGACCAAAGCTATTGGCTACTAGCCACAATGTAGTCCCATCATAATGAATGAACGCCATCACGTTACGAACGACGGATTTTGTGGTCGGAATGCCCGACCGTGTGTACAAGGGCTAATAGGAATAAAAGTGACTTTTTTTTTTTTTTTTTAACCACTAGAGACCCGCGCTCTAGCTGATTGACTGCTACAGCACGGACCTCCTTTGCTGGGACGACGTCTATTGACATCGTCCCGTGCACGAGCGGCCTGCGCGCCCCCTGAGGGGCACGCGCGGCGCGCTCTGTGATCGGCGAGTCTATGAGACTCGCCTGATCACTGATCTGAGCAAGGGGGTCGATCCCGACCCCTTACCACGTGATCAGCTGTCAGCCAATGACAGCTGATCATGTGATACAACGGAGCCGGTAATCAGTCCCGATCACGGCCAGCCCTGCCAGTGCCCACCTGCCCCCTGCCAGTGCCCACCTGCCCCCTATTAGTGCCACCTCATTAAAAAATAAGTGCCCCCCGTCAGTGCCACCCAGCAGTGCCCACAGTGCCACCCAGCAGTGCCCACGGTGCCACCCATCAGTGCCCACAATCTGCCTCAACAACGGTGCTGCACCCCAGTGCCACATATCCGTGCCCATCAGTGTCATCTACCAGTGCCCATCAGTGCCCAGCAGTGCCACCTATCAGAGCCACCTATCAGTGCCACCTATCAGTGCCCATCAGTCCCATCTATCAGTGGTACCTATCAATGCCCCTTAGTGCCACCCATCCGTGCCACCCATCCGTGCCATCTTATCTGTGCTCTTCTTTGCCCATCAGTGCCACCTTATCTGTGCCCATCAGTTCTGCCTTATCTGTGCCTATCGGTGCCACCTTATCTGTGCCTATTAGTGCCGCCTTAACTATGCCTATCAGTGCCCACCAGTGCAGCCTATCAGTGCCCACCAATGCAGCCTATCAGTGCTGCCTCATCAGCGCACTTCAATGAAGGAGAAAAATGACCTGTTTGCTAAATTTTATAACAAACTATTAAACATGATTTTTTTGATTTATTTTTTTTTTTTTGCATTTTTTTTGTTTGTTTAGCAAAAAATAAAACTCCCAGCTGTAATTAAATACCACCAAAAGAAAGCTCTATTTGTGGGAAAAAAATGATAAAAATTTCATTTGGGTACAGTGTTGTATGCCCGCGCAATTGTCATTCAAAGTGCATCAGCGCTGAAAGCTGAAAATTGGTCTGGGCAGGAGGGGGGTTTAAGGGCCCAGTAAGCAAGTGGTTAAACAGTGTAAAAATAAAAAGTAAAAGGTAAAATAAATAAGAAAAAAAATGTTTTTAAACGCGCTCTGTCCTGCTGAGCTCGCGTGCAGAAGCAAACGCATACACGAGTAGCACCCGCATATGAAAACAGTGTTCAAACCACACATGTGAGGTATCGCTGAGATTGGTAGAGCGAGAGCAATAATTCTATCCCTAGACATTTTTAAGGGTAAAAGTTTGTCGCCATTCCACGAGCGGGCACAATTTTGAAGTGTGACATGTTGGATATGAATTTACTCGGCATAACATTATCTTTCACAATATAAAAAAAAAATTGGGCTAACTTTACTCTTATTTTTTATTTCAAAAAATTGTATTTAAAAAAAAAAAAAAAAGTGTGCTTGTAAGACCACTGCGGTGTGGCAGAAAGCATTGCAAGGACCGCCATTTTATTCTCTAGGATGTTAGAAAAACAAATGTATAATGTTTGCGGGCTCTAAGTCATTTTCTAGAAGAAAAAAACTGCTTTTAACTTGTAAACACAACATCTAAAAAAGAGGCCCGGTCTTAAAGTGGTTAAAGAAAATAAATAATGCATTCACAATCACTTTACTTGCAAATGAGAAACTGAATCAAATCAAAATTTCATGTGATTTAATTGCCAATCTGGTCAGTTTTCTACATTTAAAAATAAAAAACAAAATACTGATATAATTAGACAGTAACCACTAATCGCTGGAGGAAAGCATACAAGCACACCCAGAGGAATGTGTGCCATAATGAGCAGTATAGCAAGTGCTGCCCCACCCCCCCGCCAGATACATTTCATGGTAAATAGCAAAAAGCTCTGATGCCTCCACTATGGAAACAAGCAGTACCGGGAAAAGGATGCTTCCAGGAATTGTTGCTACATTATATAAAATCAGGTGCATAAACATAAAAGTAAATGTTACTGTAAGTCTGGTATGTTTTTCTATTTAGTTATGGTATGCTGGGATTTGTAGAATACCCAGAGGGAAGGGAAATCTTGCAAAACAAAGGAAGCCAACACAGACACAGGAGATATTAGAGAATGGGGTGGTGGCAGTTCTTGACGAGGGCAGTCAGATAACTTACTACCCCAAACACACATGTATTTAGACTTACCATTTAGGGTTGCCACCTTTTCTTCAAGTCAAACCCGAACACTTTAGCGGTGCACAGCAAAAATTTTTATAGTATAAACTATACATATATTTAGCAACTAAATAACATTTCTAATCTTGTCATTTATATTAAAAAAGAGTCCCCCTTTACATCAGAGTCCACAGAGTTCACCTTTTACATCTGAATCCGCAGAGTTCCCTTTCATTGTAAGGGCGGGGACTCTGCAGGCTCTGATGTAAGGCAGGACTCTGCAGCCTCTGATGTAAGGCAGGACTTTGCAGGCTCTGATGTAAAGCAGGACTTTGCAGGCTCTGATGTAAAGCAGGACTTTGCAGGCTCTGATGTAAAGCAGGACTTTGCAGGCTCTGATGTAAGGCAGGACTCTGCAGGATCTGATGGATGTAAGGCAGGACTCTGCAGCCTCTGATGTAAGGCAGGACTCTGAAGCCTCTGATGTAAGGCAGGACTTTGCAGGCTCTGATGTAAAGCAGGACTTTGCAGGCTCTGATTTAAAGCAGGACTCTGCAGGCTCTGATGTAAGGGAGAACTCTGGGGACTCTGACATAATGGATGCTCTGGGAACCCTGATTTATGGGAGAACACTGAGAACTCTGATGCACGGAAATGACTCTGATGTAAAGGGGAACACTGTGTCCATAGCCATGTGCAGGGGGTGTCTGGGCACACCCTAATTACTACCTGCCCTGCTGCCTGGGTTACCCCCCTTCCCCGTGTTGCCCCCACCCGCCCCATAGTGTTGCTGGCTTTCCTCCTCTCCTCCCACATCCTGGAATGAATTTTCAGAATGGAGATGGGGGAAGGTGGTAGTAAATATGTCATTTACCGGCCCTTCCCCTTCTAAATGAACACAGTGAACATACTTACTCGCTGTGTCCATTCATGACTGAAGCATAGTAAACTGTGTTTACTATGCTTCAGTTTGTGAATGAACAGGAAGCCGTTCAGCACTGAGCACTTCCCATTCGTTCACTGTCTAGTGCAGCTGAGGCTGCAGAGAAAGGCATGTGTGTTTGAGGTTTTGGGTGCACAACCTAATGCAAGTGGCTGGGTACACCTATGACTGTGGCCTCTGGTGTAAAGGGGAACTCTGATGTAAGGGGTGCTCTGAGAACCCTGATTTACCTTTTAATGAAATCACTCAGAAGCAGGAGATAGAAGGGGGAGACTTCAATCACAGACAGGGATGGATGGTGAGCTCACTCACCCCTTGGCAGTCTTTCCAGATGTATCTGAGGCTGCTGGACTTCAAATTACCAGCCCCAACTTTCCTTTCCTGAGGCACAGCCCTGGGGATTGGAGTGTGGGGAGACACAGAGGGGTAGGAGGGAGGAAGAGGAGCAGATCGGCCCTCTCTCCTCTCCCGTCTGGCTGGGGGGGTTGTTAGTGTTGGCTTTGGGCAGCTATCGTCAAGGACCCAACCACCACACAGCCATTTTTGCAGTCCATTCCGATACCAGGAAACCCTTTCATTAGGGAGGGAGGGAACTTTCCACCACCTTCTTCTCCCAGACTGCTGACCTCTGATCTACCCCCTCCTGGACTTTACCTACAACTCCTCCCCAATGCATCCTGCCCTCCAATCCGGTAAGACCAATACTTTTCTTAACAACCTCATTTTTTTTCTTAACCTTTTCCTATCTGTAAGCTACTTACACCCCGTCATGTATGTCCTGCGCCTACTTTGCAATTCGGATGCCATGTCTCTCCTGTAATTGCCATGTACTTTTGGGTTTTCAGTAGGACAGCTATTGTAAAAAATGTATTTCAGTAACAGTATGTGATTACTATATGTGATGATATTTGTATATTTATTTCTAATGACTCCATTCATCTTTTTTCTGTGATTTTTATTTATGTGTATGAATTCAGTTTGACAGTACAATTTTAAAGTTCCATAGAGCAATTATAATAAGACCCCTATAATCAGTGGCTCTGGACTGTTTTTGCTATATAACCAAACAGAACTGAGCAGATCCAATATTTTATCACTATTCTAACCATGGGAGTGTTAACATAAGCTAGTGCATAGCAGAAGATATTCACATGTATCTGTTAGGACTAGCTCGGTCCCTCCACATTTAATCCTTTACTACACCATATTACCAAAAGTATTGGAACGCCTGCCTCTACACACACATGAACTTTAATTACATCCCAGTCTTAGCCCTTGTACACATGGTTGGAAAATATCCGATCGTACCGTATTGTCGGATAATCCGACCGTGTGTGGGCTACATCAGACTTTTTCCGTCGGAATGTCCGACCAACAAAGCTTGAGAGCTGGATCTAAAATTTTCTGACAAGATGATCCAATCGGACTTTCTCCGATTGTTTGTAGAGAAATTCCGATCGGACAAATTGCCACGCATGCTTAGATCAAATTACGAGACCAAAGCTATTGGCTACTAGCCGCAACGTAGTCCCGTTGCAACGAACTAACGTCATCATGTTACGAACTATCAGATTTTCCACCAACTTTGTCCAACCGTGTGTATGCAACACCAGTTTCTGACGGATTTTGTTGTCGGAATGTCCTACCATGTGTACAAGGGCTTAGTCCGTAGGGTTCAATATTGAGTTGGCCCACCCTTTGCAGCTATAACAGCTTCAACTCTGTCTATGGGAATGTTTGGCCATCCTTCCAGCCCATTTGTGAGGTCAGGCACTGATGTTGGATGAGAAAGCCTTGCTGGCAGCCTCCGCTTTAATTCATCCCAAAGGTGTTCTTTCGGCTTAAGGTCAGGATTCTGTGTAGGCCAGTGAAGTTCCTCCACCCCAAACTTGCTCATCCATTTCTTTATGGGCCTTGCTTTGTGCACTGGTCCAAATAATTTTGTGGAAGGGGATTATGGTGTGGGGTTGTTTTTCAGGGGTTGGGCTTTGCCCCTTAGTACCAGTGATGGGAACTCTTAAGGTGTCAGCCTTAAGAGAAATTTTGGACAATTTCATGCTCCCAACATGATCCCAACGTGTTCTAACATGACTGAGCACCAGTGCAAAAAGCAAGGTCCATAAAGACATAGATCAGCGAGTTTGGAATGGAGGAACATGACTTATCTGCACAGAGTTCTGACCTCAACCTGATAGAACAGCTTTGGGATTAATTCGAGCGGAGCCTGTGAGCCAGGCCTTCTCATACACATCAATGATTGGTCCCACAAATACACTTCTGGAAGAAATGGTCAAACATTCCCACAGACACAACCTTGTGGGCAGCCTTCCCAGAAGAGTTGAAGCCGTTATAGCCGCAAATGGTGTACCAACTCAATATGGAACCCTACAGAGTAAGATTGCGATGCCATTAAAGTTCATATGTGTGTAAAGGCTGGTGTCCTAATACTTTTGTTAATATAGTGTAGTAAAAGATTAAATTCCAAAGTACAAATTTTCTGTACGCTACCCAAATGGAATAGATTAGGAAATGAACATGGATGAAGAAACAGAAAAGAATAACATGTTCAATGTTTTAGTGATTGGGTTTACATAATTTAGGTTCTTATAATGCATATTAGTGCAGACTAACCTTATAGTGCCCTTAGATTTAAAGTGGTTGTAAAGGCAGAAGATTTATTTATATTAATGCATTAAGATAAAAAACCTTCAGTGTGCAGCAGCCAACCTCAGCCCCCTAATACTTACCTGAGATCCCTCTCAATCCAGCAATGTTGCACAAAAGTCTCAGCTGTCCGGGACTCTCCCTCCTTATTGGCTGAGACAGCATCCGGGCGCCATTGGCTCCCGCTGCTGTCAATCAAAGTCATTGAGCCAATAAGGAGAGAAAGGGGGCGGGCCCAAGTCTGAATGGACACGCAGAGCAGTGGCTTGCTCTGGGGCACTCAGCAGGAGGGAGGGGTCAGGAGCACTGATGGGGGATCCCAAGAAGAGGAGGATCTGGACTGCTCTGTGCAAAACCACTGCACAGAGCAGGTAAGTATAACATGTTTGTTATTAAAAAAAAACAAAAAAACTGAGATTTACAGTCACGTTAACCACTTCAATACAGGACACTTTCACAACATTTCTGCCCAGGCCAGTTTTCAGCTTTCAGTGCTGTTACACTTTAAATGACGGAGTGATGCAATAGTGTACCCAAAATTTTTCATAATTTGTTCCCACAAATAGAACTTACTTTTGGTGGAATTTAATAACCACAGTTTTTTTTTTTTTTTTGCTAAACAAATAAAAAAAGCCTAAAAATTATGGGGAAAAAGTTTTTCTTCGTTTCTGTTATAACATTTTGTAAAGTCATTTTTCTCCTTCACTGATGGGCACTGATGAGGCTGCACTGATGAGCACTTATAGGTGGCACTGATAGGTGGCAATGATGGTCACTGATAGGCGGCACTGATGTACAATGATGGACATTGATGGGCACGGATAAATGGCATTGATAGGCAGCACTGATGAGGAGGCACTGACAGGCATTACTGATGGGCACTGATTGCCACCCCTGATCGGCACAGGTTGGTATCCCTGGTGGGCATGGGTGGGCACCCCTGGAGGGCCTGCACTGATAATCGATGCACTGATTATCAGTGCAGCCGAAGACCCCCCCCCCCCCCCCCGCCCCCGTCAGGAGAGCTGCTGATCGTCTCTCCTCTACTCACACCTTGTCAGAGCGTATAGAGAAAAAGACAATAAACAGCACTTCCTGTTACCATGTGATCAGCTGATTGGAGAATTGGAGATGCGGTACGTCACACAGACACACCGCAGTACCAATCGCCACCCTGCATTCCCTCATGGGCGCACACGAGCGGCTTATCCTGCTGGACATCATATGATGCCCACGGGAAGTGGTTTAAGGGTATTGATGTTCTCACCCAAAGCTCTGGCAAGACATACACTCACCTGCCCCCAAGATATATTGCTAGATAAAACGTATTTTTTTTTTTTAAGGAGGGAAGGGTTGAACCCTCTGTCAAGTTTTTATTGCTGTCTTTGTTCCCATTGGGAAAATGTACCCCCTCTGTTTGTATTGGTGACCTAAAGAAATTTAGGTGAAATCCAAAATTTTATATTTGTTCTCAAAACAAGTGAAGGGAAATCTTCCCTTTTGTGGATAATTTTCTAAGAAAAGAAATTCACCTCTCAATGAGAGATTTCCTTCCTCGCTTCCTGTTGTGTCTCCTGATCAGGAAATGAAGGAATTGTTCTTCAATGGCACACAGACAGCAAATAATAACTGACCGCAATTGTAACCCTTCTCCACTCTATAACTAAAAACGTTTTGGCTGTACATACAGGTTAAGTGCAGTAGTAAAAATGTAAGTTACTAACCTAGCTCTGCTGTCTGGCAGGGGGTTGAAAATCTAAGATTAAAAAAAACCTTTGGAAGATAAAGTATCTCCCATATACTCATTTCAACAATGTAATAAGCTGTGAGTTCACAGAGTTCATCTTTACATACCAACTATCTTGACCAACTTCTTATGTAGGAGTATCTCTTCCTTAGACTACTTTAAATAACTTTATATTTCTTTTTATTAGTACTTTCACGCCTTCACATTATGCGGTTTACAGAATCCAATTTGCTGACCTGTTTAGTGTAGTGTTCAAAAAGATTTACTGTGTCTTACATGTGGCTGGTTATTTGTACAAATTATTTATTAGTCATATTTCCCTTTGCAATGTAAACTTCTGTGGGCAAGGACTTCCTATCTTTCTCACTGTCTGTTGCATTATGGCAGTGTTTCTCAAATAGTGAGGCTCCGTAAAGGGGGGCTCGTTTGACCTCGGCAAATACTGTCATATTGGATGTCTAGATCGGATCATCCGACTCAGGCCGCGTACACACGCGGGGACTGTTCGCTCAACTTTGTCCGTCAAACAGTTTCAGCAAACAGTCCGCTCAAAATTAGCATGGACGGACTTGCCCACACACGACGAACGAACAGTTTGCTGAAACCGTGCGCGATGACGTGAACGGCACGTACGACGGGACGGAAAATACAACGTCCTATACACTGCATTACAACTTTCAGCATGTAAATCCTTTCTGAGCATGCGCGGAACTTAGTTTGACGAACAAGCCTACACACGAGGGGACTGTTCGCTGAAACCAAGTTTCAGCGGACAGTTTTTCGGAAATTCCGAAAAACCTTGTTCGGCAAACTGTTCGCTGAAACTGTCCGCTGAAAGCCCACACACGGGCGGACTGTCCGCCGAAACACTGTTCAGCGGACAAAGTTGGGCGAACAGTCCCCGCGTGTGTACGCGGCCTCACTCGCAAGCGGCGTCCCACACGGCGTTGGTTGCCTAGCAACTCTACGGCTGGAGAGAGGGGCCAGCGCAGCGCGAACACTGGAGATTGTCCCAGCGCAGCCCCAGTAGCAGCCCGACGTGGAGGACCACGTGACCGCCAACGCACGTGACACATGCAGAGGACCCGATTGGATAGACATGATGCTCTATCCTGATTGGCCAAATCCGCCCGTGTGACTTTTAGACCTGGAAATCGGTCCTCTGTACAGAAAAACGCCTAAAAGAAAGGAGTTGAAGACACATAAAAGGGGACACCGCCGATTCAGCCAAAAAAGGTCAGTGTTCTGATGAAAAGGCTTTTATTGTGCTCCGTTAAATCCTGTGCTCCTTTAAATCTTTTCTGCTACAGTTAATAAAGCTATTTTTTCTTGTAAATTGATCCAGATTTCTTTATTTTTTTATTCTCATATACGTTAATAAGGATACAGTGTTATGTAGAGGTGTACTTATAACAATTTTATAGACAAATGATACTAATTACAGTCGTGCGGGGGGCGCAAAATGTTTTCTTCTTCCTAGGGGGGGCATGACAGAAAATAATTGAGAAGCACTGCATTATGGTAACCCTTTATCTTGTCATTTCCCCAAAATGTCAAATGTAAACATTATTAGTCAGATGTTAGTCAGTGGTCACCAGTTAAAGGATTCATTGTTTATTAAGATGTTTAAGTGAACCTAGACCAGGTGCGCTGGCAGGACGCTAAAAAAAAGTCCTGCAAGCAGCATCTTTGAGGCGTTTTAGAAGTGGTCGCTTTTAACCCCTTTTCGGACACTAGCGGGAGTAAAAAGCACCCCGATATCGGCCGAAAAGTGCCACTAAAACGACGGTAAACTGCCGCTCCAGCGCCTCAGTGTGAAAGTGCCCTTACTGTACAAAGTATTCTACTAATCCTCCCAAACCAAATTAACCCACCAGGCCCAAACAAAACAGGGTAAGGGACTGGCAATTTCACCTAACTCTAACCTATTAGCACCCACCTAGAGGTGGTGGGCGCTACACTTGTAAATACCAAATCTCAAAAAGATGCTCGGTCCTTAAAGCGAGGTCCGCCCACCACTGAAAAAATTAAAAGCCAGCAGTTGCACATTTTTAACCAATAAGAAGACACTTATCCGAGCTAACACTCAGCTTGTCCCGAGTAATGTGTTTGTAAAAAGAAATAAGATATAGAAGGAGCGACAGCATCCCGATGCACTATAAAGGGAGAGATGCAGGTCTGATTCCCCCACATCCAGTTGAAGCTACGTAACATGATGTTACGAAACGCGTTGAAGTAATTATGGACTATAGGCGCTCACAGAGTCATCCCTAATATGGAGATAGGAAACCAATTTCAGTGAAGTGTAAAGCTGAAGGACACTGATAACTATCCCTATAACGTCGTTGTCTGTTATAACAGCAAAAAGAGACCAGCACTTGCTTGCATCCTGGCTGACCAGGCGAGTTGTCTAGCATCCCGCTGGACACCGTCCTGCTTGTGATTCCCAAAGAAGTGGAGTATACTGATTTGCGGGTGGTGAACCAGAGAAGCGATGATAGCCGATCAGCGTTGTACTGAGATATCGGCAAGCACAAAGAAACCAACAATTGATGGCATCCAGGCTGACTTGGCAAGCTGAGTAGCATTCCGCTGAACACCGTCCTGCGTGTGGTTTTTAGAGCAGTAATGAGGATTCTGAATTACAGGTGACTAACCAGAGAAGCGGTGATAACCGACTGGTGTTCCATTGAGATATCAGCAAGCGGTAACGTAGAGAACCATCAAATGATTGAACAGCTTTGTTTGGGATATTTACTGTGTGCTATATGAACACTTTAGTTTGGCAGAGATTTTAGAGATGGTTACTTTGTTCGGGACTGATGACCTTTACATGCATGTAAGAGACGGTTGTTGAATCCACTCAAAATTTAAACTATCAATTTTGATTGACTAGAATGAAGAAACCTTATTTAACAGCAGTTACATATTTATAACATCTTATAACTGCCTCATGTATAAGTATGACTTTCCACTAAATGAATAGATAACATCACTGAAGGAATTGTGTTTCAAGGAACCTCAGATTGATGAACGGTCTAAACAGGAATTAGTGAAAAGTAAAGAAATCTGCTAAAGTGATAGTCCTGAAGCAACACCTGATACTGTCTAATTGGCCATTTTACTAACTAATTATAGCAAACAAATTCTGATGTTCTGAATTCTGCAACCCCTAGGGACCATGCATGCATTGGATTTTTGTCACAATACATTATGAATTACTCTATTATTAACTTTGTAATAAGGGAGGTTTCTCCCACAAGAAACTCAATGCATGCCTGCTAAGAGTGGCGCCTTGACCGTCTGTTTGTGTTTTATGTGAGTCCATTGTTTATAAGTGTCTTAGCTATTGGTTTGTAGGACGTACCAAATATATTTTAGGTTTTTGGTGTGTCACTATTTGATGCCCTGCAGGGTCAGATGTACTCTAGCCATACGGCTGGGTGATTTTAGATTATTGTAGCTTTTTGATAATTAATGCAAATAAATGCAAGATTCATATAACTGATATCCTCTTATATTTGCCTGCTACAGCCATAGTAGCTGTCTTTTCCTTTCGGTGGGGATTAATTCTCAATCCTTACTTGAAAGGCAACCCTTTATTGTATGCTGTTTTTGGGTTACGGCAGTAGCCTCCTTTAATTGGAGGAGAGGCATGATAAGGGAGATCTATCATCGCCACCTAATTTCAAAGTGGTGTAATAAGTTTTGGTCTTTTTTTCTTTTATCAATAGCACATACTGCAGCTGCTGACTTTTAATAATCAGACACTTACCTGTCCTGGAGGAGGCTAAGAGGAGGGAGGAGGAGGGAGCCCCAGCCGTGATGTCAATACCCACGGTTGAAGCTCCTGGAAGTGGGGACAGCATACCTGTGAAAGACAGGTATGCTGTCCCCATCCCCCCCCCACCCCGAAAGGTGCCAAATGTGGCAACGGAAGGGGGGGAAGGAATACAATGAGCGAAAGTTCCACCTTTGGGTGGAACTCCGCTTCAAGCGGCTCATTTATTTATAAACGACCTGGAGGATGGGATAAACAGCTCAATCTCAGTATTTGCGGATGATACTAAGCTAAGCAGGGCAATAACTTCTCTGCAGCAAAATGTAAAATAATTATTTTGGGTGGCAAAAATATGAATGAAATCTACTCACTAGGGGGAGAACCTCTGGGGGAATCTAGGATAGAAAAGTACCTGGGGATCCTAGTAGATGATAGGCTCAGCAATGGCATGCAATGCCAAGCTGCTGCAAGCAAAGCAAAAAGAATATTGGCATGCATTAAAAAGGGATTAACTCCGATATAAAATGATAATTCTCCTACTCTACAAGACTCTGGTCCGGTTGCACCTGGAATATGCCGTCCAGTTCTGGGCTCCAGTACTCAGGAAGGATGTGCTGAAACTGGAGAGAGTCTGGAGAAGGGTAACAAAACTAATAAAGGGACTGGAGGACCTTAGTTATGAGGAAAGGTTACAAGCACTGAACTTGTTCTCTCTGTAGAGGAGACACTTGAGAGGGGGTATGATTTCAATGTACAAATATTGTACTGGTGACCCAACAATAGGGATAAAGATTTTCCACGAAAGGGAATTTGATAAGACACGCAGCCGTTCACTAAAACTAGAAGAAAATGGGTTTAACCTTAAACTGCGTAGAAGATTCTTTACTGTAAGAGCGGTTAGGATGTGAATTATCTTCCACAGGCAGTGGTTTCAGTGGTGAGCATTGATCATTTAAAAAAACTATTAGATAAGCACCTGAATGACCACAATATACAGGAATATACAATGTAATACTGACATAAATTCACACACATGGGTTGGACTTGATGGACTTGTGTCCTTTTTCAATCTTGCCTACTATGTAACTATGATTTATCACATCAAACTGCACTAATGACTAAGTAAAAGTCCACTTACCTGCTAAGATTAAAGGGCATGGGATATGCAAGCACATTTCAATGGCATCTTCCTGGCCAGAACATCAGCAGAACGTACAGTATGTGTTTACGCCAAGGCAGAGTTAAAAGGTGGCCTACTGCAAACATCTCCAGCACTAGCTTATCTAGTGACTGGATAACATTTCCTAACCTATCTGACTGCTTTTCATCCTGAGAGGTAATTAATTTATCAGTACTAAATCTAACTGAAAATGCCCAGTTATTTTATGTTTAACTAAATCATCACGGACTGTGGAAAATTTGGAAATCAAGGTCCCAGAGTCTGGAGGAAGAGTGGAGAGGCACAGAATCCAAGTTGCATGAGGTCCAGTGTAAACTTTCCACAGTCCATGATGATTTGAGGAACCATGTCATCTGCTGGTGTTGGTCCACTGTATTTTATCAAGTCCAAGGTCAGCACAGCCCTCTACCAGGAAATTCTAGAGAACTTCATGCTTCCCTCTGCGGACCAGCTTCATGGAGATGCAATTTCATTTTCCAACAGGACTTGGCACCTGCCCACACTGTCAGAAGTACCAATACCAATACCTGGTTTAATGATCATGGTATCACTGTGCTTGACTGACCTAAACACCATAGAGAATCTGTGGGGTATTGTCAAGAGGAAGATGAGAAACACCAGACCCAATAATGCAAATGAGCTGAAGGCCTCTATCAATGAAGCCTGGCCTTCCATAAAACCTCAGCAGTGCCACAGGCTGATCGCCTCCATGCCACGCCACATTGATGCAGCAATTCATGCAAAATGAGCCCCAACCAAGTATTGAGTGCATACTATACTGTACATGGACATACTTTTCAGAAAGCCAACATTTCTGTATTAAAAATCCTGGTCTTATCTATTATTCGAATTTTCTGAGATACAGAATTTTGGGTTTTCACTAGCTGTAGGCCATAATCATCAAAATTTAAATAAAGAAATGCTTGAAATATATCACTCCATGTGTATAAAATAAAGAAATGCTTGAAATATATCACTTCATGTGTATAAAATAAAGAAATGCTTGAAATATATCACTCCATGTGTAACGCATCAATATTAAAAATATGAGTTTCACTTTTTGAATTGAATTACTGAAATAAATTAACGTTTTGATGATATTCTAATTTTATAACATGCACCTGTATATACCATAGAGTGTAAACACTATAACTTTCACACAGACTAAATAATATACATTAATTTGAGTTAATTTTAAAGAAATGTAGCAGAATACAATTTGGCCTAAAGTTATAAAGAAAGATTATATGCAAAATTTTAAAAAAGAAACTAAGAAAACACGTTTTTTTTCTTTTCTTCAAAATGTTCATAAAATACCCAGTGACAATTCAATACCACCAAAAACTCTCTGTTCCATCAAAAATAAAGTTAAACATTTTATTTTGGTACAGTGTTACATAACAGAGTAATTGGCATTCAAAGTGTGACAGTGTTAAAATCTGAAAATTAGCCTGAGCAGGAAGGAGATGAAAGAATCTAATTGAAGTGGTTAAACACAATTTTAAGAGTGAAAACTAAATAGGTTTAAAGGGTCAGTTAAAAATGTTTTTTATTTTTTATTTTTAAATATAAAATATAATATTACCTAAAAGTTATATTTTAGTTATAGATAAAGCCTGGTAGGTTGAGTCAGTACCTTTTCAATATGTATTGGGTACTCCCAACAGCGATACCCCCCCTACCATAATTCTTAACTCTTTCGTGTCCTCTTGGAAGGTGTGTGGTTCCCAACTTTTTCTCTTTTTGCATTCTTCTATGATTCTATAAAAATCCAGTAGTGATAGCAGAAACCCCTCATACAGGACACAGACCCCAGAGATGAATACATTTGCTAGGTGGTTTATCTCTCCAGCATATATGGAAAAAAAACGAAATATAGAAGGACTGAACCTTTAAAATATTTTGCTGTATGCAGAAAATCTGAAGACACATTTACTTTAACAAAGTAGTTTAAATTTCTCTAACTTACCTGTTGTCTGGTTCTCACAAAGTACTGTCCAGCTTGGTACACTGAGGATGAAGATGGGAAACAGCAGTTTTAGCTTCATGTTTTGTCCATATACAACAGACAATGCCATTTTTCGAACAGTTAACAATTTTATCTCTTTATCTAAGCATCAGCACTGCAGGTCCCATAAGAGATAGTAAAGCTTTGCAGTCTAAGAACACAGATGATGTTAAGCTTGTCCTCACAGGCTGGGTGTATCTTTTCCTCTGTATAACAAGGGAGGGTGGGTCAGCATCTCTCTTTTGTAATTAGTTAAGTGAAGCTAGGGGGAAGCTGACAGCTTTTAGCGTTGGAAGAACAATAACATTTTATAAGATTAAGATAACCAAAGCTCTGGAAGGAACTAAAACTGACCACAAGGAAAAAGTGGGATGTCATTACTAAACATTACATAAATTCTGGAGGAAAAGCTTAGGATTCAGACACAGGAATATATGCCTGTGAGAATTCCCAGCTGACACTGGTATTTCAGGCTTGTATCTCCACAATCTGGATATGTATGGAATCCTTTTTTGATTCCTCTTGAAAACTCACCCTCTATGAAACCCAATAATATAAAGTCAAATACCTCCTGCTGTAATGTTTACTAGAAGATTAGCCAAAAGCTTTAGATGCCCCTGGCTAGAGCTGCTGTTAGAAATCATGGGGCCCCAGCACATTGCCCGGAAGTTTACCGAGCGCCCTTTCCCAGACGATACAGCCTTCTTCCTGCTCCACACCTCCAACATTCCAAGCAAAGCATATGTAGCGGCCATAACACTTTGTAGGGCGGCCTTGATTTACTGGGCTTACCAGTTACCTCCGCTTGGCTTGTTCTTCCACGTCTAGGGGTTATTAGGGTTGATACTCAACAATTTGAACGCTGACACAAATAAAATCCTTTTTGAAAGGTTTTATTTCCATTAATAACATCAAATAACACAGTCTCCCATGGGAACAGGGGGCACGGGTGAAGAACTCAGGCACCTTGAACTGCAGGTCTAACAAAGTCTCTAATTCCACCCAGATAGTAGCCACTCGCAGCTGGGTACTTCAAGGCTGAACAGATCTCTAGCCAGAGATCATGGCAGTCAGCACGTTGATTCAAAACTTGGAGCAATCCTATGAATGTGTACAGATTGTAACTAAGAGTGAACAGGAACCTTTTTCCTCAGTACCTGGAACGTTCTCTGTCTCCTTAATAGTACTGGAAAAAGCGTGGATTCGTCAATGTCCTTCCCAACTCAGTAACCAGGCACTTCTCAGGATGCCGCTTGTTGACCCTCCTCCGAAGAGTCCTCCCCCGGTCACTTCCACGAGCTGTGGTGCCCCTCCAAGCCGAGAGCACACCCGGACATCTTAAATCCTCCCTCAGTTATTGCACCTCGGACCAGCTGGTTCCAAGACTCGGGAACAGACGGATCCCTACCCCAGACCAGATGGGTCTATTGGGGGTAACTAACAGGAACATGTTGCAGGATGTCGCACACCCCATGACCGGGACCCCTCATGGGACTACCCTGGTCCTGGAAAAAGAACAGACCACACAGGCCTCACGAACTCCTCTCCCTAAACACGTGACCACAACATCTTAAGTACCCCCTCCCAGACTCCTCAGCGAGGCCCGGCACTCCCGCTGATTGGCTCCGAGAAGGCTGATACCCAAAATGTCCAACCAGGCCTGGTTCTGGCCTGTCATGTGCACCTCACCACACACATGACCAAGCAAAACTTCTAACATAGCCCAGCCAAACTGATGTCAAAGTCAACCTACATAATTAACCCTCAGAACCCCTACCGTTCTGAGGCAAAAACTAAATTTACACCAAAATGTCACCAGCTACACGTATAAAAAATCAATAATTCGAAATCTCCTCGACGCAGCCAAGGCGTGCATTCCTTTATGCTGGAAATCCACACAACCTCCATCCATAGGCCTGTGGTTCAAAAAAGTGAAGGAAATCAACAAAATGGAGGATCTTATCCTCATGACCCGCCATCAACGCGAATGCTACTACACCACTCTGGAACATGTTTGCCTTCTGTAATGAGGGACGAGCTCTCTTTGAAAGTGACACTGTAGACTAGAGCAACCCTAGGTATAGCCATGGTGGACGTCAGTAGCCTGCTGACGCTGTCCACTGACCATTCCTGCTTTTACTACAACCCGAGAGAAGGGCATTCATTGACCCCCTGGGTCTAATCCCCCCCCCCAACTACTCTCCCTTCCCTTCCTCTCTATCCCCCTTCCCACCCCTCCCCCCTCTATCTCTCCCCCCATCCCCTCCCTCACACTTCCTGTGGTCTTCTTTTTTTTTTTCCGTTTCTATTTTTTTTATTGTCTCTACAGATCTATATCTTACTACTGTTTTATAATATTTGAAAAGGTTGGGGCAGGGTCCAGGAAACCACCCATTGCAACACACTGAGTCCCAGTGAAATAGATGTTTAGTGATTCAGTTGTAGAGGTTTACAACCACATTTTCTCTGTCCCTCCAACGGCATGATGTTACATGTGAAAAATGAAAGATGTGTTTGACATGCTATGCTTAATTGTAATTAGAAACTCTGTTTATGATAATGTTTTGTTGTTTACCCTCATCCTATACCGCTGTACCTCTTTTATGAGGATGCTGTGTGTCGTGCTCCTTAGGCTCTTTAAAGGGGCGTTTCTGGCAGCTATTTTTTTTTCAAGTCAGCAGCTACAAACACTGTAGCTGCTGACTTTTAATAAGGACACTTACCTGTCCAGCAAGCCCGCGAAGACAGCCGCCCAAGGCCGATCCGTCCATCGGATCGACTGCCAGCTCCTCCATCTTAACCACTACAATACAGGGTACTTTCGCCCCCTTCCTTGTCAGCCCAATTTTCAGCTTTCATCGCTCTCGCACTTTCAATGACAATTGCGCGGTCATGTTACACTGTACCCGAATGAAATTTTTATCATTTTGTTCGCACAAATAGAGCTTTATTTTGGTGGTATTTATTCATGACTCCGTTTTTTATTTTTTGCGATATAAGCGCAAAAAAAGCAGAAATTTGGAAAAAAAACAATATTTTCTTTTTTCTATTTTAAAAGAAATCCAATAAAATCAAATTTTGTCATAAATTTAAGCCAAAATGTATTCTGCTATATGTTTTTGGTAAAAAAAATTCCGTTAAGTGTATAATAATTGGTTTGTGTGATCACGGACATATGTATGCAAATGATCATGTACAGATGTGTGCAGGTGATCACGTACATATGTGTGCAGATAATCATTGGAACATGTGATTTTAGTGGGACATATGTGGGGGACATGTCTTTTTATTATTTGATGACATGTCTTTTTATTATTTGGGGACATGTGTGTTTTGGGGACATGTGTGGTGACATGTGTATTGTTGGTGACATGTGTGTTTACATTGTGTGGTGATTTGTGTTTACACTAGACTGGTGATCAGTGAGTAAAAAGCTGTAAAAACAGCTCATACTCACTGATCACCAGCCGGCTGCAGCGATCTGCTCTCCTATCTCAGCGATGACTTCTGTGTGAGGAGAGGAGGAGCCGATTGCCTAGCAACCGGCTGTTTGTTTACATCACATGACGGCCGTGATTGGACATGGCCGTCATGTGATCAGGAGGGCCAATCACAGAGCCCTCCTACCGATCCAAGATGCGCCGTGTCCGGGTGACACGAGCACAGCGGGATCGCGCCGCTGCCCCTCCTTCTGAAGGACGTTCCTGAACGTCCTATCAGAAGTAGACGGCTCCCACCCGGCCGTATATGTGCATTGGCCGGGTGGGAAGTGGTTAACAAAGGGAAACAGGCAGTGGAGCCTTGCGGCTTCACTGCTAGTTTCCTACTGTGCATACGCATGTCGCGCGGTGCTTTGTGAATGGCCTCCTTGTTTTCTGAGACACACACATGTCCTAGAAGGCAACAGTGCCGCTCGCCAAAGAGCAGGAAGTGCCGCGGAATAGGAAGAGGCAGATTAGGAAGACTGCCTATTAACAGCGATTTCATATATATATATATATATATATATATTCATATATATTGTTTGCATTAAGGCTCACTAAGTATTCACATAAAGAAGTAACTGAGGCATCACATCCAGCCTCAGATCCCTTCAATGTAAAGATATCAAAAATCATTTGACTCAAACAGGCTAAATATTCTCCTCTCAGTAATCAGGAATAGCGGAATGGCTCTCAGCCAGAGGAATGTTATACACGGATACACAAGATACACAAAATATAACTCCCCATGGATATACAAAGAATACATCATGCTTGAGTGGCTCTTAGTAATGTTATATATTTCGCTGTCACTTGTTTCTAAATATTATTTCGTAAAATATAACTAGTGAGGTAGTGTAATAGGACCTATTTGAAACAGCAGCTGAATAATAGATGAGGGAAAGTTATATACTGTATGATATATATCAAGGCTATTGAATTCAAATTCATGGAGGTCTGATCTGTAAAAGTTTCCTCTAGCAGAGGTCCAAATCATATGTTTGTGCGAAATCCAATCCAAAAGCAAATCCAGTCACAGCCCCCCTCTTATAGCACAATCCTTTACTTACATCAGGAGTCCCAGTCCCCCACATTACATCATAGTTTCCCCTTCACATCATCCCCTCACAGCACTGCCTCCCTTTATCTCACCATTCCCCTTCACATCACCCCCCACCAGCATTGCCCCCCCTTTACATCACCCACCCTCCCCCACAGCACTGCCCCCTTTACACCACCCACAGAACTGACCCCCTTCACATCGATCCCCCCCAAAGCACTCCCCCCTTTACTTCACCATTCCCCTTCACATCACCCCCCACAAACATTGCCCCCCTTTACATCACCCCCCCCCACAGCACTGCTTCCCTTTACCTCATCATCCCCCTTCACATCACTCCCCCAAAAGCACTGCCCCCCTTTACATCACGCCCTACAGTATTGCACCCCTTTACCACACTGCCCCCCTTCACATCACCCCCCCCAGTAGCACTGCCCCCACCTTCATCACCCCCCAACAGCACTATTGTTGAATGAACAGCACCACCGCATGGATCAGTTTGCCACAGCGTTACAGACGCTCCTGATTCACACTGCTCACATGAATCCTCCCACTGTGGCTGTTCCGGTACCAGTGTTGCAGGCCGTCCCTACTGTTGCTACAGTCCCTGTTCAGGCACCTGCCTCGAATATTACCTCTGTAAAGAGGTATTTCTGGTTCCCTTCTGCTTCCCCAGCAATTTGGGGATGATCCAGGTCAATGCAAAGGATTTCTCAACCTGGTTGGGATATACTTTACGATGCAAAAAACCCTTTGTCCTGAGTTACCCTGAGTTTGTGGTGTCCTTGAAAAGGGCATTTGACGTTCTTGCTCGCCCCACTTCTGTTGCCAAGAGCCTTGAGTCCATCTAGGAGAGTACGAGAATGGTTGCCGATAACGCCATTGAATTCCATACTCTAGCAGCAGAGGTTGCTTGGAACAATGAGGCCAGCGTGGCTGCTTCTTCTTATGGTCTCTTGGATAACATTAAAGATGAGATAACAGCCCGAGACATACCTACGGATCTGGGGAAGTTAATCACGTTTGCCATTCTCATTGACTCCTTTAAGAAACGCTTGCGGAGGCCTCCTGTACATTTGGCTCCGAGCTTTGCAGTCCCACCCATGCCTCCCTCACCTCCCATGCCTCCTGGTACCAAGTCTGCCAGTGAATTAGAACCCATGCAGTTGGGCTTCACATGTCTCTCTGCAGAGAAGAGGGCCTTTAGGAGGAGGCAGAGATTGTGCCTTTATTGTGGCCAGGCAGGTCGTTTTTTGAAATCTTGTCTTACCTGTCCAGGAAACACCCGCACCTTAAGGTCCTGTTGGGGACAGACCTTAGGTGGCGTTGTTGCGTCCCCAGTTATCCTGAAGGATAAGCCTCTAGTTCTGGTTACCCTTTCTTGGTCTGACTCATCCATCAATACACAGGCTCTAATCAACTCAGGTCTGCAGGTCTGTTCATAGATAGTGCCTTTGTGTCTAGGCACTCAATTCCACTGCAGCTTTGTGCCACTCCACTTGCCATTGAGGCTTTTTATGGGAGACCTTTACAGCCTGCCCATGTGACTCATGAGACTGTTCCATTGACCATGACGGTAGGGGCTCTTCACCATGAGATAATCCAATTTCAAGTAATTTCCTCACCTCATTATCCAGTGGTCATTGGTTATCCTTGGTTACAGAGGCACAACCCTTCTTTTGATTTGAATTATGCTGAGGTTCTTTACTGGTTGCCGCAATGCAGAAAAACATGTTTTCAGAAAGTGGTTATGGTCCTGTGCACGTCTTCACTCTTCTCTTTGCCAGAGGAAAAAGCCATGGAGGACTATGTGGTGGTGGTTTATCTCAACGATATTCTTATATATTCAAAATCCGTAGAGGGCCACCATACAGATGTCTCCCGTGTACTACAGAGGTTGAGAGATAATAACCTGTATTGTAAGTTGGAAAAGTGTGATTTCCATTGTTAAATTTCTGGGTTATATCATTTCTACTCTCGGTTTTTCAATGGACCCTGAGAAACTTTCTGCAGTTCTACCCGTAGGTCTGCGTCCACTACAATGTTTTCTTGGCTTTGCCAATTATTATCTGAAATGTGTTCATAATTTCTCTTCTCTGGTCAAACCCCTGACTGATATGACCAGGAAGGACAGCAACCCACAGAATTGGTCTCCAGATTCCAATAAAGCCTTTGAGTCTCTCAAGGCTGCCTTTGTTTCAGCTCCTGTGCTGGCACATCCTGATCCTACGTTACCCTTTATTCTTGGGGTTGATGCGTCAGAGACTGGAATAGGCGCCCTCCTGTCTCAATGTTCTACCTCTGAGAGTATTATGCATCCTTGTGGCTACTTTTCCAAGAAATTGTCTCCTGTGGAATGCAATTACGAATTTCGAGACAGAGAATTGCTAGCTATGATTTTAGCTCTTAAAGAAGGGAGGCATCTCCTCGAGGATACCACTGTACCGGTTCTCATTTTGACAGACCATAAGAATCTCACATTCTTGTCTGAGGCAAAATGCTTATCTCCCAGAAGGGCTTGTTGGGCTCTTTTTCTGTCAAGCTTCAATAACATAGTCTCATTCTTACACCGGTACTAAGAATGTAAGGGGTGATGCATTGTCACAACAGTTTTCCTCCTTCTCTAAGATGGAGTTGGTTCCTACACCCTATGATACCTCCTGATCGCATTCTAGACACGATTCGCACTAGTCTCACTTCACCTTTGGGTGACAGAATTATTGCTGCTCAGATCCATTCTCCTCCTGAAAAAACGTGTGACCGCTGCTTTGTCTCCGAAAATCTCCGCACTGCTTTGCTCCAGACATACCATTCTCTCAATGTAGCTGGTCATCCAGAGAAGAACCAACTAATCTGATCAATTTCTCAAAAATTCTTGTGGCCTAGTCTCCACGCTGATGTAACCACCTTAGTAGCCTCTTGTTTCATGTGTGCTCAGAGTAAAACACCACAACACTTCCCAGCGGGCATTCTACAACCTATACCCAGTGGAGAGAGGCCTTGGACCCATTTGCCTATGGATTTTATTGTGGAGTTAACCAACTCTCAGGGCAACACAGTTATTCTTATGGTGGTTGACCGGTTTTCAAAGTTGTTTCATTGTATTCCACTTTAAGTGATTGTAAATTCTGACTTTTATTGAAAGCCGTGGGAGCCAATGGCACAACTGCTGTGTCTCAGCCAATCAGGAAGAGTGTCCCCGATGGCTTAGACTTTCGTGGATATTGCTGGAGAGAGAAGGGTCTCAGGTAAGTAATTAGGGGGTGCTGGGGAGGCTGCTACACACAAAAGGTTTTTTATCTTAATGCACAGAATGCATTAAGATAAAAAAGCTTCTGCCTTTACAACTTCTTTAAGAAGTTGCCCACATCCCAAGAACTGGCATCCATTTTCGCTCTGGATTTCAGTTATATGGGCTACCCAAGGTTATCATCTCGGACGAGGTAGCCAGTTTGTGTTCAGGTTTTGGCAAGCCTTTTGTGTACAGTTGGAAATTCAGCTTTCCTTCTCCTTGGCGTATCACCCGCAGTCCAATGGGGCCTCAGATAAAGCCAACCAAACCTTAGAGCAGTTTCTACGCTGCTATATTTCTGACCACCATAAAAACTGGTCAGACCTCTTACCTTGGGTGGAGTTTGCTCGCAATAGTGCCGTCAATGCCGCTTCCCGATTGTCTGATTCCGATTGCCTGACACATTTGTTTCTCAAAGAATTCCTGCCTTAGAGGAGCATCTCCATGATCTCCCTTTCACTTGGGTGTAGGTCCAAGAGTCCTTGCGATGTGCCAATGATAGGTACAGACGCCATGCTGACCGCCAACGCATACCTGTGCCTTCCTATCGAGTTGGGGACAGGGTCTGACTGTCATCTCGTAACCTCCGGTTCCGTGTTCCCCAACTGAAACTGACACCACGATATATTCCGTATTCTCCATAGGAGAAACCCGGTGGCCTACGCAGTAGACCCTCTTTCCAACATGCGTATTTCCAATCTATTACATGTTTCTTTATTAAAACCTCTGGTGTGTAACCACGTTACCACCTCTGTACCACGTCCTCATCCGGTTCAGGTTGAGAACCACGAGGAGTGTGAAATACAATCTATCAGTCATTCCCATAGGTTCCGTGGGCACATACAGTATCTGGTTAATTGGAAAGGGTAAGGTCTGGAATAGAGATGTAAAATTTCCAGAAATTCTGAAGCTTGGAAAAAAAACTTGTTTTTTTCAGTTTTTTTCCCCGTTTTTTCTTCTGAAAAATTGAAAAAAATTTCACTATTGTACATTAGAACTTTTTTTTGTCTTTTTAAGATTGAAAGTCATTCTGTTACGAGAACGTTGAGAAAAACGATGTGCATTGTCATCATTGTTGTCCTCTTCACTTCGATCTATGAATGATTTTTTAATATCTACAGGACACTTGTTACATACAAGAATGTGTTTTGTCATCCTGGTAGCATTTGGAAATGTGTATTTCATCTGACAATATTTGCAAATCACATTTTTCTTTTCAGAAGAACTTGTAATGTGAAAATGCCTCCATATGCTACATGTTGGTCTCACCATTTTTCTGAGGGGAGTAGGAAATAAAAACAAGAAAAAATGGCTACTTTGCAAGAAGACACTAATCTATAGTTTTGTGTGGGGGTGGGGGAAGAACCAGATTACTGTTAAGTAAATTATTATTTACGCAAAAGTTTATAAAGATAAACTAATATAGCTAAATGATTCAGTTTTTGATTCAGTGGATTCAGAAGCAGATAAACGTAAACTCTTACCGTTTTTAATTAAGTATATGCTTTCAGGTCCTTTTTGTTGCTCTGTATTTTCGTCCAATGTTTTTGAGGCCTAGTGAAGAGGCCAGAACAAACCAAACACACCAACTAACATGCAAAAGCAAAACTGAAACCTTTTTCTTGTTACAATAACAGCACAGTACCTCCTAAAGGAAGAAATGCATACTGTTCTTGCATTGAAGGGTTCAGTTTGTTACCTAGGACTTGCTTGTCCTCACAGAAATTAGAATAATCTGATATCACACAAAAAAGCCTTCAGGAAAAAAACCTGAAAAAAAAACCCATTTTTTTTTCTTCAAATTTTTCCGTTTTTTTCCGGGCCTTCACATCTCTAGTCTGGAGAAACACTTTTGGGTCTCATCCTTAGACGTACTTGCTCCTGTCCTCCTCCCTGCTTTCCATAGATTTTTTTTCCCCTTAAACCTGGTGCCCCTCCGAAGGGGGGGGGGGTCATGGAGGAGGGGTTACTGTCAGGGCTGGTCTCTCAGCAGCTTTCTTCTCTGTGCTCAGGCTGCTCAGCTGTCAGATAAGTGTTAGCACTCATCGTTTCATGACAGTACCCCCCCTCAACGACCCCTCCCCCACAGCCAGCCCTTTCTGGCTATTTAAACTGTCTTGTTCAGTCCTTTCGTTCATTCGCCTTGGTCAACATATCTGGAGATTCGTTGCTGTGTTCCTGTGAAAGACTTTGCCCGGCTGACATCCCTTCTGGTTCCTGATCCTGTTCTTCTGCTTACAACTATGCTGATCTCTGGTTTCCTGATTTACTTGCTTGTCTGACTATCCATGTTGGCTTCCGATACCTGGCTATGTTTTGACTATATTACTGTTCTGTACCATTTTTACTATTGCATTAAAGGTGTGATTTTTACTACATTTTCTGTCTCAGTCTGATTCATGGTTCCTGGCACAATGCCTCCTGCTGTTGTTAGTCAAATCCTATGAACAGACAGTGTTGGCATGGCAGAGCCGCACTGTGTGTGTCAAATGATGCACACAACCCAGCTCGGCAGCAACCAAGAAGAGGAGGAGTCCAGAGTCTGGCGGAGGACCTTAGAAGAGGAGGTCCAGGGCCATTCTATGCAATACCATTGCACAGAGCAGGTAAGTATTCCATATACCGTATATACTCGAGTATAAGCCGAGATTTTCAGCCTCTTTTTTGAGGCTGAAAGTGCCCCCCTCGGCTTATACTCGAGTCATCGCTGTCTGCCCGCTCGATCAGCGTGTCGAGCAGACAGACAGCGGCCATTCTATAATTCAAAAGCCGCGCCTCCGGCTCCGCCTTCGCCTGTGATAGGCGGAACACTGAATTTCCCAGCAGCCTGTGTTCCGCCTATCACGGACATCGTATCATCCTCGTACTACGGACGAGGATGATACGATGTCCGTGATAGGCGGAACACAGGCTGCTGGGAAATTCAGTGTTCCGCCTATCACAGGCGAAGGCGGCGGCGCAGCTTTTGAATTTTACAATGGCCGCCGAGGCGCCGACGAAGAGGGCATGGGACGGAGGCAAGGCAAGGCACGGCACGGGACGGGACGGAGGCAAGGCACGGCGGCAAGGCACGGCACGGGACGGAGGCAAGGAGGCAAGGCACGGGACGGAGGCTCGGGACAAAGGCTCGGGACACAGGTAGGCTGGACACACACACACACACACACACACACACACACACACACACACACACACACACACATGGATGGATACACACACACACAGGGATGGATGGATGGATGGAGACACACACACACAGGGATGGATGGATGGAGACACACACACACAGGGATGGATGGATGGATGGATGGAGACACACACACACAGGGATGGATGGATGGATGGACACACACACACACAGGGATGGATGGACGGACACACAGGGATGGACGGACACACAGGGATGGACGGACACACAGGGATGGACGGACACACACACAGGGATGGACAGGCATGTCTCACCCTCGGCTTATACACGAGTCAATAAGTTTGCCAGTTTTTTTGGGGGTAAATTGGGGGCCTCGGCTTATATTCGGGTCGGCCTATACTCGAGTATATACGGTAAGTAGAATGTTTAATTAAAAAAAAAAGTAATAGAATTACTGACATGTGTAAACGTTAGGACGAATGTATTACTGTTACAATATTGACCAAACCAAGATGTGGACTCTGCTGTCTTATATAATTAAGATGTCATCTCTGTAGCGTTCGTATAAATGATCTTGTATGCGAAAGCGAAATTTGTGTAACTTGGGGCAAATTCAGTGTCCATAGCGGTTGTGTTCAAGGGTAAATGTTGCGTTGTCTAAAATTAAGTCTGCTTCTTTAAAATTTACAATTAGAGTTAGGTGGTACCTTAAAGTGGTTGTAAAGGCACACAATTGTGTACCTTTATGCATTCCGTGCATGAAGGTAAAAAAATCTTCTGTGTGCAACAGCCTTCCCAGCCCCCCCTTATACTTACCTGAGCTGCCTCTCGATCCAGCAATGTCCATGAGAGCCATGCCTCTCCGGGGACTCGCACTATGATTGGCTTTTGGCAGCAGGGGGAGACATTGGCTGTCAATCACAGCCAGTGAGCCAATCAGATGGAGGGAGCAGGGCCAAGCTGCGGCTCCATGTGTAAATGGACACACAGAGCCATGGCTCAGGAGTGCACCTGCTTGAGTGCCCCCAGATCAAGCTAGCAGGAGGGAGTACCGTTGTGGGTCCCAAGAAGAGAAGGATCTGGGCTGCTTTGTGCAAAACAACTACACAGAGCAGGTAAGTATTACATGTTTGTTACTTAAAAAAAAAAAAAAAACACAAGGCTTTAATATCGCTTTAAAATAGACAAGCCAACTTTGGGTGGAATAACCACCAACTCTCTGATTTTTTTTAAAGGTTTTGGCCCACATGATATAAATATGGGGTATGGTAATGTTCTTGGAAGAGAATAAGCCAAAAAGGAATGGGCCTTTCAACATTACCATACCCCATATTTCTAGAATCTGCCCAAAATCCATAACAATTCAGATACCCCATCCATGAATGTATGGACAGTTTTACAAATGGTTTATAGCAGCCTTTTTCAACCAGGGTACCTTCTGAGTTCTTCTGGGGTCAGTACCAAGGGTGTGTAAGGGTGTATATGCAAAACAATTAGTTTTGCTTTTTCCATTTTAGAGTGGGGTGCCTCCAGATAATGTGCATAATTTTAAATGGTGCCTAGACCTAAAAAAATGTTGAAAAGCAATGGTTTTTAGACATACATTTATAATTTCTGTTTTGTTTAAATTATTTTTAACCACTTAAGCCCCAAACCATTTTCCAGCTAAAGGACCAAGCCCTTTTTTTGCGATACGGCACTACGTCGCTTTAACTGACAATTGCGTGGTCACGCGACGTGGCTCCCAAACAAAATTGGCATCCTTTTTTTCCCACAAATAGAGCTTTCTTTTGGTGGTATTTGATCACCTCTGCGGTTTTTATTTTTTGCGCTATAAACAAAAATAAAGCGACAATTTTGATTTTTTTTTTTATATTTTTTACTTTTTGCTATAATAAATATCCCCCAAAAATATATAAAAAAACTTTTTTTTTTCCTCAGTTTAGGCTGATACGTATTCTTCTACATATTTTTGGTAAAAAAAATCGCAATAAGCTTTTATTGATTGGTTTGCGCAAAAGTTATAGCGTCTACAAAATAGGGGATAGTTTTATTGCATTTTTATTAATATTTTTTTTTTACTAGTAATGGCAGCGATCAGCAGTTTTTATTGTGACTGTGACATTATGGCGGACATGTCGGACACTTTTGACTCATTTTTGGGACAATTGGCATTAATACAGCAATCAGTGCGATTAAAAATGCACTGATTACTGTAAAAATGTCACTGGCATTGAAGGGGTTAACCACTAGGGGACGGTGTAAGGGTTAAGTGTGTGTGTGTGTGTTTCTTTTAACTGTAGGGGGCGTGGCTTGGCGTCTGACATCACTGATCGTATTTCCCTATAACAGGGAACAGATGATCAGTGACAACCTCAGTAGGAAGCACAGGGAGAGGTTTGTTTACACTTACATCTCCTCGTTCTTCAGCTCTGTGACCCGATCGCGGGACACCGGCAGCAATCGGGTCCACGGGTCCCGCAGCCACGGTCACGGAGCTCAGGACCGGGTCGCAAGCATGGCCGTTTTTAAGGCAGGGCAAAAGGGGCAGCTGCCCTGGGCCCTATCATTGTTGTGGGGCCCAAAGCAGCTGCCTCATACTTGCTAACTATCCTGGTTTAAATTCTTTTGTTCCTTGAGGTTTTGGAACTGTACCGTGTCCCAAGATCTCAGTGTGAAGTGCTGCTACTAATGCTGCCCAGCTCTGCCCTTTTGTTGTGTACAGAGGACTCACCTGCAGACCCTGTGTTTACATGTAAATTACCGTCATTCATATGTGAATAGCGATGGCAGGCGGCATTGATATGTATATCTTGCCCCTCGAGGTCATTTCCACAGTATTTTCTAGCAGCCAATCAACAAGCAGAAATCATGTGCTGTAACCTTTAGCAACTAGTCAGTGAGCCGTAATGTGTACTGTAACCTTTAGCAACTAGTCAGTGAGCGGTAATGATACACTGTAACCTCTGGCAACCAATCGCAATAGCTGCCTGATCTGCTTCAGTAAACTGATTTTGAGTCTAGCTGCTATTTATTGTATGTCTCAGAGCAGGTGGAGAGCGAAACTGCATGGGGGGGCCCCAAAAAAAGTTTTGCCCAGGGTCCAATCAATATTAAAGACGGCCCTGGTCGCAAGTGCGCCGCTGGCTGGGCACTTAAAGGGAACGTACAGGTACGTGCTTGTGCCCAGCCATGCCATTCTGCCGACATATATCGACGTGAGGTGGTCCTTAAGCGGTTAATTAACAATTTTTTTCTCCTTGGAATATTAGTTCTATATCCTATTATTTATTTCATAGCCTTCTCTAGTATTTTTGAAATACTATTCAGTAATTTTCCCTTATGAAGCACATGCCAGTCTGTTTTGATTATAGATTCCCTCTGTTTCCCTTCTCTATTGATTTCTACTTCCCTCTGTGACTGTATTATTGATTATTTTCATTCATAACTTCTTCACGCTCCTTGGAATTGTCACTGTGTATCAAACTGTGAATAGTGTACAGTAAAATCTTGGATTGCGAGCATAATTCGTTCTAGAAAACATGCTTGTAATCCAAAGCACTTGTATATCAAAGCACATTTCCCCATAAGAAATGATGGAAACTCAGATGATTTGTGCCACAAACATTTATTCATAGGTCATTCAGTTTATAGTCCATATAAAAACATTATAGCAATGTGGCCAGGTTGTGTAACCATAAAATGTCCATCCACAAATCTAATCCCCACAAGGGGATTAGAAGCAAAATCCATCAGGAGCTACAGAGTATTAAAGAAGAGATGCGCCTCTAAGTGTAGCAATATGTTGCTAAATGTTGTACCTTCATTAAATGTAACCATATTGCTACACTTAGAGGGGCCTCTCTTCTCTTTTATACTCAGTTGTGACATGACGCTACTTGTATATTAAAACATCGGAAAAATGGGGGAAAACACTGCGCTATAACTGAATATAAAACAAAAAACAGCTGCCAACACTTAAAACAAACAAAGTTCCACAGTCAAAAAGTAAAAAATAGTGTAGCGCTTCGGTAGTAGTGAATGTGATCAACACATGCACACAAAATTCCAAATAAATAGTCACATGCGACAGTCCATATACATAAAACACAGTCCAATGGAATAAGTATGAACTTCCGTGATGTAACTGGTGCAGGAATGGTTAGGCCATTACAAGGAAAGAGAGGGATCTTGCTAAACAGATATACCCATGTAAAACAGCTTGTCTGTAGACGTTAAGGAAGTAGATGAGTACTCTTACCAGCTGTGTTGGACTCACACGGTCATATGACAGTTGAGTCAGTAAAGCTTGGGGTCCCAATCTAGGGCCAGGGGGTGGATCGATGAGGGTCCGTCAAACTGATGAGAGAACTCCAACCAACTTTGTGCCAGGCGATGTATTTCACGGATGGAACATCAGGATGGTTTCTTATCCAACTCGGACGTAGCACGATCAACACCGATACTCCGATCACCCCAAAATAGGGTGAAAGATGTTAGAGGTTTTTTAGTCCAAAAAAAGAGAAAGGAAAAAGAGGGCTCCACATGGTGCGGGTCAGACGGTATAAAACGGCAAATTTATTTAAAAGTCAAAAAATTATATAAAATATTTTATGACTTAGTGATCACAAAAAGGTTAGGTAAAAATAAGAATAAAAGCAATGTAGGGTGCCAACAGCTAGCCATCGCTTGTATATCAAGTCAAAATGTATTTATGTTATCAAGTCAAAATTTATTTTAAAATGTTGTTTGTTTTGTAAAACGCTCTCAAACCAAGGTTTTACTGTGTATTGGATTCCAATTACCATTGGCTCCTTCTAGTGGCTAAATCTGATATTTTCCTGGCTCATATGATTTTTTTATGAAAGAACTCTCTCTTCTTTAAATGTATATAGATTTTTAACATTGTTGCTTTTTTTGCATTTTATTGTATGACAAATATAATTTTTATGCAGTGGAGTAGTTTAGTGCTATTTTATTATTGCTACGTTTTTATCCCGAAGCAGCACCATATACAGTACACCACGTGCATCCATCTCAATTCAGGCTTAATAAAGAAGTAAATTCCTCAAAATATTTTGCCTACTTAACCCCAAACTTGGATACAGCCTACACTGACAAAGCTAGTCATCAACTGTTGAAAAGGCTAATCCCCCTAGCAAAGGGTTTTCTTATTTTTCTAAAATCTCACTCTGGGGGGGTCAGCAACCTGTAGACAGGGGCGGACTGACCATTCAGCCACTCGGGCACTGCCCGAGGGCCCCGGGCCACTAGGGGGCCCCATCAGGGTTGCCAGCCTCAGTAAAACCAGGGACAGTATGTAAAAATCTGTGTTTTTTTTTTTTTACATCTGTCTCTGAAATGTCCCTTAATGACATCCTTTTGGTCTAAATTTATACTGCCCCACCTCTCCAGTACCTTCTCAGCCAATAGAAACACGTCTGTGTATACTGTGTGATTGTATACTGTGTGTACGTTTGTGTATACTGTGTGGCCCCATAATCTCTGATTGTCTGGGGGCCCCATAATCTGCCCGGGGGCCCCATGAGTTGTCAGTCCGCCCCTGCCTGTAGATACAGGTGACTGGTAGATCACAGTCTGTGCTTGCTGACCCGCCATTCCAGAGCATTAAACAGAGTGCAATGCAAATGGATTACATCTAAAGTTGGAGGTGTAGTAGGGAGCAAGAGCCGCATAAGCCGATACCTCCTCTGTAGTGCTGACTCCTGTCCTATGCTGAGTGATACCAACTGTATTCCATCTCTTATCCCAGCTATTGGTCTCCAGAGTGGTGCCAGCAACAGGAAAGAGGAGAACTTCAGGTCAGTGTAAAGCAATACAATGGGCATAATATTATAGGACTTCTTTCGTGCAGAATTGCTGCACTTAGCCATAGACTTCTATCACTTTCTGAATGCAGAAGTTTTGATGCGCTTTCAGAAAATGCACCACACCTGCAGGATATAATAGAAGTCTATAGCAAAGCACAGCTAAACCAGGAAAGTTGCAGATGCACTGCACCCACAGTGTGGATAAACCACAGCACATCAGTGTGAAAGCAGCCTTATTGGAGGCTCGTAACAGTAATGCCCCATACACAGGATCGGATTTTCCAACAGGAAATGTTGGATGTGAATGAATGAATGAATGAAATACTTATATAGCGCACAATGCAAACTGAATCGCCTCTAGGCGCTGGATGTGAGCTTGTTGGCGGATGGCTCTCAAATTTTCCACCAACAAATGTGTGTTTGATTTTTCCGATCGTGTGTACACAAGTCTGCCAGACAAAAGTCCAGAGTACAAACACGCATGCTCGGAAGCAGAAGCGGCCGGTCTTATAAACTAGCATTTGTAATGGAGAAATAACATTTGATTAGATAGAGCGAATGCACTTCCAAGTGCACTTGCAGTGCAGAGTGGATTTGCCTTTCGTAAATAACCCCCTATGGCTGTTCCCATTTGTGAGCAGTCGATCTAACGGTGGATTTCTCACAAATGGGCTTGGGGGAATATTTTTGTTGGATTAGTGCTGCACCCAACTGATCGGTGTATTCTGACATTGGAGGAGTAACCCCTGTCACAATACAATAACAGTGGGGAGGATGCCTCTATCCACCTCACTTGTGTGAATGGGGAAATCTGTTCAGTTTTTTTCGATTAGCGCAGTGGCAGATTGAAAAAACAAAAATCTGAACCATGACCAGCTTACCACAGAGTACATGTAACATGCAATTCAGCATTCAAAGTTCAGGGCTTAGAGTAGGGGTAGGCAACCCTTTGAGCAGAGTGTGTGACGATTTTATAACAACAAAATGTCAACTTCACACTCTCAATCACGAAAAGGATTTTTTTTTTTAAAATGGAAGTAAACCCTTCCAAACAACTTTGACCTACAGGTAAGCCTAGATTAAGGCTTACCTGTAGGTCCAAGTAATATCTCCTAAACCTATATGGTTTAGGAGATATTTGCCCGAAAATGGGCACCGCTGTCTACGGCGCATGCGCCGTAGACAGCGGCGCGCAGGCGCACTAAATGCGGCAAGTCCAAGAATGGATTTGCCAAATTTGTCTACTCCCGTGCGCATGCGCGGGAGTGACGTCATCGCGGCTCCGGCGAATGGCAGCGTCGGAGCTCCGAGACGCGACTCCCGTGCGCATGCGCGGGAGTGACGTCATCGCGGCTTCTCCGCTGTCATTCGTCGGAGCTGCGAGAGACGCCACAACCAAGATGGATGCGGCGGACTACAGGTGACAGCGGCGACTTCGCTGGCTCCTGTGTCAGGTAAGTGACACATAATGAGCTACTATGCGATGCATAGTAGTCCATTATGCTTTACCTTTGCAGGGAAAAAAAGAGGAAGTAAACCCATCAGGGTTTACTTCCTCTTTAAGTGAATGCTGTAAACTACTTTAGTAGTGAGAAATTAACATCCTACACTCTCACGCCTCAGATCACTGTCCCCCTGCAAACCTGTTTCACCACTGTAACCCCCTGCTCATCTGCCCCACCACTGTACTACCCTGCTCATCTGCCCCACCACTGTACTACCCTGCTCATCTGCCCCACCACTGTACTACCCTGCTCATCTGCCCCACCACTGTACTACCCTGCTCATCTGCCCCACCACTGTACCCCCCGCTCATCTGCTCCGAAACTGTAACCCCCTTGCTCATTTGCCCCACCACTGTACCCCCTTGCTCATCTGCCCTACCACTGTACTCCCCACTCATCTGCCCCACCACAGTATCACCATCTCATCTGCCCCACCAATGTACTCCCTTTCTCATCTGCCGCCCCACCAATGTACCCCCTTTCTCATCTGCCCCACCACTGTAACCCCCTGCACATCTGCCCCACCTCTGTACCTCCCTGCTCATCTGTCTCACCACTGTAACCCCCTGTACATATGCCCCACCACTGTACCACCTTGCTTATCTGCCCCACCAATGTTCCCCATTTCTCATCTGCCCCACCACGATACCTCCATGCACATCTGCTCCACCAATGAACCATCTTCTCATCTGTCCTAACACTGAACTTATCGAACTTATCTGCTCATCTGCCCCACCACTGTAACCCTCTTTCTCATCTGCCCCCACGACTGTACCTACTGCACATCTCTCCCACCTCTGTTCCCCCTGCTCTTCTCCCCCACCACTGTAACCCCCTGCTCATGTGTTCCACCGATGTACCTCCTTTCTCCTCTGTACATCTGCCCCACCGCTGTATCCCCCTGCTCATCTGTCCCACCAATGTACCTCCTTTCTCCTCTGCCCCAACACTGAACCCCCCTGCTGATCTTTCCCACCACTTTAACCCCTTCTCATCTTGCCAAACACTGAACCCCCCTTGCTCATCTGTTCCACCACTGTAACCCCCTGCCCATCTGCCCCATCACTGTACCCCCCTGCTTTTCTGTCCAACCGCTGAACCCCCTTTTCATCCCTCCCACCACTGTACCTCCTGAACATCTGCTCCACCACTGTACCCCCTTGCTATTCTGTCCCACCACAGTAACCCCCCTGCTCACCTGCCTTATCAATGTACCCCTTTTCTCATCTGCCCCACCACTGTAGCTCCCTGCACATCTGCTTCAATGCCTTATCCCCGTGCATTCGGTCTCACTATTGAATCACCTTATCATCTGTCCTAATCTGCTCATCTGCACCACCACTGTAACCTGCTTTCTCATCTGCCCCACCAATGTACCTCCTGCACCTCTGTCTCACCTCTGTACCCTCCCCCGCTCTCCTGCCCCACCACTGTTCCCCCTGCTCTCCTGCACCACCACTGTTCCCCCTGCTCTCCTGCCCTACCACTGTAACCCCCTGCTCATCTGCCCCACCAATACACCTCCTTTCACATCTGCTCTACCCCCTGCTTTTCTGCTCCAACACTGAACCCCCTGCTCATCTGGCCCATCACTGTACCCCCCTGCTTTTCTGTCCCACTGCTGAAGCCCCTTCTTATCTCTTCCACCACTTTGCTGAAGTCCCTTCTTATCTCTTCCACCACTTTACCTCCCTACTCACCTGCCCCACCACTGTACCCACCCTCCTGCTCTTCTGTTCCACTTCTGAAACCGCTCCTGCTTATTTTCCCCACCGCTGTACCACCACTGTACCCTCCTGCTAATCTGCTCCACCACTGTACCCTCCTGCTCATCTATGATATGCAGAGTGGTGAAAGGAAGCAGAGATGAGACACATCTACCTGTCCTGGCACACTCATCCTGCTGATCCACCTCTCGCATTCAGCCCACGTGCTTGTATGTGATGTATTATATATATATATATATATATATAGTATAGTATAATTTATGTAATGGCATCTGGAATGGATGTGCAATGATGAACTCAGGTCAGGGGCATTTTCTGAAAGCAGTGGGCCTGTGTACAGGATCATAAGTTGGGCCCCGCAGTTGAGAAAAAGTGGTTGGGTGTGATTTTCATTGAGTTGAATACTGGCTGTGGCTTAAAGGGACACAGAGTGCCGGGGTTCAGTAGTAAGTGACACAAAGGTTCAGGAATAATTTCAACAAAGTTCCCAGAAGCGCAACAGTAATTTCACAAACTGTCACCTGATTGTGTTTTTTTCAATCACAGTGAAATCTTTCTGAGATTGGTAGTGGCAACCAAGCGAGTCATCTTCCTCCAGATGGTGGGCGGGGCTAGCAGGACTGTGATTGGCTTTAGAAGTGGCCAATGACAGTCCTACTTCTCCTGGAAACAGGGACCCCCCCCAGCAGAACTGCACCCAATCTCTTCCCCATCACAAAAGCTGACTATCGCAGCTACAGCAAAGAGAGAACCAAACAATGTTTCCCATCTTTTACAATGTGTGGGGGCACAGTGCCTCCTCCCCCTCAGTGCAGGTGCAGTGGGGGGAATTCTGAAATTGGAACGCATTAGTGTCTCACTAACACTTCCCTGCGCTGCTCTGCTGATGGGGAGGGAACCGAGTGTCGGCAAAAAGAGGCTTCATGTGCCACTTGTAGCACCAGTCCCAGGGGTTGCCTACTCCTGGCTCAGAGTATGTAATGCAAAACCCATTGTACAGGGGCCAAAAATATGTAACATTTTAGTGTAAGGTATGTAACATGTAGTACAGCAGTTAATACTTACCTCTGGTAAGCAGATACACAAAGGGGTGTACACGAGGTGGATTGGTGAAGGTGTAGCAGCTATTGATTCACAGAATAAGATGTCTTTTGGATCAGAAGCATACAATAGGAGGAGTGGGTTATTCACACCACTTTATTTATGCTAATTGATAGTAGCACTCATGGCTTATGTATGGTGGTAATAAACATGAGAGGAGTTTTTCCACTGCATTATATGAGATATCATATTGTTGAATATTATTGTTATTCATATAAAGCACTGTTAAGGCTTTGTTTTTTATAATTAGGCATATATTTTTATACTGGTTTTTATATTTTATAATAGCGGCTGAAAGTGCAGATTACATATTTACATTAAGCTCTGGGTTCAGGATTACTTAGAGGTTCTGATTTTTTATTTTATATGTTATAAAGTATGGTAGAAAATCCTGAGCACTGAACCTTGCATGCCATGCCATACATTACATACTCTTGGTCACTTAACTCTGTGTACTTTACTGTCCCCCAACACATTTTCCTTCCCCTTCCCTTAAGTATCCTCCTTCCAAAGTACCCATTGAATGTTGACCTCTGCATGCCTCTTTGCTTACCTCTGCCCTTCCCCCCATCCACAGCTAAACTCGGTGCCCCTCTTTCACAGCTCATCTCTGCACCCCCATCTACAGCTTACTTCTGAAACCATTATCTACAGCTCACCTTTGCAACCCTCATCCACAGATCACCTATGCACCTCCTATCCATAGCTCACCTCTTCTTTCCGTGTCCACAGCTCACCTCTTCTTTTTGTGTCCACAGCTCACCTCTTCTTTTCGTGTCCACAGCTCACCTCTTCTTTCCGTGTCCACAGCTCACCTCTTCTTTCCGTGTCCACAGCTCACCTCTTCTTTCCGTGTCCACAGCTCACCTCTTCTTTCCGTGTCCACAGCTCACCTTTTCTTTCCGTGTCCACAGCTCACCTTTTCTTTCCGTTTCCACAGCTCACCTTTTCTTTCCGTTTCCACAGCTCACCTTTTCTTTCCGTGTCCACAGCTCACCTTTTCTTTCCGTGTCCACAGCTCACCTCTTCTTTCCGTGTCCACAGCTCACCTCTTCTTTCTGTGTCCACAGCTCACCTTTTCTTTCTTTTGGACAGCTCAACTCTCCCCAATTCACAGTTTACACCCAAGTCCACAACTAATCTCTGCACCCCCAACCACAGCTTATCTCTTCCCCCTCCTTCTACACTTCACACCTGCACCCCATCTCCAGCTCTCACCTCTGCAACCCTCCCATCTTTTACTTCTGCGCCTTTCCCCCTTCAAGCTCTCACCTCCACACAAATTCCCCCCTCTTCAGAAAAGCCTTACAGATGTGCAGCCGCTCTATGCATGCACATGCTTTTCTACTTTAGCACTATACATTCTTATTTGGGGAGCTCCACCTATTACAACTGTTGCACAGAGCTGAAGAGGAGTTTCATAGCACTTCACCTGGCTCTGTGCTACATGTCTAGCAGCAGCAGGCAGGGACAGAAGCCATCTCTAGAATCACCACTTTTAGAAATGCAGGTGCCTATGGGATTGGGACCCGGGGCACTCACAAAGAGATGTGGCGCATGTGTCCTGGATGACCCGTTGCCAGTACACAGAAGGCGGTGGAGGAAGTGAGTAGTGCAGAAAACTTCCTCTACCACCTTCTGTGTTAAGTGACAAGTTGGAGAGGAGCAGGTTGCCAGAGGTGCCGTCAAAAAAAAAGTCCTGGCGTTGACAGAGCAAAGAAGAAGAAGTAGTTTTGAAAGGGGGCCCTGTTGGCACCAGGAGAACGATTTTGACAGGATCACTTATCCGTATTAAAAAGGAAAACTTTAAATTACTTAAATGAAAGCAAAAGAACCTCAGTTCCATTGCTTGCTTTAAGTTCAGGGAAAAAAAAGCCCTAACCCATGTGTTAACATTTTTTAAATGTTTTTTCCTGGAGCCAACATGGCAGTATACATGTGTTAGTATGCTACCATGGATTGGTGCCAGGAAAGGAAAATTACAGTAAGTATTTGATGTGCTAGGGGAAAAACCCAGAACTTAAGGGCTTTCAGTAACGTTGACTGCTGAAGCCAAATTCAAAATGATGTGTTTTAATATACAGGCATGTAGCTATCCACAAGCATGGAGAACAAACTTTGTACAGTGCATGATATACATTCAAATATGTTGTTCTGGGACAAGCTAGGCATCTGACTATATTTATACATTCTAAAAAGGGGGGGGGGGCGGGAAGTCTTGTGCGTCTCTTTGAAGGTCTGATCAAGTTGTAATTGTATTTATATTCACACAGGGATGGTCATTTCGCACCTAGGTGTCACTTCCAGATTCTCTGGGAAAATGCCATTCATAGCTGGGGGTGTGATTGGCATTTAGACACTATCAAGACAGCTTTGAAAACACATCCTGTGTATTTGAAACAAATACACTTGCTTAATCAGAATACAATTTTGATAATCATGACAAAATTGTTTATAAATAAATGGCGATTCCATTTACCCGCTCAGATGTGAGTGAAATTGAGTGACATTCCAGAATTTTCCTGCCAAGATTTCTTTGGCATTGGCCTCAAATTTCAAAACGTGTAAAAAAAAAAAAAAAAATCACATGGCTTTGTTTTTGTACAATGCCATGGGATGATCTCCATATTAACAATGACATTGATACCCATGTCAGCATTATAATGGTAGTTTTACATTGCTTTGCTAGAAAACAGAACCATGTGAGCAAATGTCAGTATGTCAAGGTTCCAGGGTAGTACTTTCTTCATTATTAAAAGTCATGTTTCCAACTAATGAGGGATCATTTTTGAACAAAAACATGTTCAGGATAATTAAAGGAAACCATTAGGGGCCATGTAAAGCCCAAAGCACCCTTAAAAAAACACCTTAATTTTATCTTTCTATCTGACCCCAATACATTTAGCCAAATTGACATTTCAGGGAAGCGAAAACCAATGTCCACATTAGGACTATGACATCTGCAGCTATTTGGACCATTAATGACAGCTTACTTCCAGGTCTGGCTGATCTTGGGTATGGACTGAAACCAAGCTCATTATTATTTGTTATCAATATTTTATAACTATTTGTAAAAAAGTGAAATGGATGGTAAGACTTTGTGGTTTGGTAAGGAAGCCCAAACACTTCCTGTGATAAGTAACCGTACTTACTTAACACACCCACTCAGAGTCCAGTTAGCAGTTACATTAGCTAAATGGTTTGCTTAAATAATGTATTACGTTATGTAAATAATGTTACAGATCTGCTTAGGAAAATTATATGTATTATTTATTAACTGTTACTATTATGAATTTTTACAAAAATATATGGACATTATCTTAAAGAATATGTTTCAAAAATGGGTTAGAAACAACTATTAAAGCGGTAATAAACTGCCAGCTTTAAAAAAATAAAAAATAAATAAAACTTGCAAGCAGGGGCATAACTAGAAATCACAGGGCCCCATAGCAAAATGTTGTATGGGGCCCCCCCCCCAAAAAAAAAATTAACTAATACCATTGAACAACAGATTACCTCACCCATGTGGCACAGTACCCAGGCAACAGCTTATATTCATTTCGAACAACAAAGTATGCAGTATACTGTATGCAGCCCCTGAAGGACACGCATTGCTGACCTCCATCAGTACAGTGCAGACCCCCCAGCAGTACAGACACCCCTCAGTACAGACCCCCCAGCAGTAAAGACACCCCTCTTAGTACAGACACCCCCTACCTCAGTGCAGACCCCCCTTAGTACAGACCCCCCCAGTGCAGACACCCCTTAGTACAGACCCCCCCAGTGCAGACACCCCCCTTCAGTGCAGGACCCCCCAGCAGTACAGACCCCCCTCAGTAGTACAGACCCCCCAGCAGTGCAGACACCCCCCTTAGTACAGTTCCCCCCAAGTACAGACACCCCACTTAGTACAGACACCACCCCATTACAGACCCCCCCTCAGTGCAGGACCACCCCAGCAGTACAAATACCTCCCAGTGCAGACACCCCCCCCAGTCCAGACCACCCCCTCAGTACAGACCGACCTCAGTGCAGGACCCCCCTCAGTAGTGCAGACTCCCCCCTCAGTAGTGCAGACACCCCTCCATTACAGACCCCCACTCAGTGCAGGACCCCCCAGCAGTACAGACACCCCCCTTATTACAGACATCCCCCAGCATTGCAGACACTCCCCAGCATTGCAGACACCTCCCCCCTAAGTATTGCAGACCCCCCCGAGTAGTGCAGACGCCCACCCCTCAGTGCAAACACCCCTCAGTAGTGCAGACACCCCCCCATTACAGACCCCACTCTGTGCAGACACCCCCCTCAGTGCAGACACCCCCCCAGCGGTGCAGAATCCCCCCTCAGTAGTGCAGACTCCCCCCTCAGTAGTGCAGACTCCCCTCAGTAGTGCAGACCTCCCCTCAGTAATGCAGACCCCCCTCAGTAGTGCAGCCCCCCTAGTAGTGCAGGCTCCCCCTCAGTAGTGCAGGCTCCCCCTCAGTAGTGCAGACTTCCCCCACAGTAGTGCAGGCTCCCCCCACAGTAGTGCAGACCCCCCCACAGTAATGTAGACTCCCCCTCAGTGCAGACCCCCCTCAGTATTGCAGACCCCTCAGTAGTGTAGACCCCCCTAGTAGTGCAGGACCCCGTCAGTGCAGACCCCCCTCAGTGCAGACCCCCGAGTAGTGTAGACCCCCCTCAGTGCAGGACCCCCCTCAGTAGTGCAGGACCCCCCCTCAGTAGTGCAGACCCCCTCTCAGTACAGACTCCCCTCAGTAGTGCAGACCCCTCCTCAGTAGTGCAGACCCCTCCTCAGTAGTGCAGACCCCTCCTCAGTAGTGCAGACCCCCCTCAGTAGTGCAGGCTCCCCCTCAGTAGTGCAGACTTCCCTCTCAGTAGTGCAGGCTCCCCCCACAGTAGTGCAGACCCCCCCCCCACAGTAATGTAGACTCCCCCTCAGTATTGCAGACCCCCTCAGTAGTGTAGACCCCCCTAGTAGTGCAGGACCCCGTCAGTGCAGACCCCCGAGTAGTGTAGACCCTCCTCAGTAGAGACTCCCCTCAGTAGTGCAGACCCTCCTCAGTGCAGCAGACCCGAACTCAGTGCAGACCCCCCCCCCCCATACCTCAGAACAGCGCTCAGCGCTGATACACAGTGCCGTGTGTGTCCCTCCAGCGTAAGCTCCTCCTCCTCTGTGGATGTAAACAGAGAGGAGGGGGAGGCGGCTACGGTCCGTGCTGCTGTGTCCCTGCACCCGCACTACAGAGAGCAGTGTTAGTGATGCGGGCGGCTGCCGCTACTCCAGCGTGTCACCCGGAGCGGCCAGCACCCCCCCACTAACACCACTCACCAGGCCCCCAACTCGGCTGCGGGCCCCATAGCGCCCGCGTGGGTCGCTATGGCGGTAGTTCCGCCACTGCTTGCAAGGCAAAGTTATAATGTGGTAGTATGCATCGTATACTAGTACATTATGTGAAACTTACCTTAAAATGAAGCCCTCCAGCAGCGCGCTGTCACCACTGACAGGGCTTCCATCTTCACCGGTCTTCCTTCAGGGTTGGTGGGCTCCGGTTCACAGATTCTGTGATTGATTAAGGTGGTAATTAAACTCACTTGGTGCCTTATCTGCATTAAATTAGCCTCAGAACCTGTGTAATTCATATGTGTTTGGGTTTAAAGGGAGGAGGTGGCAAGTCAGGTCCCCCACCACCTCTTCACTGAGAACCGAGCCATTGATCATCGCCGATGGCTCAGTTCTCTCAGCTCCCCGAGCAGAGAGCTGCTGACTCTCCTCTATGCTCTTCCATGCTCACTGTAGAGCTGAGCTGTAGAGGGACGGGGAGTGGCTGTCTCCGTCTCTCAGCGGCTCTCTGAGACACTGAGATAGGCATCAGTCCAGGCACCCGGTGGATCCAGACTTTATGGTCATGATGATGCAGGGCCTGGGCTGATTCCTGTGACGTCAGCAGAGAATGCACTTCAGACTGCTCTCTGCTGAAAATGGGTCACAGGAGTGCAAAACAAATTGCACGCCTGTGATCCATAGGAGATCTTACTCAAGACGTAACCAAGTGCAGGGACCCACAGGTGAAAGTCTATCCCTGCGAAAGTGGGGGCACTATACCAGGGGGCGCATTGGTTCCCAATCTAATAATAAAGTAATCTATCTCAAAATAGGACATTATATACGCAGTTGTAAGAGGTATAAATGTACTGATGGTTAGCACACCATATCAAAAGATGCGCAGCATCTTAACCCCCCCCCATGGGTTTAACAATGGTGACTAGGTATCCAGTCCAAATATCTATAAACACAGTAAAGAATTTTGATCAAAAAGAATAATAATGATTATTTAACAGTGATTAACAGTCAGAGATGGCAAACACATCTTAATTCGCCATACCCAAAACCTACAGCCTTTAGAACCACTTTAAGGCAGAAAATATACTAGTGTGTTGCTGCTAGGCATGTGCGATTAGTTTCGTACGAATCTGAAATATGAATTTTTATGCATACAAATTCTGTACGAAATACGAAAATTCGTAATTGTTACGAAAAGTTAACAAACCTAAAAGTTAAAACCCCAGGAAGTCAGCACAGCACAGGAATGGTGGGAACCCCTCATAATGATAAATTCATCATAACGAACATTCGTAATTGTTAAAAAAGTTTATGAATCTAATGAAGATTCATATTTCGTATGAATCCAAATTGAACCAATTACAACAGACGAATTTTGTTTTATACGAAACGTAACGGAACAAAACAAATTTTTTGACGACACCCATGTCTAGTTGCTGCACAGTTAAAAAGTTAAACTACCATATATTTAAAGCACAAAATAAAGGTAGTCTTTGCCAGGCAGAGAATTAGACACTACAAGAAGGACACCACCTCTTGTACACAAAAGAGAGAAGATTCGGATCCCAAACCACAGATTTAGGTGAGTTAAAGCATAGGGTACAGCTTTAAAACTTCTTATGCCGGGTACACACGATCAAACAAGCGGGTGGAAAAGTCCAGCAAACTCAAGTCCGCCGGACAATCCCCCCGTGTGTAGCCTCCGGCATACTTTTTTGACCCGAAAGTACGGCGTACTTAGAAAGTACTTTTACACTCCAATCTTACCGCCGGACTAGCATTACGGCGGACAATCCGGCCGTGTGTGTGCCAGTCCGCCGTACTTTTGAAATGAGCGGACTTTTCCCGCCCGGAGAAAAGTCCGCTCATTTCGAGCGGGTCTCCAGGTAGGCGGGGCCAGCGAAGGATACGTCGCTGGCCCCGTCGCCTGGTATGGACTTAAAGGGGAACCCCAACGCCGAAAAAAATCGGCGTGGGGGTCCCCCCAGGTCCACATCAGACCCTTGTCCGAGCACGCTACCCGGCCGGCCAGGAAAGGGGGGGACGAGTGAGCGCCCCCCCCTCCTGAGCCGTACCAGGCCGCGTGCCCTCAACATGGGGGGTGCTTTGGGGAAGGGGGGGGCACGCGGCCCCCCCCACCCCAAAGCACCTTGTCCACATGTTGATGAGGACAAGGGCCTCTTCCCGACAACCCTGGCCGTTGGTTGTCGGGGTCTGCGGGCGGGGGGCTTATCGGAATCCGGGAGCCCCCTTTAATAAGGGAGCCCCCGGGTACCGGCCCCCCACCCTATGTGAATGAGTATGGGGTACAATGTACCCCTACCCACTCACCTGTAAAATAAAGTACAAAAAAAACACAACACACAAGATAAAATAGTTTATTGCACAGCTCCGGGGGTCTTCCGTCTTCGGGGGTCTTCTCGCCAGACTCCTCCACTATCTTCTTGTAGCTCTTTTACTAGCGGAGGAGCCCGGCTTTCTTCCTCGCCGCCGGCCTCTTCTTCCGACTTCGGGGGTCTTGTCCCCCTCTTCGGTTCTTTTGCCAAGCCACCGCGCCTTCTTCTAGCTCTTTTACAGGCGGTGGCCCGGTCTTCTGTCGCCGCCGCCACCGCCGCCTTCTGTTCTTCTGTTCTTCTTCTTCTTCAGATGTTGCCTCGCCGAGTCCTCCGCTCACAATGACGGGGACCGGGCACGCGACGACTTATATAGGGACAAGGGGCGGGGTCTTCGGTTGATGTCACATGGGTTGTTGTCACATGGTGACCCCGCCCCCTTAAGATGTCACAGTCCCGGAGGATGCTGGGACTGTCGCCATGTGACATCAACCGAAGACCCCGCCCCTTGTCCCTATATAAGTCAACGCGTGCCCGGTCCCCGTCATTGTGAGCAGAGGACTCGGCGAGGCAACACCTGAAGAAGAAGAAGAAGAAGAAGAAAAGAACAGAAGAATGGAAGGCGGCGGCGGCGACAGAAGAACCGAAGAGGGGGACAAGACCCCCGAAGTCGGAAGAAGAGGACGGCGGCGAGGAAGAAAGCCGGGCTCCTCCGCTAGTAAAAGAGCTACAAGAAGATAGCGGAGGAGTCTGGTGAGAAGACCCCCAAAGACAGAAGACCCCCGGAGCTGTGCAATAAACTATTTTATCTCGTGTGTTGTGTTTTTTTTGTACTTTATTTTACAGGTGAATGGGTAGGGGTACATTGTACCCCATACTCATTCACATAGGGTGGGGGGCCGGTACCCGGGGGCCCCCTTATTAAAGGGGGCTCCCGGATTCCGATAAGCCCCCCGCCCGCAGACCCCGACAACGGCCAGGGTTGTCGGGAAGAGGCCCTTGTCCTCATCAACATGGGGACAAGGTGCTTTGGGGTGGGGGGGCCACGCGGCCCCCCCTTCCCCAAGGCACCCCCCATGTTGAGGGCACGTGGCCTGGTACGGCTCAGGAGGGGGGGCGCTCGCTCATCCCCCCCTTTCCTGGCCGGCCGGGTAGCGTGCTCGGACAAGGGTCTGATGTGGACCTGGGGGGACCCCCACGCCGATTTTTTTCGGCGTTGGGGTTCCCCTTTAAGTCCATACCAGGCAGCGGGGCCAGCGACGTATCCTTCGCGGGCCTCGCCTACCTGGAGACGCGCTCGAAATGAGCGGACTTTCCTCCACGTGTGTGGGCGAGTCCGTTCATTTCAAAAGTAGGGCGGATAGTACGGCGGACTTAGTACGCCGTATTAGTCTGCTGAAAAAGTGCCGTGTGTAGGCAAGTAGCCCGTTCGGAAAGTCCAACGGACAGTCTGGCGGGAAGTCCACCAGACTAAGTACGTCGGACAGACATACACATCTTACACATCTCTAACCACAGATTCCCATCCCAAAACACCAAGATTCAGTTTAGAACAAATAAAAGTTAACCTAGTTCCCTACAACCCCATATATGGGGTACCGCAGAGATATGTCCAAAGATTGCATTATCCTTCTGTTCTGATTGTCACCTATTCAATTTCTTTATGTTTTGTCATGTTTCAAGCTATCCAACTTAAAATGACTGTATACTGTGTATTACTGTACTGCATTTATGTCAGTATTTCCTTGAATGTTATAGTAGGCCACCTATGTTTTGTTTTTTTGTTTGTTTTGGAGATGTCATTTCTATCCTGTATTGTAAGGTATATAAAAATATTAAATAACAATTCCAGGCAACAAATGAAAGCAATTATTGAAAGACTAACACAATTTATCAAGCATTGCAAATCAGGCAGGAGGGGGTACACAGGAGCACAGGGCCACACACTAAGAGAATTTTGTCTGCTTCATCAGGAGCTGGCCAAAATTTGAACAGTGTATGGTTAGCTTAAAGCGGTTGTAACCCTAAATAAACTAAAAAAAAAAAAAAAAAAACTCCTTGTTCCTTTAACCACTGCAGCCCTGGAAGAATTTACCCCCTTCCTGACCAGAGCATGTTTTGCGATTCAGCACTGCATCGCTTTAACTGACAATTGCACGGTAGTGCGATGTTGCACCCAAACAATTTTTTTGCGCTATAAACAAAAAAAAGCAACAATTTTGAAAAACAAAAACATAATATTTTGTACTTTTTGCTATAATAAATATCCCCATTTATTTTTTTTTTTTAAAAGCACATTTTTTCTCAGTTTAGGCCAATATGTATTCTTCTACATATTTTTAGTAAAAAAAATCGCAATAAGCCTATATTGATTGCTTTCTTTGCACAAAAGTTATAGCATCTACAAACTAGGGGATAGATTTATAACATTTTGATTATTATTATTATTTTTTTACTAGTAATGGTGGCGATCTGTGATTTTTATCATGACTGCAACATTATGGCGGACACATCTGCCAATTTTGACACATTTTTGGGACCATTTGCATTAATATAGCGATCAATGCTATAAAAATGCATTGATTACTGTAAACATGTCACTGGCAGTGAAAGGGTTAACACTGTGAAGTGATCTAGGGGTTAACAGTGTTCACTGGGATCTGATTGTAGCTGAAGGGGGAGGGGATTGACTAGAGGAAGTGACGGATCGTGTTTCCTAGCTAATAGGAAAACACGATCTGTCACTCCTGTCAGAACAGAATAGGTAAGTGTGTGATTACACACACTCCTCCCTATTCTGTGTCTCCTGCTCACGATCGCTTGTGGCCGGGGGTCATCATGACTGTAGGCCACGTGCATCGGCGCCCCCGTTGTGCCCTTGCCTGCTATCCTGACCCTACAAGCCGATGTATAGCTACTACAGCTCATGCAGGGGAGCCAACCTACCACAGTATAACTGCGGCGACTGGTCGGGAAGCGGTTAAAACCTGAATAACAGCATAGTGTGTAATTTGTCCCTTTCTATGTTCTAAAATACTAGGTTGATCCGGTGTGTTCCTGTGTCCCCCTATGTGAAGTGACCACGGTAATTATGGCTGCTGAGCTATGATACCGTGGTCAGTTTACGAGCCTCTGTCATCCCGTTGCTCTCCCTCTCCCCCTCCCTCCCTCCTTGCCTGTCAGCTAAGTCTGTGTAGTGAGAGCCAATCTCCTCCTTGCCCCTCTCCTCTCTTTTTGACGCTAATATCGCTGCAATACATAACCCCATTACTTATATCCTCTCTGTTTTATGAAGATCTAAATTACTGTCAGTTTTTTAAATATTCTAATCCTGAATACCTTTTAAGCGCCGCACTGGGGTCACATGGCCTCCCTCTGCTGACCGGCTGATGTCAAAGGGTAATCTCAGCCCCTGCTGCTGCTCTCCTTAGATCGGGGAAGGAGAGCAGAGGGGGATCATGTGACCGCAGAGCAGTGGTGTGAGAAAGGGTATTTAGGATTATAATAAAATAAAAAAACTGACACACAGTATTTTAGATCTTCATAAAACAAGGAGTATACAAGTAATGGGGTTATGTGACTTAACAACCACTTGAAGATTGCCAAATACAAAGAAAGCTTTGCTATTTATAGCCTATCCCAAAGCAAATATAAACCCTTCTATCCTAAAAAGAAAAAAGGCCCACCTTTTCACAAAGCTGAATATATTTAGAATTTCTCATCACTTTCTGGACTATGGTCACCAGAACAATTAAAGAGGGAATACATAGACAGCAACAAAAAAAAGTTTTGGTTTTATATTCACTTTTAGAAACTATATTGGCATGATCTATTATACATGGCTCTAACATACAGAAAAAAAAACATGTAGTGAACACAAAAGTTAATATTAAATCAGACAATTGTGTAATATAAAATGGGCACAGTTCATATACATTATAAAGATCTGCATGATTAAAATACTAGGCGTGTAGACACAAAAAGAAACAATAGTGTTCAGTAAACAGGAAAGCTCTGTTTATTCATTAAAGGTGATGTTTGGGCTGTATGAAAAAACAAACATACATAAAAAAGAATCAGTGCTTAGGAGAAAATATTAAATCACATGAAGGTGAATCTGCTAACACTATCTTGATACAAGATATAAAATCATAAATGTAGAAAGAGTAGTGCTAGAATAATATCCAAAAATTAGAAAATGCAAATACAACATATAAAATCATTAACATATACAATGTGTGATAAATAAAATAAAAATGTAATCAGTGCATATAAGGTCCACATAAAAAAGAGTAACAGATATCCAAGTGACCAGATCTTCAAGGCACTTCTTATGCAAAAGCAACAAATAACACCATTAACATATAGAATGCGTGAGAAAAAAAATTAAAGATCAAACTGTGCATATAAAATCCACATAAGAAAAGAATAACAGATGCCCAGATCTTTAGTGCACTTCTATTTTTTGCAAATGCAACAAATAACATCATTACAGTATGTGAGAAATAAAATTAAGCTTTAATCTGTGCATATAAAGTCCACATGAGACAAAAGTATCCACATGATCAAATATCTACATTTATTTAAAACATTTATATTCACCTCCATGCTGCAGCATTGGTGTGATGCTGCAGCTGTCCCCCACCACCTCTAAGACCGAGAACTGAGCGATCGCATGACTGCTGATGACTCAGTTCTCGGTCAGCTCTGGGCACAGAGCAGTGACTATCAGTCACTGATCTCCGCTCTGCCTTTCAGCACTCACTGGAGTGCCAGGCTGATGAGGGGGTGGGCACAGCTGTCTCCAGCTCTCAGTCGAGCACTGAAAGCTGGAGCCAACTGTCAATTAGACGGCTGTCTGGATCCTGACAATATGGTCTGGATCCTTCCAGAGCCTGGAGAAGCTTTGTAATGTCAGCTGATAGTGGACTTTAGCCCGCTATTAGCTGACTCTGGGTCACAGGAGAGCACAAGTGCTCTCTGTGACCCAATAGAGAAGTACAGTGAGAAAAATAATTATTTGATCCCCTGCAGATTTTATAAGTTTGCCCACTTACAAAGAAATGAAGGGTGTATCATTTTTATCCTAGGTGTATTTTAAATGATAGAGACAGAATATCAACCAAAAATACAGAAAAAAAAAAAAAAACACACGATACAAATATTATAAATTGAGTTGCAGTTCAGAGAGTAAAATAAGTATTTGATCCCCAAGCAAAACATGACTTAGTACTTGGTGAAGAAACCCTTTTTGGCAAGCACAGAGGTTAGACATTTCTTGTAGTTGGTTACCAGTCCACTCTTCTCTAAATCCTTAAAGTCTCTTGGTTGTTGCTTGGCAACTGGAAGTATAAGCTCCCTCCATTAATTTTCTATAGGATTAAGGTCTAGAGACTGGCTAGGCCACCTTATGAACTTAAAGTGCTTCTTCTTGAGCCACGCCTTTGTTGCTTTGGCAGTATGTTTTGGGTCATGCTGGAAGACTCATCCATGACCCATTTTCAGTGTTCTGGCTGAGGGAAGAAAGTTCTCATCCAAGATTTTATAACACATGGCCCCTTCCATTGGCCCCTCAATGCGGCAAATTTGGCCTGTACCTTTAGCAGGGAAACATGATGTTTCCACCTCCATGCTTGACTGTAGGGATGGCGTTCTTAGGGTCATAGTCAACATTTTTCTTCTTTTAAACACAGTTGAGTTAATGCCAAAGAGCACAATTTTGGTCTCACCTGACTACAGCACTTTCTTCTAATCTTTCTCTGAATCATTTAGCTGTTCAATGGCAAACTTCAGACAGGCCTGTACATGTGCCATCTTTGAGGAGGGGGACTTTTCAGGCATCGCAGGATTTCAATCCATGGTGGTATATTGTGTTACCAGTGGTTTGTTTGGTGACTGTGGTCCCAACTGCCTTGAGATCATTCACAAGCTCCTCCTGTGTAGTTCTGGGCTGATCCTTCTCTTTTCTCATGATCATCCTCACCCCATGAGGTGAAATTTAGCTCCAGACTGAGGGCGACTGATGGTTATTTTGTATTTCTTCCATTTGCGAATAATTGCTATAACAGTAGTCTCCTTTTCACCAAGCTTCTTGCAGATGGTCTTGTAGCCCATTCCAACCTTGTGCAGGTCTACAATATTGTCCTTGACATCCTTTGACACCTCTTTGGTCTTACCCATGATTGTGAGGTTTGAATGGAAGAAAGAAATTCTGTGGACAGGTGTCTTTTATACACATAATAAGTTGTCGTTAGGAGCACCTGCTTACATTGACAAAGCTAATCTGTGTACCACATGGACACATATTGTAGCCAGTCTGTGGGAGCCAGAATTATTGTTGATTGGTAGGGGATCAAATACTTATTTTTACTCACTGAACTGCAACTCAATTTATAACATTTGTATCATGTGTTTTTTCTGGATTTTTGTTGGTTATCCTGTCTTTATCATTTAAAATACACATGTGATAAAAAAAATTATAGACCCTGCATTTTTTTGTAAGTGGGCAAATATCTACAGGGGATCAAATAAATATTTTCCCCACTGCATGAGCAAAAAATACTTTGGCCATACTTCTCTTTTAAATTGAGAAAAGGAAAAAGTTTGGCCTTAGAAATTATATTTTATTTATCATGGGGGGGGGGGGGGGGGTAATTGTTGTTCTCAATAGCACCCCAAAACTTGGATTATTTCTAGCCATAAAATAAATATAACTGAAATTCCACTTTAAATTAAAAAAAAAAACTTTTATTTGGTAAAAGCAACACTCATAAAAGTTTCTTTCCATTTCTTTTCCTTATATATACACAGTATCCATGTCAAGTTTCAGCCAATGAGTGAATTTTGGTACAGGAAAGTAAGCTGTACAGATATTTTGAGGTTTCTGGAGATGCATAGTAATAGATAATAGGGTCAAGACAGCAACTGATACTACTGACACTGGCACATAAGATGTAGGCAGAATACAGGGAATCACTGACTGTTCTAAAGAACTGCAAATAATAAATTACAAGTATTACATTGGTTGGGCCAAAACAAACAACAAATTCGCAAAGTACAATCAAACTAAGGAAGACAGATCGGGACCTTTTAAATGGGCTCTCATTTTTTGGAGAGCTCAGATTTTGGATGACTCTAATGTAACAGAAGGTTGTAATGATTAAAGGCAGGAAAAAGAAAAGAGTAATGTAAGGGGTGAAATAGTAAATGGAAAAATTCTGAACATTTGCTATATCCAGCACATCATAACAGGTTACGATACCGAGGGAGTCAACGTACTGTGTTAGTTCACTTGTCAGAAGTGGTACAGTGCCAGCTATGGACAGGATCCAGATAAAGATGCAAACCAACCAGGCTCTTTTCTTTGTGCGCCATAAAAGCGACTCCATTGGATAGACGATAGCTAGGAATCTGTCCACACTGACACTTGTCATGAGCAGGATGGAGCAGTACATGTTGCAATATAAGGCAGCGATGAAAAAGCGACACATTTCTTCTCCAAGACTCCAATTATTTCCAGAGAACCGATAGACAATACTGAATGGAAGCATGCAGACATAGAGCACGTCAGCAGTGGCCAAGTTCAGCATATAGACCAATGCCGGGGTTTTGACTTTGAATTTGAAAAGGAAAATGATGATTGCCAACACATTCAGAGGGAGTGAGATCATTACTACAATGGTAAAAACTGAAGGTATAAATGTAGTCATTGGCCAACTGCTGAGGAAATCTTCAGCTTCATTTGACACCTTGTCAGATGAGGATATAAAACTATCATTTGGTATGCTTTCTTCATCCATACCTAAAAATAAAAGTGAAATTATGAGAGGAACAAATACAATAAATGCACACCTGTAGGCTGCAAGAAATCACTTTTCATATTGAGTAACTACAGTAATTTCTTAGGACTGTTCAAATGTTTTTATCTGATGTATTTTACCTAACAAAGGAGTTTGTGAGATAAGGTAAATGATGACAACACACATTTGCAAATTCAGTGCACTGCAAACTGTTATGTCTATATACAAAAGACAGCAACGCATGTCAACCAATCAGCATTTTTCTCTCTCAACTGACTGCAGAAATGCGAAATTCAGTTACATCGAGCTTTTGCACATTGTCATTGCTGCAAAATTATTAAAGCAGAACTAAAGTCTGCAATATCTACCTCTCCTTCAGTGGTCCGAGGTCCCTCAGCAACACCAGCATCTTCTACTGGCTACTTCCAGGTGCTGTGCTACAGTTGCCCTCATTGGCCATCATGAAATGATGTCACTTCTGCACATGCACAGGAGTTCATTCATTCCAGCACACAGGATTTGTGCTGGAATGTAAACTGAGCTGCTAGCTAGTTCAAGGACTTTGTGTCCTCAATCCCTTTCTCAAAGTCAAAAGCGAAACATCAGGGATCATTTAAAGTCCCCTGACAGTACTGTAAAACAAATAGGTGTGTGTGTGTGTGCGTGTGCGCATGTGTGTGTGCGCGCTTTGTGTCTGTGAACCCCTTGGATTAACTGGTTTTCTGTAACAATTTGCTGTGAAATGTGATCTGATCCTCATCTAAGTCACAAAAATTGACAAACACAATGGGGGTTATTTACTAAAGGCACATCCACTTTGCACTACAAGTGCAAACTACAAGTGCAAAGTGCACTTGAAATTGCACTGAAAGTGCACTTGGAAGTGCAGCCGCAGTAGATCTGAGGGGGACGTGCAAGGAAAATAAAAAACAGCATTTTAACTTGCACATGATTGGATATTAAAATCAGCAGAGCTTCCACTCATTTCAGATCTACCCCTTAGATTTACAGGGCCTGAACTTCCAAGTGTACTTTGCATTTGTAGTTTGCACTTGTAGAACAAAGTGGATTTGCCTTTCGTAAATAACCCCCAATGTGCTTAAGCTGATAACACATCTACAATTCTAATTTCTCTGGTATTTTTCGAGCATACCCATAAAACATTCAGAGTGTTGAAGCAAAAAGTAAGTGAACCCATAGCCTAATTCAACAAAAGCTAATTGGAGTCAGTAGTATGCACACCTAGAGTACAGTTAATTAAATGAGTTTGGAGGTGTGGTTTAGAGCTACTTCGACTGATAAAAGACACTGGCTGCTAGGCTGTCTGAGGGCCTATCCAGAAGCAAGAGAGCACCGTAGGGTTGGGACTTTGTTTGCTGTCCAACCAGAAGTGACGATTCTGCCAGCCGGAGAACCTGTCAAGGTCAGATATAGAGGGGAAGCTATCGCCACTAAGGGACCATCCACTTTATTACCAGGGATCACTGTGAGTAGCTGAAGTAGGTACCGGAGCAGTATTCTCACCAACCAGGGATGGTGAAGAATTGGGAAACTTCAGCAGGTATCAAGCCAGGGACTCAACCAGCAGAGGTGACGCTTGCAGAGCTGTCTTGTGTGTCAAGCTAGGGACCGAGCAGGCCAGTGGGGTGAAGCTTGAGAAGTATCTTGGATGCCAAGCTAGGGACCCAGCAGGGAAGTGGGGGTGACTCTTGAGGAACATACTGAGCGAGAAGGTTGGAAGAGCTGAGGGGATACAGCGGCAGTGGATCAGCAAGTCTAGTGAGTGAGACTGGGAGCTCAGTTGAGTGAAGATCTACAATAGGAGATTGTAGAGTTCACTGTAACATTTGTTAGGAACTGTTCAAGCTTATTTCCATAGTAGACAGCGTGTCTGCACATGCAGATGTGGTGTCTGGCTGGGTGCCTTTCCTTGCATGGCTGTCTACCTATAGAAGTGTCAGAGTATGCCAATTAACATTGCAGCTACTAAAGGGTGTCCTGGCCCTAAACCCTCTCTCCCGCAGTTCTGTTTAAGAGACAATAAATTTCTTCGCATTTAAGAAGTATTTGGCGCCCCTTAATCTATCTTGCTTTACACCCACCATGCATCGTAACCCACTCTACATAGAAGAATGTCAGCTATCCCTAACTCTGGAGGTTCACATTAGACCAAAGGGGCCCGGAATTTGGCTACAAATAACACACACAAATTACACAAAGTGTGGTAACTACGTTCCATGCACCAACACACTAAAGGCATAATGTGCATGCCGGACTGTGTGTGTGTGAACGTGCAATGCAGTGCGTTTTTACAATTCAACTCTTTTTTCAAAACAATTATGATTGCAATTATTAATTTCAATGCACAGCAGTGCTAGCACAGTGAATACAGGGTGTTCAGGCATTACCACAATGCATAGGTGTGATACCAACCTCCAGGTTTTAAGAGTAATTTAAAAGTGGAGCGCAGGGCCTGACAGCTAAAGGGTTCAACATAAATGTAATACTGTATCAATGAATACAGAGGTGCATTACTTTGTGTCTTTTATATCTGACTAAAGCTCGGCTTTAGGCTTGATTCAAACCTATGCATTTTTAGTTTAGTATTTAGTGCTTTTTGCATTTTGCAGATTTGCACTACAGAACGTGTTCCATAGGAAACCATGTTAAATGGGCTGTAGTGCAAATCTGCAAAATGCAAAAAGCACTACAAATGCATAGATGTGAATCAAGCCTTAGGTCTCATTCATATTGTGTGGATGCCAGAGCCCTTCTGAACCCCAGAACTCCTGGCAGGAAAAAGTTTCTTTAAAAAATGCAGTAAAAGTAACCTATTGCGCATGTGTCTTGGCACATCTAGCATTTAAGTGTTAATGCATTCTATTGGTCAGAATATTGATTTATTCTGGCAATTGCAAAGCCTTAACACTCTAATATTAGATGCATCTAAATGTGTCCAGCATTCAAGATAAGCCCTGGAACCTAGGAACTAAGTTTAGGGGCCGCATGACCGCATGTCAGAGCAGCAGGACGAGAGGTAACAAACAGGACAGTTTTTTCTGTGTTGCCTCTCCATGGAGAATTTAGATAGGATCTTAGCGCAGCTCCACTCCATGGCCGCGGTCCACAGGCCCGAGTGGTTTGCTGCTCAACTGGCCGAACTACTGCCAGAGTCCAGGGGAGGTAGGTTGGGTCCTCCATCCCCTCACCCCATTCCCCTCCCACGCCGCATGTGCGGAGGTCGCGGCCTCTGGCACGCTTTAGTCCAGACACAGCACTTAAGCTGAACCGGAGAGACGGGAGCCAAATCCCGGACCCTCCACCACCCTGGGCCAAGCCCATTGCCCCAGCCCCTACCACGGGCGTGGGAGGAATCCCCACCATAGACGCGACCCAGCCAGGAGAGAAGAGTCCCCATCCCCATCCAGGCACGCAGGGACAGTGCAGCAAGAACAGGCGGCAGAACATGTAGGGCCTTTTGCCTTGCGTGGGGCAGCCTGGTGGGGGAAAAATTCCCCAGTGGGCATGGGCTACCGCCTTAAGGTGGCCACGGGCATCGCTGGGGGAAGCGGAGGTCCAGTGGCGGTCGACAGTGGGCTCAGAGCGGCAGCTGCTGGCAAGCAGAGGGCCCTGCAGGGGAGGTCGGCGGTAGACAAACAAGGCAAGAGGAGGGCCTCTGATCTTCAGCCAGCTTCTGATCGCCTGGCCCATGTGGTTACAGTGTCCCCTGCTGAGCAGGAGGACCAGCAATCGGAAGGTGAACTGAGTGATTCTGACTCGGATGTGCCAGGAATGGTGGCGGACCTGTCTGGGCATCTACAGGGATCTGGAGTGGCGGCTGGTCGGGCGGTTTCCCCTGGGCAGCCTAGTAAGTCCTCTTCTGTTTCTTCTCCTTTAACTGCATCTGTTTCTATGTTGTCTGTGTCTCTCCCTCCCCCACCCCTTGCTGCCTCTCCCTCAGGGGTTGCAGATGAGAATGGGCCAGTTTTGGCATCCAGTACCGGGGTAGGGACTAATGGCAACTTTGTTGGCAGGCTGCAGAGATCTGGTAAGTAGGGGCAACAATTCGATGCCAGTAGCTGCCGCAATTTCACCGGCAGCAGCTTGGATGGTTGGGGGGGGGTGGGCGTCCAGTTACCTCCCATCCACCTGCTGCCTCCCCAACAGATGCGGGGGGTTATCAGTCCCCCCGGTAGGCTCTGGCGTGGTTGGTTCCCCCCCCCCGGCAGTGTCTGGTCCTTTGCAGGTGAGTGTGGGGGTGGGTGCCACCCCCCGTTCGGCAGTCTCAGACGCAAGTTCAGGGGCGGGTTCTGCTCCCCCGGAAGTGGCTGGTACTTTCAAGGTGAGTTCGGGGGGGGCGCCACAGTGGGGTCAGTGAATGCAGACAGGATTTGGTTGGTGCTCTCTGGGCGCTCACTTAAAAGCGGAGGTAAGGGAAAGGATCTGGAAGGATGACTACGTGGAGATCTTTTCACTGCTGCCGCTGGAGAAGTTTAATTTGGGTAAAGTAAAGCCGGACAAGAGCAAAAAGGAGGGAGAGGAAAAGATACAGTATCGTCTTATTCCATGGACGTTTTCAAACTGGATGCACGCGTTCAATATCCTAACTAGCATTATGGGGGAGAAGGCGCCAGAACATTGTTCGACCCTGTTTTGTTATCTTGATTGTATTAGTGAGGCACAAAGGGTATATAGGGGGGTGGCGTGGCTGCAATACGATGAACAATTCCAGCAGAGGAAGGCAGTGAGACCAACATTGCGTTGGGATCACAAGGACATTGGTTTGTGGCTGAAGCTCATGACGCAAGCCACAGTCACGTCGCAGGGGGTGCCCAGGCCTCGTCACCATCAGCTAGTAAGCGCAAGGGGTTCTGTTGGCAGTTCTATGAGGGCACTTGCAAGTTTGAAGGCTCAAGTTGTTTTAAACACGAATGTTCGGGATGTGGGAGCGCACATCCCCAGTCAAAATGCTTCAAAAAAGGAAGACACCAGTGAATGTGAAAAAAATGGCCCCATACCTAAGTAGGTATCCTAATAGGGAAGCGGTGAGGATGTTGTGATTGAGCTTTAAGGAGGGTTTCCAGATTCCCAGTGAATTGGCAGAAGTCCCCCCTGTTGTGGAAAACCTGCGGTCGGCGTACGATGTGGTTTCTTGTAAACTACAGAAGGAAGTAGCATTGGGCAGGATGGCGGGCCCATTCAGGGTACCGCCATTGGGGGATTTACTGGTATCATTGCTTGGGGTGGTACCCGAGCGTGAACCAAATCAGTTCCGGCTCATTCATCACCTCTCTTACCCGAAAGGAGGATCAGTGAATGATGCTATTGATCCAGCGCTGTGCTCAGTGTCTTATGCCTCCTTTGATGAGGCGGTATGGTGGGTACAGCGGTTTGGTAGGGGATCGCTTATGGCGAAGACTGACATTGAGTCGGCCTTTCATCTCTTACCGGTTCATCCGGATAGCGTTCGGTTACTGGGTTGCTGTTAGGAGGGAGAATTTTTTGTAGATAGATGTGTTTAGTTCTTTTCTGGAATGGGTGGTCAGGGATCTATCGGGACTTTATTTTATTTTGCACTATTTGGATGATTTTCTAGTGATTGGTCCTCCGGATGATCATTCTTGTTTGACATTGTTGGCCACCAGCCAGCACGTTTTTCAGGTTTCTGGGGTACCGTTGGCGCAGGACAAGATGGAAAGTCCGGTGACAGTGTTTAAAGTTTCTGGTATCGTGTTTGATACCAAGCGTATGGAGGGCTGGCTTCCGGGATATAAGCTGATCTTAAGGCATCAGTGGCAGCGGTAGATCACCGCTCAAATGTACAATTGCGGGAATTAGAGTCCCTACTGAGGAAACTTAATTTTGGGTGCCGCATTATGCCAATGGGTAGGGTGCCGCATAATTTTGTTTGTTTGGGTCGGGACCACAGGGATGATTTGGAGGTTTGGAAATGTTTTTGCGGCAGTATAATGGGAGGTCATTTTGGCTTGGGCTGGGTACAGGCGCAAGAACTGGAGCTGTTCACGGATGCTGCGAAGTCCGTGGGATTCACAACATCCTTTAAAGGGAGGTGGTGTGTGGAGCAGTGTCCAGAGGTTTTGGCGGGGTCCCCGTTTAGACGGAATTTGATGTTGTTGGAATTGTTCCCTATTATGTTGGCATTGGAGCTTTGGGGGGCAGAATTTAGGGAACGGAGGATTCGTTTTCATTGTGATAACCTAGGGGTGGTTCAAGCAATCAACTCGCTGACAGCATCCTTGTTGCCAGTGGTGCGTTTGTTGCGACATTTGGTACTGCGGTGTCTTATTTTGAACATTGTTATCCGTGTTGTTCATATACCAAGTGTTGAGAATGAAGTGGCTGTTGCACTCTCTCGTTTGCAGTGGGACAGATTCCAGCAGTTGGCTCTGGAGGCGGAGCGGATTGGGGGTTCCATGTCCCAATTGTTTACGGGACCTTGTGATGGTACCGTGATGGCATTGGTATGGCAGTCGGTAGCGGAATCAACTTGGAGGTCATACGAGCGGGTTTGGCATGAGTGGTACAAGTTGGTGAGTAGCACTGGGGTTTGTTCGGGCACTCCATGCATTACTTTATTTTCTTGGTAGGAATTTCGAGGATGGAGTGTCAGTGGCTTCTTTGAATAGCTAGATGGCTGGGTTGGCTTTTATGTTCAAATTGGGAGGTGTAGAAGACATGACTAAGAATTTCATTGTATGAAAGGCGCTACAGGGTTACAGGAAGGGTAGGGCGAAGCCTGATTCTAGGCCGATGTCATTGGAATGTTAGAGGCTTTGACGGCAGTGTTACCACGGGTGTGTTTTTCTTCCTTTGAAGTTCATCTGTTTAAGATGGTGTTTGTGATAGCCTTTTTTAGGGCATTGAGAGTGGGCAAATTGGTGAGCCCATCTAAGTCAGTAGCTGGAGGGTTAGGCATATCGGACGTGGCAATGGAGGTTGATTCGGTGACGTTGCTCATCCGCAAGTCAAAGAACAACGTGCAAAGGGACCAGGGAAGTGTTCCGGTCTTGGAGTTATGCCCAGTTAAGATCATCCGGGAGTGGTCAGTTTTACAGCCTTCTGGGGTGGGTCTTTTCTTGATTCACAAAGAGGGGTTGCCACTGTCCAGGTACCAACTTGTGGCGGTATTCATAAAATTTTTGTAAGTGGGGGATTATTTGTCTCATTCATTTCGCATTGGGGTGGTGACAGAAGCATTGTGATGGAGTTTGAGCGATCAAATCCTGCAGCGTATGGGGCGTTGGGAGTCTAATTGGTTTAGGTTATATGTTCTTCTTCTCGCCTCCTGTAGGGGGGGGGGCTTGTCCCTTAGTTGCTGTCTTTTATGTTGTTTTATATGGGATGTCTTTCCGGGGTATGTGCATGAAGGGTATGTGGTACCTGTTCGCTAGGTATATGTCTCCTTTCTTTCTTTTACAGGCCCAGTGTGTCTGATGTGGATCCTGGGCCATTCTTATGTGCACTGGGGAGCAAAAAGGGCATTGGTCAGGCCGGAGCGAAGGCAGTTGGATTTTTCCCAGGCAGAGGCTATGATTCGGTGGGTAGGGATCCCAGGGATCCTGTGGTCCAGGGTATTGCCGGAAATCCAGCATTATGATCATCTGGATAGACCTCCGGATATGCTCCTGCTACATGTTGGGGGAAATGACCTGTGCCTTAGGGCCTCCAGGGAGCTCATCGGAGATGAAAAAATGGGACTTCCTCCATATCCAGGTGCTGTTGCCGGACACGCTAATTGTCTGGTCAAACATTGTTGGGCGAGTGGCTTGGTGGGGGGCACGGTCAGTGGAACGTGTGAAAAAAGCCAAAATGACAGTTAATAAAGCGGTGGCAAAGTTTGTGGTCCGCAATGGAGGGCGTTGGCCTTTACCTAAGGGGGGACAGGGTCCATCTTTCCGCAGTAGGAATAGATATGTGGTTCCTAGGGCTTTACAACAGGCCTTACGGCTGTGGCGGGTCGCCCACGTGTGAGGAGTCACTGGTGGACGGCTATGACCGGGGTCTCTGGTTCCTGAAGGTCGGAATGGTGACCTATATATATGGTGATATATAATATATGATGTGGTAAGGTTTGGGACCTATCTTGGTATGGGTACCTTCCCTATATGGCAAGACGGACTATCGATCATCAAGCTGAAGGTGCAAGAAGGTGGTAAGCAGTTGTCACTGAGCTGTATCCTTCGAGGCTAGTGGCCAGGATGTTGTAGTGGTGGTGGTGGTGGTCAGCCGATGAGTTAGGCTGCATACACACGATCGGACTATCCGGACTTTGCAGTGGAGGTCCACCGGACTTTCCAAACAAGTGGACCTGCCTACACACGACCGGACTTTTCTGGCACACTAGGTTCAGCGGACAATCCGCCGTACTATGGCGGGAGTCCGCTGGACTTTTGAAATGAAAGGACTTGCCCACACATGGAGTAAAGTCCGTTCATTTTGAACGTGGCTCCAGGTAGACGGAACTAGCGAAGGAAGTGAATGTCGCCGCCTCCATCGGCAAGATTGACACCTCGCTTTCCCCGTCACCTGGTATGGATTTAAAGAGAAAGCCCTATGCCGAAAAAACGGCGTGAGGGTCCCCCAAAAGAGCACGCAGCCGGGCCGATCAGGAAAGGGCGTGGGGACGAGCAAGCACCTCCTTAGCCGTACCAGGCCACGTGCCCTCAACATGGGGAGGTGCTTTGGGGAAGGGGGGCCCTGCGACCCATATAGTAGGGGGCCGGAATCTGGGGGCTCCCAGATTCTGGTAAGCCCGCAGACCCCAACAACCAACGGCCAGGTTTGTCGGGAAGAGGCCCTTGTCCTCATCAACATGGGGACAAGGTGCTTTGGGGTGGGGCCCCCCCTTCCCCAAAGCACCCCCCATGTTGAGGGCATGCAGCCTGGTATGGCTTAGAAGGGGGAGCCACTCGCTCTTCCCCACCCCCTTTCCTGATCGGCCCGGCTGTGTGCTCTGATAAGGGTCTGCTATGAACTTTGCGGGGACCCCCATGCCGTTTTTTTGGCGTAGGGGTTCCCCTTTAAATCCATACCAGGTGACAGGGCTAGCGAGGTGTCAATCTCACCGATGGAGGCGGCGACATTCACTTCCTTCACTAGTCCCAGCTACCTGGGGCCATGTTCAAAATAAACTGACTTTTCTTGGTGTGTAGGCAAGTCCATTCATTTCAAAAGTCCGGTGGACTGTGGGCAATTCTGTTCATTTCATTTCAAAAGTCAGACTAGCAAACAGACGGGCGGATTGTCCGCTGGACTACAGAGTCCGGCGGACAATTTTGAGTCAAAACTTCTTTCTAAGTCCGCCATACTATTGGGAAGAAAAAGTCCACCGGAGCCCACACATGGGCAGATTCCACCGGACCAAGTCCGCCGGATAATCCGATCCTGTGTACGCGGCATTAGTGGTACCTTCTTTCAGGAACCTCAGACGTAGCAGTAACATGTTTTGGTTATAAATATTGTTTATATATATATATATATATATATATATATATATATATATATATATATATATATATATATATATACATATATATATATACATATATATATATATATAAATATAAGAAAAAGTTATTTTATATAATGTTGTGTTTGGATTTAATAAAGGGGCCTTTAGTGGCCATTTAATCCAGACAGTGTGTTGTGTTTCATTGGTAAAGAAAGAATAATTATGGTGGTTGGTTAGTCGGGAGTTGTTAGGTTAAGGCAGCTAACATTTCAGCCTTACACCAGTCATGTGCATTTGGACCCATTTAAAGCGGGATTCCACCCGAAAGTGGAACCTCCGCTGATCGGAACCCCCCCCCCTCCGGTGTCACAATTGACACCTTTCAGGGGGGAGGGGGGTGGAGATACCTGTCAAAGACAGGTATTTTCACCCACTTCCGGGCATAGACTCCCACGGGAGTCTACGCCATTTCCTGCCCTGCCGCGCTGTCTGCTGGGACACACACGGGTCCCAGTGACAGCGCGGAGATTTCCGATTGCGCGGCGCGGCTCGTGCATGCGCAGTAGGGAACCGGGAAGTGAAGCCGATTCGCCCGAGCGGTCGATCGGCCTCGGCTGCCGGCATCGCTGGAACCTGGGACAGGTGAGTGTCCATTTATTAAAAGTCAGCAGCTGTAGTATTTATAGCTGCTGGCTTTTAATATATTTTTTTTGGGCGGAATCCCTCTTTAAGCACGTTAAAGTGGTGTTGCCACCAAAAAAAATAGCTTAAAATTCATAAAAAAAATGTAAAAAAAATAATTGGAAAAAAATATTTTTTTACTCACCTCTCAATGCCTGTTGCTAGGGGGTCCCTCGTAGTCTGCCTTCTTCAATGCCCGGGCTGGTGACATCACTTCCCCTCACACCGCACAGTCATCTGGGACCTGTCACGTGTATTTGTAGCTGCTGACTTTTACATTTTTTTTTTTAGGGGGCACCCCACTTTAAGTGTTTTTTCTGCTCTTCAGCTCCTCCTCTCAACGCACCTTTGGTGGGTTTTTTTTCAGCCCTTAAAGGCTCTTCTTCTAATATGCCTGTAAACACCTATGTATGCATGGACAAATAAGCTTACCGTATTTTTCGGACTATAAGGCGCACCGGATTATAAGGCGCACTAGCAATGATCGGCTGCTAATGGGATATTTCCATATATAAGGCGCACCGGACTATAAGGCGCACTGGATTATAAGGCGCATTTAATGAAACAAAACTCTGATGCGGTACTGTAAGTCAAATTTTATTCAACTCTTTAGCAATAACCATAAAATGGTCTATAACAATAACTCTTAACACTGTTCAGTTAAATACAAAACCAGACACTCACTTTTTCACTTTATTCTTCAATAACTCTTAACACTGTTCAGTTACCGGTGAATACCGTACAAAACCAGACACTCACTTTTTCACTTTATTCTTCTCCCGCAAATCCATCAAATTCTTCATCTTCAGTGTCTGAGTTTAACAATTGGGCGATTTCGGCATCAAGCACGCCCGTATCCCTCTCATCATTCTCATCAGTATCCGAGTCAGTCTCGTTGCTGTCATCGGTACCGGTACTTAACTGTTCAGTGATAATTCCGGACTTCTTGAAAGCTCGGATTACACTGGTGACTGATACCTTCGCCCAGGCATCCACGATCCACTGGCAGATAGTGGCGTAACTCGCCCGGCGTTGCCTCCCTGTGTTGGTGAATGTGTGTTCGCCTTCTGTCATCCAATGCTCCCACGCAGCTCGCAATTTAACTTTAAATGACCTGTTGACACCTATATCTAGTGGCTGTAGTTCTTTGGTTAATCCACCCGGAATGATGGCAAGCACCGAATTAGTTTTCTTCACTTGGGCTTTGACAGTATCTGTCAGATGGGCGCGCATGGAGTCACAGACCAATAGGGATGGAGATTCGTGGAAAAAGCCACCCGGTCTCTTGACGTAAACCTCTCTCAGCCACTCACTCATCTTCTCCTCGTCCATCCAGCCCTTCGGGTTAGCCTTGATGATGATGCCAACCGGAAACTTTTCTTTTGGCAGAGTCTTCCTCTTGAAAATTACCATGGGTGGTAGTTTCTGGCCATTAGCCTGGCAACCGAGAACTACAGTGAAGGATGACTTCTCGTTTCCTGTAGTGCGTATAGATACCGTACTGGTCCCTGTTCTCTCGACAGTACGGTTTACAGGGATATCAAAGGTAAGGGGGACCTCGTCCATGTTGGTGATGTGCTCTGGCCGGATCTTCTGTTCATTGATCTTGTTCTTGCAGTAGGTACGGAAAATGGCCAGTTTTTCTTCGTAATCCTTTGGCAGTTGCTGTGACATAGTGGTTCTTGTGCGGATAGAGAGATTCCGCCTTTTCATGAAACGGAAGCACCAAGAGGGACCTCCTCGAAAGTCGTTGATCTCCATGTCGCGTGCGATCGCTGTTGCTTTGAGTCGAATAGAGACAGTAGAGACACTTCTAACTGCGGTTCTCTGTTCAATAACCCACTGTTTAATTTTGTCCTCCAACTGTGGCCATCTTGCTTTGTTTCCTCGGAAACTCAGTTTGGTCTTCTTTACCTGGCGCAGGGCATCTTCTTGCTTCCTCCACTTCCGTACCATTGATTCATTAATGTTGAATTCTCTCGCAGCTACTCTATTTCCATGCTCTACTGCATGACTGATAGCCTTCAGTTTGAAATCCGCATCATAAGCATGTCTCTTAACAGGAGCCATTTTTGGGGCAGCGGGTATACCGTAGAAAATGAACGAATGAATGCGCACACCTCCTGACTAAGATGGCCGTAATGCCCAATCCAAGCAGTGCAGCTTCCTAGCTTTGGTAATCCCACGAAGCTGCACTGCTTGGATTGGGCATTACGGCCATCTTAGTCAGGAGGTGTGCGCATTCATTCGTTCATTTTCTACGGTATACCCGCTGCCCCAAAAATGGCTCCTGTTAAGAGACATGCTTACGAAGCGGATTTCAAACTCATCGCTATCAGTCACGCAGTAGAACAACCTGAGAGAGGTTTACGGTACGTCGGTTTACGGTACGTCGGTTTACGGTACGTCGGTTTACGGTAAGAGACCGGGTGGCTTTTTCCACAAATCTCCATCCCTATTGATCTGTGACTCCATGCGCGCCCATCTGACAGATACTGTCAAAGCCCAAGTGAAGAAAACTAATTCGGTGCTTGCCATCATTCCGGGTGCATTAACCAAAGAACTCCAGCGATGTCAACAGGTCATATATAAGGCGCACCGCATTATAAGGCGCACGGTCGATTTTGTGAGAAAATTTAGGCTTTTAAGTGCGCCTTATAGTCCGAAAAATACGGTACATAGAGATACTTTTACAGGCTGAAAAAAATAATGCTCAATGCCTGGGGTCCCATATACAAGGGGTGGACTCCATTGCAGTCCACCTGCTCAGTGGGGAATCTCTCCGCTGATCCCCCCTGAGCAGCGGGATGATTGGTCTGTGTCCTCTCCGCTTATGCAGAGCAAATACAGACACAGCCTACTTTCCTCTATGCATAGCTCCCAACTGTCCCAGACTTCGAGGAACCGTCCGTGATTTTGAGCAATGTCCCTCTGTCCCTCATTTTGGTCTATATACTTTTTCTCTATCAACAAGTGTTTTCCAGCACTAAACCATTTTATCTGATTTGTAAATTCTAAAAGCCAATATAAAGGATTAGTAGTGGTAAAAAAAAAAGCCCCTGTGGGTTTAACCAATCTTTTTTTTTTTGCACAATTTTCCTTTAAGGGGGCATGGCCAGGGGTCTGTCCTATGCCTGCATACTTTTGCTGATAGGTATCCCTCGTTCCCATCTCAAAAAGATGGGAGGTATGTCTATGGGCAGGCTGATGGCAATGGGCCCACCTGTCCATTTCCACCCCACTGCCATCTGATCCGCCAGAAGGAAGGGGAAGGATCCCCATCCATCTGTTCTTAGCAGACAGGATTGGATTGGATGTTGGTGGGTGTCAATGGACCAACGGCTCTATAGAGGAGACTGGAGGGTCCAATCAGGTCCACCTAAAAAACAGACAAGTGCACCGATCAGTCCACCCGTGTGAAAGGGCCTTAAGCTGTGTTTTTAAGCTGCTTGTGTGTGAGGCCTTAATGTTATCAAAATGACCTTTCCATTTCCGTCTCCATCTACTGTGATTTTCTGAACTGCTAAAGCCCCGTACACACGAGAGGACTTATGTCCGACAGACTTCCGAAGGAGTTCTGCCGGAGTTCTGCCGGAGTTCCGACAGAGTTCTGACGGACTTTTCGACTGAGCGGACTTGGCCACACACAATTACACTAAACTCCGATGGATTCGAACGTGATGACGTACGACTGGACTCGAATAAGGAAGTTCTTTTTTTTTTAAACTTTCTTTATTTATATCACATGAGTCCAGAGAGGTGGAACAACAATTACGGGGAGCAAAGACATTCATTTCTCACATAAATATATCTTATATCCTATAGAGCATATTCCATTTTCCTCTTCTTTTATATAAATAAAACCAAATTATTTCATTTACACATTGCATATTCCAATTTATATATATTATCTATCTATTCCATTCTTATCCATTATAATTCTTATTTCCCCCAGTTATAACTCCCCCAGACTTCCCTCATCTTTTATCTATTTTCCCGTTGCCCAACTAACGGAAAGGAAAAAACAAAACCAAAAAAAAAAAAACCAAAAAAAAAAAATTATTATTATTATTGTTTACCCCCATCCCCCACCCCTTCCTCCTCCCTCCTCCTCTCCCTCTCCTCTATCCCCTCACAAGAGACAAGTACTTCCCAGCCCCCATAGGGGGGTTCAAACGCATTCGAGTATGTGCGGACTCACTCCTCTGCTATGTTCCCCATAAGATTCTTCCCTTCCTCAGAATTCATAAACGAGTTCCAAGATCTCCAAGTTTCATCATATTGATCCTTTCTATCTTGGGCAGAGAGAACTAAGTCCTCTATGGCACCTACGTTTCTTACTCTATTTAGCCACATTGCAATTGAAGGTGGTCTGGGGTCTTTCCATCTGAGTGCAATTCCTACCTTAGCTGCATTAACTAGATGGCATATCACCAATTTCCTATATGTTTGTAAAGGTATTTCTGTGCAGTGAAGCAAAAAAAAAGGCCGGGTCTTCTGGGATCTGGTATGATGTAAATTTTTGAGAGATCTTTTGTACTTCTAGCCAATATTGTCTTATCTTAGGGCATTGCCAAAATATATGCATCAAAGTCCCCCGTTCCTTTTTACACCGCCAACAACGGTCAGAAGCCTCTGGAAAGAACTTACAGAGTTTTGACGGGGTATAATACCACTGCGTCAATATCTTATAATTAGATTCCTGAGTCCGCGAACAGATCGATGAGTTCAATGCCAGATATATAATCTTCTGCCGTTGTGTGGGTGAAAAAGTCTTTCCCAGGTCTTTCTCCCATTTCTCAATTCCAGGCATTTTAAAACCTTCTGGAGGGGCATTCAGCAATTCATATATCTTAGAGATTACCCGTGAAAGGGGCTCTTTCTCCTCAAAATATATCTCAAACTTTGTCAGTTGTCTTTGATAGTTCGTCGCCGGTCCTAATGTTTGAAGAAAATGTCGCAACTGTAATGCCTCCCAAAAATTTATTTCATATCGACCTCCTTGTTGCGTCAATGTGGCGATCGAAGGCCATGTTTCCAATTGTAGAAAGTGCGATGCTTGGGTATAGCCCCTTTCTATAAGCCCCTGAAATGCTCCTGGTTCCATTCCCGGTAAAAAACTAGAGTTACCCAGAATGGGAAATAGTGGTGAATTTGTTGTAGAGAATTGAGGATTTCGACAGATCTTAGCCCCTATCCGCAACGTTGGACCTATAAGTGGGTGTTTTTTAAGCAATTCTGGTAATGTTGTATAACACCAGATTGCTCTGCGTAGGGGTATTGAACTGCATTTTTGTTCTATTTCTGTCCATAATTTAGATTCTGTGTGTCTACACCAGTCTATCGCTCTGCCAATGTGTACTGCCTGGTAATATTTAAACATATCTGGTACTGCCAGGCCGCCGTAGCGTTTAGGAGCTCTCATGATGTTTCTATTGATCCTTGGTCGTTTGTTTGCCCATATAAATTTAGTGAAAAGAGTATCTATCTGGTGGAAAAAAGGTGTTGGAATATTTATAGGTAAGGTCTGAAATAGATATAACAGTTTTGGCAGTATGTTCATTTTTATAATATTACATCTGGCAAACCACGAGTGTAATCCCTGTTTCCATTTGTCGAATAGTACCCGAATTTCCTGTAGTAACGGGGGGAAATTTACTGTAAAAGTCTTTTCCATCTTATCTGGTATATATGTACCTAAATACTTAAGTGCTACATTCACCCATTTAAAGCTATAATTAGGCCGTATAGTCTGTTGTACCCCTATAGGCAGAGCTACCCCCATTGCCTCCGATTTTGTATAATTTATTTTTAGATTTGATATCTCCCCATATCTTACAATTTCCTCCATAAGGTTTGGTAAGGAGATGTGTGGTCTGGATAGGGAAAACAAAAGGTCATCCGCATATGCTGATATTTTGTAGTTATGCCCCCCTATTTGGAGTCCCTGGATATCCAGGTTTTGTCGGATTTTATTCAATAGTGGTTCTAATGAAAGGACAAACAATAGGGGTGAGAGAGGGCAGCCCTGGCGGGTTCCATTTGAGATCTTAAATGGTTCTGAAAAAACTCCATTTACCTTCACTAAAGCCTGTGGGGAGGCATATATCCCAGCAATCCACCGTAGCATACCCTCTCCCACCCCCATGTGTCTTAATACCACGAACATAAATCTCCAATTGACTCGGTCAAATGCCTTTTCTGCATCCGTACTTAAAAAGACACTCTGGGTTTTTGTTTGGTTGGAAAAGTGTACCAAGTTTAATACTTTAATTACGTTATCTCTCGCTTCACGCGAGGGGATAAACCCTACTTGGTCCAAATGTACCAGCTGATGTAAGTGCGATTGTAGACGGGAGGCCAATATTTTTGTGAAAAGTTTTAAATCCACGTTTAGCAATGAGATCGGCCGGTAACTGCCGCACTCCGCCGGGTCCTTCCCTTCCTTTGGAATAACCGAAATATGTGCCCTAAGCATATCCGGAGGGGGTGCGGCAGTCCGGCCGAGCGCATTGAAAACCTTTACCATATGTGGGCCTAATATTGAAAAGAAGTTCCTATAATATTGTATTGTATATCCGTCCGGACCTGGTGTCTTCCCTTTTTTGACTGATTTTATTGCTACACTTAGTTCTTCAACAGTTATTGGGATTTCTAAGGTGTTACGGACCGGAGAGGGCAATCTATGAAGACCTGCTGAGGCTAAATAGTCCTCCACTTTGGCCATGGGGAAGGAAGGGGATGTCAGATTATAGAGGGCCGCATAGTATTCTTTGAACCTCTGCGCTATATCTTTGGGCATTGTAATTAGCTGTCCATTTCTTACCTTTATATTGGGTACATAGATTGTCCTCCCCTTCTCCTTAAGCTTCCCCGCCAACACTCTACCACACTTATCTCCTAGTTCATACCCTGTTCTCTTCCCTGCCTGTATCACCGCTTTCGCCTTATAGCGGAGAAGGTCTGTCATCTGCCTCCTCAAATGTGCCAAATCTTTCCCTAGGAGTGGTGTCTGTACTTTCTTATGTTGCGTTTCAAGTTTTTGAATTTCTTCCGATATTTTTATTATCTGCGCTTCTCGTGCTTTTTTCATTTGGGAGCCATGTTTAATCCAAATCCCCCGCATGACCACCTTATGTGCCTCCCATATCATGCCCGGGTCGCTCCCCGGGGTGTCGTTGGTCTGAAAGTATGCCATCATTTCCTTTGTTATATGCTCCTGTATATCTGCTTTCTGTAGCAGACTTTCATTCAAACGCCAACTACGTCCCGAGGAGCGAGCCGGGCTAGACAGGGAGCTCTGCAATGTAACCGGTGAATGGTCTGACCAGGTTATATTTCCTATCGTCACCTCTATTACCGACGTGAGTAGATAGTGTGGCACAAGAAATAGATCAATACGGGAGTATTGTTGATGCGGGTTGGAAAAAAAAGTATAATCCTTTTCTCCTGCGTGAAAAATCCGCCATACATCTACCAACTGCATCTCCTGCATCTCCCGTTTGACCCTCTTCCTAACACCATCTGGGGTTGAGGATGAGCCCATAGAGGTATCCATTCCGGGGTCCAAGGAGACATTAAAGTCTCCTCCCAGAATCAACTTTCCTTCTACAAATTCTGCTAGTTTTCTCAAAATTTTATTTAAGAAAGCATCTTGTTGTATGTTTGGTGCATATATCGTAGCCAAAGTTACTTTTACTCCATCAATATGGCCTTTAAGAAATAGGAAGCGTCCATTCCCATCCACTTGTTTGTCCAAAAGGGACCAAGATATCCGATTAGATATGAGAATGGACACCCCCTTAGATTTTGCTTCTTGATTGTGTGCGTGATAAACACAGGGAAAAAATCTGTTCTGAAGTAAGGGGAGTCCACCCGTCCTAAAATGCGTTTCCTGTACAAATGCTACATCTGTACGATGACGTTTCAAATCATTTAATAACATCCTTCTTTTTTCAGGGACATTAAGTCCCTTAACATTCATAGAGGTCACCCTTATCCCCTCCATCCTGGGGGAGGGGAGGAGAGAGAGGGAGAGAAGAAAAAAAAAAAAAAAAAAAAAGGAAACCCAAATACCCCTAAGAGAGACACCCCCCTCTGAGCCTCCGACCCTCTGGCTCAGGTGGGTGTAGACCTAATTTGGGGTTCGGCCTGGATTTGGCACAGAACCGAGAGCTCTGTTCCCAGTCTCCTCCACCCGGTCCTATAGCCCCCATCTAGGGATACCTTTCCATGTTACCTCGCCTTTTTACCTATACCTACATGCCTTCCTTCCTTCCCCTCCTCCCATTGCATCTTCCACCCCACCATCCCCCAAGGGGTAGTGATAATCTTCTCCCACATTCCTCATTCTTACCCTTTCCCCTTTCTAACCCTCTCTTGCTTCCTCCTAATTACCGTTACCGTGTGTTCCATCTTAGATTCCCTAGAGTTCCCATCTTGTTTAAGCTGTCGGTATGAACAGATCTGGTACGTTCTCCCCTCTTATTTATTATTTATATCTTCCCTCCAGATTTTCCTGTTTTTCCCGTTTATTCCATATATTTCAAAACTTTATCAGAATATTCCCCCCTAGTATTCCATATACACATACCAAGTTGTATAGTGCCACCTAAATTATGCAAAAAAAAATAAAAAATAAAAAATAAAAAATACAGTGCTAGTTTCCTTATTTCATAACATAATTACAATCTAATAATATAATTACAATAGAAACAATAATATCACTCCTCTTATATTTTCCATTGCACTCTGGAATTTTTTCTTTCCCCGTGTATATAAACCAACCTATCCATTCCTATAAACACACATCTGTGTGTGCGCACTCATTGACATCAATAATCAAAAAAAAAGAAAAAAAACCCACCACCCCTCTTTACCCATTGCCTTTCCCCCCCCCTACCTCCTGAAACCCCCCCCCCCAAAAAAAAGCATGTGTTTTTAAATAGGGGTGCCATTTCTATTAGACACCATCGAATTGTACAGTGATACCACAGTAATATAATATTAATTTTCACAGCAAACAAACACAAAAAAAAAAAAAAAAAAAACATTCCTCTATTGTGTCCCTGTTTATCTTCCCCAAATACCCTATATACTCCCCCTTCCAGTGTAACCACCTCCCACCTCTCCCTCTTATAACTCTCTGTGCGCCTACTACCTCCATTTTCCTGCCCCCAATGAACCAAACCCCCCATACCAAAAAAAAAAAAAAAAAAAACACACCAAAAAACCAAACCCCCTCCCCCCCCCCCCAAAAAAAGAATGCAGTGCTAGTTTCCTTATTTCATAACATAATTACAATCTAATAATATATTTACAATAGAAACAATAATACCACTCCTCTTATATTTTCCATTACACTCTGGAATTTTTTCTTTCCCCGTGTATATAAACCAACCTATCCATTCCTATAAACACACATCTGTGTGTGCGTACACACTGACATCAATAATAAAAAAAAAAGAAAAAAAGTGGGTTCCTTCCTTCATCTCGGGTATATAAAGGGGTGATATCTGAATTCTAAGATCTAAAGCATTAACGGGTCACCTATCCATCTCCCCACTCAGGGAGAGCCCGGGTGAACACCCCGAGTGCCCCCCCGAGGGGGGGGAGACAAAGGAGAGAAACCCCCCCCCCCCTTAACCCCCCTTCCATCCCCCCCTAGACACCCGCTCCACCCAGCCTTCCCCAAGGGAGGGAAAAAAAAAAAAAAACGGGGAAAGGGGAAGTCAAAAAAAAAAAAAAAAAAAGGTGGGGTCCGGAGGGAGCAACCCCTTTTAGCTAAAAAAAAAGGGGAGACCGTAATAGAGAGGCATCTCGTCCGAATCCCATATCTTCCCTTCTATTTAAAGTGAGATTGTCCTTTCTCTTGTCAGTCCATCTTTTTCTGGAATACATGGTCTCCCTTCTCTACTAGCGACCTTATTTCTTAAGGTGTTTACTATTGGCTGCAGTCAGTTCTGTATCCCAAACGTCTCCACTTCAAGGAAGGCAAATAATTCCGGGAGTTCCGACGGGTATCGCAAGGTAAATGTCTTTGAATTTTTTTTTATAATTAACGCGATGGGGTAACCCCACCTATAGGACCCCCCCATCATCTTGATTTTATCCAAAAGTGGGCGCAACATTGCCCTACGCTGCAGGGTGGCCTGTGAGAGATCAGGCAGTATTTTCACCAAGGCCCCGTCCTGTTCTAAATCTCCACTTTCCCAAGCCTTACGGCTTATTAACTCCTTCTGTGCAAAACGGAAAAAACGACATATCACATCCCTTGGTCTATTTGTGTTTGTCACCGGGGGACCCGGGGCTCTATGCACTCTTTCAAATTCCAAAGGTTGGGAGAGGGAACCAGCTAATTTTTCACATATTGAAGAAATTGTAGCCTGCAGCATATCCCGTCCTATAGCCTCCGGGACCCCCCTAAACCGTAAGTTCTGACGTCTACTACGGTCTTCTAACTCTTCCAGCCGTAATTGCATAACAGAGACCTGGGAGGATTGTACATTCTGTACCTGTTCTAGATGGTAAACTCGGTTTTCCAGGGAGGACCATGCGGTCTCCCCACTCACCAGTCTCTCTGTCAGCTGCTGAACTTCTGCCTGTACTGCCTTGAGCTCTCTGTGGTGCATCTCCTCCAAACGGGCCACCATCGCCTCCATGTCCGTTCGAGTTGGTAATGCCAGCAGGTCTGCACGGGTAGGGAGAGCTTGTAGTAATGTTCTCAGGTCCAGCTCTCCCACTCTCCCTCCTTTCTGTCCCTCGTGTTCAGCATGTTGTTCCTCCATGTCACACTCTGCTGATACAGTGGAGGAAGACCACACCAGCTCTCTCACTTCCTGGTGTGTCACGTGCACCGCTCGTCCCTCAGCGTTCTCTGTATCAGGCTCTGCTTGTCTCCGTGAGGCTCGTGTATGGGGGAAAAACAATTCAATCTCAGGCTGTGCTGTCTGTCTCCTCTGCCTCTCTCTTCTATTCATCCCCGTGCAGGTTACTGCATGTAGGCTACCGCCTCATGGCTTAGCACTCCAGGTAATCAATCACCGTCTAATGACCAGGTGGAGGGTCAGGGCTCCCAGAGCGTGTGTCTCACTCCTCCACCATCTCCAAGCTCCACCCCCCGAATAAGGAAGTTCATAGCCAGTAGCCAATAGCTGCCCTAGCGTCGGTTTTAGTCCGTCGGAATAGCATACACACGAGCGAATTTTTCGAAGGGACCGGGTCCGGCGGAGTTCCGTCGGAAAAATTTGAAGCATGTTCCATTTTCTAAAGTCCGTCAGACTTTGGTTAATCAAAAGTCCGTTGCAGCCCACACACGATCGAATAGTCTGACGGACTCAGTCCGTCGGACTTTGGATGTTGAAAAGTCCGCTCGTGTGTACGCGGCATAAAAGTTGATAATACATAGGAAATTCCTCTTTCAATCTTGTGTATATTCAACATATATTTCACTCATTTTTTATGTTGGTCCCCATCTTGTAAAACTCCGGAGGTTTATCACAGAAACTGACCACATATAAAACTTTAATAATTTTTGCTTACCTGGGCTTTCAATTATATTTTTTATTGATGGCACTAAAAATAAAATAACAAGAATGTATTAAAGTGGTTTCTCTTTCTAACTTTCAGAAAAAATTAACATTACATTTGATTCTTATGTGATTGTACATTCTTGTATGTATTTAGTACTATGTACTGTATTTTGACTTACCTTTGTGGCACTGATAAAAAAAAAAAATTGTTCTTAAAGTAAAAACAAACATTAGTGAATAATGAGGTTGAAAAATATACAAAAAGTGTCTGATCCCCTGTGCTACTATGTGTGCTAAAATCTATGGAAAAATAATATCAATTATATAACGGATTAATAATATGTGTGAGGGTATGCTCAGGGCAGCCAAGTACATGCAGTACTTTTGTAAGGGGCCTGAGCGTCCCAAGGGGCCCAGTGGCGGGACCGCTCCCGCTTCACTTCACATGAAAATACATCTGATCATAGCCCGTGCAGCAGAGAATACAAGCCTCAGCCTGGCAGGCTTCCTCCACCACTACCGCTTTTCACTAGCAACCCCCTTCCCCTTGGCCGGTGATCCAGAACGACACTTGATCCCCTTCCATCCCTTGCTAAGGCGGAGCCTGCTAGTTGCTGCTACTCACATTGGCCAGTACTGGAGCAGGGGGCGTGGTCAGCTTCTTAGCCTGGAAAGTGAACCCAGCTCTCTCAGGTGCATGAAGATATGACAGAGCGGCGTGGAGGGTGAGTCACAGAAAAATGGAGTGTACCGCTGTGCCCCCTCACTTAGTCACTCACTTAATCCAATAGCTGGAAGTGGACACTATTACATATTATTATCACAACACCTGAAGCTGGCATGATGCACTTGCATTGTGAAAATGAGGATGATTCTGGGTGGGGAAGAGAATTACATTGTGGGGAGCCTCTTCATTATGTAACTCATCTCCACCCAGAATCATCCTCATCCATTTTCACAATATATCTCCCCCGCCTTCTGAAAAAAATGGTGGCGGTGAGACAGCTCCTCGATGTCTTCTCCCGTCTTCTGCTATGATTGGACGCCTGATAGGCATCCAATCACAGCACCTGTCGTTTCAGTCAATCAGGTGACGGATAACAGATCCGAGCACCTGATTGGCTGAGAGGTGGTTTAGTGTTAGGAATGCGAATATTCATTCGCTTTTCTAACACAGCATGGAGCTCACAAGTCACCTTTTTTGACACCTATTAGAGACTATGGCTCTAATCGGGTGCTTCAAAAAAAAATCTCGCTGCTGTAATTCAGGCGCCCTGTGCCCGAAAAGGGATTGGGTGCCTGAATAGGTGGTGGCAGAGGCGGCCATGGATAGATTGGTGGTAAAGGGTTGGCTGGAGAGAGGGGGTGGCGCCCGTGCGCCCTTATGGACACACCTCCACTGGTGGGGATACAATGTGGAGAGGGATTGATTATGTTGGGCAGAGGAGGGGATATATTGTGGAGAGGGATAGATGATGATGGGCGGAGGTGGGCATATATTGTGGAGAGTGATAAAATAAAAGTGAGTGCACCAACTCAAGACTCAGTGGAATGGGCAGTGGGCGGGCCCTGGGGAATGTTGGTGTTCAGGCCCTGGGGGGCCCAGGCCTGAAGCTGTGTAAGGGGCCCCACAATTTCTGGTGGCTGCCCCAGGTATGCTGCTGAATACTCGCAGGTGCTTACAAAATATCCTATGATGGATTGAGCAGAAATGCTCAAAGAAGAATGGAAAGGTGCTGAAGTTTTTCTTAAAAAAGATCATTTCAATTCCTCTTGAGCAATTCTGCTCAGGACCATCATAGGATATATTGCAAGCACCTTACTGCCAGAGCCGATTCCTTACTGCCAGAGCCGAAAGCACCAATACAAAATTCAGCCACCCACCAGAGGATATGCAGTATTTCACAAAAGTGAGTACACCCCTCACATTTTTGTAAATCATTTTATTATATCTTACCATGTGACAACACTGAAGAAATTACACTTTGCTACAATGTAAAGTAGTGAATGTACAGGTAGTATGACGGTGTAAATTTTCTGTCCCCTCAAAATAACTCAACATACAGCCGTTAATGTCTAAACCGCTGGCAACAAAAGTGAGTACACCTCTAAGTGAAAATGTCCAAATTGGGCCCAATTAGCCATTTTTCCTCCCCGGTGTCATGTGACTTCTCATGCCGAGTACACAAGACCGAACTTTCCAGCAGAATAGGTCTGACAGAATCAGTCTGTCGGACAATCCGATCATGTGTTGGCTAAACCGATCCTTTAAAAAAAAATCAGACAGACCTAGAAATAGAGCATGTTTCAAATCAGTCCGACGGACTCAATTCCTATTGGGAAAACCGTTCGTCTGTATGCTGGTGACTAAATACGACGCAAGGGAAGCTATTGGCTACTGGCTATTGAACTTCCTTTTTAGTCTCGTCTTACGTCATCACATTCAAAATAAACGGACTTTCGAATGGACTTAGTCTGTTCATGTGTGGCCAAATCCATTAGTACAGAAAGTCCCTCAGAATTCTGCCGAAAGTCCGTCGGGAAGACCGTCGGACCTAGTCTGCCAGAAAGTCTGGTCGTGTGTACGCGGCATTAGTGTTACAAGGTCTCAGGTGTGAATGAGGAGCAGGTGTGTTAAATTTAGTGTTATCGCTCTCACTCTCTCATACTGGTCACTGGAAGTTCAACATGGCACCTCATGGGAAAGAACGCTCTGAGGATTTGAAAAAAAGAATTATTACCTAAGATGACTTAGGCTATAAGACTTAGGCTATAAGAAGATTGCCAAGACCCTGAAACTGAGCTGCAACACAGTGACCAAGACCATACAGTGGTTTACCAGGACAGGTTCCACTCAGAACAGGCCTCGCCATGGTCGACCAAAGAAGATGAATGCACATGCTCAGCGTCATATCCAGAGGTTGTCTTTTGGAAATAAATGTATGAGTGCTGCCAGCATTGCTGCAGAGGTTGAAGGGGTGGTGGGTTAGCCTGTCAGTGCTCAGACCATACGCTGCACACTGCATTAAATTGGTCTGCGTGGCTGTTGTCCCAGATGGAAGCCTCTTCTAAAGATGATGTACAATAAAGCCCACAAACAGTTTGCTGAAGACAAGCAGACTAAGGACATGGATTACTGGAACCATGTCCTGTGGTGTGATGAGACCAAGATAAACTTATTTGGTTCAGATGGTGTCAAGCGTGTGTGGTGGCAACCATTTGAGGAGTGCAAAGACAAGTGTATCTTGTCTACAGTCAAGCATGTTGGTGGGAGTGTCATGGTCTGGGGCTGCATGAGTGCTGCCGGCACTGGGGAGTTACAGTTCATTGAGGGAACCATGAATGCCAACATGTACTGTGACATACTGAAGCAGAGCATGATCCCCTCCCTTCAGATACTGGGCTGCAGGGCAGTATTCCAACATGACAATGACCCCAAACGTACCTCTAATGCCAAGTACACACGATCCTACACACGGTCGCATTTTCCGATGAAAAGCTCTCATCGGTCTTTAGCTGCCCGAAATTTCGATTGTGTGTATGTGGCGATCACTGCCTTGTTAAAGAAGCTGAGGGTAAAGGTGATGGACTGGCTAAGCATGTCTACAGACCTAAACCATAATGAGCATCTGTGGGGCATCCTCAAACGGAAGGTGGAGGAGCTCTGACATCCACCAGCTCCATGATGTCATCATGGAGGAGTGGAAGAGGACTCCAGTGGCAACCTGTAAAGCTCTGGTGAACTCCATTCCCAAGAGGGTTAAGGCAGTGCTGGAAAATAATGGTGGCCATACAAAATATTGACACTTTGGGCCCAATTTGGACATTTTCACTTAGGGGTGTACTCTTGTTGCCAGCGGTTTAGACATTAATGGCTGTGTGTTGAGTTATTTTGAGGGGACAGAAAACCTACACTGCTATACAAGCTGTACACTCACTACTTTACATTGTAGCAAAGTGTAATTCATCAGAAACCATGAAATCAGCCGAGACAGAAGTACAGTTAAATTACACTTGTTTAATAATAAAAGTAAAAAGAAAAAACATAGTCAAAACATAGCCAAAGTTCAGTAACCGGAATGGATAGTCAGCCAAGCCAGAAGTCAGGGATCAATGTAGTGGGACAGCAAGCAGGATCTGGAGCCAGAAGGGATGTCAGAAAAGCAAGTCTTGAACAGGATCGCAGGAGATTGTTTTTGTGATGTTGACCAAGGCGAAGGCAGAACTCCTCCGGACTAGACAGCTTAAGTAGGCAGGACTGACAAGCAGGATATCATCAACAGCTGAGTAACTGTGGAGATAGATGGGAGTTGGCAATTAGCCGACAGCTGAGCAGCTCAGCTCAGAGAAGGAAGGGCTGAGCCCAGCCCTGCCAAATTTCTTCTGTGTTGTCACATGAAAAGATATAATAAAATATTTACAAAAATGTGAGGGGTGTACTCACTTTTGTGAGTTACTGTATATATCCCTAAAAAGGAAGGGCTATGGTGACCTGTAATAGGTCCAGAGTGGAGTTGAGCACTCATGACTGAAGATGGAGGGACACTGAAGGTGTTTGCATGGTAGCACAGTACCTATGCATTCCCTTTGATCCTTTGGACTGTATTTTGTCATGCCACACATACCTTTATGATACCGGCTTATACACAAGATATTTTTCACTTACGGACACTGATATCACAGTGGTGGCTTATTGCATTTGTTTATCACCATTACAATTATTTGTTTTAAGTGGCATTGTTGGATTGTTTTCACTGGTTATTTTCATTTTTTTACTGAGTTGAGACTAATGCCCCGTACACACGATCGGACTTTCCGACAACAAAACTATATTTTGTTTGAAGGTTATTGGCTCCAACTAGTCTTGCATACACACGGTCACACAAATGTTGGCCAACAATTACGAACTTAGTGACGTACTAGACATACAACATGGCTTTTCAGCTCTTAAGCACCACCCTTTGGGCCCCTTCTGCTAATTTTGTGTTAGTAGAAGTTTGAGTGTTGATTCGCGCTTTTCTTTTTGCGTTTTTCATTTAGCGCTATTATTATTGATATCACTTGAAAAAAAAGGCTTTAAAAATTTGTTTGCGATGACTCCATCATTATCACCAGCAAAGCAGCTTCATTATTATCCCATTAAAGAAGAAGAGAATTGTGCGCTGCATTTGAAAATTTCATAATTTGCCACGTCACGAATGTTAATTCTCCATTACGAGTGCTAGTTTACAAGACCGGCCGCTTCTGCTTCTGAGAATGCGTGGACTTTTGTCCGACGGACTTGTGTACACATGATCGGAAAGTCCGACAACAAAAATTTGTTGGCGGAAAATTTGAGAACCTGCTAGCCAACATATATTGGTGGAAAGTCCAACAACAAATGTTCGATAGAGCATACACATGGTCAGACTTTCCACCAACAAGCTCACATCCAACATATGTTGTCGGAAAATCCGATCGTGTGTACGGGGCATTAGACTGTAGACTTTTCAATCAGCTTAGTGAATAAGAAGAAGTTATCTTTATTTTGAACATCCAACATGTGGAATTGTGTAATCTTTAAAGTAAACCTGTGCTTTGCCCATGCAGGCCAAGTATGGATGAACTTCCAACTTTCAGCAGGCTTCCATAACATAAAAAACAAAAAACAAACAAGACCATTGAGCAGATAGTATAACAAAGTGATCCCTGTTTAGTTAGGGTGAACCTCAATCACGCTTCCCCGCAGGATAGGTCGCATATGAATCGATCAGTTGCATACAACATAAGGCTAGGATCTCCTCATACGCTGACAGTGCACACAAAACACTGCCCATAATGTCACAGTTGCGTAGTCGGGGGGAAGAGCCTCTCGGGAATTCAGGGGGTATCATTCATTGTGATTGGCAAGGTTCTGCATTGCTGGGCAAAGTGATTTGCAATAGATTTACATTACGAGACATATTTTTCTATTTTTCAAGAAAGGACTTGTCAAAATGTGTGGTGCCTGGTTTGTTTTGGGAATGGGTACCCCTTAAGCCCCACCCACCGCTGCCCCCCTGCCGGTAAACCCCCACAAGCAACAGTTTAGGGTTGTGGGGAATAGGCCCTCGTCTATATGGGGACAAGGTGCTTTGCCAAGGGGCTCCCCCTGTCAAGGTATCCCCCCATATTGAAAGCATGTGGCCTGGTATGGTTCAGTAACAAATGGGGTGCATGCTGACCCCCCTCCCTATTCCTTTCCTACATGACTGGAAAAGGATTTAGTATGGATTTTGGAGCTATCTCATTCTTTTATTTCTTGTTTTTTGTGCCCCCCCCCCCCCTTCAAATTCTATGCTAAGCCCTTACAAGGGTCTGGAATTTATTTTTTAAAATAGGACAAGGGTCTGGTATAAATTAAGGAAGCCCGAGCAGAAGCAAACATTTTTATAAATATCAGTTTTGCTGTAGAAGTTTGTAATTACCGTAGTATGTGCTTCTGGGGGGGGGGGGGGGCACTGTTGCTTTGCCCTACATAGAGAAAGAACAGTTTCATTTCAAGCACAGCTGATAAACCAAATACATTCAGCTTGACAAACTATCCAGAGTTGTTGAATTGTAAACTGTGTTTTATCTGCAAAGCTTCCCTTTTTGTTTTATTGGTGGTATTTTGAGGTTTTCATTTCTTTTGTGTTTTTTTTATTTTATGTTTCGAAGGACTTTTTGTTAAGTTTGGGGTGCTCAAAGCAGAGAATTTACTTATTACTGACCACCTGTTCCTGGAGCCTTACATCGTTTGAGGCTGGGTTCAAACTGTTCTGAATTGGATGTGGATTTTTCTCGCATCAAATTCACATAGCAGCAGGAGATTGTGACCAGCTCTATATGGAGTCGGTGCACACATCTCAGCGGCGGCTCTGGAGTGAATTGCACAGGAGTCCTGTGCATCTTCTGGTCCATTTCAGGTCCAAATTCAGCCAAAAAATGTGGGCTGAAATCAAACCTAAAAGGGTGAATGGGGACGCACGGGACTCCTGCTGTGAGCCGGAGCGTGCTGCAGTGTGAACCCAGCCTGAAAGAAAAGCTAACCATAAGAACAATGTGCACCTAAACGACTTTACATTATATCATTCACATTCACTTTGTCCCCCTTATCCCCATAGATAAGTCCTCCTTCTGACCACTTCCGGTTTCGTGGAACGGCGATAACGGCATTTGCTGCAGTTTTTATACCATTTCCAATGCCTGCTTTTGACTTACGTTTGTAAGTATGCCCTTGTATGAGCAATAAATCCCATTTCATAGCATACTTCACTATTGGTCCCTTTTCTTTTCTCTATGGGTACCTCTTTTCTCTCATGATTGAGAATTAATTTGGAAAGATCGTTCCTAATTCTCATCAGCCAATCCTGCCATCCAGTAAGGCCTCTTTCACACGGGGCGGATCAGTAAAGATCCGCCCCGTGATGATCCGCTCACTCAGCGGGGATCGCCCTGTCAGCTCTCCGCTCTCCTCTATGGGGATCGGACGAGCACGGACCGTGTGTCCGTGTTCATCCGATCCGCTCTGCAGACGGACAGAAAAATAGGATTTTCCTCCGTCTGCAGAATCGGACATTTGCGGAGGCGGACAATAGCGGGTGTCTGCGGATGGTCATCTGCAGACACCTGCTATCCCATAGGGATGAATGTATGGCCCGTATTTCATCCGCAAACGGATGGATGAAATACGGACATACCATCCGCATGTGTGAAAGGGGCCTAATTTCCGGTGGATACTGTTACAAGTCTAAGTTGACTCCCAGACTGTAAAGCTGGGTGTCATCATGATCCGGTGAGTGGGGACACATGTGGGGGTGTTTTGTCACGCCTGAACTTGTCTGCGATTTTCTGCCTTGCCTCTTTGTCTATTAGATGTGGAATATCCCCTGCAACTTTACACTTTGGATGTGAAGCACCTATATAGTCATTTATCACTTCCACGGTTTACATGGACTTTTGTTGCATATTATATATCATTGCTTATTTGTTTTCGCTTATATGAACACATGTTTGTTAAGCTATGTATTATTTATTTTATTATGTTCAAGTGTGTAGCACTTTGTGTATAGCAGCTTCATTCACGTTTGATTTTGTTTTTCCTCAGCGCGAGTTATATATTTAGATATATATTTTTCACAGTTAAAAAAAGTCCTGCAAGCAGCATCTTTGAGGCGCTTTAGGAGCAGTGTATACCCCGTCCCTAAAGCGCCCCTGCTCATTAAAAGCTCAAAGCTTTGCGGACACTTTTAACCCTTTTTTGGCCGCTAGCGGGAATTAAAAGCACCCGGCTAGCGGCTGAAAAGCGCAGCTAAAACGAGCTACACCCCCGCGCCTCAGTGTGAAAGTCCCCTTACAGTCTTTTAATTCATGTAGTTAAAAAACCTGCCTTTACTCTTTTTCTTAAAAGAGAAGTATGGGAATCGACTTTTTTTGTAGAATCATACTTACCTAGGTGGATGCAGCATTGGTATGCACCATATAATCGTGATCTTTCCCAAACCTGGACTGGCTCTGTGACATGTCACAGGAGTGCAGAACAAACTTCACTTCTGGGATGCAGGGGAGAAGTACAGCTAAACAAGCTTTGGCTGTACTTCTCCTTTAAGACCCCTTTCACACTGAGGAGTTTTTCAAACGCTTTTGCGTTAAAAAAAGCGCCGGAAAAGCTCACGAAAACTGCTTCCCATTTATATCAATGGATGCTTTCACACTGGGGCAGTGCGCTTCCGGGGAGTTAAAAAACTCCTGCAAGCAGCATCTTTGGAGCATGTTTGTAGAGCTTTAAAAAAGCACCGCAACAGCGCCGCAAAAGCACTCTGTTTTACTGGCAGTTTAGAAACACCTCAATGTGAAAAGGATCTGAGTGCATTTTTTGCTAGTTCTCCCTCATTAAAAATGTCCTGCTGCTGGCCAGTTTTACACTGCTGTATCATCTGTGGTCTCCTAATTCTTAAAGTGGAAGTAAACCCTCCTATCGTTTTCAGTCAAGGAAGCCGCCATCTTGGCCTCTAATAATTTTTCAACTGCCATAATGCTGCACATGTGATCCGTTATGACACCAGCCATTGGATGGTTTGAAAGTTTGGTTGAGAGCACAACCAATGTGAAAGTTAGCATTTCCGGCATGCCGGGAATGTAAGTGTTTTTTTAAACTGGGTTTACTCCCGCTTTAATAATTGCTTGATAGAAATTGGCAAGCAGAAGGACAGTTTTGCATCAGTGTGTACTGGCACAGTAACAACAGTAACAGTGAACTACTGGACAATTTCTATCTGTCTGTCAAAGCAAGTCTATTACCATTTGATGAAAAATCATGGGTTGCTGCTACCGTATGAAATGTGTTTACTTTAATCAGATTGGCATGCCATAGCTCCCAACTGTCCCTGATTTCAAGGGACTGTCCCTGATTTGGAGCAATGTCCCTCTATCCCTCATTCCCACTCCTTTGTCTCTGATTTTGGTCTGATCTATATAGATATATATAAAATGCACTTTTTTTCTATCAAAAAGTGTTTCCCAGTGCTAAACCTTTCATCTGGTTTCTAAATTGCTGCATTGGTAAATTCCAAAAGCCAATATAAAGCAATAGTAGTGGTAAAAAAAAAGCATTTGAGGGTTTAACCAATCTTGTTTTTTTACAATTCTCCTTTAAAGGGGCGTGACAAGGGGTGTGTCCTATGCCTGCATACTTTTGCTGATAGGTGTCCCTCATTCCCGTCTCAAAAAGTTGGGAGGTATGGGATGCTTCTGCTTTTTGTAAACCAAGCTACGGTAATTATAAAAAATAAAAAAAAATCCCACAGCCAAATATGTTCTGCCATTGTATGCTGCTGAGTCTGTCTGTGAAAATCATACTGATCCATAATACCAGGCACAGCTTTAGCCCCCAAGCATATTATTTATAGGATTTGTGCTTTTCCAATGCTGCCATCAAAGCCACATGAAAAGACCCACTCCCTGCATATGGGCAGATTTTGACTGCATGATTATCATAGACTTCAATGGGATTCATTTCTAATCTTGAACAAGATTTGAACCTGGGCAGATTCACATGTCATCATTTCAGTGCACTGCCAAGAGCACTGCTTGGTCACAGTGTGGGAATTATACAAATATGGTGCTGAGGTGTCAACCTTCATAAAATCATAAAATAGCAGCCATATCCTGTTCCAAAACTAACAACAAACAAATGAAATCTGCACTGAGGAAAATATATAACCTGCCAATGCTGAGCTCTCCTTATGAAATATAAGTTGTCATGTTTATCCCCTGACTTTTATACCCTTGAATTACAAATCTGTAACAAGTTTTGGGATTTCTGTCTACACTCTGACTGTACTCACATTGAACTTTTTCTGGGTCAAGCTACTACTACTACTACTCAAACTACTGAGAGCCAGGGCACTGACTTTTTAGGGGGTCAGCAAAATCAGCTTTCATATTTCTGTTGGTTAAAGTGGTTGTAAACCCTTACAGACCACTTTTCTATAATAAGGCTTACCTGTAAGTACTGGAAATAGCTCCTAAACCTGCACGGTTTAGAGGATATTTACCATATACCCTTGCACCGATGTAATCAGCACATGTGCACTTTAGAAACGGCGCATTTGTGCCGTTCCTATAGGGCTTGTGCCATGACTATCGGCTCCCGCGTGCATGAGCCGACAGCTCATGCACTGAAGAGTGACGTCACGCGACTCTGGCCTGTCACAGAGCCAGAGTTCGTGGCCCCCGGAAGAAAGAGGGGCGAAGATGGATGCTTCCACCAGCGGGGACGTCGCGGAATTCGTTTGCAGGTAAATGCCACATAATGGGCTAGTATGCAATGCATACTAGCCCATTATGTTTTTACGTTGCAGGGGAAAACAGAGGAAGTAAAGCCCATCAGGGTTTACTTCCTCTTTAAAGGAGAAGTCCAGTCTGAGCTTGTTTGGCTGGGCTTCTCTTATGGGTCTTATGGGAGTACAATTCGTTTTGCATTCCTGTGACCCGTTTTCAGCAGGGAGCTGTCTGATGTCCGCTCTCTGCTGACTTCACACAGATCAGTCCAGGCACCCCATCATCCCATATCTAGAAGTCTGGATCTGCCAGGTGCCTGGACTGATGGCTGTCTCAGCCTCTCAGCGAGCCGCTGAGACACTGAGATGGCTGCTCCCTGCCCCTCCACAGCTCAGCACTCCAGTGAGCGTGAAGGAGCAGAGAGGAGAGTTGCTGATTGACAGTCAGCAGCTCTCTGCTCAGGGAGCTGAGAGAACTGAGTCATCGGCTGTGTTCAGTGGCTCGGTTCTCAGTGAAGAGGTAGCGGGAGACAGATGCTGCATCCACAAAGGTAAGTATAAAAGGTCAAAAAAAGCCAAACCCATACTTCTCTTTTAAGGTTTCTTTTAATACAGAATTGTGTAGTCTCGATACGTGGCAACAATGTTTCAATATTTAATGAGTATGAATGAGCTTTACAAATGATTATTACAAAGTTACACAAATAAATGTAATATACAGTATATACCAGGGGTAGGCAATCCCCCGGCACTGGTGCCACAAGGGGCACATGAAGGCTCTTTTTCCGGCACTCGACTCCCTCTCCATCAGCAGAGCAGCGCAGGGAAGTGTCAGTGAGTGTCACTGCATTTCAATTTCAGATTTCCCCACACCGCACCTGCACTGGAGGGGGTGGCACTGTGCCCCTACACATTGTAAAAGAAGGGAAACATTGTTTGGTCCTCTAACTTTGCTATAGCTGTGATCGTCAGCTCTTGCGATGGGGAAGAGATCTGTTCCAGGAGGAGGAGGATTGTCATTGGCCACTGCTGAAGCCAATCACAGTCCTGCTGCTACCAAAAATATGTAGAAGAATGCATATTGGCCTAAACTGATGAAGAAATATTTTTTTTTGGGGATATTTATTTATTTAGCAAAAAGTTAAAAATATTGTTTTTAAAGCTCTATTGTAGGGGCACACAATTGTCAGTTAAAGCGACCCAGTGCCGTATCGCAAAAAATGGCCTGGTCAGGAAGGGGGCAAATCCTTCTGGCACTGAAGTTGTTAACTGACAATTGTGCAGTCATGTGATGGTGTACCCAAGTAAAATTGATGTCCTTTTTTTTTCCACAAATAGAGATTTCTTTTGGTGGTATTTGATCACCACTGCATTTTTATTTTTTTGCGCATTAAACAAAAAAAACTGACAATATTTTTTACTTTTTGCTATAAAAAATATCCAATGAAAAATTTCAAAAGTGAAAATTTATTGTTAAAAAAAAAAATATGTCAAATGTCTAATTTCTTCATACATTTAGGCCAATGTGTACTCTGCTACATGTTTTTGTTAAAAAAAATCCCAATAAGCGTATATTGATTGGTTTTCGCAAATGTTATAGCGTCTACAAACTATGGTTTTTATTCTATATACTGGTGCCGATCAGTGACTTATATTGCGACAGTATGTGTATATATATATATATATATATATATATATATATATATATATATATATATATATATATATATATGCTATGGGGCGGACGGCAAGTGGATAATATTATAAAACAAATGTTGCTACCAAAGTACGTGCAAAGGTTCTGTTTTGTTATACATATATATATATATATATATATATTAGCAGAAATCTAGAGAATAAAATGGCGATTGTTGCAATATTTTATGTCACACGGTATTTGTGCAGCGGTGTTTTAAACGCAATTTTTTGGGAAAAGGACACTTTCATGAATAAAAAGAAAAAACAGTATAGTTATTGCAATTTTTTTGTATAATGTGAAAGGTGATGCTACTCCGAGTAAATAGATACCAAACATGTCACGCTTTATAATTGCATGCACTCGTGGAATGGCAACAAACTTTGGTACCTAAAAACTCCATAGGCGACGTTTTACATTTTTTTACGGTTACCATATTAGAGTTACAAAGGAGGGCTAATGCTACAATTATTGCTCTTGCTCTGACGATTGCGGTGATACTTCACATGTGTGATTTGAACACCGTTTACATATGCGGGTGCAACTTCCGTATGCGTTTTCTTTGCTGCGCCAGCTCGCGGTGACGGGGCGGTATGAATTTTTTTTTCTTACTTATTTTATTTATTTTTATATTATTAAATTGTTTTTTTTTTAAATGTATCACTTTTATTGCTGTCACAAACATCCCTTGTGACAGTAATAGGTGGTGACAGGTACTCTTTATGGAGGGATCGGGGGTCTAAAAGACCCCAAATCCCTCCTTTGCACTTCAAAGTATTCAGATCACCAAAAAAGGTGTATCTGAATACTGTATATTTTTTTTAAATCTGGCGCCATTGGCAGCCAAGTAAACAGGAAGTGACATTGTTTACATGTTTCTGGATTCATTCCAGTCTGTTACTAGCCTTCGGAAGAGTCGGATCGTCGATCGGCCCTCCCATGCCACTGGGAGATTCGGTAAGAGCGGCGGGAGGCGACAGGAGGGGGTATGTCCCCTCCCGCTCCTCTGGGATAACAACCGAGCGGCTTTTAGCCAGATCAGTTGTTATCCTCGGAAAGCCGATTGCCCGCTCTAAACAACAGTACTGGGATGATGCCTGCAGCTGCAGGCATCATCCCGGTATAACCCCTGAAAGCCGAGTATGCACATCTGCGTAGGCTCGGCGGGAATGGGATAATTCATGAAATCTATGATGTATCATTATTACAAATATAATATTGGATAACTAACCAATAACACTTTGCTCTTTTTGCCACATTCCGACAAGCAATTAGCACGCCCTTTGATTTCAGCCTGCAGGAATACTTGCATCTGGAATGACAAGCGTGTACGAATAGCCACAGCTATTTGTGATGGTTTGCACAGCCAGTGTTTACCTGCAGTGATCATGGCTGGATGCACACACCTGTCATTCCTGGGGCAGGAATTCCTACCACTGGAGACCACAAGGTCTGCCAACTCCATTTTAGATCAGGGACGTGCGGTGAGATCATTGACTGGTGAGGCACTGGCTAGTATCAGAGCCAGATACACACAGGTTACATACACCGTGAGTGTTAGAGTGTGAGCAATAATTCTAGCACTAGACCTCCTGTGTAACTCTAAACATGTAACCTGTAAAAATGTTTAAGCGTCGCCTATGGAGCTTTTTAAGTACTGAACTTTGTCGCCATTCCCTAGGGTGTCTGCTAAAACAATATATATAATGTTTGGTGGTTCTGCATAATTTTCTAGAGAAACAATGATGATTTTTTAAATATAGGAGAGAAGTGTCAGAATTGGAATAGGTGGCAAGGTGTTAATTACCGTAGGTAATATACAAATAATTATTATATTATTTTTAAGGTGATTTACTATATTTTCAAAAACTGTACTCAAGCAGGTGGACAAATTACTGAAGTTTGCAGTTATAACTGCAAATCAGTAATTTCACAGTAAATAGATAAATAATACATTATTATCTTATAACATATAGCATAATAATATATGTGTAGCACTAACCCCCAAAGGAGCTGCTGGTTTGATTGGGCTTACCGTTGCCATCTTCACCTCGATTTGCATCTAGGGGTTTCCCATGGTAGATGGCCCAGAAACTTTAGAGACTGACGACAGATCCGCTTAAAGGGATTTTTATTTGCAAAAACGTAGTTAACAAACAGTCTCTTAGTATAGGATCAGAGGGTTAGGAGAAAAGTCCAGGTACTCTTTATGTCAAAGTCAATAATAAAGAACTTGCTTACTTCGACTAAATCCAGAGAATAGCCATTCACAGCTGGATGTTCACTCAAGTTGGTTAGTCCCTCTCTCACAAGGCCCAGCAGCCAACAAGGTGCTTAAATCAGGAATAAGTCTCCGCCACAGACTTTGTTGTAGAACACTAGGATGTAGTGAAACTAGGACTTGTAGAACACTTGTGTGGTACTAGTATCTTTCAGCTGGTTTGGCGATACATCACGAGATTGGATTCTCTTAGGTCCATCAGCCTCACCAGGCTCCGCCCGTACATGGCCTTCTTCCGAAGAGTCCTCCCCTGGATAGCTACGAAGTTGCTGGGCCTCTCCACAACCAGAGACGGCACTGGACCACTTCCGAATCACTTCCTTTGTTTCCTTGCCTCAGGCTAGCCAGCCCCGAGACATAAAGTCAGGCGGATCCGCACCCCAGGCCATAGCCTTCCTGGGGGCTGGTCAGGAGGACCAGGACCATGGAGTCAGAACATACTTCTGGACCGGAACCCCGAACCAGGTGACATCTACATCTTAAGTATCCTCTCCCAGAAAGCACAGCAAGAGTGACACTCCCACTGGGCGGGCTCCAAGAGAAAGTAACCTTAAAGCATCCAACCAAACTGTGTTTCCATGCCTGCCAGAAGAGACAGCGCTCCCTATGGCCAGGCCGAACACCCTATAGTCCAGTCAGACTGATGCTGAGGTCAAAATTTATAATAATTTTACCCAAACCAAACTGCAGTTCAGGTGTAACATTAAACTTCAAAACATATAGCGCATGCTCTTTGGGAGCCGGCGCTACTTATAATTTAGCTTGTACCTTTTCAGAAGCAGAAGATTCTCATTTTCCCTCTTAACTGTGTGAGAAAACATGGGATTGTGGCTAAATGTTATACACATAAATGCATGTGTTTTCCTTGTAGTTAAGAGGGCTGGGCTGGAAGGGAGTATTTGTCTTTTAGACACATGCCCCCTTTTATGACACTGCAGTGAGAGGCGTGCCTCCACTGCAGCATTTTTATTGGAGAGTTTGGACTAATGGTACTTTACCATTGGTCCAAGACTCCAAGCTGTCCATTAAAGTGGTTGTAAACCCTTACAATCCACTTTTTGCTACAGGTAAGCCTATAATAAGGCTTACCTGTAGCCGCCCCAGCTATCTCCTAAACCTGCATGGTTTAGAAGATATCCCCTGCATGTGCTGACGTACATACTGTTCTCTTCACCGAGTGTGCCGTTACTGGTGGCTCCCGTGCATATGCGCGGGAGTGACACCATCGGCCATCGTCATTGGCCAATCACAACGCCGTAGTCGCGATACCCGGAAGTAACTCTGGGGAGAAATGTCGCCGGCCAGTGCTGTGTACGGGTACTGCAGTGGGGGCTTCGATCCCAGGTGAGTATTACATAATGAGCTGGTATGCTATGTAAACTAGCTCATTATTCCTTTGTCTTGCAGGTTTTTTTGTGTTTTTTTTTTTCATGTGGGTTTACAACCACTTTAAGCTCAGTGCGCCTCACAAGAAGTGAGGAAAGGCACTGTGAGCTCATCCTCTCAGTCTGAAAACAGAGTGTGCCAGCTTATATTTAAACTGGCCACTCTGTATGTAGCTTCTGACAGGTTGCACAAAAAGCCCCGTATCTCCAGTCGGTCCCAGTATATAGGTCGTAGGAGCCCCACATTTTTACCAGTGGTGGGGTAGGACTTCAGCTACAATTTGGGGTCTCTGTGAACCCAGGTCGCTGAGTAAGCATGAGCCGAACACCCCCCTGTTCGGTTCGCACCAGAACCTGCGAACAGACCTAAACTTCGTGTGAACTTTAGAACCCTATTAAAGTCTATGGGACTCGAACATTCACAATTTAAAGTGCTAATTTTAAAGGCTAATATGCAAGTTACTGTCTTAAAAAGTGTTTGGGGACCGGGGTCCTGCCCCAGGGAATATGGATCAATGCAAAAAAAGTTTTAAAAACAGCAGTTTTTTCAGGAGCAGTGATTTTTATAATGATTAAAGTGAAACAATAAAAGTGTAATATTCATTTAAATTTCATACCTGGGGGGTGTCTATAGTATGCCTGTGAAGGGGCGCATGTTTCCCGTGCTTAGAACTGTCCCTGCACAAAGTGTCATTTCGCAAGGAAAAAAAGTCTTTTAAAATCACTTTCAATTGTCAGCTCCCGTAATACAGAGAGCACTCAATGAGTGTATTGATTGATAAAAAAAACAAAAAAAAAAGCATGGAGGTTCCCCTAAATATCCATACCAGACCCTTCAGGTCTGGTATGGATATTAAGGGGAACCCTGCATCGAATGTAAAAAAAATTTGACGTGGGGGTCCCCCTAAAAATCCATACCAGACCCTTTATCCGAGCACGCAACCTGGCAGGCCGCAGGAAAAGAGGGGGGACGAGAGAGCGCCCCCCCTCCTGAACCGTACCAGGCCACATGCCCTCAACATTGGGAGGATGCTTTGGTGGTCTGTGACCCCTCAAAGCACCATGTCCCCATGTTGATGGGGACAAGGGCCTCATCCCAACAACCCTGGCCGGTGTTTGTGGGGGTCTGCGGGCGGGGGGCTTATCAGAATCTGGAAGCCCCCTTTAACAAGGGGACCCCCAGATCCCGCCCCCCCTGTTTGAAATGGTAAGGGGGTACCCCTACCATTTCACAAAGAAAGTGTAAAAATGGTTAAATAAGACAAACACACTTTTGAAAAATTCCTTTATTAAAAATAAAAAAAATATATATTTTTTTATTAATTAATGAACTGTGCTACGTAATACAGAGAACACTCATTGAGTGTTCTCTGTATTACGGGAGCAGACAATTGAAAGTGATTTTAAAAGACTTTTTTTCCTTGCGAAATGACACTTTGTGCAAGGACAGTTCTAAGCACGGGAAACATGCGCCCCTTCACAGGCATACTATAGACACCCCCCAGGTACGAAATTTAAAGGAATGTTACACTTTTATTGTTTCACTTTAATCATTATTAAAATCACTGCTCCTGAAAAAATGGCTGTTTTTAAAACTTTTTTTTGCATTGATCCATGTCCCCAAACACTTTTTAGGACAGTAACTTGCATATTAGCCTTTAAAATTAGCACTTTCGATTTCTCCCATAGACTTGTACAGGGTGTTCCGGCTTTTCGAATTTGCCGCGAACAGCCCAAATTGTTCACTGTTCGCTGAACAGGCGAACAGGCAATGTTTGAGTCGAACATGAGTTCGACTGGAACTCGAAGCCCATCCCTATCGCTGAGCTACGACTCTCAAAGTCAAACATTTTCTTTTTTTTAATATGATGTTCATGGCTCTGCCTCACCTGCCTCCCCTGACTGCGCATCCCTGTTTTAGATTGTAACCTTCAACGAGCAGGGCCCTCTGATTCCTCCTGTATTGAATTGTATTGTAACTGTACTGTTTGCCCTAACATTGCAAAGAGCTGCACAAACTGTTGGTGCTATATAAACCCTGCATAATAATAATTACCCATCTGAATGAAGCCTTATTACCGTATATACTCGAGTATAAGCCGAGATTTTCAGCCTCTTTTTTGAGGCTGAAAGTGCCCCCCTCGGCTTATACTCGAGTCATCGCTGTCTGTCTGCCCGATCAGCGTGTCGAGCAGACAGACAGCGGCCATTCTAGGATTCAAAGGCCGCGCCTCCGTCGGTGATAGGCGGAACACTGAATTTCCCAGCAGTCTGTGTTCCGCCTATCACGGACATCCTCTCATCCTCGTCCGTAGTATGAGGATGAGCGGACGTCCATGATAGGCGGACCACTGACTGCTGGGAAATTGAGTGTTCCGCCTATCACGGACATCCGATAGGCGGAACACTCAATTTCCCAGCAGTCAGTGGGAAATTGAGTGTTCCGCCTATCACCGACGGAGGCGCGGCTTTTGAATCCTAGAATGGCCGCCGACGAAGAGCTGAAGGACGGAGGCTCGGCTCGGGACGGGCCGGGACGGGACGGGCCGGACCGGACGCAGGCTGGACGGACACAGGCTGGACGGACACAGGCTGGACGGACACAGGCTGGACGGACACAGGCAGGCTGGACACAGGTAGGCTGCACGGACACACACACACACACACACACACACACACACACACACACACGGATGCATGCACACACACACACACACGGATGCATGCACACACACACACACACAGGGATGGATGGACACACACACACACGGATGCATGCACACACACACACACACACACACACACACACACACACACACACGGATGCATGGACACACACACACACACACACACACACACACGGATGCATGGACACACACACACACGGATGCATGGACACACACACACACGGATGCATGGACACACACAGGGATGGATGGACCCACAGGGATGGACGGACACACAGGGATGGACAGGCATGTCTCACCCTCGGCTTATACACGAGTCAATAATTTTTCCCAGTTTTTTGGGGGTAAATTGGGGGCCTCGGCTTATATTCGGGTCGGCCTATACTCGAGTATATACGGTAAATCAACCTCATAGTGTTTTTAAGGCACTATTTAACAGATTTTAAAAATGTTTAACAATAACAAAACACATCATATCACTGCAAGCGTTGTATAATCTATAAAGAATGCAAAATTCATAAATAAACTATTTCAAACTTTTCCATACATTAGTACATCCCACAGATCCATTATTACATCACTCAGTTGAATTGTGCCATCTTCCTGTGAAGTATTACATTTGAACAAAGCAAATCTGTCACTTAACTTAAAGCGGGAGTCCGCCGGAAGTCCACGTTTTTTTTTTTTTCTAAAGCCAGCAGCTACAAATACTGCAGCTGCTTCACAATAAGGATGGACCCGCTGCCTCTGGGATCTGTGTGTTTCCCAGCAGGCAGCGGGGGACTTTCGGAAAGGGGCGTAGATTACGCCCCTTTCCGCAGAGAGCTATCCCGGAAGTGGGTGCAGATACCTGTACTGTACAGGTACCTGCACCCCCCTCCCCCCTGAAAGGTGCCAATTGTGGCGCCGGAGGGGGGGAGGATTCCAATGAGCGGAAGGTCCACTTTAGGGCGGACCTCCGCTTTAAGAAAAAAAGCAAAGCAGGTTGGTACACACCACATATTAATTGTTTCAGAGTATGCAAGTAATCAGCAATTGGAAAGCAACAGTGTGGGTGGTCAGCCTGTGAGCTCCATAGATTGAGAAGTTCTGAATGAACCCTGAAGACAATCATTCACAGGACAGCACACCAAGTAGATTTATTATTACATTTTTTATATTAATCCAGATTCTAGCAGACTATGAAAAATATTTGATCATGTCTGTCTGGTGATTTTCCTGCATGTCCAAGTATTCTAATTGACAGATTTTCTTTAGGTTTATATGTTTTTGATCGTAAGTTATACCATAGGCTCCTTACCTGAAGTTTCATTGTAGCAGTCCACGTTCCAGAAGGACATCACACTAAGAAAAAGGATAGGCAACAGCGATGGGGTGTCCATGAATACAAGTCCTCGGAGAAAAGCACTATGTTTTCCAAAATCTAATGTGTAATGGCTCAGCCCGTCCTTCTATCAGCTGGGAAAATTCCTCCATGCTGAGTGGGTGGAGTTACATAATATCTTTTGGAAACGTTATAAAGAAGTACTTTATGTCCATTTCTAACTTTGCCAAACCTGACTATATTTAGTTCCTAGTTTAGTGTAGTACTGTTAACAGAGAAATGCAACTGACGTTCTTACATACTAATATACACTACTATTTACCAAGTTTAATAAAAAAACAACATTTAAAAAACTGCCCTAGGATTTGCCTAAGATTGTGACAGATTACCCTTAGGCCGCGTACACACGCGGGGACTGTTCGGCCAACTTTGTCCGCTGAACAGTGTTTCGGCGGACAGTCCGCCCGTGTGTGGGCGTTCAGCGGACAGTTTCAGCGAACAGTCCGCTGAACAAGGTTTTTCGGAATTTACGAAAAACTGTCCGCTGAAACCTTGTTTCAGCGAACAGTTCCCTCGTGTGTAGGCTTGTTCGACAAACTAAGTTCCGCGCATGCTCAGAAAGGATTTACACGCCGAAAGTTATAATGCAGTGTATAGGACGTCGTATTTTTCGTCCCGTCGTACGTGCCGTTCACGTCATCGCGCACGGTTTCAGCAAACTGTTCGTACGTCGTGTGTGGCCATGTCCGTCCATGCTAATTTTGAGCGGACTGTTTGCCGAAACTGTTTGACGGACAAAGTTGGCCGAACAGTCCCCGCGTGTGTACGCGGCCTTAGGGTTCATGTAAACCTTTGTTGCTGTATGAAGAACATTCTGCGGTGGATATCATTTTTAAAGAGCGGTGCAAGTGCTGCTGACAGGTATTTAGGAGGCAACAATGCCAACTCCAGAATGCCTTTTTCATTTTTGACCTTCCAATGGGCTTTTTGAATGGCAATACCGCAATGCTGACTGGTTGGCCACATGGTTGGGGCGTGGCCTCCTTCTGGACTCCTGTAAAGTCAAGCTCGGTGGCAGAACTACCTGCAAAATGCAACGGGGGGGGGCAGGGTCAGTGCTAGGCTATTTTGTGCCCTAGGCAAGACCAGCCACTTGCACCCCTCAGCCTTACTCTCCCCCTCCCCTCGCCAGCAATGTTATAGCTGTGAAGGAATATAGGAGATTAAAAAAATAGAGATAGTATGCAGTGAAATGCAGCCCCTGAAGGAACACAAGACTGTGACAGGTTTACCAGTCCAACTGCACCATCCAAGGAAAGAAACAAAGGGTAGTACCACCCAGGGGCGGACTGACAACTAATGGGGCCCCCGGGCAATAGAAGCTCATGGGGGCCCCTTGGGTGCCACACCTGCACAGGGAGACACGGGGGGGAGCACACAGGGGGAAACTGGAGGAAGAACGCGCACACACACACACACACACACATACACACAGGGGGAGACACACACACACAGGGGGAGACACTTACACACACAGACATACACAGGGGGAGACACACACACACACACATACATGGGGAGACACTCACACACATACACAGGGGGAGACACACACACACATACACAGGGGGAGACACTCACACACACATACACAGGGGGAGACACACACACACACGGGGAGACACTCACACACACACACATACACAGGGGGAGACACTCACACACAGACACATACACAGGGGGAGACACTCACACACACACACACACACACACACAGGGGGAGACACTCACAAACACACACACACACACACACACACATACACAGGGGGAGACACACACACATACACAGGGGGAGACACACACATACACAGGGGGAGACACTCACACACACACATACACAGGGGGAGACACTCACACACACACACACACACACACACACACACGGGGAGACACTCACACACACACACACACACACACACACACACAGGGGGAGACACACACATACACACACACACATACTCAGGGGGAGACACACACACATACACAGGGGGAGACACACACACATACACAGGGGGAGACACACACACATACACAGGGGGAGACACACACACACACACACACACACATACACAGGGGGAGACACTCACACACACACATACACAGGGGGAGACACTCACACACACACACACACACACACACATACACAGGGGGAGACACTCACACACACACATACACAGGGGGAGACACTCACACACAGGGGGAGACACACACACACACACACACAGGGGGAGACACTCACACACATACACAGGGAGAGACACTCACACACATACACAGGGAGAGACACTCACACACACACATACACAGGGGGAGACACACACACACACACGCACAGGGGGATACACTCTCTCACACACACACATATACACTCACTCACAGAGGGGGACACACACACAGGGGGACACACACTCACACCACACAGGGACACACACACACACACACACACACAGGGGGACACACACTCACACCACACAGGGGTACACTCACACAGGGGGACACATATGGGGACACTCACACACACACGCACACGGGGACATTCACACAGGGGGACACTCACACACACACGGGGACATTCACACAGGGGGACACTCTCACACACACAGGGACATTCACACAGGGGGACACTCTCACACACACACACAGGGAGACATTCACACAGGGACACACACACACACAGGGGGACACTCACACACACACAGGGGGACACTCACACACACACAGGGGGACATTCACACAGGGGGACACACACACAGGGGGACACTCACACAGGGGGACACTCACTCACACACACAAACAGGGGGACATTCACACAGGGGGACACTCACACACGGGGACACTCACTCACACACACACACACAGGGGGACACTGTGGGTTGGGGGGATCCTGGGCCCCATGCATTCTGTACCCCCCCATCACCTGTGACAGGCCAGGCTTCACTTACCGGATGCCGATAATAACGGCCCTCCACTCTTCTGCTGTGACCGTATCACATGCCCCAATCATGCCAATTACAATACTGCTAACGGCGCGCTGCTCCCCGCCGGGCCCCTCCTTCTCTCCCGTCCATACCAGGTGCTTGTACTGTATGCATTGTGACATCACCTGGGACGGACGGAAGGGAAGGAGGGGCCGGCAGGGAGCAGCGCGCCGTTAGCAGTATTGTAATTGGCATGATCGCGGCATGTGATACGTCACAGCCGCTTCAAGTGGCCTCTCATGTGGCCAAGACTGGGCCCCTAATGACCTCGGGCGGCGCCCGAGTGACCGACTGGTCAGTCCGCCCCTGGTACCACCAGTGCCTCGACGATAGCCCTATATACACCCCACGGAAGAGAATGCACCGCCCACACCACTACCCCATCCAGTGCGTGAGGCTCGCGTGGTCCAAGACTCGCAACAGAACCAATGATCACCATTGCCATCTTGGGAGAGGGCAGGGTGGTGGCATACCAAGCTCCAGGCATTGGACCCAACAGGGAGTGCGGGACAACCTGTCTGCATGACACCAAAGACTAGGGATGAGTTCGATGTTCGACCTGAAAATCGGGTGTTTGCCTAACAGTGAACATTATGGGGCATTCGCGGAAAATTCAAGCACCGTGGAATGCCCCATAATGCACTGTGACATCACAGTGCATTGCTGTATGATGATTGGCCAAAGCATGCACCTGATCTGCATGCTTTGGCCAATTACAGCGTTGTCTGCTAAGAGAGCCATAATTGGCCAAAGGCAGGGTGCCTTTGGTCAATCATGGCTCAGGGAGACTAAGTCGTTGGCATGGACAGAGAAATAGCTTGAGTTAGATTAAGCTTATATATATATATATATATATATATATATATATATATATATATATATATATATAGGTAGCAGTACCCTCATAAGGGCTGCTGATTTGGTTACTTAGCAATCCGCCAATCACCTTGCTGCTATCCTCCTCACTATCACTTAACTCAAAGAACAGTCAATTTCACGGTGTTGTTGCTTTTATTGTGGGATGTTACTTGAAGTTGGAAAAGGGGTGACATGAGATGCCCATAGCTTTTAACACATTGCACATTAGATGTAGTTTTTCAGTGGCCGTAGCCTTGCAAAGAAAGACTGAACATACTGCTTGCACCTCAATCTCTTCCTTTTGAACAGCTCTTCTGCAGAATATCACTTCTACTTTTCTTGTACAAATCCTTACTGCAAAACATTCTATTTCTTCACTTCCATTTGAACAAAGAAGAATCACAGCGATTTGAAGGCTCTGATGTTGGTTCCCAGGTTGAGGAAGGGAGTAACGTGAGCCTAGAGAGAGGGGGTGCCACAGAAGGACAAGCAACTGGCAGTCCTGTTCCCCAGCTGCAGCATACTGCCAATTTTTCTCCAGTCATGAGGATGGAGGGTGGTGAGGTCACTGACTGTACTTGGGTGCCTGAAAGCAGGAGGAGGTAGAACTCAAACGAGGCAGGATGTCCTCTAGGGGGCAGCTTAAGGGCAGCCACCCTATTGCATCACACAGCAGAGCTACACAGGTGCAGGGTGCGGCTGACTCCCCGCTGACTTGTAAAAGTTCCTTGGTGTGTGCCTTTTTCGACACGTGTGCAGCAGATCGCACTGTTTCTGTTTGAGATCTATGTCTGAAGAGGATCAAGCATGGCCAAAACAGCAGCCGCTTGGGCACCACATGCTTGACCAGACATATGATGACCTGCCATGCAGTCTGTTGAGAACAGCACTTGAAAGACCCACATCAAAGAAAAAGGCAGACTTCTCCTTGCTCCTCATCTGGGATCTTGAACCCTACTATACCTCCAGTCCTCTCAAAAACCTGCACTGAGAGAAAAGAAGGCATAGCAATAAGTGTCCCAAGTACTTGCAGCCAATCTGCTAGCAGTACACCACTATCTGAATTTAGCAGGCAAATTTCCTTACCCCAGTTGCTGAACCATAAAAAGAAATTCGGTCCCAGCCATCCACATGCTCAGTGTCTAAATTCTAGCTTGGCCAAATTGCTCACACTGCAACTGCTGCCTTTTTAGCTTGTGGACTCTGCCCCCTTTCGTGAATTTATGGAATGTACTGTACCTCAGTGGCAGGTTCAAAAACACCATTTCTTTTCACAGAAGGCCATTCCGGCTCTCTACTAGCATGTGGAAGGCAATGTTTTGGCATCGTTGGACAGGGCGGTCAGCAGTAAGGTTCATATTACTGCTGACTCATGTTCTAGCAGGCATTACCTTTCCTTCACGGCGCACTGGGTAACTCTGCTGGCAGCTGGGAAGGATGCAAGACAGAATTCAGTGTTGTTGGAGCTTTTTCCGCCATCTCCAAAATCCTATTTCACATGCGCCCATCAACAGTATCTGTGGGGGGTTACAGTGTTGTGGCACCACCACCCAAGGCCCAATTTTTCTGCCCCGTTTAACAGGGGCATGTAATTACAATTTTTGAAATAATATTTCACAGCAGGGCCCGTTCCTGCGCCCAAAAAGAGTATCTGTGAGGGCTTACAGAGTTCTGGTACTACCAACACCTAAGGCCCAAATTTCCGCAGAGTATATAAGGCAAGCCATATAGTATATATACTGCTGTACAGAATATATAGTACCTGGGGGCGAGAGGGACCCCCACGCCATTTATTTAAACATTTGGGTGCGGGGTTCCCCTTAATATCCATACCATCAGGTCTGGTATGGATTTTAGGGTGACATCCACACAATCTTTTTGGTATTTGATATTTTTGGAATTTTTATCTATATTCCCAGGATCCAAAAATACATTACAGCAGCGAGCAGTTTTAAATGACATTTTTTCCTTTAGAAATGTAATTTTGCTGTGGCACTGTTATAAACTACTTTACAGGCATACTAAGGGTACCCCCGAGGCACGATATTTTAAGCAATATTTAATTATTATTGATTCACTTTAAGCATTATTAAAATCACTGCTCCCGAAAAAAAACTGACATTTTTAAAACTTTTTTTTTGCATTGATACATGTCCCCTGGGGCAGGACCCAGGTCCCCAAACACTTTTTATGGCAATAAATTGCAAATAAGCCTTTAAAATTAGCACTTTCGATTTTTCACATTCGTGTCCCATAGACTTTAACAGTGTTCACGTGTTCGAACAAATTTTTTGCCTGTTTGCATGTTCTGCTGTGAACCTAACCGGGCGGTGTTTGACTCATTCCTTCCAAAGACCCATGCATCCAAAAAAAAATTAAAAATACAACGACAGGAACTACTGTAGGTCAAGGTCAAACACTATGAACCAGTGGCCATGGCTGCGCCGTAGACAGCAGTACACCCTAGGTGGCTGCCTAGTTCGCCTAGTGGTAGCACTGGCCCTGCGGGGGGGCTAATTTTTTGCTACGATGTGAAGCAAAGCATCCCTAAAAAAGCATGTGTACAACCTCGTCCAGCTACATTTGCAGCATAAGTGTAGTATAAACGTGGCTCAACTCTCTATGCACAATTGAATCTGAAGCACTTCCATTCAACAAATTAACTAATTGAACTTTTATTAATTTAGTACAGGAAGCACTAATAAAGCAGGCATCTAGAAATTGGGGTACATTCTACATGTGTTTTGTCTACATTATTCACCCCAGTAATAGTCTCTTCCTTCCTGCCAGGGATACTTTTGCTTTATTTGACAGCTCGGCTTCCTTATCTGTGATTGTCTCTTGGTATTGGCTGGGTCACTATTGAGCCTCCGCAGCATACGCACTCCCCCCCCCCCCCCAGACCACACCGAAACACACATGCAGCATAGAGAGGCAGGACACGAGTGAAACTCTATGCTTTCTGCTCACTTGCATTTGATAGACAGTTAATCCTGTGCAGGAGGGGCCAGCAGTAAATGGGGAGTACAGGACCAGAAGAGATTGTGTTGGCAATTTAAAGAGGAGGGCCGGTTTAAAAAAAAAATAAAAATTTAAAGTCAGCAGCAGCAAATACTATAGCTGCTGACTTTTAATAAGCACACTTACCTGTCCAGGGCGCCCGCGATGTCGGCCACCCGAGGCTGACCCGTCCCTCGGTCTCGGGTCCCGGCACCGCCATTTTCGCTAAGGGAAACAGGCAGTGGAGCCTTGCGGCTTCACTGCCCGTTTCCTATTGCACAGCGCTTTGTGAATGGGACGCGCTGTGTTCTGGGACACACAGTTCCCAGAACACAGCGTGACCCATTACCCAGAAGACAACGCGACGAGGAGAGAAGAAAGAAGATCTCCGCGGAGGAGGAAGAGGCAGATTAGGATGATGTGCCTAGCAACAGGCATTTCTGGTAAGTTAAAAAAAAAAAGATTCATTTTTTTAATGATTTTTTTCTAATTTTTAATGTATTTTTTTTTTCAGGGTGGCCGTCCACTTTAAGATTAGTAGGAAAAATGTTTACGAAAGGATTATTGGAAAAATTAGGTATTTATTGATAATTTTTCCAACATTCTTTTCCAACATTCAAATACATAGCTTGTTTTGTTTTTTTTCACAAGGATTTAATAGTACTTCAAAACAACACTGTCAAAAGGAATAAGAAACTAAAGTAGAGTCATCCTGTATAAAAAATACAAAAATATTACTTACCTGTCTGGAGAGTGAAGACTCCGCTCTTTGCTCTACTGAAGAGCTACAACCTCCAGAATCTGACAGTTTTATGTGTGATGCCTGGTCCCCTGCTACACACTTTACTGCAGGAAGCATTAGTGACAAAAGGGCTGGTGAGTGGATCACTGCATCCAGCAGGGGGCACCACATCCACTTGGAAGTGTCAGATACCAGTGGCAGCTGTAGCAAAGACAGCAAAGAATAAAGTTGTCGCATGCCAGGCAGGTGAGTATTCTTATTTTATAAAAGACTGCCTCTTCTTAAAGGAGAAGTCCAGCCTGAGCTCGTTTGGCTGGGCTTTTCCTATGGGTCATAGGAGTGCAATTAGTTTTGCACTCCTGTGACCCGTTTTCAGCAGAGAGCGGTCTGTTTCAGCCTCTCAGCGAGCTGCTAAGAGCTAGTGATGGACGAACTTCCGACGGGACGTTTCGCGAACGCGAAATGCGAACGGACCCAAACGTTCGCGAAACCGACCGTTCGCCGCGGGCCCCATTGACTTCAATGGGAGGCGAACTTTGCAAACCTTCATGTCGAATTTGCGGCCACGTGGTAATTATTAGGGGGTAAAACGTAGTCCCACCATCTGGACAATGACATAATACATGTATGAGGTGAATTTGGGATCGATAACTACAAGCATTTTTATTTTATTTGGGAAATTGTTCTAACAATTCAGGACTATGGAGTTAATGAAGGCAATGGAGGAGAGGGAAGGTCAGGGACCAGGGTAGGCAAAGAAGAGGGTGCAGGAGATGATCACCAGCAGCGTGACATACCGGAATGACACATGCACCGTGATAGAGGCATCTGACAGCAGCACCGTGACATACAGCGCTGACAGCAGCACCGTGACATACAGCGCTGACAGCAGCACCGTGACATACAGCGCTGACAGCAGCACCGTGACATACAGCGCTGACAGCAGCACCGTGACATACAGCGCTGACAGCAGCACCGTGACATACAGCGCTGACAGCAGCACCGTGACATACAGCGCTGACAGCAGCACCGTGACATACAGCGCTGACAGCAGCACCGTGACATACAGCGCTGACAGCAGCACCGTGACATACAGCGCTGACAGCAGCACCGTGACATACAGCGCTGACAGCAGCACCGTGACATACAGCACTGACAGCAGCACCGTAAGCAGCCCCAGGAGGAAGTCAGCACAGCACAGGGATGGTGTGATCCCCTCATAATAAGAACCCCCAGGAGGAAGTCAGCACAGCACAGGGATAGTGTGATCCCTTCATAATAAGAACCCCCAGGAGGAAGTCAGCACAGCACAGGGATATCATAAGCAGCCCCAGTAGAAATATGACACCGCTCAACCTCTTCAAAGAGGAGGGTAGGGGCATATAGTACGGTGTGCTTTTTTGGGTCAAGGAAGTGAGCCAAATGAATTAAGAAGGTCTGTGTGCTTGATTAAAAAAATAGTTTATAGACATATACATGGTCTACTGGTCACATGTGTTGAATTCCTCCGAGATCCATGCCTCATTCATTTTTAGAAATGTGAGGTAGTTAACACTGTGGTGAGCTAGGCGAGTACGCTTATCGGTCACAATCCCCCCTGCTGCGCTGAACGTCCTTTCGGACAGGACACTGGATGAGGGGCAAGCCAACAGTTCGATTGCAAATTGGGCAAGCTCTGGCCAGAGGTCAAGCCTGCCCACCCAGTAGTCTAGGGGTTCATCACTCCTCAGAGCGTCCACATCGGCCGTTAACCCAATGTAGTCGGACACCTGACGGTCTAGGCGTTCCCTGATGCTGGATCCGGATGACACCTGTCGATGGGTCGGCTGAAAGAATGACCTCATATCCGAAGTCACCAACACATCTTCAAACCGGCCTCTTCTTGCAGGCGCTGTTGGATTGGTACCCGCAAATCCTTCTCTGGGAGTGGGAATTGCTCCTCTGCCAGCGCACGCAAAAGCAGAATGCAGCATTTCTCGAAGCAAGGCCTGGAAGTGCTGCATTCTGACAGCCCTCTGCGACGGCGGTAACATTTCCGCCATTTTGTGTTTGTACCGGGGGTCTAAGTACGTTGCCACCCAGTACTGGTCCTTGACCCTCATGCTTTTTATACGGGGGTCCCTATTAAAACACTGGAGCATGAAGGCCCCCATTTGCACTAAAGTGGAAGCGGTGTGGTGGCCTGGCTCCTGCTCATCATCCAGGATAATGTCGTCCTCTTCATTCTCCTCTCCCCATCCTCGCACAACAGGGATCCCAGAAAGGTTTAAAGCATGCTCTTCTTGCTCCTGCTCATCCGCCCCGGCACCATCCTCCTCTGACTCCTCATCAGACTCCTGTTGTTGACTTGTCTCAGATAGAGTAGCCCCCCCTGGGAATTCATCCAGCATTGCGACTTCCTCATCTTCCCGCTCCTGCTCCTCCACAGCCTGATCAATGACACGACGCAATGCACGCTCCAGAAAGAAGGCATAAGGTACCATGTCACTGATGGCGCCATGGCTGCGACTGACCAGTTTGGTGATCTCCTCAAATGGCCGCAGAAGTCTGCATGTGTCGCGCATGAGCAGCCACTGGCGCGGTGAAAAAAAACCCAGCTCCCCAGAACCGTTTCTTTCGCAGAGTTCATACAGGTAGACGTTAACTGCACGTTTCTGCTGGAGCAGCCTATCAAGCATATAGAAGGTTGAGTTCCATCGCGTCGGGCAATCGCAAATAAGACGTCTGACCGGCAGATGGTGTCGCCGCTGAATGTCAGCAAGGCGAGCCATGGCCGTGTAAGATCTTCTGAAATGGGCCGAGATTTTCCTTGCCTGCCGCAAGATGTCCTGGACCCCAGGGTATTTGACAAGGAATCGCTGCACGACCAAGTTTAAGACGTGTGCCATGCACGGCACGTGCGTGATTTTGCCCTGTTTCAATGCGCTAAGCAGATTGGCACCGTTGTCACACACCACTTTACCAACTGTCAAATTGAGCGGTGTTAGCCACTCATCTGCCTGTGAACGCAAAGCTGAAAGGAGTGCCGGGCCAGTGTGGCTCTTTGCTTCCAGGCACAACAGACGCAGCACGGCATGGCAACGTCTCACCTGGCATGTGGAATAGGTTCTGGGGAGCTTGGGCGGTGCAGTGGAAGAGACGCTAGCAGCGGAAAAGGAGGAGGCAGCTGAGGAGGAGAGGGAGGAGGATGGAGTAGGAGGAGGAGAAGAAGAGTCAGGCCTGCATGCAATCCGTGGCGGTAAAACCAAATCTACACGGGTGCCACGGGTTACATGCTTGACGGCCGTCAGAAGGTTCACCCAGTGGGCAGTAAAACTGATATACCTTCCCTGCCCGTGTTTGCTAGACCACGTGTCTGTGGTCAGATGTATCTTGGCACCGACACTGTGTGCCAGAGATACATTCACTTGCCGCTGAACATGGCCATATAGCTCTGGGATGCCCTTCTCTGAGAAATACTTCCTTCCTGGGACCTTCCATTGTGGTGTTCCAATGGCCACAAATTTGCGAAAGGCCTCCGAGTCCACCAGTTTATATGGCAGTAGTTGGCGGGCTATGAGTTCTGACAAGCCAGCCGCCAACCGTTGGGCAAGAGGGTTATCCGGCATCATAATTTTTTTACGCTCAAACATTAGGCCCACGGAAGCCTGCCTTTTTGCAGAAAAATGTGAGCTTGGCGTGATGGAAGGTGGAGTGGAGGACAATTGTGAGGAGAGAGGAGAAGGAGAAGTAGAAGACGAGGCTGGACGGTGAGAGCCTGCAGTGTGGCTTTGTGTGTTCCGTTGCTCCCACTGGGCTCGGTGATGGCTGCTCATGTGCCTTCTTAAGGCGGTCGTCCCTAGGTGAGTATTGGGCTTACCGCGACTAACGCGTTGACTGCAAAGATTGCAGATGGCAACGCTATTGTCAGCAGCGGACACGTTAAAAAAAGCCCACACTGCGGAGCCATGTGCCGGTGTCCTGGGAGCGCCAGATGTGACCGTACATGGTCGATGACTCGCTCCTGATACATTTGCAGTCTGCTTTGTCCCTGCTGTGCAATGTAAGTCATTGCTGCTTCTCCTCCCTATCTGCTGGTCCATATCTCCCTCTGAACTCCCCTCCTCTTCCTCTCTTGTGGGCACCCACGTGACATCACTAGACACGTCATCATCAACGTCACCTTCCCCACCGCTATAAGTAGAGATCTCGGAGTAGGCAGCAACACCGGGGACCAACCTCCTCCTTGGGCTGATCTGGGTACTGGCGTCAGACTGCTGAGTAGCGCTTGTTGCTACCTCCTCTTCCTGATCCAATACCAAGAGTGGCTGCGCATCAGAAATGTCCTCTTGATATGGATCGGAAAATAATTCCAGTGACTCAAGCGGAAGGTATGTGGTGGTGGTGGTGGTGGTCGTGTTGTTGGTGGTAGTGTCTTTGGGGGTGCACATAGCAGAGAGTGAAGAAGAGGGTGCAGATCGAGAGGATGAGGAGGGTGCAGAAGAGTAAGGCTGAGCGAGCCACTCAACCAAGTCTGGTGCATCCTTTAAAGTAATTGAACGCACCTTCTGCAACTTCCCACTTTGGCTCAAGCCTGTTGCTCCTGCCCTACCCCTACCACCCCTGCGGAAGGGCCTGCCTCTTCCTCTGCATGTCATTTTTTAAATGACCCTGTGACAAAACTCTTAGTCCCTATACCGCTGAAGGACTGCTGCAGTATAGGTGAGCGGTCAGCAGTGGTGCACGTCAACCCTATCTATTGTGGACCTATAGCGGTCCTTACAGAACAGCAGACTGTACCGCACTCAAGCCTATGTACCGTAGCACCCTATACCAAGTTACCAGTCCTTATAAGAACTTTTGTGGACCAAGCAGGTTGTGTATTAGTGTTTAGCAGACTGTACGTCAGTCCCTATACCGCTGAAGGACTGCTGCAGTATAGGTGAGCGGTCAGCAGTGGTGCACGTCAACCCTATCTATTGTGGACCGATAGCGGTCCTTACAGAACAGCAGACTGTATCGCACTCAAGCCTATGTACCGTAGCACCCTATACCAAGTTACCAGTCCTTATAAGAACTTTTGTGGACCAAGCAGGTTGTGTATTAGTGTTTAGCAGACTGTACGTCAGTCCCTATACCGCTGAAGGACTGCTGCAGTATAGGTGAGCGGTCAGCAGTGGTGCACGTCAACCCTATCTATTGTGGACCGATAGCGGTCCTTACAGAACAGCAGACTGTATCGCACTCAAGCCTATGTACCGTAGCACCCTATACCAAGTTACCAGTCCTTATAAGAACTTTTGTGGACCAAGCAGGTTGTGTATTAGTGTTTAGCAGACTGTACGTCAGTCCCTATACCGCTGAAGGACTGCTGCAGTATAGGGCAGCGGTCAGCAGTGGTGCACGTCAACCCTATCTATTGTGGACCGATAGCGGTCCTTACAGAACAGCAGACTGTATCGCACTCAAGCCTATGTACCGTAGCACCCTATACCAAGTTACCAGTCCTTATAAGAACTTTTGTGGACCAAGCAGGTTGTGTATTAGTGTTTAGCAGACTGTACGTCAGTCCCTATACCGCTGAAGGACTGCTGCAGTATAGGGCAGCGGTCAGCAGTGGTGCACGTCAACCCTATCTATTGTGGACCGATAGCGGTCCTTACAGAACAGCAGACTGTACCGCACTCAAGCCTATGTACCGTAGCACCCTATACCAAGTTACCAGTCCTTATAAGAACTTTTGTGGAACAAGCAGGTTGTGTGTTAGTGATTAGCAGACTGTACGTCAGTCCCTATACCGCTGAAGGACTGCTGCAGTATAGGTGAGCGGTCAGCAGTGGTGCACGTCAACCCTATCTATTGTGGACCGATAGCGGTCCTTACAGAACAGCAGACTGTACCGCACTCAAGCCTATGTACCGTAGCACCCTATACCAAGTTACCAGTCCTTATAAGAACTTTTGTGGACCAAGCAGGTTGTGTATTAGTGTTTAGCAGACTGTACGTCAGTCCCTATACCGCTGAAGGACTGCTGCAGTATAGGGCAGCGGTCAGCAGTGGTGCACGTCAACCCTATCTATTGTGGACCGATAGCGGTCCTTACAGAACAGCAGACTGTACCGCACTCAAGCCTATGTACCGTAGCACCCTATACCAAGTTACCAGTCCTTATAAGAACTTTTGTGGAACAAGCAGGTTGTGTGTTAGTGATTAGCAGACTGTACGTCAGTCCCTATACCGCTGAAGGACTGCTGCAGTATAGGTGAGCGGTCAGCAGTGGTGCACGTCAACCCTATCTATTGTGGACCGATAGCGGTCCTTACAGAACAGCAGACTGTACCGCACTCAAGCCTATGTACCGTAGCACCCTATACCAAGTTACCAGTCCTTATAAGAACTTTTGTGGACCAAGCAGGTTGTGTATTAGTGTTTAGCAGACTGTACGTCAGTCCCTATACCGCTGAAGGACTGCTGCAGTATAGGGCAGCGGTCAGCAGTGGTGCACGTCAACCCTATCTATTGTGGACCGATAGCGGTCCTTACAGAACAGCAGACTGTACCGCACTCAAGCCTATGTACCGTAGCACCCTATACCAAGTTACCAGTCCTTATAAGAACTTTTGTGGAACAAGCAGGTTGTGTGTTAGTGATTAGCAGACTGTACGTCAGTCCCTATACCGCTGAAGGACTGCTGCAGTATAGGGCAGCGGTCAGCAGTGGTGCACGTCAACCCTATCTATTGTGGACCGATAGCGGTCCTTACAGAACAGCAGACTGTACCGCACTCAAGCCTATGTACCGTAGCACCCTATACCAAGTTACCAGTCCTTATAAGAACTTTTGTGGAACAAGTGAGTTGTGAATGTTTAGCAGACTGCAGCAGAAGGGCAGCAGTCAAGTATAATATCCTTTCTATATTTGGAAGAAAGAATATTATACATGTACAAGCCTATTACTGTACCACTGATACCAGTCCTGAAAAGAACCTTTGTGGAACTAATAATAACAGCAAGTCTTTAAAATTACCCTCACTGCCTGACAACACTGCTTCCTTCCTGTCCCTATACAAATTGGCAAAAAAAGAGAACGATTAGTGGTTACTGGAACAGCTCTTTTGTGGACCTTGATAGTAACAGCTAATGATGATGATGATGATGATGATGATGAAAGACTAATCTGGCTGTCCCTGTAGCATACACCGTCCTTTCCCTTTCTCTAAACTAACAAAAGACACTCAGGCTGCTGCAAGAATCAGCAGCACAGCAAACCTATCAACACCTAACACCTATACCAGTCCTGAAAAGAACTTTTGTGTACCAAATAGCTAGTGGTTTATCTCTCCCTACTCCACACAGGAACCTGTCCCTATCTTAACAGAAGAAAGAATGTAAAATGGCCACCGGATCGGGTGTATTTATAGGTTAGGGGGAATGTACAAGTGTCCATGTGCTGTCATGTCTCAATTGGCTGTCCTGTATCACATGATAAACGTGTCACCAAAGGTTAAAGTTCTTGTATACATTAAACACGTAAGTCCGCCGCGGCGAACGACGGAAAAAGGCGTTCGAACGTGCGGACCGCGAATGTCGGAAATTCGCCGCGAAACGACCGCCGGGCGAACCGTTCGGCCATCACTACTAAGAGCATGAGATGGCCGCTCCCCGCCCCTTCACAGCTCAGCGCTCCAGTGAGTGTGGGTGGGGGGGGGGGGCAGAGCAGAGAGCTGCTGACTGTCAGTGCTCAGGGAGCTGGGAAAACTGAGCCATTGGCGGTGTTCAATCGCTCAGTTCTCAGTGTAGGGAACAGATGCAGCATCGGATAAATTCTGCATCAACCTAGGTAAGTATGAAACTGCAAAAAAAAAAACATGCTTCTCTTTTAAGTTTTTATTTCTAGCCACAGGGTCACTTTCTTTTATTTTAATGAGAAAAAATATTTTATTGTGCGTTGAGTTAGACAAAGTGCATACACTTATAAAGATCATAGTGTAATAAAAGTATTATGTACAAAGTGATACATTGAGGTAAAGTAAAACCAATTGCACAACAAGTGTGATATCAACTTATGTTTAAACAAACGAACAAACATTAACTCAGTTATCTGAGAACAAGCAACCCCTGAGATGTGTACCATCCGTAAATGTACTGGGGGAGAATGGCATCCCCAACTAAGGAGTAACTCCCAAGACAGCATCCACATTACATAAAGTGTCAATCCGCAGTCCCCTATCTAACTGAAAATTCGAGTACCTCTTACACCTGCTTTCACACCTAGACCTGAAGCAGTCTGGTGAGAATTAGTTGAGGAGGGGCTACCTCCGAATTCTCCAGCCATTCCTGCCATATTCTGGTAAATTTGCCTGCCACATTTCTGTGCTGGTATGCAAGTTTTTCCCTGATAAGTATTGTATTCACCTGTTGTATCCGTGGGTACCCAAGGAGAGCGCTAGAACCTTGCAATCAACTTTCTAGCAAGGTAGAACAATCTAGTCACTGCAATATAAGTAGAAGGAGGATAAAGCTCCTCCTCGAGACCACCCAACAGACAGCTAATCGGATCCACTGGCAACTGAAAATGGTAAACTTTATTAATGGTCTTGGTGACCTCATTCCAGTAACATACTAATTTAGGGCATTTCCAAAGTAAGTGGATCAGAGCACCCTGGTGCAGCTGACATTTTGGACACAAGGGGGAGTCTCACCATCCCCATTTATACAATTGTGTTGGAGTTTTATACACCCTATTGTAGCGGATGACATTTTGGACCAAATGTCATAAGCATTGTAAATTTTGTTTTTGGTCTCAGAACAATAAAGGTTCTAAGGGTTAATTATGTAGGTAGGCCTTAACACCAGTCTGGCCAGGCTGTGTTTGGAAGTTCTGCCTGGTCATGTGAACGGTGAGGTGCACATGACAGGCCAGAACCAGGTCTGGTTGGATCTTTAGGTATCAGCCTTCTCGGAGCCAATCAGTGGAAGTGCCGGGGCCCACTGAGGAGTCTGGGAAGGGGTACTTAAGGGGGTGTGGGTCATGTGTTCGGGGTTCTGAGGTGTTCATGAGACCCGTGTGGTCTGGTTTGTGTTCCAGGACTGGGGTAGCCCCGTGAGGGGTCCTGGTCACGGGGTGTTTGACACCCCACAGCATGTTCCTGTCAGTGGCCCCTGATAGACCTGCCAGGTCTGGGGTAAGGATCCATCTGTTCCCGAGTCTCAGAACCGGCTGGTCCGAGGTGGAGTAACTGAGGTAGGATTCACATTGTCGGGGTGTGCTCTCGGCTTGGAGAGACACCGCAGATCGTGGAAGTGACCGGGGGAGGACTCTTAGGAGGAGGGCCGGCAAGTGGCATCCTGAGAAGTGCCTGGTTACTGAGTTGGGAAGGACATTGGCGAATTAACACTTTTCCAGTACCATTGAGGAAGCGGGAGACGTTCCAAGTATGGTAGGGGAAAAGGTTCCTGTTCACCCTTAGTTGATTGTTCAAGTTTTGAGTCAACGTGCTGACTGCCATGATCTCTGGCTAGAGATCTGTTCAGCTTTGAAGTGCCCAGCTGCAAGTGGCTACTCTCTGGGTGGAAATAGAGACTTTGTTAGACCTGCAGTTCAAGGTGCCTGAGTTCTTCATCCGTGCCCTCTGTTCCCTAAAGAGACTGTGTTATTTGAAAGTTCTACTGCAAAATAAACCTTTTTAAAAGGACTTTGTCTGTGTCAGTGTACAAGTCATTGGGTATCAACCCTGGGAACCCCCTAGACGTGGAGGAGCAGGTCAAGAGAAGGTAACTGGTAAGCCCATCAATTCAAGGCCGCCCTGCAACGGGTTATGGCTGCTACACTATGGAGAATGAACAAGTGGGATAACTTGTGAGCCGCAGATACAGAAACTAGGGGACCAGTCTCCAGGGTCCGTTCTCCTCTATCCCCATCTATAGAACCAACGTCAGTTTCCCATTTTTCCCTACAGGGTAGGAGATCTGAAACTTAGATATGGGCTAGTAAGCAGGTATAGATATGGGAGATAATCCCCTTCTTACTCTTAGCATTAAAAATAGAATGAAGGTCAGAGCTATCAAGACGCATGACAGAGCATCTACCTTGACTTCTCGCAGCGTGCCACAATTGTAAATATATAAAATAGCAATTTGGTAATAGAGGGAACTCCTCTCTCAACTGAGGAAAGGACTTCATTACCGTACCTTCAAACAACTGCGACATGTATTTGATCCCAGCAGTTTTTCATGTGGAATGGTCTAGTACAGTGATGGTGAACCTTGGCACCCCAGGTGTTTTGGAACTACATTTCCCATGATGCTCATGCCCTCTGCAGTATAGTTGAGCATCATGGGAAATGTAGTTCCAAAACATCTGGGGTGCCAAGGTTCGCCATCACTGGTCTAGTAGTTTCTCCAGTTCAGGGTAGGACCTATTATCCCAAATGGGTGTACAGTCCAGGAAGCCCTAAATGCCCAGACGCTTCTTTAACTTCTTCCAGATTCTCCAGAGCAAGTGGACAGTCGAACACCCTGGAGGAGCCCATGGGAGGCCCATCTCCAACTGGGACATTACGGAATACTCCAAAAGAGAGTGAATCAACAAGGTCCTGGAGGGGTCTGCTACCACTGATAAATCCCAGCCTGCAAGGTGCTGCAGCTGTGCGGCCAAGAAATATGTGAAAGAATGGGGAACAGCTTGTCCCCCCTGATCGCCAGGGTATTGTAAGGTTGCTAATTTATTGCAGGCTACTCCATTCTTTCAGATTAATGCTCTATATTGGGACTCTATACGAGCAAACTAATAGCTAGGTATTCAAAAGGGTGCACTGTGAAGGACATAAAGTAGCTGCGGCGTCCACACCATTTTAATAAGATTTGCTCTTCCCGTAACTGATAGGGGGAGCTTGCACCAACTGGCACATTTATGTTTGAATTTTTGTAGAATAGGTTTCAAATTTAAAGATATATAGTCTCTAGGGTTCCCAGTCACCTCAATACCCAGATATCGAAAGGTGTGAACTACTTCCACCTGAGCTGCCGAGTCAGGCATGGGAGAATCTAGGGGGCCTAGCAGTAGAAGGGAGGATTTATGCCAATTAATGGTAAATCCGGTGTATCGCCCAAATCTCTCTATGAGATGCATAACAGCCTTCAAGGATAAACTGTCACTCAGATATATCAAAGTGTCATTGGTGTAGAGGGAGATTTTATCCTCCCTCTCACCATGACGAAACCCGACAATGTCCGACGAGGTCTTGACCACAGCCGCCAGTTGCTCCAATGCCAGGGCAAAAAGGAGGGGTGAAAGTGGAAACCCCTGTCTAGTGCCCCTGTACAGTGGAAACACCCCAGACAGAATCCCATTAATTCGTATTCTAGCACATGGAGCAGCATACAGGAGCTGCACCCATGACCGTCTTTAATATTGATTGGACCCTGGGCAAAACTTTTCTTGGGGCTCCTCCATGCAGCTTCGCTCTCTATGTGCTCTGAGACATACAATAAATAGCAGCTAGTCTCAAAATCAGTTTACTGAATCAGAACAGGCAGCTATTGCGATTGGTTGCCAGAGGTTACAGTGTATCATTACTGCTCACTAACTGGTTGTTAGAGGTTAAAGCACACATTACGGCTCACTGATTAGTTGCTAGAGGTTACAGCACATGATTTCTGCTTGTGGACTGGTTGCTAGAGATTACTGTGGCTATGACCTCAGGAGGCCATGATATACATATCAATGCCGCTGGCCGCTGCTATTTATGTATAAATGACACCTTTATTTACATATGAATGCCACCACTATTTACATATGAATGCTGCTAATTTACATGTAAAAACAGGGTCTGCAGGTGAGTCATCTGTACACAACAATAGGGCAGAGCTGGGCAGGATCAGTAGCAGCAATTCACACTGAGATATTGGGCTGCAGCACGGGACTAAAACCTCAAGGGATGAGGGAATTTAAACCAGGATAGTTGGCAAGTATGAGGCAGCTGCTTTGGGCCCCACAACAATGACAGGGCCCAGGGCAGCTTCCCCTTTTGCCCTGCCTTAAAAACAGCCCTGACTACACCCAAGCCAGAAAGGTCTTTCCAGCCCTGAATTTTCTCAACACTGCCCAAAGGTATATCCACTCAACGCTGTCAAATGCCTGGCAATGTCGAGGGAGAACACCACCCTATTTCCAGGGTTATCCACACACAGGCAGCTGGAGGTTTAGGAACAAACAATGTATGTTGAGGGCCATAGACCGGGCCGGAATAAAACCAGACTGGTCCAAATGTACCAGACCCGATACTACCCCTGCCAATCTCGTGGCCAGAACCCTTTCCAAGAGTTTAATATCTGAGTTTATGAGTGAAATGAGCCTGTACAAGTTGGGCAGTAATGGGTCCTTGCCAGGTTTGGTTATGACCACTATGACTGCCTCGTTTATGGATTGGGGGAGACTGCCAGATCTAACTGCTGCATTCAGGGTATCTAATAGGAGGGGGAGGAGTGGGTCACTATACCTTTTTTTAAATCTTGGCTGGGAGACCATCTGACCCCGGGGATTTACTGTTAGCCATAGACGCTAATGCTTCAGTAAGTTCCTTAAGTGTAGTGGGAGCGTTTAATGTTCTGCGACCACTCACAGACAAAGCTGGAAGAGGGTACTAGTCTAAAAAGTCCACCAAATTCCATCTCCATGGGAGAGACCTTAGAGGTGAACATATCTTCAAAATAGTCTCCAAAAACCGATGCCACCTGATCCGAGCCTTGTACAATTGCACTTGTAGTGGTCTGGATGGCATCCATCTGCAATTTTGTCCATTGAGCCAGAGCTACCACTGCCAGCAGATGTCCTGTATTTTTAGCATCCTAAAAGTATCACTGTTGCATAAAAAAAGTTTCTTATGCAGCAGTGGTAACAGCTTGATGGTATATGGCCTGGGCAGCTAACAAGCTTTGTTTAGATTCTGGTGATGTCTGAACAATCTAATGCTCCTCAGCTTTCCAAGCTTCAACAAACACCAAAATCTCCCATTCCCTAGTTTTAGACTTGATACCAGAAATTTGTTTTATGAGAAGGCCCCGGAGATGCGCCTTTAGGGCGTCCCAAACAACCCCCGAAGCTGCCATATACCTATTGCATCTAATAAAGGTGGTAAGTGCCTCGGCGAGGGGGATCATTGGCAGGGAACAGTTGGAGCCAAAAGGGGTTGACTTTCCACATTCTTTCCCCAGGGACAACCGGGACAGAGCTAGTTGCCCACAGGAGGGAATGGTCAGAGTTACTTTGAGGGGCATATTCTGATGGGTGAGAGTAGACATGGATTGCCAAAGGGTTGCATAAGCAGAAGTCAATACGGGACAATGCTCTATGTGATAAAGAGTAACAGGAATAGCACCTCCCATCTAGATATCTGGCCCACCATGCATCTCCTAATCCAAGCTCACCGATCAGCTTTGCGAATGAGGCGACGCCCCCAGGACCACTGAAAGGTCTACTAGGTGGTGAGAACTTGTCTAGCTTTTGTCTAGGAGATTATTAAAGTCCCCTACAACCCAAACAGGTATATCAGTATAAGAAGCCATAAATTGTGCTAAGCAGGTGAGGCTATCAGCAGAGAAGGGTAGAGGGACATACACATTGCCTATAATACACAGCACGCCAGCTAACTTGCATAGCAGGAAGATTTATCTGCCTTGATCATCCACACGAGAATGAATTAGATCAAATGAGACAGCATTAGATATTAAGACACTAACCCCTCTGGAAAGTGCAGTGTGGGTGGAGTGAAACTGCACTTGATAAGCAGTTTTTCAGTGTAGATAAGGTAGTAGGTATTAGGTGTGTATTTTCTGCAGACACGCCACTGCGTAATGATATGATTTAAGTGTAGAAAAAAGTGCCTGACGTTTCACTGCATCACCCGAGCCCCGCACGTTCCATGACATAAGATTACAGTCAACCGCCATTATGAGATTTTAACAATAACAGTAGACAGAGCAACTTCATAGTGAATGAAATAAAATAAAGAAAACACACTGCACTGGGCCGGTAATAGGCCCTATTATGGCACAGGGATATGGGTCGTGCAGTCGTAAGCATTCTGAGGAAAGGGGGAAGAAAATCAGGACACCCGATGCAACAGTTTTTTCCTGTTTCATATCCCAGTTAGTGTATGCTGAGGAATTCAGGAGCCCATTACTATTATAGAGTCCAGAGGCAGTTCACATGTGTGTTTTGACTTAGATTAATCGCAAAGTCCTTTGCTCCAAGGTGAGCATTTATTATCTAAGAGGGGCACCTGAGTGATGACACCTTAGCACGGCTTGGATCACATCTTTTGGATTACACAGACCTTTAGCAATACTGGATTAGTGATGCAATTGGTCGCTACTTACATGCACATGAGCACCTTGTTATATGATTTAAATCACCTACAGCATCGTTTTTCAGCACGGTCATCATTGACATGTTTGGACACTGTATGAAAGCACGGTCATTATTGACTTATTTGGACACTGTATGAAAGCACAAAAGTACTTTCATTTATTATAAATGCGGACAAGTGCGGATCCATGCAAATCCGAGCCTCGGGTCTGGATAGCCCAAGGTGAAGCAACTGTAGGGACAGGCCTGAATGGATATGAGGCCATAATAATTCAAAGGTGGTCCGGTGCTGTCTCATCTAGGGAGAGGCCCAGCAACTGGAAAAGCATCCAGGGGAGGACTCTTTGGGAAAAGGCCATGTGTAAGGCTGGTTTCTCAGAAGGAGCCTGGAGGCTCAGTTGAAGGACACTTTGTGGATCTGTATTCAAACGGTATCGCCTGACTGGCTGAGAGATACTGGTACCGTATAATAGTTCTCTAAATTTTTCTACATCCTTCAGTTACTTCCAAGTCTGTGGCAGAGACTTTTATTTCTTAAGCATTCTACATCCAAGTCTGTGGCAGAGACTTTGCTTTACTTAACACCTTGCCGGCTGCTAGGCCTAGTGAGAGGAGGTCTATCTGGAGGTTGTGAGAATCCAGTTGTGAAATGTTTATTCTCTGGATTTTGCAGTTCCAAAAGTACCCGAACTTCCTTCCTAACCCTCTACCCTTTATTAAGAAACTATGCTATCTTGTAAAATAAATAGCCCAAAAGAGGATCCAGTGTCAGTTTCTGCATTTCTTTGGGCCATCTACCACGGGAACCCCTAGACGGAGGCGAGGTCAAGAAGGTAACGGTAAGCCCAACAAAACCATCAGCTATATATATTATTTTTATTTTTTGGTCTGTAATACACAGTTATGCACTGGGCACTTTAACTATATTATCCATAGTATGAGATATGTGTGTTAGCATTTAAAATTCACTGGTTTATTATTTATTTAATTTGAGATCTATTATTTAATGTGCACTTCCTATACATATCTTTTAGGGCAGCGTATATATATTTATAATTGTTTTTGCACGTTATATGTGACGTGTGTAATGCTAGCAGCTTTAAGTAATTTTATTTACGTTTTAGCATCTAGGAATTGGTGGCTCGCAAGTTTGTCTTTCTATTTTATGGCATACTAGCTAGGAGGGACATATTTCAAAAGGCCCAATTATTAGAGCTCAGATGTACACATTAATGAATATAAACCAAGCAGCCTCAGTATTAAGAAGTTGGGATGGTGTTGGCTAAAAGAAAAGTATTATTAGTATAACAATTATAACAGAGATGACTAATAGAGAGTTATTGCAGGCTATACATAACAACAATGAAAACTCAATACATGTTTGCAAGGTTTTTTTAATTGATGTCTTATATAGAGCAAAAGTCATTTACATATGAACGAATAGTAAATCCAATGAAACAATGCATTGATTTATTGTGTTTTCGCAATGTAAAGTGAACACAAATTCATCTTATTCACAAAAATAGTTACATAGATCTGTGGAGCAACAATGGATGCATATATATTTGGAGCAATTCCTTGAAAATTGAGATCTGGGGAATTCCTTTCCACACATACTTGATGCCATGCCCTTCCATAAAGGCAAATGGCATGATTTCTTATATCCTACTGCTCAAATTGGCCATATTACTAGAACTAGCAGAATTAGAGTAATTATCTACTCTATTCTAGAGTAATACAGTATACGTCAAAGCTTTAGTTTTGTACAGAAAAGAGAGAATGGTTATCACATAAATGACACTCATTTAGAGGATAATTTTTTTTTTATTATTAGAAGTGTAAACAGTTGATGAGTGGATAATACACGGAGCTCTCTGTCTCTCAAACTCAGAATATGTGTGTCATTTAGACCCCTTTCACACTGGGGCTCTGGCCTAATTTTAGCGACGCTTTAGCGATGTTTAAGTGGCGTTTTTTGGCCGCTAGCGGGGCACTTTTAACCCCAAAGAAGGGGTTAAAAACTCTCGTGTTGCAGAACTTCCGAATCGCTTTTCAGGTGCTTCGGAAGCACTGCCCATTCATTCCAATGGGCAGGGTGTTTTGGGAGCACTAAATACAGCACTCCCAAACCACCGCAAAGATGCAGCTTTTAGGACTATTCGGAACATCCCGCAAGTGACCGCCGGAGTGTGAAATGTCACACTTAAATGAATGGGAGGTGGTTTTCAGGCACTTAGCAGAGGCTATTTCCAGCGCTAAAGCACCAGAAAACTGCCCCAGTGTGAAAGGGGTCTTATATGATCATCTTTGCCACCCTGTTTTAGCCTTGGTTGTGTATATATAGATATCCATGTGAACATATATTTTTGTGCCTCTATGTGGAGGTGTGCAGAGAGTTTTTTTCTCACTCCCTATTATCCAAGTAGGCTGCTTTTCCAGCTGCTCCCATCCCTGATTTTAATTGCGACCCTATTAATGGGTCATGCCTTGATTGGCAGAGATTCTCTAGGCAAACGCTAAGGGATAGAACCCTAGGGTGTTTACAACATATTTTTGAATATTTATGCTTCAAGAAGATATCAAAATTTGATGGGTTTATAAATATACTGATATGGCCTTATCTTGTGCTGATGTCAAAGATGTTTAAATGCATTTTCGTGAGTGAAGGGCTTCTCAAAATTGATCTTAGGAAACTTAATGTGTCATTAAACCCAAAATTCAAACTTTGCAAAAATTATTTATTTGTGTATGCTGAAGTTTTCTTTAAAATACAGACTAGTAACTAGTAATATATATATATATATATATATATATATATATATAATGTGTATGTACCAAAAGATGCACATTGCACAGTGCTGCACACACACACACAGTGCAGCACTACTACAGTGATAATTCAATGCTATACTTAGTGCTATGTATACATGCAATAAAATTCTAATTCATAATAAATGTCCCATAAATCAATATCAATCTTGATAGTAGTGCTCCAGTGTTATTATCATATCACAGTGCTTCTCAATAATTTGTATTGCTCGTGCAAACCACCACATGCTATTTAATCTGCTCACCTCAATGATGAATCAGAAAGATTTTCACTCCCCAAACGTCTGCTCTTTGTCTCAGGACTCAGCTGTTCAATTTCTCCCTTTCACAATCTCCACTCCACCCAATGTATCCTTCACAGATAGGGGGTTGATCTCCGAGATTATTCAGCTGTCCCTCCACTTCAAGGAACTCATGTATCATGTAATCAAAAACACAGCTGACATAGTGCTCTCTGCTATAAAACTTTTATCTAAAACCCCACTAAAAGAGGACACTTACTAGATATAAAAAACAAAAATCACTTGTTACATGTATTGAGAGCATCCGCTCGCTCACCACCATCCTGTATGTCATGGGGGGGGGGGCTCCAGCCTCAAAACTGACAGCTGATTACTACTTCCTTCTAGGGATCTCTGCCTTACAAACTTCTGATTTCTGTGTTAGACTACTAAACTCTGTGTTACCAACTACTGACTCTGAACTCTGTATTATAAATTACTGAGCTTTGCATTACAAACTACTGAACTCTACAATAGAATACTAATCTCTGAACTCTGCATTACCAGTTACTGATTCTGAACTCTACATTGGGCTATTAAACTCCATATTACCAATTACCGATTCTGAACTCTGCATTAGAAACTACTGAACTCTGTGTTACAAACTACTGTACTCTACATTAGACTACTAATCTCTGATCTCTGCATTACCAGCCACTGATTCTGAATTATGCGATACAAACTACTGAACTCTACATTAGACTGCTGAACTCTGCATTACCAACTACTGACTATGAATTCTGCATTACAAACTACTGAACTCTATGTTAGACTACTGAACCCTGAATTCTGCTTTACCAGATACTGATTCTACATTATAAAGTACTGAACTGTGCATTACAAACTTCCAAACTCTGCCTTACAAACTACTAAACTCTAAGGGTCCTTTCACACGGGGCGGATCAGTTCTGATCCGCCCCGTGGATGTCCGTTTGCTCAGCGGGGATCACTCCGCCGATCCCCGCTGAGCAGGGAGATGACAGCTCCGTCTCTGCACACTGCGCAGGGACGGACCTGTCACAGCGCCGCTCTCCCCTATGGGAGATCGGATGACGACGGACCGCAGTGCCCGTCGTCACCCGATCCGATCCGCAGACGGATGGAAAAATAGCTTTTTCCTCCGTCACACTTTTTCGGATCGGAGCGGGTCGGATGTCAGCGGACATGTCACCGCTGACATCCGACGCTCCATAGAGCTCTATGGAGCACCCGTTCAGGTCCGCCTGAAAAACTGACAGGCGGGCCTGAACGGGACGTTAGTGTGAAAGAGGCCTAAGTAACAAACTACTGAACTCTGCTTTACAAACTTCTGAACTCTGTGGGTTGGTTTACTAAAATTGGAGAGTGCAAAATCAGGTGCAACTCTGCACAGAAACCAATCAGCTTCCATTTTTTTTTTTTCTCAAAGTTTAATTTAACGAGCTGAAGTTAGAAGTTGATTGGCTGCCATGTACAGCTGCACCAGATTTTGCACTCTCCAGTTTTAGTAAATCAACCTCTGTGTTACAAACTACTAACTCTGAACTCTGTTCTACAAACGTATGAATTCTGTATTACAAATTACGAGACCAGTCAAAAGTGTAAAAAATTGTAAATGTTACTTACCAACAATGGGAGACCTGAGCCTGAGGCGATACATACAGCTACTTTATTGTGCTCTGAACTCTACATTACAAACTACTAAACTCTTAGCAAGTAACATTTAAACTTTTTACACTTTTGACTTGTGTGCCCTGAGATTGAGCAAAATTTTAAAGGGTGCCTTGGATGAAAAAAAGTTGAAAAACAATGATCTAAACCAGTGTTTCTCAACTGCAGTCCTCAAGGCGCCCCAACAGGTCATGTTTTCAGGATTTCCCTCATATGAAACAGCTGTGGTAATTGCTAAGGCAGTGAAACTGATCAAATCACCTGTGCAAAATAATGGAAAACCTGAAAACATGACTTGTTGGTGCGCCTTGAGGACTGGAGTTGAGAAACACTGATCTAAACAACCGTTCCAAGTATCAAGATTTCCTGCTCAATAAATGACAAGTGTAGAGTATTGCCTCAGCTTGATAGTGTTCTAGGAAACCTATTTTCAGTACAATATACACAGATCATCCCCTAATATATTCATTACAGACTTGTCTTCTGATGGGATATTGCGGTGGCCATTCTGACACTAACTTACACTTTTGGCACTTTGTGGGAATCAGTGACACTAATACAGTGATCAGTGCTAAAAATATGCACTGTCACTGTACTAATGACACTGGCTGGGAAGGGGTTAAACATCTAGGACGATCAAAGGGTTAAATTTGTGCCTAGCCAGTGTTTGTGTACACTATGTGAGGTGCTTTTACTAAGGGAAGTGATGGATTGTATTCAGTGCTTTGCAGGGGGAAAAAAATAATAATTTCCCCTCTGTCAGGACGGAGCTCTGCCTCGTTAAATCACTTTGAAAAACACCCGTACAGCATTTATGGCCGTGGTCATTTTGAGTAAGGGCAGTTGATTCATGTAGAATCTACTACTTGGAATCCATCTGCCTTCAGCTCAGGCATGCAAGCAATAGCTGAGAAATCCCCTCTTATAGACTCCTGGGATATATGACATAATTTGCCTAGGCCTGGAAATCAGAAGGTACCTGAAGATATGTAAAAAAGCAAAAAGTTTAAAACAAGTAAATATACTTTTCTATCTATTTATTTATCTAGTGCTAGCATCATAAAGATTAAAAATACTCAGGTTGATCGAGTGTACTGTAGTGTCACGTACCTTACAGCGGAGTCCGAAATGCTGAGGGTGGCCTCTTGCACGGTTCTGGTCCCAACACCCCTGGTAGTGAGGACAGGGAGTGCTGTGGCAATGACAGGGTGCAGGTGCCTGCAGGCTGAAAGCTGGAGCTCGGAGATACAGGATCCTCTCGGAGGAAGGCGTGAAGACTGATCACAAGAACTGTTCAGCAAAAGCCAGGCAGGTAAGTATGGATTCAGGAACAACGTCAGGAACAGGCAAAGGTTGGCAACTGACTGGCAACAAGGTACATAAATGAAAGGCAAGTTCGTAGTCAAGGACAGACAGAGGTTGGCAATGGGCTGGCAGCGAGGTACAGAATCAGGAAGCAGAGCCGTAGTAGAGAATCCAAGCCGCGGTCTGTATAATCAGTAAAGGTAGATAACAGGCAGGGGTGATCTAGGAGAATGGTCAAGGAAGCTGGGTTTGTCAGGAGCAATGTAACAGGTCAAACAGCAATCAGGAACTCAGGAACAAGCTGAAGACGATCCAGCACTGGTATCAGGCAGAGACTCTGTTTATATAGGGTGCCATGCACCAGGATTGGTGGATGTGAATGTGCGTGCGCGAGTGCGCACACACGTTCGTATTGGTGTGCGAGTGCGGACACATGTTCGAATTGGTGCGTGCGTGCGTGCGCACGTTCGTTCCGGAACTCGTTCTGCTCTGTCAGGGATACTGCGCATAGCCATTGGCATTAGTGGAATGGGAATTAGCTACTGCTGCATGGAGATGGGCATTAGCACTGTGAGTTCTCTGACATGTAGATCCACTTTTCTTTAGGACCAACTGTGAGCTGGCATACAGAGGTGGAGCATGTCTGTGCTGAGAAGCTGTCATATAGGTGACAGCTTCCCGTACAGTGCTGTATCCTCGGCCCTATTCAGCTGTGAGCCAGGAGATTCCTCAGCTGAAAAAAATGAAAACAAAGGAGCCAGAGATATTAGTGATGTCATTACCTAAATATGGCAATGCCTATATTTGGAAAATTACATGTCATTGGTTGGGTGGAGTCTGATGGGGAGCTGAGAGACTAGTTCACTATTGGGTTCAATTTACTTTTGATTGACAGAGCATTGCAGTAGGTTGATCCATATCCATTATTGAACTAAATAGCAGCTATGGATATGCCCAATGTCAATCAACAATCAGACAGACCTGATAGGAAACTGGTTGCAGTTTCCCAAAAGTCTTTGCCCTATTATATGTCTAGTATATGTGAACACTCACCTTGTAAAACAACGCATTCAGTGAAAGGCAAACATTTTGTGTATATATATATATATATATATATATATATATATATATATATATATATATATATATATACATAAAAACATTATAAATACCTTTTTTGCCCTTTTTTTTTTTAAAAACAAAGTTTTTATTGAAGTTTTCACAAAGCATCAGTACAGAAGGTTGAGAGAGATAGTATATCAACAGTTCCTACTGAGTATTGTAACATACTTTAACAACTGACATCAAAGGTAACATATACATAAGATGCGTTGTGTTGAGACTTGAATATCTAGTGTAACTTTGGGTTTCTCTATCGGTGTCGGTGCTGTCTCCACACCCCGGCACCCCAAATCGGGCACTAGCTGTGCCATGGGATAAGAGGCAGCCCCACCAATGATCAAATGTCAAATGTTAGGTAACCTATACAACCGAGAGTAGCATATGAATGTATAACTGATAACCAAAAAAAGCAGAAAAAGGACCCAGAGTCCTGCTTACTGAGTGTACACCCTGAGCTGACAGTTCCTCGATTGAAGTGAACCAAGCAGAAGGGTGTCGTTGAGTAGAATTTGCAGAGTTGAGGGACGCATAAGGTAGGTGTGTACTTGATTTGGGGGGATGTTACAGCAGCTCGGGTTGAAAGTTGGCAGGACAAAGGGTTCAATTCTCGTAGGCCGCGTACACACGGGGGGACTGTTCGCCCAACTTTGTCCGCTGAACAGTGTTTCAGCGGACAATCCGCTCGTGTGTGGGCTTCAGCGGACAGTTTCAGCGGACAGTCTGACGAACAAAGTTTTTCGGAATTCCCGTAAGACAGTCCGCTGAAACTTGGTTTCGGCGGACAGTCCGCTCGTGTGTAGGCTTGTTCGACAAACTAAGTTTCGCGCATGCTCAGAAAGGATTTACACGGCGAAGGTTGCATTGCAGTGTATTGGACGTCGAATTTCTCATCCCATCGTACGTGCCGTTCACGTCATCGCGCACGCTTTCAGCGGACTGTTCGTTCATCGTGTGTGGTCAAGTCCGTCCATGCAAATTTTGAGCGGACTGTTTGTCGTATTGTTTGACGAACAAAGTTGGGCGAACAGTCTGCCCGTGTGTACGCGGCCTTAGGGTCATGTGATTTATAGTGCTGTGCTCAACGATCCAGGGTTCCCAGTTTTGGAAGAAAGATACAGTAGTTAGGTTAGCTTTAGCGAAGGAGAATTCCATCTGGAAATGGTTGTTCAACAGGACAATAAGATTCGATCTAGTAGGAGGCTGTGGTGATTTCCGTTTTTTCGCTAGTGCTAAATGAGCTGCTATTAGGATATGAGTCGCTAATACTCTGACACAATTTGGTCAGTTGGGGATAGATAGACCCAGAAGAAGATCCAGTGGGGACCTTTTTTTCCCCCTTTTTAATAAATTATCACATACCCTTTGCTTGCAGTGGCATAAGGAGCTCAGGGCGGCCAGGGGGACTTGCCTCAAAAGGTGGTGTTGAAGTGGTAATGGGATGTTGGGGTCTTTGAAGAGGAGCAGTGAGAGGAAGCCCTACAGGTTGTTCCCCCTTCAAAAGTCAAAAAAAACCTCAAATGGACTTTTAAGGCATATATAAAATAAAGTGAAATAAGGTATAAAAAACAGTAATTTATTAATTATGAAATATAAAAACATGAAAAGTACATTAACATATATACATATAAGCCACCACTGTACATACAGTAACCTCTGATACTCTTGCACCCAACACGTTTCGAATTAAAAATATACCTCCTTCTTCAGGGGTGTGCATTAGAACAAGAGAAAGTTTGTATTAGGGTGACATTCTATGATGTGTTAGTTAAAAACAACAGATGGTTGAATAGGTGTGCCGAGCAGTTTCAAAGTTTTAATAGCTCTTAATGATGTTGTTAATTTGATGTCTGAGCCAAATTAAGCCGTAGAGTAAACAGTTAGTAAAAAACGCCCCAAACTCTCTCACGACCCCCCGTGAGGGCAAAGACACTGTGGCACAAAACAGTCAGCCCTGAAGATGACCATTGAAAAGTCAGCAAAAGCATGCTGGTGAGAAGATGTATACTGGTTGATAATAGTGGTTGATAACAAAAAACTGCACTGATGGTCACTGATGAGGTGACACTAATAAGCAGCACAGATAAGGCTGCACTGATGCTGCACTGATGGGCCCTAATAGGCTGTACTGGTGGGCACTGATAAGGCTGCACTGATATGATGAACTGATGGGCACTAACAGGCTGCACTGGTGACCACTGATGAGGCTGCACTGATGGCACTGAGCGGGTGGCACTGATGACCACTGATGGCCACTGATGAGGTGGCACTGATAAGATGCACGATGAGTCTGCACTGATAAAACAGCACTGATATGCTGCACTGATGGGCACTGATAGTTTGCACTGTTGGCCCCTGATGAGGCTGTACTGATGGCCACTGATGAAGTCACACTGATGGGCACTGATGAGGCTGCACTAATGGGCACTAATAAGGCAGCACTGATATGCTGCACTGATGGGGCTGCATTGATGGGCACTGATGAGGCTGCACTGATGGGCACTGATAGGCTGCACTGAAGGGCACTGATAAGGCTGCACTGATGGCCACTGATGGGCACTAATGAGGCTGTACTGATGGGTACTGATAGGCTGCACTGATGGGCACTGATGAGGCTGCCAATCAGTGCACCTCTCCCTGTTCGATCAAGTGAGGGGGTAGTGCCAGTGGATCTCCGCCTTCCCGATTGCTCGAGCAAGCGGGCGCCTAGGGGGGAGTGTGAGTGAGGGGGCCAGGTTTGTTTACCACCCCCTTAAAATATTGAGCACACCACTGCCTCTGACACCAGATAATTGTCACTAAAACATGCAGAACTGAGATCTGCCTATGTAAACAAGGTAGCTCTCCTTTCTGACGGGGGGGGGGGGGGGGGGGATGAAAAGCAGGGAAATAAAATCCATCACTTCCCCTAGTAAAAGTACCTCCCACAGTACACAAAAACACTGGCTGGGCACACAATAAATTCTTTGATCTCTGTAGATGTTTAACCCCTTCCCAGCCAGTGTCATTAGTACAGTGACTGCATATTTTTAGCACTGATCACTGTATTAGTGTTACTGGTTCCCACAAAGTGTCAAGACTCAGTGTCAGTTATTGTCCGTTTGTCCGCCGCAATATCGCAGTCCTGCTATAAGTCTCTGCTTGCCGCCATTACTAGTAGAAATAAATAAATAAAAATTCCATAAATATATACCATAGTTTGTAGATGCTATAACGTTCATGTAAACCGATCAATATAGGATTATTAGAATTTTGTTTTTAGCAGAATACATATTGGGCTAAATTGATGAAGAAATTTTATTTTTTTATTTTTTTTATTGGGTGTTTTATAGCAGAAAGTAAAAAATATTGTTTTTTTTTTCAAAATTGTCTTTTGTCTATAGTGCAAAAAACAATAATGCAGAGGTGATCAAATACCACCAAAAGAAAGCTCTATTTGTTGGGATAAAATTACATTGCATTTAATTTGGGTACGTTTTAGCAATTGTCAGTTAAAGTAACGCAGTGCCGTATCGCAAAAAAAATTACCTATTCAGAAAGTGGGGAAAACCTTCTGGAGGTGAAGTGGTTAATTGATTAGGTGTGCTAACAAAGGAAATCCAAATCTGCCTTCATAAAAAGTACACAAAGTGGCTATGAATCTGCCATATAGTCCATATTGTATGTCCGAGGAAAGAAGTTAAAGTGAAAATATGAAGAAGCTTTTTCCTTGCAGATGTTTTGTAAATATAAAATGATTCCATGTGTTTATGTTCTACAAACCTTGGCTGCACATCAGCAGACTCCTCTGGGAAATGATAACACAAAGTGATTGTTGTCAAATCGTAACTTCCCAAGAAGACAAAAATGGACAGGAGAGCAGCTCAGAAAGAGTGGGCGTGGTCTCACAGAGATGGGTGTGGTTATATAGCTGATATTTAAGAGGTGTGGCTTAATCATAATGAGCATGGTAAAATAGAGGCGGTTTGGAAATAAAACAAATTTTATACCAAGTTCCAGGCTAAAAAAAGATAACATAATGATGTTATGTTATCATATCAGTAAAAATAGCTTTATATCACTTTTATCCAGTTTGAGACCACAGCCTTTGGATTAACATATTATTATTATACAGGATTCATAAAGCGCCAACAGTGTGTGTAGTGCTTTACAAAATAAAGGAAGATTGTATAGTTACAATACAATTCAATACAAGAGGTTAAGGAAAGCCCTGCTTGTGAGAGCTTACAATCTAATAGAAAGGGGCAAGCAGAGGCAGCTGGTGTTTTGTTTTTTGTTTTTGGGGGGGGGGGGCAAACAAACATTCCCCCCCCCCGGAACGGCTGGCTTCTGCGGCACTACCCCACCCACTGTCTGCCGGTCGGTCCAGCACTTACCCCATCTAGGTGACAGTCTGCTGGCAGTGGCTCTGATGTCCTCGAGCACGGTGGACCCCATCTAGGTGGCGCCCCTGGTGTCCTCTCCTCCAGCACGGTGGCTTCTACCGTGCAAGCCGCCGTGCATCTCCTCTCTCCTCCTCCTAGGCGCTAGGCATCCAATAGGATCTCCTGACGTTTTGGCCAATCGGGAAACGGGTCTCACGCCCTGCTTCCTGATTGGCAGAGAGGAGATTTAGTGTGAAAATAGCAAATATTCATTTGCTATCTTCACACAACTGGGTGGGTTTAGGGCGCAGTGCTCTGCCCCCCAAGCCCACCCTTTTTAAAGCCTATTAGAGCCACTTCCTTCAACCCCACCCCCCACTGTAATCCATAGTCTGGCGCCCCTGTATGTAGATCAGGGGGCCGGATGCATGGTTAGGGGGGCAGCACCCATGCACCGCTAATGGATGGGCTGCCGCTGGGGGCAAGTGGTACAAAAGATAAATACTGTGAGAGGGATGATCCGATGGAAAATGTAAAAGTCCATGTAGGAATCTGCTGTCCTCTACTGTCTGTAATTGTAAGACCCCTTTAACACTGGGGCGGGGGCAATGACAGCAGTAAAATGCCGCTATTTTTAGCTTTACCGCTAATTTCACTGTGCTATTCGGCCGCTAACGGGGCGCTTTTACCGCCTGCTAGCGCCCGAGAAAGGGTTAAAACCACTGCAAAGCACTGCTGCAGCCAGCGGTATAGCTGTGCTGCCCCATTGATTTCACCGCACGGAAAATGCTGCTAGCAGGTTTTTTTTTTTACCGTCCTGCCAGCGCATCGCTCCAGTGTGAAAGCCCTCGGTGCTTTCACACTGGAGACACAGCAGCGGCTCTTTCAGGGCGCTTTGCAGGCAATATGTTTAGTGCTGTAGCGCCTGCAAAGCACCCCAGTGTGAAAGGGGTCTAAGTGTGTGAATGTGTTGTTGGTCACCTTGATGTATCATAGTAGGTGAGCCTGTTTATTGCAATACAGTTTGTATGTGGCTCCTGGTATTTTAGTTAGCTAGTTTTAGCTTAGGGCTCAATAATCAGCATGGGCTAGAGCCAGGTTAGGCATCCAACAGCCTACAAGTATATAGAGGTCTGGTTACATGTCAAAATATAAGCTACTAGTGACTAAGACACAGAGTAGATCGACTGACTCTGAGTTCCAGTGTCATACCATGGTTTGCTGTTGAGGATCTGAATTCCAGGCCAGTTGGCTGAAGGATCTCCCTATCATCGCTGATCTTGTCTTCAGTTCTTTGACACCAAGATGGACGCTTCATCGTTATCATCCTCAAGGGCCCCTGCAACATTCATCTGGAGGTATCTTTATTAATAAAGAGTTATTAACTACTTCAGCCCAGGAAGGATTTGCCCCCTTCCTGATCAGGCCATTTTTTGAGATACGGCACTGCATTGAATTAACTGACAATTGCGCGGTCATGTGACATTGTACCCAAAACAAAATTGATGTCCTTTTTTCCCCACAAATAGAGATTTATTTTTTGCGCTATAAACAAAGAAATAGCGACAATTTTGAAAAAAGCACAACATTTTGTACTTTTTGTTATAATAAATATTCCAAAAAAATAAAAAAAAAATGAAATTCTTCATTAGTTTAGGCCGATATGTATTCTTCTACATATTGTTGGTAAAAAAAAATCACAATAAGTGTATATTGATTGGTTTGTGCAAAAGTTATAGCATCTAAAAAATATGGGAAAGATTTAAGTAATTTTTACTATTTTTTTTACTAGTAATGGCAGCGATCTGCGATTTTTATCGGGACTGCGACACTGCGGCAGACAGAGCAGACACTTTTTTGGGACCATTGACATTAATACAGAGATCAGAGCTAAAAATAGCCACTGACTACTGTATAAGGGGGTGATCAATGGGTTAACTGCATTCCCTATGTGTGTTTCTAACTGTGGGGGGGGGGGAGTGACTGAGAGAGGAGACAGACCGTTGTTCCTACTTAGTAGGAACACACGATCTGTCTCTACTCCTCTGACAGAACCGGGATTTGTGTGCTTACACACACAGATCCCCATTCTCGTTCTGTCAGGAGCAATCGCGGGTGCCCCGCTGGGCATGTGCATCGGCTCCAGGGATACACTGCGGGCACGTGCACGCGCCTGCTATAGCGTCTTAAAGAGCTGACTTACAGCTAATGCAATTTGCGCAGCTGTGCAAACTGCGGTGGCTGGTCGGCAAGTGGTTAATAACTCGGTATACCTGGGCATATGTGTACAATTCCACCAGGACTCTTCTAGGGCCCCTTGCTGATAATACATGTTTGCATGTATTATTATTAATCTTATATAAAGCTTGTAATATTTCCATACTTGTGCGCATCTATATACGTATGGGTAATAGTAAATGCTTCTAAATACTTTGATTAGATTACTATTTACTTTACCTGTTGTCGGTGGAGGCACGGCCAACATTATCAAACCCTCTCTTCCACTTATCAAATATTCTGATTCTGGGTTCTGTTGTTTACCTACAGGCTTAGCACAATATCTTTTTAGTGAAGGCCATTTCTCATAACCCTCCCCATGTTCAGTTTTTAGGTAGAAGTGGGATAAGCTTCCCTGAAGAGATGAGTTTTCAGGGATCACCTAAAGTTGCACAGTGTAGGAGATAGCTAAACATACTGGAGTAGCAAGTTCCAAAGGATGGGGGAGACTCTGGAGAAGACCCGGAGACGAACATGGAAGGAGGTGACAAGGGAGCTAGAGAGCAGGAGGTCCGGGGAGTAGCAGAGAGGATGGTTTGGGTCATATATGGACACAAGAATGGTGATTTAGCTTAGGGCAGAGTTGTGGATGGCTTTGTATGCCAATGTTAGTGTTCTGAATTTTTTTGTTGGGTGATCAGAAGCCAGTGTAGGTAATGGTATTGACAGAGTAGTGAGACCGTGAGAGGTGTTCAATGGGGAAAGAACAATTCAGGCATAATTCCCTCTTTTCTATTACTTCTTGTTCTGGACACATCTCTAACATTTTGGATTTCCCTTCCTTTATTTCTTGATAATGATGGTCCCCAGTACAAACAGAGGGGTGATTCTCTACCGTAATACAATATGTTCAGTTTCAGTTTCTAATCAATGGCAGCACTATCCAACACAATACAACCTGATTGCTGGACTGTTCTGTCACTGCCATGATTTCTGATGTACTCAAGAAGACACAAAGTTGAACTGTGGGAAAGGCAAATATTCTCTTAATATACCATATTGCTAGGTGTATGGTTACTTGAATATTGATGTGCTTTGTAAATCTCCAACAACTCTGTGCAGTAATCCAGGGGCAAACTTTGCCTGTGTGCTATAGCTTCCTGTAATAAAGACCGATCACTGCTGCTCTCTCTCCATGTGCAGGGGGACTGGTCTTGTCTCCGCCCCCTCTTGTAGTTTTTCGCAGGCAGCCTGTAGTAGGTGGAGCCTGTTGAGTTCCTCTTACTGCTCTGTTCTCTGCATAATATAGTGAAGAATGTATTTGAATTAAAGTTTTGTGCCTGGAGTTCAGCTTTAATGTGTTAGAGATAGAAAGAGAGCAAATTTGGAATTTCAATAAGGTTAAGCTGAAACATGTTTTTTTTCAGTCATGTCAATTATGTAACTTCACATATAACATTATGTAAGATTTATATGTAGCGGCCATAACCCTTTGCAGGGCGGCCTTAACTTTTTGGGCTTACCGGTTACCTCCGCTTGGCTTGTTCTTCCACGTCTAGGGGTTCTCAGGGTTGATCCCAAACAACTTTGGATGCTGACACCAATAAAGTCCTTTTGAAAGGTTTTTATTTGCAGGGGTAACATCCAACAACACAGTCTCGTATGGGAACAGAGGGCAAGGGTGAAGAAACTCAGGCACCTTGAACTGCTAGTATAACAAAGTCTCTATTACCATCCAGAGAGTAGCCACTCGCAGCTGGGCGCTTCAAGGCTGAACAAATCTCTAGCCAGAGATTATGGCAATTAGCACGTTGATTCAGAACTTAAGAAATCTCTAACCTTGAACAAGTTGTAACTGAAAGTGAATAGGAACCTTTTTCCTCAGTACCTGGAACGTTCTCTGTCTCCTTGACAGTACTGGAAAAAGTGTGAATTCATCAATGTCCTTTACAACTCAGCAACTAGGCAGTTCTCAGAATGCCAGCTTGTCGGCCCTCCTCCGAAGAGTCCTCCCCCAATCACCTTCACAAGCTGCGGTGCCCCTCCAAGCTGAGAGCACACCCGGATGCCTTGAATCCTCCCTCAGTTACTATATACACCCTCTTCTATATACACTCCTCTACTATATACACCCCTCTGCTATATACAACTCTATGCTATATACACCCTCTTCTATATACACCCCTCTGCTATAAACACCCTCCTCATTATACACCCCTCTGCTATATACACCCTCTTCTATATACACCCTCCTCTATATACACCCCTCTTCTATATACACCCTCATCTATATACACCTTCCATATACAGCCTCCTCTATATATCTCCATCTCCTGTGGAGAGGGGTGGCCCTAGTCAACACCCCCCCCCCCCCCCCCCCAAAATTTTAAGCATCAGCCACCACTGATGGTACACATTAATCCCAATCCTAATTAATTTAGGGTGTAATATGTAACATGCTCCAAACCTGCTCCTCGATCCTCCCTTTCCTGTGACAGTGGCGGGACGGATCTTCTTCCCTACACCCACTGTCAAATTTTGAAACAGTGCGGCTGTGTGGGTCTTATCCGTGGGAACTTATCCTTTAAATCAACTCCGTTGCAACAATCAACCAAAGAACCTGTCAGGTATAAAAAGGAGACAACTGAAGATGTCAATACATACCTTTAAATCCCTGCTGTTAAGTCTGACTCCCAGGTTGTTCTGAGGGTTAAAGTGGTGGTAGTAAACCTGGTCAAAGTGGTGGTCACCAGTGGTCACATGAATCTTTTGTATTTTGTATTTACCTTTTTACATTGACCTTTGGTCATTTTTACAATTGTTTTGTAATAAAGATTGGCATTTGCTTTTTATATGCTTGTTACTCATGATTCTGTCCTTAAAGTGTTACTAAAGCCACAGCAGTAAAATCAGTCTGTATATGCAGAATAGCATACTTGTTATACTCACTGTGGAACTTAAGGGGTTAATCCTCTGTATGGTGTAAAAAGGTTGTTTTATCTTGTATGCATAGATCCTTCCCTCCTGCACTATCTGGAGAAGACCAGCTAACACACAGGCTGGGTATCCAACCTGCACATGCTCAGTTGTGTCTTTTATGCTGGAGAGAAAATTTCCTATTTCACACACAATTTTATTACATATTAATAATACATTTTGTGTTGTATACATCTCGTTTATAAACAATATTATACCATGCTGTGTTGTGTGAACTTTGATTTTTAAAGTTTGTAAGGTTTTTTAAATTTGGGAAACTGAGCATGTCATTGGCACAGCGCCAATCAGTGCTGGCCGGGTCACGAGTGAGGGTTCACTGATGCATAGGAAGTTTCATCAGAGGAGAGTGAAATCTCCTCCTAAAGAACACTCAGGAAACACTGGGACCTTGCAGTTTACCATGTGACAGCGATATACAGATGAAAAAAAAGGTATATAGTGGCAGTATTTTGATACAAAAAGATGATTTAGAACCTCTGTGCACTGTGGGGGGGGGCGGGGGGATGAATTGTTTTTATATTTCTGGGCTTAGTAACACTTTAAAGTCCCATTGCGGTTATATATCTATTCCATAAACAATATATGTTGGAAATGCAAAGAAAAGGTGCAAAGAAATGTGGCAGAATACATTTTGGCCTAAGGCTCGGTTCACACAGGGCGGCACGACTTGCAGCGCCACGACCTGCACACGATCAGCGGCGACTTGCAAAACGAATTCTGTATAGAAGTAAATGCAAGTAGCCTGAAGTCGCCCCAAAGTAGTACAGGAACCTTTTTTCTAAGTCGCTCTGACTTGAGTCGCTCCTATTAGAATGGTTCCATAGTACAGAACGGAGCGCGACTTGTCAGGCAGCGAAGTCGCCTGGACAAGTCGCCCCTGTGTGAACCAAGCCTAAATGTATGATAAAAGTTTATTTATTTGCAAAGTTTCATAACAGAAACGAAGAAAAACGTTATTTTTCAAAATAAAAACCCCAGTGGCGATTAAATATCACCAAAAGAAATCTCTGTCTCAAAAAATATATATATATAATTTTGGGTGCAGTGTTGAGTGATTAATTGTCAATCAAAGTATGACAGTGCTGAAAACTGAAAAAATAGTCTGAGCTGGCAGGAGGTGAAAGTGCCCAGTCTTAAGGTGTTTAGATTACTAATCTCTTCATCCCTCACATAATGGAGAACAACAAAGAAAGTCATGTTTGAAGTCCAGCCTGGGTGTCAACCGTGGTGGCCTCCATAGGTTCAGCAGGAAGTGTGTTATGCAAAGGTTTTTTAGGTGAAAATAGAGGAAAAAATCCTGAAGTAAAAAAAAAAAAAAAAGAAAACGTATGCATCCACCAGATCTGAAGATCGGTCAACTAGAATATATAAAACTCTTGTTTTTGGGTTTGGACACGTTTTGCATGTTTATTGCCTGTATGTCAGGGCTGGCTCAGCCCTTCCTTCTCTGAGTTGGCCACTCAGCTGTTGGCTAATTGCCAGCTCTCATCTCTCTCCACAGTTACCCAGCTGTTCCTGATCATGCTGGTCTGACCTGCCTACTTAAAGCTGTCCAGCTCACTTCATCTCTGCCTTCGCCTTGGTCACATCACAAGAAATCATCTCCTACATTCCTGTTTAAAGACTGGCTTTGCTGACATCCCTTCTGGCACCTTTGCCTGCTTGCTGTTCCACTTGGATCCCTGACTTCTGGCTTGGCTGATTACCCGATCCGGTTACTGAACTCTGGCTATGCTTTGACTACACTTACTCTATTTACCTTTTTATTTTTATTATTAAACAACAAATTTAATTGTACTTCTGTCTCGGTCTGATTCATGGTTTCTGACACTGTATTTGCATAAGGCTTTAAAAAACTAATATTGTGCATACAATAATTAAAAACCACCACACAACCAATGTTTAAACTCATATTTTATTTTATTAAACTGATTAGTGACACAGCTATGTAAAATATAAACAGCTACATACATTTGTATTTATTGCCCACACCACTGTAAAAGAGTAATGAAAAGAATGTTAAGATAAGATACTATGGGGGGCACTTATCGATTCATTTGCACAGCGAGGCAATGCTCAATAGGAGCAGTGAGACAAATTTACTACAAGGTTACAGCTTGAGTCAAATTCCTCCCTCAGCTGCTCTAAAGTACCACTGGCACAATGAAACCTGACCCTGACCATTTCTTCATATTGGAGTTGAGTTATTAAAGGCAAAACGGTTGTTCACTTTTCCTTGCGAAAGAGAATTTTCTGTTAGCTTTCGGTATATGATAAAAATGACACTTTGCAAAGAATACCTAATTACGCGCAAGGGAAAACGGTTGGATGATAGAAGTCAGCATAGCTTCACCTCATTCAGTACGTTTAAGGAAAATTCCCCTGCAAAGTAAACAGCCTATTTGTCTTTAGTAAATTAACCCCAATGTGTGTTTAAAGTGAAAATTTGTCTCATCTTAAGTGACAAATATGTCTCAGAATTTTACAAATCTGCCCAGTGCAGGGTTCACAAAAATGCTGTAAAACCGTCGTAGAGACAAAGCAGCCTGCTTTGCATCTAATTGTCACTAATTTGCTTGATATTTGTCTATATAACTTAGTATAACATATATGTAGCACTCTATATACACATCACAAATCTGGATGATAAATGGACACAAAATAGTTTTAATAAACTATGTTCTGTAATCACAAAATTCATTTTATAATATCAGCATTATAACAGTAATACACACAATAATTATTACAAACAATAGTTATTTTTTACAATCCAATACGTGCTGCCTGTCTGCTGATCATCTCCCACCACAATTTCTGCTGCCTGCAGGCAGTGATTCCTGTACTGACTATAATAATAGCAAGCAATAATCGCTCCAAAATCCAACAGGCTGGTTGTACCCAAGCTGATCGAGCGATCAACTTGGGTATATTGAGCCTGCGCATGCATGGTTGGAATTTCGGCCTGTTCCTGCTGAACCAGTCAAGATTTGAACCATCTATGACCGTCTTTAAGATATGAATATGTTCAGTAAATCATCCAGACAGGTTCAATAAACAGTATAAGGATCAAAGTACACAGTGTAACATGTGCGCCACTGTATATCTTATTTTTTTTTTTTAAAAAAGGCAATTTCTACCTTATATCAGAGCATCTGTTGGCGCTCACATGACACCTCAGCTCTCTCCTCCTCTCCTTCCCTCCTCCCGGCTGACGTCAGCCAGAGTACTCGGTCCCTCCCACTATAGATATCAGACTGGCAGATGTGAGAGCCGAGGAGTCAAATGAATGCCGGGAAACACTCTGATATAAGGTAGAAATCAGATTTTTTTTTTAAATAAAGGACATACAGTGGCGCACATGATATTATCTAACAGAGTGTATTGTAGGGACATGACAATTGGCTTTACAACCACTTTAAAGAATGTGGATCTAAAATGGTGCTCTTCACTGCTCTATATGGGCTGACTTAGTGTGGTATGGCTGGGCCAGGGCATTCACAGCAAAACAAGAGAATCAAACCAAAAATGTTTAACTTTTGCATGGTTAAAGATTACAAAATTATCTTTTTTTTTTATATATCGTCAATGGGTGAAACAGTGCAATCCAATTGAAAACTTGTTTTTTGCAAATCTGTTTGGTCACATCTACATGTTTTAGTCCTAACAGTGGGCAAGATTTACTAAAACTGGTACACCCAGAATCTGGTGCAGCTGTACATGGTAACCAATCAGCTTCTAACTTCAGCTTGTTCAATTATACCTGGAAGCTGATTGGTTTCTTTGCAGAGCTGCACCAGATTTTGCACACTCTAGTTTTAGTAAATAACCCCCAGTATCTTTTATGAAGTCAGTGGTGAAGCAAACAGATCTTTGTTCATGGCCATGTACTACTGCTGGTTAAGGGAGTGTTACTCAGTGTTACAGCTGAGTTTAGAGTGCTGCCCACCTGCTGCATTTTCTGTTGGTACTAGAGTCCCTATATTTAAAGGCTAAGTTCACCTTTTTTTCTAAATTACAGGTTCCCAGTGTACCAATATGCCATTAACCTCCCTGGCAGTATGATTATTTCAGATATTTGGTGCTGAAAGCGGTACAATGTTTTGCATGGAAATTTTGTGTTTTATATTGTAGTCCTGCAATTCTTAGGAATAACTCACTTAAATCTGTCCAAACCAGAGTCTAGCCGACATCCTGGGTATGATAAAGTTTGAAAAATGAAATCATAAATGATAATATAATAAATAACTATAAATAATTATACCAAATAATAATATAATAATAATAAAAATGATTCAATAATGTAATCAAATCAGAAAACACTGAAATTTGCTCAGTTGCAGAATTGTCACTGTCATTACTTTCAGTGTTTGATGACGGATCTCCCCACAAATCGCTATCGCTCAATTCTGCGGGTGATTCTAATTTATTATCGCTGTTTTCTAGCTGGTCTAAAACCACTTTTGATGTAAAGGGATGGTTTTGGTTGCTATGGACAATCTCCAGTTTCCAGGCAGAAAGAACAGTATTTATAATATAAAACTGCATGCAGGACACTGGACAAACCACTAGGGACAAAAGGGATGTGAAATAATTTCATACAGCTATGTCATCTGTAAGATAACATAAAATTGTATGTAATGTGTGTGTTTCACTTTTTGAATTTGGCACCCTTCTTCGCCACCGTGCGTCGCAACTCTCACAGGGAATGGAGCCCGGCTCAGTGATAAATCAAGCGGAGGATGAGCCGCTTGTACAGCTGAGGGACATCACTGGATCCAGGGGACAAGGTAAGTAAGCTCTTCCTGGATCCTGCGATGCGATCCCGAGTCTGGCTTAGGGTTACCGCTTTTGGTTCTGAAATTCCACCGCGAGCCAGACTTGGGAATACCGCCAGGGAGGTTAATGTAGCTCTGTTGAAAAAAAAGAAATTCTATATACAGTATTCTAGAGCATATCTTACCTCAGCCACCACTGTTTCCTATAGAAAACCCCTCCATTACTTCCTAGTATTTGGGGCGGGAAATCAGTTAAGACTCAGAAAGTAGCTCAGCAGCTGACCTCATTAACACACCCTACACCTGTCCTCCCCCCCCAGGAGATTTCTCCTGCCCACCTCTGTACTCACATGCAGACTCTGTCAGTAAGGCCCCTTTCACACTGGGGCGGTACGGGCGTCGGCGGTAAAGCGCCGCTATTTTTAGCGCCGCTTTACTATCATTTTAGCGGCGGTATGCAGCCGCTAGCGGCCGAAAAAGGGTTAAAACCACCCGCAAAGTGCCGCTGCAGCGGCGCTTTGCCGGCGGTATAGCCACGCTGCACCATTGATTTCAATGGGTAGGAGCGGTGAATACACCGCTCCTTCACCGCTCCAAAGATGCAGCTAGCAGGACTTTTTTCACCGTCCTGCCAGCGCACCGCTCCAGTGTGAAAGCCCTCCGGCTTTCACACTGGAGTAAAAGGGGCCTTTTTTTTCAGGCGCTACACAGGCGCTATTTTTAGCGCTGTAGCACCTGAAAACCGCCTTGGTGTGAAAGGGGCCTAAGCACTGCTCTCCCTCAATACACAGCCAGGGTCTTCCCCGTTTTGTTCCTTATTATTTTCTTGCATAGATCATTCATTTGGCAAAGCGTAGCAATCACATAACAGCCTATGTGGAGCAGAGCTGTAGTATTGAAAACAGGAAAAGTGTGTGCTGGGAGTCTGTAAAGCTCACCATGCACTATACAGTCGGATTGTACAATCTATTTTAGATCTACCATCATCTATGTAGTGCAAAGGCCTGCCTGATTGGATACAGAGTGATTGCATAGATAGATGTGTGCTCCTATTATATAGTTTGGATAAATGTAAAGGAGATTGTACAATCAGATTGTATAGTGTTGGACACCTTTATACACCTATAATTAACTAGTCACACTTTGTTACTTCTAGTTGTTAAATGGACCCCAAATGCAGGCGCAAACACACATTTTTTTGTTTGCAAAAATGTTAAATAAACTTAGCAAAATGCACACATTTGTCATGTGTAGGGCACTCCATATTCAGGTTGAGGGAAAAACATGCAAAAAAACACATGCTCTCACTAGATGTGAATTTGGCCTGAAAAGTGAAATTGATGTGTTTACACAAGAACAATGACAGATAAGCGTTTCCATCTTCTTCTCACATGTACTTATATAAAGTATACATTTTGTGCTATCGGCGATCCCATTCCACTATGACTAATAGCTGATGGTAGATCTAAAGGAGACTGTACAATCAGTTTGTACAGTGTATGGAGATCCTAAAGGAAGAAGTAGAAAAGTGGGTGGTATAGCGATGAGAGAGGTGTGGTCCAGAGAGGTAAAACACACCCCAAATCTGTGATGCAGCAAGGCAGTTTATGATGGGATATGAAGATTCCTCAGTGGCGGCCCGTGCATTGTGGGCGCACGGGAGCCGCAACCCCCCCCCGTCCCTGCTGCCATTTCACTATCCATGCGCCCGGCCCCTTTCAGGATGCCGGATGCATGGACTCCTATGGGGCAGGAGGGGGTGTATATTTTTGAAGCACCTGATTAGAGCCAGAGGCTCTAATAGGCTTCAAAAAAGGATGGGCTTGGGGTGCAGAGAGTGAGCCCTGATCCCACCCAATTGTGTGACCAAAGCAAATGAATATTCACTATTTTCACACCGTATTGCCTCCCTGCCAATCTAGAGGCACGTCACTGAAACCTATTTAATGATTGGCCAAAGCGCCAGGCGTCCCTTTGGATGCTCAGCGCTTTGGCAGAAGCGGGACAGAGCGGAGGAAGCTGACTGGAGAGGAGACGCTGGAGAAGAGGACACTCAGTAAGCGCCAGTCCTCCTTCACAGGGTGTCCTGCGATCCATCCGCGGAGGAGTCGGGGTAAGAGGGGTGTCCCGCGATCTATCCGCGGGGGTGGGTGTGAGCGGGGTGTCCTGCGATCTATCCGCAGGGGGGTGTTAGCGGGGTGTCCCGCGATCTATGTGCGGGGGGACACTGGCAGCATTTGATGGGCACATTGGCAGCATTTAATGGTCACACTGGAAGCATATGAGGGACACAGTGGCAGTGTTTGATGGGCACACTGGCAGTGTTTGATGGCACATTGGTAGCGTTTGGCACACTGGCAGCGTTTGATGGGCACAGTGGCAGCGTTTGATGGCACAGTGGCAGTGTTTGATGGGTACAGTGGCACCAGCCGCCACTGAGTTTCCTGGCAGGCCACATGATGGTACAGGAAGCGATGGTCTCAGAATGCATATATTGCATATATTTGTAGAAAACTGAAAGGTGAAAGTATAAAGCTGCCATGGATATTAAGTAGGAGATATGAACACTGAGATGTCATGGGCAGAAAACACAGAAAAGTGAAATTCTGCCACAAAAGGTGAAATTAACCTTTAGGAATGCTTTGGTTAGCTATGTAATGACTGCAACAGGATGGCAAATTGTGGAATTCCTATGGAAAGACTCAAAGACCAGCAGTCCTCAAAGACCAATGGATGACTAGCCTTTCACAGCTAAACAAAATGATGTCTCTTTATGCCTTTACACTTGGTTGCTGTTCATCAGGATCTTTTTTGCAAAGCAGAATACTCTGCAACTTTGGTGACGCAACGAAATACAAGAGAGGATTAAGCGTGGTACTGATGCTGCTAATGGCAGTGCATACTAAGTAAGCTAAATACAGGTTAGTAGCAGATGTACTATTAACAAGGATATTATGAACAAAAAAGATGATATTTGCTGGCCCAAAACAAAGGATAAAAATACTAAGCACAATAATGGCTAAAACAACAGCTTGTTTTTTCCTATCAGTGTTACCCAATTGTGAAGAACTTAATCTCTTGATGGTTGCAGCATAACAAAAAACTGTGACGATAAGAGGTACGAAAAAGAAAAGTGCAGTAAAAAAGCTGAAATAGTACAGATAGAAGCTGCCCAATTTCTTGTGATCTTGCACATCATGGCAAGTGGTGATATCCAAGTTCTTAATGTAGAAGATTTGCTGAGTTATAAGAAGTGGCACAGTGCTGGCTATGGATACCATCCAGATAAAGAAACATACTATCCATGCCCTGGTCAAAGTACGCCAGGCAAGGGACTGTATTGGGTAAATGACAGCTAAGAACTTGTCCACGCTCATACTTGTAATAAGCAGGATAGAGCAATACATGTTGAAATAAAATCCTGCAATGACGGTATGGCACATCACATCTCCAGCCCGCCAGTTATTACCGGAAAATCTATACACCATGTTAAAAGGCATCATACAAACAAATAGCAAATCAGCAATTGCCAGATTTAGCATGTACACCACTGCCGGCTTTTTAATTTTGATCTTAATTAGGAATATCAAAACGACTACAATATTCAAAGGGAGGGACAAAGAGAACACCACCGTGTACACCCCTGGCACAAACTTGCTCAACCATTCGCTGTGGAGAAGTTTTCTTACGTCCTTTGGAACTCTTTTGTATGGATTGTTCTGAAAACTGACAGACAGTCTGGTGCCATCGTTTCTGATAATTTCTGTTTCTGAAAACAATAAACAAAAATAGCAATTAAAAGCTGGCATGGGATATTAAAGGGGTTGTAAAGTAAATTTTTTTATTTTTTTAAAATAACAAACATGTCATACTTACCTCCACTGTGCAGCTCGTTTTGCACAGAGTGGCCCCGAACCTGCTCTTCTGGGGTCCCTCGGCGGCTGTCTCTGCTTCCTCCCGCAGGTGCTTCTCACGTTAATGCGAGCTCCCTCGCATTGGTGAGAAGCACTGCGGGCGCGCTCCCGTGATACAGCCGGCGGCTATAGCCGCTCGCTGTATCACAAGGCCCCGCCCCCCGGCGCGCTGCGTCATTGGATGTGATTGACAGCAGCGCGAGCCAATGGCTGCGCTGCTTTCAATCCATCCACTCCAGCCAATCAGCGGCCAGGCTGAGCGGCGAAGAGGACGGCGGGGGCGAGCGCGGGATTTTCGAGGGGTCAGGTAAGTAAAACGGGGGGACTGGGGGCGCCGGCAGTGTGAGATGTTTTTTCACCTTAATGCATAGAATGCATTAAGGTGAAAAAACATTTACCTTTACAACCCTTTTAAACACTAGCAACACCAAAAAATATATATAAAGTAGAGGAACAAGTTAAAAAAAAAAAATAATTCAGAAGTGTTCCTTGCTGATATCTGAGGCATTACTATGATTGTAAAAAATTACGTAGCTTCTGATATGCAGTATTTGTTCTTATTTCATCTACTATAACTGGTTATATTATCAAACCAACACCATATCTTGCCCTACTTAATCTTAAAATCAATAACATACCCACCCAATTTAGAAGCATGATAACTACACTCGCAAATCGAGTCAGAATTAAAAGAGCAGCCCCAATCTGGCAAAATGCCTAAAAATGTATCAAAAATTGTATAAAAGCCTTAGAGGGATCTTTATCCAACACATCTCCAGATTAAAAAAAGCACGCATGGAGGACGTAAAACGCCTATTTCGGCTGATAGGTACACTGGAGGCAACACACAAGCAAACCCTTGACCCAAAAACGTTAGCGGAACTATCAAATGCTCGCCGTGACTTACTACGACTGTTCACAGATAAAGCACTCTCCACTCGGAACAAAGGCCGCCATACACACTATTCACAAGCAAATAAGTGGAGCACCTGGCTAGGGTTCTACACCCCAGACAACAAAGACAAAATATACCTTATATAGTGTCCTCGACCAAACAGAAAAAAACACAAAAACTCTGAGATAGTCGCAGAATTTAGGAATTATTACTCTACTCTCTATAACCTTCCACCTTGTGGTGCACATGGCTTACAACAAGCTCCGGTCTCTACAGACCTACATCAATACATCCAAGACACAGCTCTCCCAACCATCCCCTCTACAGAAGCTGAAAACTTAGAATTCCCCATCACTACATCTGACTTTTTAATGGCAATCAAGACACTTAAGGCTGGTAAGAGCCCGGGCCCAGACGGCTATACTCCTCAATTTTTCAAAACATTCGCACAACAACTGGCCCCTATAATGGCTCGTGCCTTTGAAGAGATAGATGACACACACTCTTTATCTCCTCAAATCTTCCAAGCCCAGATTGTGGTGCTACCCAAGCCAGGAAAGGACCACTACCTGTGTAGCAACTACAGGCCAATCTCACTATTGAATGTTGACCTCAAGTTATTGTCTAAAATCATAGCCACTCGCCCAGCTCCATTACTCCCATCCCTCATTCATGGCGACCAGGTGGGTTTTATACCAAAGCGAGAAGCCCGTGATAACACTACAAAGACCCTACACCTCATTTCCTATGCTCAACAACACGACATACCCACCTACCTTCTAGCATGCAACGCTGAGAAGGCGTTTGATAGAGTGAGCTGGCCTTTTCTCTATGCATCACTTCATCAGATAGGTCTGGGACCAAAAATGCTGGCTAAAATTATGTCCCTTTACACTAACCCCTCAGCTAAAGTAACAGCCAATGGGGAGACCTCAGAACAAGTTAAAATCAGAAACGGTAAAAGACAGGGGTGCCCATTGTCACCCTTGTTATTTGCGCTTACAGTTGAACATCTCGCCCAAGCTATCCGCAGCAACAATACCATACATGGGATTCCTACACCCTCGGCCCACTGCAAACTATCATTATACGCTGATGACTTACTCTTCTATATCACGCAACCACAAATTAGTATCCCCGCCTTACTTCAGGAGCTGGACCGCTTTGGAGCACACAGCAATTTCAAACTAAATATTACTAAAACGGAGGCTCTGAACATATCCCTGAACCCAAACACATTGTCCCTTCTTAAAAAACGGCTCCCATTTCAATGGCAGCCACATTCGATTAAATACTTGGGGACAGAGATTCCCAGAAATATACGGGACACTTATGCCTTGAATTATGGCCCTTTGTTGGTGAAAATCCGACATTCGCTAGAATCATGTCACCATCTCAAACTGTCCTGGTGGGGACGTATGTATGTTCTTAAAATGGATATCCTCCTGAAGTTGCTGTATCTGTTTCAAACGTTGCCCATAATCCTCCCAACCACCTTCTTTCACACGATTCGCTCCTTAGAGGTTAAGTTCATCTGGCAAAACCACCCCTCTAGACTTAAACATAGAATACTCTGTGCTCCTAAAAGTAGAGGGGGCATAGGCCTCCCAGACTTCCAACTATATCACATATCAACAGTAATCTCGAGGCTCCTTGAGTGGTTCCCACGTCCCCTAACTAAGCCAGCTACAACTATAGAACAGGATATGGCTCAAGTGGACCTTAGGGCTCTTCTTTGGGGGTACAATAGAAAATTCTGATCTATAAAAAACATATCCCCACTGACGGTGGCGGCATTGTGCATCTGGTACCATAAACGGTCCGCCCTCTCACTCTCCACAGACCCTAGCCCTCTAACATCTCTGTTTGACAACCCAGAGCTCCCAGTGTACAACACCAGAGGGCAATGCGGTCCATACTCTAGGGAACAATGGCCCACAGCCAGACAATATATCCAGCCCTTCACAGGCCAATTCTACCCCCAACAGACCGCTCACTCATCCTCCTCAATAGACTATCTATCCATGCTAACTCTAACACAATACTGTAAGACACTTCACTTTTCAGGACATGCCCATAGACCTCTCACTTCCTTTGAGCATATGTGTAGTCTCTCTCGGACACCTAAACATCCGAATATCCTTGATTTACAGGGACATACAATCACACATGTATAACACTCTACCTAATTTCACACAAAAATGGTCAAGAGGCCTGGGATTAGAGGTCTTTCCGGCACAATGGAATACCTCATTTATAATTACACACAAATCTTCCATATCCGGGTTCGCACAAGAGAAAAACTACAAATTGCTAGCACGATGGTATAGAGATCCAGTCTCGGTGAACAAGATGTATCCGGGTACTACGGGCAGATGTTGGCATTGTCACGAAGGAGAGGGAACGTACAAACATGTGTGGTGGGACTGTGACTGGGTTTGCCACTTCTGGGACAAGGTATTTAGTATTTACAATGATTTATACAGTGTCTCCATGATACCTTCGCCACAAATTGCGTTGCTTTCCATGCTCCCAGGACCGCTAGGTTCCTATAAAAAGAATCTTCTTAGATTTTTCTTGTCAGTAGCCCAACATACTATATCTCAATTTTGGAAAGTAGATACTACCCCTCCAATTACTAGGTAGATAGACTCCATGAATGATATTATGCTCATGGAGGAACTACAAGCAAAACAAACTGACACCTGTAGAAAATATGTAGGCCCGTGGTACCCTTGGCTTCTTCATTCCTCATCAGACCCCTTTCTCGGCAGCATATCTGCATAAGAAAGGGGCCCCACTATTATGAAATGTCAAGGGACAGATTGTCACACAATCTCAAACCTTGAGTTTCTCATTGTACCTTAGGATGGAGTATAACTGCTGAACTTTTATAAAACTGCTTATGCTGAGTACCCCCCCCCCTTTTTTTTACCACCCTCACCTATTCCCCCCCTTAAACCTATCCTATCTTTACCTCCTTGCCCCACCCTATACCAGTCTTGCACCTCCCTATATGGATTTACTTGTTGAACCGAGTAGATTTCCCAGGTGGTGTCCGGAGATAGATGATACCATGTGGATGGATATGGAATGCAATATACTACAGAAAAGCTTTATAAAGATGTATAATTGTTAAATGTTTAATGGTACAGGAGATAGCATGTGAACACCTCCCCCCCTTCCTTTATCCCTTACCCTTAACCATCTTTATTTTGTATCCTCATCCCCCTTTCCTCCACAATGTTATATTTTGTATTTTGCTATGAAAACTAAATAAATATATATTCAACCTTAAAAAAATGTATAAAAGCCAGCAGGTGGATGAAGCTTGCCTTTTAGTTCAGAGGTCATCAACCCTGTCCTCAGGGCCCACTAACAGGCCAGGTTTGCAAGATAACTGAAACACATCACAGGTGATATAATTTGCTGCTCAGTGATTGCAGTATTCTAGTCTGCATCTTCCCAAGGTAATATATAAAACCTGGCCTGTTAGTGGGCCCTGAGGACAGGGTTGATGACCACTGTGTTAGTTACACAAAGCCATGGGTTTTCATTGTGCACCATTACGACTTTCTAGACACTGGCATCCTAACATCCAATGATGTCATCAGTTTATAAGGAGCATGTCTGTTGACTCCACAGTATCCTTGTTTGACCCTCCTCTGCCCCTCTCCCTCTAGGGCACTGGGTCACATTATCTGACTGTTGGAAAGAAATTGAAGGAGAAGAGAAACATTGGAATACTAGTCAGTTCCAGCTTGCAAAAGTGTATTTGTTTTGGAAGAATAAATCACCTCTAATGTTGAGTGTGCTACGTGTGGATGTTGCTGCGTTATGAAAAACTATTACAATAGTTTTTTTTTTACATTTTAGAATGAGGTGCCTTGAGACTGTCCATCATTTTAAAGGGTGCCTTGATTGAAAAAAGGTTGAAAAACACTGACAGCAAAACTAAACTAGCACTGCACACATTTTTAAGGATTACTAAATACATACAATATATACTATATTAGTACTGTTTTGCTGTCTCTGCTATGGTAACTTACATACCTTCATATGTCCTGTTCATTTATTTATTTTTTGTGAAGGAACTAGTATCTATGGGTTATATACTGCATATTGTAACTTATTTTGGAGCAATAACATACCACTTAAAATGTGACAGAAAGCATCTCCACAATAGTTATATTGACAACATTTGCACCTGATCACAGTTCTAATCTTTACATACTCTATCAAACACTTTAATGGAAAATGTCGTGGACTTGGCTTTTTGATTGGTGATGGACATTTTAAGTAATCAGTAGACTATTGCCACTGAAAATGTAAAATAAGGATAGCACTTTAATCAGGTTATTTAAAAAACATTCTCACACATGCTTACCAGGCATTCCTAGGATTCGCTTGACTCGTGACTTGGCATCACTTTGAACAAAATACAGAGAAATATTACAAAGGTAAAGTTAATGAAAGTGACTATGTAGCAAGGCTATGAACATTGAAGTTTTTACATTTTCATAAAGCAGATCTTACATCAAAAAAATAATTAGTCAGGACCCCCAATGTTAAAAACAGCACATTAAAAAAACATTAAGGGAAAAAAAATTATATATTTATTGGCGTATAACATGCACTTTTTCACCCTGAATATTGGGTGCAAATAGCATGTGCTTGTTATACGCTGATACTTAAATTTTAGCTGCCTCGGAGAGGACAGGGAGGGGGGCAGAACGAGCACCATCAGATTACATACAGTGAGAATCTCCTGTTTACTTGGTGGCCTCTGTAATAGGAAGTCCTGTCTCCTTGGCCACCATTGGACCACTGTTCTATCATAGGAGATTCTCACTGTATGTAATCTGTCGGCGCTCATCCCTCCCCCTCCCTCTCCCCTCTTGGCTCCAGATGGGCATCGATCAGACTGCACTGATGGCAATGGTGAGGCTGCTGAATTGATGGCAATGGTGAGGCTGCATTGATGTAGACTGATGATGCTGCATATGGGCACTGACCCATATTTTTCTTCAAAGTTCCTTATTTAAAACTTAAGTTTTTTTCTTTTCCTGAAACTTCCCTCGTAAAATGAATGTGCGTGTTATATGCCTATACATGTTATATGTCGATAAATACGGTAGTTACAGGCAGGCCCCGAATTACAAACGTTCCGACTTACATACGACACATACTTAAGAACAGAGGCAGTGTGATGTCACGCAGGTCCCAGAAACGACAGGGCGGCCATCTTGCTGCTCACTGCATGCTACCACCTACTGTCGGGCGGACCTGTCAGCAATTCCACATCACTGCATATGCAGCTAACCCTTCCCTATGCTATCCAAAACTTAAGAAATAACTTTTTGCCTGGAGGTACACTTAAAAAATGTACTCCAATTTACATATAAATTAAACTTAAGAACAAAGTTACAGAATTTATCTTTTTCATAAGCCGGGGACTGCCTGTAGCTTATGAGAGTGGTACCTAGGTGAAGGTGCTGGGGCATTTGACTTCTGTAGCTGCAGGCACTGTGGAGAAATTCGTCTTTAGGCCTCATGAACACAGGATGTTTTGCTAACTCTCCTAGGCTCCTTTCCTCCTGGCAACAACCAAGGCATGGGGAATGCCTAGGAAAAAACCCAAGCCTACTTACCTCCAGCTCACAGACAACCGAATGAACCTGTCTAACAGTGCGTTCAAAACGGGGGTTTAGTCTGCACACATTTGCAAAGCCACAGAGCCTCGTCACGGCACCCTGGTATCTGTGGTCCTAACACTAAAATATGAGTGCCCCCACAGTAGAGGCACATGCATTCTGATGGATAAATGAGGGCAGGTGGACTGAAGGGGAGCCCACCCCTTCTTAAAGGTACAGGAGCATACCAAGCACCAAGCAAGTAGCACAATGGCTGCAAAGGTGTTGGTGCACTGCTGGACCAATACGATTCTTGGACCTCCCATGTGTACTCTTCCTTTCCTCTCCCACTGGCAGCAGCTGCAGGCAGATAGGGGGATCTTCTCTTCGGGGTGGAGAGCAGGGAAGGGGCTTGTAAATATGAAGCAGGACAAACAAACCAAAATTGCAAAATTTTTCACAGTCAAGATATTGCAGTCTTGTTAAATGATCTTTTGAAAAATTGAAAATTCAATGAAATGTCTTACTTGTTATGCAGGCTTCTGTTGAAACTGTGCTCAATTTCAATCAAACCTTTAATAATACAATCATATATTCAATTAAAGTTCAAGTCCAAACACAATTAGCCGCTATTTAGTATACATTTCTGATCAGTTTTAAAGTGTATCTATAGCCCAAACTTATATTTCTTACTTTACGATAGAGTAGGAAAGCATTAGATCTTATGTTAGATTTTAATTGCCGTCTTTGTCCCGGCTGGGGAGATTCTTATTTGTCCAGGTGTCCATTATCACTGGAATAAAAAGTAAGGGAAGGGAAATCCAAAATTCTGCAGTTGTCACCAGAGCAGGAGATGAAGAGAAAACTTTCAATAGGGACTCTGGTATTGGTGACAACTCTTATCATTATGTTGCTGTATCTCCAGCACAGGATGTAAAGGGAAATTTCCCAAAAGGGACATAGATGTCAAAAAATAAGTTAGCTAGAACCATATTAATCCCTATGCTTTTCAAAAGTTTTGGCTATACATGCACTGCAAGGTTTATGCTTACTGTTAGTGTCAAATACACGTTTTTGTGCTGCATATATAGTTATACACAAAGCCTAATGCCGCGTACACACGACTGGACTTTTCGACAGACTAAGTCCAACAGTCTTCCCGATGAACGTTCGGTGGAGTTCCGGCGGACTTTCTGAATGAACGGACTTGGACACACACAGTCGGACTAGAATAAGGAAGTTCATAACTAGTAGCCAATAGCTGCCCTAGCGTCGTTTTTTTTCTGTCAGATTAGCATACACACAAACGGATTTCTCGATCCGGCGGAGTTCCGGCGGGAAAATTAAAACATGTTCTATTTCTAAAGTCCGCCAGATTTTTGGCAAGCAAAGGCCGATGGAGCCCACACATGATCAAATTGTCTAACGGACTTGTTCCATCGGACCTTTGCTGTCAAAAAGTCCGGTCGTGTGTACGTACGTACGTTTTTTACATAGTAAAAAAAACTTGCTTCCCCTTTCTTTTCATGTTTAAAAGGTTTTTAGTGCCCTATGAAAAACAGACCCTAATTCTTATATTCCAGCAAAAAGTTAAATGTTCTTTTTTCAAAGACAAGTCATAAATGTTAATAAGGACCTATTCAGGCTATTTGGCAAGAGTGTTTATTTTGCTGCTTGAAAAAAAATTAATTTGAAGCAGAAATCCAATCATTTATTATTGGACTTGTTCAAATCTACAGTATCTCACAAAAGTGAGTACACACCTCACAGCTTTGTAAATATTTTATTATATCGTTTCATGTGACTACACTGAAGAAATGACACTTTGCTACAATGTAAAGTAGTGAGTGTACAGCTTGTATAACAGTGTAAATTTGCCATCCCCTCAAAATAACTCAACACACAGCCAATAATGTCTAAACCGCTGGCAACAGAAGTGAGTACACCCCTAAGTGAAAAAGTTCAAATTGGGCACAAAGTATCAATATTCTGTGTGGCCACCATTATTTTCCAGCACTGCATGAAATTCACCAGAGCTTCACAGGTTCTCTTCTACTCCTCCATGATAACATCATAGAGCTGGTGGTGGTGCTTGGCCAGTCCATCACCTTTACCCTCAGCTTCTTTAGCAAAGCAGTGGTTGTCATGGAAGATTGTTTGGGGTCGTTATCATGATGAAATACTGCCCTGCAGCCCAGTTTCCGAAGGGAGGGGATCGTGCTCTGCTTCAGTATGTCACAGTACATGTTGGCATTCATGGTTCTCTCAATGAACTGTAGCTCCCCAGTGTCAGCAGCACTCATGCAGCCCCAGACCATGACACTCCCACCACCATGCTTGACTGTAGGCAAGACACATTTGTCTTTGTACTCCTCACCTGGTTGCCGTAACACACGCTTGACACCATCTGAAACAAATAAATTTATCTTGGTCTCATCAGACCCCAGGACATGATTCCCGTAGTCCATATGTTAGTCTGCTTGTCTTCAGCAAACTGTTTGCAGGCTTTCATGTGCATCATCTTTAGAAGAGGCTTCCTTCTGAGACAACAGCCATGCAGACCAATTTGATGCAGTGTAAGTTGTATGGCCTGAGCACTGACAGGCTAACCCCCCACCCCTTCAACCTCTGCAGCAATGCTGGCAGCACTCATATGTCCATTTCCCAAAGACAACCTCTGGACATGACACTAAGTATGTGCACTCAACTTCTTTGCTCGCCCATGGCGAGGCCTGTTCTGTGTGGAACCTGTCCTGTTAAAACACTGTATGGTCTTGGCCACCGCCTCTTACACCGTCTGAATGAACCCTTAAAGCTGAAGTTTAGTTTTTTTTTGCAGCTACATTGGTAAAACAGGCATGTGTCATGCCTGGCTGCAGGCCCACTGTTAGAAATCATGGTGCCCTGTACAGCCTACCTGATGTGGCCCACCTCAACCCCACCCTCGACCCCATCACTGGCCCTGCCTTGAAACAAAATGAACAACATCCTTTGTGATAGCATGAGCCATGACAGGTTCTCTTTATGGAGAGATCTGGGGGCCTCCTCTGGCCTCCAAAGCATAACATATAGGGGGGATGTGGAGCATTTGTGGATGATATATAGAGAGGATGTGGAGCGTGTATAGATGATATATAGGGGGATGTGGCGGGTGTAAAGATGATATATAGGGGGGATGTGGAGGGTGTATGGATGATATATAGGAGGGATGTGGAGCATGTATAGATGATTTATAGGGGGGATGTTGAGCATGTATAGATGATATATAGGTGGGGATGTGTAGGGTGTATGGATGATATATATGAGGGATGTGGAGCGTGTACAGATGATATATAGGAGGGACGTGGGGGGTGCATGGATGATATATAGGGACGATGTGGATAGTGTAAAGATGCTACATAGAGGGACAGTTTCCGAACAATCAGCTGGACCTGACAGATGGAACATAGAGGGATCAGACAGATACAGTATGGATGTCGGTTGGACTGTAAATTGTCAGTTGGAAATCATTGAATATCCATCCCAGTGCTCCTAGTCCATAATACAACTTGAGGACTTTGTGATTCAGTATTGGATGTGTAATTCGGCAGGAATCAGTGTGTACCGTCATGTGGGAGGAAGACAGTCACAAGCCCCACCGCCACCTAAACTCAACCAATTGGACCCTGTTTGGAACTGCTCCTCTCCTGTTGGTGTGTGCAGACCGCAGCAGGAACTTCATATGTGGAGATACTTCAAGGGAGCCAGAAACATGGGACAGGTTTTCATGTTGGACGGGGAGTGTACATTAGCGAAGCCAGGATTCCTGAATTCTGGTGATACAAAGCGGAGCTGAGCTGAGAATCATAGTATCACTCCACCAGGGAAGGCAGTGGGCAGCAGCAGCCAGGACTAATTGAGCAGCTGAGCTACATGCGGGGTGGAATGATGTACATGCCCCCCGGAAAAAGTTCCTCCACTGCGCTTATCTCCTGGGCTCCTCTGTTGACCTGATGGGGTGCAGGGAAATGTAATTACACTCTCCTTAAGAAATTAGGAATGGGGGAGAAGTTTAACAAGTTCTATTTTTTTTATAATGCAGTAATAGACTGCAGTGCTGCCCTGTCCCACACTGGCTCTAACACTTAGAACCGAGCAATCAAACACTGCTGATCACTCCGTTCTCAGAGCTCCCTGAGCAGAGAGCTGTGACTGTCAGTGACCAGCTCTCTGCTCTGCCCCCCCCCCCCCCCCCACACACACACACACTTACTGGGCTGTGGATGGGGCAGCAGTGGCCAGCTCAGACTCTCAGTGGCTCGCTGAGAGGCTGAGCGGGTCCCGGTCCAGGCATGTGGGTGGATCCTGACCATACGATTGTGAATTTTCCCTAGCCTGAACTGGCTCTGTGACATCAGCTGACAGCGGGCTTCAGCCAGCTGTCTGCTGAAAACAGGTTACTTGAGTGCAGAATGGATTGCACTCCTGTGTTTCACAGGAAAAGTACAGCCAAATGAGCTTTGGCTGTACTTCTCCTTAAACTCATTCCCTGCTAGTTTACTTCATGCAAAGATCCATTTTAACTGCGTTATTCCTAGACTTATGGGTAGATTTAGCAAAGTAAGAGAGGCTGTTTACAGTTCCTAAACAAAGATAATGATAGTAAATTAAGGTGAACATGTGTTTACTTTAAATGCCCAACTCTACACAAGGAAAATCATTTTAAAAAAAATGGCAAATGTGCTAGCAAATGATCGGTTAATTGAAGTGAATTTAGCTATTTCTTCTTCTTTGTTATAAAGTTCAGTGAGCATTCACTTTTCTAAGTGAACCGTTTCTTCTCTTTTAGTAAACTGTTTCAATTGCATTCTCCTGGATTAATTACCGTAATTTTCCCCTTCCACATTAGATCTCACATCAGCACCATTTGGAACCTAAATACTCTATTGCTTTAAATTCATAAACATTTATTTGACATGAAGGTCTACCAGATTGAAAGTGAGATGAATAAATGGTTGATTCTCATCCTACATGGTTGTTGATAAATTGGATATTGCACATCGTATTGTAATGTATGTTGCTGGCTTTGCCCTCTTTTTACCTCAGTCCCCACCTTCTCTCAGTGGTGCCAGAGGGAAACTGACTTCTTAACTGACCATGCATGTACAATGTCTGAAATGTCAGAAGGTACAATCTTTGAAAGCTCTCCTTTAGATTTGCCAACAACCAGTGTTTATATAAACTATCAATTAGGGTAGGTCCTTTTTCTACATCAGCTCAGCCTAGCTTCCTTAGAAACCTAGGCTTCCTCCAAGGTTTCTAGGAGTCCTTGAGCAGTAAGTAGTGAACTGATCTCCGGCCTGGTGGTGTCTTAATATTTTTGACACCAATGCCACTTGGCATAGATAGTGGTATGGAACCAACAGAGCTTTTCCTATCCTTTCTCTGTTAAGAGACCACTGACACCAATAACCACGTTGGCTGTCTCTAAGGGGGTTAATGTAAAGAACTTCAAACTGATCAATGTCACCAGGCTGTTTTTTCACTGGCCACAAGTGTAAGTGGGCCCCTCACCCATCGATCACCATTGTGGTGTTGCTAATGTCTGCAGATTTACGGTAATAATTTTTATATAGGTTCCCTGAGACCTGAACATTTTTTCAAGGGTTCCTCCATTGTAGAAAGGTTGAGAAAAGCTGTAGTACATGGTTGCTATTGCATATTTTGTAACTCTTTTTGCCAGCTTTAAGAGAAACCTCTGTAGCGCCCACAAAATCATAAACCAATCTCCTACTTCAGTCTCCAATGTACAGTTAATTATGGTCATCGACACTCTCAAAAAAAAAAGTTAGAAGAAAAATGAGATATGAAAACTATAAGAATGTTATTTAGTTCTGGCCTTTTTAAAATTGTTGTGTTTGAAAAATTGTATATGAAATAAGAAAAAAAGTCTGATAAAGTTCTCATCAGTATTAAGGATTTAGTTCACCAAAATGTAAAAGGTTTAGCTTTGTTTAAACTATAGTTTGACTATAAATGATATCACTTCCCACTTCTAATGTTTTTCACCTATGCTCCAAGATCTATCCACTATTCAAGCATTGAGACCCCTTCTGCAGCAACAGACGGAATAAGACGCTTTGGTGTTATGGCACAAAGCTAAAATCATACAGAAACAACTTACCTTCATCCTCCAGAGTGTTGCAATTTGCTGTAAAGAGTGCACCGGTCACACCAAGAATCAAGAACAGATACATTTTCATTTCTTCTACAGACAACTCCGCTTTGTCAATGGATTGCCTTTCAGTGCCTCTTTACCATCAATACCAAGAAGAACTAAGTTTCAGTTCCCGAAAACAGCTATAAACTTTACCTTTACAGTATCAGACTAATTTAAATGCAAAACCATATTCAGAGTAGTGTACTCCTTATGTTAATAATATGTATATATTTACACCATGGAACAAACATGTCTACTATTCATTGCAATGCAGGGCTGTGGGGGGTTGTAAGCCAGTGCCTAGGGCAGCAGGTTTGGACGGGGTAGAAATAGCTTTAAAATGTACAAACTGGGATAACGGTTATTGTATTTTGTTTCTTTCTTCAGGCTGCTTCTAGATATTGGCTGGTAAAGTCAGCAAAGTAACTGTAATGCCGCATACACACGATCGGACTTTCCGGCGAACTTGGTCCAGCAGATCAGAGTCCGTCGGACAACTCGATCGTGTGTGGGCTCCAGCTGACTTTTTCTTCCCAAAAGTCCGGCGGACCTAGAAATAAGACTGGCTTCAAATTTGTCCACCGGACTTGGCTTTTAGCAGACAATCCGTTTGTCTGTGTGCTAATGAACTTCCTTATTCTACGTCATCACGTTGGAATCCGTCTGACTTTTGGAGTGATCGCGTGTGGCCAAGTCCGTTTGTTTGAAAGTCCAGGGGACCTCAGCTGCAAAGTCCGTCGGATTGTCTGCCGGACCAAGTCCGTCGAAAAGTCCGGTCGTGTGTACACGGCATTAGGAGAAGTGTCTGTTTTCTTGTTTGTAACACTGTTAAAAGTAGTTATAAATGTAAAGCAGACAGCCTGCTTTTTTTCAATGCCATATTATAGAGTCAGTTTTTACTGATATAATTGCATTAACTACTCCGGAAGGTTTACCCCTTCACGACCAGGCCATTTTTTGTGATACGGCATTGTGTTACTTTAACTGACAATTGTGCGGTCGTGCGACACTACACAAATAAAATGTATGTCGTTTTTCCCACATATAGAGCTTTCTTTTGGTGGTATCACCTCTGTGGTTTTTATTTTTTTCGCTATAAACAAAAAAAGTCAGACAATTTTGGAAAAAAAACTATATTTCCTACATTCTGCTATAAAACATACCAAGTAAAAAAAATTAGAAATTCAAATTTCTTCATCAGTTTAGACCAATATGTATTCTGCTACATATTTTTGGTAAAATAAATCCCAATAAGCGTATATTGATTGGTAGGGTCTACAAACTATGGAATATATTTTTTTTTACTAGTAATGGTGGCGATCAGTGACTTTTAGCGGGACTGCAATATTGCGGCAGACAAATCGGACACTAATTAACACTTTTGGCACTTTTGGCACTTTTTGGGGACTGGTGACACTTATACAGTGATCAGTTCTAAAAAATATGCACTGTCACTGTACCAATGACACTAGCTGGGTAGGGGTTAACATCGGGGACGATCAAAGGGATAACTGTGTGCCTAGCCTGTAATTCAGTGTAGTGAAGGAGATGCTTTTACTAGGGGAAGGCATGGATCAGTGTTGCTGCTTTACAGAAACACAGGCTCCAGGCCTTCTGTACTCACAGGACGGCAATCTGCCTTGTTTACATAGGCAGACTGCCCTTCTGCCTGTGTACCGAAGCATCGGTGGGTTCCAGCAGACATTGAGTCTGCCGTACCCACCGAACAGCTCCCATTGTGTAGAATCACAGCAGGAGCGGGCTGCTGGTGGTGTGCATGCGCCCCAGAGCAGGAAGTGTCAGATCATGCTAGGTACATGATAAGGTATAGAGCAGCTGCCCTGCCATAGTAAATGTATGGTGGGCAGTTCGCAAGTAGTTATGCAAGGGCCCAAGTCAAGACAATTATCTCTAGCACCCAAGGAGAAAATGCCCTTTCTTGTGATGGGGATCTGGCATTTAGATGTGGGCAGAGGTGTCCCAACCAGCCATGCTGCCAGCAGCTTGTCAAATACAATGAGAGACAGACAGCTACTGCATATGAATGGGGTATCTAGCAGTACAAACGTTTAGGGCAGCAAGTGACCAATGATCAAACCCTGGAACACAATGTTCACACCATTTACATTATGAGCTACATTAACGCATGTGCCTTAATGCTGTGTGTTAGGCCTCATTCATACCGGCAGTGTTAGCCCTGCGTTTGGAGAAGGCTGCTAGGTAAATTTAGTTTAGTTCCTCTGTAAACAGTGGAGCAAGGGTTGATTGCCTAGGACTGCTCAGTGTTTCACAGACTGCTGTTCTGCTACTTCTCCCTGTCTTCTAGAGGCTTTTAGAAGAATAGTTTGAGGAGAGCAGAACAGGCAGCTTAAATATTTATGGCACTCCAGCCAGTCCCTGGGGAGATGTGCCCAGAAGATGGAGGGGAGAGCCCATAAGTTGTCTAGTCCGAGGCCTGAGTGGCAAGGAGAGAGCCTTGAAGGAGGAGACCCCTGCACAGGCAGAAGTCTGGGAGGAATTCAGCGTGACGACACCAAGGTCCCAGCTAGCCTTGCCTGGGGGGGCCTATTTGTAAGTCCTAGTTCAAGGATGCAGCTGGGTCAGGAGAAAGCTCATAGGAGAAAGCTGAGAGGAATGTGTGGGAGAGGGCCCAAGTTGTCCAGAAGCAGTGTGTGTACAATTCCCTCACTAGGAATATCTGGTGGATATATTCCTCTGGAAAAAATGCATGTTCGATTTCATTTTTTTTGTTATCCTATTTTCACTTATAGCAGTTTGCTAATATGTCCCTGTGAGATAATAAAAATGGAAATTTCATGGGAGAGTACAGCTGTATAACAGACTAAGAAAAAAGGTGACATGTTAATTTAAATGTACTGTACTGTGTTCTATATGCAAACAAAGCAGGGTCTGTTCATACATGAAGATTTACATTCTCATCTCCTACCTAATCATGATATACTGTCTAGGAAAAAAATACTTTTTATATGGCAGCAAGAGCTGGTGAATAATGAGATGCCTGAAGAAGAAAAATATTTTTTTATGTTGTCCTTGTCACATTGGAGGTCTTTAACCACTTCAGCCCCGGAAGATTTTAGCCCCTTCCTAACCAGAGCGTTTTTTTGCAATTTGGCACTGCGTCGTTTTAACTGACAACTGCACAGTTGTGCGACTCTGTACCCAAACTCAACACAGTGTGTGCTGAGACCACAGGACTCAGCAAGGGACACAGAGACTACAGGACTCAGCAGGGGATAAAGAGACCACAGGACTCACGGGGAACACAGAGACCACAGGACTCAGCGGGGCAAACAGAGACCCCAGGACTCAGCAGGGGACACAGAGACCACAGGACTCAGCAGGGGACACAGAGACCACAGGACTCAGCGGGGGATACAGAGACCACAGAACTTAGCAGAGGACACAGAGACCACAGGAGTCAGCGGGGGACACAGAGACCACAGGACTCAGCGGGGAACACAGAGACCACAGGAGTCAGCAGTGGACACAGAGACCACAGGACTCAGCAGGGGACACAGAGACCACTGGACTCAACAGAGGACACAGAGACCACAGGACTCAGCAGGGGACACAGAGACCACAGGACTCAGCAGGGCACACAGAGACCACAGGACTCAGCAGGGGGACACAGAGACCACAGGACTCAGTGGGAGACACAGAGACCACAGGACTCAGCAGGGGACACAGAGACCACAGGACTCAGAAGGGGACACACACACACAGATCACAGGACTCAGCAGGGGACACATAGACCATAGGACTTAGCAGGGGACACAGAGACCACAAGACTCAGCAGGGGACACAGGGACCACAGGACTCAGAAGGGGACACACACACAGACCACAGGACTCAGCGGGAGGCACATAGACCACAGGACTCAGCAGGGGACACAGAGACCACACGACTCAGAAGGGGACACAGAGACCACAGGACTCAGCAGGGGACACAGAGACCACAGGACTCAGAAGGGATCACACACAGAGACCACAGGACTCAGCAGGGGACACAGAGACCATAGGACTCAGCAGGGGATACAGAGACTACTGGACTCAACAGAGGACACAGAGACCACAGGATTCAGCAGGGGACACAGAGACCATAGGACTCAGCAGGGGATACAGAGACTACTGGACTCAACAGAGGACACAGAGACCACAGGACTCAGCAGGGGACACAGAGACCACAGGACACAGCAGGAGACACAGAGACCACAGGACTCAGCAGGGGGACACAGAGACCACAGGACTCAGCGGGAGACACAGAGACCACAGGACTTAGCAGGGGACACCGAGACCACAGGACTCAGAAGAGGACACACACACAGAGACCACAGGACTCAGCAGGGGACACATAGACCATAGGACTCAGCAGGGGACACAGAGACCACAAGATTCAGCAGGGGACACAGAGACCACAGGACTCAGAAGTGGACACACACAGAGACCACAGGACTCAGCGGGAGACACAGAGACTACAGGACAGGACTCAGAAGGGGACACAGAGACCACACGACTCAGAAGGGGACACACACACACAGAGATACCACAGGACTCAGCAGGGGACACAGAGACCATAGGACTCAGCAGGGGACACAGAGACCACAGGACTCAGCAGGGGACACAGATACCACCGGACTCAGCAGTGGACACAGAGACTACAGGACACAGCTGGGGACACAGAGACCACAGGACTCAGCGGGGGCCACAGAGACCACAGGACTCAGCGGGGGACACAGAGACCACTGGACTCAGCAGGGGACATAGAGACCACCTGACTCAACAGAGGACACAGAGACCACAGGACTCAGCAGGGGACACAGAGACCACAGGACTCAGCAGGGGGACACAGAGACCACAGGACTCAGCAGGGGACACAGATACCACAGGACTCAGCAGTGGACACAGAGACTACAGGACACAGCTGGGGACACAGAGAACACAGGACTCAGAGGGAGACACAGAGACCACAGGACTCAGCAGGGGACACAGAGACCACAGGACTCAGAAGGGGACACACACACAGAGACCACAGGACTCAGCAGGGGACACATAGACCATAGGACTCAGCAGGGAACACAGAGACCACAGGACTCAGAATTGGACACACACAGAGACCACTCAGTGGGAGACACAAAGACCACAGGACTCAGCAGGGGACACAGAAACCACACTGCTCAGAAGGGGACACACATGCACAGAGACCACAGGACTCAGCAGGGGACACAGAGACCATAGGACTCAGCAGGGGACACAGAGACCACAGGACTCAGCAGGGGACACAGAGACCACAGGACTCAGCAGGGGGCACAGAGACCACAGGACTCAGCAGGGGACACAGAGACCACAGGATATAGCAGTGGACACATAGACCTCATGACTGTGTGAAGTGCAACCCAGATCCAAACAACACTCAACCGTCTGCCCCTCAGCACATGCACTGTAAAAAAAAAACTGTTTGGGAAGTTTGAAATCTTTATTATAGTTAGCTTGACTATTACATTTGCTAATTTTGCAATGCTTATACTATGATTTCACATTTGATTATGTATTGGTTTCTCTTAGGCCAGCTTCTTACAGTACCTATGAATTGCAGTAAACATAACGCAAGGAGGCACATCGTACACATGGTACTGCTGTGCAAGGCCACTTATTTTAACATTAAAGGATCACTAAAGGCATTTTTTTTTAAAATTACAAACATGTTATACTTACCTCCACTGTGCAGCTCGTTTTGCACAGAGTAGCCCCGAACCTGCTCTTCTGGGGTCCCTCGGTGGTTGTCTCTGCTCTCTCCCGCAAGGACTCCACAACTTCATGCGAGCTCCCTCGCATGATGTGGAGTGCTTGCGGGTGCGCTCCCGTGATACAGCTGGCTGCCATAGCTGCTCACTGTATCACTCGGCCCTGCCCCCTGGCGCGCTGTCATTGCATGTGATTGACAGCAGCGTGGGCCAATGGCTGCGCTGTTTTCAAACCATCCACTCTAGCCAATCAACGGCCAGGGTGAGCAGCGAAGAGGATTTCGGGGCAAGCGAGGGACTTTCAAGGGGCCAGGTAAGTAAACCGGGGGGGGGGGCTGGGGGAGCCGGCATTGTCAGATGTTTTTTCACCTTTTTTCACATAGAATGCATTAACGTGAAAAAACGTTTACCTTTACAACCCCTTTAAAAACAACACAAGTAAGTAAATTGTATAGGTAGCCTGTACCGTCAAAGGTAGCCTGTGCACGTCACATAGTAAATATGACAGGAATATCATTTGCTTGTTTGTTTATTTATTGTATATTTCTACAGTTCCTCATTGGACACTTTTGGTGATACATTTGAACACATTTATTATACATTTTTCTAGAATTTTACATACATTTACATGAAATTGTATTTTTTTCCCTTGTTTATTATGATTATATAAGTTTTAACTAGTAAGGTTTATGACATTAATGGTTGTGTGTTGAGTTATTTTGAGAGGACAGCAAATTTACACTGTTATACAAGCTGTACACTCACTACATTACATTGTAGCAAAGTGTAATTTCTTCAGTGTTAAACAAACAGAATAAAATATTACAGCGTACACATGTAAAAAACGTACATTTAAATGCCTATCAATACAGCCTTGTCAGTCAATTGCAGTCTTCCATTGCAGCCTTGTCAATCATTTGCAGCCTTGCATTGCAGCCTTATGCCGCGTACACACGAGCGGATTGTATGACGTACTTAGTCCGTCATACAATCCGACGGACAGTCCATCGTACTTTCCACTGAACGGACTTGACCACACACGGATACACAAACAGTCCGTCGAAAGCTTGCGCGATGACGTGTACAGCACGTATGACGGGACTAGAAATAGGAAGTCCAAGACACAGCAAAGCACCCTTCCGCTGTGTAAATCCTTTCTGGGCATGCGCCATTCTTAGTCCGTCGAACTAGCATACTGACGACCGTATTGTCCGCTGAAACCAAAGTACGACGGACAGAATTTCGAAAAAACCGAAATACTTAGTACTCCGGACTGCACGCTGAAAAAGTCCGCTGAAGCCCACACACGAGCGGATTGTCCGCTGAAATGTGTTTTGACGGACTAAGTACGCCATACAATCCGCCCGTGTGTATGCGGCATTAGTCATTTGCAGCCTTGTATGTTATTTGCAGCCTTGTCAGTGTCTTTGCCTTTTAATAATGGCGCCGCCGAGATACAGAACGGATGTCCTGTGTATCTCGGAGGCGCTCAGTAGCTCTCGGCCATTCTTGGCGGCTTTCGGCTATTTTCGGCCGCACTCGGCCGTTCTCAGCTATTTTCAGCCACACTCGGCCGTTCTTGGCTATTTTCGGCCGCATTTGGCCGTTCCCGGCGGCTTTCCGAAAGCCGCCGAGAATGGCCGAGTGCGGCCAAAAATAGCCGAGAATAGGTAAACATAGCCCAGAACAGCTGAGGATGGCCGAAAAATAGCCAAAAGCCGCAGAGAAGGTTAGAAACGGCGGGGGATCAGTGTATAACACGCACCCACGATTTCCCCCTGATTTTAAGGGGAAAAAAGTGCGTATTATACACCGATAAATACGGTACCCCATTATTAGTGGGTCCTACGCTATCCATAGAATGGGTGATCCTGCTTCTCTGAACCATGGGAGACATACACTCCTCTATATGGGAGAACTATAGGTCTCCACCTATGACACAGGTGGACACTAATGAGAGCAGAGGTGTACTAAGTTCGGGGCGGGGGGTGCGGGCCGCCCTGGGTACTACACACTGGGGGGGGTGTCAGGCCGGCACCCCCTCCGCGATTATAGCGGTGGCAGCGCTGCGGGATTAGGCGGCAGCACAGTGACAGGCGCAGGGAGAGGAGAGGCAAGCTTAGCTATCATTGTGATGCAAGGGGGAGGGGTGTGCGGGGGGTGCAGGGTGACACAGGTGCACCTTCCATCCCCTCCTCTCGTGGCCGCGGGCTGTCTGTGCGATCACGGATGTCACACAGGCAGGCACAGCCGAGCAGCCGCCTCCCCCTTCTCTCTGTTTATGTGTAAACAGGGGGAGGGGATCTTCTGAGCATGTGCCGCCGCGCTGATCTGAGGTACTGAATGGGGGGGGTCTGCACTGAACGGGGGCTACACTGAAGAGGGGGGCTACACTGAAGTGTGCAGCTACACTGAAGGGGGGGCTACACTGAAGAGGGGCTGCACTGAAGGGGGGGCTAGACTGAAGAGGGGGGCTGCACTGAATGGGGGCTACACTGAAGAGGGGGGCTGCACTGAATGGGGGCTACACTGAATGGGGGCTACACTGAAGAGGGGGGCTGCACTGAATGGGGGGGCTACACTGAAGAGGGGGGCTGCACTGAATGGGGGGGCTACACTGAAGAGGGGGCTGCACTGAATGGGGGCTACACTGAAGGGAGTCTGCACTGAATGGGGGGCTACACTGAAGAGGGAGTCTGCACTGAATGGGGGCTACACTGAAGGGAGTCTGCACTGAACGGGGGGCTACACTGAAGAGAGAGTCTGCACTGAATGGGGGCTACACTGAATGGGGGGTCTGCACTGAAGGGGGATCTGTGTAACATGCAGGGGGTCCAGAGCTGCACGGTGTTGTGTAATGTAAAGGGGTCCAAAGGATCAGAGTGTTTTGTAACGTAAAGGGGCCCAGAGGCGAAAGGGCTGTGTAATGTAAAGGGGCCCAGAGGTGCAGGGGGCTGTGTAATTTAAAGGGGTCCAGAAGTACAGGGTGTTGTGTAATGTAAAGGGGTCCAAAGGTGCAGGGGGCTGTGTAATGTAAAGGGGCCAAGAGGCGCAGGGGGCTGTGTAATGTAAAGGGGCCCAGATGCAGGGGGCTGTGTAATGTAAAGGGGCCCAGAGATGCAGGGTGTTGTGTAATGTAAAGGGGTCCAGAGGTGCAGGGTGTTGTGTAATGTAAAGAGGTCCAGAGGTGCAGGATGATGTGTAATGTAAATGGTTCCAGAGCTGCAGGGTGTTGTGTAATGTAAAGGGGTCCAGAGGTGCAGGGTGCTGTGTAATGTAAAGGGCTCCAGAGGTTCAGGGTGCTATGTAATGTAAAGTGGTCCAGGAGGGCAGGGTGCTATGTAATGTAAAGGGGTCACGAGGTGCAGGGTGCTGTGCAATGTAAAGGGGTCCAGAGGTGCAGGGTGCTGTGTAATGTAAAGGGGACCAGAGGTTCAGGGTGCTATGTAATGTAAAGGGGTCCAGAGGTTCAGGGTGCTATGTAATGTAAAGGGGTCCAGAAGGGCAGGGTCCTATGTAATCTAAAAGGGCCCATGCAGGGTGCTGTGTAATGTAAAGGGGCCCAGAGATGCAGGGTGCTGTGTAATGTAAAGGGGTCCAGAGGTGCAGTTGTGGAGAGGGGGTAAGCAGTAGTGACAAAGAGAAATTGAAGGATGCAGGGGGCACAGTGGGGTATTTTTGTACATTTTTATGGGGGGGTGCCAGATATAGGATCCGCCCCGGGTGCCAAATGCTCTAGGTACGCCCCTGAATGAGAGTGTTGTCTTCAGTGTTGTCACATGAAAAGATATAATTCATTATTTACAAAAATGTCAGGAGGGTACTCACTTTTGTGATATACTGTATATACACTATAGTGTCAAAACATACACGCACATGAACTTTAATGGCATCCCAGTCTTAGTCTGTAGGGTTCAATATTGAGTTGGCCCCCCCTTTGCAGCCATAACAGCTTCGACTCTTCTGGGAAGGCTGTCCACAAGGTTTAGGAGTGTGTCTATGGGAATGTTTGACCTTTTCTTTCAGAAGTGCATTTGTAAGGTCACTGATGTGGACAAGAAGGCCTGGCTAACAGTCTCTGCTCGAATTCACCCCAAAGGTGTTCTATCGGGTTGAGGTCAGAACTTGGGTCAAGTTGTGCAGGCCAGTCAAGTTCCTCCACCCCAAATTCACTCATCCATGTCTTTATGGACCTTGCTTTGTGTGCTGGTCCAAATCAATTGGTGGAGGGGGGATTATGGTGTGGGGTTGTTTTTAAGGGGTTGGGCTTGGCCCCTTAGTTCCAGTGAAGGGAGCTCTTAAAGGGGTTGTAAAGTCAGAAGTTTTTTTATTTAATGCATTCTATACATTAAGATAAAAAAAAACTTCTGTGTGCAGCAGCCCCCCTCAGCCCCTCTAACACTTGCCTGAGGTCCCTCTATGTCCAGGGATGTCCATGAGTGTCTCAGCTGTCTGAGATTCTCCCTCCTGATTGGCTGAGACACAGCAGCAGAGCCATTGGCTGCCGCTGCTGTCAATTACAGACAGCTAGCCAATCCGGAGAGAAAGTAGGCGGGGTTGGGTCGGGCTCCGTGTCTGAATGGACAGAGGGAGCTGTGACTCAGCTCGGGTGCCCCCATAGCAAGCTGCTAGCTGTGGGGGCGCTGAACAGGATGGAGGGGCCAGGAGCACAGAGGAGGGATCAGAGAAGGGGAGGATCCGGACTGCTCTGTGAAAATCTGCTGCAATACAGCAGGTAAGTATAACAGGTTTTTATAGGAAAAAAACAAGACATTACAATCACTTTAAGGCATCAGCATGCCAAGACATTTTGGGCAATTTCAAGCTTCCAACTTTGTGGAAACAGTTTAGGGATGGTGCCTTCCTGTTCCAACATGACTGCACATGTTCTTTACACTTCTGGATTATGGCCCCAACAGTGCTCACTGGAACATTCAGAAGTTTAGAAATCCTCCTGTAACCAATGCCATCAGTATGTTTTGCAACAGTAAGGTTGTGAAGGTCTTGAGAGAGCTCTTTGCTTTTACCTATCATGAGATGTTTCTTGTGTGACACCTTGGCAATGAGACACCCTTTTATAGGCCATCAGACTGAACCAGCTGATATTAATTTGCACTAACAAGGGGCAGGATTGCTGATAGATTTCAGCTGGTGTCTTGGCTAGTGATGGACGAACTTCCGACGGGACGTTTCGCGAACGCGGACCGCGAACGAGGCCGACCGTTCGCGAAACCGAACGTTCGCCGCGGGCCCCATTGACTTCAATGGGAGGCGAACTTCGCAAACCTTTAGGTCAAATTTGCAGCCACAAGATAATTATTAGCTGGGCAAACATAGTCCCACCACATGGCCAATGACATAATACATGTATGAGGTGAATTTGGGATCGATAACTACAAGCATTCTTTTTTTATATGGGAAATTGTTCTGACAATTCAAGACTGTGGAGCGCATGAAGGCAATGGAGGAGAGGGAAGGTCAGGGACCAGGGTAGGCAAAGAAGAGGGTGCAGGAGATGATCACCAGCAGCCTGACATAAAGCAATGACACATGCACCGTGATAGAGGCATCTGACAACAGCACCGTGATAGAGGGCACTGACATCAGCAGCGTGACATAAAGCACTGACATCAGCACCGCGATATACAGCACTGACAGCAGCACCGTGATAGAGAGTACTGACATCAGAAGCGTGACATTAAGCACTGACATCAGCACCGTGATATACAGCACTGACAGCAGCACCGTGATAGAGGGCACTGACATCAGAAGCGTGACATACAGCACTGACATCAGCACCGTGATATACAGCACTGACAGCAGCACCGTGATAGAGAGCACTGACATCAGCAGCGTGACATACAGCACTGACATCAACACCGTGATATACAGCACTGACAGCAGCACCGTGATAGAGAGTACTGACATCAGAAGTGTGACATTAAGCACTGACATCAGCACCGTGATATACAGCACTGACAGCAGCACCGTAAGCAGCCCCAGGAGGAAGTCAGCACAGCACAGGGATGGTGTGATCCCCTCATAATAAGCAGGCCCAGGAGAAACTCAGCACAGCACAGGGATGGTGTGATCCCCTCATAATAAGAACCCCCAGGAGGAAGTCAGCACAGCACAGGGATGGTGTGATCCCCTCATAATAAGCAGGCCCAGGAGAAACTCAGCACAGCACAGGGATGGTGTGATCCCCTCATAATAAGAACCCCCAGGAGGAAGTCAGCACAGCACAGGGATATCATAAGCAGCCCCAGTAGAAATATGACACCGCTCAACCTCTTCAAAGAGGAGGGTTGGGGCATATAGTACGGTGTGCTTTTTTGGGACAAGGAAGTGAGCCAAATGAAGAAAGAAGGTAGTGCACCTCAACCCTATGTATTGTGGACCGATAACAGTCCTTATAGAATAGCAGACTGTACCTCACTCAACCCTATGTACTGTAGCACCCTAGACCAAGTTACCAGTCCTTATGAGAACTTTTGTGGACCAAGCAGGTTGTGTGTTAGTGATTAGCAGACTGTACGTCAGTCCCTATACCAATGAAGGACTGCTGCAGTATAGGGCAGCAGTCAGCAGTAGTGCACCTCAACCCTATGTATTGTGGACCGATAACAGTCCTTATAGAATAGCAGACTGTACCTCACTCAACCCTATGTACTGTAGCACCCTAGACCAAGTTACCAGTCCTTATAAGAACTTTTGTGGACCAAGCAGGTTGTGTGTTAGTGATTAGCAGACTGTACGTCAGTCCCTATACCAATGAAGGACTGCTGCAGTATAGGGCAGCAGTCAGCAGTAGTGCACCTCAACCCTATGTATTGTGGACCGATAACAGTCCTTATAGAATAGCAGACTGTACCTCACTCAACCCTATGTACTGTAACACCCTAGAACAAGTTACCAGTCCTTATGAGAACTTTTGTGGACCAAGCAGGTTGTGTGTTAGTGATTAGCAGACTGTACGTCAGTCCCTATACCAATGAAGGACTGCTGCAGTATAGGGCAGCAGTCAGCAGTAGTGCACCTCAACCCTATGTATTGTGGACCGATAACAGTCCTTATAGAATAGCAGACTGTACCTCACTCAACCCTATGTACTGTAGCACCCTAGACCAAGTTACCAGTCCTTATAAGAACTTTTGTGGACCAAGCAGGTTGTGTGTTAGTGATTAGCAGACTGTACGTCAGTCCCTATACCAATGAAGGACTGCTGCAGTATAGGGAAGCAGTCAGCAGTAGTGCACCTCAACCCTATGTATTGTGGACCGATAACAGTCCTTATAGAATAGCAGACTGTACCTCACTCAACCCCATGTACTGTAGCACCCTAGACCAAGTTACCAGTCCTTATAAGAACTTTTGTGGACCAAGCAGGTTGTGTGTTAGTGATTAGCAGACTGTACGTCAGTCCCTATACCAATGAAGGACTGCTGCAGTATAGGGCAGCGGTCAGCAGTGGTGCACCTCAACCCTATGTATTGTGGACCGATAACAGTCCTTATAGAATAGCAGACTGTACCTCACTCAACCCTATGTACTGTAGCACCCTAGACCAAGTTACCAGTCCTTATAAGAACTTTTGTGGACCAAGCAGGTTGTGTGTTAGTGATTAGCAGACTGTACTTCAGTCCCTATACCAATGAAGGACTGCTGCAGTATAGGGCAGCGGTCAGCAGTGGTGCACCTCAACCCTATCTATTGTGGACCGATAGCGGTCCTTACAGAACAGCAGACTGTACCTCACTCAACCCTATGTACTGTAGCACCCTACACAGACCAAGTTACCAGTCCGGATAAAGAGCTTTGTGGAACAAGTGAGTTGTGAATGATTAGCAGACTGCAGCAGAAGGGCAGCAGTCAAGTATAATATTCTTTCTATATTTGGAAGAAAGAATATTATACGTGTACAAGCCTATTACCATACCACTGATACCAGTCCTGAAAAGAACCTTTGTGGAACTAATAGTAACAGCAACTCTTTAAACTGACCCTCACTGCCTGACACACTGCTTCCTTCCTGTCCCTATACAAAGTGGCAAAAAAGAGGAGACTGGAACGATTAGTGGTTACTGGAATAGCTCTTTTGTGGACCTGATAGTAACAGCTAATGATGATGATGATGATGACGACTAAACTGACCCTCCCTGTAGCACACACCGTCCTGTCCCTCTCTCTAAACTGACAAAAGACACTCAGGCTGCTGCAACAATCAGTAGCACAGCAAACCTATATACACCTAACACCTATACCAGTCCTGAAAATAACTTTTGTGTACCAAATAGCTAGCGATTTATCTCTCCCTACTCCACACAGCAACCTTTCCCTATAGTGACAGAAGAAAGAATGTAAAATGGCCACCGGATCGGGTGTATTTATAGGTTAGGGGGAATGTGCTGTCATGTCTCAATTGGCTGTCCTGTACCCCATGATGGATGTGTCATCATAGGTCAAAGTTCTTTTACACATTAAACACGTAAGTCCGCCGGGGCGAATGACGCCAATAGGCGAGCGAACGAGCGGACCGCGAACTTCCGAAATTCGCCGCGAAACGACCGCCGGGCGAACCGTTCGGCCATCACTAGTCTTGGCTTTCCATGCCTTTTTGCACCTCCCTTTCTTCACGTGTTCAATATTTTTTCCCTGTCATAGCATTTTATTACACATAACTTAATTTCTGAACGTATTTGTTTTGGTTTCTTTGTATGTATGGATTGCATGGGTTGTTGCCAACATGTGGTGAACATTTCATGTCAATAGCACCTTTACAAATATATTTACCTAGAAAAATGGTGATGTATTCAATACTTATTTTACCCGCTGTGTACTGTATATACATTTGCACACATGCAGGTGTTTGAGCTTTGGGGTGTACACCCTAATACAGTAGGTTGCACACACATATGGCTGCCTACATACAGTGTCTTCACCCTGTAGTATTATCAGCCCTTTCCAGGTCACCTCTGTGGACTACAGAACACTTCTACCCTATGCTATGAAGATGATGTGAGGGCTGTGTCCTGTATTTATCACACTTTCTGTCCTAGGGTGACAACACTGCTCCTCCATAGATACAGTACAGTGAGTGAGTGTTGTGACCCTAGGACAGGAAAAGTGTTTGGCGTCATTCACATGGGAAAAAAGGATCTTCCTGCAGATTCCTGCAGCAGGGATCCCAGGTTTTCCGATCAGCAGAGGCTTCTCAGCCTCTATAAGTGAATATGAGGCTGACAGGAACCACAGCAATAGTATAAATCTGTTGTGTGTTGGTGTTTTGGTAATTCATAGCATGTAAAAATGTAGAAAGTAAGCTGCTTTGCTCATATGCTATGTTTGTATATACAATAATATACCATTTCTCCGATGTGATTTTTTTGTAACTGCATGCAAACGTTGCAGATGCAAATCTATGTATACTAGGAGCTGATCATAAAATATTTGACGTAAAGCATGGAAATGATATGGAAATAACAGTGAGGTGCAGCAATGGATACTGAGATGGACAGTTCTGTGGCACTACAAATTTCAACGGATGCCAACCCTATAGTAAAATGAAGAGCTACAATTAGATTTACTGCGGCTGGAAAAAAACAAAAACAAAACAGTTTTAACCACTTCAGCCCCGGGAAGATTTTACCCCCTTCCTGACCAGAGCACTTTTTGCGATTCAGCACTGCGCCGCTTTAACTGACAATTGTGCGCTCGTGCGATGTTCCACCCAAACAAAATTTACGTGCTTTTTTTCGCACAAATAGAGCTTTCTTTTGGTGGTATTTTATCACCTCTGCGGTTTTTATTTTTTGCGCTATAAACAAAAAAACAGTGACAATTTTGAAAAAAAAAGCAATATTTTTTACCTTTTGCTATAATAAATATCCCCCCCAAATAATATAAAAAACGAATTTCTTTCTCAGTTTAGGTCGATAAGTATTCTTTTACATATATTTTTGGTAAAAAAAAATTGCAATAAGCGTATATTGATTGGTTCACGCAAAAGTTATAGCATCTACAAAATAGTGGATAGATTTATGGCATTTTTATTATAATTTTTTTTAAATTAGTAATGGCAGCAATCTGCAATTTTTATTGTGACTGTGACATTATGGCGGACACTTTAGACACTTTTGACACCATTTTGGGACCGTTGTCATTTATACAGCGATCAGTGCTAGAAAATGCACTGATTACTGTGTAAATGACACTGGCAGGCAAGGGGTTAAAAACTAGGGGGTGATCAAGGGGTTAAGTGTGTCCTAGGGGTGTGTTCTAACTGGGGGGGATGGGCTACTACTGACATAAGATCGATCACTGCTCCCGATCATAGGGAGCAGTGGATCTCTGTTATGTCACTAGGCAGAACAGAGAAATGCCTTGTTTACAAAGGCATCTCCCCGTTCTTCCGCTCAATGACGCAAACGCGGGCCCCTGGTGGACATTGAGTCCGCAGGACCCGCGGGCATGGTCACAGAGTACTCACAGAGTGCACCCATAATATAAAGGGGACTACCTGTATGCTTATTTGCCCAGCAGTGCCATTGTGCCAACGTGGCTAGTGGTTAAAAGAGTAAGAATGTTTACCGGTACTTGATTTTTTTTTTATTTGATACACCTGTAAACAGATAAATTGCCTGAGGTGGAGATTGTGAAGTCATCTGCCCGCCTCAGCCAATCAGAGAAAGCATCAATTCATTCATCGAATACAAATGTTCCCATAATTTTGCTCAACTTACAAGCCGACCTCAATGCACTGTTTAATTGGACAACTATGTGGCAAATGAGGTTTAATGTTAAACAGTGCCAGTTCACACGGGGCAACCCAACTTACAGCGCGACTTTGCAAAGCGATTTGAAGGCAACTTCAACGCGACTTACAACGCGATTTAAAGTCACCTCCAGGACAGGTGACTTTGCTTGAGGCCAATCAGAGCTAAACAGCTCTTGTGACATGATTGCTGTTACTGTTCTCTTCCTGGGTAACTAATATTTTTTTCCCTGTAAAATCACTTCAATATAGATGGGGATCTGACTTTGAGGCGGCTTCTATTGAAATCTATGGGTACAAGTCACCTAGAAGTCACCTTGTAGTAGTACAGGAACCTTTTCTGAAGAGAGACTTCAGTAGTATAAATTAAGACGGCTCTCATTCACTAGAATGGAATTTCTTATGTTCAGCAACTTGGGGTGACTTGAGGTCTTGCAAGTCGGATCCCAAGTCGCTGTAGTGTGAACCGGCACTCAATGCAAAGTTATGCACTTGGGGGCTAAAAATATGCATGCATCATATATACTAGGGAGGGGTACAACTGGGGGAACCCATAGTGGAGAAGGATCTGACGGTGTTATGTCCTTTGGCCCAGCACTTCATCATGACTGGCCCACTTTAATTTTGAGTGTCCCAACCAGCAGTCCCCTTCACATCAGAGTCCCCATCAGAACCCCCCTTCACATCAGAGTCCCCATCAGAAGCCCCCTTCACATTAGAGTCCCCTCCAGAAGCCCCTTTCATATCAGAGTCCCCACCAGCAGCCCCCTTCACATCAGAGTCCACATCAGAAGCCCCCTTCACATCAGAGTCCCCACCAGCAGCCCCCTTCACATCAGAGTCCCGATCAGAAGCCCCCTTCACATCAGAGTCCCCACCAGCAGCCCCTTTCACATTAGACAGTCCCCACCAGAAGCCCCCTTCACATCAGAGCCCCCACCAGCAGCCCTCTTCTAATCAGAGTCCACATCAGAAGCCCCCTTCACATCAGAGTCCCCACCAGCAGCCCCCTTCACATCAGAGTCCCCATCAGAAGCCCCCTTCCCATCAGAGTCCCCATCACAAGCCCCCTTCAAATCAGTCCCCATCAGCAGCCCCCTTCACATCAGAGTCCCCACCAGCAGCCCCTTTCACATTAGACAGTCCCCACCAGAAGCCCCCTTCACATCAGAGTCCCCACCAGCAGCCCCTTTCACATCAGGCAGTCCACATCAGAAGCCCCCTTCACATCAGAGTCCCCACCAGCAGCCCCCTTTACATCAGCGTCCCCATCAGAAGCCCCCTTCACATCAGAATCCCCATCAGAAGCCCCCTTCACATCATTCCCCATCAGCAGCCCCCTTCACATCAGAGTCCCCACCAGCAGCCCCCTTCACATCAGACAGTCCCCACCAGAAGCTCCCTTCACACCAGAGTCCCCACCAGCAGCCCCTTTCCCATCAGAGTCTCCATCAGCAGCCCCCTTCACATCAGAGTCCCCACCAGCAGCCCCCTTCACATCAGAGTCCCATACAGAAGCCCCCTTCACATCAGTCCCCATCAGAAGCCCCCTTCACATCAGAGTCCCCATCACAAGCCCCCTTCAAATCAGTCTCCATCAGCAGCCCCCTTCACATCAGAGTCCCCACCAGCAGCCCCTTTCATATTAGACAGTCCCCACCAGAAGGCCCCTTCACATCAGAGTCCTCACCAGCAGCCCCTTTCACATCAGGCAGTCCACATCAGAAGCCCCCTTCACATCAGAGTCCCCACCAGCAGCACCCTTCACATCAGAGTCCCCATCAGAAGCCCCCTTCACATCAGAGTCCCTACCAGCAGCCCCTTCACATCAGAGTCCCCATCAGAAGCCCCCTTTACATCAGAGAACCCCACCAGCAGCCCCCTTCACATCAGACAGTCCCCACCAGAAGCTCCCTTCACATCAGAGTCCCCACCAGCAGCCCCTTTCACATCAAAGTCTCCATCAGCAGCCCCCTTCACATCAGAGTCCCCACCAGCAGCCCCCTTCACATCAGAGTCCCATACAGAAGCCTCCTGCACATCAGTCCCCATCAGAAGCCCCCTTCACATCAGAGTCCCTTACAGAAGCTCCCTTCACATCAGTCCCCATCAGAAGCCCCCTTCACAAAATTTAAATAAAAAATACACTCCCCAAGAAAGGCCACATGCAGTCACCACTGAGATTTTCCAAAACAGACCTTGAAGATTCTGAGGCCACATGAAAAAAGGTGTTATGGTCAGATGAGACTAAAATTCAATTATTTGGCCTCAACACCAAATGATATGTCTGGCAGAAATCCAATACAACTCACCATCCAAATAACACCATTCCTACAGCAAAGCATGGAGGTGGTAATATCCTGTTATGGGGTGTTTCTCTGCAGCAGGAAAAATGGATGGGGCAAAATACCTTCACATTCTTGAGGAAACTCTGCTGCCTTCTGCTAGAAAGTTATCACTGGGTAGAAGCAGGGGCAGGGATGCAATTGCCCCGGGTGCTCTGATGCGCTCTGATGTGCTGTATAAAGCCTGCTGTGTCGCCAGCTTAGAACCGCACATGCGCAGTTCTTGTTCTGGCTGAGTGCGGCGGGCGACAGCTCTTTCCAGTACTGTGAGCCAGCGATGCCTTCTCTGTCACGGGGGGGCTGTGTTAGAGAGCACAGGCCAGCCCTTCCCGGCCTTGTGTAGTGTGTTGGCATCTGTAGGAGTTAGTGGGTGTTGTGTACCTTCAACACAGTATACACCGATCGTTATCGGCCGATTTTTCGTTCTTGCTCTTCTGTAGTGGTTGTTGTCTGCGTGCCCTGACCGCAGTATACACCGCTATATCCACCTATATAGCTAGCTATATTTCTCTTTTTTAATAGAGCTTGCAGTCAGTGGTAGGAGATTGTGCGTGCTGTCTGCGTGCTCTGAACCCAGTATACACCGCTATATCCATCTATATAGCTAACTATCTTGCTCGTTTTAAATAGAGCTTGCAGTCAGTGGTAGGAGATTGTGCGTGCTGTCTGCGTGCTCTGAACCCAGTATACACCGCTATATCCCTCTATATAGCTAGCTATCTTGCTCGTTTTAAATAGAGCTTGCAGTCAGTGGTAGGAGATTGTGCGTGCTGTCTGCGTGCTCTGAACCCAGTATACACCGCTATATCCATCTATAGAGCTAGCTATCTTGCTCGTTTTAAATAGAGCTTGCAGTCAGTGGTAGGAGATTGTGCGTGCTGTCTGCGTGCTCTGAACCCAGTATACACCACTATATCCATCTATATAGCTAGCTATCTTGCTTGTTTTAAATAGAGCTTGCAGTCAGTGGTAGGAGATTGTGCGTGCTGTCTGCGTGCTCTGAACCCAGTATACACCGCTACATCCACCTATATAGCTAACAATCTTGCTCATTTTAAATAGAGCTAGCAGTCAGTGGTAGGAGATTGTGCGTGCTGTCTGCGTGCTCTGAACCCTGTATACACCGCTATATCCATCTATATAGCTAGCTATCTTGTTTTTTTTAAATAGAGCTTGCAGTCAGTGGTAGGAGATTGTGCGTGCTGTCTGCGTGCTCTGAACCCAGTATACACCGCTATATCCATCTATATAGCTAGCTATCTTGCTCGTTTTAAATAGAGCTTGCAGTCAGTGGTAGGAGATTGTGCGTGCTGTCTGCGTGCTCTGAACACAGAATACACCGCTATATCCATCTATATAGCTAGCTATCTTGCTCGTTTAAATAGAGCTTGCAGCCAGTGGTAGGAGATTGTGCGTGCTGTCTGCGTGCTCTGAACCCAGTATACACCGCTATATCCAGCTATATAGCTAGCTATCTTGCTAATTTTAAATAGAGATAGCAGTCAGTGGTAGGAGATTGTGCATGCTGTCTGCGTGCTCTGAACCCAGTATACACCGCTATATCCAGCTATATAGCTAGCTATCTTGCTCATTTTAAATAGAGCTAGCAGTCAGTGGTAGGAGATTGTGCGTGCTGTCTGCGTGCTCTGAACCCAGTATACACCGCTATATCCAGCTATATAGCTAGCTATCTTGCTAATTTTAAATAGAGCTAGCAGTCAGTGGTAGGAGATTGTGCGTGCTGTCTGCGTGCTCTGAACCCAGCACACAGGAGAGGCTTCCCAGGAGAGCAGACGTGCGTGGAGGAGCTCTGTGGAGAACCGCAGCTGTCTTGGACATCCGGCCTTATGGCATCGGCCAGCCCAGGCTCGGGGCCTCTTTCCCGGCCTGGGTCTCAGACAACCCCCCCTGGGGTGAGAGACCTCTCCAGGGAGGAGAAATTGTTCTTGGTCACACAGTCTGAGTTAATGGACTGGACCTGGGCCCAGCCGGGAGAGGGCCCAAGCAAGCTCCAGAAAAGGAGAGAGAGGGTAAAAACCCTTATACAGAAGGCCGCGGCGACTTATGCACAGCGCTCAGAGCGACTGGCCGACCTACGAAATCGCAGGGACCGCTCAGCCAGCAGCAAGCGTGGTAAATATAGGGAGACCATAGACGGCCTGAAGCTTGAATGCAAGGACCTCTGGCAGCTGCTGGGCGGTCTCTGCGAGCGTGGAAAGGGTGAGCGAAGTTTTTTGGCAGAGGTGGAGAAAGAACTTCTAAAGACCAGCCAGGAAGGAACCCAGGCGGTGAGACGAGGAAATGCCCCCCTGAAGTCCCCCCTGAAACTCTCACGTGGCCGGTCAGGAATGTATGACCCCCGGAGCTGTCAGTGCGGAGGGTCCCCGGATTCCTGTGTTAACACCTGCCATGCCTATGGCCGCAGTCCAGGAGGATCCGGGTAGGGTACCCGATGAAGCACGTAAAAGCTCCGGTGGAATCGCAAGTCACAAGAAACTGATGGTGGTCCTCACCAGAGAGCCGTCGGAGGGGCCAGTGAAGGCCAATGGTCAGAAGTCCCCAGTGGACAGTGCAGTCTGACCCCCCCCGGGGCCCCATCGGTGACCCCGACGACTCCCGCCAGACCCATAGCGGTGCGAGGAAAACCGGCCGCATGGAGAGAGGGGGAGGTGCTGATGGGAACGGACACATGTACGGTCTCGGATAGACAATGTGGACAAGCATCTTCTGCTGACACTGGGAGGAGTGGTGGGATGGGGGCAGGTGCATCACTTCCTGTTCCGGGTGACAAGACAGGAAGTGACCTCATTGACTTCCGGGAACAGGAAGTGATGTCAGCGGTGACCCTGGAAGTCCCCTCTTAGGTGCCCTGAAGGCTGGGCGCTCGTTTGCACAGGTGGCAGGTTTTTCTGTCCCCCTGGGTCCCCTGTACGGCCAGTTTGGCGCCCAGAATTTCCGGGCTCCCCCTGGGGATCAGCCCCAGGGTGTGCAGGCCTGGGCGAGGGGTACGGGGGGCCCTGAGAGGCGCAGACGGAATGTGGTGCAGCTCAGGTGGGAAGGGATGTCTGCATGTCCCAGCAGGGGTCAGGTCATCGACTATCTGCTGGGGCTGCGCTTTAAAGTTTCGGACTTATTTGCAGTCATACACCCCACAAACTCGAAGGAGTTTGATGTAAGTTTCGTCTCCTTGGTCTCCATGGAGCTTTTCCTGACACTGTACGAGCTCGTCAGGAAGTCAGATCCGTGGAAAAGTTTCCAGGTGATACCTCTTTCGAGGCAGGAGGAGGTAAAGAATGTGACTGTACTGGTCAGGAGCGAGTCCCTCCCACCTGAGGACATCGCGACCTGGCTGGCGCGGTACGGGCAGCTCCAGACAGGGCTGAGGAAAAGTTTGGATGAGCGCGGGGTCTGGACAGGTGCGTGGTTGGTCAGGATCCGGCTCAAGCGCCACAATAATACCGTGGCGCATGTACCTGGCAGCGCCTTTATAGGTAGAGACTGGATCCTGGTCTTCTACCCTGGACAGCCCCGTCGCTGTTTCAAATGCGGCAGTCCCGCGCACCTCAGTGCGGACTGCACAATACCTCGCTGTGGTGCAATGGTTTCGGCCATTCACCTGAGGGTTGCAGGCTTATTGTCTGCAACCTCTGTGGGGAAATGGGACACCCCTTTAGTCGGTGTCCCAAGGCGTTCAGGGGGTGCCAGGCTGAGGGGGGTGGCCCAGGCCCGGAGGGTGAGGGGGTCCCTAGACGAAGTGCGGATCCCAACCCCTCAGGGTTACAGAGGGAGGGTCAGACCCCCCAGGCGCGGATCAAGGACAGGAACTGGCGTAGTGAGGGAGCCGGCGAGTTCTCCGGCCCCGTCTGACCCTGTGTCAGATGGGGCAACTGCAACAAAAACACCTGGGAAGCCAGCCAAGGCGAAAAAGCCCTCGCCCAAAAATCACCCTCCCCCCGTTTCCCCCCGTCCTCCTCCCTTTCCCCTGCCCCCCCTTCCCCTCTCCCCCCCCGGTCTCCCCCCTCCCAGCTTCCCCTTCTTCTCCTTTGCCCCCTTCCCCCCCCCCCTCCCTTCAGTAATTAAATCTGCGGGTAAACCGCATCCACCCCTGGATCAGGCGGCTATACTAATGCCCCCTCCGGCCTCTTCGGTGGTCGTGAGTGGTCGGCAGGCTGGTGCAGGAGGGGTGACCCCGATGGACATCTCAGGGGCCGGTAAGGGGGTTAATAAGAGGATTAAGGAGATCTCCAGTGGGAGGTCCGATGAAGAGAGTGGGAGGGAACCTCCCAAAGTGGAATGGGAGAAGAAAACCAAAAAGAAGAGGAAGAGGAAGGTTTCGGGGAAGGAGGGTGGTGAGGACCCCCAGCCCAGTACGAGTTCAGGGGCAGGGGGGGGCTCCTCACTGGCCCTATGGAACAGATACGGGATCCTTTCCTCCTCGGACTCCGAGGAGGATTGATTCTTTTAGAAATGTAAAATAGAGAGGAACGTAAAATTCAATCACTAAGGATGGCGGTACCCGCTCCAATACGCCTTGCGACCATTAATGTCGCAAGTGTGCGTTCTGCGGCGGCTAGATTTTCAGCTTTTGATTTTCTCGGCCGGGTTGAAGCCGACATTTTGTTTTTGCAAGAGACCTGGCTGGCATCTGTGGCAGAGATGCACCTAGCGAAGAGGGAGTGGAGACATGGGCCCTCCCTCTGGTCTCTTGCGGCTGAGCCCTGCAGTGGTGTTGCGGTCCTTTTTAAGACTGGTTCGGTGGCTTGTCGACGAGTGATTGAATTGGAAATCGGTAGGTGTTTGATTGTGGACGCAGTCGTGAGAGGGGAATCCCTCCGCCTTATCAATTTTTATGGGTCTCAGTCCCAGAGGGGGAGGAAGGACCTTCTCATGCTGCTGAAACCATACCTGTTTAAATCCCAGCAGGTGGTCTTTGGTGGTGACTTTAACATGGTCACCAGGTCAAAGGACCGGGCAGGCACCTCAGGCCCTCTGGGATATGATAGTATCTTTTTGAATAGAATAGTGAGGGAAGCTGGGTTGGTGGATGTGCACGTTCGCCACTTCCCCAACCTCACTGGTTTCACATATTCCAGAGGTAGTTGTAGGAGTAGGTTAGATTTTTTTTGAAGGGGGACTCATCCTTTGCAGCTCCTGCACTGCATGCGGTTGAGTTCTCTGATCACCGTATGGTGTCGGTCACTCTGAATGTGGCGGACACCCCTCAGAAAGGAAGGGGCCTGTGGCAACTAAACGGGCCGCTACTTGAGGACCCTGAAATCAGATTGGCCTATGAGGACTTCTTTTTAGAACAAGCCTCGCTCCTTGAGAGCGGCTGCTCCCGCCAGGAATGGTGGGAAGTGGTGAAGAAGAGGTCGGAGGGCTTCTTCCGGGAAGTCTCGGGCCGTCGGGCAGCATCCCGGTATCAGGCCTACCAGAAGTTACGCAGGCAGCTAGATCGCTTGGTTTCTGATGGTGGCCCTCAGGACCAGATCTCGGATCTGAAGCTCCAGATGAAGGAGTGTCAGTATGACTGTCTCGCCTCCCTGGTGCTGGAGAGGGATTACGGGAAGTTCACCAACCCGGATCCCTACAAAAGCTGTGGGGACGCGGTGAGTGGGAAGGTCATACATGGACTGAGAGATCCCTCGGGTTCCCTGGTAAGGTCCAAGCCAGGCATCCTGGGGATCATCAGAAGCCATTTTTCAGACATCCTTCGGAAGAAGCCGTTGGATCTGAGGAGAGCCAAGGAATTTCTTGACGGGACTCCACTTGAGGTGGGGTCTGACCCCCTAGACTCCTTGGTGGAAGAGATCTCAGTGGCCGAAATTGAGCAGGCTATTGACTCGTTGTCTCTAAAGAAGTCGCCGGGGCCTGATGGGTTCACGGCAGAATTTTATAAAGCCTTTAAGAGCCTTTTGGCTCCTCGTCTAAGGGATGTGTTCAGTGAGTGTTTGGCATCTGGCCTGCTCCCTCCCTCGATGAGAAGGTCGGCCTTGATCCTTCTGTCCAAGGGGAAGGATCCGTCCGTGGTTGAGAATTGGCGTCCTATCGCCCTTCTCTCCACGGATAGAAAGATTCTGGCAAAGATTTTGTTTACGCGTATTTCTGCTGTTGCGGGCAAGCTGCTGTCTGCCTCCCAGCACTGCACAGTTCCCGGCCGTAGCACCTTTAGTGCAGTCCTTAACGTTCGGGAGGCTGTGGAGAGGTGCAGGGCAACGGGTGATGGGCGGCATCTGCTGGCATTAGATCAGGCGAAAGCTTTTGATCGGGTAGACCACGAGTACCTCTGGCTTCTCCTGGGTAGATACGTCCTGCCTGATCGATTTATTGATTGGCTCAGGACTTTGTACAGAGGGGCCGAGAACTTCCCTCTGGTCAATGGTTGGGTGGGTCCTACCTTTCCGGTGGACTCTGGTGTTAGGCAGGGCTGTCCGCTGAGTCCCCTGCTCTATGTCTTTGCAGTCGACCCCTTCGTAAAAAGGCTAGACTGTGGGCAGCTGAGGGGGTCCTGATGGAGCCAGGCAGTGGCCCGGATAAGGCGGTGAAGGTGGTGGCCTACGCGGACGACGTCTCGGTGGTGGTGGCTAGCCGAGAGCAGGCCCATTTTGTGGAAACACAGATCGGAGGCTACTCCGAGGCGTCTGGCTCGTTGGTCAACTGGGACAAGAGTGAAGCTCTCTGGTTGGGAAGGGAGGGTGAGCAGTTCGCCCTCCCGGATGTTTTTCCCCCGCCCCGTCCTGAAGTTAAGATCTTAGGCATTTATTTCGGCCAGGGTGATTATCCCAAGCTAAATTGGGAGCGCAGGTTTGTAAGTGCCACCCAGAAAGTCAACGCCTGGAAAGGCTGGAAGCTGTCGTTGAGGGAAAGGGTGAGCCTGGTTAAAACCTATTTGCCAGAGTCACTCTGTTGCCAGAGTCACTCTATGCGCGGGTCTGCGGCCTGTTTTTTCTGTTTTTGTGGGGAAACAGACTGAACCTGATAAAAAGGGAGGTCACGTATCGACGGAGAGGGGAGGGCGGTTTGGACATGATCAACCCCACGGTTTTCTTTACTGTGGTGTTCCTGAAGTTCAATCTGCAATCCATTTTTGTGGACGAGCCCTCTCTGTGGGAACGTTCGTGTAAGAATTGGTTCCTGGTGTTCCTGAGCAGGTGGGAGGGGGGCGGCCGCCCGGGTGACCTTCGGAGGTCCCATGGGTACCTCCCCGCCTATGTCCCAACCGCCCTGAAGGTACTAAGGCGGTGGAGGATAACGGCCTTAGAGGTAGGCTCCCTGGGCCGGCGAGAGCTGTACCAGAGGGTCATGGCCTCAGACGTTTTGAGACCACTGGCCTTAAGGGACTGTCCAGACAGGGTTCTCAGGGAGGGACTAGCCCTCCTGAATTCTAAGAGAATTCCTGCCAAGTTCTGGGATCTCGCATGGAGGGCGTTCCATGGACGACTCTATGTGAGATCGAACTTGAAGTACCGGAGCCCAGAGGACAGAGGCTGTCCTCGCACTGAGTGTGGTGGGGTACTAGAGACCATGGACCACTTTTTGGTCGAGTGCCCTTTCAACTTGGGGGTTCTGGGGGAGGTTGGAGATGCCATTGGCTATCCCCGTCTCTGGGCCCTTGCCTATTCTGAGAGGGTGTACGGTGACTTCAGAGCCCGGAGGGGTTTTGTGTTATCATCACTGTTTTTAGTTAGTGTCATATGCCTTTACTACACTTGGCACGCTCGGTGTCCACTAGGGGCAAGTTCCTGCCCATGCATGAGGTGGTGGGTGATATAATTCGGGAATTGGGTAAGGTGAGGTTTCTTGAGGGGGAAAGAATGGTTAGGGAAAGGTGTGCTAGGTTGTGGAGAGGGTTCTCTTTCCAGCCACCTTGATGATCTCCCCCTTCTTTTCCTTAGATGGGGGTCTGTCTGTCCTTTCACCCCTTTTTTTTTTTAGCTTTTGGGCAACTTCATTTTAAAAACATGGTATGCACCGTCAGTTTTGTTAGTTCCTGCCTATAGGGGGTATGTAATATAAATGTATATAGTTTGAATAATGATTAGGATTTTTTTTTTTTTCTTCCCAGATGATCATGGGATTAAGGATCGTCTGATATGGGCAGTTTGAATAGATCCTGTCTGTCCAAAAGCACTTATGCAAGTTGTTCTTTAGTTCTTTTTTTGCTCAAGTATGAGTTTTTCTTAAGTTCTTGATTATGTAAATCAGTAGCAGTTTTATTTTAATAAAAATTTCCATCTATATAGCTAGCTATCTTGCTCGTTTTAAATAGAGCTAGCAGTCAGTGGTAGGAGATTGTGCGTGCTGTCTGCGTGCTCTGAACCCAGTATACACCGCTATATCCATCTATATAGCTAGCTATCTTGCTCATTTTAAATAGAGCTTGCAGTCAGTTGTAGGAGATTGTGCGTGCTGTCTGCGTGCTCTGAACCCAGTATACACATTGTTATATCCACCTACATAGCTCTTCTCTAATTGAGCCATCTGCCATCTGCAAGAGTTAGTGATTGTTGTGTGTGCCTCCAGCACAATATACACTACCCAATTGCTGGTTTTCCCAACTCCCTTTAGGCCATTACCATGTCTGGAAGGCCAGCAAGGAGAGGCAGACAGGCGCAAGCTGAGTACCTGTGCGACTACGGCACCAGGAAAGGGTCAGGGGAGCTCGGTTTTTTCTCACCACGCCAGTGGGGCATGATCAGGGATGCATGCACTGTCCTGTCACCGTTTGAGGAGGCCACAAGGATGGTGAGCAGTGACAGTGCATGCATCAGTGACACTGTATCTCTTGTCCACCTCTTGGAGCATACACTGCGTGGAATAATGGACAGGGCACTTGAGGCAGAACAGAGGCAGGAAGAGGAGGACTTCCTTGCCTCTCAAGGCCCCCTTTATCCAGACAGTGTTCCTGCTGTGCCACCCATCACACAGGAAGAGGATGAGGAGGAGGAGGAGGAAGATGCTTGTGTCAGCATGGAGGTGGAGGCTGGCACTCAGCAGCAGCAGCAGTCTTGTAGGGATGATTTACAGTCCCAAGAAACCCGTGGACTTGTACGTGGCTGGGAAGAGGTAGCTGCGAATCATGTTGTCCTTAGTGACCCAGAGGACTCCGGACCGAATGCCTCAGCTAACCTACGCTGCATGGCCTCCCTGATCCTGCAAAGCCTGCGGAAGGATCCTCATATTCTTCGGATCAAGGAGAGGGATCATTACTGGCTGGCCACTCTCCTTGATCCACGATACAAGGGTAAGGTTGCCGACCTTATCTTGCCGTTGCAGAGGGAGCAGAGGATGAGACATCTCCGGGAGGCCTTGGAGAAAGGTCTGTGCAACGTGTTCCCAGAGACTGGGAGGTTACAAACTCCTGGTCCTGGACAACGTGTTGCTGAGGCATCGGTCAGAAGGAGCAGTGGAGAAGGTGGCCGTCTGACCGATGCTTTCAGACAATTTTTTAGTCCGCAGCCCCAAGGTATGATCGGTTCCAGCAACCATCGCCAGCGTCTGATTTACATGGTGCAGGAATACCTAGGGGCAAGGAAAGACTTGGACACCTTTCCCACCGAAAATCCTCTGGCTTACTGGGTCTTGAGGATGGATCACTGGCCAGAGCTTGCACAGTATGCAATTGAGCTACTGGCCTGTCCTGCATCCAGCGTTCTTTCGGAACGCACCTTCAGTGCTGCTGGTGGCTTTGTTACCGATCACAGGGTGCGCCTGTCCACCGAATCAGTTGATCGAATGACCTTCATCAAGATGAATCAGTCTTGGATCACCCACAGCTACCAAGCACCTGAAGCTGATGTAACCGAATAATTGTTTTTGAAATATCACATCCCTTCAAGACTGCCTATGCTGATGCTGAGTGACTGTCCTGTTATGTTGATTGTCTATCCTCTTCCTCCTCCGCTGATATGTTGGAAGAACATTTTTGGTTCTGGGTGATGCCATTAGCCCAATTTTTCTGCCCCTGTTTAACAGGGGCGTTTAATTACAATTTTTGATGCAATGCTTTGCAGCAGGGCTAATTCCTGCACTAAAACTAGAGTATATGGGAGAGGTTGCAGTGTCGTGGCACCAGCACCAGTACCTAAGGCCCAATTTTTCTGCCCCTGTTTAACAGGGACATGTAATTACAATTCTTGATATAATATTTCACAGGAGAGCCCATTCCTGTGCCCACCCAGAGTAACTGTGAGGACTTATAGTGTTGTGGCACCGGCACCACAACCACCAAAGGTCAATTTTTCTACCACTTTTCAACAATGGCATGTAATTACAATTCTTGATATAACCGTTCACAGCAGGGCGCTCCAGCGCCCACCAAGAGTCACTTTGAGGGCTTACAATGTTGTGGCAAAACCAACACCTTGTTCCGCCATTTCTGCAGAGCATATAGGGCAGGCCCCTACTTTCAAACATCCAACTTACAAACATCTCCTACTTGCAAATGGAAGGAGACAACAGCAAGTGAGATATAAAAGGCGGACGGCAAAACAAATTATACAGGGGTGATAACCCTTCCCTATGTTTTCCAAAAAGCTTAAAAATATTATTTTTGACTGGAGCTACACTTTAAAAATGTACCAGTTGAAAATTACAAACAGATTCAACTTAACACAACAAATCTACACAGTCCCTGTCTTGTTTGCACCGCCTGTATACTGCTGTTCTGAGTATACAGGGCCTGGGGGCCACACGTATTTCCTTTTTTTAATATGGGTATGGGGTTCCCCTTAATATCCGTACAAGACCCAAAGGGGCTGGTAAGGGGCAGGGAGGGCTACCCATGCCATTTTTCTCAATGATTTTCAACCATATTGCAGGAACCAGATATAACATTAAAACCACAAGTAGTTTTAAATTACGTTATTTCCGTTAAATGTCATTTTGTGCAGGGACTGTTCTAAACATGGGAAACACGTGGCACTTCACAGGCATACTATAGACACCCCCAGGCATGAAATTTAAAGGAATATTTCACTTTTTTTTTCACTTTAATCATCATTAAAATCAGTGCTCCCGCCAAAACGTCTGCTTTTAAAACTTTTTTTTGCATTGACCCATGTCCCCAGGGGCAGGAGCCAGGTCCCCAAACCCTTTTTAGGACAGTATCTTGCATATTAGCCGTTAAAATTAGCACTTTTAATTTTGAACGTTCGAGTCCCATAGACTTCAATGGGGTTCTAACGTTCATACGAATTTGGGGTCCGTTCGAAAGTTCTGGTGCAAACCGAACCGGGGGGTTTTCGGCTTATCCCTACCCACCAGTACACCCGCACTGCAGCACACCAGTGTGAACCCAAAGGCTTGTATTCACTTACAGCAGGCACTGCCACTCAACTGATAAATGACAGGCAGTGAGGAGTTGATATCTAATTTCCTCCCTGCCTGTTTTAACCCCTAAATGCCAGTCCATCAGGTAATGGCACGGTTCACTTTGAACTCCACCTTATTTCCATTACTCTCTGTATTTATTAGATGTGCTCTCACCTTATTGTTTGCACATCTAATACCTAAAGAGAGTTATGTATATAAGGTGGAATTCAAAGTGAATTTATAAACATAAGTGGAGCACCCCTTTCAGAAGATTTGAGGATATTACTAAACCCAGAGACTGGTGGACATAAGCCACCATGGACAGATAGATTGAAATAATGCCGGTTCAGCAGAACATTCAATCTATGTGCCGACTGGTTGTACAGAATTCGATCTATTAACTGACTTCAGTACAACCAGCGTGTCTTTTTTTTGTCAATCACTGATATCTGCTAAAGCTGCCAGCAGTGATCACTGTAGTCCGATTGGAAACTTTCACCTCAGAGCACACACCAACACATGGCTCTTACAGAAGCTTGGTAAATCAAATGCCAGGCTTCACTAGCATTACACCTGTGTATGGTTGCAACCAAGTCTGGACACAAGCCAGGACAGGCTCCTGGAAACACAGGATGGTGGCCAGTAAGAGGGGAGCTGGCATATGACGTTACTTACCTCATATCCCCGCCACTCCTAAACCTGCTCCACTGCAGCACCAGGCCCACAATGCCCTTAATCTGGCCGGTGCCTGCATGTGCTTTTCTCACTACCCGCAATTGACACAGGACGAGCCTGCAGCCTGTTGAATCTGGTGGTTGTAACCAGGAAGACAGCAGGACTTGCGTGTTTAGCCTGCTGCGCTCCTTGTGACTCTCAGCTACTCTTCTTGCCCAGTGGTGTGGTTCTCTCTCTCTCTGTGCAGGCAGTGTCAAGTGGTCTCACTCTCTCTCTGTGCAGGCAGTGTCAAGCGGTCTCTCTCTCTCTCTCTCTCTGCAGGCAGTGGCAAGCAGTCTCTCTCTCTGTGCAGGCAGTGGCAAGTGGTCTCTCTCTCTCTCTGCAGGCAGTGGAAAGCGGTCTCTCTCTCCCTCTGTGCAGGCAGTGGCAAGCGGTCTCTCTCTGCAGGCAGTGGCAAGCGGTCTCTCTCTCTCTGCAGGCAGTGGCAAGCGGTCTCTCTCTCTCTCTCTCTCTCTGCATGCAGTGGCTAGCGGCCTCTCTCTGTCTCTGCAGGCAGTGGCAAGTGGTCTCTCACTCTGTGCAGGCAGTGGCAAGTGGTCTCTCTCTATCTCTCTCTGCAGGCAGTGGAAAGCGGTCTCTCTCTCTCTCTGTGCAGGCAGTGGCAAGCGGTCTCTCTCTGCAGGCAGTGGCAAGCGGTCTCTCTCTCTCTGCAGGCAGTCGCAAGCAGTCTCTCTCTCTGCAGGCAGTGGCTAGCGGCCTCTCTCTCTGTGCAAGCAGTGGCAAGTGGTCTCTCTCTCTGTGCAGGCAATGGCAAGTGGTCTCTCTCTCTGTGCAGGCAGTGGCAAGCGGTCTCTCTCTCTCTCTCTCTCTCTGCAGGCAGTGGCAAGCAGTCTCTCTCTCTGTGCAGGCAGTGGCAAGCAGACTCTCTCTCTCTGCAGGCAGTGGCAAGTGGTCTCTCTATCTCTCTGTGCAGGCAGTGGCAAGCAGTCTCTCTCTCTCTCTGTGCAGGCAGTGGCAAGCGGTCTCTCTCTCTCTCTCTCTCTCTCTCTCTGGGCAGGCAGTGTCAATGGCAAGCAGTCTCTCTCGCTTTTATTTTTACACTGTTCTTTTTAAAAAAAATGTCACTTTTATTCCTATTACAAGGAATGTAAAAATCCCTTGTAATAAAAAAAAAGCATGACAGAACCTCTTAAATATGAGATCTGGGATCAAAAAGACCTCAGATCTCATATTTACACTAAAATGCAATAAAAAAAAATTGTCATTTGAAAAATGTCCCTTTAGGAGCTATGGACAGAAGTGATGTTTTGACGTCGTTTCTGCCCTTCAATGATATGGAGACATCTTCCCCTCACTCGTCTCCATGCCTAGCAGGAAGAAGGATTCCGATCGCATCAGGTAAGTAGCAGAGGCAGGGGCGGACTGACCATTGGGCCACTCGGGCACTGCCCGAGGGTCCTGTGCCACTAGGGGGCCCCATCAGGGTTGCCAGCCTCAGTAAAACCAGGGAAAGTATGTAAAAATCTGTGTTTTTTTACATCTGTCTCTGAAATGTCCCTTACCGACATCCTTTTGGTCTAAAAATCCTTAGATTATAGCTACCCTGCCTCTCCAGTACCTTCTCAACCAATAGAAACATGTCTGTGTATACTGTGTGATTGTATACTGTGTGTGTGTGTGTGTGTGTTTGTGTATACTGTGTGGCCCCATAATGTCCAATTGCCTGGGGGGCTCCATAATCTCCTATTGCTCGGGGGCCCCATGAGTTGTCAGTCCGCCCCTGGGCAGAGGTCTCCGGAGCATGGCAAAACTGCCGCAGAGACCACTTTTATCTGAAAGCGGACCACCCGCTGAAGAAAAGGATACCAGGGTTATGGCAGCTAGCTGCTGCCATAACAACAATACTCCTCTTCAAAGTAGCGATGTAAACCTGCTACGGGCGGTCCTGAAGTGGTTAATTAACACCCTATTCTGCACCACTTAATTATTGTTTTCCTGCTTTTTTTGTTTGTTCAGGTCTATTTTATAAACAATAAACAATTAAAACTTTTTTTTGTTGGCTTTGTTAGTGAATATTTTTACAGATATATATTAACATGGTAACTGGTAAAGGCGAGTACTAAAAAAAGGTATCGGTGCATCCCTACTTTAAACCACATTGAAAATCTGTGGAATGACTTGAAGATTGCAGTCCACAATCGGTCACCATCAAATTTACCTGAACTTGAGCAGTTCTGCAAAGAAGAGTGGGCAAATATTGCAAAGTCTAGATGTGCAAAGTTAGTAGAGATATATCCTAACAGACTAAAGGCTGTTATTAAAGCAAAAGGTGGTTCAACAAAATACTGACACAAGGGGGTGATCCTTTTTCCAACTCAGTGATTGCTTTTATTTTTCCTGACATGTTGGTGTTATCTCTTTCACTTGGATGTTATAAGTTTCACTAGTAAATACAGCTGGATAAAACAAAAACTGTGTCTGCCTTCACCTCAGGCTGAAAAACAACAAAATGTGATTATTTGGATGCTTCTTTTTAATACATTCTGTATATATATTTTAGCATGACTGCATAATTTCATTGAATAGTGCTTGCTCTTAACAGAATCAGGCATAAAGATAATATTTGTGCTTTGTTAGAATGTGGTGCTTGCACAGTAACTATTCTTTGCTGATATATGATATATAAGTGCATAACAATTATGGTTACTGTAAATCCGTGAATAATGAAGCTGGGTTACCTAACAGTTAACAGGGAGGATTTTTGGTGTTATGGTGGCTGGTGTCAATGAAATTATGTTGCATTTTATAAATATACCACTAGGTGTCACCAATTCATTAAAAAATTTAGATATACAACCTATTAGTAGACAGATTCAGCCATAGGACAATGCTAGCCACAATTGGCAGGATCATTTTGTTCATTCTATTGAACAGATATACCAGTATGTGAAACTTAAAAATATTTTTTTATTGTATATATTTAGCTTAATTATATGTTATGTAAGTAAAAATAGCGCCTCTGGGTATTCCTCCTGCACACCTAGTGATACTTCAGTTCTCCTTTTCTACTTTTCATTATGACTACAAGTATTGAATCAGATTCAGGCTGGAGTAGACAATGTGCTCATACATGGTGTGCCTGTATCCCCTGTGGTCGGATAGGTTTGTACACAACCACACTAGTTAGGGGCGGACTGACAACTCATGGGGCCCCCATGCAATAGGAGATTATGGGGCCCCCAGGAAATCAGAGATTATGGGACAACACAGTATACACAAACACGCACACACAGTATACAATCACACAGTATACACAGACATGTTTCTATTGGCTGAGAAGGTACTGGAGAGGCGGGGCAGCTATAATCTTGAGATTTTTAGACCAAAAGGATGTCAGTAAGGGACATTTCAGAGACAGATGTAAAAAAAAACAACAGATTTTTGGATACTGTCCCTGGTTTTACTGAGGCTGGCAACCCTGATGGGGCCCCCTAGTGGCCCGGGGCCCTCAGGCGGTGCCCGAGTGGCTGAATGGTCAGTCCGCCCCTGACACTAGCCCCAATAATTCTGCACAACAGAAAACGGGCATGCAAACTTTTGCTCAGATATATATGTACAGTGGTGTGAAAAAGTGTTTGCCCCCTTCCTCATTTCCTGTTTCTTTGCATGTTTGTCACACTTAAGTGTTTCGGAACATCAAACCAATTTAAACAATAGTCAAGGACAACACAAGTAAACACAAAGTGCAATTTGTAAATGAAGGTGTTTATTATTAAAGGTGAAAAAAAATCCAAACCATCATGGCCCTGTGTGAAAAAGTGATGGCCCCCTAAACCTAATAACTGGTTGGGCCACCCTTAGCAGCAACAACTGCAACCAAGCGTTTGCGATAACGTGCAATGAGGCTTTTACAGCGTGCTGGAGGAATTTTGGCCCACTCATCTTTGCAGAATTGTCCTAATTCAGTTACATTAGAGGGTTTTCGAGCATGAACGGCCTTTTTAAGGTCATACCACAACATCTCAATAGGATTCAGGTCAGGACTTTGGCTAGGCCACTCCAAAGTCTTCATTTTGTTTTTCTTCAGCCATTCGGTGGTGGACTTGCTGGTGTGTTTAGGATCATTGTCCTGCTGCAGAACCCAAGTTCATTTCAGCTTGAGTACACGAACAGATGGTCGGACATTCTCCTTCAGAATCTCTTGGTAGACAGCAGAATTCATAGTTCCTTTTATCACGGCAAGTCTTTCAGGTCCTGAAGCAGCAAAACAGCCCCAGACCATCACACTACCACCACCATATTTTACTGTTGGTATAATGTTCTTTTTATGAAATGCAGTGTTCCTTCTACGCCAGATATACTTGGACACACACCTTCCAAAGAGTTCCACTTTTGTCTCATCGGTCCACAGAATGTTGTCCCAAAAGTCTTGGGGATCATCAAGATGTGTTGTGGAGAAATTGAGACAAGCTTTGATGTTCTTTTTGCTCAGCAGTGGTTTTGTCCTTGGAACTCTGCCATGCAGGCCATTTTTGCCCAGTCTTTTCCTGATGGTGGAGGCATGAACGCTGACCTTAACTGAGGCAAGTGAGGCCTGCAGTTCCTTGGACGTTGTTGTGGGGTCTTTTGTGACCTCTTGGCTGAGTCGTCGCTGCGCTCTTGGGGTAATTTTGGGCGGCCGGCCACTCCTGGGAAGGTTCACCACTGTTCCATGTCTTCGCCATTTGTGGATAATGGCTCTCACTGTGGTTCGCTGGATTCCCAAAGCTTTGGAAATGGCTTTATAACCCTTTCCAGACTGATAGATCTCAATTATTTTCTTTCTCAATTGTTCCTGAATTTCTTTGGGTCTCAGCATGATGTGTAGCTTTTAAGGATCTTCTGGTGGACCTTACTGTGTCAAGCAGCTTCTATTTAAGTGATGCCTTGATTGTGAACAGGTGTGGCAATAATCAGGCCTGGGTGTGGCTAGAGAAATTGAACTCAGGTGTGGACAACCACAGTTATAGTATGTTTTAACAAGGGGGGCAATCACTTTTTCACACAGGGCCATGATGGTTTTGATTTTTTTTCACCTTTAATAATAAACACCTTCATTTACAAATTGCATTTTGTGTTTACTTGTGTTGTCCTTGACTATTGTTTAAATTGGTTTGATGTTCCGAAACACTTAAGTGTGACAAACATGCAAAGGAACAGGAAATGAGGAAGGGGGCAAACACTTTTTCACACCACTGTATAAATAAAATAAATGGACACCAATGGTCTATATGCAGGTATCCCTGCTGCGTCTTAACGATGTACAGTAATTAGATAGCATAAATATGCTGGTTAGGCAGGGGTATCCGCATGGAGGTCCCTGGAAGACACAAGCCTATAAAGTACAGGGAGAGAGAAGGAGGGAGGGGGAGGAGAATGGAAATATGCAGGTTGTACCGAGGGTTCCTGGGGGGGATAATGAAAATTATGTTTGATGTATGGTCCCCAAAAGACATAGATGACCATGTATCAGTTTATGGTTTGCCAATATATGAAGGCTGGTGGTGGAACAGAAATTAGATCAAACGGAAAAACTTGCTATAAAAAGAAACTTAATAGGTATTGATAGAAGAGAGCCTTGCTGGAGACTTCCCAACCTCCTATGATATTGTATAGGTATGTGGGAATCCAGGAGGGACCAGTGCTAAAATCGCATTTGAATTGATAGTCCAACAATGATTTCATAACCCGAATTGCATTCCCAAACTATCTGGACGGCTCTAGTATGAAACAGGGTACTGGGCTTTTATAATGTCTACATATCACGCTAATATTAGCAACTTGAATGAAAAGAGACCAGCCATACAATACCCTTCCCGAGATGGTGTTTTATCCTGGAAGTAATATTCCCACAGGGATGGCTTCATGTGTTGGATCCCAAAGGGGGGTTGTTTGGTAGTTCTGTTTTGATGATTTCGCTAAACATCGCTAAAGGTTTTCTTCCATCATCTTAGAGCCCTCGTGCGATGCTATGGCTGTTTGGTATTGCCAACTGCAGTCTCCCTGGCTGATCGGCTCACTAACTCGCCTAAGGCTTGCTTTTGGGACACCACTGAGAAGCGGCGTCACGTGACACTGGTGACGTCATTATAGGGCGGTCTTGAAGTGGTTATATACAGGCGGTCCTGGGTTACAATCATCCAACTTACATACAACTCATACTTACAAGGGAGGGAGACAACAGGAAGTGGGAGGAAATCTACCCCATAGGAAGGGAAATTCACTCCAGTAATGTCCTGTACACATGGTCGGACTTTCCAATGGAAAATGTGCGATCGGATCTTTTTGTCGGAAAATCCGTTCGTGTGTGGGCTCCATCAGACTTTTTCCATTGGAATTTCCGACACACAAAGTTTGAGAGCTGGATCTAAAATTTTCCAACAACAAAATCTGATCGTGTGTAGACAATTCCGACGGACAAAGTGCCAAGCATGCTCAGAATAAATTATGATACAAAAGCTATTGGCTACTGCCCTCTTTATAGTCCCGTTGTACGTGTTCTACGTCACCACGTTCCGAACAATCAGATTTTCCGACAACTTTGTGCGACCGTGTGTATGCAACACAAGTTTCGTCGTACGACATCCAAAAAGGCAAATCACCAATGTAAAGTCAAGCTGCCAACATGATTACTGGAACATTTTATTCCTAATTAGCAGGCGCTGTAATCTCTACGCATTTGTGGGACAACGCCCACTTCATCAGGAGACAGCTAGAGTTGGTTTTTAGGGTACATACATAGGTTGGTAACATCAAACAGAAACCACAAAGTAGAGGCCAATATGTTGGCTAAATGACACCTGGATCCCTGCACTGTGGAAAGGCCACACAGCAGAGGTTCCAGCCGGGAGCTGAGTGAACTAAGGTAGGGCACACAGAAGGGGCCCCTCACTGCAGTGCCCCTTGTTAGAAAGAGATCAACACCAAAACCCAGGAAAAGCAGCAGCCAGGGTGATGGCTGCAAACACCCAAAAGTTTGTCTTTACTTCTGAAAAAGGAAAGATGTGAGCATTTCCCACAGGAAACCATGTTAAATGGGCTGTAGTGCGTTTCTGCAAAAAGCACAAGAAAAAATAGTACCAGGCTTTACAGCATTTCCTCTACAGAGCCTTTAATGTAAAGTTTTAATTTCTTTGACTTGATTCTTTTTTTCTCTCTATCTTTTGTAAGCAAATTAAAAAAGTTTCATTGTAACATTCTTTCGCAATCAAATCAATATCATTTTGATACGTTGGTGCGGGGCCCATAGACTGATGCCTAGTCTGCCTTTACTTTCTTTCATTTATCTCCCCTCCTCTGGGTACTCTACTGCTCATGCACCACACACACAACATTATGTGGATGGTTGGCTGTCTCTGCCTGGCTTTTACAGCCAACATCCTAATGGCATGCTGTGGTGCATGTATGCCAGTGGCAGCTGATGCTCACTATTTGGGGGGGCAGCACAGCCAACACTACACCCCCTCGGAAGACACAGGCGGCGATCACCCCCACCCGTGACAAACAGCAGAGGTCACCCGGAGGCTGCCTTACCTTGTGGAGACATGGAGGAGGCACAGCGGCAGGGAGAAGGAAGGGCCGGGCCACTCCGGTGAGCACACAGACGTTCTACTTGCGGCCGATTGCAAACCAGAAGTGTGTCCTAGGACTCCTTGCCCATTAGGGACTATCTGATTGGCCAGGAGGAAAATAGCGAATATTCATTCGCTAGCATCACACAAATAGGTGGGGTCGGAGCGCAGTGCTCTGCGCCCCGAGCCCACCCTGTTTTGAAGCCTATTAGAGCCCCTGGCTCTAATCATGTGCATCAAAAAAATACACAAAAAAATACACCCTTCTCATTGGAATCCATAGTCCAGCATCCCTGCATGTAGATCAAGGGGCCGGATTGGAGGGGGGGCATGCCCCTTATGGAGGGGCCACCAGTGAATTGTGTGCCATCACTGGGCTGGCTGCAAGACATCAAAAGAAAACCGGCCCCTTATGGTGCCAGAATAAGATGGGGCATGAAACTGGGTGTGCAGCAATCCCTACAGAACATTGCTGGATCGCGGGGAACGTGGATATGTTTTTGTGTGCAGGAACCAGCAGACAGAAGAGAGGGTAAAAAGAATAGGGGGTTTGTTTTATTACTTCCTTTTATTCCTTGATTTTTTTGTTAGCCCAAACATAAGAACATTATGGAAAGACAGTCCAGCCCAAAATAAACATTTGATATTCTTACCAAACACATTGAAAGTTTCTCCTCAACTATTGCTAACCTTTGGGTAAACTCAAAGTGATTATTCTGTTTATACAGTTGGCAAAATTAGATACATTGCCAGGAAATCGGATTGATACATGTGATAAAGATTGATACGTGTGATAATAAAATAATACTCAATAAACAAACACTGAATGGAACATTACTTTATTTGAGTAAATGCATCAGAGGATTTGAGACAAAAGGTATGCAGTATATTAAATAGACAAACAATACAAAATATTCTGAAAACAAAGTATTTACATACCGTATATTTACAGTAAACCTGTGCAAACATAAACCTTTCATTTACACTGAATTCAATGTAACAAACAGTTGGAGCCTAGCCATTAAAGACAGTTGGTGATGGAAAAAATGATGTGATCATTAATACATTGGAGGACATTTAATCACTTAAGCCCCGTACAATTTTGCTGGACAAAGACCAGAGCACTTTTTGTGATTCGGCACTGCGTCGTTTTAACTGATAATTGCGCGGTCGTGCCTCACAAACAAAATTGACAATCTTTTTTCCCCACAAATAGAGCTTTCTTTTAGTGGTATTTGATCACCACTGTGTTTTTTATTTTTTGCGCTATAAACAAAAAAGAGCGACAATTTTGAAAAAAAATGCATTATTTTTTACTTTTTGCTAAAGTAAATAAATACCCCCCCCCCCCCCAAAAAATAAATAAAAATAAATGTTTTTCCTCAGTTTAGGCCGATACATATTCTTAGACATATTTTTGGTAAAAAAAAATCGCAATAAGGGTTTATTGATTGGTTTGCACAAAAGTTATAGCATCTACAAATTAGGGGATATATTTATGGCATTTTTATGAATCATTTTTTTTTACTAGTAATGGCGGCGATCAGATGTCACTGTGACATTATGGCGGGGACATCAGACAATTTTTACACATTTTTAGGACCATTGGCATTAATACAGCGATCAATGCTATAAAATTGCAATGATTACTGTAAAAATCTCACTGGCAGTGAAGGAGTTAACCACTAGGGGGCAGGGGAAGGGTTAAGTGTGTCCTGGGGATTGATTCTAACTGTCTGGGGGATGGGCTAGCAGTGACACAACACCGATCGCTGCTCCCGACGACAGGGAGCAGACGATCGGTGTCCTGTCACTAGGCAGAATGGGGAGATGCTGTGTTTACATCGGCATCTCCCTGTTCTTTAGCTCCGTGACACGATTGCGGGTATCCCCGCGGACATCGAGTCATCGGGTCCCGCGGGTACGGTCAGGGAGCTCACGGCAGGCACACGTGCATGGCGGGAAATTCAAAGTGACGTACGGGTACGTTATTTTGCCCAGCCGTGCCATTCTGCCAACATATATGTGCAGGGCACGATCGGCAAGCGGTTAAAAAGGAGGGGGAAAACGGTTTCAATGCACCATAAATATTATAGTTTTAAAAAAGAATATTTTAAAGCAGTATTAAACTCAAAAGAAAACATTTATTTTATTGTAGCTTACTAATTCTTTTTTTTTTTTTTCCTGCGCTCCTTCATTCAGAGTGGGGGCACTCTAATAAAGGAGGTATATTACTGGCCAGACCACAAGGTGAAAACAGAAAGGAAAAGACCTAAAAAAATAAATATGAATGCAGCCACCACATCTAATGATTGGTAAGCTGCAATACATTACATTTTTGATTTGGGGTTTATTACCACTTTAACCTACAAAACATATGGACTTAGAAAAAAAAAAGGAATACATAGAAATTTTTTTTTAGCTTCAGTACACTTTTTATACTGTACATTTCCTCGATTGTATTAAGAGTCACAACTTCTTATCTCAAAGCAGAAGAATGAAAGATAAATGACTTCACAACACTGGGGTTAAAAAGTCCTTCCAATCCTCATTATTCTAGACCAGAAAAAAGGAAATGTCAGAAGACCACTTTCCATGGACCTCCAAAAACGTTATTTTGGGATCCCACATGGGTTGTTTGACTTTAAGAACAGTTAAGAGTAAGAAACTATCCTGAAAGCCCAAAAATACATTCATTGGAATCCCGGCTAGCAGGTTGCACAGCTTATTCTATTTATTTCCTGCCCTTATATAGTGGCAACATATTAAGCAACACAAAGATCATTTCACATGAGTCACCGTTTGCCAAAGCCCTACTGTCCTCCAATGCCTTTCACAGACTCGGGCCACTAACTTCTACCTACACTAGAGGGAATTGGGAGCAATGCAATTACCATAAGTAGGTTTTTGGATTGTGAGAGTAAAACTGATCACCTTGAACCTTCAAACTTCATACAAGGCATCTCTGGTTGAATAAAACCCAGTACTTTCCAGACCAGTACTTCTGGATTGTACTGCTCCGGGGCTGCTAACACTTGTTTAAGACCCCTTTCCCTTTCACACTTTACCGCTGTGTAAGCGGGAACATTTCAGCCGCTAGAGGACTGCTTTAACCCCCCCCCCTGTTACGGCGCTTCGGGAAAAAAATCCCAACCCACCCCAAAAGATTTTTTGGAATGTCCAACAAGTGCATCGCCAGAGTGTGAAAAGTCACACTTGAATGAATGGTAGGCGGTTTTCAGGCGCTTAGCAGAGGCTATTTTCAGTGGTAAAGCGACTGAAAACCGCCCCAGTGTGAAAGGGTTCTTAGGGCTCTCTTCACTTAATTACTCCGGAGTTTATACACAGATATTGATGAATACTACACCTGCGCTGCTCCAATGGGCAGCTCACACATACTTTATTAGTGGTTCATTAGAAGAGCATGCTGCATGCATGTGCTGCCTTGAGATTGCACTTCAGCTTCTTGTACCTACAAGAGTGGTCAGATGTGCATGCACAATTTGACAGCTCTCAGGCATCAGAAATGGCCTGTAGGTCTATAAGGTCTGTTTCTGTGAATAGATATTAGAGGGGGGAGGAGATGAGTGGACCTGGAGGGTGCTTTGTCACTGCTTAAAGGGTAACGCCACTTTCCTGGGAAAAAAATAATAAAAATAATAATAATAAAAATATAGCATATACAATTGTGACACAAGTAATATTGTAACTGAATGTTATTAAAAATGACATTTCCTTTTCAATCTGGAGCTCTGTCATTTTCTGTAAAATGCAATATGGCTACTTGGAGGTGCTCTGTACACAGACTGTATGTGTACGTCATTCCATGTGTATGTCATTTCCTGCTTGTGTGATTGGCTCACTGATTTTCCCAGAAGTGTGCACTAACAGACAAGTCAGATTTCAGGCTTCCCCTGCAACAAAAATTTAATTTTTAGTGAGATACTTCCAATAAGAAATCATGTCTAAAGGGATGCAGATAACTAGGAAACCACTTCCATTAGACTCACTCTGAACATGGACACAGACAGACAAACTGGGAGGAGTAGGAATCTGCAACAAAGTTTGTCAAAATCATTGTAATGTATATAGATCACCCAGAGGGCAATTTTTTTTTCTCAACAAAAGTGGAGTTACTCTATGGTGGAGTGGAGGTAATAACAATTGCAGATTTTCTGACTTTACCATAGACAGCAGGTCAATGGGGGTATATCAAACCATGAAATCCAGATTTGGTAATCATCATCTAATATCTTTGGGTCCCCTAAAGCAGGGCTCGACAAAACCCGGTCGCCAGGTCGCATTGGCGACTAGAAATAGCGACCTCGCGCCTGGGGCAGCACAGCTGGGGGTATCCTGTGTCTGTGGACCCCCCCAGCGTGATCGCGTCGGGCCGTTCCGCCGGCGGCCGAAAATTTAGGCCGCGGCTTTGAGGCCTTCTGCGGTCCTATGATTCCTTATGGAATCTGGCGCCCTCTTGTGGTCGCCGTTGGTATGACAAACCAGCAATGTTAATGAAGATTCCTCTGCCTGTATTATATTACCTGCCTCTTCTTCCCTTTATTTAGAACCCCCTAAACATTATATATATTTTTTATTCTAACACCCTAGAGAATAAAATGGTGGTTGTTGCAATACTGTCTGTCACACCGTATTTGTGCAGCGGACTTACAAGCGCACTTTTGTTGGGAAAAATAATTTAGTTAATAAAAAAATAAGACAACAGTAAAGTTAGCCCAATTATTTTTTATATTGTGAAAGATAATGTTACGCCGAGTAAATTGATACCCAACATGTCACGCTTCAAAATTGCACCCGCTCATGGAATGGCGACAAACTTTTACCCTTTAAAATCTGCATAGGCGACGTTTAAAAAAATTATACAGGTTGCACGTTTTGAGTTACAGAGGAGGTCTGGGGTAGAATTATTGCTCTCGCTCTACCGATCACGGCGCTACCTCCTATGTGTGGTTCGAACACCGATTTTATATGCGGGCAGGACAGGGCGCGTTTAAAAATTATTATTTTTTCTGCTTTATTTTAACTTTTTTTTTTTCCACTGTTCTTTTAAAAAAAATGTTGTGTCACTTTTATTCTTATTACAAGGAATGTAAAAATCCCTTGTAATAGAAAAAGCATGACAGGTCCTCTTAAATATCAGATCTGGGGTCAGAGAGACCTCGGATCTCATATTTACACTAAAATGCAATTGAAAAAAAAATTGTCATTTGAAAAAAATAAATAAAATGTCCCTCTAAGAGCTATGGGCAATGACTTGGAGACGGGACGGGGGGGGGGGGGGGGGGCGGCGGCGACTGCGCTGTTATCTTCCCCTCACTCGTCTCCATGTCAGGCCAGGGACAGGTCCGGATCGTCGTCACGGACCTGGCTCCTAACTTTTGAAGCTGGCTCCTAGATTCCAAGCAAATTTGTCAACCCCTGCCCTAAAGTAGATGTACACCCAATCACTAAAATCATATAGGATCTTTAATGTGTTTTGGAGGTGCTTCAGGGTGCCAATGAATGGGACTGTGGTGCACCAATGCATGTAACATGGGTTGTCACATGTTCAAGCAGTACAGTGGTGTGAATGGACCCTTTGGTAATACATCAACATATCAGAATGAACCTGGGGCTGCTTAGTCTTGTTTATATTAATTCTATGGGAAGGGCACCTTGTGTGTGCACTGCTATCAATCACAGAGCAGGACTGAGGAGGAGACAGCAAATGAAAATAGGATTTATATCTCATGCCACACCTTGGAAGAAATGCAGCAGGAAACCCCATTATGGTAGGGATAGGTTAATCAATGGGCACAGGAATTGAGATGTAATGTTCCATATCAACCCCCTTAAAAAGAGAAGTATAGGATTTGCTTTTTTCTTAATCATACTTACCTAGCTGAATGCAGCATCGGTCCAATACTGCATCTATCCTCTCGGCTCTAACACTGAGAACCAAGCAATCAAACACCGCTGATCGCTCAGTTCTCACAGCTCTCACAAAGGCATAGCTTCATCATTGACCACAGTACCCTGGAAGTAATGTTCTCTATCAACCCCCTAATGGTAGGGATAGCTTTATCATCAAGAAGAGAAATTGGGTAGTAATGTTCCATACCAACCCCTTTGTGGTAGGGATAGCTTCTTCACTGAGAACAAGAATTGAGAATTAAAGGGGCTGTAAACCCTCACGGTTTTTCATCCTAATACATTCTATGCATTAAGGTGAAAAACCTTCTCTCATGCTGCAGCCCCCCAGAGCCCCCATTTTACTTACCTCAAGCCGGTCTTTTTCTTCCCGGGGATGAGCACACCAGCTCTAGCTGGTGTCTCATGTCCTGATTGGATAGATTGATAGCAGTGCAGCCATTGGCTCCCGTTGCTGTCAATCAAATCCAATGACGTGGGCGCCAGAAAGCCTGGCATTTGTGTCTGTGAATGCAAATGCTGGACTCAGGAGTGTGCCCGCAAGTTAACCTCCTTGGGAAAGTACTTCTCCTAGGGGGGTTATCTGATGCGGGGAGGAGCCACGAGAGCCACCGGGGGACCCCAGAAGAGGATGTTCAGGGCCACTCTGTGATAAACGAGCTGCTCAGTGGAGGTAAGTATGATATGTTTGTTATTTAAAAAAAAACAAATAAACGATCCTTTACAATTTACTTTAATGTTCCATATAAACCCCCATATGGTAAGGATGACTTCATCATTAAGCAATTGGGAAAATGTTTTCCATATTGGAAGTAGGCTTATGTTCAATTCAGCGTTCCTATCTTGCAGAGACCAGCTCTGAAGTGGATTCTAAAATCTACACAGAACATAATGCCATCCCAGAGAGGACATACAAAGTACGTGTGGGCTATAGATACGTTTTGTACCTCATACTGTTTATAACACAGGAAATAATGATATAAACACCAAGCCACAACTACGTATAGAAGATAAATGAGTACAGCAGGATACAATACGTGGTTTGTGGTTTTCATTTTTCATCAATAGTCATAACATATAGAAGAATTTGCATTAAATATTCCTCGGTCACGGCTTCACATAGCTCACATTACAATACCTCGCTAGATACATTTCACACAATAATATTTAGAAAAGGTGACAGTGAAACATGTAACTTTACTAAAAGACACTCACACTATACACAACACATGATATATTTTCTATATATTCATAGAGAAAAAGTCCTTCATGGAAAGTTTTGAAGAAAGAACATGAGGTAAACTTTGATTCATATACAGTCAGAGCAGTAATATAAACTCACTTTTGGGGTAGCTGTGTTAAACATTAGCTGAAAGGTGTCATATCTATTTAGGTTCAGATTTTCTACTGTTGTAAATATAAAAATCTTAAGGCTTAGGATGCAATGCTGGTAGGAGGGGCTCCCATATATTTTTATACTGTGATTGGCTGCACAGAGATGACATAATCAGGAGCCCATTTTACCAGTTCCCAATCACTGGTAGTTGACCATGAAATATCAGTGACAGGTCGGCCAAGGGTATGGGGCACCAAGTGAGTATGTTCCAGAAGATGATACGTATACACGAAATTACCAAATGTATTGTGACACCTGCCTTTATTATGCACATGAACTTTAATGGCATCCCAGTTTTAGTCTGTAGGGTTCAATATTGAGTTGGTCCACCCTTTGTAGCTATAACAGCTTCAACTCTTCTGGGAAGGCTGTCCACAAGGTTTAGGAGTGTGTCTATAAGAATGTTTGATCATTCTTCCAGAAGCGCATTTTTGAGGTCAGGCCCTGATGTTGGAGTGAAGGCCTGGCTCGCAGTCTCCACTCTAATTCATCCCAAAGATGTTCCATCGGGTTGAGGTCAGTCACTGGTCCAAAATAAATTGGTGGAGGGAGGATTATGGCGTATTTCAGGGGTTGGGCTTGGCCCCTTAGTTCCAGTGAAGGGAACTCTTAAGGCACAGCACACCAAGACATTTTGGACAATTTCATGTTCCAAACTTTGTGGGAACAGTTTGGGGTTGGCCCCTTCCTGTTCCAACATGACTGTGCACCAGTGCACAAACAAAGTCGATAAAGACATGGATGAGCAAGTTTAGGGTGGAGGAAGTTGACTGGCCTGCACCAAGTCCTGAACTCAACCCGAAAGAATACCTTTGGGATTAATTAGAGTGGATACTGCAAGCCAGACCTTCTCTCCAACATCAGTGTGGGACCTCACAAATGTGTTTCTGTAAGAATGGTCAAACATTCCCATAGACACACTCCTAAACCTTGTGGACAGCCTTCCCAGAAGAGTTAAAGCTGTTAAAGCTGCAAAGGGTGGGCCAACTCAATATTGAACCCTATGGACTAAGACTGGAATGCCATTAAAGTTCATGTGCGTGTAAAGGCAGGTGTCACAATACTTTTGGTAATTTAGTGTATGTGGTGGCTGCGCATTAAGGCCCATCAGCTGTGCTATACATAATGATGTTGTAAAGGGTTTAAAGTACCTGATGGCTTTAATATTGGACTTAATGGTTCCTGCATTCTCCACTCCTGTACTAGCCCAAATGTTTATATATAGTTGTGACAATCTGAAGGATGAAATGCAGATTGGAGTGCTAAAGTGTATCTAAACCTAGAAACAAAAGTGTAATATATAGCAGCTTTCTATTTATTTATTTATTTTCATGCTATGGACATTTTTTTAGCAAGTAAAGGAAATACATGTTGATCTTATTAGACATATATTGTCTTGGTCACTTCTTGTCATCTCTCTTGTGCAAACTACTAGCTCTATCAAACCACCAGGTAATGGAGAAGAACAAAGGCAGGCAAATATGAACACCAGCCTGTGTGAAAACCATGGCTGCAACCATAGATACAGTGGAGAAATTAGTGTAGATACGAAGGGACAGGAAGTGTGTTATTGGCAGGATAATCATGTGAAAATAAAGGCAAAGAGTCTGAAAAATTTAAACTAATGCATATACCTCATCCAAGGACTGGTAAGCTGCAATGTATTACATGTTTGTTTTTTGGGTTTAGATGTTTTTTATGCACTTATTTACAGAGCTTTTTCAAAATTACAGATCTAAATGGCCTAGCAAGTGGCAGTAGCTTGTATAAACAACTGTATACAAAATTACTGATATTAATAATGTAATCTTTGCAAGTTATACTAACAACATAAAAACAACAATTTGCCAGCTCTTACATTACCAGTGATAGCATTTACAATGTGACAATGAGCTAGATTCTTCACTTTCTTTACTCTGGAAGTTTTTTTCTAACAAAGTGTATTACCGATTTTAACACTAATTTGGTGTCACTGCTAATCTTGAAAGTACTGCAAAAATGCTGAATATTTCGAAAAAGAAATAGCTTTTTACTAAGCAACATTCTAACACAACAATTTATTAATCTCTTCTCAAGAAAGTTCTATGGAATGATATACAAAGGACGGCCCAAGGTACACGCAGCCACCCATTATTATGTCTGTGTCCCATATGGTCATGGTATAGAGCAGGGATATACAATTAGCGGACCTCCAGCTGATGCAAAACTACAAGTCCCATCATGCCTCTGCCTCTGGGTGTCATGCTTGTGGCTGTCAGTCTTGCTATGCCTCATGGGACTTGTAGTTCTGCAACAGCTGGAGGTCCGCTAATTGCATATCCCTGGTATAGAGGAATAATTTACCTAAAATGTTTTTGTCTCCCACCACTGTTCTCCAACATATCAAAAGGAATTATCATGAATGAGGTATTTATACTTCAGTATACAAGCAAATATCACTCCTAATGGCAATTCAGTCCTATTTTTTTGTCCATCAGACACTATTCTGGTTTCCCCATTTTGCTTGATCCGTTATCCTTTGGTACTATACTTCCCTACTAGCATAACTTTAAATAGTCTGTAAACTTTAAGGGCCGGTTCACACAGCGAGGCGAGGCGAGGCGACACGGCTCGCCTCGCCTCGCTCCCGCAAGTCGCCCCCATTCAGTACTATGGAACCGTTCTGAGAGGAGCGACTCGAGTCGCTCCGACTCAGAAAAAAGGTTCCTGTACTACTTCTGGGCGACTTCGGGGGCGACTTGCAGTGACTTCTATACAGAAGTCCTCTGCAAGTCGCCGCTGAGATCCCCGCAGGTCGCGGCGAGGCAAGTCGGAGACGCCTCGCCGCGCCTCGCTGTGTGAACCGGCCCTTAGGGGAATTATAGTCTTTAAAAGGTTTGTAAACATGAGATTAATGTAAATAATTTGTTACTAAAAGAGTTTCTATGTTTATTTCATAATACATAGCATACGGTATGTAGATGAGACCAGGCATCTTTGTTAACGGTTTAATACACTAAATAGCTCTTGGTAGCCAAACTAAGACAGGGAATCAATTTTCTTTGTCCATGCTTTTTAAATTAAAGTGATATGGTAGTGCCCTATTAATTCATATGGTGTGATTTTTACTGCACTTAAAATCACCTTCACATCATTTTTAAATGATCTTTATACCATCTTTACAGAGCCACTATTCGTTTAAAGAACAACATGTTAAAGAAGTTCAGTTCCTAGACAGAAAATAAGACACATTCAATAGGTTTATTTCAGGAAAGTAGTTCTTATAAAAGTCAGGTATTAGGATGTGTCTGATAGCTTAGCAGTGCATCCATGCCTATATTCTCCTATATCATCATTAGCTAGGAGACTATTCTTGCACATACACATAGTGGACTATGGAACCTTTCTTAGGGTTGTTGTCCCTTGAAAGACTAGATGTTCAGAAATCTAGAAGCTCCTTTCGGAATATCTTAGCCCTTGTACACACGGTCGGACATTCCGACAACCGAATCCGTTGGATTTTGTCTGTCAGATTCTGTCCGACTAATTTTGTCCGAAACTGTTGCATACACACGGTCGGACAAAGTTGTCGGAAAATACGATCGTTCAGAACGTGATGATGTTATTTAGTTACGACAGGACTAAGTTCAGGGTAGTAGCCAATATCTTTGATGTAGGAATTTGATCTGAGCATGTGTGGCACTTTGTCCAATCGGAATTCTCTGCACATGATCGGAGAATGTCCGATCGGAGCATTTTTTCAGAAAATTTTACCAACAAGTTGGAAAACTTGGTCCGTCGGACAGTCCGATGGAGACCACACACAGTCTGAATAGCCGACAAAACGGTCCTAACGGACACATTCCGTCGGAATCTCCGACCGTGTGTACAAGGGCTAACACAGGTGTCCCCTAGGAGGTCTGAAGCTAAAACCAGAATACAATGTCCCATTACACATTCCATCTGGCCTGGGAACACCATGGAATCCCACTGGGAAGTCCTGCATCTGCAGCCTAACAAAGGTATTCTGGGTTAACCATCTCACACTGTCACCCACAAACTAGGGTAAGGGGAATGACATATGAAGATTGTAATAGGTAACAGTAAAATTACTCTTGTTCTGCTTCAAAAATAACACCAGCCTTTCTCAACCTTTTTAACACAGAGGAACCCTTGAAATAAATTTCTGGTGTCAGGGAACCTGTTAATAATGACTAATTCTGCAGCTCATAGTACATTAGCATGATGGTGAGATGGAACAATGCTCCTTACATTTGGAGTCATTGGGAAGAATACCCCCATTGCAGATTGATAAAAAGATATTTGCTGTTGGTGGTTACTTATCTGAGATGCAGAAACTGATCATTGCTCAAGGAACCCCTAGCAATCTCTTTACGAAACTTAAGGTGCCATGGAACCCTGGTTGAGAAAGGCTGATCTACACAAAAAGCACTTTCTTAACACAAACTCCAACTGGGTGGTTTTTAAATGCATTTTTTATCCTGAACTTTTGTATTAAACTTATCTACACAGGTGTGTTGATCATGTGAACTGAAAACATCTGATCTGTAAGGACCAGCCCAAGCAACACAGTCATTTGAAACAAGTTAAACTGTGCATAAAGGAAAGTGCAAGTCTACAGTTGTTCAGCAAAACCATGGAAGTAAAATTTATGTCAGAAGTTTCCGGTAGACGCTGTTTTTTGCACTGCTGACGCCCGTCTCATTTTTGCTTGCTGTGCTCATTAACTGACCACTGCTGCTTACAGGCTCAGCTAACTTCTTGCAGCACACCAAACTATACAAGTATTTTTGACATTGGGTGGAGCCATAGTAATAAATAATCGGGTCCAGGCAGCAGTTGATACTACTAATGCAGGCACAAAGGATGTAGACAAAATACAGAGACTGGTTGGCTCCATGACTGAAGTACAAATAATGTATTAGGAAGATGAGATTGCTGGGTCCAAAGCACACGATGAAAACACAGAGCACCACAATGGCCAAGACTAAGGCTCGGGTCTTCTTGCATGAGGTTCCAATGCTTTTACTGCTCAAGCTGCGAATGATGCCAATATAACAGATGGTTGTAATGATTAATGGTAACACAAAGAAGACTACGATGAAAGTGGTAAAATAGTACAGGTAAAATCCCCTAAGGTCCTTCAGGTCTTGTACATCATGGCAGGTAGTGATGCCCAATAAGGCAACGTGTTTAGTCTGCTCACTTATTAAAAGAGGTGCACTGCTGGCAATGGATACAATCCAGATGAAGATACAGACTAGCCAGGCTCTACCCATCGTGCGCCAGGAAAGAGAATGCATTGGATAAACAACCGCTAGGAACCGATCCACACTGATACTTGTCATGAGTAGGATAGAACAGTACATGTTAAAGTAAAATGCTGCAGTGACAAACTGACACATGGCGGGTCCAAAGTGCCAATCATTTCCTGCAAATCGGTAAGCAATGTTGAAGGGAAGAACACTGATGAAGAGGACATCAGCCATGGCCAGGTTCAGCATATAGACAATGGCTGGCTTTCTAACCTTCATTTTAAACAAGAATATGATGACAGCCATGACATTGAGAGGAAGTGCCACAATGAATACCAAGGTGTACACTGACGGTACAAATCTGGTCAATAGTGGGTTAGTCAGATACAGATGAAACTGCTTTGTAATGTTTGTTACTTCCTTTATGATACTGCGGGTGCGAGGCTGTGAGGGCTCCATTCCTGATACTTCTCCAGATGCATCTGTGGCCTCATCCGTAAAATCGTCAATGTTATCTATTGCATCGTCTGGAAACTCTTCAAATTCATCAGCAGAATCTGCAGGATTGTAAAAGGTTCTTGGATCGACACTGTTATTACCTGAAATGAATTAAGGATAAGTTAATAAGAATTGAAAAGAACGGGGGTCCATTCCAATCATGTAAGAATATTATATTTAAAAAAAATATTATAATAATAATAATATTTAGTTACAGCGTGAGTATAGTCAGTTTTTTATTTATTTTTTTAGTTGTGGTAGGAAGGACTAAAACCCCTGTCAGTTTATTTTTTGCTATTTGTATCTCACTGGGGGAAATTTGCCTTTCGTTCCTGTCCTGGAGAAGCAACAGAAATGAGAGGAAATCTCACCAAGTGGTTTAGGCCTCTTTCACACCGGGTGGGCTGCGCTGGAGTCGGGACAGGGGGGGTCCATGTCCACTCACTCAGAGCGGACACAGACTGCTGTCCTCTATGGGTGGTTGGATGTAAATAGACTTGCCAGATCAATGGGGAACTGACCCCCGTCAGTCTGTTTTTATTGACAGAATCGGATGCCGGTGGATGTCAGCAGACACCTGCTGCACCATAGAGGGCACTGGATGTTTCAATAAGGTCTGCCTGAAAAACTGACAGGCGCAACCTATCGGTCCGCCGTGTGAGAGGGCCCTAAGACACTTGACAGAAGACTAAAAAGTTCACCAGTACTCCACTGACAACTCTAATATTTTGGATTTCTCCTCACTTTCCATCTTGACAGAGGTCACTAGGACAATAATAGTAAAAAAGACTAATAGAGATGAATCTCCCTAATGAGGGCACAGACAGCAATAAAAATCTGACAGGTGTTCCAATCCCTCTCCACTTCATCCAAAAAAGAAAAAAAGTTATTTAAAGCACTTTTACTTTAAAGCGGAACTTTACCAAATAAGGGAAGTTCCGCTTGTTGGCATCCTCCCCCACGTCTCTTTAGAAATTGTCTTTTTTTTTGGGGGGGGGGGGGGGGCAGGTAGCTGGTTTTGACAGATATCCACTTCCACTGAGCAGAAGTTGTCCCCTCTTCCCATGTAGCCTTCTGGGACACATCACAGGTCCCAGAAGACTGCAGGACCATTCACAGAGTGCAGCACAGCTCGTGCATGCGCATTGTGAAGCCGCAAGGCTGGGAGACTGGAGCTCTTAAGGCCTTGCTTTAAGGCCTCCTTCCCGACTCCTGTATGTGAAATTTTGCTTTTGGGGAGGAGGGGGTACCCCATTTTGACAGGTCCCCGCTCCCACTTTGGAAGTTCTTTCCCCTTCCCTCCCAATATCTTCTGGGACACAACAGGTCCCAGAAGACTTTGGAACTAGTCACAGAGCGCAGCGCCAATCGTGCACGCACAGTGGACACCCGGTTGTGAAGCCGCAAGCTGTCAAAGCCCGGTGTCCATAGTAAAGATGCCAGCTCCGGCGAGGGAGTACACAAGGAGAACACGACTGGGGTGAGAACACCGCTGGATCATAGGACAGGTAAATGTCTGTTTGTTTATTAAAAGTCAGCAGGTCCAGTTTTTGACTGGAGCTCTTCTTTAAGAAAGCTTTGCTGTGTCTGTAAAATTCAGATATCATACAATCCATCTACTGTAGAGAACTTGTGCAGTCTGATAGGAATCAGTTAAACGAATAAAGGAAATAATGAAAATAAATTCACTTTCAAAATACAATCTGATAACTGTATATACCATGCAAGGAATGTGTGGGCTGTTGAACCTTTACATGACTGACAAACAGTACTTCCTGTATATCCTATGGGGGTTACAACTGTTCTTTGTATATCTTTAACACTTTTCTATGTAAATACATGAGTGTCTGCCAGTTCTTCAAATAGACCAAGATACTGAATCCCACCTCATTATATTTACAAAAATTACCTGCAGGGCCCCACAAAATCAAATCTGAACTCTAGACAAACAGCTAAGCACACAGATGGAATACACCTTTTCCTACAATACTGCACAATCTAATTGTCTGCCATGAACTACATCTAAAAGGAATGCAGACATGACAGCTTTCCTCATTAGAACACAGAGTGCAGCAAGGGATTATAATGAACCAGACCCTCCCATTTGACGCTCACAATTGTGGGGCTTTTTGTTCTGGGCCACATATGAAAGCCAGAAGCACTGACTTCAGTGAAAAGCATTAGGGATAGGGAGGATCCCTGGGCAAACACCACAATACAGTAGAATATTTTTTTTAAGTGCATTAAGACACTGAGAGCTTCATCTAGCAGCTGTTCTACAAATCTCTATATATAATACAATACCACAAATATGGAAGACCAAGCTGGTAAAAATGTGAAAGCTATATAAAAATGTACTACATGTCAAAATAAAAAGTAAACCTTGCAAAAAAGCTTACAACATGGACTATTTAAAGCTACATGTTACCCTCCCTTTAGAACTCATTCAAATAGGTGATTAAATCTGTCCTCCGTGCAGAGCCACATGCAGATGTGCATGCATCCACCTTGGAGTTGTGTGTGAGCTGTCCATTGAAGTGGATTAACAAAAGCAGTGCTGGCATGAGCACAATTGCATAAGAGTACGGAATAATGACCATTGGTTTTGGCTGTTAGTAAGGCCGCGTACACACGGGCGGATTGTCTGTCCAACTTAGTCCGCTGAACCGTGTTTCAGCGGACAATCCGCTCGTGTGTGGGCTTCAGCGGACTTTTTCAGCGGACTGTCTGACGAACAAAGTCTTACGGAATTTCCGTAATTTTGTCCGTTCAAACTTGGTTTTGTCCGTCCAAACTTGGTTTCAGCGGACAGTCCGCTCGTGTGTAGGCAAGTTGGACGGACTAAGTATGGCGCATGCTCAGAAAGGATTTACACGGCCGAAGGTTGCATTGCAGTGTATAGGACGTTGTTTTTCTAGTCCCGTCGTACGTGCTGTACACGTCATCGCGCACGCTTTCAGCGGACTGTCTGCTCATCGTGTGTGGTCAAGTCTGTTCATTCAAATTTTGAACGGACTGTCTGTCGGATTGTCTGACGAACTTATTTGGGCAGACAATCCGCCCGTGTGTACGCGGCCTAAGTCGTTTGTTTCAGGAGGGCAGTTTCTGTGGAGTGCTGTGGGCGAAATCCAGACTGTAGGGCAGGGATCTGCAATTAGCGGACCTCCAGCTGTTGCAAAACTACAAATCCCATCATGCCTCTGCCTCTGGGTGCCATGCTTGTGGCTGTCAGAGTCTTGCTATGCCTCATGGGACTTGTAGTTCTGCAACAGCTGGAGGTCCGCTAATTACATACCCCTGCTGTAGGGGATCAAGAAGGTTATTCTCAATGAGGAGGTTGCTCAGTCGGTTGTAGACTAAATGTTCAAGGAGTTTGAAGGCAAAAGGGAGTAAAGAGATGGGTCTTAGGTTGTTAAGATTGATGGGGTCTAGTGAGGCCTTTTTTGGTATGGGAGTGACTAGTGCATGTTTTAGAGAGTTGGGGAAGATGCTAGTAGAGAGTGAGAGGTTGAAGATATGAGTTAAAGAGTGTAGGATTGAGTCAGATGGTGACCGTAATATTTGAGAAGGAACAGAGTCCGGGGGGCAGGAGGATAGGTGGGCGTTAGAAAAAAGTTTAGTGACTTCCTCTATAGTAGCTGGGTCAAAAGAGGGAAGTATTGATTGTGCAGGAGGACAAGGAGTGAGGAGATCTTGAGACAAATTGTCTCAATCTTATTTTTGAAGTGATTAGCAATCTCCTTTGCAGTGAGTAAGTTAGTGGGTGGAGGTAATGGAGGAAGAAGTAGAGTGGCAAAGGTAGAAAAGATTTGACGGGGACTGCCTGAGAGGGTGTTAATGAGAGTGATAAAGTAGGTCTGTTTGGCAGTGTGGAGACAGTTATGGTATTTTTAGAGGGCAGATTTATATTGGCTGAAATCTTGCTGTGACTTAGTCTTACGCCACAGACATTCAATGCTATGTTTTTTGAGGCTCCTGGTATTGTCTGTCTGCCAGGATTGTAGCGGTCGGGGCCTGATTCTGTGTGTAGTGAGGGAGGCGAAGGTATCCAGGGTGGATGACAGCGAACTGTTGTAGACAGAAGTAGCCAAGTTGGGGCAGGACAAGGATGAGATTTTGTTGTAGAGACAATCTGTAGCAGAAAAAAGAAGAGAAGGGTTAAGATGGCGAAGGTTTCTATGGGTAATAGTTTGGTAGGTGGAAGGCAAGGAGGAGGCAGGCAAGGAGAGAGTGAAACTAATGAGGTGGTTTTCAGAGAGAGGTAAAGGAATATTGAAGAGGTTGTGCGGAGTGCATAGGTAGGAGAATATGAGGTCAAAGCAGTTGTCAACAGAGTAGTAGTAGTAGAAGCGTGCTCATTGTTTAAGGTCAAAAGAGGAGGTTATATAGTAATTGTTGCTTAATTGCTTACCTGAATGAGCCCTTAGGTGAATGCCACTCTCTCTGGTTACCTCCTAGGCATCAACAGTACACAAATATGTGGCTTCTCGGCGAGAGGCACTGACAGTGCCTTGGCTTTTTTTTATATTTTTAATTAACCCTAACCTCCTTTTTTTTCTTTATTGTTTTCTCCAATACAAAACATCCGTTAAAAATACATCAATATTTATACATCCATCGTATTATATTAACTTTTAAAATACCCTCTTTACCCCTTCTCCCTCCCTCCCTCCCCTCTCCCAAACCAAATTTATCCTACCGCCAGTTTCTGATACTTTTCATTTCATTTCCATCTTTCTTTTACACTCTCAAATTAACCCTAACCGGAAACCCTAACCCTAACTTGTTTTTCAAGGGGAAAACTCTAACCCTAACCATAACCCCCCCAACTCTAACTTGTTCTTCAAGGGGAAAACCCTAGCCCTAACCATAACCCCTTAATGCTAATGGGAAACCATAACACTTACCATAACTTATTCTTCAAGCGGAAAACCCTAACCCCCTAACCCTAATGGGAAACTCTAACCAGAAACCCTAACCAGAAACCATAACACTTACCATAACCCTAAACTTATTCTTCAAGGGGAAAACCCTAACCATACTGCCCTAACTCTAATGGGAAACCCTAACAAGTAACTATAAAGCCGCGTACACACGGGCGGATTGTATGGCCTACTTAGTCCGTCATACAATCCGACGGACAGTCCGTCATACTTTCGAATGAACGGACTTGACCACACACGGATGCACAAACAGTCCGTCGAAAGCTTGCGCGATGACGTGTACAGCACGTACTAGAAATAGGAAGTCCAATACACAGCAATGCAACCTTCCGCCGTGTAAATCCTTTCTGAGCATGCGCCATTCTTAGTCCGTCGAACTAGCCTACTCACGAGCGGATTGTCCGCTGAAACCAAAGTATGACGGACAATATTACGGAAATTCCGAAATACTTAGTACGCCAGACTGCACGCTGAAAAAGTCAGCTGAAGCCCACACACGAGCGGACTGTCCGCTGAAATGTGTTTCGACGGACTAAGTAGGCCATACAGTCCGCCCGTGTGTACGCGGCTTTACACTTACCATAACCCTAAACTTGTTCTTGAAGGGGAAAACCCTAACCCTAAATTTCATGCAACTATGTTTGATCAAGTCGGGGGTGAAGCTCAATGGTGGGGTCATCTGGTTGAAATCTAACAACATATAGGTCAAATTCCAATTATACTTTGGCTAACAACAATGCTAGTGGTGTATTGAATTGGATCATGCTCATTAGGGGTATATAAATGGTCTATGAAGCATAGCAAGCAATTACAAGTTTTTAAAAACTTTTTTAGTGTTTTTTCATCATTTGCTATCATTTTTAAGTTTTGTAATGTTAAAAATAGGGCACCTGTAAAAACACTTATAAATGAAATCACAGCAAAACGCTGATACCGCGTTTAGGGCTATAATAAGGCTTACCTATAGGTACAGTAAATATCTCCTAAAAATACACCGTTTAGGAGATAATTACCTTGTAGTGCGCCGCTGATATCATCGGCGCATGCGCTGTGAAGAAACGCCCCTCAGTGCATTTCTTCACTAGTGAGTGCCATGATTGCCGACTCCTGCGTGCATGCGAGTCCATGGCCGCAGAAGGAAAAGGGGCGAAGATGGATGCCACCTTCAGTGGGGACATCGCAGGCTTTGTTTGCAGGTAAGTGGCACATAATGTGCTAGTATGCGATGCATACTAGCACATTATGCTTTTACTTTGCAGGGAACTAAAAAGGAAGTAAAAACCATCAGGGTTTACTTCTTCTTTAACATATTAATATCATTTTAAAAGTAATTCTTAATAAAGTTTTAAGTTGCAGCGGTCATTAACATTATTGCCTGTAATAGGGTGACAATGCTGTGTCCCTGTATCCCAAGTGTGCTCCCGAGTTGGCACCCTGACACAAGGGCTTCAGGTAAAGACTGCATGTACTGTAGTCATCTCAACATACATTACACAATCATGGTCCACTGTTGCCATCATAAGGAAACTGCCCTGAGAAAATGGCATGCACTCATCCCTGGGGTACCCAAGGAAGTGGCTGCAGGGAGACTGCAGGAGATCAGCAAGAGCAGGATGCAACAAAGGATGAAAGATGGTGACAACATGCGTCTGAATCAAAAATATAGCAGCTTTTTTTTTCATTATACACAGTGATTTAGCAAACTAAGTGCATTCAGTTAAGGGTTTACATTGACTGTTGCCCAGTTATAACTTTCTGTTTGTGGAATAAATACTTGTTCCCCCTGCTCATGTCCTCACAGTCCAGTACATAAAATTATTTACTGTTTGATAAGCTCTATTCAAGTGAATGTGATTACATAGGAAGATATTAGAATCTTGCCACATACACAGCACACCTTTGTTTGTCCTGTACAAGGTTCAGTCTGGCATTCTAAATGTTGCTATCAGGATGATGTGGCTCCCTGCTACCAGATATTATGTGACAGTAAGGGCAGTTCACATCAGGAATTCCTGTGTAGTGCGATTCATTTGAATGGGCTGAAATTGCACTGGAAGACGGAAAAAAGTAGGACATGCACTACTTTAAAAAAAAATGTGCCACACCAAAGCGCAGGATAATAGGTTACCATTTGGTACCTGCAAACGCACCGTGTTCGCAATCTGCATTGGGGTGCTTTTTTTTTTTTTGTGTCCCATTGAGGCGATTTCCATTCACTTCCTGAATGAGATGAAATGGCTGTGGTAATTACTAAGGCCCCTTTTACACTGGGGCGGTTTTCAGGCGTAACAGCGCTAAAAATAGCGCCTGAAAAAACCGACCCTTTTCACTCCAGTGTGAAAGCCCAAGGGACGGTGAAAAAAGTCCTGCTAGCCGCATCTTTGGAGCGGTGAAAGGAGCGGTGTATTCACCGCTCCTAAATCGCTCCTACCCATTGAAATCAATGGGACCGCCGGTAAAGCGCCACTGCAGCGGCGCTTTGTGGGCGGTTCTAACGGTTAAAACCACCCCGCTAGTGGCCACAGACCGCCGCTAAAACGACGGTAAAGCGCCGCTAAAAATAGCGGCGCTTTACTGCCGACGGCCGCACCGCCCCAGTGTGAAAGGGGCCTAAGGCAGTGAAACTGATCAAATCACCTGTGCAAAATAATGGATAGCCTGAAAACATGACCTGTTGGTGCGCCTTGAGGACTGGAATCGAGGAGCACTTCTTTAGATAACCACTTCTCAGCCTATACCAAAAGGACGGTCGGGAAGGGGTTTCATTGTTCTGACTGGACGTCATATGATGCCCTCCACAGACATCTCAGTCTCCCGCGAGGTGCGGGAGACTCCTGCATTTCTGCAGAAACACCCGTAAGCGCCTCCCGATCTCCCGGGAATGATCAGTGTGGCAAGGAACAGCTGTGAAGACTGACTCTGTCCCGCAGACGTCTCTGCAAACAGCTTACGCTCCTAGCATCCCAATCAACACTAAACAATCCTTGCAATTAGGGCTCCTGCTGGAGGCCAGTTTGTGGTGGACCAAATTGCATTGATTTTAATGGTAGAATTCTCAAACGCTACAGAACAAAAGTTCTTGTGTTGAGTCTCCGGTCAGGCGCCACCATTTTCCTAAGAAAAACACCTCCTCACAGCAATTAATATATATATATAAATTCTAAAAAATTAAAAAGTGTAACAAAAATTAAATAAAAAAATACTGACACTCTCCCCTGCCCTACCACTGCCCCAACCCCCTCCCCCCAAAAAGCATTGTGAAAAAAATTAAGAAATAAATTAATCTGTAAAAAAGAAATAAGAAAATAAAAAAGTATAGGACGTTTCGTGAACGCGGCCAAAAGTTTGGGAACCACAAGGTTCGCGGCGGACCCCATTGGCTTTAATGGCAGGCGAACCTTAAAAACCTGTAGGTCATATTTTCAGCCACAAAATACTTACTAGTTGTGCACACATAGTCTCACAACGTGGACACTGACATAACAAAAGTATTAAGTGAATCTGGGATCGATAACGACAAGCTTTCTTTTTTTATCTGTGAAATTTTGACAATTCAGGAGCGCATGAAGGCCATGGAGGAGAGGCAAGGTCAGGTCAGGCTATGAAGGGGGTGCAGGAGATGATCAGTGCCACAGTCAGGGCAGCACAGTCCTGTGCCAGTGTCCCAGTGTGCCAACCTGTGCTTGAGCCCCTCCCTCTGCCCGACCCTTACCCCCACCTATGCAGGGCTCCACTACGGTGGTCCGGTGGTGCCAGTCCAATGCTGATCCTCAGCCATGGTGCTGGCACAGCCTGCTGATTGGCTTCTCCGCTGCTATCTCCCTCACTGTCTGAAACCAGCACCGCAATAGAGCCTGAGCACTGACACCAGCACCGTGATAGAGAGCACTGACACCAGCCCCGAGATTGAGAGCACTGACACCAGCACCATGATAGAGACTGAGCACTGACACCAGCACCAAGATAGAGAGCACTGACACCAGCACCGAGATAAAGAGCACTGACACCAGCACCGAGATAGAGAGCATTGACACCAGCACCGAGATAGAGAGCACTGACACCAGCACCGAGATAGAGAGCACTGACACCAGCACCGTGATAGAGAGCACACCAAATAGTACACCTATACCAGTCCTTAAGGACCTTTGTGGACCTAATAGTAGCTAGCTAGTAGCTAGTGAATTGCAGACTGTCCCTGCTCCAAACACCAAACTGTCCCTCCCTACACTGAGAAACGACAGCTGCAGAATCAGTCAGCAGCACAGCAGTGCAGTGCACTATAATATGCTTTCTATATTTGAAAGAAAGTATATCATACGTGTACAACCCTATATTAGATTATATGATTTGCAGACTGTCCCTGCTCCAAAACACCAAACTGTCCCTCGGTCCCTACACTGATAAAAGACAGCTGCAGAATTGGTCAGCACTCAGCAGCACAGCAGTGCACCATAATATACTTTCTATATTTGAAAGAAAGTATATTATACGTGTACAACCCTATATACTGTACACCTATACCAGTCCTTAAAAGGACTTTTGTGGACCTAATAGTAATAGCTAGTGATTAAACTGACTGTCCCTGCTCCACACAGCGTCCTGTCCCTACACTGACAAAAGACAGAATATAAAATGGCCGCCAGATCAGGTCTATTTATAAAGTAGGTGGTATGTCGAATTGTCCATGTGTTGAAATGTCTCAATTGGCTGTCCTGCACCCCATGATGGATGTGTCATCATGGGTCAAAGTTCTTTCACAATGTAAACGCATATGTCCGCCGCGCGAACAGCGGCAGAAGTCCGCCGGTTTGGCGAATCGCGAACGAGCAAAATTTGCCGCAAACCGACCGCCGGCGAACCGCAAGGCCATCTCTAACCACCCACCCCTTTCCCCGGAAGCACTGTGGAAAAATATTAAAAAGGTGATTTAAAAAATATTTTGCTACAGGAGGGGGCGGTTTTTGCAGGTTGGGATGTCTGCCTTCAGAACAAGCCGCTCATGGCGAACGGTGGTGCGGTGTGTCTCTTGGACGCACGCATCTCTGATCACGGTAAAGAGCCTATGACATAAGCACTTTACCATGTGATCAGCTGTGTCCAATCACAGCTGATCACATTGTAAATAGGTAGTGTCGGTTATTGGCATTCCTCTCCTCTCCTCAGGCTGACAGCGCATGAGAAGAGGAGAGCCGATAAGCTGCTTTCCTCAGTGAGGACATCTGCACTGATAATCAGTGCAATGATTAGATCAATTCATCAGTGCAGCCTACCAGCGCACATCAGTGAAGGAGAAAAATTACCGTACTTATTTACAAAATTTTATAACAGAAACTAACAAAAACTTTTTTTTTAAATTGGTCTCTTTATAGTTTGTTTAGCAAAAAATAAAAACCCAGTGGTGATTACATACCACCAAAAGAAAGCTCTATCTGTCTCAAAAAAATGATAAGAATGTTGTTTGGGTACAGCATTGCATGACTGCAGAATTCTCAAAGTGCGACATTGCTAAAAACTGAAAATTAGCCTGGGCAGGAAGGGGGTAAAAGTGCCCAGTAGTGAAGTGGTTAAAGACCTGCCATGTAAACATAGCATTTACCAAAAAGTCCTCCCTGCTCCAAGTCATTTCATAGTAGGGGCCATCTTTTCCCAGAAACATTTGACATTTTCCCTGATGCTCCATACTGTTTTCACACCTTGGTACATCAAGCAAAGTGACAAATTGTCATGTACCCTGCACCAGGGGCACCAGAGACTGTCCATCCTCCCTGCTGAAAGGAGCTATTTATGAAACTGAACACATGAGGATTGATTTATGGAAACTGCCGCAAGACTGGACCTGACACCCCCCTGGGGTCTGAGTTCCAATCTCACCGACAATCTGCATGGAGTGTGTATGCTTTCCCTGTTTTTTTTCTCCCACAACCCAGAACACTTGGTCAAAAGCATGAGGAAGGCTTTTGTTGTCAGGGGTCCGAAAATTAATTAAAATGATAGTGTCCCATAAAATGTCTGTCCCTAATTAGACCTCTAACAATAAAAGCCTGTTTTCCTCAAATATTTGTCCACAGGGAAGGACAGTTCAAAAGGCAATGCTAATCGTATTTTATTGCTTCCATGGACATTCTATGGACATTGCTATAGGGCTGTCATCTGAGGGGAGAAGTGTCTGGAATCCTGGTCTCTGATCGGGGGCACTTACCACTAAAGTCATTTTAGGGACATTCATTCGATTTTCTTATAAAGTGTGGTCCCTCGTGCTATCAAAGTGAATATATTAAATGAACAATAATCTAATCGACATAAAAAAAAATTTTGTTTTTCTTATCATTAATGGGGTTGAGTCAACAATAAATTTCAACTTTGGCGAAAGGAAAGGCTGGCCTGTGTAGTCTGACCCAATAGAAGAGCTACTGTACCTCAAATTCCTGAAAACAAATCAATGCTGGTTCTGATAGAAAGGTGTCAGAACACATAGGGGTATTTACAAAGGCCCCTTTCACACTGGGGCGGGAGCGGCGTCGGCGCTAAAGCGGCGCTATTTTTAGCGCCGCTTTACCGTCGTTTTAGCGGCATTATGCGGCCGCTAACGGGAGGTTTGAACCCCCGCTAGCGGCCAAAAAAGGGTTGCAACGCTCTTTGTCGGCGGTATAGCCACGCTGCCCCATTGATTTCAATGGGTAGGAGCGGTTTAGGAGCAGTGAATACACCGCTCCTTCATCGCTCCAAAGATGCGGCTAGCAGGACTTTTTTTCAACGTCCTGCTAGTGCACCGCTCCAGTGTGAAAGCGTCCAGCTTTCACACTGGAGTGAAAGGGGCTATATTTTTTCAGGCGCTATTTTTAGTGCTGCAGCACCTGAAAAACGCCCCAGTGTGAAAGGGGTTTAAAGGAAAATCCACTTTGCACAGCAAGTGCACTTGGAAGTAAAGTCGCTGTAGATCCCAGGGGGACATGTGAGGAAAATAAAAACAGCATTTTAGCTTGCACATGATTTGATAATAAAATCAGCAGAGCTTCCACTCATTTCAGATCTACCCCTTACATTGAGAGCGACTGCACTTCCAAGTGCACTTGCAGTGCAAAGTGGATTTGCCTTTCATAAATAACCCCCATAGTGAATCGCAGTTTGTTGCAAACGGGGCTGCATAGCCACAGATTGGTCAGGGTGCCCATTGCGACCTGCGCACACGACCAAAAGCACCTACAATGGGCAGGTGAGCATTAGAACCGGACCACAGAGCAATAGAAGAAGGTGGGCTGGTCTGAGGAATTCAGGAATTGTTTGAGGAATATAATAAATTTAAGGTGTTGACCTGGCCTCCAAATTCTCCAGATCGCAACCCAATCGAGCATCTGTGGCATGTGCTGGATAAACAAGTCTGATCCACACTCCACAACTTACAGGACTTAAAGGATGTGCTACCGACAGCAATAGCATACCTTCAGAAGTCTAGTGGAGTCCATGCCTTATGGGTGGTCATAATGTTATGGCTGATCGGTGCACACGTGATGATAGGTCCACTTTAACTACCAAAACTGCAAAAAAAAAAAAACTTTCATCTAAGCCCTAAATGACTGCATTCATTACTTTTAAGAAAGTCCATATATAGGGAAAAAAAGTATATATAAATAAGTTAATAATAATAAAAAATTTTTTAAAAAGTCCACCGTAGATATACTGCGGCAGGGCGGCCGCTCTGTGCCAGATCACATAGCTAGTACATGATCTGACACTTCTGGGTCTGGGGCACACGCGCACCTACCACCAGCGACCCACGCTTGCTATGATTGGACACAGCGGAAGCCAATCAGCAGGTCCAGTGAACGTGATGTCCACCAGGACCCGCCGATCGTTCACGGGAAAGGCAAAACGATGGCCTGCCTAGGTAAAAAAGGCAGATCGCTGTTCTGTAAGAGGGGAATGTGCTGATCCTGTGTTCCTGACATTCCCCCAGTCAAAGCACCCCCCCCCCCACAGTTAGTAATCAGTCCCAGGGAACACATTTAACCCTTTGAGCGCCCCTGATGTTAACCCTGTGTCATCTGCACAGCGCATATTTTTTAGCACTGATCACTGTATTAGCGTCACTGGTCCGTAAAAAGTGTCAGCATGTTTTTTGTATACGGCCCAAAAAATAAAAACCACAGAAGTGATCAAATACCACCAAAAGAAAGCTCTATTTGTGGGGAAAGAGGGCATAAATTATTATTATTTAGGCACAGCATCGCACGACTGTGCAATTGTCAGTTAAAGTAACGCAGTGCCGTATCGCAAAAAAAATGGCCTGGTCATTAAGAGGGGGTGAACCTTTTTCCAGAGCTGAAATGGTTAAACTAATCATTTTTGTATGTTATTTCTTCATGATCCATGTAACATTTGGCATGGTGGGGCGTGCATTATTGTAATACAAAGTATCCCTCCTTGTCAGTCCAGAACCTGTAAAGTAGGGCTTTGGTGTGTGTTGTTACTGTAATTTAGCAGAGATTTTACATCTGTTTTTGTTATAGGTGGTGTTAAAGAAATAAAAAAAGTCTTCTACCTGCAGTAACAATACATTACGGTGTTCTGTAACACAAAATACACATTACCCTGTACTACCATTCACTGCTATGAGCCTCATTAACCTGTGTTATGGTGGAATAAATGGTTCTATAAAATGAGGTTATACACCATCTGTACTACACGCCAACACTTCTAGATGTGCATTTGACCACTGGGTTGTAAAGAAATTGTTTGCATGGCTCCGACTGTCCTGAAATGAGGCATAATCCTTTGGGATATGTGCTGGAATGAAGCATGTGAATACCTTGTGTTCAAAGAACATGTGCGATGCGGGAACCCTGCGTATCCACTGCGGGTTCCCGCATCGCACCCGACTCACACAGCAGTTCAGACTGCCATATGTGAATTGCGGGGAGTGTCAATACAATGTAAATGCCACCCCCATTTCAGCTTGCATATTAAACTGTGAACTGACAGTTTGGACATGAATCAGATGGCATAGGTGTGAACACACATGCGATTCGATTCTAGTGCGGACCAAAAAAAATGGTCCTGTGCGAGTTTAGATCAAATGCGATTTCGGCCTTACTATCTGTATGGCTGAAATCGCATTGCACGGACATCGCATATGATTTGCACTGCAGTGCGGTGTGAATCACATGCGATCTCCCCACACTGGAATCGGATCGCATGGGTGATCTCACCTATGCAATCTGATTCCTGTGCGAGTTCACAGTTCGCACTGTGATCTATAAACCGATCTGGGGGTGTCATTAACATAGGATTGGCACCCGCAGCGGTTAGCAGTGGGCAGTGTCGCACATGTGTGAATTTAGGATTACTGTACTACACACTGATTTGGTGGAAGGGCTTTCAAAGATTCCTTTAGTCCAATCTCACCACAACCACAAAAGATGAACTCCGGATATGGCAGTTTTCACATTAAAAAGTTGGTCCAATATAGGTTTGTATGTGTCATACCTGGTATGGTATATGGCATATCGGTACATAATCTCCTCTTCTTTGGCAAATTTTGCCAGATCTTGAGGGAAAAAAAAACATTTTTTCCCCCTCATTTGATGTGTATGTCACATGTCAGGGGAAGGGGAGGCAATAAAATCCACGAAGTAAAGGGAGAGCTTAATCCTCTGCCCTTACTGAAAATGGCTGCAGGCATTAAAGCAATAGACACAAATGCACCCAAGGTATTCAAAGAATGGCGTTTCATAACATTTTTAAAGGTGCCTTTATTGTACATTTCGGTCAGCTTTAATGGAAAGACTTTCTTATAGAGAAAAAAAAGGAAAAGGGTTTTTGATTTGCAATGCGGTGATCTGAACAGCCTACTCAAAACTCAAATCATTTCTGACTCTACCTTGTTTACCTACAATAAAAAATACACAGTGCATTGCTAGTGTAATGTACTGTATAAGTGATTTTACGTGTATATCAAGGTTCAGGACTTGAGCATGGGTAGGAGAGCAGTTCTAGAGGAAGAGATTTTCAGGCGCAAAAACCTACAGAAACGCACATGTCATGCATTTACAGGCGTACCCACTGAACTATATAGGGGCAAAAACACCTGAATACGCTAAACAAAAGCTCATGTATTTTTCTGACAATAGGACGTAGAGCGCAGGGTGAATGGGAGTACAAGTGTGAATAGAGACGATTAGGAATAATTGGATTCAGCATGTTGAGCGCAGTTAGGATTTGGGACACAAGGTGAAAAAAATGCTCACATTAATTAGGCTCTTTGTACTCATTGTCGTCAAGATGCAGTGCGTTCCTTCCAGCATTTTAGTGCGCCCAGGAGAGACAGGTGTCCATAGAGGCACTGTACTAAGTGGTAACGGTGTTTTGAGCACTGTACGTTCAAAGACGAATGTTATGTGTTCCCTACATTCGTCCCTGAACACATAGGGCCTTAAATATGGGTACCAACCAGTAGTGTTCAGCCCCATACAGCTATAGCCTGCCATAGACTTAAGACAGGCTGCAGGCAGCAGAGCTGGACACTGCACATGTCCCACCGGCACACTAAAATGTTGTGAGGGACACACTGTGCCTGGATGGCCCTGTGTGCAAGGGACCCTAAGCATGGAACAGTACCATCAAACATAAGACTACGTTCACATAGGTGTACTACAGCATACACTCACGAGGGAGCCCCAGTTTACCTACATGGGGACACACAGGTATTCTGTGCATCCCTGTGCAGGCAGGTCCAGTCATGTTCATTTTAATTGGGATGCAGTGGCTGCATGGACACAGCTGCTGCTCCCAATCTCCAAGTAGGTGCGGGTACACAGCCTGAACGCAGACAGTGTGGGTTTGGGGCTGTGCATACAGACACTCACAGATGTGAAATTGAGAACAGCAGCTTTGTTTGTGCAGCCACTACATCCCAACTGACAGAAATGGGACTACTTCCATGATGATGCATGAAACACATGTGCATCCCCATGTGGATAAACAAGGCCCTCACAGGAGTGTATGCTGTAGTGCCCATGTGAATGAGGCCTAATAATAAACTAGTGTTAACAGCATCCGTTTTGTATGTTTTTGTCTGTGTGCCATTCCTTAAAGTGACTAAGTTCGGCCAGCAAAAGACTGATGAGAGATTTTCATTGGAAAATGTGACCGTGTATAGGCTCCATCGGAATTTAGCTGGCCGAATTCCCATCAGCAAAAATTTGAGAGCATGTTCTCAATTTTCCAGACGGAAAAACTTTTAGACCCCCTTTCACATCAGGGCGGTTTGCAGGCGCTATAGCGTTAGAAATAGCGCCTGCAAAACGCCCTAAAGAAGCTGCACCATTGTGTGTAGTGTGAAAGCCCCGAGGGCTTTCATACTACAGCGGTGCGCTGGCAGGAGGTCAGAAAAAAGTCATGCCAGCAGCTTCTTTGGAGCGGTGAAGGAGCGGTGTGTTTACCGCTCCTCCACCGCTGCTGCCCATTGAAATCAATGGGGCAGCGCTGTAATGCCGCCGGCAAAACGCCGCTATTGCGGCATATTGCCAGCGGTTTTAACCCTTTCGCGGCCGCTAGCGGGGGGTAAAAGCGCCCCGCTAGCGGCCGAAATGCGCCGCAAATCCGGCGGTAAAACGCCGCTAAAAATAGCGGCGTTTTACCGCCGCCGCTATCAGCGGTGTGGTGTGAAATGGGTCTTAGGAAATTTTGATCGTGTGTATGCGATTCCGACGCGCAAAAACTCACGCATGCTCAGATTCAACTATGAGATGGAAGCTATTGGCTACTGGCTATTGAACTTCATTTTTCTAGTCCCGTCATACATGTTGTACGTCACTGCGTTCTTGGCGGTCGGAATTTGGTGTGACCGTGTGTAGGCAAGACAGCTCAAGTGGAATTCCGTCGGGAAAACCATCAGACCTTTTTCCGACCATAATTCTAATCGTGTGTACATGGCATTAATCATTGGCACCTTGGATTTTTACTCAGAAAGGGAGCTGAGGTAAAACTTTACCCTATAGCCTGCACTTCAGTTTACACATCTGTGCTTTTGACTAAAATGATCCTTCTGTTTTTTTCTGGGAACTTTTACAAGCTAGACATGTAAAATGAGGAGCTCCAGTTCTGGCTCCAAGGAGATGTTTGAAGTCCATCCATGAAGTCACAGGAGTGGGAGGACAGGGGTGGAATGTGCTGGAGGAATGCCAGGGCAGAAGCAGACAGTCCCAGGAGAAAGCTGTCCCATGACGTCATCCCTCCAGAATGTTTTGACGCCTTTGAACTCTGACCCAGAGCTGATAACTGCTGTGGACATTTTTCTAATATGGATAGGAAAGCAAGACAAAGTACCCTTAGCAGGCAGTATAATCAACAAATGACTCACAGCACATGTGGCCTATACACTGGGGAAATATCTAATGGAATCACACTGACAATGGTCGGAGGTCAATAAGGAAAGGCCAATATGTGTTGGCCACACAGAAAGATTCAATAATGGCCTCTATGGTCCAGGACACAGGTGGAGCCGCAATGCTGTGTCTGCATGTCCCACTGAGGAGAACCTGGGGGACCCTCCACACAGAACATTACTTTCCTTGTTGCCTATAACAATCAGCTTTGCTAAAAAATGACAACGCATCTAAAACCAAATATGTTGGAGCAGATGTTCCTGTACTGGGAAAAAGTTTATTCTTGCTTTTTTTTTTTAACATACTTTTCTTTTTACTTAAATTAAACCAGCATGGTGTGTATTCAGGCACTTCCTCTTATACAATGATAATGCTAACTAAAGCTAAATGCACGTGGCGTCCAGGAGGCACAGGTACAGCGTCCAGCCCTACTGCCAAAAGCTTGCTAAAGTCTAAAGCCCCGTACACACGATCAGATTTTCCGACGGGAAATGTTGGATGTCAGGTTGTTGGCGGAAAATCCGACAGTGTGTATGCTCCATTGGACAATTGTTGTCGGACTTTCCGCCAACAAATGTTGGCTAGCATGTCTTCAAATTTTCCACCAACAAATGTGTGTTGTTTGATTTTACGATCGTGTGTACACAAATCCGTTGGACAAAAGTCCAAAGTACAAACACGCATGCTCCGAAGTAAGTGGTCGGTCTTGTAAACTAGCGTTTGTAATGGAGAATTAACATTCGTGGCGCGGCAAATTATGAAATCTTCAAATGCAGTGCACAATTCTCTCCAATTTTAGTGGGACAATAATGAAGCTGGTGATACTGATGGCATTATTGCAAACAAATTTTCAAAGGATTTTTTTTTTCCAAGTGATATCAAGAATAATATTATTGTGCTTTTTTTTTTTTTTTTATTTGTGCAAGTTACCACAACACCATTATCCCGCAGTTTTTAAGATCAAAAATACAACTATGTTGGTGTCCCTTGGTAATTTTACATTGTATTTTTTAAAATATAACTGGCTACTCCCAAACTGTCGTTTGAAGTGAAACACATAACCAAGTATTATTCCCACAATTTTTTTTATTGTGCATTAAAAAATAAATAAATTAGACATGCTATCTGCCAATAGAACTTAACCAAAAAGTACATTCTATGCCTCCAAAAATATAGAAAATATACCAAATCAAATCATTATTCAACCAAAAAAATAAATGTCAAAGCAATAACTGCAAGGCCAATAATAAATAACATGTTATGTCCTTCGATTCCGCAACATGTCTAGTTGATGAACGCCGAAACGAACTGAAAAGCATGAAGTCAAAAACGCAAAAAGAATCAACACTCACCAAACTTCTACTAACACAAAATTAGCAGGAGCCCAAAAGGTGGCGCTAAAGAGCTGAAAAACCATGTAGTACGTATAGTACTTCACTACGTTCGTAATTGTTGGCCAACATTTGTGTGACCGTGTGTATGCAAGACAAGTTTGAGCTAAAAGCCCTTTGGACAAAATTACACGGTTTTGTTGGGCAACAATCCGATCATGTGTACGAGGCATTGGGCCTAGCACACAACATGGGGTTGATTTACTAAAGGCAAACAGACCGTGTACTTTGCAAAGTGCAGTTGCACTCTGCAAGAGCAGTTGCTCCAGAGCTTTGCAAATGGGCAGAAGCTCTGCTGACTTTAATCATCCAATCACGTGCAAGCAAAAAAATTATTATCTTTTTTTAATTCGTTACAAACTGAAGCTTTACCTCATTTACTAAGCTCTGGAGCAACTGCACTTGCAGAGTGCACAGCCTATTTGTCTTTGGTAAATTAAACCCAATTAGAAAAATCAGATGAACTATCGTCCGATTTCCTATGAAGATGCTTATCATGAGGTAACTAAGAATACGATTAACTTAAAGAGGAGGGCCAGTTAAAAAAAAAAAAAAAAAAAAAAAAAAGTCAGCAGCTGCAAACACTGCAGCTGCTGACTTAATAAAATCACTTACCTGTCCAGGGCGCCCGCGATGTCGGCCGCCCGAGGCCGAGCCGTCCCTCGGCTCTCGGGTCCCGGCGCCGCCATTCCCTGTAAGGGAAACAGGCAGCGGAGCCTTACGGCTTCACTGCCCGTTTCCTACTGCGCATGCGCGAGTCCCGGAACTACTGCGCATGCGCGAGTCCCGCAGCGCTTTCTGAATGGGACGCGCTGTGTTCTGGAACACACAGTTCCCAGAACACAGCGCGACCCATTACCCAGAAGACGCCGCGACGAAGACAGAAGATCTCCGCGGAGGAGGAAGAGGAAGATTAGGATAAAGTGCCTAGCAACAGGCATTTCTGGTAAGTAAAAAAAAAAAATTTTTCTCATTTTATTTTTTTTAGATTTTTTTGTAATTTTTAACATTTTTTGGTTTTCAGGGTGGCCCTCCACTTTAACTTGTATGAAAATTCTCAAATGACAAAGGCAAACATAGCTATGTACTAACGTAACGTGATTATTGTCACAGGAAACAAATGTGCTAGTGTTCGCTGTTTGTAGCTCTTTAACGATCCAGAATATGAAAGTTCCTTCTGGGTCATTCTTTGTTTCCAATCATGTGCAGTATTTTCTTTTGATTATTTCCATACAATTACTGTACACATTGAACAGAAATCAGACGTTATGTTAACAAATAAAAAAAATTTCTAGCTTGCACCTTCATGTTTTTCCATAAGAACGGTTATGCCCTGTACACACAGTCGGACTTTCCGACAACAAAATCCGTCGGATTTTTTCTGACAACAAAATCCGTCTGATTTTTTCCCGATGGATTTTGGCCCAAACTTGTCTTGCATACACACGGTCACACAAAGTTGTTGGAAAATCCGATCGTTCCGAACGCGGTGCCGTAGAACACGTATGACGGGACTATAAACAGGCCAGTAGCCAATAGCTTTCGTCTGGTAATTTATTCTGAGCATGCGTGGCTCTTTGTCCGTCTGAATTGTCTACACACGATCTTAGGGCTGCAACTAACGATTATTTTCATAATCGATTAGTTGGCCGATTATTGTTTCGATTAAACGAATAATCGGTTAATAACCTAAAAAAAAAAAATTGCTGCAATTTGCATTTTTACATATTTTTTGGCCAATTTGTTGTTGGGCAGATTAAAAAACACAAAACGCATTATTACATGCTTTTCTGCAGCTTCTCCATTGAAGTATATTGAACCAGAATAGCACTGTTTTGCATTAATGTCTTTGTCTTGTCTTTTCCAAATAGGCAGCAGCTGAAAAAATCATGGATGTGAACGTATCCCATAGGAAACCATGTAAATGAACTGTAGTGTGTTTCTGCAAAAAGCACCAAAAAACAGAGGTGTGACCCAGGCCTGAGATGTTTAGTAACATAATGGGGTTAAAAAAACTAAAATTAGTACAAAAAGAGCAAATAATCGCTACTGTAAGGGGTACATTTTTTACTATGGGACAGTGAAAGTAATATTTACAGTAGCAATTTGCTCTTTTTGTACTCTAAAGGGCTCATTTTAGTTTTTTGTTAACCCTATTATGTTAGTGGCCGATTATTTGATTATGAAAATAGTAATCGATTAATTTCATAATCGATTAGTTGTCGATTAATCGATTAGTTGTTTCAGCCCTACACGATCTGAATTTAAACGATCGGATTTTGTTGTCGGAAAATTTTAGATCCTGCTCTCAAACTTTGTGTGTCGGAAATTCCGACGGAAAAAGTCAGATGGAGCCCACACACAATCTGATTTTCCGACAACACAATCCAATCGCATGACCGTGTGTACAGGGCATATGTATATAGTGCTTTCGACAGCCGATTCCAACAAGCAGATTATCAACTGACTGTTCCCCTTGCAGAAATTTTTGGCTGATTTTCTTATTGTGTATGGGCCTTATGACAGCTTGTGGTTGAATGCTGTACAGAGCATTACTCTCATTTAGGGGTGTTTGTGTTTAGGGACGTATGCCTAGAATGCAGAATTCCTTCAGGCCTCTATTATTATTATTATGTTTATTATAATATAGGATTGAGACTAAGTTGACGATTGGTTACGGGAACTGCGTGTGTTGCGTGGATTCCCGCACCCACCCACAGTCAAATCGCACTGCTCATCCACCGCGTTTGGATGGAAGAAGGAATATGCTGGCTGAACAAACATAAATAAAATGTGTATGGCCAGTTTAAGAGGAATTCTCCACATTCTGTGGAGACATCCTCTCAGTTCCTGTACTGTCTCCGGGACAGGAAATGAAGACAAACCTCCCTAATGGGACACGGACAGAAAAAAAAAATGGCTAGGGTTTTAATCTTACCCTATCCAAAATGAAAGTGTAAAAATTGGTTATACTTTAGAAACAAAAGTCTTTTGGTCCAATACCTACAATCCTCTATAAACTATTTTAATTTTAGCCTTTAAAGCTAAGATCATTCATACAACTCTATATCTAATATAGCAGACCAGTTCATTCGGTTGTCACAGACATGCCCAGTCATCTCGAAGCCATAAAAAGTCTCTGGCTGTCATTTATCTACTTGTGTTCAGGGTCACGTGGGCATTGTAGCGGCGGAGCATTGAATGCCCTGGCATGGGGCGGTCCCACACTGCTAGATGAGAATAAAAGAAATGTGGATTTCCGAGAAACCAGGAACAAAAGGTCCTGAGAACGCAGCCAATCCTATTGTGTTTGCACTAATCTTTTGGATAAACCATTTTGTTAGTCGAATAATAAAGCTGATCAACACACACACACACACACACACTGCAAAACAACTAACACAAATAAATGACTTATATTAGACTCCTACAAACCTACACGGGTTTGTTCTGGCTATAAAAAAAAAAAAATATATATATATATATATATATATAAACTGACCATCATGTTTTGTGGAGGACAGCAAGTACCAGACACTGCCATGTTTTGTGTGCCCTGTGGTATGTTTCCTTTCTCCACACATCAGGAACCATGAACTGGCTGGTTATTCAAATGACCAGAAACTTTCGAGTTGGGTAAAAAAGTTGAGCTGTGTCCAAATACACAGAGACTGAAAAGATGAGCGCTTCTTCTTACATTAGAAACAAGAAAGATCTGCCGAACTTTCATCAGCCACAGGCAGAGAGATGACAGAGAATTTCTACTCAGAAAAAAACGCACTCCAGATCCATTCCGAATGCATGTCTGCATGTGTGTTAACACATTTTTGGATGCATTCCAGATGCTTTTTTCTTCTTTTTTAATGTTTTTTTTTTCAGTGCATTCTGTGGCTTTTTTGATGCATTCATCACTTTCCAGTACAGTTTTTTCTTGAACTGGAAAGCCCTGGAACTGACCGCACTGGTGTGAACTATGCCATTGGAAACCATATAACCTACTTTTTGCTGCAGAAGAAAAATGTACTGGACTACGTGTAGTGTGAAGTGACCCTTAAACTGGACAGTGACATATGGTGTATAGATATATAATGGAAGGAAAGGAAATAGAGGAAAAGGAGTAAAGAAAGGAAAAGAAGGAAAGGAGAAAAAGAAAAAGGAAGAACGGAGGAACGCAAAAGGAGGAACAGAGGAAAGGAAAAGAAGGTAAGGAAAATGAGGAATGGAGGAAAAGGAGGAAAAGAAAAAGGAGGAAGGGAGGAAACGGAGGAAAGGAAAAGGAGGAACAGAGGAAAAGGAGGAAAAGAGGAAAGGAAAAGAAGGTAAGGAAAATGAGGAATGGAGGAAAAGGAGGAAAAGAAGAAAGGAAAAGAAGGTAAGGAAAATGAGGAATGGAGGAAAAGGAGGAAAAGAAAAAGGAGGAAGGGAGGAAACGGAGGAAAGGAAAAGGAGGAACAGAGGAAAAGGAGGAAAGGAAAATGGAGGAACTGAGGAAAAGGAGGAAAGGAAAAAAGGAGGAACAGAGGAAAAGGAGGAAAGGAAAAGAAGGAACTGAGGAAAGGAAAAGAATGTAAGGAAAATGAGGAACGGAGGAAAACAAAAAGGAGGAATGGAGGAAAAGGAGGAAAGGAAAGGAGGAACAGAGGAAAAGGAGAAAAGGAAAAGAAGGAACTGAAGAATAGGAGGAACAGAGGAAAAGGAAGAAAGGAAAAGGAGGAACAGAGGAAAAGAAGGAAAGGAAAAGAAGGAAATGAGGAAAAGGAGGAACGGTGGAAAAGAAAAGAAGGTAAGGAAAATGAGGAATGGAGGAAAAAGAAGGAAAGGAAAAGGAAGAATGAAGGAAAGGAAAAGAAGGTAAGGAAAATAAGGTAAGAAGGAAAGGAAAAGGAGGAACAGAGGAAAAGGAGGAAAGTAAAATGGAGGAACTAAGGAAAAGGAGGAAAGGAAAAAGGAGGAACAGAGGAAAAGGAGGAAAGGAAAAGAAGGAACTGAGGAAAAGAAAAGAAGGTAAGGAAAATGAGGAACCGAGGAAAACAAAAAGGTGGAACGGAGGAAAAGGAGGAAAGGAAAGGAGGAACAGAGGAAAAGGAGAAAAGGAAAAGAAGGAACTGAAGAAGAATAGGAGGAACAGAGGAAAAGGAAGAAAGGAAAATGAGGAACTGAGGAAAAGGAGGAAAGGAAAAGAAGGAACGGAGAAAAGGAGGAATAGAGGAAAAGGAGGAAAGGAAAAGAAGGAAATGAGGAAAAGGAGGAAAGGAAAAGGAGGAACGGTGGAAAAGAAAAGAAGGTAAGGAAAATGAGGAATGGAGGAAAGGAAAAGGAGGAACAGAGGAAAAGGAGGAAAGGAAAAGAAGGAACAGAGAAAAAGGAAGAAAGGAAAATGAGGAACAGAGGAAAAGGAGGAACAGAGGAAAGGAAAAGAAGGGGAGGAAAATGAACGAAGGAAAAGGAGGAAAGGGAAAAGGAAAGGAAATGATGGAAAGGAAAAAAGGAATTCAAAGAGATAGATAATGATAATATACACACAGATAGATAGATACATAAATAGATAGATAAAACACAGATGAATAGTGACAAGAGAGATAATTTATATATAGATGGACAGACATATTCAGTATATAGAAGATAGATAATGTACATGTTTATTAACATCAGACATATACTCAGTGCACTGTATACAGCGGATCCTTAGCAGCCGTAATCTGCCCTGACACATAAAGATTTACACAGATTCCCTCTCACTGAAAAAGATGAATGTCTAGATGCAAAGGGGTCGATTTACTAAAACTGGAGAGTGCAAAACCTGGTGCAGTTGTACATGGTAGCCAATCAGCTTCTAACTTCAGCTTGTTCAGTTAGGTTTCCACTAAAAAAACCTGGATGCTCATTGGTTTCTTTGCAAAGCTGCACCACATTTTGCATTTTCCGTGTTTAGTAAATCAACCCCTAGACTGTTAGGGGGACTCATTCTTCTTCCATTAGAAACCAAAACAATCTGCAAGTGGCCCATGAAAGTGTCATGGGCCATAGATAGAAGGATGACAGATAAGGAATACCTTAATGGACAGTGACATATATAGAGGACAACGTATACATTAGCACTTCTCAGCCATGGTTCCTCCAGAGGTTGCTAGGGGTACCTTGAGAAATCTGCAATTTCTACCTCTCAGATAAGTTCCCACTGACACCATTGCCTTTTCAGCTATTTATAAGGTGGTAATTCTTCCCACCAACCATCCCACTAATGTATCATGAGTTGTATATATAGCAATTATTATCAGTGGTTCCCTGATTCTGGAGCGTTATTTCAAGGTTTTCCCTGTGTTGAAAAGGTTGAGAAAGGCTGCTGTTATATGTAGAGGAAAATGTAGATAGATAGATAGAGATGGATTAAACAATGTGAATGGGTGCTGCCGGCTATTGTAGTTTTGGCTACTATATACCCAAACAGTGGCTGGAGCTGATTGGCTGCAGTCACAGTTCAACCAAGTATTTTTTGCCTGGCTCCTTCAATTTCTCAATGGAAGTTCTTCGAGATGCATGGTGTCCGACCTACCGCTTGAATTTCATCCGCAATCTGGTGAAATTTGAATGGTGTATGGCCAGCTTATGGTGAGAAGTGATCATACACATGCATGGTGTACAGACCCCAGATAGGCTGGATGGAGGATGGGATTAGGACTGTGGAAGGAGCTCTGAAGTCATCATTCCTATTGTCTCTGCACCTGACCAGCCTGTCCATCAGTTCTATGGATAGAGCTGATGGGTGGTCTACCAAATCTGGGGAAGAAGTCTCAAGCAGCTCCATCCATAAGTGTACAGTCAATGTTAAACAGAACCTGTACACACAGCAATATGGACAATCACTGTATATGTGGAGCTCTGATCTTCACCCTGATTGGTCCACTGAGGGTCAAGTCAGACTTTGCAGAGTCCTGGCTTCTCCCAGATCACTTCCCCAGGAACCAAGGATTAGGATGACAACCCAAACAGGTCAGCAACATCATCCCCCATAGGGGATCAGAGGAAGAGTAGAGGGGGGGGGGGGGGAAGGAACATTGATTGTGTCACAGGCTATAGATCTAAACATAAATCTTCTCTGGGTGTCACTTACCTCTTTTGTGCGGTGTACATTGCACGGCACAGAGCACGATCACAAGTCCCAGCCAGCAGAGGACGGACCTCTTTGTATATTCCATGATTGTGTATGAAGTCCGGCTATAGATCCCAGCAGAAGTTCTCTCTGATCCCTCTCTATCTCTATACACTCAGCAGCCTTGTGTGTATGTGTGGGGGGCGTGTCCTGACCACACTGATCCTCCCCCAGGCCCCAGACACTGAGAGAGGTCACAGCATGGAGGGGGCAGTGCAGGGAGGGACTGTCCTTTATCGCAGGAGGGGAGGGGACTTTGCTTTCATTTTCTACCACTTTCAATTCAAGTATAGAGACAGAGCACAACTCAGAATGGAAAGTTTATATTCTCATTTCTTTACTTGACTCCATGATGTGCATTTATTATCAGCACTTCTATAGTGCTGACAATCTCACATCAGCCCCTGCCCTTCAATCTCATTAGGAGTATAGACAGGAGACCATTACCATACTGTGCTGGAAGGACAACAAACCAGGGAGGATGGGCAAACTCTCCATAGATAATGTCCTGAATGGCATGTGAACCAATGATCTCAGTACTGCAAGGTAGAAGAGCCAACCACTGAGCCATTGTGCTGTTCATGTGTTGTGCTGCCCATGTGTTGTGCTGTCCATGTGTTGTGCTGCCCATGTGTTGTGCTGTCCATGTGTTGTGCTGTCCATGTGTTGTGCTGTCCATGTGTTGTGCTGTCCATGTGTTGTGCTGCCCATGTGTTGTGCTGCCCATGTGTTGTGCTGTCCATGTGTTGTGCTGCCCATGTGTTGTGCTGCCCATGTGTTGTGCTGTCCATGTGTTGTGCTGCCCATGTGTTGTGCTGTCCAAGTGTTGTGCTGTCCATGTGTTGTGCTGTCCATGTGTTGTGCTGTCCATGTTTTGTGCTGACCATGTGTTGTGCTGCCTATGTGTTGTGCTGTCCATGTGTTGTGCTGTCCATGTGTTGTGCTGTCCAAGTGTTGTGCTGCCCATGTGTTGTGCTGTCCATGTGTTGTGCTGCCCATGTGTTGTGCTGTCCAAGTACAGTGCACCCGGAAAGTATTCACAGCGCTTCACTTGTCCACATTTTATGTTACAGCCTTATTCCAAAATAGATTAACCACTTCAACCCCGCAAGATTTGGCTGCTGGATGACCGGGCTATTTTTTGCGATTCAGCACTGCATCACATTAACTGACAATTGCGCAGTCATGCAACGTTGTACCCAAATAAAATTGATGTCCTTTTTTCCCCACAAATAGAGCTTTCTTTTGGTGGTATTTGATCACCTCTGTGATTTTTATTTTTTTGCACTATAAACAAATAAAAAGCAACAATATTTACCATTTCCAGACTGCAGACCGTGTATGTATGTCCCTATTACATAGATAGATAGCTAGATTCCATAACCCTGGTATATTTTTACACAGTGGGCGATCGTTTCACATAAAAGTGTTTGCAGTGATGGATTCGCTACGGAAATAATTTTTTTTGGGGGCGCAGAAGAGGTGCCCCCCCTCCGCTTTCACCTTGTTTCTGCAGCTTACAGGAGAGATCAGCAGCGATGGAAACGATCCAGTCTGGACAGGAAGTTAAGTGAGGGCAAGATGGCCCCCACTCGACTCTATACCCTTGGAAGACCGGAGCGACATCAACCGTCACTTCCGCCCTCCGGCCTTAAAGGGTCCGTTTTTTTTATTATGTTAAAATTACTTTTTTTTATTTCATTTTTTATTGTTTTTAAGTGTAAATGTTAGGTCTTTTTGACCCCAAATCTCACATTAAAGAGGCCCTGCCCTGCTTATTTCTATTACAAGGGTTGTTTACATTCTTTGTGATAGGAACAAAAGTGATCAAAACATTTTTTTTTTTAAAGGGATAGTGTAAAAATAAAAAATAAAAAGTAAAATAAATAGTCGCCCCCACATATGAAACAGTTAAACAGTTGTTCAAACCACACGTGAGGTATCGCTGCGATCATTAGAGTGGGGGCAATAATGCTAGCACTAGATTTCCTCTGTAACTCTAAACAGGTAACCTGTAAAAAAAATTTAAAGCGGCGTCTATGGAGAATTTTAAGTACCGTAGTTTGTCGCCATTCCACGAGCGTGCACAATTTTAAAGCATGACACGTTAGGTATCAATTTACTCAGCATAACATCATCTTTCACATATACCAAAAAAGTTTTCTTATTTTTTTATTCAAAAAGTGTATTTTTTCCAAAAAACATTGCATTTGAAAAACCGCTGCACAAATGCAATGTGACAAAAAGTATCTCCATTTTATTCTCTAGGGTCTCTACTAAAAAATATATATAATGTTTGGGAGTTCTAAGTAATTTTTGTACTTCGTATCTGATACGCGCAACGTCACTTCCGGTTCCAGACTGCACAGAGTGCGCTCCAAGCTGACACGCACGCCGCGGCCGAGTCACCCATAGACCAGCAGGGCTTACTGCAGATTCCAGGATACGCTCGCCCCTGCTCAGCAAACCCAGATTCGGCTGACAACTTCTTCTGGATCCCCTAATCTTATCCAGTACCTTCTCATTACAAGACCGCCCTGAGGCTGCATCTCTGGACAGCAGTGACCGTACACTCCACACCATGATGAACCCGTGCCTTTTTCTCACAACTGACATGTGAGTAGCCATTTGGCTGATTGATTATCATTAAACTTTTTGATCCTTTTTAACATATTGCACTAAGAGGTACCCTTTTTTTGTTCTTTATCTTATCTTTCAGAGTCTGCTTCACTCCTAAGAGAGCTTCCATTTATGCCATTGTTTTATTGTTTTATCATGTAATGGACATTTAGCCACACTTTATATCGGGACTTTACTAGCTAATTTATTCAATTTATTTCATTATATTGTACAGATAGCCCTCTGCTCAAATATATGCTCCTCTATGTAAATGTTAAATTCCCCTAACGTAGTGTCTGTACTAGAGATGGACTTGCGGTTCGCCCGGCGGTCGGTTCATGGCAAATTGTGCGTGTTCGCGATTCGCCAAACCAGCGGACTCCAGGTGCTGTTCGCCCGGCGGACATATGCGTTTACATTGTGAAAGAACTTTGACCCATGATGACACATCAATCATGGGGTACAGGACAGCCAATTGAGACATTTCAGCACATGGACAATTGGACATACCCCCTACCTTATAAATAGACCTGATCTGGTGGCCATTTTACATTCTGTCTTATGTCAGTGTAGGGACAGGACGCTGTGTGGAGCAGGGAGAGACTGGTATAGGTGTAGTACAGTATATAGGGTTCGGTGCACTGCTGCTGACTGCTGTGCTGGTTATTGCTGAGTGCACTGCTGACCGATTCTGCAGCTGTCTTTTATCAGTGTAGGGACTGAGGGACTGAGGGACAGTTTGGTGTTCTGAGCAGGGACAGTCTGCAAATCACTAGCTACTAGGTCCACAAAGGTCCTTTTAAGGACTGGTATAGGTGTACAGTATATAGGGTTGTACACGTATAATATACTTTCTTTCAGATATACAAAGTATATTATACTTGACTGCTGACTGATTCTGCAGCTGTCTTTTATCAGTGTAGGGACTGAGGGACAGTTTGGTGTTCTGAGCAGGGACAGTCTGCAAATCACTTGCTATTAGGTCCACAAAGGTCCTTTTATAGGTGTACAGTATATAGGCTTGTACACGTATATTATACTTTCCACATACATACTGCACTTCTCTAGAGACTTTTGTCACAGGGTCATTTAAAAAATGATTGGCAGAGGAAGAGGCAGGCCCTTCCGCAGGGGTGGTAGGGGTAGGGCAGGAGCAACAGACTTGAGCCAAAGTGGCAAATTGCAGAAGGCGCGTGCGATTACGTCAAAGGACGCACCAGACTTGGTTGAGTGCCTCACTCAGCCTTACTCTTCTGCACCATCCTCATCCTCTCGATCTGCACCCTCTTCTTCACTCTCTGCTGTGTGCACCCCCAAAGACACTACCACCAACACCACCACCACCATACACCTTCCGCTTGAGTCACAGGAGGTTGGTCCCCGGTGTTGCTGCCTACTCCGAGATCTCTAATTATCCAGCAGATAGGGAGGAGAAGCAGGCAGAACTTAGACACATTGCACAGGAGGGACAAAGCAGACTGCTAATGTATCAGGAGCGAGGCATCAACCATGTACGGTCACATCTGCCGCTCCCAGGACGCGGGCACATGGCTCCGTAGAGTGCGCTTTTTTTAACTTGTCAACTGCGGACAATAATGTTGCCGTCTGCAATCTTTGCAGTCAACGCATAAGTCGCGGTAAGCCCAACACTCACCTAGGGATGACCGCCTTAAGAAGGCACATGAGCTGTCATCACCAAGCCCAGTGGGAGCAACAGAACCCACAAAGCCACACTCCAGGCTCTCACCATCCAGCCTCGTCTTCTACTTCTCTCTCCTCAAAATTGTCCTCCACTCCACCTTCCATCATGCCGTCCTCACGGTTTTCTGGAAAAAGGCAGGCTTCAGTGGGCCAAATGTTCGAGCATAAAAAATGATGACGCCGGATAACCCTCTTGCCCAACTGTTGACGGCTGGCTTGTCAGAACTGATATCCCGCCAACTACTGCCATATAAACTGGTGGACTCGGAGGCCTTTCGAAAATTTGTGGCCATTGGAACACCACAATGGAAGGTCCCAGGAAGGAAGTATGGCTATATGGCCATGATCAGCGGCAAGTGAATGTATCTCTGGCACACAGTGTCGGTGCAAAGATACATCTGACCACAGACACGTGGTCTAGCAAACACGGGCAGGGAAGGTACATAACTTTTACTGCCCACTGGGTGAACCTTCTGACGGCCGTCAAGCATGTAACCCATGGCACCCGTGTAGATTTGGTTTTACCGCCACAGATTGCATGCAGGCCTGCCTCTTCTTCTCCTCCTCCTACTCCATCCTCCTCCCTCTCCTCCTCGGCTGACTCCTCCTTTTCCGCTGCTAGCGTCTCTTCCGCTCCGCCGCCCAAGATCCCCAGAACCTATTCGACATGCCAGGTGAGACGTTGCCATGCTGTGCTGCGTCTGTTGTGCCTGGAAGCCAAGAGCCACACTGGCCCTGCACTCCTTTCAGCTTTGCGTTCACAGACAGATCAGTGGCTAACACCGCTCAATTTGACAGTTGGTAAAGTGGTGTGTGACAGCGGTGCCAATCTGCTTAGTGCATTGAAACAGGGCAAAATTACACATGTGCCATGCATGGCACACGTCTTAAACTTGGTCGTGCAGCGATTCCTTGTCAAATAGCCTGGGGTCCAGGACATCTTGCGGCAGGCAAGGAAAATCTCGGCCCATTTCAGAAGATCTTACACGGCCATGGCTCGCCTTGCTGACATTCAGCGGTGACACAATCTGCCGGTCAGACGTCTTATTTGCAATTGCCCGACGCGATGGAACTCAACCTTCTATATGCTTGATAGGCTGCTCTAGCATAACCGTGCAGTTAACGACTACCTGTACGAACTCTGCGGCAGAACAGGTTCTGGGGAGCTTGTTTTTTTTTCACCGCGCCAGTGGCTGCTCATGCGCGATGCATGCAGACTTCTGCGGCCATTTAATGAGATCACCAAACTGGTCAGTCGCAGCCATGGCACCATCAGTGACATGGTACCTTATGCCTTCTTTATGGAGCGTGCATTGCGTCGTGTCATTGATCAAGCCGCGGAGGAGCAAGAGCAGGAAGATGAGGAAGTCGCAATCCTGGATGAATTCTTAGGGGGGGCTACTCTATCTGAGACAAGTCAACAACAGGAGTCTGAAGAGGAGTCAGAGGAGGATGGTGCCGGGGCGGATGAGGAGGAGCAAGAAGAGCATGCTTTAAACCTTTCTGGGATCCCTGTTGTTGTGCGTGGATGGGGAGAGGAGGACGACATTATCCTGGATGATGAGCAGGAGTCAGGCCACCACACCGCTTACAGTTTAGTGCAAATGGGGGCCTTCATGCTCCAGTGTTTTAACAGGGTCCCCTGTATAAAAAGCATAAAGGTCAAAGGACCAGTACTGGGTGGCAACATACTTAGACCCCCGGTACAAACACAAAATGGCGGAAATGTTGCCACCGTCACAGAGGGCTGTCAGAATGGAGCACTTACAGACCTTGCTTCGAGAAATACTGCATTCTGCTTTTGCGTGCGCTGGCAGAGGAGGAATTCCCACTCCCAGAGAAAGAGTTGCGGGTACCAATCCAACAGCGCCTGCAAGAAGAGGGTGGTTTGAAGATGTGTTGGTGACTTCTCATATGAGGTCATTCTTTCAGCCGACCCATCGACAGGACTCATCCGGATCTGACTACATCGGGTTAACAGCCGATGTGGACTCTCCGAGAAGTGATGAACCCCTGGACTACTGGATGGGCAGGCTTGACCTCTGGCCAGAGCTTGCCCAATTTGCAATGGAACTGTTGGCTTGCCCCTCATCCAGTTTCCTGTCCAAAAGGATGTTCAGCGCAGCAGGGGGGATCGTGACCGATAAGTGCACTCGCCTATCTCACGACAGTGTTGACTACCTCACATTTATAAAAATGAATGAGGCATGGATCTCCGAGGAATTCAACACATGTGACCAGTAGACCATGTATATGCATAACTCTATAAACGATTTATTTAATCGAGCACATGGACCTTTATTCTACTTTTGGCTCACTTCTATGTACAAAAAAAGCACACCATACTATATACCTGTACCCTCCTGTTTGAAGAGGTTGAGCGGTGTCATATTTTTGGGTCCCGCAGCGAGTTGCTGGTATCAGTGCTGGTGTCAGTGCTCTCTATCTCAGTGCTGGTGTGGTGTCAGTGCTCTCTCTATCACAGTGCTGGTGTGGTGTCAGTGCTCTCTATCACAGTGCTGGTGTCAGTACTCTATCTCTCTATCTCAGTGCTGGTGTCAGTGCTCTCTATCACGGTGCTGGTGTCAGTACTCTCTATCTCGGTGCTGGTGTCAGTGCTCTCTATCTCGGTGCTGGTGTCAGTGCTCTCTATCACGGTGCTGGTATCAGTGCTCTCTATCATGGTGCTGGTGTCAGTGCTCTCTATCATGGTGCTGGTGTCAGTGCTCTTTCTCTATCTCGGTGCTGGTGTCAGTGCTCTCTATCTCGGTGCTAGTGTCAGTGCTCTCTATCTCGGTGCTGGTGTCAGTGTTCTATCTCAGTGCTGGTGTCAGTGCTCTCTATCACGGTGCTGGTGTCAGTGCTCTCTATCACGGTGCTGGTGTGTGTCAGTGCTCTCTATCACGGTGCTGGTGTCAGTGCTCTCTATCTCGGTGCTGGTCTCAGTGCTCTCTATCTCGGTGCTGGTCTCAGTGCTCTCTATCTTGGTGCTGGTCTCAGTGCTCTCTATCTCGGTGCTGGTCTCAGTGCTCTCTATCTCGGTGCTGGTCTCAGTGCTCTCTATCACGGTGCTGGTGTCAGTGCTCTCTATTGCGGTGCTGGTGTCAGTGCTCTCTATTGCGGTGCTGGTGTCAGTGAGGGAGATAGCAGCGGAGAAGCCAATCAGCAGGCAGTGCCAGCACCATGGCTGAGGATCAGCACTGGACTGGCACCTCCGGACCACCGCAGTGGAGCCCTGCATAGGTGGGGGTAAGGGCCGGGCAGAGGGAGGGGCTCAAGCACAGGTTGGCACACTGAGACACTAGCACAGGACTGCGCTGCCCTGACTGTGGCACTGATCATCTCCTGCACCCCCTTCATAGCCTGGCCTGACCTTGCCTCTCCTCCATGGCCTTCATGCGCTCCTGAATTGTCAAAATTTCACAGATAAAAAAAGAATGCTTGTCGATCCCAGATTCACTTAATACTTTTGTTATGTCAGTGTCCATGTTGTGGGACTATGTGTGCACAGCTAGTAAGTATTTTGTGGCTGAAAATATGACGTGGATGTTCGACCTGTCATTAAAGTCAATGGGGTCCGCCGCGAACCTTGCAGTTCATGCACTTTTGGCCGCGTTCGCAATATGCAGCAGTGATGGTGCACACTGGACAGTGATGTACACTCTCTGGTCACCCTTATAGCAAAAGGAAGCTGTGTCCTGTGCAGCCTGAGAAAAAGCAGCTCTTTTCCCTCCTCCTGGCAATCACTCTCTGGGAAATGCAGTTCAAAAGCTCTTGATTACAGTAGAGTCTCTTTCCTCTAGACCAGAGGTCTCCAAACTGTCTAAACAAAGGGCCAGTTTACTGTCCGTCAAAATTTAGGGGGGCTGGACTGTGGTGGTGTCAGTGGGAGTAAACAATGCCCCATCATTGGTATCAATGGGAGGAATAGTGCCCCATCATTGATATCAGTGAAAGATATTGTGCCCCAACATTGGTGTCAGAGGGAGGAATAGTGCCCCATTGTTCTTGTCAGTGAGAGGAATAGTGCCCCAACATTGTTGTCAGTGGGAGGAATAGTGCACCATCGTTTGTGTCAGTGAGAGGAAAATTGCCCCATTGTCAGTGGCAGGAACTGTGCCTTACTGCTGTTGACAGTGGGGGGAATAATGCCTTAAGGGCTGGATAAAGGCAAGCAAAGGGCCGCAGTTTGGAGACCACTGCTCTAGACTACAATTCCCACAGTGCAGTGCTGCCTGACTCAATCTATTGATTCTACTGATATAGGTGTTACCCAGTTCGGCCCCACAGGGCTGCAGCTACAAAGAGCAGCTGCAGCCAGTGTTTCTCTCCCTCTCCATTCTTAGCCAAGCACCTGGCTACTAGGGTGACCACATTTCCAAACTGGCATTCAGGGACAATTTTACCAAGGACCGGGGGGGGGGGGGTGGCGGATGTAGTCTCAAGGTTGAAGGCGGATTCAGAAGTGGGGGGGATTTGTTGGGTGAATGGCTGGTGCTAGCACTGAAATCATTCTGACACCATGCTTAGTATGGTGTCAGGATGATCAAATCACATTATTTCTATTACTACATTGTAATATAAAATGAAATAGTTCAACTCACCATAACGCAGAGGGAACCCTGAGCTTGTCATTTGCCACCAGATGCTGCTTGTCACTTGCCACTGTCTCCTGCCACCAGATGTCACTTGCCACTGTTCCTGCCACCAGATGATGCGTTTCACTTGTCACCTGCTGCCAGAGAGAGGACAGGGAGACAGAGGGGGACACGTTGACATTCATTTGTAATATAATGTATTTATTTATTTATATAATCTATGCAATACTTTACATACTGTACATTCACATCAGTCCATGACCTCAAAGAACTTACAATCTAAGGCCCTTATCTCACATATATACACATAGCAGGGCCAATTTAGATAGGAGCCAATTAACCCACATGCATGTCTTTGCAGTGTGGAAGGAAACTGGAGTAACCGGAGGAAACCCACACAGACACAGGGAGAACATGTAAAATCCATGAAGATAGCATCGTGGTTGGGTTTCAAACCATTACAGTTCTATCACATTTATTCAAATTTTCTTGAATTAATTTGGGCTATCCTTATCCGTTAGTTTTTGATGACCAGCACTATAGACACCCCCAGGTACGAAATTTAAAGGAATATTACACTTTTATTGTTTCACTTTAATCATTATTAAAATCACTGCTCCCGAAAAAACGGCCATTTTTAAAACTTTTTTTTGCATTGATCCATGTCCCCTGGGGCAGGACCCAGGTCCCCAAACACTTTTTAGGACAGTAACTTGCATATTAGCCTTTAAGATTAGCACTTTAGATTTCTCCCACAGGCTTGTACAGGGTGTTTTCCGCGGCTTTTCGAATTTGCCGCGAACTCCCCAAATTGTTCACTGTTTGCTGAACAGGCAATGTTCGAGTCGAACATGAGTTTGACTTGAACTCGAAGCTCATCCCTAACCAGCACTAATGTAGCACTGACCCCCGACGGAGCGGCTGATTTAAATGGGCTTACCGTTACCCTCTTCACCTCGTGTGTGTCTAGGGGTTTCCCGAGGTAGATGGCCCAAGAACTGCAGAGACTGTCGCCAGATCCACTTAAAGGGATTTTTATTTGTAAAAATAGTTAACAAACACAGTCTCTCAACGTAGGGTTAGAGGGTTTAGGTAGGAAAATCCATGTACTCTTAATGCTAAGTCAAATATGAAAAAGTCTCTCACATTAGGAAATCCAGAGAATAGCCATTCACAGCTGGATCCTCACTCTTATCGGATAGTCCTTCTCTCACAAGGCCTAGCAGCCAACAGGGTGCTTAAATCACACCAAGTCTCTGCCACAGATTTGTTGTAGAACACTTGAGTAAAGTCTCTGCCACAGACTTGTTGTAGAACACTTGAGTAAAACTGAAAGTTTGTAGACAACTCAGAGAACCCTTGTATGGTACCAGTATCTTGCAGCCGGTCTGGCGATACCACACAAGATCAGATTCACTTGGGGTCTTTCAACTTGTCCAGGCTCTTATTAGGAAGCCAACCTTTGTGTGGTCTTCTCTCGAAGAGTCCTCCCCTGGATACCTTCACAGTTGCTGGGCCTCTCCACTAACGGAGACGGCACTGGACCACCTTTGAATCCTTCTTTCAGTTTCTTTGCCTCGGGCTAGCCAGCCCCGAGATTTGGAGTCGGGTGGATCTGCACTCCAGGCCATGAGAGCCCTGGGGGCTGGTCAGGAGGATCAGGACCAACAGTCAGAAAGCACTTCTGGACCGGAACCCCAAAACACGTGACATCCGCACCTTAAGAACCCTCTCCCAGAAGACACAGCAAGAGAGACACTCCCACTGGGCTGGTTTCCGAGAGAGAATAAAACTTAATGCACCCAACTAAACTGCGTTCTACACCCTGCCAGGGATGACAGCGCCACCTATGGTCAGAACCCCATGCAGTCCTGTCAGATTGGTGCAGAGGTCAAAATTTAGAATAATTAAACCCAAAACCAACCTGCGGTTCAAGGGTAAAGTTAAATGACAAAACACACTCTTCAGGAGCCGGCGCTACACTAATGTTTGCAAAATGCATGATTCCTATTCAGTACCTGTTTATATTTGTACAATTAACACACAGTCACTGCACCGGTCATATATCGGGAAGAGGAAATAATAATGGGGGAAATCCACTAACTGTATAATAATGAAATCTTGCCCCAAGATTGATCAGCCATTGAGTGTCACAATGACCATGCCTGTGACAGGCCGTATCCCAGGTTCACAAAGCTGTGCTGCAAAAATATGGGTTAGTGTTGTATTACATTTGAATTACATTATAGCACATTTGTGAAATACAGGGAGATACAGGAATACCACACCAGTATCCTGCAGAATAATTACTGTAGGCTTTGTTTTGTAAAGAATTCAGAAAAATAAAGATTCTTACAAATATACTTTATTATACAGTATGCTATGAACAATATTTATTTAAAAGTGTCAGTAACTTGAAGCCTGTCTCTGCCAAGGTCCTTTGACCTGGGTTGGGTTCCTCTAACAGTGGCGGATTGATTTTCTATATGGATTGCATAGTTCCAGCACCACATAACTGAATGACCAGCAAGCCTCCCCTCTCCTGTCCAAGTAAGTATTCACTGATGTCAATGATCTACTTAGTTGTCTGTAAGGGGAGCATTCTTCCAACTAACCAACTGATGCAAGGAAGCATTCTTCCCACTGCCCACCAGTGTAATGGAGAATTCTTCCCACTAGCCACTAATGTAATGGAGAATTCTTCCCACTAACCACCAATGTAATGAACAATTAGTCCCACTAGCCATCAATGTAATAGAGCATTCTTCTCACTGACCACCGATGTACACATTTGCAAATGTGTGCAAACCAAATCCTCTGATTTTAATGTCAATTTTTAGGGTCTGCAGGCTAGCTGGCAAGTGTGCTGGGAAATCTTTGTTTGGGGTATGTACTACCCTTCCATATGCACCTTACTGCAAAGGCTAGTTATAGGCTGAGGTAGTTGCCACCTTTTTGTACAGTTAATTGAATTGGGTGCGGGGACATGCTGGGTGCCTTCAGCTGCAATTGTGCTATTGATATGCATCCCTGCGCCTTTAAGAAAGGGGGCTCCCTCCAGGCAAACTTGCCCTTAATGTATTCACTGCTATATATGCTTCAACTTGGGAGATTCTGAAAAATATATAGCTAGGACTGCAATTACAGAGGTGCCTTGAGGTAGGCACGGAAGCTTACATATATATTTGCAAATGTGTGCAAACACAACCCTTTGAGACCCATGATAAATGCTTACTGGCCCCCAGACTAACAAGGTTCGATGAATTAGATGCCACTGACTAGAGAGGGTGCAGGCTGGGGAAAGGTTCTTCTAGAACCAAACTGCACTTTAGAAATAGGAAGAGATAGCCCAGACACTGCACACTTTACCCAGCCCAAATGGTTAGCAAGTAAAAGCAGCTCAATTCATCCAACCTATGTCCTCAGCATGTTTCGCCCCACCCCATGATTAAGTCCCAGGGATGGGCCGAAACATGTTCGCGGCATGGCTTGGATGAATCGAGCTGATGCTGCTTATACCTGCTAACCACTCGGGCCAGGTGAGGTAAACAAAACCCTCCGTTTTTAACATGAATTGTTAGGGGCAATTTGTTTGTTTTTTGTTTTTTGCAGGCTGGCTGGTAATTTTGTATTTACTCAGGTTAAAAATAAAAAATAGTTTGATGATCTCAATCATTTAAGTGTTACAAGTATGCAAAAAAATATAAAAAATCCAGGAAGAGGGTAACCCACCTGTAAAAGTAATCCACTGGCTCTTTAGCCATTTGGATTACTTTTATTAGCTTCAGAATCTTCACCTGAAAAAAAATGATATCACCTTTTCAATCTCGCAACACACGGGTACGTCGCTGTAAGGCAAATGGTTAAAGTCTGTTCATGCCTTTATTTCCAATACTGTTTACATAAGTATGTATTGTATACACGGTCGGACATTCCGACAACAAAATCCATCAAATTTTTTCAGACGGATTTTGTGCCAAACTTGTCTTGTATACACACGGTGGGAAAAAGTTGTCGGAAAATCCGATCGTTCAGAATGAGGTGACGTTCGTTATGTACAACGGGACTACATAGAGGTTAGTAGCCAATAGCTTTGGTCTTGTAATTTAATCTGAGCATGCATGGCACTTTGTCAGTTGGAATTCTCTACAAACAATCGGAAAAAGTCAGATCGGATTTTGTTGTTGGAAAATTTTAGATCCAGCTCTCAAACTTTTTCCATCGGGATTTCCGACGGAAAAAGCCGGATAGAGCCCACACACGATCGGATTTTCCGACAACATACCGTAATCAGATCGGACCTTTTCCGTCTGAAAATCCGACCGTGTGTACAGGGCATATGATTTATTTTGTAACTTTTTCTATGCTGTGCCCTCCTAGGAATATTATATACAAAAATTATTTAAAACTGTATAGAACACACAAATCGGACGAGGCTGTTGCACTAACTCTATAAATTACATTACCTGGTTTAACTAACTTGTAACTGCTAGTCAGGGGTGGACTGACAACTCATGGGGCCCCCGGACAATAGGAGATTATGGGGCCCCCGGGCAATATGAGATTATGGGGCCACACAGTATACACACATACAGTATACAATCACACAGTATACACAGACATGTTTCTATTGGCTGAGAAGGTACTGGAGAGGTGAGGCAGCTATAATCTTGGGATTTTTAGACCAAAAGGATGTCGGTAAGGGACATTTCAGAGACAGATGTAAAAAAAAACTCAGATTTTTACATACTGTCCCTGGTTTTACTGAGGCTGGCAACCCTGATGGGGCGCCCTAGTGGCTCGGGGCCCTCGGGCAGTGCCCGAGTGGCCCAATGGTCAGTCCGCCCTTGCTGCTAGTGAGAGTAGTGCATGGTCTGCAAAAGCCTGTGTGCCAACATGCTGGAATGCAGAGTTAAGGTGGTTGCTCCATGGTTTTATTGCCACAAACCCCCTTACCCAACACAGTAACCAGAGGGGGTTATACACAGGCTGTGATGTTTTTCTTTGTGGCCACAGCAAACATTATACTCCTGTTGCATTCAACAGGCAGTACCGTCACAACCATGCTGCAAACTGCCTGCAATGCTCACAGTGGCAGCACACTGATGTGGGATTACAAGGTTAAAACAGGCAACGAGGAAGCAGCATATTGCCTCTCCGCTGCCCGTCAAATAATGCCCTCTGAAAAGCGATCCACCATGGACCAGTTTTTAGAGGGGCAGCAAGGCTGCACAAGCGTCAACAACAGGGCGGGATTAAGAACATCATGGGCCTGGTGCTGAGGATTATGGTGGGGCTTTTTATTAAAAATGCAAAGAATTTTATGTTATAACAAATTAAATTAAAGAGGGATTCTACCAAAAAAAAATATTAAAAGCCAGCAGCTATAAATACTACAGCTGCTGACTTTTAATAAATGGACACTCACCTGTCCCGGGTTCCAGCGATGTCGGCAGCCGAGGCCGATCAATCACTCGGCCCTCGGCTGTTGCTGCCACCATTCTAGGTGAGGGAATCAGGAAGTGAAGCGAATCGGCTTCACTTACCGGTTCCCTACTGCGCATGCGCGAGTCGCGCAGCGCAATAGGAATTCTCCACGCTGTCTCTGAGACCCGTGTGTGTCCCAGCAGACAGCAGCGGCAGGACAGGAAATGGCGTAGACTCCCACGGGAGTCTATGCCCAGAAGTGGGTGTAAATACCTGTCTTTGACAGGTATCTCCACCCCCCTCCCCCCTAAAAGGTGCCAATTGTGACACCGGAGGGGGGGAGGGATCCGATCAGCGGAGGTTCCAATTTAAGGTGGAACCCCGCTTTAAATAGAGAGAGGGATGATGAGAGAGAGATAAAGGGGATGAGAGAGGGGTGAGGGGTAAGGTTGCCACGTCATCATTTTAATCTAGGACACACATTAATTACACAGGTTCTGTGGCTGATTAAGGTGGTAATTAAACTCACTTGGTGCCTTATCTCCATTAAATCAGCCTTAGAACCTGTGATGATGTGGCAACCCTAGTGAGGGGTAAGGGAGGGAGGATGAGAAATAGAGGGGTTAGAGAGAGAGAGAGGATGCGAATGAGCATGTGTGGAAGCGACAGCAACACAGCCCGGCCAAGTCAAGTGATCGAAGACACAGAACCGGGAGGAAGACAGAGCGAAGATGGAACAAAAGTGTGGCCATTCTAGAGCTGGTAACATTGAGGATATTCAATATCATTTTAAAGAACTGTTTTTGTGTGTAAGAGACATAGGGGAGGAGTATGGATGGTATAAAACTGGGAAGTATGTGCAGGTGAGGCAGAGGGATGTGGAGGGTATAACAGTGGGCACTATGTACAGGAGAGGAGTGTGGAGGGTATGCCAGTGGGCAGTATGTACAGGAGAGGAGTGTGGAGGGTATAATGGGGGCAGTATGTATAGAAGAGGAGTGTGGAAGGTATTATGAGGGTGGTATGTACATGAGAGGAGTGTGGAGGGTATCACAGTGGGCAGAATGTACAGAAGAGGAATGTGGAGGGTATGACAGTGAGCAGTATGTACAGAAGAGGAGTGTGGAGGGTATGACAGTGAGCAGTATGTACTGGAGAGGAGTGTGGAGGGTATGACAGTGGGCAGTATGTACTGGAGAGGAGTGTGGATGGTATGACAGTGGGCACTATGTACAGGTGAGGAGGATGTAGGAATCTGGGAAGGAAAAATGTAAAGGTTTGTGGAAGGATGTTTAGGGACTGCGTAGTGGTTAAGCGGGTCGTACACACATTTAAATTAAGCCAATTAAGCAGAGACCAGCTATAGTCAATCTATGTATGGGCTAGCTGGTATGTACACAAGTCAGTCTATTAATCGACTTGAGTACAACCAGCCTGTCAGGTTTTCCCCAAAACAGTCAGTGCTGCCAGCTATAGTTAGCAACACTGATCATTGTATTCACTGGCAGAACACAATAACGCTGCAGGATTTATTCCCCCATCCACAGATCAGCAGGTGAGAAGGTGTGTGGGGACAGGCTGGGGAGAGAGGTCTGTCAGCAGGGGGGTGTGGGGTGATCATGGAGGGACATCAATCAGCGAGTGGGGGGAGTAACTGGGAGTGATATCTTTTGGAGCAGGGTCTGTCATCTGCAGGTTGGTGAAGGGAGGTGGCAAACATGGAAAGTGGCTGGAGAGTGACCTGGTTGGTGTGCGAGTGTGAAATGGATGATGTGTTTCAAGTTTCTTTCACATTTGCAGTAATGCTTACTGCCCTCTGAAAAGTGATCTGTGGTGTATTGCTTTTCAATGAGTGGTATAGCAGCAGCTGACAGGAGTTCATGAAGTGCTTTTTTTTTACATTGCTGAATGGCAGTTTTACATTGTTGGACTATGCTGCTACTGTAAGCGAGTTTGACCGGTTGTGCAGCCTGTCAAACTCTGCAGGCTCCAAGCTGTCCATTGAGCTCAGTGCCTCCGACAAGGCTCTGTGAGCTCATCCTCTCAGTCTGCTGCAAACAGAGTGTGCCAGCTTGTATTTAAACTGGACGTATGTAGCTTCTGACAGGCTACGCAAGGCGCCCTATATCTCCAGGACCATAGGTGATAGGAGCCCCAAATTTTTGACCAGTAGTGGGGTAGACCTTCCGCTATCTACCCCCTAAATTTGGGCTCTATGTGACCCCTGGTCGCCAAGCCACGACCCTCAAAGTCAATTTTTTTTTTTTTTTTTTGTGATTTATTTTTATTTTTTTAAATGGGCCTATCTTAACAGCTTAAGGACCGCCTCCTGCACATATACATCGGCAGAATGGCACAGCTGGGCACAATTACGTACCTGTACGTTGCTTTTTAAGTGCCCAGCCGTGGGTCTGGAGCGCGCCGGTGGCGGTGCGCTCCCGACCCAGTCCTGAGCTCCGTGACCGTGGCCGCGGTACCAGCAGACCCAATTGCCGCTTTGTAAACAGACCTCTCCCCATGCTTCCTACTGAGCCTGTCACTGATTGTCTGTTCCCTGTTATAGGGAAAGACAATCAGTGACATCAGATGCCAAGCCACGCCCCCCTACAGTTAAACAAAAAACACACACACACTTAACCCCTCCCCGCCCCCCAGTGGTTAACTCCTTCACTGCCAGCGTCATTTACACAGGAATCAGTGCATTTAAATAGCACTGATTGCTGTATAAATGACAATGATGTGTCTGCCATAATGTCGCAGTCACAATAAAAGTCGCTGATCGTCGCCATTACAAGTAAAAAAAAAATATATAAATAAAAATGCTATAAAACTATCCCCTATTTTATAAACGCTATAACTTTTGCACAAACCAATCAATAATCGCTAATTGCGATTTTTTTTTACCAAAAATATGTAGAAGAATACATATCAGCCTAAACTGAGGAAAAAAAATGTTTTTTTATATATTTTTTGGGGCTATTTATTATAGCAAAAAGTAAAAAATATTGAATTTTTTTCAAAATTGTCACTCTATTTTTGTTTATAGCGCAAAAAATAAAAACCGCAGAGGTGATCAAATACCACCAAAAGAAAGCTCTATTTGTGGGAAAAAAAAACGCCAATTTTGTTTGGGAGCCATGTCGCACGACCGCGCAATTGTCAGTTAAAGTGACGCAGTGCCGAATCGCAAAAAGAGGCCTGGTCCTTTGGCTGCAAATTGGTTCGGGGCTTAAGTGGTTAAGGTAAGGGGCCTGGAGCTGCAGCTCCAATAGCCCCTATGTTAATCTGGCCCTGGTTAACAAGCCGTAAATAAATCCAAAGCAAGGTTTCTCACATAACCGTATTTTGTAGGTGGTGGCAGTGTGTTGTTTTCGGTTGGTTCCTGTCTATGGATTGGGGAATTTAGGTTCTCAAGGTTTTTTTGCCATGTGCTAGTCAATCTCTGAGAATGTCAGCATCATCTGACCTCTCTTGTTCCTGTACCCATAACACAAAGAATCAGAAATTCAGACAATACAAATATATAATATATTTCCAATTACATTTAGGTACAATTGAATAGAACTAAAATAACAACTGCAGCCATAACAAGACACATAGAAAAGACTGTGCTGTCTGCTTACAGCCTCAGACCTTCTCTAGATATATTTTCCCCATAGATTCCCTCCACCCCTATAAAGGCTTTCTCAGCACATTGCATGACTCTGCTGGTAGAGGTGATAGTGTGATGACAAGGCTGAGTCGTGCAATTGGAATGTTAATGATCAGCACTGACTTTTTAAGAGGAAAACAAAAAGGATTGATAACATCAGTGAACAGTCAGGACAACAGCTAAGAACAAAGTTAAATACAGACAAGGTATAATGTATTTTCAATGAGCACATAGTGTACTTTGAGCTTTTTTTGCAGTGTTTACATAAATTAGATCTTAAAGAATATATATTTTCTGAAAGCCTTCCAATGGGCTTATATATGTGACTAAAAAGGGGGTAGTTGCAAATTTTTATATCTCATGATATTTGTTCAATTGTTTAATAAATCTATATCTTCCAGATATAAAAAAAATACAAGTAAATTTTAGTGTACATAAATACAATGTAATCTTCAAATGATCTGTAAAAAAAAGATGAGAACGTGTTGAGTAAATTGATACCAAATAGGTCAAGTTTTAAAAAAGCTTCCCCAAAATGGTAGCAAACCACTGTACCCAAGATTGTCCATAGGGATGTTTTGAAAACTTTCACAGCTTACCAGTTCAGAGTTAAACTATGAATGAAAGCTCAAGAAGAAATGCTCCCATGGATGAAATGGTGTTTACCAGTTGCGGCTGGTGCTGGAGGATTTTGGGGGGTGCGGACGGGCCCCTCCAGGCCAGCACTCACCCTAGGGTGAGTGCCAGGCGCCACGGCTTCTGTGTTGACCCGGTCTGCTTTCTGGGTTCTGGGTCTTCGGCCTCCTGTCCTGATTGGCCGGGGCAGGAAGCCAAAAGCTGATGGCTAGTGTTGAATCGCTGGTATCGCAGGGTGGGAGGGTTCAGGGTGCAGTAATCTGCATCCCGAGGACAACATGAAACAGGCCAATTGGGGCCTGGGGCTTTGGTCACGTGCTTGTGAGGGGGTGACGGACCTGGTGGAGACCTGTTGGTTCGGTGCCCCGCACAGTGCACAGCCGCACACATTGTGTGGGTTGGGGGGGGTTGCCACCCCCTGTGCCCCTTATGGACTGGCTGCCACTGGTGTATACGCATTTACATGTATTGAACCTATGTGTATATATGAATGGAGTAAGGGTCCGTTTGGTTTTATTTATTTTCTAATATGAGCATTTTTTCAAAATCATTTTTTTCTTACTTAACTTTATTACTTTCACAAGGTAACTAACAAGTCTCTTATATGTTTATAAATACAGTGGGTAAAATAATTATTTGATCCACTGCAGATTTTGTAAGTTTGCCCACTTACAAAGAAACAAAGGGTCTATAAGTGTTATCATATGTGTATTGTAAATGATAGAGACAGAATATCAACCAATAATCCAGAAAAAACACATGCTCCAAATGCTATAAACTGAGTTGCAGTTCAGTGAGCGAAATAAATATTCGATCCCTAAGAAAAACAGGATTTAGTACTTGGTGGAGAAACCCTTGTTGGCAAGCACAGCGGTAAGACGTTTCTTGTAGTTGGTTACCAGGTTTGCACACATCTCAGGAGGGATTTTGGTCCACTCTTCTGTACAGATCTTCTCTAAATCCTAAGGTTTTTTTGGCTGACGCTTGGCAACTCGAAGTTTCAGCTCCCTCCATAAATTTTCTATGGGATTAAGGTCTGGGGACTGGCTAGGCCACTGCATGAGCTTAATGTGCTTCTTCTTGTGCCACTCCTTTGTTGCCTTGGCAGTATGTTTTGGGTCATTGTCATGCTGGAAGACCCATCCACAACCCATGTTGAGTGTTCTGGCTGAGGGAAGAGGGTTCTCATCCAAGATTTTACAATACATGGCACCTTCCATTGGCCCCTCAATGGGGCAAAGTCGGCCTGTACCTTTAGCAGAGAAAAAGCCCCAAAGCTTAATGTTTCTACCTCCGTGCTTGACTGTAGGGATGTTAATGCCAAAGAGCTTAATTTTGGTCTCATCTCACCACAGCACTTTCTCCCAATGCTTCTCTGAATCATTTAGATGTTAATTGGCAAACTTCAGATGGGCTTACAGTGCCTTGCGAAAGTATTCGGCCCCCTTGAACTTTTCAACCTTTTGCCACATTTCAGGCTTCAAACATAAAGATATACAATTTTTATTTTTTGTGAAGAATCACCAACAAGTGGGACACAATTGTGAAGTGGAACGAAATCTATTGGATTTTTGAAACTTTTTTTAACTAATAAAAAAATGAAAAGTGGGGCGTGCAAAATTATTCGGCCCCCTTGCGTTAATACTTTGTAGAGCCACCTTTTGCTGCGATTACAGCTGCAAGTCGCTTGGGGTATGTCTCTATCAGTTTTGCACATCGAGAGACTGAAATTCTTGCCCATTCTTCCTTGCAAAACAGCTTGAGCTCAGTGAGGTTGGATGGAGAGCGTTTGTGAACAGCAGTTTTCAGCTCTTTCCACAGATTCTCGATTGGATTCAGGTCTGGACTTTGACTTGGCCATTCTAACACCTGGATACGTTTATTTGTGAACCATTCCTTTGTAGATTTTGCTGTATGTTTGGGATCATTGTCTTGTTGGAAGATAAATCTCCGTCCCTGTTTCAGGTCTTTTTCAGACTCAAACAGGTTTACATCCAGAATGGTCCTGTATTCGGTTGCATCCATCTTCCCCTCAATTTTAACCGTCTTCCCTGTCCCTGCTGAAGAAAAGCAGGCCCAAACCATGATGCTGCCACCACCATGTTTGACAGTGAGGATGGTGTGTTGAGGGTGATGAGCTGTGTTGCTTTTACGCCAAACATATCGTTTTGCATTGTGGGCAAAAAGTTTGATTTTGGTTTCATCTGACCAGAGCACCTTCTTCCACATGTTTGGTGTGTCTCCCAGGTGGCTTGTGGCAAACTTTAGACGAGACTTTTTATGGATATCTTTGAGAAATGGTTTTCTTCTTGCCACTCTTCCATAAAGGCCAGATTTGTGCAGTGTACGACTGATTGTTGTCCTATGGACAGACTCTCCCACCTCAGCTGTAGTTCTCTGCAGTTCATCCAGAGTGATCATGGGCCTCTTGGTTGCATCTCTGATCAGTCTTCTCCTTGTCTGAGCTTAAAGTTTAGAGGGACGGCCAGGTCTTGGTAGATTTGCAGTGGTCTGATACTCCTTCCATTTCAAAATGATCGCTTGCACAGTGCTCCTTGGGATGTTTAAAGCTTGGGAAATCTTTTTGTATCCAAATCCGGCTTTAAACTTCTCCACAACAGTATTACGGACCTGCCTGGTGTGTTGGTCTTCATGATGCTCTCTGCGCTTTCAACAGAACCATGAGATTATCACAGAGCAGGTGCATTTATACAGAGACTTGATTACACACAGGTGGATTCTATTTATCACCATCAGTCATTTAGGACAACATTGGATCATTCAGAGATCCTCGCTGAACTTCTGGAGTGAGTTTGCTGCACTGAAAGTAAAGGGGCTGAATAATTTTGCACGCACCACTTTTCAGTTTTTTATTTGCTAAAAAAGTTTAAATTATCCAATAGATTTCGTTCCACTTCACAATTGTGTCCCACTTGTTGGTGATTCTTCACAAAAAATTAAAATTTGATATCTTTATGTTTGAAGCCTGAAATGTGGCAAAAGGTTGAAAAGTTCAAGGGGACCGAATACTTTTGCAAGGTACTGTATCTATGTGCCTTCTTGAGGAGGGAGACCTTGTGGGATTTCAATCCATGGCGGCATATTGTGTTACCAATGGTTTGTTTGGTGACTGTGGTCCCAACTGCCTTGAGATCATTCACAAGCTCCTCTTGTGTAGTTCTGGGCTGAGCCCTCACTTTTCTCATGATCATCCTTACCCCATGAGGCTAAATCTTGCATTGAGCTCCAGAACGAGGGCGATTGATGATTATTTTGTATTTCTTCCATTTGCAAATAACCAAGCTTTTTACTGATGGTCTTGTAGCCTATTCCTGCCTTATGCAGTTCTACAATCTTGTCCCTGACGTTCTTTGACAGCTCTTTGGTCTTGCCCATGATGGTGGGTTTGAATAGAAAAAAAGAGATTCTGTGGACAGGTGTCTTTAATATAACACATAACGAGTTGTTGTTAGGAGCATCTTCTTAAACTGAAAGGACTAATCACGTACCACATGAACACATACTATAGCCAGTCTGTGGGAGCCATAATTATTGTTGGTTGGTAGGGGATCAAATACTTATTTTACTCACTGAACTGCAACTCAATTAATAACATGGCCATTAATATAGAGTTGGTCCCCCATTGCAGATAATATCCTCCACTACTCTGGGAAGACATTTCACAAGATTTGGCCGAATGTCTGCGGGAATTTGTTAAAATTCAACCCAAAGAACATTTGTGAGGTCAGGTGCTGATGTGGACAAGAAGCACCTTCCCGCAATTGGCATTCTAATTTATCTAAAATGTGTTCAGTGTGAGCAGGTGGCAAAAGTCCCACAGGCAGAGAAGGGACTCACAACCATACTTGTCACACTGATAAGACATGTCAGATCTGAGCACTACTTTAACTCTAATATAATTAGAAATGTAAGAGTTTATAAGATAGCAATGAGAAATGCTTCTCTAGATCTGAAGAGCCTGTTATCTCAGACATTTATTGACAAGTTAGGAAATCTCTGTAAAGGAGGCCATACATGGATTGGAATTTGGCTGGTTCAAACCATGTATGGGCAGGCTAGTTGTATTGAAGAGTGTGGGGTTAGCTGTTCTTTACTAATGCCCTCTATTTTGTTTGTGGATATGTGATTTTCATTTGGTAGCTTTAATAAGGGAGATTTTAGTTGTGTGACCAACTGGATTTTCTTTCCTTGCGTGGATAGGGAAATCAGATCATTTTTTTTTATTCAACTCACTGGTTGAATGAAAATAAGTTATGAATGTATGGCTGGCCTAAATCTATTCTTCCCTTTTCACTGAGTGCAGGTGTTCTGTCATATAGCATCTGTCCATCGGATAGTGTCCGCCCCGTACTGCGCAGGCATAACGCTTGCGCAGTACAGAGCATAAGGAGATTCGGAAAATCTCCAAAGATGAACGGCGCCTGCGCCGTGAGTGGAGGTGCTAGCCCCACCATCCAAGTGGACATAGGGCTGCAAATATTAGAGGGCCCCTCGCGGGCTCGCTTCGCTCACCACGCTTCGAGCAGGGCCTCGCTGCGCTCGGCTCTTTTTGTTCCAGCTATGTCCACTTGGATGGTGGGGCTAGAACCTGGACTCAGGGCACAGGCGCCGTCCATGTTCGGCTATTTTCGGAATCTGTGTGTCCTGTGTACTGCGCATGCGCAGTACACAGCGGACACTATCCGATGGGGGACACAATGTGATAGGACACAAGCAATTATCAGTTACAAACCAGTAGTGTCCATGCATGACTTATCCAGAAAGAGCATAACAATCATCAACTGATCTAGCAAGTTCAAATTTCCTCACAACATAGCAGACAAATCATCCTCGCTACATGAAGAACACAGCCAGATAGTTTCACTACAGTCCTATATCCACTCTTCTCTAACAAACCAACAATATCTCTGAAATAGAAGCAGGATACAGGAAGCAATAAAGTGGTTGAAAGCCTATGAAATGAAAACATGAACAAAGCATATCCCTCTATAGTGTGTATAAGCCTCAATCCAAAGCACCTAGTGTGATATATTTCTGCTCTGCATTTATGCCAACACCAAGCAATCCTGGTGGATGGCCTTACTCCCTGTCCAGCACACAGCTGGTGATTGGCAGCCTCAGTTGGGTGTGTTTCCCTTTGAAACTATGTGGGGGGGGGGGGGGGGGGGTTGTCCTTTTCTTCCTCTCAGGTCTTAGAATAAACTTAAAGTGGGCTGCCTCCTAAAAAAAAAAAAAAAATTAAAAGTTAACAGCTACAAATACTGCAGCTGCTGACTTTTAATAATCGGACACTTACCTGTCCCAGGGTCCAGCGATGCGGGGGAACGAAGCCCCCCCCCCCCTCGTTCCCCGCTCCTCTCGCGGCGCTGTAATTCTTACTGTGGGCATGCTGAGGGTGCTGCGATACGCCGCACAGTCATCTGGGACACGTCCCAGATGACTGTGCGGTGTGAGGGGAAGTGATGTCACCAGCCCGGGCAATGAAGAAGGCAGATAACGAGGGACCCCCTAGCAAAAGGCATTTAGAGGTGTGTAAAAAAAAACATTTCCAATTTTTTTTTTTAAGAATTTAAATTTTTTTTTTATTTTTTGGTGGCAATATCACTTTAATTCCCTGTTCATTGTTGTGCAGTGTGTGACATCATATCTCTGCTTTGTGAAACTCAGAAATGCTGTGAAATTCTGCACTTTAAATAGATGATGAGGAGATAGGGCCGCAGATAAACAGGTATAACTTATGTAGGATGATTTGTTTCATCTCTGTGTATCACCTGAGGTTGGTCGCTTCAGTGGATATATGTAAGGGTTTACTTCCACTTTAAGTAGAACTAAAGGCATTTTGGATGGAATAAGGGAGGGAGGGTCCCTGTCAGTTTTTTTTTTTTGCCATCTGTGTTCCATTGAGGAGATTTCCCTTCACTTCTTGTCCCATAGCCAAAACAAGATGCACATAGAAATTCCCCTATAAGGTGAGGGAATCCTTCATTGTCACAAGGGTCACCAGAACTAGTGTCTCCATTGGAAGATGTATTCTCTATTCTTGTCTGTTGACAACATAACATTTGGGATTTGATTTTACTTTACTGAGAACAGTAAACAGGATAAACAGAGAGGGTGAATATCTCTAATGCCCTGTACACACGGTCGGAAATTCCCCTACTGGGGCTGCTGACATCCAAGATATTTGGTTTAAAAATAATCCAAGCAGACTTTTGTTTCTCCTGCAATATGGAATGCAATAGTCACCACTTGTATAAACTGAGTGTAACACCACCAAATAAATGCACTACACTGCATCCAAATGGCGGCAGTCTCAGGGCTTCTTAGATTAACCTGTAGATAAAAGTGGTCCACTTGGTCCCTCGGACACAGCCAGTCACAGATTGCTGTAAACGGCCAATCAAAGCGGCCGTTTACAGCGCGATTGGCGTGTCCAATGAGAGATGATTTCATATGTAAACGCATAAGTGCCATCTGTCATCAGTGCCACATATGAGTGCCATCTGTCATCAGTGCCACATCAGTGCCACGTGTCATCAGTGCCACGTGTCATCAGTGCCACATAGTGCCATCTGTCATCAGTGCCACATATTAGTGCCATCTGTCATCAATGCCACGTATCAGTGCCATTTGTCATCAGTGCCAACTGTCAGTGTCACGTGTCATCAATGCCACATATCAGTGCCATCTGTCATCAGTGTCACATGTCATCTGTGCCACGTATTAGTGCCGTCTGTCATCAGTGCCACGTATTAGTGCCACATATTAGTGCCACGTGTCATCAGTGCCACGTATAAGTGCCATCTGTCATCAGAGCCACATATTAGTGCCATCTGTCATCAGTGTCACGTGTCATCAGTGCCACGTATCAGTGCCACATCAGTGTCACGTGTCATCAGTGCCACGTATCAGTGCCATCTGTCATCAGTGCCACATCAGTGCCACGTGTCATTGTCCTGGTGCTCCAGGGCCTTCAAAAGTGTAATAGGTAGTCAACAATTTAGATGTGTAATTTATGCTCCTAGAACACGTGATGGTGCTCCCTGCATGTTGGGCCTCTCTAAGTGGCCAGGCTGTGAAAAAGTCCCACACGTGGTATCGTAATACTCAGGAGGAGTAGAAGAATTTATTTTGGGGCGTCATCTGTGGTATACACATGCCATGTGAGAGAAATAACCTATTACAATGACAATTTTGTGGAAAAAAAAATCTTCATTTTGCAAAGAATTGTGGGAAAAAATGACATCAAACATTACATTAACATCAAAAAGCTCACCATGCCTCTTACTAAATACCTTGGAATGTCTACTTTCAAAAAAGGGGTCATTTGGAGGGGTATTTGTACTTTCCTGGCTTGTTCAGGTCACAAGAAATGAGACCACCAGTACATCAGATTTGATCAATTTTGTATGATTCGCACCATAGCTTGTAGACTCTCTAAAGCCGCGTACACACGGGCGGACTATCTGTCCAACTTAGTCCGCCAAAACACATTTCAGCGGACAGTCCGCTCGTGTGTGGGCTTCAGCGGACTTTTTCAGCGTGCAGTCTGGCGGACTAAGTATTTCGGAATTTCCGTAATATTGTCCGTCCAACTTTGGTTTCAGCGGACAGTCCGCTCGTGAGTAGGCTAGTTGGACGGACTAAGTATGGCGCATGCTCAGAAAGGATTTACACGGCGGAAGGTTGCATTGCTGTGTATTGGACGTCCTATTTCTAGTCCCGTCGTACGTGCTGTACGCGTCATCGCACAAGCTTTCAACGGACTGTTTGTTCATCGTGTGTGGTCAAGTCCGTTCCTTCGAAAGTAGGACGGACTGTCCATCGGATTGTCTGACGGACTAAGTTGGCCATACAGTCCGCCCGTGTGTACGCGGCTTAACTTTCACAAAGACCAAATAATATCCACAAATTTGGGTTATTTTTACCAAATATATGTAGCAGTATAAATTGTGGCCAAAATTTATGAAGAAACATTAATAATTTGCATAATTTTATCACAGAAACAAAAAGAATTTTTTTTTTCCAAATTTTTGTCTTTTTTCATTTATAGCGCAAAAAATAAAAAAACGCAGGGGTGATCAAATAACACCAAAAGAAAGCTCTATTTGTGGAAAAAAAAAGGACAAAAATTTCATTTGGGTATAGTGTTGCATGATTGAGTAATTGTCATTTAAAGTATGAGAGCACCGAAAGCTGAAAATTGGTCTGGGCAGGAGGGGTGTTTAAGTGCCCAGTAGGCAAGTGGTTAATGACTCTGCCTTGCATCTATATGAATGCACAGGAAAAAACACGACTGGACTTTTTGACAGCAAAGGTCCGACATAACGAATCTGTCAGACAATTCGATCATGTGTGTGCTCCATCGGACCACCGCTGTCCAAAAACTAGAGGACTTTAGAAATAGAACATGTTTTAAATCTTCCCGCCAGAACTCCGCTGGACCCAGTTCCTAGCGGGAAACCCGTTCGTCTGTATGCTGGTCAAGCAGACCAAATACGATGCAAGGGCAGCTACAGCACCTGCCTGCGAGAATGTTTCCAGCGCGATCCTATCACACTGGTTCTCGGCTGCAGGGTACTGTACATCTCGTGCTCGGTGCAATAGGAACAACACATTTTCCTATTGCAGCGTGCACGAGAGAGAGGCGACAATGTCGCTTTGGTCTGGTGTGGATTTTAAGATGAAATTCCCCCCCGGCGTGGGGGTCCCCCCAAGGTCCATACCAGACCCTTATCCGAGCACACAGTCCGGCCGGTCAGGAAAGGGGGTGGGGGTGAGCGAGCGCCCCCCCCCCCCCAAACCGCACCAGGCCGCAGGTCCTCAACATGGGGGGTGGGTGCTCTGCGGGCCCCCCACCCCAAAGCACCTTGTCCCCATGTTGATGAGGACAAGGACTTCTACCCCTACCCATTCACCTGGGGGAAAGAAAGTCAATAAAAAAAACACACTAGACAGGTTTTTAAAGTAGTTTATTAGACAGCTCCGGGGGTCTCTTCCGTCTTCGGGGGTCTCTTCCGACTCCTTCGCTTTGGCTGTACTTCTCCTTTAAAGTGGACTACTTTTATCTGCAGGTAAGTCTATAATAAGGCTTACCTGTAGGTACCTGTAGGTACCTTGAATATCTCCTAAACTTGCACAGGACTCGTGCCGTGACTGGCGGCTCCGGCGCGCTTGCACGGGATCGTGGCACCGGCCAATCAAATTGCCAAAGCCATGAATCCGGGCGTAACTCCGGTGGAAGATATCCTCCGTGTACTCGGAGTGCCGATGCCGATTCAGGGCATATTTCTAAGGTGCAAGGAAGATACCCTTGTCCTCATCAACATGGGGACAAGGTGCTTTGGGGTGGGAGGTCCGCAGAGCGCCCCCCTTCCCTAAAGCATCCACACCCCATGTTGAGGGCATGCGGCCTGGTACTGTTCGGGCGGAGCGCTCGCTTTTCCCCACCCTCTTTCCTGACTGGCCGGGCTGCGTGCTCAGGTAGGGGTCAGGTATGGACCTTGGGGGGACCCCCACGCCGTTTTTTCAGCATAGAGGGTTCCCCTTAAAATCGTTACCAGGCGACAAGGCTCACAAGGTCTCAATCTCGCAGATAAAAGCGACGAGATTGACTTCCTTTTCTAGTCCCGTTGTAACTCATCACCTTCAAAATTAATGGACTTTAGTCCATGTGTGGGCAAGTCCGTTCATTTGGAAGTCCATCGTAACTTAGTCGAAAGTCCGCCAGGAAGACCGGTGGACCTAGTCTGCTGGGAAGTGCGGTCATGTGTGGGCAAGTCCGTTAGTTCGGAAAGTCCGCCGGAAGTCCGTCGGACCTAGTCTGCTGGAAAGCTCAGGTCGTGTATACGCGGCATTACACCTACTCAATTTCCACCCAGATCCATTAGATAAAGATTTTCTATAAATTTAGGTTTTTATTTTATATGATATTAACCAGAAAATACATTTTTTTAAATATAAGTCTATATAATAATCTATATATATAATATACTAGTCTTTCAGTTGAATTCTTGATGGAATCAAATGCTCATTTTCAATTTCTCCAAGTATTATTTCCAGTTTTCTATATATATAGAGACAATTATTGTGTTACCATTTCATATGAGCTCCTGCATTATGTGCATCACCCTGACAAAAGAATACTGCTATTTGTGGAATGATCAAATTATGGAATCCAGACAACTGTTTCCGTTATGAAGGAAATTGCAGTAAATGGATTTAGTATATAATAGAAGAAGAGTTAGTTGAAAACATGCAACGTCACATGGACTTGAATAAAATAAAAAAAACACATTTCCTTTATGGAATGAATATGGAATAATTGATACGTGGATGACAAGAGAAGTACAAGCTCAGGAGACATACAATTCTAATTGATCATGATCAGACTGAAAGCAAGTCAAACCAATGGGTCATTTTCATCATTACGGTAATAGAAGTACAATGACGTCACACAAATTGTATTAACATCGATTTCAGCCTACCGGTATTTAAAACATTAATACTTAGTTCTCATTGATATCACAAGGGGCCTTCAGAAGCTTCAGTGAAGTTCTCTACTTTAGACCCAGTGCAAGGTATTTTAGAGCAAAATATTTGATTTGTCTATAAATGTTATAAGCCATGAGATTCAAATGTATATTTTACAAAAGAATAGGGGCCTATTAAGAGATTAGACATTTGCATAGAGGTGATTTTTATTTTGTTTCGTTGGATGGGTACTTTCCCTTCGTACACTGACGTGTTTTTGAAATTAGAAATTGGACTGGATAGAGTTCATAATCATTGATCAACTCATCAAAACAGTGGGGTGGGCAGCAAATAATGCACCCACTTACCCCATCTATGGCGCGGGCAAGGCTTCCCTCCAGGCGACGGCTTCTCCTGCGTCTCCTCTTCAACATCACGGCAGCCTTGTGTCTCCTCCCTTCTCCTAGGCCATTAGTATCGCTTCTCATTTCTGCCAATCATTGCGGGTCACCACTGCATCAAACTGCATGTTATATACTTTTTCTTTTGCTGCCATTGACTTCTATAGGCTTTCCAACACAAATAAATGCAGAATTTTACTTTTATGTAGTTTTCAAAATGCACTGCATTGCAGCAGTGAGCTGGGAACACAAACCCTCTATCTTTATTATTGGGCACATCAGAATGCTTCCATTGAACTGCAACAGTGTGAATGGACCTTGTAACTTAATAGGAACCTTCAAAACAATAGGACTATCAATGTACAACATACCAGCAGTTCAGATTTTGTTCCCCCTGCAGCCAAAGCTGAAGTCACCAAATGTTTGTTTTGTGGGTGTGCCAGAGGAGATTCCGAATAACTGCACTGGTTATGGCCACGTCAGGATCTGCCAAGGTTGTGAAGTGTGTAATTATAGACAGAGATGTTCAAAATCGTTATATGTGTAGTGGCGGGCTCCTGAAGAGCACGCGCTATGCTATAAATTTGACTTCTGTGTTAGTCTGACTGGACTGTAAGATGTTCAGCCTGGCCACAGGGGGCGCTGTCTCCGGCGGCAGGCATGGAACTACAGTCTGGTTAGATGCTTGAATTATTCCCTCTCGGAGTTAGGTCAGTGGGAGTGGCCTCCTGCTGTGCCCTCTGGGAGAGGGTATTTAAGACACGGACATCACGTGGTTCTGGGTTCCGGTCCAGTATGCTGTGCTGACTACATGGTCCTGGTCCTCCTGACCAGCCCCCAGAAAGGCTATGGCCTGGGGTGTGGATCCATCCAACTTTAGAGCCTGGAAGGGCTGAAGTAAGCAAGAGAATCCGGTCTTGTGGATATCGCCAAGTGGGCTGAAAGATCCAGGTATCCTACAAGTGTTCTACAGCTTAGTTTCCCTACGTGTTCTGCAACAACGTCGGTGATAAGATTTTGTTCCTGAGTATACAACCGGTTGGCTGCTAGGCCTTGTGAGAGAGGGACTGTCCAATCTGAGTGTTCATCCAGCTGCGAATGGCTATTCTCTGGATGCAGTCAAAGTAAGCAAGTTTCTTAACATTTATATACTTTGACATTGAGAGTACCTGAACTTTCCTTTTTTAACCCTCTGATCCCAAGTTAAAGACTGTTCAATTGGTGAAGTTTGCAAATAAAATCCATTCAACTGGATCTATTGTCAGTCTCAAGTTACTGGGCCATCTACCACGGGACATCCCCTAGACGTGTCACAAGGAGAATGAAAGGTAATGGTAAGCCCAAAAATAACCAGCAGCTCCTTCGGGGGTTAGTGCTACATATAGGAGAAAACTAAAAGCTGTTTTAAACCTAAAACCCAATATATATCTATATCTAGATATACAGTATATATATATATATATATATACATATATATATATATATATATATATATAGATAGATAGATATAGATAGATAGATAGATAGATCTAAGTAATATATTGCAGCTTACCAATCCCTAGATGTGGTGGCTGCATTCGTTTTATTTTAGTTGGCCCTTTCCCTCAGTTTTACCCTGGTTATCTGTCCAGTAACACACCAATAGAGACACTTCTGGACAGCAGAATTGTTTGTCTCCAGTTGGGGAGTGTTAGGTGTACTAGCAGATTTTGATACACTAACAAACTGAAACCAAACTCCGTACTTTATACGTAGTTACAGAAAACTGTTTTCTTTTGGCATTTACAGAAATAAAAAAAAGCTGATCAAGGCGAATGATTTGTCTCAACCCTCTAACTTCTACATCTGTAGGACAGCTTGTTCTGTTGAAAAACAACAGACTTACTGGCAGGATCATCAAGTGAAAATAAAAGAAAGAAAGCTAAAAAAGAAAACGAATGCAGCCACCACATGTAAGAATTGGTGAGCTGCAATATAATAAATGTTTGCTTTTGGGTTTAATGCCTCTTTAATATTGCAGTTAGCATTCATAATAAACTGTGTGATGGATTAAGTGACTCATTTATTCTGTAATATTTTCTGTTTATAATACACTAAAATTAAATTTCTGGAGCAAAGTATGGCAACGTTATTCACAAATAAAATAAAGGCTTTTTATAAGTTGTTATTTTGACCCCTTCAGTCATTTTTTTTTTTTTTACTAATTTATTACCTACCTCTAATAACAACAAAATACACCAATTAACATGCAAATGCGACACAAGGAAAATTGCATTTTTAAAAAAAAAAGATACTACTTCAGCTGCAGCAGCTGAAGTATTTTTTATTTATTTTTTGTTTAATACTCTGCCTTGCTCCTTTAAAAGTAAAATAGTGTTTTCATTGTAATACTATCGCAAGGCCCTGTAGAAGATCGGAGGCCCCACTGTATTTACTGAGTTTGCCCCCACTGATATAAAGCGTGCTAGTAAATAATAGTAAGACTGACTAATGTGGTTCCTACATGACCTTCTACAATGTAAATGGTACTTGCTGTAATTTCACTTTCCTATGGCTGATATGCCCTATGTAGCCAATGGAAATGCAATCTTTTTTCAGTATTTTTACTTTTAATGTACTTTAGAAAATATTTGTGTTGAAGAATACATTTTCCTTCTCTTGTTTTCACCAACCTCTAAAATGTAAAGAGACCTATGACATCCTAATGAGAATGTAAGAACCATCCAAATGCTCCTAAACTAGATGATGCAATGACTTGAAGGGGAACTCTTTTTCACCACTGGATAAAAAACAAGGATAAAATAGAACAAATAACCACATTCCTTTAACTGCCATATACCAAAGATAACACTGAGCAGCTTGTGCCCCTGTTTGTTTACTGTCTGATCACCGGCACTTCCTGTGTGTGGTGATAAGGTGTCACTGTTGGTGGTCAAGGCAGCTGTTCTACATGACCTCATTATAGTATATTAAAGTATACAGTGCCTTAAAAAAGTATTCGTACCCCTTGAACTTTTCCACATTTTGCCATGTTATAACCAAGAACATAAATGTATTTTATTGGGATTTTATGTGATAGACCAACACAAAGTGGCACATAATTGTAAAGTGGAAGGAAAATTTATAAATGGTTTTCACATTTTTTTACAAATATGTGAAAAGTGTGGTGTGCATTTGTATTCAGCCCCTCCTGAGTCAATACTTTGTAGAACGACCTTTCTCTGCAATTAAAGTCTTTTTTGGGGATGCCTCTACCAGCTTTGCACATCCATAGAGTGACATTTTTGCCCATTCGTCTTTGCAAAATAGCTCAAGCTCTGTCAGATTGGATGGAGAGCGTCTGTGATCAGCAATTTTCAAGTCTTGCTACAGATTCTTAATTGGATTTAGGTCTGGACTTTGACTGGGCCATTCTAACACATGACTATACTTTGATCTAAACCATTCCATTGTAGCTCTGTCTGTATGTTTAGGGTTATTGTCCTGCTGGAAGATGAACATCCGTCCCAATCTCAAATCTTTTTTTCTTCTAAGACTGCCCTGTATTTGGCTCCATCCATCTACCTATCAACTCTGACCAGCTCCCCTGTCAGTGTTTGGGGTGATGTGCAGTGTTAGTTTTCCATCACACAATTTTCCAACACACAGCGTTTTGCTTTTAGGCCAAGAAGTTCAGTTATGGTCTCATCTGACCAGAGCACCTTCTTCCACATGCTTTCTGTGTCCCCCACATGGCTTCTTACAAACTGCAAACAAGACTTCTTATGGCTTTCTTTCAACAATGGCTTTTTTCTTGTCACTCTTCCATAAAGGCTTGTGGGTTGTGCATATACTAATAGTTGTCCTGTGGACAGATTCTCCCACCTGAGCTGTGGATCTCTGCAGCTCATCCAGAGTTACCATGGGCCTCTTGGCTGCTTCTCTGATAAATGCTCTCCTTGCCCGGCCTGTCAGTTTAGGTGGGCGGCCATATCTTGGTAGGTTTGCAGTTGTGCCATACTCTATTCTATTTTTGAATGATGGATTGAACAGTGCTCAGTGAGATGTTCAAAGCTTCAGATTTTTTTTTATAAACGAACCCTGCTTTAACCACTTAACAACCGCCCATTGCCGATTAACGGCATCAGGGCGGTTGTTTAACTCTAAGAGGCCGTTAATTAACGGCCTCCCAGAATTCTGCTCTCGCGCGCCCCCTGGGGCGCGCACACGAGAGCATCCGTGACCGCTGGGTCCAGTGGACCCGGCGCATCACGAATCACGGTAAACGGCCGCTCATCGCGGCCGTTTACCACGTGATCGCTCCGTCAAATGACGGAGTGATCACTTGTAAACAAGCCGGCGTCATGTTATGACGCCGGTTGCTCCCTCCCCCTCTCTGTACCGATCGGTACAGCGGAGGGGGAAGAGATCGGTGTCAGCAGCGATGTGGGCTGCATCTGCAGTGCCCACATCGCTGCTCACCGAAAATTAACCCCTCAAATCCCTGCAAATACTCTGCATTACTCTGCAATTCCCTGCAAATACTCTGCATTACTCTGCAATTCCCTGCAAATACTCTGCATTACTCTGCAATTCCCTGCAAATACTCTGCATTACTCTGCAATTCCCTGCAAATACTCTGCATTACTCTGCAATTCCCTGCAAATACTCTGCAATTCCCTGCAAATACTCTGCATTGCCCTGCAACACTCTGCATTGCCCTGCAACACTCCGCAATGCCCTGCAACACTCCGCAATGCCCTGCAACACTCCGCAATGCCCTGCAACACTCCGCAATGCCCTGCAACACTCTGCAATGCCCTGCAACACTCCGCAATGCCCTGCAACACTCCGCAACGCTCTGCAATACCCTGCAACACTCTGCAACACCCGCCAATACCCTGCAACACTCTGCAATGCTCTGCAACCCCCGCCGATACCCTGCAACACTCTGCAATGCTCTGCAACCCCCGCCGATACCCTGCAACACTCTGCAATGCTCTGCAACCCCCGCCGATACCCTGCAACACTCTGCAATGCTCTGCAACACCCGCCAATACCCTGCAACACTCTGCAATGCTCTGCAACACCCGCCAATACCCTGCAATGCTCTGCAACGCAGTACTCTGCAACACCATGCTCTGAGATACCCAGCCATAGTCGGTGATACCCTGCAATACCCAGCCATAGACATCTCCCGCCGCCCTCCGCCCTCCGGTGCTTCTACCGAATCGCTAATACGATCAAAGCCAGAATCTTTTTTTTTTTCAGGCTTCCCAGCTTAGAGGTGAGATGTGGGTCTTATTGACCCCACATCTCACTGTAAAGAGGACCTGTCATGCCATATTCCTATTACAAGGGATGTTTACATTCCTTGTAATAGGAATAAAAGTGATCAAAAAAATTATTTTTGGGGAAAAAAAATGTCAAACTAAAATAAATAAAGTAAAATGAACAATAAAAAAAAATGTTTTTTTTAAAGCGCCCATGTCCCCATGTGCTCGCATGCAGAAGCGAACGCATGCGTAAGTCCCGCCCACATATGAAAACGGTGTTCAAACCACACATGTGAGGTATCGCTGCGAACGTTAGAGCGAGAGAAATAATTCTAGCCCTAGACCTCCTCTGTAACTCAAAACATATAACCAGTAAAAAAAATGTAAATCGTCGCCTATGGGGATTTTTAAGTAGCGACGTTTGCCGCCATTCCACGAGCGTGTGCAATTTTGAAGAGTGACATATTAGGTATCTATTTACTCAGCGTAACTTCATCTTTCACATTATGCAAAAATTGGGCTAACTTTACTGTGTTTTTTTTTTTTTAAGCACAAAACAGTTTTTTTTCCAAAAAAAAGCATTCGAAAAATTACTGCGCAAATACCGTGCGAGATAAAAAGTTGCAAAGACCACCATTGTATTCTCCAGGGTGTTTGCTAAAAAAACATATATAATGTTTTGTAGTTCTATGTAATTTTCTAGCAAATAAATTATGATTTTTACATGTAGGAGAGAAATGTCAGAATTGTCCTGGGTGCTCCAGAACACCTGATGGCGCTCCATGCATGTTGGGCCTCTGTATGTGGCCACGCTGTGTAAAAGTCTCACACATGTGGTATCACCATACTCGGGAGTAATAGCAGAATGTGTTTTGGGGTGTAAGTTGTGGTATGCATATGCTGTGTGTGAGAAATAACCTGATAATATGATAATTTTGTGAAAAAAAAAAAAAAAGTAAAAAGAATCTTGATTTTGCAAAGAATTGTGGGAAAAAATGACAACTTCAAAAAACTCATCATGCCTCTTACTAAATACCTTGGAATGTCTTCTTTCCAAAAAGGGGTCATTTGGGGGGTATTTGTACTTTTCTGGCATGTTAGGGTCTCAAGAATTGAAATAGGCCGTCAGTCCTTCAGGTGTGATCAATTTTCAGATATTGGCACCATAGCTTGTGGACTCTATAACTTTCACAAAGACCAAATAATATCCACCAATTTGTACTTATTTTTACCAAAGATATGTAGTAGTATAAATTTTGGCCAAAATTTATGAAGAAAAAATTACTAATCTGCTAAATTTTCTAACAGAAACAAAGAAAAATTCGTTTTTTTACAGAATTTTCGGTATTTTTTCTTTTATAGCACAAAAAAAAAAAACCCAGCGGTGATTAAATACCACCAAAAGAAAGCTCTATTTGTGTGAAAAAAAGGACAAAAATTTCATATAGGTCCAGTGTTGCATGACTGAGTAATTGTCATTCAAAATGCGAGAGCACCGAAAGCTGAAAATTGGTCTGGTTATTAAGGGTGTTTAAGTGCCCAGTGGTCAAGTGGTTAAACTTCTCCACATTTTTGTCGCTGACCCGTCTGGTGTGTTCCTTGGCCTTCATGGTGCTGTTTCTTCACTAAGGTTCTCTAACAAACCTCCAGGGGCTTCACAGAACAGCTGTATTTATACTAAGATTAAATTACACATAGGTGGACTCTATTTACTAATTAGGTGACTTCTGAAGACAGTTGGTTCCACTAGATTTTAGTTAGGGGTATCAGAGTAAAGGGGGCTGAATACAAATGCACGCTACACTTTTCAGATAATTATTTGTAAAAAATGTTGAAAACCATTTATCATTTTCCTTCCACTTCACAATTATGTACCACTTTGTGTTGGTCTATCACACAAAATCCCAATAAATGACATTTACGGTTTTGATTGTAACATGACAAAATGTGGAAAAATTCCAAGAGGTATGAAAACTTTTTCAAGGCACTGTAAGTGACTAGATTTTTAGGAAAAGTGATGTGATATGTTAAAATAAACATAGATGATATGACAGAACACGTCCTCTGCCAACTTTTACTACAAAAGAAAACTAAGTTCTAAGAACAGAGGAAATGGCTGTAGTTATCTTATCATAGAAGACTGTCTTGTGGTCTGTTATTTTGTGTCATTACTCATTATTTTTGTGTGATGTCATGCCATTAAATACTAAAGGGACATTTACATATGGAAATTTTCCCACAGTTCCCTTACTTGCTTAGAGCTGTCTAAAGCACACCAAAATATAATATATTTATAGATAGATTAAAAAAAAACTATAATTGGATGTGATTAGTCTGATGATTCATGTGTTTTTCAAGAGAAAAAAGAAAAAACTATTGCACATCTTTAATACATGCACATTTCCCCACAATTAGGGCTTGTTAATACTTTTTTTGAGAAGAGCAACCAGTGTTCGGGTCACTCTTCAGAGAGTATTTGTGTTGTCTGGGTTCTTCACCACCTTCTTTGACCCCCTAAATACAGGACCACCACTCCGCAACGCAACCATTTACAGTTGCAAAGTGGCCCCATTGAAAGCACTGTGGCCATGACATTTGTACCCACCTAGCTGCTGCCTCAGCAGCAACAGGGAGAGTGATTGAGGGGCAGTAAAACGTGGATCAACTGTGTGTTTTTTTGCAAGTGTAAACAAGCCCTTGTGCACATTACACACCATGAGTTTTTGTTCAGCCCAGTGGGCTGTATGAAAAAAAACATAGGAGCTCGGGAAGAGGTCGCTGTAATAATGATGCAATTTTAGTACAGCGATCTCCCCACTGGGCTATTGTGCTCGATGAGGGGGATCGCCCCGATGTTTTTCTGGCATGCCCGGCTTCTGTTGGACAGGCTGCTGTACACATGGGCAGAATGTGATATTCGGCTCATGTGTACTAGGCATTAGTCTCTGTGAAAACACTGAAACTATAGAAAAAAATATGTGTGCTCAATACATATCAAAGGAGTATCCTTTTTTAACTCAACCATGGAAGCTTCCACTGCTCACTCTTTCTCAAAAAGATATATGCCTGCCTTTCATGCTGACCATTCTTACTTAAAGAGATAGGGGTTGATTTACTAAAGGCACATAGTGCAGTTGCTCCACAGCTTAGTAAATGAGGGGGAGCTCTGCTGACTTCCATCATCCAATCATGTGCAAGCAAAAATGCTGTTGTATAACTACTTCCCGCCCGGCCCATAGCAGAATGAAGGTGGCGGTGGTTCAGTTATCCTGACTGAGTGTCAGTCTGACACACTGCATCTCCGTTCGTGGTATGGAGCCTCTGCCTGTCTGTCCTTCGACGTTACCTGTCCTTTCTTATGACCCTCTGGCAGAATAAATAAGACATCCGTCTTCTGAATCTGAGCAGTTGTCTTTAAATTGATTTTCACTGCCTTCACCACATCAAAACAATGTAGTGACTTTTCTTCCCTGGAACATGGTTTTGGAAAAAACGATGGCAGGACAATATCTTGGTTCAGGTGAAAACCTGAAACCACTTTTGGCAAAAAGTCTGGACAAGGGCATAACACCACTCTGTCCTCATGAATAATCAAATATGGCTCTTTACCAGAAAGAACAACCAATTCCGAAAACCCTCCTTGCTGAGGACATAGAAACCAACAATACCAACTTCCTTGTCAAAAGGACTAAGGGAATAGGTTGTATTGGTTCAAATGACTGCTTTTGTAACACAGACAAAACTAAGTTCAAGTCTCAAGGGTTCAAGAGAGGTTTGACTGGCAGATTAAGCCACATCACCCCTTGCATAAAACCCCAGACTAAAGAATGTATAGCATTGACTTGGCTTTTAATAGTGCTCAAGGCCAATTTAATTTCTACCCCTAATTGTAGAAAGGCAATAATTCTGCCTATGATATATCTCCGTGGGTGCCAACCCTTAGATTCACACCAGGAAACATAAGCCCTCCAGACCCTATAATATATAGTTCTGGAAGCTGGCTTCCTTGCATTAATCAGGGTAGAGATAACTGACCCGGAAAGCTCACGTTTCTTCAGAAAGTGGGTTTCAATAACCAAGCCATTCAATTTAAAGACCGTAAGGTAGGATAGAATATCGGTCCCTGTGAGAGCAGATCTGGCCGTAATGGGAGGTACTGTGGACCCTCCACTGCCATCTTAACGATTTCTGCATACCATGACCTTCTGGGCCATGCTGGTGCTACCAGAATTACCGTCTTTCTTTCCAGCTTGATCCTGCAAAGTAGTCATGGCAGCAACTGAATAGGGGGAAATGCATAGATCAGTGAGAACTGATCCCACGGGGTCACCAACGCATTCATTCCGCCTGTGAGTGGATCCCATGTTCTGGCCACAAAGTTGACTAACTTCATGTTGAACCTGGACATTAGAAGATCTACGTCCGGAGTCCCCCATCTTTGGCAAACAGCCCGAAATATGTCGGGGTGAAGAGACCATTCTCCTGGGAATAACTGCTGGCGACTCAAGTAGTCCACCTGCCAATTCTCTACTCCTGGAATGAAGACTGCTGATAGGCATGGAACATTCCTTTCCCCCAAGTTAAATTATGGTTCACCTGTCTCTGCACTGAGAGACTCTGGCAGCTGTGGCATTGTCGGATTGGATCCTGACAGGACAATCCCGTAACCTGGAAGTCCAGGGCTTCAGAGCCAGACGCACTGCCCAAATCTCTAGGATATTGATGGGCAAGGTTCTTTCGGCTCTTGACCACTGTCCCTGGACAGTTGTCTTTTCTAGTACTGCTCCCCAGCCTGAAAGGCTGGCATCTGTCCACTTTCCAAATAACTGGTTTGAAGAATTTTCCTTTCAGCATATTCTGGGTTAGTAACCACCAAGTGAGGTTTTGGGACATGCTTTGGGACAGCCGCATTGGCAAGTCTAAAGCTTGAATTGTTTTGTTCCAAGTAGACAGGATGCAGTTTTGCAACAGTCTTGAATGGATCTGGGCATAGGGAACTGCTTCAAATGAAGCCACCATGGTTTACTAGCAACCTCATGCAAAGGCAAATGGAGGGATCGCCTTTTGACCTGACCATGCGCACCAGCTCTCTTATGGAGTTGATCTATGCCTGAGGCAAGAACACCTTTTCCTGGGCTGTGTCTATAATCAGATCCAAGTACTCCACCCTTTTTAGTGGTATTAAGGAACCCACACTTTCCAGGTAACTGGTTGTAATGCGTATTCTTTGCTCAAAACGAGCTACTGATTGGTCTATTAGCAATAGATTGTCTAGGTACACCAAGACTGTTATGCCCTGTGCCCCTAACCTGGTTAGATTTGAGACCAGCATTTTGTGAATGCCCGGGGTGCTGTAGCTAGCCTGAAGGGCAGGTCTACAAACTGGAAATGCTGCTGTTCTAACTCGAACCGCAGAAACTTTTGGTGAGTGGGAAATAAAGGGAACATGCAGATATGCATCCCTGATGTTGATAGATGCCAGAAGTTCTCCTCCTGGAAGGATAGAAACTACTGACCTGATCGTCTCCATGCAAAAGGAGCGGATCTTCAGGAACTGATTTCGATTTTTTAGATCTAGAATGGGTCTGACATCTCCATTTGGTTTTGGTACCATAAAAAGATTTGAATAAAACCCCAAACTTTGCTCTTTTGTGGGGATCTATATGATCACCCCTTGAGATATTAATCAGTCTAGAGCCTGAAACAGAGATTGTCTTTTCTCTGGATCTTTGGGAACGCTTGACCTCAGGAAACGAGACGATGATGTACCCCATCGTTACCGTGGAGATGACCCATTTGTCCTGAATTTCCTCTTGCCAGACTTCTGAAAACTGCAGAAGTCTTCCCTCCACCTTGGTGAGGGGGGTTGTCTCTTCATGATGAGGCTTTAGGATTCTGCTTTGCAGGTTTTGCCCAGACATGTTCCAGGACCCTAAGGTTTTCCTCTAGAGTGTGACGACCGAGGCCATTGCCACTGTCTAGAGACGGAAGCCCCTGGCGCAGGGGAAAGAGCCCGTTTAACCACTTGACCACTGGGCACTTAAACACCCTTAATAACCAGACCAATTTTCAGCTTTCGGTGCTCTCACATTTTGAATGACAATTACTCAGTCATGCAACACTGGACCTATATGAAATTTTTGTCCTTTTTTTCACACAAATGGAGCTTTCTTTTGGTGGTATTTAATCACCGCTGGGTTTTTTATTTTTTGTGCTATAAAAGAAAAAATACAGAAAATTCTGTAAAAAAATGAATTTTTCTTCGTTTCTGTTATAAAATTTAGCAGATTAGTAATTTTTTCTTCATAAATTTTGGTCAAAATTTATACCACTACATATCTTTGGTAAAAAGAAGTACAAATTGGTGGATATTTTTTGGTCTTTGTGAAAGTTATAGAGTCCACAAGCTATGGTGCCAATATCTGAAAATTGATCACACCTGAAGTACTGGCGGCCTATTTCAATTCTTGAGACCCTAACATGCCAGAAAAGTACAAATACCCCCCAAATGACCCCTTTTTGGAAAGAAGACATTCCAAGGTATTTAGTAAGAGGCATGATGAGTTTTTTGAAGTTGTCATTTTTTCCCACAATTCTTTGCAAAATCAAGATTTTTTTTACTTTTTTTTTACTTTTTTTTTTTTTCCACAAAATTGTCATATTATCAGTTTATTTCTCACACAGCATATGCATACCACAAGTTACACCCCAAAACACATTCTGCTATTACTCCCGAGTACGGTGATACCACATGTGTGAGACTTTTACACAGTGTGGCCACATACAGAGGCCCAACATGCAGGGAGCGCCATCAGGCGTTCTGGAGCACCCAGGACAATTCTGACATTTCTCTCCTACATGTAAAAATCATCATTTATTTGCTAGAAAATTACATCGAATCCCAAAACATTATATATGTTTTTTTAGCAAACACCCTGGAGAATACAATGGTGGTCGTTGCTTTTTATCTCGCACGGTATTTGCGCAGCAATTTTTCGAATGCTTTTTAAAAAAAAAAAAACAGTTTTGTGCTTAAAAAAAAAAAAAAAAACACAGTAAAGTTAGCCCAATTTTTGCATAATGTGAAAGATGAAGTTACACCGAGTAAATCGATACCTAACATGTCACTCTTCAAAATTGCACAGGCTCGTGGAATGGCGCCAAACGTCGCTACTTAAAAATCCCCATAGGCGACGATTAAATTTTTTTTTTACTGGTTATATGTTTTGAGTTACAGAGGAGGTCTAGGGCTAGAATTATTGCTCTCGCTCTAACCTTCGCAGCGATACCTCACATGTGTGGTTTGAACACCGTTTTCATATGTGGGCGGGACTTACGTATGCGTTCACTTCTGCATGTGAGCACATGGGAACAGGGGCGCTTTAAAAAAAAATTAAAAATGTTATTGTTCATTTTACTTTATTTATTTTAGTTTGACATTTTTTTCCCCAAAAATAAATTTTTTGATCACTTTTATTCCTATTACAAGGGATGTAAACATCCCTTGTAATAAGAATATGGCATGACAGGTCCTCTTTACAGTGAGATATGGGGTCAATAAGACCCCGCATCTCATCTCTAAGCTGGAAAGCCTGAAAAAAAAAAAAAATTCTGGATTTGATCATATTGGCGAGTCGGTAGAAGCACCGGAGGGCGGTGGGAGGGGGGGGTGTCTATGGCTGGGTATTGCAGGGTATCACCGACTATGGCTGGGTATCTCAGAGTATGGCTGGGTATCTCAGAGTATGGCGTTGCAGAGTATTGCGTTGCAGAGCATTGCAGGATATTGGAGGGTGTTGCAGAGCATTGCAGAGTGTTGCACCGTATTGGCGGGTGTTGCAGAGCATTGCAGAGTGTTGCAGGGTATTGGTGGGTGTTGCAGAGCATTGCAGAGTGTTGCAGAGCATTGCAGAGTGTTGCAGGGTATTGACGGGTGTTGCAGAGCGTTGCAGGGTATTGCAGAGTGTTGCAGAGTATTGCAGAGTATTGCAGGGTATTGCAGGGTATTGCAGAGTAATGCAGAGTAATGCAGGGTATTGCAGGGTATTGCAGGGTATTGCAGGGTATTGCAGAGTAATGCAGAGTAATGCAGAGTATTGCAGAGTAATGCAGAGTATTGCAGGGTATTGCAGGGTAATGCAGAGTATTGCAGGGTATTGCAGAGTAATGCAGGGTATTGCAGAGTAATGCAGGGTATTGCAGAGTAATGGCAGGGTATTGCAGAGTATTTGCAGGAAATTGAGGGGTTAATTTTCGGTGAGCAGCGATGTGGGCACTGCAGATGCAGCCCACATCGCTGCTGACACCGATCTCTTCCCCCTCCGCTGTTCCGATCGGTACAGAGAGGGGGAGGAAGGAACCGGCGTCATAACATGACGCCGGTTTGTTTACAAGTGATCACTCCGTCATTTGACGGATGAGCGGCCGTTTACCGTCATCTGTGATGCGCCGGGTCCTGTGGACCCGGCGGTCACGGATGCTCTCGAGTGCACGCCCCAGGGGGCACGTGAGAGCGGAATTCTGGGAGGACGTCATATGACGGCCTCCCAGAGTTAAGAAACCGCCCTGTAGCCGTCATTCGGCTATAGGGTGGTTATTAAGTGGTTAAATGAAGGGCATTTATACTTTCTTTTGATGGGCAAAAGAGTACTTTTCCCACTAGAAATTGTTTGGATATGTTTGTTAACCACTTCAATACAGGGCACTTTCGCCCCCTTCCTTCCCAGCCCAATTTTCAGTTTTCATCGCTCTAGCGCTTTCAGTGACAATTGCGCAGTCATGCTACACTGTACCCAAATGAAATTTTTATCATTTTGTTCGCACAAATAGAGCTTTATTTTGGTGGTATTTATTCACGACTCCGTTTTTTATTTTTTGCGATATAAGCGCAAAAAAAGCAGAAATTTGGAAAAAAAACTATATTTTCTTTTTTCTATTTTAAAAGAAATCCAATAAAATCAAATTTTGTCATAAATTTAAGCCAAAATGTATTCTGCTACATGTTTTTGGTAAAAAAAATTCCGTTAAGTGTATAATAATTGGTTTGTGTGATCACGGACATATGTACGCAAATGATCATGTACATATGTGTGCAGGTGATCACGTACATATGTGTGCAGATAATCATTGGGACATGTGATTTTAGTGGGACATATGTGGGGGACATGTTTTTATTATTAGGGACATGTGTTATTATTATTTGGGGACATGTATGTTTTGGGGACATGTGTGGGGACATTGTGTTTATACTGTGTGGTGTGTTTACACTGTGTGGTGTGTTTACACTAGACTGGTGATCAGTGAGTAAAAAGCTATAAAAAACAGGTCATACTCACTGATCATCAGCCGGCTGCAGCGATCTGCTCTCCTCTCCTCAGCGATGACTTCTGTGTGAGGAGAGGAGGAGCCGATTGCCTAGCAACCGGCTGTTTGTTTACATCACATGACGGCCGTGATTGGACACAGCCGTGATGTGATCAGGAGGGCCAATCACAGAGCCCTCCTGCCAATCTGAGATGCGCCGTGTTCGGGTGACACGGGCTTATCGGGATCGCGCCGCTGCGCGGGCACGTGCGCACGCGCGATCCCGCTCCTTCTGATGGACTTTCCTGAACATCCTATCAGAAGTAGATGGCTCCCACCCGGCCGTATATGTGCATTGGCCGGATGGGAAGTGGTTAAAATCTTCCCCAAATAGCCGCTCCCCATAAAAAGAGAACCCATTTAGAAGGCTTTTACATGATGCTTGGGCTGACCAATTTTTTAACCACAGGATTCGACGCATATGTACTAGCATAAGCGTAGGGCGGGACGCCTGGTGAATAGAATCTTTAATGGCATCTATTGCAAAACCTAATGCTTTCGGTAGTTCAGTCAATTCCCGGGCTTGTTGTGCAGGACCCTCATTAAGGGCCTGTCTAAATTGGTACTTTAGGGATTGACAGACTATAGCAGTGACTGCAGGCTGAGTAACGGCACCTGCCAAGGAAAAAGCAGATCTTAACAGGAATTCCAACTTTTTATCTGTTGGATCCTTAAGCATTTGCGCATTGTCTACTGGACAAGTTAGGCTTTTATTCACACTGGAAATCACAGATTCAACTGCTGGTACTTTCCATCATTTGGTGATTTTTTCCTCCATAGGATAGAGAACTGAAAATCTCTTTGGAGAGAGAAAATACTTATCTGGGTGATCCCATTCAGCAATAATAAGCTATCTAGTAATGCATGGACAGGAAACTCATGCAAAGGCTGTGAAGGTTTTAAGGAACCCAAGGAAGAAACCAAGCTTTCAGCAGACTCCGTTAGGGGTAGCAACTGTACATGTAGAGTGCAACTGCATCTTGAAAAGTGCACAGCCTATTTGCCTTTAATAAATCAACCCTTTTGTGTCCAGAACAAGTAAGTAGATAAAAACGTGTGACTACACTCTACACTCAACAAATGCCTCCCAAGAAAGGTGACTTTTAAATGAATTGACAGAAGAATATGACTGTAATCTGTTTTATTGAACCACTTCCAGTCTGGGCTGATTCTGGTGTTTGGCTGGATATTCACGGAGGACTGACCTTGGGGGGTGATATGAGTGGAGAAGCTGTGTCTACTCTGTCCCAAGTGCTGGATCCCAATGGTGGGAGTGACTGCTTGGGCCCGATGCGGCCATTGTAGGGAGCCACTAACCAGGCTAGGACCTGTTCAGCAGAAGTCAAGGTACTACAGTGTCAATCTGCTTTCAGAACTTTGTATACTGCACTCGGAGGGCCAGAGATCACCAACCAAAGGCAGGGAGGTGTGCGGCCTGGCGACTCCTCCGCAAAGATACTGGACCTATGTGGCAAAGAGAACTCTCCCATGACCTGTGGCCTGGCCAGGGGCCTGGCGACTGCATGTGCCAGTGTGCAGGAGCTGGATGACATCCCTGAAGAGCCAGCCTGCTCTAGGTCCCATGCTGTGCCTCACGGAAAAAGCCCACGCTAGAGGGAGGTGTACCTCCAGGTGATCTGGATGAAGTAAGGGCCAGGTCATTGATTGGGGTTCCCCCAGAATACTGGAAAAGTTTGGGTCTTTGAAGGTACTATTTGAGTGGTCATCCCCTGAGGAGAGTTCCGAAGAGGAGAAGTGGGAGACAGGATGTTCCCATCCCACAGAGACCCAGTCAGAGGTAGAAGAAAACACTCAGCCCACAGTATGGACTCCTATCCCTTGCAGCAAAAAACAGAAAATCACCCAGGACTTTAAATGAGGTGAAAGCAGTTAGCCAACAATTGACAGAGTAAATGCAGTCTCAAATGTATTAAAATTGTCATGCAAACAAAAACAACATGAATCATAGCCAAGCCAATGAAATGATGCATGCAGTAAAAAATCATGGTATAAAATGTAAATTGCAAAGTACACAGGCAGGAAAAGTATCCCAACGTGTTTGGCAAGACCATGCTCGCTTCATCAGGGATGGATGCATGTGTAGTACATCTAAGGCTGGATCAGACTACCAAATACTGAATACCCAGAGGCAGCAGTAATGAGTGTCCAGCTGGGGTGCTGAGGAGGCAGAGGAAAAACCAACCCAACAGAGCACAAACGGGTGGGAGACATGGCCAGAATGGGGGTGTGTGTCACCAAAGATTTTCCTGTATCCATTAATAATGTGTCAGGGCTGGCTTAGCCCTTCCTCCTCTGGGCTGTCTGCTCAGCTGTCAGCTAATTGCCAGCTCTCTTCTCTTTCCACAGTTACCAACTGTTCCCAATGATGCTCGTCTGACCTGCCTATTTAAAGCCTTCCAGCTCATTTCTCCTTTGCCTTCATGTTGGTCAAATCACAAGGAACCATCTCCTACTGTTTGTTTCAAGACTGGCTTGCTGACATCCCTCCTGGCTTCTCATCCTGCTTGCAGTTGCTCTCCTTGGATCCCTGACTTCAGGCCTGGCTGATTACCTGATCTGGTTAATGAACTTTGGACTGGCTGACTACTAGATCTGGCTACTGGACTCTGGCTATACTTGACTACGCTTTTTCTTTTTACCTTTTTATTAATAAACAAGTGTGATTTGATTGTACTTCTGTCTCAGTCTGATTCATGGTTCCTGACAGTATGTGAAGGCCATGAATTCAGAAGATACAGTCAATCCACTTGTTGGTAATATTTTTTCCAGATTGGATGAGCAAGATCACCGCATGGTTGAGTTTGCCTTGGTGTTACAAACGCTCCTGAATCACACGGCTCACCTGGAATCCCCCACGGTGGCTGCTCCGGTACAACCTGAGTTGCAGGCCGTCCCTGCTGCTGCGTCAGTCTATAAGAGGTATGTCTGGTTCTGCTCCGTTTCCCCAGCGATTTGGGGGCGATCCAGTTCAATGCAGAGGGTTTCTCAATCAGGTTGAGATATACTTCGAAATGCTGCCCCAGGCGTTTCCCACGGACATAAGCAAAGTAGGTTTCATGATATCTTTGCTTTCTGAGAGAGCTTTGGCCTGGGCTAAACCTCTATGGGAAATGCAAAAACCTGTTGTCTTGAGCTACCCTCAGTTTGTGGCCTCCTTTAAAAGGGTTTTTGATGTTCCCGCATGCTCCGCTTCTGCTGCCAAGTGCCTCATGTCCATCGAACAGAGTACGACAACTGTTGCCGACTACGCCATTGAATTCAGTACTCTGGCAGCAGAGGTTGCTTGGAACAACGAGACCCTCGTGGCTGCTTTTTCTCATGGTCTCTCGGATTCCATCAAGGATGAGATACAGTGGTGTGAAAAAGTGTTTGCCCCCTTCCTCATTTCCTGTTCCTTTGCATGTTTGTCACACTTAAGTGTTTCGGAACATCAAACCAATTTAAACAATAGTCAAGGACAACACAAGTAAACACAAAATGCAATTTGTAAATTAAGGTGTTTATTATTAAAGGTGAAAAAAAATCAAAACCATCATGGCCCTGTGTGAAAAAGTGATTGCCCCCCTTGTTAAAACATACTATAACTGTGGTTGTCCACACCTGAGTTCAATTTCTCTAGCCACACCCAGGCCTGATTATTGCCACACCTGTTCACAATCAAGGCATCACTTAAATAGGAGCTGCTTGACACAGTAAGGTCCACCAGAAGATCCTTAAAAGCTACACATCATGCCGAGACCCAAAGAAATTCAGCAACAATTGAGAAAGAAAGTAATTGAGATCTATCAGTCTGGAAAGGGTTATAAAGCCATTTCCAAAGCTTTGGGAATCCAGCGAACCACAGTGAGAGCCATTATCCACAAATGGCGAAGACATGGAACAGTGGTGAACCTTCCCAGGAGTGGCCGGCCGCCCAAAATTACCCCAAGAGCGCAGCGACGACTCATCCAAGAGGTCACAAAAGACCCCACAACAACGTCCAAGGAACTACAGGCCTCACTTGCCTCAGTTAAGGTCAGCGTTCATGCCTCCACCATCAGGAAAAGACTGGGCAAAAATGGCCTGCATGGCAGAGTTCCAAGGAGAAAACCACTGCTGAGCAAAAAGAACATCAAAGCTCGTCTCAATTTCTCCACAACACATCTTGATGATCCCCAAGACTTTTGGGACAACATTCTGTGGACCGATGAGACAAAAGTGGAACTCTTTGGAAGGTGTGTGTCCAAGTATATCTGGCGTAGAAGGAACACTGCATTTCATAAAAAGAACATTATACCAACAGTAAAATATGGTGGTGGTAGTGTGATGGTCTGGGGCTGTTTTGCTGCTTCAGGACCTGGAAGACTTGCCGTGATAAAAGGAACTATGAATTCTGCTGTCTACCAAGAGATCCTGAAGGAGAATGTCCGACCATCTGTTTGTGTACTCAAGCTGAAACGAACTTGGGTTCTGCAGCAGGACAATGATCCTAAACACACCAGCAAGTCCACCACCGAATGGCTGAAGAAAAACAAAATGAAGACTTTGGAGTGGCCTAGCCAAAGTCCTGACCTGAATCCTATTGAGATGTTGTGGTATGACCTTAAAAAGGCCATTCATGCTCGAAAACCCTCTAATGTAACTGAATTAGGACAATTCTGCAAAGATGAGTGGGCCAAAATTCCTCCAGGACGCTGTAAAAGCCTCATTGCACGTTATCGCAAACGCTTGGTTGCAGTTGTTGCTGCTAAGGGTGGCCCAACCAGTTATTAGGTTTAGGGGGCAATCACTTTTTCACACAGGGCCATGATGGTTTGGATTTTTTTTTCACCTTTAATAATAAACACCTTCATTTACAAATTGCATTTTGTGTTTACTTGTGTTGTCCTTGACTATTGTTTAAATTGGTTTGATGTTCCGAAACACTTAAGTGTGACAAACATGCAAAGGAACAGGAAATGAGGAAGGGGGCAAACACTTTTTCACACCACTGTAGCAGCCCGAGATATACCCACTGAGCTTGATCTCGTTTGCCATCCTCATTGACTCCAGACTCAGAGAAAGACTTTCTCTTAAGGAGCGCTTGCCTCCGAGCTTTGTAGTCCCACCCATGCCTCCCTCACCTCCCATGCCTCCTGGTACCGAGTTGGTCAGTGAAGATGAACCCATGCACCTGGGCTTCACGCGTCTCTCTGCGGGTGAGAGAGCCTTTAGGAGGAGGGAGAGATTGTGCCTTTATTGTGGCCAGGCAGATCACTTTTTGAAGTCTTGTCCTAACCGTCCAGGGAACGCCCGAACCTTGAGGTCCTGTCATGGACAGACCTTAGGTGGCGTTGTTTCGTCCCCAGTTATCCAGAAGGATAAGCCCCTGGTTTTGGTCACCCTTTCTTGGGCTGAGTCGTCCATCGAGATACAGGCTCTAATCAACTCGGGGGCTGCAGGCCTATTCATTGATGCTGCATTTGTTTTGCAGCACTCGATTCCGCTGCAGCTGCGTTTAATAGCAGAACAGCCCATTATGAATACCTGGTAATGCCTTTTGGCCTTTGTAACGCCCCGGCAATTTTCCAGGAATTTATTAACAATGTCCTCCGAGATTTGTTGCAATTGTGTGTGGTGGTTTATCTTGATGATATCCTCATATTTTCCAAGTCCCTGGAGAGCCACCACACAGATGTCTGTCGTGTACTTTGAAACTAAGAGAGAACAATCTCAATTGTAAACTGGAGAAGTGCGAGTTCCATCGTGAACAGGTTACATTCCTGGGCTATGTCATTTCCACTGCTGGTTTTTCGATGGACCCAGAGAAAATTTCGGCAGTCCTACAGTGGCCTCGACCCGTGGGTTTACATCCTCTGCAGCGTTTCCTGGGCTTTGCCAACTACTATCGGAAGTTTATTCATAACGTCTCGTCTCTGGTCAAGCCTCTGACTGATATGACCAGAAAGGACGGTAACCCACAGAGTTGGCCTCCGGAGTCCATTGAGGCCTTTGAGACTCTAAAGGCTGCCTTTGCTTCTGCTCCTGTGTTGGCACATCCTGATCCTACGTTGCCTTTTATCCTAGAAGTTGATGCTCCTGAGACTGGAGTTGGCGCCCTTCTGTCTCAACGTCCTAACTCCGAGAGCGCTATGCATCCGTGTGGCTACTTTTCTAAGAAATTGTCACCTGCTGAGTGCAATTATGAGATTGGTGACAGAGAGCTGTTGGCGATCATTTTAGCCCTGAAAGAATGGAGACATCTCCTTGAAGGTACCACCGTGCCCGTTCTTATTCTTACTGACCATAACAATCTTACATTCTTGTCTGAGGCTAAGCGACTCTCTCCCAGAAGGGCGCGATGGGCTCTTTTCTTGACGAGCTTTAATTACATTGTCTCATTCTTACCCGGTACTAAGAATGTAAGGGCTGATGCCTTGTCACGACAATTTTCCTCCACTTCCAAGTCGGAGTCGGTTTTGGTTCCTATGATTCCTCCTGATCGTATCTTGGCTACGGTTCGCACCAGTCTTACTTCTCCTTTGGGTGACAAAATTCTTGCTGCTCAGGTCCATGCTCCTCCTGATAAACCTTGTGACCGCTGCTTTGTTCCAGAGAGTCTCCGTACTGCAGTGCTCCAGACTTATCATTCTCCCAAGGCAGCTGGCCATCCTGGGAGGAATCAACTCATTTGGGCCATCTCCCAACAATTCTGGTGGCCTAGTCTACGGGCTGATGTTACTGCTTTCGTAGCTGCCTGTCCCGTGTGTGCTCAGAGTAAAGCCCCATACACACTATCAGTTTTTCTGCTGAGTTTTTCCATCAGATTTACCAAAACCATATAATATGAGGTCAAACCTTAAAAGTTTCAATTCGTATGCAATCAGGCAGGCCCTTCTACTACATGGTTTTGGTAAAACTGAAGGAAAAACAGCAGAAAAACTGATAGTGTGTATGGGGCTTAGGCCTCCACTTCCAGTGGGCCTCCTACAACCCATACGCAATGGAGAGAGGCCCTGGACTCACCTGTCTATGGATTTCATTGTGGAATTCCCCAACTCCCAAGGCAACACTGTTATCCTTATGGTGGTTGACCGGTTCTCAAAGATGTGTCATTGTATTCCACTTAAGAAGTTGCCCACCTCTAAGGAACTGGCTTCCATTTTTGCTCGGGAGATCTTTCACTTACATGGGCTACCCAAGGTGATTGTCTCGGATAGGGGCAGTCAGTTTGTCTCCCAATTCTGGCGAGCCTTTTGTGCACAGTTGGGAATCCAGCTTGCGTTTTCTTCTGCGTATCACCCGCAGTCTAATGGGGCCGCAGAACGAGCCAATCAGTCCTTGGAGCAATTCCTACGTTGCTATATTTCTGACCATCATAACAACTTGTCTGACCTATTACCTTGGGCAGAGTTTGCTCACAACAGTGCCTTGAATTCTGCCTCCCGATTGTCTCCATTTAATGCGAATTATGGTTTCCAACCTTCCATGTTGCCTGACTCGTTTGTTCCGCAGAGTATTCCTGCATTAGAGGAGCATCTCCGTGGTCTTCGTTCCACTTGGGTACAAGTCCAGGAGGCTTTGTGTCATGCTAATGATAGGTACAGACTCCATGCTGACCGCAGACGCCTGCCTGTGCCTTCCTACCAGGTTGGGGACAGGGTCTGGCTGTCATCTCGCAACCTCCGGCTTCGTGTTCCCTCACTGAAGGTTGCACCTCGGTTTATTGGGCCTTTCCATATCCTTCGCAGGATTAACCCAGTAGCTTACACGTTGGACCTTCCTCCTAGTATGCACATCTCAAATGTGTTTCATGTCTCCTTATTGAAACTGTTGGTCTGTAACCAATTTACCACCTCAGTGCCACGTCCTCACCCTATTCAGCTTGAGAACCATGAGGAGTATGAGGTACAATCCATTGTTGACTCCCGTAGGTTCTGTGGACGCATACAGTACCTGGTGCATTGGAAGGGGTACGGTCCGGAGGAACGCTCCTGGGTTTCATCTTCTGACGTACATGCCCCTGTCCTCCTCCGCGAGTTCCATAGATGGTTTCCCCTCAAGCCCGGTGGCCCTCCGAGGGAGAGGGGTCATTGGGGGGGGGGTACTGTCAGGGCTGGCTTAGCCCTTCCTCCTATGGGCTGGCCGCTGAGCTGTTGGCTAAATGCCAGCTCTCTTCTCTTTCCACAGTTACCAGCTGTTCCCGATGATGCTCGTCTGACCTGCCTATTTAAAGACTTCCAGTTCATTTATCGTTTGCCTTCACGTTGGTCACATCACAAGGAACAATCTCCTGCTGTTTGTTTCAAGGCTGGCTTGCTGACATCCCTCCTGGCTTCTCATCCTGCTTGCAGTTGCTCTCCTTGGATCCCTGACTTCAGGCCTGGCTGATTACCCGATCTGGTTAATGAACTTTGGACTGGCTGACTACCTGATCTGGCTACTGGACTCTGGATATGCTTGACTACGCTTTTTCTTTTTACCTTTTTATTTTTATTAATAAACAAGTGTGATTTGATTGTACTTCTGTCTCAGTCTGATTCATGGTTCCTGACATAATGTCAATTTAAATGAAGTGAAACTGCTGCATGTAAGGGAAACAGGAAATAGGAAGTGACATCTCTTGCAGCAGACTCTTTGAAAGCCGACCCTCCACTACCCAGATCAGAGAACCCACCTATAGGCAGTGGGTGCTAAAGTCCCAGAATGTATGTGTCTTGCCAAGGAAGGGGAAGCCTAAAGAATTACCCAGGTTCTCCCCTTGCAGAGGGAGATGCAGAGAAGGGTTGCTCTGGAGTGGGGTCTGGATTATCCATATGTCCCCTCCCAGATAATCATGGAGGAATCCCGGGAGGAGTGGGAGGATGACCTTATCTGGGATTTCTTGCACGTTCCCAAGCCTTTGTGAGTGCCAGAAAGTGATTTCTGGGCCTGGTTCGTGGACATTCAGGAGGAATGGAATCTGGGACATGCCATCTATCGAGATTGAGTCCTGGTTGCAAAGACAGGTCGGTCTTTGTAAGATAAGAGGGGGATAGCAGGAGGAGGTTGCTGGATCCCCGCTTCTATGTGTGAGGAGGACTGCTGTGCCATGCAGCCATCATAGAAGCAGCCACAAGGACTGCAGGAGTGGCAGGGTTGTGAGTAGTTTTCCTCTTTGACATTTCTTTTTGCAGGGCCTTTGCCTGCCACCCAGTGTGCTTGATGAAAGGATTGTTGATCACCCACACTTTGGGTGTACTAGAAAAATTTTCAAAAAGCTGCGCCAAACCCATATGTACTACTTGCACAAATAAAAAAATATATAAGTGTAAATGGCTGCAAACCCCAATCAGCTGCCACTGTTAGCATTATTTGGGATCGCTGAACTAGGGATTTGTTCATCTGAACGCTGCCATTAATTGGGGTTAGCTGATCTATGAGCGCAAGCTATAAGGAGAAAGACACAGATGATTTGCATACAAGGCTTTGATTAAGCTTCCATCTGGTAAGCGCATTCACTTCTTGGTGACGGGCACTTGTTTACTGTTTTTGTGTGGACTCACCGTGGTGTCCTGGAAAGAATTGCGACAGAGGACTTTTTTATGAACTTTGTTTGCTCCTTCTTTTTAAGTTGATGAAGTATAATTTATGTTATTTCACTCATCTATTTTGTATGTAATGTGATCTATAATAATTCTTTTACACTTATATATTTTTTTATTTGTGCAAGTAGTACATATGGGTTTTGGCGCAGCTTTTTGAAATTTTTTCTAGTGTATTTGAGTGTGTGTATCCCACTTAGAGCTGCGGCCTTTGTTTTATATTATTTTGTGTTTTATTTTCACTCGAGCGAGGTTTATTTTTTCCATACTTTGTGTACTGTCCCTGCCATCCTCTTTGCATCCTGTTGTCTGAGGAAGGGCCCCTCCTATCAGGAGCCAAAGGAGGACTGTTACAAGTTGTACATATATGTTTGTTTTTATAGGGTTAGTAGTTCCCTTCTGACAGAGCAAAGCAAACAGGAAAATATATGTGGTGGTGTTGATTTGATTTATCTGCTGGAGGGATCATAACCCCCTTCCAGTAGTGATGTATAGTGTACAGTTAGTATGTAAGTGTAGGATGTCATGTATTATATCTTCTTTTAGGACCTTCAGATATGGGACGGCTGTACATCTGCATCGCTCCAGAGGACAAGAAAATTGTGGGTCGGCGTACTCTTCCTGCGGGAGCAATGCTCTGGTTCAGAAGTGTCAAATGCCTAGCAGCAGGGACCTGTAGTGAGGGTTGTATATTGGAAATGTACAGTGTATATACGTGAGAGAAATTGTAGATATCTATTTTTGTACGAAATTTATTTGTACCATAGCCCTGTCCAAGTTATTTCCCTTCCCCCATCCAACTTATTCATGGGATGCCCTTGCTCCTGGGCCCAGGAGCCATTTTTCTATTATTTTTCACAGCTGGGGACCAGCTGTATTCTGGCGGGGGGTGAGTGTAGCACACTCTACCTTTAGGTAGGTGCTAGAGTAGTAGGTTTTTTTTTTTTACTGTCAGAGCAGGTACATTTAGGCAGGCCTATGCTGTGAGCTAGGCCTGTTTGTTTTCATCTGGTGGCAGGGGAGTGGTTTAGTATAGCAGTGGGTGACTGACATGTACTTCAGCTCTTGCGCACCTCCTCTGTTTCCAGGGAGAAGATTCTGGAAAAGGGGCAGGGCAGAGAGCTGGAGTGACATGGGGTGCATGTGGGAGCCCTGAACAATCCCCAACTAGGATTGGCAGGGGGCAGGCCTCCTATATATACCCATAGTCAGCCTGCTGTGAGAGGAGTTGTCGGGTGGATGAAATGAATGATGGAATGTTAGACTGTCGTGGTCTGAGGAAACCCCCTTTTTTGGGAGCTGGAAGGGAGCCGCTCATTACACAGTCATTGAGAGATTGCCTGGAACAGGAGCAGGAAAGAGGACAGTTGGGAGCACGTCCAGGCAAGTCATTAAGGAGGTATCCATGCCATGGTCGGTGAGTGAAAAGCACAGGGGAAAGCTCTGAAAGAGATATTCCAAGAGTTGGATGTAGAGCCAGAAGGAGAGACTGTGGGGTTGTTGTGGAGTCAAGTCGCTGCAGGCAGTAGTGTTGGCAGGATTTGCATCGGACGTGCTGGGAGCAGCAGTCCACCAAGTATCACTTAGCACATTTATTCTTCTCCTCTAAAATGGTTGCTACCAGATAGGGGACTAAAAACCCCTTCCTGTAATAGGCTATCAGGAAAACGTTAGGACTCATTCAGAGTGAGGCCTAGCCATGTGCTAATTGTGACAGGAAATCTAGATTTGGACAGTGAAGTGAAGCAAGTTATCTCAAGTAGTGTGCTGGAGGAGATCTGCAGAGGAAGAGACTGTTAGGCCGCGTACACACGCGGGGACTGTTCGCTCAACTTTGTCCGCTGAACAGTGTTTCGGCGGACAGTCCGCTCGTGTGTGGGCTTTCAGCGGACAGTTTCAGCGGACAGTCTGCTGAACAAAGTTTTTCGGAAATTCCGAAAAACTGTCCGCTGAAACTTTGTTTCAGCGAACAGTCCCCTCGTGTGTAGGCTTGTTCGTCAAACTAAGTTCCGCGCATGCTCAGAAAGGATTTACACGCCGAAGTTTGCATTGCAGTGTATAGGACGTCGTATTTTTCGTCCCGTCGTACGTGCCGTTCACGTCATCGCGCACGGTTTCAGCGGACTGTTCGTTCGTCGTGTGTGGGCAAGTCCGTCCATGCTAATTTTGAGCGGACTGTCCGCTGAAACTGTTTGACGGACAAAGTTGAGCGAACAGTCCCCACGTGTGTACGCGGCCTTAGTTTTGGATTTAAAATATATTTATTTCCCCAGTCTCGATACCATCCCCTACTCATTTTCCTTCCTTTTCTTGTGTTTATAATAAGTATAATATAATGGTTTGCCCTTTGGTTTCATATTCATGCTTTGTAGCCCCTGTGAGGGCGCTCAAGGAGCAGATTGTAGTCTCTTGTTTATTCCTGTTTATTCAAATTTTCAATAAACATATTGAAACAGAAAATATATTTATTTCCATTACTTTAGATTCATTATCTTGGCATCCCATATCCCCTTTCCGCATCCAAGTTTAATCCTCTAATAAAAACAACAAAAACAAGTAAGAGACAGTTCATTGTCTGGGAAAGTGTGCCAAAATGGATGCCTGACCAGCAGGGTGAAATGTGTGGATGCTAGAATGCCATGGGGGCACCGCTACACTTGTATGGTGGACCATTTTCTAACAAAAGTCTCCTTAATGGGGCCGTGCCCTGCAAAACATTTAGGCAGTATAAACAGCCGAGCCAGTTTCCAGTGCTTATGGATAAAATAATGAAGAAAAACCCACAAGGGGCCATTTGAGTTTGTGAGTTCCAAACAAAACTAAAGTGTTCTTGGACTGGGGGCCTCCTCAAACTTAATTGTTTCAAAAAAATGTACTACAACCGATCATTCAGCATTCTAGAATCTAGCTTTGTCCTTCAATGAACGAAAGAGAAATGTATAATTTTAGTTCTCACCATAATAAATAAGTATAAGACCACTATACAGTCCCTTTAGGATACAATTCCTAACCTGCAATATATGAATATGCAGAAATTCTAATTGCTCTTATTTTTGGGTGACAATAAAAATCCTTGTAAATGAAAAATCATTGCTAAGTGAAACAATAGTTTTATCAATCCATCTATCTATCTAACTTTCAAACTTTACTAGAGTGCAAACTTTTAATGAAAACTGAGTAAGGTGAACTGAAATTGGTTTACATGTAACTATTTTAGAAGCATTACACCATTTCCATGTATATTGTAATGATATAACCAGATGAACCAGTTGGGTGCATGTTGCAGATAACACTAGTTACCCGGCTCATATTACTTAAAACATACCCTACTCTTGTCATGGAAGTGTCTGAAAACCAAACCTGCAGTATGGAAATGCATCTCAAAGAGAATCTTAAAGCGGAGTTCCAGTCCCCCAAACATTTTTCTTTTTAAAGACTGCTCTGTAACTGTCTCAACCTGTAAATGAACATCTCTAACATGTCATATTTTTTGCCCTTTTACTTTCTTTAAAAATAGTTACTTACTGATCTCGGAAGCAGACAGGTTCCATTTTAGTTATGGGCATCTGAAGCCCTCTCGTGTTAATTTCCTCGATCTCTGTGCAGCTGTCTACTCATAATGCACCACCAACTCTCGCTTATGCTTAGTAATGCCTCTATATAATCAATATATATATATATATATATATATATACCGTGTTTCCCCGATAGTAAGACACCCCCGATTGTAAGACGTATGGGGAGTTTCAGAGGGGTCGGCTAATATAAGCCGTACCCCGAAAGTAAGACATATGTCTTACTTTCGGGGAAACACGGGGGTATTGCCGCCTCCAGTGACGTACGGTACTAAGAGTGGGGCGGGGGGTGCGGGCCGCACCGGGTGCCACACCGTGGGGGGGGTGCCAGGCCAGCCTCCCCCTCCGACTGAAGAGACAGCGCCGTTTTGATCAGTCTCGGGCAGCGGCTGTCACTCACAGGCGAGCAGAGTGAAGCCGCCTCCCCCTCCTCTTGTATGGCTACACAGTGCTGTGTATGGAGGAGGAGGAGGGGGGGGAGGCGGCTTCAGTGAAGCTGCCTCCCCCTCCTTCTCCTTCATGGACAGCACTGTGTAGCCATACAAGAGGAGGGGGAGGCGGCTTCACTCTGCTCGGCTGTGAGTGACAGCCGCTGCCCGAGACTGATCAGAACGGCGCGACGCAACCACAGAGAAGGGGATTATTGTGCCAGGTCCCGGATCACTGCCAACAGGTGTCACTGGCTCTGTGCCCGGGAAAAGGTCAGTGCTGGTCATACAGAGAGAGACCAAGGAGGGGGAGGGGGAGGGGGGGTGTGTGAAGAGATTCTCTGCAGCTCTTACCGTATTATGTAACCGCAAGATGCAGCTGAGGAGGACTACAAGTCCCAACATACCGGGCTGTGTGGGCTTACAGTTCTCCTCTGCTGAGCATAGCAGCTTTGTATGCTTGGACTTGTAGTCCTCCATAGTGCAGCCTTGCATGCTGGGACTTGTAGGCCTCCTCTGTAGTACAGTGCAGCCTTGCATGCTGGGACTTGTAGTCCTCTGTAATGCAGTGCAGCCTTGCTTGCTGGGACTTGTAGTCCTCTTCTGTAGCGCATAAAATGCATATACACTAAAAAAACACATTTTACACAGTTTTTTTAGCTGTCAGTGCCCCTTTAACTGCGGGATGCGGACGGTTAGAGCGGGATGAGTGGAGGGATGTGGAGGCCGCGGGAGCAGCAGTAATGTTTTCTGTGGTCCATCAGGACCATGGACAACATACCGTACAAAAACACGCTGTGTGGGATACTGTATGGGGCTGTAACCCTATGGGAGACTGTGATATGGAACCACAAGCAGTGCTTATACCGTATGCTATATTTTAGCCCCTAGACATGAGCGCTTCCGGTTCCAGTGGTAAAAGGAAGAGTTACACCGTGGAGTATAAAAAAGCGATTGTTGAAGAATCTTGGGGCAAAAATGTGTTGCAGTTCTGCAAGGAGAAAATGTTGGATCATCGACTGGTCCAAAAATGGCGTGCAGAATACACTAACCTGAGTGAAAAAGTGGAGAGCGGAATGGCTAAAAAGCGCAAGATTGGATGTGGTCGGCAACCAATGTATACAGAGCTGGAAAGCCTGGTCTCTGAGTGGGTTGCAGACAGGAGAGCAAAGACATTGGTGGTGACCAGGGCTCAGATTCAGGAATACGCCCTTGCAGTGTCGCCACAGTTTGACATTTCCCCTGAACAATTCAAGGCATCACAGCACTGGGTGGATAACTTTCTTGAACACAATGACCTGTCTTTGAGAAGATCCACAACCCTCTTTAGATTGGAAGATGCTGAGATTGTTAAACGTGCATTAGCCTACAAGAAGTTTGTGGATGACATTGACTTCTCTAAATACAGTCTTTGCAACATGATCGCCATGGATGAAACTGCCGTGTTCATGGGCCAAGCAGCTCAAACCACCATTGATCAACGAGGTGTCTCCTCAGTGTACGTTCCCTCCACCGCTTATGAAAGTGCACGTGTCACCTGCATTTTGACGATTCGTCTGGATGGCACTAAAGCAACACCGCTACTCATTGCAAAAGGCAAGAAGGAGAAGATTGAGCGGGTTTCTGGCATTTATGTGCTGGAAACTGAAAAAGCCTGGGCCACACAAGATGTTATAAGAAAGTGGCTTGATTTAATGCTGCCGCTTGTAATGCGCGGGAACAAAAGAGGGATGCTGATCTGGGATGCAGCCAGCACACACCGCGCCAAAACCATGAAAAACTTCCTTCATGAGCGGAGAATCGAGCAAATCATGATTCCTGCAGGGATGACGGCTTATCTTCAGACTCTCGATATCGCCATTAACAAGCCGTTCAAGGACTATCTGCGTGTGGAAATCAATGACTACATTGAAAACCGAATGGAGAGAAATGTACGTGGGAACTTTGTGAAGCCCAGACTGCCAGAGATTGTTAACTGGGTGAAGAATTCTTGGAATAAGATCACTAACACCTGCGTTGCAAATGCACTGCGAGCTGGCTACCTGGACAAAGCCTGCTCATTTCAGGACAGTGCCGTTGCTACCCATGAGAAATATGGGCCAATGATTCGGCAAGAAATGTCGTCCCGAGAGTCCCAAGAAAATCCACAGGAACCTAAGAGTGTGGATGTTTATGATGATATTCCTGAGGATGATGACATGGTTGTCATGGAATAAATCTGTTTTATCTTCCAGTATTCCACTGTTCGTTCTTACCATTTTTCATTGTTTTACATGTTATGCAATGTTGTAACAAGACATTCTTGGCACTTCCTTTTATAAAACTGTTTTGTGGTGAATACAATACTGTTCAGGTTGTTAATAAATGTTAATTTTATGGTTAAAACAAAAAATTCGACAATTTTTTTCCAATATAAGACATACCCCGAAAGTAAGACATAGTGGGGCTTTTGGGGATAAAAAGAAAGTAAGACACTGTCTTACATTCGGGGAAACACGGTATATAGCCCATGCTGAGACCGTATAACATTGAGCAGATATTGGTGCTTGTAAGATCCGTTGTGTATAACTCTTGTAATGTATTGAGTAATAAAAAAAATCAGCCACGGTATATTCAAAAAATAATAAACTTTATTACTGTATCAAAAAAGTGTATGAAAATTCGAAAAAGTATTTAGAAGGTATAAGTAAGGGGTGCATCCCCATCATACCCAGGGATAATGCTGGGTATGTACCTTACTTGTACCTTCTAAATGCTTTTTGGAATTTTCATACACTTTTTTGATACAGAAATAAAGTTTATTGTTAATTTTTGGATATACCGTGGCTGATTCTCCAAGGGCTTTTCTGGGGCACCTCTTTCCCTCATTTTCTTTATTACTCAATAGTCCCTTTTTTTGCTCTGAAGGTATCCCGTCTAATACATGACGAATCAGTAATCCTCCCTTTTTTCAAATTTTGTTGAGCTCCTTAACAGCAGAAAATTGGTTTCATGTCTGTTTTTATTTTTTTACTTGTCCTGTAATGTAACTGTATGCAGGCAGAGAGAGGAGCTGTCAGAATTCATCAGTGATGTTGGGGGTGGGCGTGATCGAGCAGCTATCGAACACCAGCCAATTATTGGGCTTCTTAAGAAAGGGGGCAGAGCTGCATACACGTAGCATCCTGCCCTGATCCCATCCTATTGGCTAGTGTTTGATAGCTGTTCGGTCCCGCCCACCCCCAACATCACCGATTAATTCTGACAGCTCCTCTCTCTCCTTACACAGTTACATTACAAGACAGAGTCACACACATCAGTGATGTTGGGGGTGGGCGGGACCGAGCACCAGCCAATAGGATGGGGTCAGGGTGGGCGGCTACATGTATGCGGCTCCGCCCCCTTTCTTAAGAAGCCCAATAATTGGCTGGTGTTCAGTAGCTGCTCGATCCCGTCCACCTCCAACATCACCGATGAATTCTGACAGCTCCTCTCTCTCCCTGCATAAGCAAGATTTCGGTAGTAGGCAATTCGCAAGGAGTTATGGAATACATGATGCCGCTATCCCAGGAACCCTTGTGAATCACCTAGTGACGATTGTTATCGTTGAGTGTTATGGTGCTTCTAAGTTGCCAAAAATGGTGCCTGTCTGTTTTTTTTTTACATTTTGGTGTGTTGTCAGCATATTCTTTTTAACATAATGCAGCAGGATGCCAAGGTCTGAATGAATTAAAGAATTTTGAGAAGTGTCACAAGTCACTCTGTAAAGTGCAAACATATTGTTTCCCTAGTTAATCTTGTCAATTACAAAATGTCTAGGAGACAAACTTTTTTTGAAAAGTTTTATTTATTGCTTTTTAACATAACAAATATATATAAGACCCAATGGGACACACACAACAAACAAAACTATTTAAATTTCTTCAGCATTGACTCTCTCCTCTTCCTTCCAGATCCTCACTCAGTGAAAAGACAAACTTTAAAGCCCAAACTTTAGGCATGCCTAATTATTTGACTTGCAGACACATTCAGGAAATGCTAGTGGCCTGGCTGTGTCTTGCCTCAATATTTTATGTGTTACTGAAACAGATCAAGGAAACAACCATGGATCTGAAGGGAAAGTCAAGACTTTTAATGTATATGTATTATAGCAAATATGTACAGACTGGTTGTGGATTTGTAACCATGAGGCTGGGTTCACACTTATGCCGTGTACACACGACCGGAATTTTTGTCAACAAAGGTCTGATGAAATGAATGTGTGGGTTTCATTGGACCTTTGCTGTCTAAAAATCAGACGGACTTTAGATTTCAAATCGAATGTTTCAAATCTTTCCGACGGACTCGAGTCCGATCGAACAATCCATTCATCTGTATGCTAGTCTGATGGACGAAAACCGACGCTAAGGCAGCTATTAGCTACTCGTTATGAACTTCCTTATTCTAGTCCAGTCGTATGTCATCACGTTCAAATCCGTCGGACTTTGGTGCGATGTGTGTCCAAGTCCGTTTATTCGGAAAGTCTGTCAGAACTCCGCTGAAAAGTCAGTCGGGAAGACCGTCGGACCTAGTCTGGTGGAAAGTCCAGTCTTGTGTACACGGCATTACAGTATGTGAAATGGATGCAGGTTTACAACTGTCCATGTTGCCCCGACATTCTACTAGGCGACACTATTCATTCAAGGTCTTTGAATAAGGACTTTAAAGCTAAGTCCTTAATTAAGTGCAACACGAAATTTGTTGTTTATGTAGTTACATATGAGCAATGTCGTATACAGTACATTGGATGCACTGCACAAGGATTGAGAGATAGATTACATGATCCCCTCTACGACATTTCTAAAAATCATCCTACTAATGTGGCGAGGCACTGGAATCTATGTCATGACAGGGACGTCAGTGGTTTGCTCATTCAGGCGATTGAAAAAGTCAATCTGCCTAAAAGAGGGGGTGATAGGTTTAGTTTATTGTGTAAGAGGGAAGTTTATTGGATATTCTACCTCCATACGAGACAACCTATGGGCCTCAACTTTGAGTGGGATATTTCGTTTTTTTATGAGTAAAATTTTCCACACATTGATTGTTTAGAGTCCCTTTAGTTATTATGTATGGTTACCATCCCATTGGTAGTCGATTTGGTGCTGATGAGGTTTTTTTCATCTGGTTCTGCTGGGCTCACTTTTTCATGTTGTCACCAGATTCTACTTATTATTTCCTTTTTATCATGATTTTTGTATTTAGGACAAGTGAATTATTTAATTATTTGATTAAGACCATTCTTTGGATAGGGTAGCATGCATAGATTGCAGCAATTTTTTATTTTTTTTGCTGCAGTAACTTTCATTACTCATGTGTGCTTCTATTGACATACTATTATTTATTTATATTTCCATCCCTTTGATGGATGCATGTCTAATATGATATGTTAGGTTTTGTATGCGATTAATTAGCTAGATATTTTTTTAGCTTTGCCCGATCTGTTGGTTCTGGTTATATGTACATATTTATTTATTTTTGATTTCTAGATGATTTAGTTCTGATCACTTTTACTAGTTTATTTTCATCCTTATTTTCTAGCTAACTAGGCAACTGCTAACACCAGTGTGTTTTAATTAATACACTATTTATATATATCTCTTATTTGGTTGATGGGCATAAGTTTAATACATTATGCTGTGTATGCGATTAACTAGGTAGATAGGCACGTGCTTAATATGCTTTACTGTTTATGTCATTAACTAGTTGAATATTCATCAGTGTTTAATTAGCTGGATATATATATTTTTACCAGTTTGCCTCACTTCTTGATTTTAGGATACATACATATAAATATATCTAATCTATTTTTGGTTTTAGATGATTTGGCTTAGATCGTTCTATCAGCCTATCCTTGTTTTATTTATCTATTTATTTATTTCTTTTTTTCATTTCAATCTCTACATTGTATGAAAGGAGAAGGTTTGAATAGATACATCTGGAAATGAGATTTTAGTAATAGTTCCCTAATGTAACCCTTCTCCTTTGATATGTGTCCTTTTCAGGGAATATTGGTGTATGTTTTCTGGTGATTCTGTTATTTAGTGAGCACCATGCACCGGCATATACACATAATGCGAGTCATGTTCTTTCTCTTCCTCTGTGTGTTGGCCGATGCATGGGATTTTTTACATACAAAATGAAAAATATTTTTATATATGTCTTTTTTTGTTTTTTAGGTTGCACCTGTATCCTTCTCTCTAAAGATAGGATTTGTCAAGTCATTTATCACTATTGTATATGTTTTCAATATGTTAACTACATTTAGGTGTAAAAGGGCTTTTTTTCTATCCATTCAAGGGTTATTCTTTGGACTTTGGATGTTTACAGGTGCCTCTTTGATTGTTATTGAGTCGTATACATATTTTATTCATTTGTTTAATTGTATGGGTGTGTATATAGCTTTGTATGTATATTCTGCATATTATCTATGACTAAGCACTGTGTTTGGTGTGAAACATTTCAGCGGCTGTGCAGTTAGTCTGTACATTAGCCTGGATGCTATGATTTTAATCATATTTTTGCAATAAAGTTGAATACTTTGGAGTGCGGCTATCCAGCTACATTTTTTCATTTTGATTCCTGTTGCAAACAGAGCCGGCACCCTGTGGATTGTGGAGACAGCTGCTTTGGGAGAGGTCATTACTTTGGAGCGGTAATCTTTTTGTGACTTTAGATTTAGAAAATCTTTCAAATCTTTCCGACAGACTCGAATCCGATTGAAAAATTTGTTCGTCTGTATGCTAGTCTGATGGATGAAAACCGACGCTAGGGCAGCTATTGGCTACTGGTTATGAACGTCCTTATTCTAGTCCGGTCATACGTCATCACGCTCAAATCCGTCGGACTTTGGTGTGATTGTGTGTGTCCAAGTCCGTTCGTTCGTAAAGTTCATCGGCACCCCGCTGAAAAGTCAGTCAAGAAGACCGTCGGACCTAGTCTGCCAGAAAGTCTGGTTGTGTGTACACGGCATTACAGTATGTGAATTGGATGCAGGTTTACCCACATTCAATTCACATGACAGGAGATTGTGACCGGCTCTTAATGGAGTTGGTTCACACATCTCCGTGGTGGCTGTGGAGCGGATTGCACAAGGGTCCTGTGCGTCAGGTGTATAACTGCCGTGTCACTTTAGGGCTATTTTCCTTCACTTCCTGTCTCAAGACACAACAGGAAGTGGGAGGACATCTCTCCAAAGGAAGAAAAATCTTCTTAGACAGTTGTCACTGAAACAAGTAACCCTAATGGATGATTTCCCTTCGATACCTGTTCAAGTGATGTTTGGATTTTCTGTCATTATCACAATATACACATGGAGTGGGTGAATGTCTGCAAGACAGATACAGACAGCAATAAAAACCAGACATCGGTTCTAACCCTTTCCCACTCAATCCAAAACAATAGTTTGGCTTTAGATATACTTTAAGGTCTTGTTTATATGGCCTTAGTCCCATTCAAGTCAATTGGGAAACAGCTGTTACTCGCAATTTGACAGCCATGCAAGTGGGGGGGACAGCCCCAAACACAGACAGTGTGTATTCGGGAACTTGCACCTACACAGCCGTCAAATTGGGAGCAGTGGCTGTGTCTGTGCAGCTTACTAACAAAAATGAATGGGACTGCCTGGCCCTTGAGCGGGAGTATGCTATAGTATGCTCATGTGAATGAGCCCTATGTGTGCTAGACTAGAAGTGTCACAGAAATGATTTAAAGAGTAATCCATTTTTGGTAACCTCACTTTGAGAGTGCTGCTAGTCCTAGGACTTGACAGGTCAACTTTAAATTTGATGACATGCCACTTTTCCAGTGTAAATCCACCGAATTGTTTTAACATCTGATTTTTCAGGTGCTGTCCACTTACTGAAGACTTACCTGTGGCAAAGAAGCTGGTGTTTCTAAAATCTCTAAGGCCCGGTTCACACTGATGAGACAGTCGCTCTGACTTTGCAGCACTTGTCACATCAGAAGTCGGATACCATTCAGTGCGATGGAACCGTTCTAGAATAAGGTTCCTGCACTACGTTTGCTCCAACTTTGGGAAGACTTACATTGACTTTTTTTTTACAAAAGTCCCATCAAGTCGTGCCAATGTCGCGCTGGGGTCCAACTTCAAAGTCTGGTGCAGTGTCAACCCGGGCTCAGAGTTTTTGTAATTGTATTAAACAAATTAAACAAGCTGAATGAACATATAAACGAAAAATGAATGGATGCATCTAATGTCCAAAATATCGGTGTTACCATATATATGCACCAAAATTCAGAATTAGAAATTGAATGGTCCACACTATAAGTCAAAAAATGGTTGTTCAGCCCTCCAAGGTGCTATCACATACGACACCCATGAAGATGTGCCAGAGTACAGCAAAAAAGATCCTCCACCAATAAAAGTACTGCTGCTTACCAGCTAGTTAGATCTCTTGTTTAAGGAGATCTAATGCGCCTGTGGCTTATCCCCCAGCCAGGGTCACTGTGTTAGGGTGACAAAAAACGTTTCCCAATGTTCCTCTCAAAATGACAGTATATGTTCTCCAATGTTCACACCGTAAGTGTTAAAAGCTAATTTCCCATATAAAGATAGAAAAGCTACCATAGCGTAATTCTATAAAACTCTTTAATAAATATAACAAGCAACAATGATGCACTTACATTTGGCTGTATATAAAAGCGTGTTAAGTATCGCGTTTAAGCTGGCCGGCTTTCAATCACTGCCCGTTGCTTCCGGGACTAGCGTGGATTAGTGGTGACGTCAGCACGCCGCTCCTCCCACCGGGTGACATAAACCAATGACCCCGCCCCTTATGCCTATATAAGTCGCCGCGCGCCCTGTCCATGGCCTTACAGCGAGAGAAGAAGAAGACGGTGGCGACAAAGTAGAAAGCCGGGCTCCTCCGATAGCAAAAGAGTGACAAAAGAACAGAAGAAGTCGGAAGAAGACCCCCGAAGTCGGAAAGAAGACCCCCGGAGCTGCCTAATGAACTACTTTAAAAACATGTGTAGTGTGTTTTTTTTATTGACACTTTTCCCCAGCTGAATGGGTAGAGGTACAATGTACCCCATACTCATTCACATAGGCTGGGGGGCCATGATCTGGGGGCCCTCTTATTAAAGGGGGCTCCTGGATTCCGATAAACCCCCCGCCCACAGACCCCGACAGCCAACGACCAGGGTTGTCGGAAAGAGGCCCTTGTCCTCATCAACATGGGGACAAGGTGCTTTGGGGTGGGGGGGCCGCAGGGCACCCCCCTTCCCCAAAGCACCCACCCCCCATGTTGAGGGCATGTGGCCACGGTTCAGGAGGGGGGGCGCTCGCTCGTCCCCACCCCCTTTCCTGACTGGCCGGGCTGCGTGCTCGGATAAGGGTCTGGTATGGACTTTGGGGGGACCCCCACACCATTTTTTCGGCGTAGGGGGCTACCTCTAAAATCCATACCAGGCGATGGAGCTTGCAAGGTGTCAATCTCGCTGATGAAAGCAGCGAGATTGACTTCCTTCTCTAGCCCTGTTGTACCAAAATGAACAGACTTTAGTCTGTGCGCGGGCAAGTCCGTTCATTTGGAAAGTCTGTCGGACCTCCGCCAAAAGTCCGCCGGGAAGTCCGTCGGACTTAGTCTGCTGGAAAGTCCATTCGTGTGTGTGCAAGTCCGCTCGTTCGGAAAGTCCGGTGGACCTTCGCTGCAAAGTCCGGCGGACTTTCCGCCAAAAAGTCTGATCATGTGTACGCGGCATTAGAGGATAACCAGTGGGTAGGTATTACTCTCTTGGCAGCCAACAGAATATAATTTTTTAGCATGTTTAGATATTTCAGAGACTGGAAGGCCTAGTAAATAATGGACCGTGTCCAACGGGAAATCCGTCTCTAGCACTGTCTGGAGTAAAGATTGGACCAAGGTCCGAAAGGTATGATTAGCGGACATTCCCAAAAGATATGGTAATGTGTTCCCAGATCTTGTAGGCATCTCCAACATTTCTGGGATACAGAGGGGTCATATTTGTAAATAGCTTCTGGGGTCCTATACCAGAACATGAGGACCTTATAAGCTGTCTCTCTCTGCTCCATGCATCTGGAAGCCTTTGATGTGGAATCCCAGATCTTTTGCCATTGAGGGAGAGATATAGGGGTCTGAATAATCTTAGCCCATTTTCGCATGTATGCATGTGAGTTTATCGTGAGTGTGTTTCATTCATGGAGAATCTTGTATATAGAAGATATGAGACCAGGTTGATATGGACCTTGAGCACATAGAACTTCAAAGGCTGTAGGTTTTTCTAAGTTTACGTAAGGTGATATAGATTGAAAATAATGTCTAAATTGGTGTAAGAAAAGAAGAGCTTTTTAGGGATCTCAAATTTGTTTTGGAGGTCTTGGAACGAGAGTAGTTTACGAGTGACAGGGTGTACTAGATGACGGAGCAGACAAATGCCCGCCTGTGACCATGGATAGATGTTGATGTTGGACAGGCTATTCGGGATATCCAGGTTGAAAAGTATGTTTAGGGTAGGTGGGAGAAGAGAGAGAATCTTTTTTGGCATTTTTTCTAAATAGCAAGGGTAAATAACATCGGTCCTAAGCATATATTTCTCAGCTGGACTATAGAGGTGGTCAAGTCAGACCAGAGCATGGAGCAAGGATGTAACGCTCAGTTCTAGCTCTGACCATCTGTTCGTTGCAAATCGTGTAGACCAGGAGATAGTCACTGTGAGGTGGGTAGAATAATAGTAATTATTAATATCAGGGGCTCCCAGCCCTCCATGAGACCGAGGAGCGAAAACTACTGTGTTAGCAATTTGGTGTACTTTGTTACCCCAGATAAATTTAGTAAAGGCCCTTTGGATAGTTCGAAGTTGTGACATAGGAACTGCGATTGGCAAGGCTTCAAAGAGTTTTAAAAACTTTGGGATAGACATTTTGGGAACATTTATCCTACCTAAAATAGACAGAGGACAATCCTCCCAGTTACGTAATAGCCTGTGTGTTTCCTGAATTAAAGAGGGATAGTTAGCTTGGTACAGGGTAGAGTAGGATGCAGTTAAATGTATACCCAAATATTTAAGGGAGGAAGGACACCAGTGGTACGGAAAGTTATTTTGCAATGTGATAAGTGTAGGGGAAATATGTATAGGAAGAGCTTCTGTCTTGGCTGTGTTAACTTTGTAGCCGGAGAGTTTGCTAAATGTGTTTAATATATGGAGGTTGGGAAGAGGGATGTGGAGTTTTGTTAACGTTAGCAGTATATCTTCTGTGCATAGAGACAGCTTATATTCCCTTTGCCATAAGGTGACTCCACTTATGTCTGGATGTATGCTTATGGCTTCAGCTAGGGGCTCAGAGTTTTACTCCAGGCTGTGTGGATTACATCAACTATTAACTTCTTCATCCTGTGTGGAAAAAAATAAAAATAAAATGGACATTTCTAAATTTGTCTTGGCCATAAAGTAAGTCATCAAGGCTGTGGTATGCATACCGCCCCTTCCATCTGCATTATGTTTTAGGAAGGCAGTGAGGGGGCAGCAAAACAGTGTCTCCAACACCTGTTTTTACCACTCCCTAACCAGCATCTGTGCTGACTTAGTATCTCTGCCTTTCGCTAAATAATCTGCTGACATCACATCCTAGATGGTGTCACCCAGAGGCTTTTTGATGTCCACATAAAGGAGGATTTTACAGGTAAATAACATGCATTAAAATAATGTAAATGCACAAGTATAATCTTATTAAGATTTTTGCTAAAACGAATAATCTGGCAACAGGGTCCCCATGAGCCCTGACAGCTGAAGAGGAGAAAAATAATCTGGTTGCTAAGGAAGGCCACTTTTTTTTGTGCAGTATTCTCAGGAGAATCCAAATGATGGAAACAAACATTACTCCTAAATTAAATCTATGCTAAGGGGAATACAGGGGCTGCTGCTGACCTCTGGAAAATGCTAGCTGCTTGGCTGTTTCTGACTCCAATTTATGCTGACACACTGATTTGGAACAAGGATAAAGCTAAGAAAATCAGAGTAAAGTCAGGATGTGTTTTGAATCAGCCATTGGATCAACATGACAGGAAAATGACTAGTATTTTTAAAAGGCCTTGTCAGTTACAGCAGCAGTAATTCCCTATATTAGATAGCGGAAACAGATGCCTCATTTTCCACACCACTTATCAGATATGGTTAGCTAAACAATCACTAATTTATTGCAGGCTTTTTTTAAACTCCAATTAGTTTCTGATCCATTCTTTTTTTCAGCTTCCTTGTTTTATATTTTATTAATTAAATCAGGGTTGCTTTTAATAAAACATGTAATTTTCTCACATTCTCACATTTTTTTAAAATAATAAATGGTTGAAAACAAGCCTATAAATCCACATTCTTACATGAGCTTAAAGCCAAATCTCTGTTTCATGTCACTTTAAATAGTTTGTTTGGACCAAGCTGGTCCAAACTAACTATTTAATTCACTAAGTGCTGCATTTTCTCTAAGCAATGTACACAGTGCTGGGATCTGGTTGTGACACAGACTTCCTGCCTTACACCTGGATAAAATAAGAGTCAGTCTGTGTGCTCAGCCATTCAGAGGCAGCTTTGTATTCTGTGAATGAATACAAAGCTTCCTCTGAACTGGAAGTTGCCTCCCTTACTTGTAACAGTAAGTTATCAGAGGGAGACTGGGAATTCCCCGCAATGTATCAGTGTAAGAAAATTGTAATAAGGTATACTCCAAATGGTATAAAATATCTACACTTCTCCACAAAATCCCCAATGTACCCGTCTCTACTTGGAATTTGTTGTACGATCCACTATGGTTTGCCTGTTGCATACTACTCCTTCTCACCTAATTAGCTGGGCCACGATGAGTCTCCCCCTATACTTTTCATACTCACTCTCATTTAAAAGTGTTTTTTGCATGGCAAATTTCTTACTTTGCAACCCCCAATAATGTAACTTTTGCCCTGGTAATTTACAGTTAGGCCCATATATATTTGGACACAGGCACAATTTTAGATTTTTTCAGGTATTTACCAAAGCATATTCAAGCTATAGTTATATAATGGATATGGGCTGAAAGTGTACACTGTCAGGTTTAATTTGAGGGTATGTAAATCCAAATCAGAGGAAGGGTTTAGGTATTACAGCTCTTAAGAATAGCCCCCCCCCTTTTCAAGGGACCAAAAGTAATTGGATAATTGGATCAAAAGCTGTTTCATGGCCAGGTGAGCTACTCCTTCGTTATTCCTTCATCATTCTTCATCAATTAAGCAGGTAAAAGGTCTGGAGTTGATTCTAAGCCTGGACACACACAATACAATTTTCTGTAGATTTTTTCCATCAGATTTACCAAAACTATATAATGTGAGGTCAAACCTTAGACACTAAGTTGTATGCAATCAGGCAGGCATTTGCCTTACATGATTTTGGTAAATCTAAAGGAAATAAGACAAAAAAAGTTGTATAGTGTGTATGGGGTCTAAGCGTGGTATTTTCATTTGGAATCTATTGCTATGAACCTACATCATGCGTTCAAAGGAGCTGTCCATGAAAGTGAAACAGGCCATTGTACGGCTTCAAAATAAAATCCATCAGAGAGATAGCAGCAACATTAGGAGTTGCCAACTCAACAGTTTGGTATGTTCTGAGCAAAGAAGAATGCACTGGTGAGCTCAGCAACATAAAAAGGCCTGCACGTCCACGGAAGACAAAAGCAGTGGATGATCGCAGTATCCTCTCTATGGTAAAGAAAACCCATTCACAACATCCAGACAAGTGAAGGACACTCTCCAGGAGGTGGGTGTTTCATTGCCAAAGTCTAAAATCAAGAGAGGACTTCACGAGAGCAATTACAGAGGGTTCACAACAAGGTGCAAACCATTCATAAGCCTGAAGAATAGAAAATCCAGATTAGACTTTGCCAAAAAACATCTAAAAAAGCCAGACCAGTTCTGGAAAGCATTCTTTGGATGGATGAAACTAAGATTAATCTGAACCAGAATGACTGGAAGAAAAAAATGTGGAGAAGGCTTGGCATGTCATGATCTAAAGCACGCAACGGCATCAGTAAAACATGATGGAGGCAGTGTGATAGCATGGGCATGAATGGCTTCCAGTGGCACTGGGTCATTGGTGTTTATTGATGATGTGACAGAAGACAGAAGCAGCCAGATGAATTCTGTAGTGTTTAGAGATATACTGTTAGCCCAGATTCAGCCAAATTAAGTAAAGTTGATTGGACGGTGCTTCACAGTATAGATGGACAATGGTCTAAAACACGCTTCAAAAGCAACCCAGTAGCTTTTTGAGGAAAAGAAGTGGAATATTCTGCAATGGCCATGTCAATCACCTGATCTCAACCCAATTAAGCTTGCATTTCACTTGCTGAAAGCAAAATTAAAGGCAGAAAGACCCACAAACAAATAACTGAAGACCGCTGCAGTTTAAGCCTGGCAAAGCATCAGAAAGGAGGGGATGTAGTCTTTGGTAATGTCCATGGGCTCCAGACTTCAAGCAGTCATTGCCAGTAAAGGATTCTCAACAAAATTTTAAAAATGAACATTTATTTATAATTATATTCATTTGTCCAATTACATTTGAGCCCCTGAAAATGGGGGGGGGGGGGAGGCGACATTGTATAAAAATGATTGCAGTTCCTAAAATTTGTACTTGATATTTATATTCAACCCCTTGAATTAAAGCTGAAAGTATGCACGTCAAATTAATTTGCATTGTTTCATTTAAATTTTATTCTGGTGGCATACAGAGCCAAAAGTATGAAAATTGTGCCTGTGTCCAAATATATATGGACCTAACTGTATGTGACCATATGAACTCTAGCTATGTTGTATATGTTAACAATTGCTCCTCTATGACTGCTACAGTTTGGAGGAGGGGTGTTCATTCATACCGTAACCAAATATTTTCTGCCAAACTCTTGTACTGTATATGTTTGACAATATCATTTGCAATAAAACATTATGAGGCTTGCTTGGTAAAGTAAGGAAAATGTGGGTTTTGGCCAGTTGACTAAGTGCATTCTGCTTATTAGGATTGTGAGAATCAACTGCACCTGTTGCAAATCATAGGTACAAATCATTATTATATTAGTATACAGTATATTGAGTGTATGTATACAGACGGTCCCCGGGTTCCAAATAAGATAGGGTCTGTAGGTTTGTTCTTAAGTTGAATCTGTTTGTAAGTCGGAAATGTCCATGACCAAATGAGTCGCTTCCTCATGGACAACAACCTTCTCGACCCCCTACAGTTTGGCTTCCACCCACAACATTCTACTGAAACTGCCCTACTAAAACTCACTAATGACCTACTAACTGCTAAAACCAATGGGCACTACTCCATACTCATACTTTTATACCTCTCTGCTGCCTTTGGCACAGTTGACCACCTGCTCCTCCTCAGCAAATTACACTCCCTTGGCCTCTGCGATTCTGCTTTGTCCTGGTTTTCCTCCTACCTATCTCAGCGTACTTTCAGTATCACTTACAACTCCATCTCCTCCGCTCCCCTTCCGTCCTTGAGCCCCTCTTATTCTCGCTCTGTACCTCTTCCCTGGGCCAGTTGATAACCTCCCATTGTTTCCAATACCACCTCTATGCCAACGACACCGAGATCTATCTTTCCACTCCTCAACTCACCCCCTCGATCTCCTCACAGATCTCAAACTTACTGAATGACATATCAGTAGGGATGTCACACCACTTCCTCAAACTCAATCTTTCTAAAACTGAGCTTGTCATATTTCCTCCTTCACGTTCCCCCCACCCCGGTGACTTCACCATTAATATCAACAACACAACCATTATTCCCTCCACATATGCCAGTGTCCTGGGTGTAATCCTTGACTCTGACCTCTCCTTCAGCCCCCATATCCAATCACTGGCTAAATCCTGCCGTCTTCACCTCCGCAATATCTCCAGAATTCGACCCTTTCTGACTAATTACACCACAAAGCAACTCGTTCACTCCTTGATTATTACCCGCCTTGACTACTGCAACTCTCTCCTTAATGGCCTACCCTTAAGCAGGCTATACCCCCTTCAGTCTATTATGAATGCTGCTGCTAGACTAATACACCTCACTAATCAATCCGTGACTGCCACCCCTCTCTGCTAATCCCTTCACTGGCTTCCCCTACCCCACCGTATAAAATTCAAAATGCTAACCATAACATACAAAGCCATCCACAACATCGCCCTCATCTACATCACCAACCTCATCTGCAGATATCGCCCAAATCGTCCCCTCCACTCCTCCCAGGACCTCCTGCTTTCTAGCTCCCTTGTTACCTCCTCCCATGCTCACCTTCAAGACTTCTCCAGAGCCTCTCTCATCCTCTGGAACTCCCTGCCCCAGTCTGTCCAATCAGCCCCTACCCTTTCCACCTTTAGGAGATCCCTGAAAACTCATTTATTCAGGGAAGCCTATCCCACACCCACCTAACAACTGTCCCCGACCCCCCCCCCCCCAAATCATTCTCTGCAGCTATTACCTTTTGTACCACCACTCCCTCTCTTTAGAATGTAAGCTCTACGGGCAGGGCCCTCCTGTACCTTTTGTATTGAACTGTACTGTAATTGTGTTGTCCCCCTATACATTGTAAAGCGCTGCATAAACTGTTGGCGCTATATAAATCATGTATAATAATAAAAAAAGGTACATTTTTTAAGTGTAGCTTCAGCCAAGAAAACAATTTTTAACCTTTTTGGATAGTATAGGTAGAGGTTAAAACCACTGTAACGTTTGTTTTGCTGGCTGTGCCCCTGTTCAGAAGATTTCACCTCACTTTCTGTCCCAATGACAATTGGATTTTGAAAATTTTGGGTTGTTGTGGAACTAAGCCTTGGTGATAAAACATCAGTGGAGACACCTTTTTCCCATAACAACTCTCACAGATGTGAATTTCCCTTCCTAGGGGTAGATTGCCTCTCACTTCCTGTTGTCTTCCTCCATTTGTAAGTAGTCTTTTTTAAGTCGGATGTTTGTAATTAGGGGACTGTCTGTATATACTATATACATACAGTATTATAAAGTATTACCGTATATACTCGAGTATAAGCCGAGATTTTCAGCCTCTTTTTTGAGGCTGAAAGTGCCCCCCTCGGCTTATACTCGAGTCATCGCTGTCTGCCCGCTCGATCAGCGTGTCGAGCAGACAGACAGCGGCCATTCTGATTCAAAAGCCGCGCCTCCGGCTCCCCCTTCGCCTGTGATAGGCGGAACACTGAATTTCCCAGCAGCCTGTGTTCCGCCTATCACGGACTTCGTATCATCCTCGTACTACGGACGAGGATGATACGACGTCTGTGATAGGCGGAACACAGGCTGCTGGGAAATTCAGTGTTCCGCCTATCACAGGCGAAGGCGGCGGCGCAGCTTTTGAATTTTACAATGGCCGCCGACGAACGAAGAGGGCACGGGACGGAGGCAAGGCACAGGACGGCACGGCACGGGACGGGACGGGACGGGACCGGAGGCAAGGCACGGCGGCGAGGCACGGCGGCGAGGCACGGCGGCGAGGCACGGAGGCAAGGAGGCTCGGCACGGGACGGAGGCTCGGGACAAAGGCTCAGGACACAGGTAGGCTGGACACACACACACACACACACACACACACACACACACACACACACACACACACGGATACACACACACACACAGGGATGGATGGATGGATGGAGACACACACACACAGGGATGGACGGACACACAGGGATGGACGGACACACAGGGATGGACGGACACACACACAGGGATGGACAGGCATGTCTTACCCTCGGCTTATACACGAGTCAATAAGTTTGCCAGTTTTTTTGGGGGTAAATTGGGGGCCTCGGCTTATATTCGGGTCGGCCTATACTCGAGTATATACGGTATACAGAATTATAAAGCAAAGTGTTCCTGACAATCTTTGATGGTGATACAGAATTTGCCTTTACAGTTAAACATAGCAAAACTTAACACTAAAACCTTGAATTTATCTCAAAGACCTCGGAAACACAGAAGAGGAAATGATATGACAAAAACGTGGCTATCAGGTCACAGTGACATGAACATAGTACAGCACACAGGAAAAAGAAAATGTCTCACCAAGAAAAGACTCCACATCTGGGACTGATCCAAGATCCTCCAACAATAATTAACGTAAAACATCATTGTGGTCCGGTGACATGGCATCCTGATGTTCCAAAAATAGCTACAGTAACAAAAAAATAATGGTAAAGATGTAAAAATGCTATAACAGTTATTTGAATTTAAAAAGATCTAGTCTCAAATATATATGACTGTGGTGGGGACAGCAGACTGTGAGTGCCTTCAGGGGGAGGAACGGATATTGAGTTCTCTCCTGCAAAATATGTTGGTGTGATGTTAATAGCCCAAGGCTGGGTTCACACTTATGTGAATTGAATGGGGTTTCCCCGCATACAATTTGCATGACTGGAGAGTGTGACACTCGCAATAGAGCTGGTTCACACATCCCCGGGGAGGACAGAAAGTGCCCAACAGAAGGGTCCTGTGAAGCTTTGGCTCAGTTTAAGGTCCAAATTCAGGCAAGAATTCAGACCTGATTCGCCCCTAAAACATGGACCCCCTGTTGTGAGCCACTGTGCAGTGTGAACCCAGCCTTAAACAAATACAGGGTTGTTTCTTCATAATAAAATATACAGTACTGCTGCACATCTCCCCTAAAGGATTTCAACTGTATATTCTCAGATTAATCTTGTTGTGTGCTTCACCATAATGCCATCTGTTGGAGTACAATAATACCTTCTTTTATTTTTACTTACAGCGAGTAAAATACAGGTGATACTTGAAAAATTTGAATATTGTGCAAAAGTTCATTTATTTTACTAATGCAACTTAAAGAGGGATTCCACCTGCAAAAAAAATATTAAAAGCCAGCAGGTATAAATACTACAGCTGCTGACTTTTAATAAATAGACACTCACCTGTCCCAGGGTCCAGCGATGTCACCAACCGAGACCCATCAATCGCTCGGGTCTCGGTTGCTGCCACCGCTATTCTAGGTGAGGGAATCAGGAAGTGAAGCATTGCGGCTTCACTTCCCGGTTCCCTTCTGCGCATGCGCGAGTCGCGCAGCGCACTAGGAGTGGTCCCCGCTGTCTCTGGGACCCGTGTGTGTCCCAGCAGACAGCACGGCGGGACAGGAAACAGCATAGACTCCCGTGGGAGTCTATGCCCGGAAGTGGGTGCAAATACCTGTCTTATACAGGTATCTGTACCCCCCTGAAAGGTGCCAAATGTGGCACCGGAGGGGGGGAGGGTTCGATGAGCGGAAGTTCCACTTTAGGGTGGAACCCCGCTTTAAGAGGTGAAACTAATATATGAGATAGACTCATTACATGCAAAGCAAGATAGTTCCAGCCGAGATTTGTCATAAATGTGATGATTATGGCTTACAGCTCATGAAAACCCCAAATCCAGAAAATTTGAATATTACATGCAATCAGTAAAACAAGGATTGTACATAGAACAATATCGGACCTCTGAAAAGTATAAGCATGCATATGTACTCAGTACTTGGTTTGGGCCCCTTTTGCAGCAATTACTGCCTCAATGCGGCGTGGCATGGAAGGTTTCAGCCTGTGGCACTGCTGAGGTGTTATGGAAAACCAGGATGCTTCAATAGTGGCCTTCAGCTCTTCTGCATTTTTAGGTCTCATGTCTCACATATTTCTCTTGGCAATGCCACATAGATTCTCTATGGGGTTCAGGTCAGGCGAGTTTGCTGGCCAACCAAGCACAGTAATCCTACAGTCATTGAACCAGGTTTTGGTGCTTTTGGCAGTGTGGGCAGGTGCCAAGTCCTGCTGGAAAATTAAGTCAGCATCCCCATAGAGCTTGTTTGCAGAAGGAAGCATGAAGTGCTCCAAAATCTCTTGGTAGATGGCTGCATTGACCCTGGACTTAATGAAACACAGTGGACCAACACCAGCAGATGACATGGCTCCCCAAATCAACACAGACTGTGAAAACTTCACACTGGACTTCAAACATCTTGCAGTGTGTGCCTCTCCATTCCTCCTCCATACTCTGGGTCCTTGGTTTCCAAAGATGCAAAATTTGCTCTCATCAGAAAAGAGGTGAGCAACCGACCAGGTTTGTTTTTCTTTAGCCCAGGTAAGATGCTTCTGATGTTGTTTGTTGTTCAGGAGTGGCTTGACAAGAGGAATACGACATTTGAAGCCCATGTCCAGGATCCGTCTGTATGTGGTGGCTCTTGATGCACTGACTCCAACCTCAGTCCACTCCTTGTGAAAGTCCCCAAAACCTTTGAATGGCCTTTTCCTGACAATCCTCTCCAGGCTGCAGTCATCCCTGCTGCTTGTGCACCTTTTTCTTCCGCGCTTTTCCCTTCCACATAACTTTCTATTAATGTGCTATGATATAGTACTTTTGGAACATCCAACTTCTTTTGCAATTACCTTTTGAGGCTTTCCCTCCTTATGGAGGGTGTCAATGATTGTTTTCTGCACAACTGCGAAGTCAGCAGTCTTTCCCATGATTGTGATTCCTACTGAACCATACTGAGAGACCATTTAAAGGCTCAGGAACCCTTTGCTGGTATTCTGGCTTAATTAGCTGATTAGAGTGGGACACTTTTAGCCTAGAATATTGCACCTTTTCACAATATTCAAATTTTCTGAGATTGTGGATTTGGGCGTTCCTTGAGCTATAAGTCATAATCATCACAATTATGACCAATCATGGCTTAAACTATCTTGCTTTGCATGTAATGAGTCTATCCCATATATTAGCTTGACCTTTTAAGTTGCATTAGTGAAATAAATGAACTTTTGCATGATATTCAAATTTTTCGAATATCACCTGTAAGTATTGAACCGGTTCCAATTTCTCAAGGTAAATATATTTCTAAAGGTGCTATTGACATTACATTTTCACCACATGTCGGTAACAGCCAATGCAATCAATACATACAAATAGAGATGAACCAAATCCCCCCCCCCCCCCCGGTTCAGTTTGCGGGAGAACATGTTAAAATCTATGAGACTCGAATGTGAAAAATCAAAAGTGCGAATTTTAAAGGCTAAAGCCGCGTACACACAGGCGGACTGTCTGGCCTACTTAGTCCGCCGAAACACATTTCAGCGGACAGTCCGCTCGTGTGTGGGCTTCAGCGGACTTTTTCAGCGTGCAGTCTGGCGGACTAAGTATTTCGGAATTTCCGTAATACTGTCCGTCGGACTCGCATTTCGGCGGACAATCCGCCCGTGTGTGTGCCAGTCCGCCGTACTTTTGAAATGAGCGGACTTTTCCCGCCCGGAGAAAAGTCCGCTCATTTCGAGCAGGTATCCAGGTAGGCGGGGCCCGCGAAGGAGACGTCGCTGGCCCCGCCGCCTGGTATGGACTTAAAGGGGAACCCCAACGCCGAAAAAAATCGGCGTGGGGGCCCCCCCCAAGTCCACAACAGACCCTTGTCCGAGCACGCTACCCGGCCGGCCAGGAAAGGGGGGCGAGCGAGCGCCCCCCCTCCTGAGCCGTACCAGGCCGCTTTTTTCGGCGTTGGGGTTCCCATTTAAGTCCATACCAGGCGGCGGGGCCAGCGACGTCTCCTTCGCGGGCCCCTCCTACCTGGAGACGCGCTGGAAATGAGCAGACTTTCCTCCGCGTGTGTGGGCGAGTCCGTTCATTTCAAAAGTAGGGCGGATAGTATGGCGGACTTAGTACGCCGTATTAGTCCGCTCAAAAAGTGCCGTGTGTGGGCAAGTCCGTTCATTCGAAAGTATGACGGACTGTCCGTCGGATTGTCTGACGGACTAAGTTGGCCAGACAGTCCGCCCCATGTGTACGCGGCTTAATATCCAAGTTATTGACCTAAAAACTATTTGGGGACCCCAGGAGCAAAAAAAAGTTTTAAAAACAGTAATTTTTTCGGGAGCAGTGATTTTAATAATGCTTAAAGTGAAAAAATAAAAGTGAAATATTCCTTTAAATATCGTACCTGGAGGGTGTCTATAGTATGCCTGTAAAGTGGTGCGTGTTTACAGTGTTTAGAACAGTTCCTGCACAAAATGACATTTCTAGAGGGAAAAAAGTAATTTAAAACTGCTTGCAGCTGTAATGTAATGTTGCTTGGGGCTCCCAGGCTCTATATACTCTGAACAGCAGTATACAGGCGGTCCCTGGGTTACAAACAAGATAGGGACTATAGGTTTGTTGTTAAGTTGAATCTGTTTGTGCGTTTAAGTGTAACTGCAGCCCCAAAATCTATGTTTAAGCTTTTTGGATAATATAGGGCAGGTTTATCACCCCTGTAACATTTTTTTTTTGCTGTCTGTGCCCTTGTTCAGAAGTAGTGATGGACGAACTTCCGACGGGACGTTTCGCGAACGCGAAACGCGAACGGGCACAAACGTTCGCGAAAACGACCGTTCGCCGCGGGCTCCATTGACTTCAATGGGAGGCGAATTTCGCAAACCTTTAGGTCGAATTTGCGGCCACGGGGTAATTATTAGGGGGTAGCACGTAGTCCCACCACCTGGACAATAGCATAATACATGTATGAGGTGAATTTGGGATCGATAACTACAAGCATTTTTTTTTTATTTGGGAAATTGTTCTGACAATTCAGGACTATGGAGCTAATGAAGGCAATGGAGGAGAGGGAAGGTCAGGGACCAGGGTAGGCAAACAAGAGGGTGCAGGAGATACAGAGCACTGACAGCAGCACCGTAATACAGAGCACTGACATCAGCACCGTGACATACAGCGCTGACAGCAGCTCCGTGACATACAGCGCTGACAGCAGCTCCGTGACATACAGCGCTGACAGCAGCTCCGTGACATACAGCGCTGACAGCAGCTCCGTGACATACAGCGCTGACAGCAGCTCCGTGACATACAGCGCTGACAGCAGCACCGTGACATACAGCGCTGACAGCAGCTCCGTGACATACAGCGCTGACAGCAGCTCCGTGACATACAGCGCTGACAGCAGCTCCGTGACATACAGCACTGACAGCAGCTCCGTGACATACAGCGCTGACAGCAGCTCCGTGACATACAGCGCTGACAGCAGCACCGTGACATACAGCGCTGACAGCAGCTCCGTGACATACAGCGCTGACAGCAGCTCCGTGACATACAGCGCTGACAGCAGCTCCGTGACATACAGCGCTGACAGCAGCTCCGTGACATACAGCGCTGACAGCAGCTCCGTGACATACAGCGCTGACAGCAGCTCCGTGACATACAGCGCTGACAGCAGCTCCGTGACATACAGCGCTGACAGCAGCTCCGTGACATACAGCGCTGACAGCAGCTCCGTGACATACAGCGCTGACAGCAGCTCCGTGACATACAGCGCTGACAGCAGCACCGTAAGCAGCCCCAGGAGGAAGTCAGCACAGCACAGGGATGGTGTGATCCCCTCATAATAAGAACCCCCAGGAGGAAGTCAGCACAGCACAGGGATGGTGGGAGCCCCTCATAATAAGAACACCCAGGAGGAAGTCAGCACAGCACAGGGATGGTGGGAACCCCTCATAATAAGCAGCCCCAGTAGAAATATGACACCGCTCAACCTCTTCAAAGAGGAGGGTAGGGGCATATAGTACGGTGTGCTTTTTTGGGTCAGGGAAGTGAGCCAAATGAATTAAGAAGGTCTGTGTGCTTGATTCCAAAAATTGTTTATAGACATATACATGGTCTACTGATCACATGTGTTGAATTCCTCCGAGATCCATGCCTCATTCATTTTTAGAAATGTGAGGTAGTTAACACTGTGGTGAGCTAGGCGAGTACGCTTATCGGTCACAATCCCCCCTGCTGCGCTGAACGTCCTTTCGGACAGGACACTGGATGAGGGGCAAGCCAACAGTTCGATTGCAAATTGGGCAAGCTCTGGCCAGAGGTCAAGCCTGCCCACCCAGTAGTCTAGGGGTTCATCACTCCTCAGAGCGTCCACATCGGCCGTTAACCCAATGTAGTCGGACACCTGACGGTCTAGGCGTTCCCTGATGCTGGATCCGGATGACACCTGTCGATGGGTCGGCTGAAAGAATGACCTCATATCCGAAGTCACCAACACATCTTCAAACCGGCCTCTTCTTGCAGGCGCTGTTGGATTGGTACCCGCAAATCCTTCTCTGGGAGTGGGAATTGCTCCTCTGCCAGCGCACGCAAAAGCAGAATGCAGCATTTCTCGAAGCAAGGCCTGGAAGTGCTGCATTCTGACAGCCCTCTGCGACGGCGGTAACATTTCCGCCATTTTGTGTTTGTACCGGGGGTCTAAGTACGTTGCCACCCAGTACTGGTCCTTGACCCTCATGCTTTTTATACGGGGGTCCCTATTAAAACACTGGAGCATGAAGGCCCCCATTTGCACTAAAGTGGAAGCGGTGTGGTGGCCTGGCTCCTGCTCATCATCCAGGATAATGTCGTCCTCTTCATTCTCCTCTCCCCATCCTCGCACAACAGGGATCCCAGAAAGGTTTAAAGCATGCTCTTCTTGCTCCTGCTCATCCGCCCCGGCACCATCCTCCTCTGACTCCTCATCAGACTCCTGTTGTTGACTTGTCTCAGATAGAGTAGCCCCCCCTGGGAATTCATCCAGCATTGCGACTTCCTCATCTTCCCGCTCCTGCTCCTCCACAGCCTGATCAATGACACGACGCAATGCACGCTCCAGAAAGAAGGCATAAGGTACCATGTCACTGATGGCGCCATGGCTGCGACTGACCAGTTTGGTGATCTCCTCAAATGGCCGCAGAAGTCTGCATGTGTCGCGCATGAGCAGCCACTGGCGCGGTGAAAAAAAACCCAGCTCCCCAGAACCGTTTCTTTCGCAGAGTTCATACAGGTAGACGTTAACTGCACGTTTCTGCTGGAGCAGCCTATCAAGCATATAGAAGGTTGAGTTCCATCGCGTCGGGCAATCGCAAATAAGACGTCTGACCGGCAGATGGTGTCGCCGCTGAATGTCAGCAAGGCGAGCCATGGCCGTGTAAGATCTTCTGAAATGGGCCGAGATTTTCCTTGCCTGCCGCAAGATGTCCTGGACCCCAGGGTATTTGACAAGGAATCGCTGCACGACCAAGTTTAAGACGTGTGCCATGCACGGCACGTGCGTGATTTTGCCCTGTTTCAATGCGCTAAGCAGATTGGCACCGTTGTCACACACCACTTTACCAACTGTCAAATTGAGCGGTGTTAGCCACTCATCTGCCTGTGAACGCAAAGCTGAAAGGAGTGCCGGGCCAGTGTGGCTCTTTGCTTCCAGGCACAACAGACGCAGCACGGCATGGCAACGTCTCACCTGGCATGTGGAATAGGTTCTGGGGAGCTTGGGCGGTGCAGTGGAAGAGACGCTAGCAGCGGAAAAGGAGGAGGCAGCTGAGGAGGAGAGGGAGGAGGATGGAGTAGGAGGAGGAGAAGAAGAGTCAGGCCTGCATGCAATCCGTGGCGGTAAAACCAAATCTACACGGGTGCCACGGGTTACATGCTTGACGGCCGTCAGAAGGTTCACCCAGTGGGCAGTAAAACTGATATACCTTCCCTGCCCGTGTTTGCTAGACCACGTGTCTGTGGTCAGATGTATCTTGGCACCGACACTGTGTGCCAGAGATACATTCACTTGCCGCTGAACATGGCCATATAGCTCTGGGATGCCCTTCTCTGAGAAATACTTCCTTCCTGGGACCTTCCATTGTGGTGTTCCAATGGCCACAAATTTGCGAAAGGCCTCCGAGTCCACCAGTTTATATGGCAGTAGTTGGCGGGCTATGAGTTCTGACAAGCCAGCCGCCAACCGTTGGGCAAGAGGGTTATCCGGCGTCATCATTTTTTTACGCTCAAACATTAGGCCCACGGAAGCCTGCCTTTTTGCAGAAAAATGTGAGCTTGGCGTGATGGAAGGTGGAGTGGAGGACAATTGTGAGGAGAGAGGAGAAGGAGAAGTAGAAGACGAGGCTGGACGGTGAGAGCCTGCAGTGTGGCTTTGTGTGTTCCGTTGCTCCCACTGGGCTCGGTGATGGCTGCTCATGTGCCTTCTTAAGGCGGTCGTCCCTAGGTGAGTATTGGGCTTACCGCGACTAACGCGTTGACTGCAAAGATTGCAGATGGCAACGCTATTGTCAGCAGCGGACACGTTAAAAAAAGCCCACACTGCGGAGCCATGTGCCGGTGTCCTGGGAGCGCCAGATGTGACCGTACATGGTCGATGACTCGCTCCTGATACATTTGCAGTCTGCTTTGTCCCTGCTGTGCAATGTAAGTCATTGCTGCTTCTCCTCCCTATCTGCTGGTCCATATCTCCCTCTGAACTCCCCTCCTCTTCCTCTCTTGTGGGCACCCACGTGACATCACTAGACACGTCATCATCAACGTCACCTTCCCCACCGCTATAAGTAGAGTAGGCAGCAACACCGGGGACCAACCTCCTCCTTGGGCTGATCTGGGTACTGGCGTCAGACTGCTGAGTAGCGCTTGTTGCTACCTCCTCTTCCTGATCCAATACCAAGAGTGGCTGCGCATCAGAAATGTCCTCTTGATATGGATCGGAAAATAATTCCAGTGACTCAAGCGGAAGGTATGTGGTGGTGGTGGTGGTGGTCGTGTTGTTGGTGGTAGTGTCTTTGGGGGTGCACATAGCAGAGAGTGAAGAAGAGGGTGCAGATCGAGAGGATGAGGAGGGTGCAGAAGAGTAAGGCTGAGCGAGCCACTCAACCAAGTCTGGTGCATCCTTTAAAGTAATTGAACGCACCTTCTGCAACTTCCCACTTTGGCTCAAGCCTGTTGCTCCTGCCCTACCCCTACCACCCCTGCGGAAGGGCCTGCCTCTTCCTCTGCATGTCATTTTTTAAATGACCCTGTGACAAAACTCTTAGTCCCTATACCGCTGAAGGACTGCTGCAGTATAGGTGAGCGGTCAGCAGTGGTGCACGTCAACCCTATCTATTGTGGACCTATAGCGGTCCTTACAGAACAGCAGACTGTACCGCACTCAAGCCTATGTACCGTAGCACCCTATACCAAGTTACCAGTCCTTATAAGAACTTTTGTGGACCAAGCAGGTTGTGTATTAGTGTTTAGCAGACTGTACGTCAGTCCCTATACCGCTGAAGGACTGCTGCAGTATAGGGCAGCGGTCAGCAGTGGTGCACGTCAACCCTATCTATTGTGGACCGATAGCGGTCCTTACAGAACAGCAGACTGTACCGCACTCAAGCCTATGTACCGTAGCACCCTATACCAAGTTACCAGTCCTTATAAGAACTTTTGTGGACCAAGCAGGTTGTGTGTTAGTGTTTAGCAGACTGTGCGTCAGTCCCTATACCGCTGAAGGACTGCTGCAGTATAGGGCAGCGGTCAGCAGTAGTGCACGGCAACCCTATGTATTGTGGACCGATAGCGGTCCTTACAGAACAGCAGACTGTAACGCACTCAGGCCTATGTACCGTAGCACCCTATACCAAGTTACCAGTCCTTATAAGAACTTTTGTGGACCAAGCAGGTTGTGTGTTAGTGATTAGCAGACTGTACGTCAGTCCCTATACCAATGAAGGACTGCTGCAGTATAGGGCAGCGGTCAGCAGTAGTGCACGGCAACCCTATGTATTGTGGACCGATAGCGGTCCTTACAGAACAGCAGACTGTAACGCACTCAGGCCTATGTACCGTAGCACCCTATACCAAGTTACCAGTCCTTATAAAAACTTTTGTGGACCAAGCAGGTTGTGTGTTAGTGTTTAGCAGACTGTGCGTCAGTCCCTATACCGCTGAAGGACTGCTGCAGTATAGGGCAGCGGTCAGCAGTGGTGCACGTCAACCCTATCTATTGTGGACCGATAGCGGTCCTTACAGAACAGCAGACTGTACCGCACTCAAGCCTATGTACCGTAGCACCCTATACCAAGTTACCAGTCCTTATAAGAACTTTTGTGGACCAAGCAGGTTGTGTATTAGTGTTTAGCAGACTGTACGTCAGTCCCTATACCGCTGAAGGACTGCTGCAGTATAGGGCAGCGGTCAGCAGTGGTGCACGTCAACCCTATCTATTGTGGACCGATAGCGGTCCTTACAGAACAGCAGACTGTACCGCACTCAAGCCTATGTACCGTAGCACCCTATACCAAGTTACCAGTCCTTATAAGAACTTTTGTGGAACAAGCAGGTTGTGTGTTAGTGATTAGCAGACTGTACGTCAGTCCCTATACCAATGAAGGACTGCTGCAGTATAGGGCAGCGGTCAGCAGTAGTGCACGGCAACCCTATGTATTGTGGACCGATAGCGGTCCTTACAGAACAGCAGACTGTACTGCACTCAGGCCTATGTACCGTAGCACCCTATACCAAGTTACCAGTCCTTATAAAAACTTTTGTGGACCAAGCAGGTTGTGTGTTAGTGTTTAGCAGACTGTGCGTCAGTCCCTATACCGCTGAAGGACTGCTGCAGTATAGGGCAGCGGTCAGCAGTAGTGCACGGCAACCCTATGTATTGTGGACCGATAGCGGTCCTTACAGAACAGCAGACTGTAACGCACTCAGGCCTATGTACCGTAGCACCCTATACCAAGTTACCAGTCCTTATAAGAACTTTTGTGGACCAAGCAGGTTGTGTGTTAGTGATTAGCAGACTGTACGTCAGTCCCTATACCAATGAAGGACTGCTGCAGTATAGGGCAGCGGTCAGCAGTAGTGCACGGCAACCCTATGTATTGTGGACCGATAGCGGTCCTTACAGAACAGCAGACTGTAACGCACTCAGGCCTATGTACCGTAGCACCCTATACCAAGTTACCAGTCCTTATAAGAACTTTTGTGGAACAAGCAGGTTGTGTGTTAGTGATTAGCAGACTGTACGTCAGTCCCTATACCAATGAAGGACTGCTGCAGTATAGGGCAGCGGTCAGCAGTAGTGCACGGCAACCCTATGTATTGTGGACCGATAGCGGTCCTTACAGAACAGCAGACTGTAACGCACTCAGGCCTATGTACCGTAGCACCCTATACCAAGTTACCAGTCCTTATAAGAACTTTTGTGGACCAAGCAGGTTGTGTGTTAGTGATTAGCAGACTGTACGTCAGTCCCTATACCAATGAAGGACTGCTGCAGTATAGGGCAGCGGTCAGCAGTAGTGCACGGCAACCCTATGTATTGTGGACCGATAGCGGTCCTTACAGAACAGCAGACTGTACTGCACTCAGGCCTATGTACCGTAGCACCCTATACCAAGTTACCAGTCCTTATAAAAACTTTTGTGGACCAAGCAGGTTGTGTGTTAGTGTTTAGCAGACTGTGCGTCAGTCCCTATACCGCTGAAGGACTGCTGCAGTATAGGGCAGCGGTCAGCAGTAGTGCACGGCAACCCTATGTATTGTGGACCGATAGCGGTCCTTACAGAACAGCAGACTGTAACGCACTCAGGCCTATGTACCGTAGCACCCTATACCAAGTTACCAGTCCTTATAAGAACTTTTGTGGACCAAGCAGGTTGTGTGTTAGTGATTAGCAGACTGTACGTCAGTCCCTATACCAATGAAGGACTGCTGCAGTATAGGGCAGCGGTCAGCAGTGGTGCACGTCAACCCTATCTATTGTGGACCGATAGCGGTCCTTACAGAACAGCAGACTGTACCGCACTCAAGCCTATGTACCGTAGCACCCTATACCAAGTTACCAGTCCTTATAAGAACTTTTGTGGACCAAGCAGGTTGTGTGTTAGTGTTTAGCAGACTGTGCGTCAGTCCCTATACCGCTGAAGGACTGCTGCAGTATAGGGCAGCGGTCAGCAGTAGTGCACGGCAACCCTATGTATTGTGGACCGATAGCGGTCCTTACAGAACAGCAGACTGTAACGCACTCAGGCCTATGTACCGTAGCACCCTATACCAAGTTACCAGTCCTTATAAGAACTTTTGTGGACCAAGCAGGTTGTGTGTTAGTGATTAGCAGACTGTACGTCAGTCCCTATACCAATGAAGGACTGCTGCAGTATAGGGCAGCGGTCAGCAGTAGTGCACGGCAACCCTATGTATTGTGGACCGATAGCGGTCCTTACAGAACAGCAGACTGTAACGCACTCAGGCCTATGTACCGTAGCACCCTATACCAAGTTACCAGTCCTTATAAAAACTTTTGTGGACCAAGCAGGTTGTGTGTTAGTGTTTAGCAGACTGTGCGTCAGTCCCTATACCGCTGAAGGACTGCTGCAGTATAGGGCAGCGGTCAGCAGTGGTGCACGTCAACCCTATCTATTGTGGACCGATAGCGGTCCTTACAGAACAGCAGACTGTACCGCACTCAAGCCTATGTACCGTAGCACCCTATACCAAGTTACCAGTCCTTATAAGAACTTTTGTGGACCAAGCAGGTTGTGTATTAGTGTTTAGCAGACTGTACGTCAGTCCCTATACCGCTGAAGGACTGCTGCAGTATAGGGCAGCGGTCAGCAGTGGTGCACGTCAACCCTATCTATTGTGGACCGATAGCGGTCCTTACAGAACAGCAGACTGTACCGCACTCAAGCCTATGTACCGTAGCACCCTATACCAAGTTACCAGTCCTTATAAGAACTTTTGTGGAACAAGCAGGTTGTGTGTTAGTGATTAGCAGACTGTACGTCAGTCCCTATACCAATGAAGGACTGCTGCAGTATAGGGCAGCGGTCAGCAGTAGTGCACGGCAACCCTATGTATTGTGGACCGATAGCGGTCCTTACAGAACAGCAGACTGTACTGCACTCAGGCCTATGTACCGTAGCACCCTATACCAAGTTACCAGTCCTTATAAAAACTTTTGTGGACCAAGCAGGTTGTGTGTTAGTGTTTAGCAGACTGTGCGTCAGTCCCTATACCGCTGAAGGACTGCTGCAGTATAGGGCAGCGGTCAGCAGTAGTGCACGGCAACCCTATGTATTGTGGACCGATAGCGGTCCTTACAGAACAGCAGACTGTAACGCACTCAGGCCTATGTACCGTAGCACCCTATACCAAGTTACCAGTCCTTATAAGAACTTTTGTGGACCAAGCAGGTTGTGTGTTAGTGATTAGCAGACTGTACGTCAGTCCCTATACCAATGAAGGACTGCTGCAGTATAGGGCAGCGGTCAGCAGTAGTGCACGGCAACCCTATGTATTGTGGACCGATAGCGGTCCTTACAGAACAGCAGACTGTAACGCACTCAGGCCTATGTACCGTAGCACCCTATACCAAGTTACCAGTCCTTATAAGAACTTTTGTGGAACAAGCAGGTTGTGTGTTAGTGATTAGCAGACTGTACGTCAGTCCCTATACCAATGAAGGACTGCTGCAGTATAGGGCAGCGGTCAGCAGTAGTGCACGGCAACCCTATGTATTGTGGACCGATAGCGGTCCTTACAGAACAGCAGACTGTAACGCACTCAGGCCTATGTACCGTAGCACCCTATACCAAGTTACCAGTCCTTATAAGAACTTTTGTGGACCAAGCAGGTTGTGTGTTAGTGATTAGCAGACTGTACGTCAGTCCCTATACCAATGAAGGACTGCTGCAGTATAGGGCAGCGGTCAGCAGTAGTGCACGGCAACCCTATGTATTGTGGACCGATAGCGGTCCTTACAGAACAGCAGACTGTACTGCACTCAGGCCTATGTACCGTAGCACCCTATACCAAGTTACCAGTCCTTATAAAAACTTTTGTGGACCAAGCAGGTTGTGTGTTAGTGTTTAGCAGACTGTGCGTCAGTCCCTATACCGCTGAAGGACTGCTGCAGTATAGGGCAGCGGTCAGCAGTAGTGCACGGCAACCCTATGTATTGTGGACCGATAGCGGTCCTTACAGAACAGCAGACTGTAACGCACTCAGGCCTATGTACCGTAGCACCCTATACCAAGTTACCAGTCCTTATAAGAACTTTTGTGGACCAAGCAGGTTGTGTGTTAGTGATTAGCAGACTGTACGTCAGTCCCTATACCAATGAAGGACTGCTGCAGTATAGGGCAGCGGTCAGCAGTAGTGCACGGCAACCCTATGTATTGTGGACCGATAGCGGTCCTTACAGAACAGCAGACTGTACCGCACCCAAGCCTATGTACCGTAGCACCCTAGACAGACCAAGTTACCAGTCCTGATAAAGAGCTTTGTGGAACAAGTGAGTTGTGAATGATTAGCAGACTGCAGCAGAAGGGCAGCAGTCAAGTATAATATTCTTTCTATATTTGGAAGAAAGAATATTATACGTGTACAAGCCTATTACCGTACCACTGATACCAGTCCTGAAAAGAACCTTTGTGGAACTAATAGTAACAGCAAGTCTTTAAAATTATCCTCACTGCCTGACACACTGCTTCCTGCCTGTCCCTATACAAATTGGCAAAAAAGAGTAGGCTGGAACGATTAGCTGGAACAGCTCTTTTGTGGACCTGATAGTAACAGCTAATGATGATGATGATGATGATGATGAAGAAAGACTAATCTGGCTGAGCTGTCCCTAAAATAGCAGCATACAGCGCTCTGTCCCTTTATCTAAACTGACAAAAGAAACTCAGGCTGCTGACCTAACACCTATACCAGTCCTGAAAAGAACTTTTGTGTACCAAATAGCTAGCGTTTTCTCTGTCCCTACTCCACACAGGATCCTTTCCCTACAGTGACAGAAGAAAGAATGTAAAATGGCCACCGGATCGGGTGTATTTATAGGTTAGGGGGAATGTCCAAGTGTCCATGAGCTGTCATGTCTCAATTGGTTGTCCTGTAACACATGATAAACGTGTCACGAAAGGTTAAAGTTCTTGTATACATTAAACACGTAAGTCCGCCGGGGCGAACGACGGAAAAAGGCGTTCGAACCCGCGGACGGCGAAAGTCGGAAATTCGCCGCGAAACGACCGCCGGGCGAACCGTTCGGCCATCACTATTCAGAAGATTTCACCTTACTTTCTGTCCCAATGCCAATTGAAAAATTAGGGTTATTAGGGAAAGAGGGATTGGTGATAAAGCATCAGTGGAGAGAGACACCTTTTTCCCGTATTAACTCTTACAGGAGAGAATTTCCCTCCCTAGGGGTAGATTCACTTTCTGTTGTCTCCCTCAGTTTGTAAGTAGGAGTCATTTGTAAGTCGGATGCTTGAAAATAGAGGACCGCCTGTATATACTATACAGCCTGCCCTATACACTCTGCGTAAATTTGGGCCTTAGGTGTTGGTGGAAGCAGAACACTGTACGCCCTCACAGTTACTCTTGGTGGGCGCTAGAACGGGCCCTGCTGCAAAATATTATATCAAGTATTGTAATTACATACCCCTGTTAAACAGGGGCAGAAAAATTGGGTCTTAGGGCAGTGGTGGCTGTGGTGGTGGTGGCACAACACTGTAACCCCACAAAAATACTCTTGTTGGGCACAGGAACGGGCCCTGCTGTGAAATATTAGATCAAAAATTGTAATTACACGCCCCTGTTAAACAGGGACAGAGAAATTGGGTCTTAGGCAGTGGTGGTGGCACAACACTGTAACCCCTCACAGATACTCATGTTGGGTGTAGGAACAGGCCCTGCTGTGAAATATTAGATAAAAAATTGTAATTACAATACAGTGCAGCCATAGTGCAGTTGCTACTACTTTTCTGGTGGTGTACACAGTACACAATACAGTGTAGTGCGGTGAGAGGCAAGGAGAGATGCTCACAGCAGGCCACTAAAAGAGGGCAAGCAGGCTTTGTGTCTACAGTCAACAGTGCTGATCATGGACATGGTGCATCCTCTGATGGTGGCCGTGGGGCACACTTGTCCTTTTTTTCTGCTGCTGGCCGTGTTATTGAGCCAGAACATGCAGAAAAGTTGGTGGAGTGGATAATAAAGCCATCCTCATCCTCCTCATCCTCTGTCACCCAGACTCGGAGTAGTTTTCCTTCCTATGAAGCTGCCAAAGCAGCCTATTCCACCGGCTCCTTGTCCACAGTCACTGCTTCCGTAGCCCAACCATCATGCATGGAGGTGTCCCCCGAACTATTCGATCACAGTGTCGGGTACATGCTGCTAGAGGATGCGCATCAATTTGAAGGCTCCGATGTTGGTTCCCAGGTTGAGGAAGGGAATGTGAGACTAGAGAGAGGGGCTGCCCAAGAAGGTCAAGAAACTGGCAGTCATGTTCCCCCAGCTGTAGCATAGTGCCAAGTTTGCTCCAGTGACGAGGAGGGAGGGGATGATGAGGTCACTGACTCTACTTGGGTGCCTGATAGAATAGAGGAGGATAATAGAGGAGGAGGCTCAACTCCAATGAGGCAGGATGTCCTCTAGGGGGCAGCTTAAGGGCAGCCACCCTACTGCATCACACCTCAGAGCTCTGCAGGTGCAGGACGCTGCTGACTCTCCGCTGATTTTGAAAAGTTCCTTGGTGTGGGCCTTTTTGGACACGTGTGCTGCAGATCGCACTGTTGCTGTATGCAACCTGTGTCTGAAGCAGATCAAACGTGGCCACAACAGCAGCCGCTTGGGCACCACATGCTTGACCAGACATATGACGACCTCCCATGCAGTCTTTTCCCCGTATACTATATTTGAGATTTAATATCTCTCAGATATGATTTGGGTTAAATGAGAGTTCTTTGACCATGAGTAAAAGTTTTAACACAATAACAACATTTATTGGTGAGTAGTTGAATGTCTATCTAATACACAACCATCTATCTATAGTCTACAGCAAGGAAGAAAATATTAGTTTAAAATAAGAGAAGTACATGAAGGAATACACAGTATATTTCTGAAAATGTTAATCAGTCTGGCTGGGCTGTATTAATGTTCTGCCTGGTCATAGGTGTAGGTAGCACCTTTGACAGGCATTGGAACGCAGTCTGGTTGGATGCATTGGGTACCAATCTCTCTCTCAGAGACAATCAGTGGTGCATTGTATCGCTGTGTATTCCGGGAGAGGGTACTTAACCACTTCAATACCAGGCCTATTCTGGCACTCCTCTCCTACACATAAAAATCATAATTTGTTTGCTAAAAAATTACTCCGAACCCCCAAACATTTTATATATTTTTTTAGCAGACACCTTAGGGAATAAAATGGCGGTCATTGCAACTTTTTATCTCGCACAGTATTTGCGCAACAATTTTTCAAACAAATTTTTTTTGGAAAAAAAGTTTCATGATTTAAAAAATAACAAAACAGTAAAGTTAGCGCCAAACTTTAGTACTTAAAAATCTCCATAGGCGACGCTTTACATTTTTTTACAGGTTACATATTGAGAGTTACAGAGGAGGTCTAGAGCTAGACTTGTTGCTTGCGCTCTAACGCACGTGGTGATACCTCACATGTGTAGTTTGAATGGCATTTACATATGTGGGCGGGACTAAAGTGTGAGTTTGCTTCTGAGTGCGAGCTACTGGGGACAGGGGTGTTTTAAAAAACACATTTTTTTATTTTATTTCGTATTTCACTTTTTTTTTTACTTTATTTTTACAACTTTTTTTTTTTTTGATCACTTTTATTCCTAAAAGTGAAGCACTGGATGGCGGCGGGAGGGGGGATGTCCCCTCCTGTCGCCTGTAAGAACGATCAAGTGGCGGAACTGCCGCTATGATCATTCTTATGGTGCACAGAATCGCTGGCTGAAAAAAAAGATATCTGAATGATGCCTGTGGCTGCTAGCATCATTCAGATCTTCCCACTGAAAGTCCAGGACGTCATATGACGGCCATGGGCGGGAAGTGGTTAAGGTGCTGAAGTCATGTGGTTCTGGGTCCTGGTCCAGAAGTATGTTTTGACCCCATGGTCCTGGTCCTTTTGGAGAGGCCCAGCAACTTGTCATGCAACCAGGGGAAGACTCTTCAGAAGAGGGCCACGCACAAGGCTGGCTGCTCGGTAAAAGCCTGGATGCTGAGCTGTATGGACACTAATTGAATTCACATTTCTTACGGTATCGCCGGACCGGCTTTCTGTGTTGATCTAAAAGTTTGCACCCAAGTCTGTGGCAGAGACTTTGCTAAGTTTGAGTCATGTGTCAGTGTCAGGGTTTCGCCCGCACGAAACGGGCAAATGTACGTGCGCGCATGTGCACGCATGCCGCTAGGCAAGCGAGGCATTGGAGCGTGTGTATGCGCCAGTGCGCATACCAGGCGCATGCAAGTGCGCGACGGGCGCGCGTGCGCTCGTTAGCGCTGTTTGGTGCCATTGGCCCTACTTAAGGAGGGCAGCTACACTTGCTCAGCATTATTTGTCTGCAGCTCGGTACCTGAGTCCCCTGTAATCTGCCTGCTGATCGTATTCTGACCCGGCTTTCGCTTGACCTTGCTGACCTCTCCTGTACTGCCTGACCTTGCTTTGGATTGAACTTCTGTTACTGAACCTCTGCCTGCCTGAATCTCGCTTCTGCCTGCTGGACATACCCGATTGCCTTATCTGTTGTGACCCGGCCTGTCTGACCATTCCTCTGCTCATTTCAAGTGTACTGCATCCTGGTCCTGCCGCTGCTGCTACTGTGTCTGCTGACCACTGACTGCTGATCCATCATCTACTCTGCAGTTCCAGTTTCCGGAGGATCCAGCCGCTGCTTCCAGCTCAGACACTCCTACCCCGCTGCACTCACTGGGCCACTGTCTCCATTCCAGTGGTCCCAGAACCAGAGCTCTATGGCTCTCTTAGCTGAGGGTGCTGTGATTGGCCAAAGCATGCAGGTCATGGTGCATGCTCTGGCCAATCATCATACAGCAATGCACTGTGCTCCTGCAGTGCATTATGGGCCATTATGCGCCACTCGAATTTGGTGTGAATGGCCCATAATGTTCGGTTTTCGACCAACGGGCAAACAGCCAATGTTCGAGTCGAACTCATGTTCGAACCGAACAGAAAGCTCATCCCTACATACAAAGCAAACCAAAACAAATATATTTGCAAATTAAGTTATATGTAATAAAATGGAATGACACAGGGAAAAAGTATTGAACACATGAAGAAAGGGAGGTGCAAAAAGGCATGGAAAGCCAAGACACCAGCTACCATCTATCAGTAATTAGAAAGCAACCCTGCCCCTTGTCAGTGCAAACTAATATCAGCTGGTTCAGGCTCAACTGATGGCCTATAAAAAGGTGTCTTATTATCAGGGTGTCACACAAGAAACATTACATGATGGGTAAAAGCAAAGAGTTCTCTCAAGACCTTCGCAACCTTATTATTTCAAAACATACTGATGGCATTGGTTACAAAAGAATTTCTAAACTTCTGAATGTTCCAGTGAACACTGTTATACACCAATATTTTGTGTTGAATGTCCCAACGTTCTCAGTGGCTTTTGGCTATTTTCGGCCTCACTCGGTCGTTCTCGATGGCTTTCGGCCGCTCTCAGCAGCTTTCAGAAAGCCGAAAGCCACCGAGAGCGGCCGAGTGCGGCCGAAAATAGCCAAAAATAGCCGAAAGCCGCCGAGAACGTCCGAGAGCTACCAAGCACCACCAAGATACTCAGGACAGCCGCTCTGTATCTCGGCGGTGCCATTTTTAAACGGCAAGCCGGCAAAGACACTGACAAGGCTGAAAATGACTGACAAGGCTAAATGGAAGGCTGCAAATGGCCAGTAGCAGCACTAGGAATCTGGTTAAAGTTGAGGGTCGCATAGATTCCACTCAATATCAGCAGATTCTTGAGAATAATGTTGAGGAATCAGTCATAAAGTTGAAGTTACACCGAGGCTGGATATTTCAACAAGACAGCGACCCAAAACCCTGCTCAAAATCTACTCGGGCATTTATGCAGAGGAACATGTACAATGTTCTGGACTGGCCATCCCAGTCCCCAGACCTGAATATCATTGAACCATTCAACTATCAAACCTAACTGAACTGGAGATGTTTTGTAAGGAGGAATGGTCCAAAATACATTCATCCAGAATCCAGACACTCATTACAGGCTATAGAAAGCGTCTAGAGGCTGCTATTTCTGCTAAAAGGAGGCTCTACTAAATATTGATGTGATTTTTCTGTTGGGGTGCCCAAATTTATGCTAATTTCGTTTTGAACAACGTTTTGCATATTGCGCATTTTCTGTTAATTCAATAAACCTCATTTCACTACTGAAATATTATTGTGTCCGTCTGTTATTTGATAGATCAAAATGAAATTGCTGATCCAAACACCCAAATATTTATAAATGACAATTATGGAAAATTTTCAGGGGTTCCTAAACGTTTGCATACCAATGTATTTACATACATTATATATTACACAGTATATTTATATACATTATATATATGTAAAAAATAAGAGGAAAAATATGTTAATGGATATGGTCTTTTTTCACATTATTTCCCCTTATGACCTTTTAATACGCTTTGTAGGTTTTTTTCCATCTAATTTTAAATGAATAAGTACATAAAATAAGCAGTATAAAACAAAACATAGTTCTGGCTGGTGACGGGAAGAAAAGCGATGCCTGAAAAAAAAAGAAATAAAAAAAAAAAACTTTGGATTGGGTTTCATAGTTGAATTCTGGGAATGTAATCTTTAAACTATTATCTGTGAATTATATCCATTATTGTGTTAGACTTTAATTATCCCAGAAAAATGGAGCAATTACTGAACGCATACTTAGACCTAACAAAATAAGTCTTCCGTGGCTACTGTATTTCCTGAACCTAAAAGAAGATTATATTATTTACAAGTTTCAACATAAATAGTAATAAGATACTTTATGGTAATGTGCTTTGAAGATTATTAATTTTACATCTGTGCCCAGAATCATACTGTGCATACTGTGGTGTACTCTATGATATTAGCTCTTTTGTTGCACCGCCTATAGGTCATATGCTATTATGGTTATTTCACATGCAACATAGGTGGACAACAATTGTAGCTTAAATGTGTGCAGTGTGTCTAAAGTATGGTAAAACTGAGGAGCTCACAAGAAGGTACTTTACTAACAATGCAATGTTAGTACAACGATCTCCCCACTGAGCTATTGTGTTCTGACAGGGGGACCACCCCCCCGCCACAACACACCAGTCATAGCTCGCAACCATTGGCTCAGTGCACTGATCAAATGCCGATGTGTTGGTTTTCTAGCATGTTTGTTCGACAGAAGCTGGTCCTGAATTAGGCTTCTGCCAAACAAGGGCTTGTACACATGGGCTGAATGTTGGCCGGGATCTACTGAACCGGTTAATTTCAGCTGATATTAGGCCTAAGTGTACGGGGCTTTAGTGTGAGCGTCTTTCCTTTTTTTTTTTTTCTCAAATAATGTGTTACAGAATACATAGACGCTAAATATATCATTATACAATAATATATACAGTATCTCACAAAAGTGAGTACACCCATCACATTTTTGTAAATTATTTATTATATCTTTTCATGTGACAACACTGAAGAAATGATACTTTGCTACAATGTAAAGTAGTGAGTGTACAGCTTGTATAACAAGCTTGTAAATTTGCTGTCCCCTCGAAAAACTCACAACTAATAACACACAGCCATTAATGTCCAAACCACTGGCAACAAAAGTTAACACAAATTGTCCAAATTGGGCCCAATGTGTCAATATTTTGTGTGGCCACCGTTATTTTCCAGCACTTCTTTAACCAGGGGTCAAGTCCTGGGGAAAAAAGTGTGGAAACTCCCACCCAAGTTCCACTCCCTCACCAAAAAAAAATAAAAAAATTATACGCTCATATGCACGAACGCTTCAAAAGTGGTATTTTTCATCCAATTTTTGTATTGTGTGTATGAAGCTTAACTGTTAGTACATAAAAAAAAAAAAACAATCCTCAATAAACATAAATATGGTAATTCTCTGAATCATCAGCATTCATTCAATAGTGCTTCCATGCAAATGTGAACATCATGTTCTGATCTTTATTGGGGAATTTTATTTTGTATATAGAGTGTTTATGTGGTGAGTTTACACTTTTCATTGAACAGAGTTTGGATAACACAGGGTTAAACGGAAAGGTCATAAATTAACTGCATATTATCTGGACAGAATGCTTGGGGAGATAGTGATGTGTTCCTGCTTAGGAGATGTATGTTAGCTTGGGGGGGGCTGCAAACTCTGCAGGGCTCCAACACACACTCGCTGCTATTCCAACCCTTCACATATTTCCACATAAAGTTCCCTCCTGGCATTAAACTTTGCCAGGTATTGTGCTCAGCTTACCACCCCAAACTGATGTTCCTCCCTCAGCTCACCTCTCTCCCTGCATGTCCTGTGAGCAGAATAGCTGATCTGCCCGTCAGCTAGACCTAGACCTGATCTACCCGTCAGCTAGCTGTGATAGACAGGTAGAGCGAAGCGGAAGCTGTCATGGGGCCCCCTACTGGCGCAATGCCTGAATGGTCAGGTGTGCAGCACTTACTATTGCGAGCTGCGTCGGCAGCTGCTAGTGTAGCACCTGCCACACAGCTCGCATACAAAGTCTTGCAGGACACAGCTGCTAACGGCAACTGAGTTCCTGTTGTGGAAAAAGTACAGGAACTCTGTTCCCATGCGTTCCCGCAGGACTTGAGCCCTGTCTTTAATCCTCTTTGGTATGGCGTTCACCAGAGCTTCACAGGTTGCCACTGGAGTCCTCTTCCACTCCTCCATGAGGACATCACGGAGCTGGTGGATATTAGAGACCTTGCACTCCTCCACTTTCCATTTGAGGCAGTGGTCATCTTGGAGGTGTGTTTGGGGTCATTATCATGTTGGAATACTGCCCTGGGGCCCAGTCAACGAAGAGAGGGCATCATGCTCTTCTTCATAGTTGCATAGTAAGTGAGGTTAAAAAAAGACACAACCTATGTGTATGATTACATGTCAGTATTACATTGTATATCCCTGTATGTTGTGGTCCTTCAGGTGCTTATCTAATAGTTTTTTTAAACTATCAATGCTCTCCGCTGAAAACATCGCCTGTAGAAGGGAATTCCACGTCCTCACTGCTCTTACAGTAAAGAACCCTCTATGTAGTTTAGGGTTTTATCCCCATTGTGGGGTCACCAGTATGGTATTTGTAAATTGAAATCATATCCCCTCTCAAGCGTCTCTTCTCCAGAGAGAATAAGTTCAGTGCTCGTAACCTTTCCTCATAACTAATATCCTCCAGACCCTTTATTAGCGCTGTTGCCCTTCTTTGTACTAGATCAGTTTCCAGTACATCCTTCCTGAGAACTGGACAGCATACTCTAGGTGTGACCAGACCAGAGTCTTGTAGAGTGGGAGAATTATCGTTTTATCTCTGGAATTAATCCCCTTTTTAATGCATGCCAATATTCTGTCTGCTTTGTTAGCAGCAGCTTGGCATTGCATGCCATTCCTGAGCTATCATCTACTAGGACCCCCAGGTTCTCCCCCCGTGTATAGATTGCATTCATATTTTTGCCACCCAAATGCATTATTTTAAATTTTTCTACATTAAACCTCATTTGCCATGTAGTTGCCCACCCCATTAATTTGTTCAGATATTTTTGCAAGGTTTCACATCCTGCGGAGAAGTTATTACCCTGCTTAGCTTAGTATCGTTCGCAAATACATAGATTGAACTTTGTCAAATGCTTTTGCAAAATCCAGATACACCCCATCTACGGCCTTCTTTTATCTAGATGGCAACTCACCTCCTCATAGAAGGTTAGTAGATTGGTTTGGCAAGAACGATTCCTTATGAATCTTGTGTATAGTCCCTTATCATCCCCTCCAAGAGCTTGCATACTATTGATGTTAGGTTAACTGGTTTGTAATTCTTGTAAAAGCTTGGATTGTGGGCTCCTTGAGGGTAGGGACCAATGTGAGTGTCTGATGTACAATTTACAGGGATAGGGACAATTGTAGACACTCACTCAGGTTGAACTGGATGGACCATCAACAACTGAAGGTGAATACATTAACTTGGTTAACATTAACATGGCAGTTACATAGTTAGTAAGGTTGAATAACCTTCTTTTCACCTTAGTTCAGCTAGCTCTGTGGCTAATACTGCGGCACAAATTTCCAGCCTGGGTATGGTGTATGGTGTGTTTGGGAAGTGGTGCAAGTTTTGCTTTCCCCATTACAAACCCTATGTGGCATTGTCCTTTAGTATCTATGGTTTTCAGATAAGCTACAGCAGCAATTGCTTTAACAGAAGCATCCGAAAACACACAAAGTCTTTGCATCTGAACGTCAGCAGATGACAGAGGAGCCTATGGTCGTGGAATTTTAAGGTTGGATAGAGCTGTTAGTCCTTCCACTCTAGTCATACGTTTTTCCTGTCAGTGGAGAGAGGGTGATCCCAATCTAGCACCTCACAGGTTAAGTCTCTAAGTAGTGCCTTACCCTGGATGGTGATAAGTGCTGCAAAGCCTAAGGGATCATACAGGCTGTTTATGGTAGACAGGACACCTCTATGGGCAAAGGGTTTTTCTTCTGTGTTTACTTGGAAAGTAAACATGTCAGATCTTAAAGCGGGGTTCCACCCTAAAGTGGAACCTCCGCTGATCGGATCCCTCCCCCCCTCCGGTGTCACAATTGGCACCTTTCAGGGGGGAGGGGGGTGGAGATACCTGTCAAAGACAGGTATTTACACCCACTTCCAGGCATAGACTCCCGTGGGAGTCTACGCCATTTCCTGTCCTGCCGCGCTGTCTGCTGGGACACACACAGGTCTCAGAGACAGCGCAGAGAATTCCTATTGCGCTGCGCGACTCACGCATGCGCAGTAGGGAACCGGGAAGTGAAGCCGATTCGCTTCACTTCCTGATTCCCTCACCTAGAATGGTGGCGGCAGCAGCCGAGGGCCGAGCGATCCATCGGCCTCGGCTGCCGGCATCGCTGGAACCCGGGACAGGTGAGTGTCCATTTATTAAAAGTCAGCAGCTGTAGTATTTATAGCTGCTGGCTTTTAATATTTTTTTTTTTGGTGGAATCCCTCTTTAAGTCCCAAAGCAAACCAAGGCTGTGTTGCATGGGAAGTGAGTCTGTGCCTAGATCTAAGTCATTTAACTCATTAGAATTATCTTGGACAGGAAAGGCTTCTAAAACTTCTCTACTGTTGGAAGCAATCTTGTGGAGTCTTAAGGTGGAACAAGCAAGCATTGCCTGAGTTCTTTTGAGGAGACTGATTGCAGCTTCATTTGTGGGTAGTGACTTCAAGCAATCGTCTACATAGAAATCCTTGTCCACAAACTGTCTCACATCTGACCCATACTCTAACTCTCCCACTCTAGCAAAGTGTCTGAGGCCATATATAGTAACTTCCGGTGGAAGGACTGTTGCCAAATATGTTCACCCTCATGCGGTATTCAGTTATGTCTCCAGAGGGGTTGTTGTCCCTGAACCAGAGAAACCTCAGAAAGTTTCGGTGTTCTTCTTTAACAAGAAAGCAATAGAACATTTTCTGTATGTCTGCCATGAATGTGACTGAATCCTTGCGAAAGCAGAGAAGTACTCCTACTAGACTGTTGTTAAGGTCAGGGCCAGAGAGAAGGACATCATTTAGAGAGACACCCTCATGCTTGGCGCTAGAATCGAACAACACTCTAATCTGCCCTGGCTTTTTAGGGTGATAGATCCCAAATATGGTTAAGTACCAACATTCCTCTGAGTCTTTGAGGTTTGAGGCTATCTCAGCATGACCATTCTGGAATATTTTCTCCATGAATGAAAAGAAATGTCCTCCCATCTCTGGTTTCCTTTTAAGATTGTGTCTTAGGGAAGTGAGTCGTTTATATGCTAGTTATCTGTAATGCCGCGTACACACGACCGGACTTTTCGAGGGACTAGGTCCGGCGGTCTTTCCGACAGAGTTTTGGCGGAGTTCCGACGGACTTTCCAAATGAACGGACATGGCCACACACAATCACACCAAAGTCCGACGGATTCTAACGTGATGACGTACGACTGGACTAGAATAAGGAAGTTCATAGCCAGTAGCCAATAGTTGCCCTAGCGTCAGTTTTTGTCCATCGGACTAGCATACACACGAACGGATTTCTTGGTCCGGCGGAGTTCCCGTGGAAAAATTTAAAACATGTTCTATTTCTAAAGTCCGCTGGATTTTTGGCAAGCAAAGGTCCGATGGAGCCCACACAAGATTGAATTGTCCGACGGACTCGTTCCGTCAGACCTTTGCTGTCAGAAAGTCCGGTCATGTGTACGCGGCATAAGGCAAATGTCGTATTTGTGGCCTAAAGGGAAAAGGTGCAACCCAGCTTTTAGTCACGTCTTTCTCCATACTCTTTTCCATAACTTCTAGGAAGAGCCTATCCTCAATGGACATTGCTACCTGGTTGTAAACAGTGTACTCTCTATAGCCTCTGGTGAGCCATAACATCTATCCAGTCTGTTTCAGATGTTTGTAAGGCCTATCTCAGGGTGGTTTATATTAATGTCTCTGATCCTTGTGGCATGTTCAGTGGAATCATTGCCAAGCCACTTTACGAGGAGTCCTTGGGCAACTAACTCTCTTTTGGCCAGGAACTTGGTAAAGTCTACAGTAGCCTGATTGGCATTGGGGTAGGCTGCTGCTGTATTGTGGTGCGGTGTAAAGGCATACCTGGTAGAAGTTTCTTCTTTAGGTGCACTGTGTTCAAACTTGCATAAGATTGGTAGTTCATACCGGCTGGTTGCATACACCTTTGGAGTTAAGCCTGGTGTTTGATGCTTGTATGAAGGCTGGGTACCTTGTGGAGTAGAAGGTTTGGTTGGAACTGGAAAGTCTGGAACTCTGTCAGATTTATCTTGCTTGTAGCACTGGAGCCAATCGACCCAAAACTGTGTCAAAAGTGTCTGCCACACTGTCCGATGTGTCCGCGAGAATGTCACAGTCTCGATAAAAATTGCAGATCGATGACATTACTAGTAAAAAAAATATAATAATAAAAATGCCATAAATCTATCCCCTATTTTGTAGACACAATAACTTATGCGCAAACCAATTAATATATATGCTTTTTGCCATTTTTATTACCAAAAATATGTAGAAGAATATATAAAGGCCTAAACTGAGGAACAAATGAGGTTTTTAAAAAAAAAAAAAAAAATTCAAAATTTGTGCTCTTATTTTTATTATAACGCAAAAAAATAAAAAACGCAGAGATGATCAAATACCACCAAAAGAAAGCTCTATTTGTGGGGAAAAGGGTATGTCAATTTTGTTTGGGTACAGTGTCGCACGACGGTGCAATTGTCAGTTAAAGCGACACAGTGCCATATCGCAAAAAATGGCCTGGTCATTGAGCAACCAATTCTTCCAGGGCTGAAGTGGTTAAGGAGAATGCTTCTGATGAGCTGCGGAAAGGGACTATCCGGGAGGGGCAAAAGGCAGTGTTCCTGGCCAAGTTGATTTCTCTGGGGTCTAAATTTAAAAAGCAAAGACAGGCTGACTTCCGCAAGGTTACTGACAGCTTTGCAACAAGCAGAGCTTCGGAATAAGCGCCTCAATGCGCTTAATCGCCTGAATGATCTCAGAGAGTTGTTTTCCCGCCTCCTAGTTCATAGTGTCTGTAGACAACTATGATATTTGTCACACAAATACTACAGACATGGTAATAAATGTGGCCAAATGCTGGCTAGGGCACTTAGGAAGCGAAGTGCTAACACTCATATATATATAAATTTTCGACCCCCACTGGGGAAGCAACCCTACACTACTCTAAGATAACCTCAATTTTTCGGGACTATTATGCAGATCTTTACAATTTAGATGGTGACCTCTCCCCGACTGCCAGGGCCTCTAAAAAAACAGGCAATCAGCGACTACTTGGCTTCCACAGGCCTTCCCTCCTTGACGTCAGAGCAATCTCCCCACTCAAGATCACTGCTACGATAAAGTCACTACCCAGCGGGAAAATCCCTGGCCCAGAAGGATATTCTAATGCCTCGTACACATGATCGGCATTTCGGCCAGCAAAAGCCAGATGAGAGCTTTTCGGCAGAAAATGCGACCGTGTGCATGCTCCATCTGACTTTTGCTGGCCGAATTTCCACCAGCAAAAGATTGAGAGTATGTTCTCAATTTTTCAGTCACAAGAAGTTCCAATCGGAAATTCCAATCATCTGTACCAATCCAGATGTGCAAAATCCCTACGAATGCTCTGAAACAATTTGACGCATGCTCGGAAGCATTGAACTTCATTTTCTCGGCTTGTCGTAGGGTTGTACGTCACTGCGTTCTTGACAGTCGAAAGTTCAGCAAACTTTTGTGTGACCGTGTGCATGCAAGCCAACCTTGAGCGGAATTCCATTGGAGAAATAAGATATTCTCCAGTCACCAGGGCACAGACCTTAGAGTCTCAGGATGGAAAAGGTATAGCGCTTAGTGGAGCCATAGGATGAAGGAAATACAGCACTGTGAGAGTAAATATGCCGGTGTTCACATCACACAAACGTAGTGATGTCTCTAAATGCTTACATGTTTGGCTTGTAACCAAGCTTCCTGAGATGCTCTGAGGAGCGCTGTATTTCCTCCATCCTATGGCTCCACTAAGCGATATACCTTTTCCATCCTGAGACTCCGTTAAGGTCTGTGCCCTGGTGACTGGAGAATATTGTAAGACTGTCGTTTCCATACATACAATGTTACTATGTGACTGAAATTGCTGGCAATGATCCAAGCTCTGTGAATATAGAACCCTGATGTGTTTGAACAAATCGCAAGTTGATACTTATGTGGCAATCTACATGTGATGAGGCTGTCTGTATGAGAAACAGAAAGTATCAAAGAAATAAAAGAAGAGCATATGACAATACGTCAAACGGTGAACTGTGTTTGATAATGGAATGAAAGACTGCCTATTTAAAGCCATAGCTGTTTGTTTCCTTGTCCAATTGCCTGACTGATACACCTGGCTTTGAAGATAAGCCTCTATGAAGTCCTACCAGGGGTCCTTTCATATACTCGGATTAGATACTTCTCTACACAGTCACTTTCATTCAAAGGGAAAACTAACAGGATATCTGTAGCAATAAAGTTGTCACGTTAGTGGAGTCAATCAACACTAGTGATGGCCGAACGGTTCGCCCGGCGGTCGTTTCGTGGCGAATTTCGGCTGTTCGTGGTCCGCCCGTTCGGCGGACTATTGGCGCAGTTCGCCCGGCGGACTTCCGTGTTTACTGTGTAAAAGAACTTTGACCTATGATGACACATCCATCATGGGGTACAGGACAGCCAATTGAGACATTACAGCACATGGACACTTGGACATTCCCCCTAACTTATAAATACACCGATCCGGCGGCCATTTTACATTCTTTCTTCTGTCACTATAGGGAGAGGTTGCTGTGTGGAGCAGGAAGAGATTGCAGTGACCCAAATCGATAGCTATTTGGTACACAAAAGTTCTTTTCAGGACTGGTATAGGTGTTAGGTGTATATAGGTTTGCTGTGCTACTGATTGTTGCAGCAGCCTGAGTGTCTTTTGTCAGTTTAGAGAAAGGTACAGGACGGTGTGTCTGCTGTAGGGACAGTCAGTTTAGTCATCATCATTAGCTGTTACTATCAGGTCCACAAAAGTGCTATTCCAGTTATTGTTCCAGTAGCCTCTGTTTTGTCAGTTTATATAGGGACAGGCAGGAAGCAGTGTGTGAGGCAGTGAGGGTCAGTTTAATCAGTAGCTGTTACTATATTAGGTCCACAAAGGTTCTTTTCAGGACTGGTATCAGTGGTATGGTAATAGGCTTGTACACGTATAATATTCTTTCTTCCAAATATAGAAAGAATATTATACTTGACTGCTGTCCTTCTGCTGCAGTCTGCTAATCATTCACAACCTACTTGTTCCACAAAGCTCCTTATAAGGACTGGTAACTTGGTCTGTCTAGGGTGCTATAGTACATAGGGTTGAGTGAGGTACAGTCTGCCATTCTATAAGGACTGGTATAGGTCCACAGTACATAGGGTTGAGGTGCACTACTGCTGACCGCTGCCCTATACTGCAGCAGTCCTTCATCGGTATAGGGACTGACGTACAGTCTGCTAATCACTCACACACAACCTACTTGTTCCACAAAGGTCCTTATAAGGACTGGTAAGGTATAGGGTACTACAGTACATAGGGTTGAGTGAGGTACAGTCTGCCATTCTATAAGGACTGGTATAGGTCCACAATACATAGGGTTGAGGTGCACTACTGCTGACCGCTGCCCTATACTGCAGCAGTCCTTCATCGGTATAGGGACTGACGTACAGTCTGCTAATCACTCACACACAACCAACTTGTTCCACAAAGGTCCTTATAAGGACTGGTAAATTGGTCTGTCTAGGGTGCTACAGTACATAGGGTTGAGTGAGGTACAGTCTGCCATTCTATAAGGACTGGTATAGGTCCACAATACATAGGGTTGAGGTGCACTACTGCTGACTGCTGCCCTATACTGCAGCAGTCCTTCATCGGTATAGGGACTGACGTACAGTCTGCTAATCACTCACACACAACCTACTTGTTCCACAAAGGTCCTTATAAGGACTGGTAACTTGGTCTGTCTAGGGTGCTATGGTACATAGGGTTGAGTGAGGTACAGTCTGCCATTCTATAAGGACTGGTATAGGTCCACTATACATAGGGTTGAGGTGCACTACTGCTGACCTCTGCCCTATACTGCAGCAGTCCTTCATCGGTATAGGGACTGAGAGTTTTGTCACAGGGTCATTTAAAAAATGACAGGCAGAGGAAGAGGCAGGCCCTTCCGCAGGGGTGGTAGGGGTAGGGCAGGAGCAACAGGCTTGAGCCAAAGTGGGAAGTTGCAGAAGGTGCGTTCAATTACTTTAAAGGACGCACCAGACTTGGTTGAGTGGCTTGCTTAGCCTTACTCTTCTGCACCCTCCTCATCCTCTCGATCTACACCCTCTTCTTCACTCTCTGCTATGTGCACCCCCAAAGACACTACCACCAACAAAACCACCACCACCACATACCTTCCGCTTGAGTCACAGCAATTATTTTCTGATCCATATCAAGACATTTCTGATGCGCAGCCACTCTTGGTATTGGATCAGGAAGAGGAGGCAGCAACAACCGCTACTCAGCAGTCTGACGACAGTACCCAGATCAGCCCAAGGAGGAGGTTGGTCCCCGGTGTTGCTGCCTACTCTGAGATCTCTACTTATAGCAGTGGGGAAGGTGACGTAGATGATGACGTGTCTAGTGATGTCACGTGGGTGCCCACAAGAGAGGAAGAGGAGGGGAGTTCAGAGGGAGATATGGACCAGCAGATAGGGAGGAGAAGCAGGAATAACTTACATTGCACAGGAGGGACAAAGCAGACTGCAAATGTATCAGGAGCGAGTCATCGACCATGTACGGTCACATCTGGCGCTCCCAGGACACCGGCACATGGCTCCACAGTGTGGGCTTTTTTTAACGTGTCCGCTGCTGACAATAGTGTTGCCATCTGCAATCTTTGCAGTCAACGCATTAGTCGCGGTAAGCCCAACACTCACCTAGGGACGACCGCCTTAAGAAGGCACATGAGCAGCCATCACCGAGCCGAGTGGGAGCAATGGAACACACAAAGCCACACTCCAGGCTCTCACCGTCCAGCCGCGCCTTCTACTTCTCCTTCTCCTCTCTCCTCACAATTGTCCTCCACTCCACCTTCCATCAAGCAAAGCTCACGTTTTTCTGCAAAAAGGCAGGCTTCCGTGGGCCTAATGTTCGAGCGTAAAAAAATGATGACGCCGGATAACCCTCTTGCCCAACGGTTGACGGCTGGCTTGTCAGAACTGATAGCCCACCAACTACTGCCATATAAACTGGTGGACTCGGAGGCCTTTCGCAAATTTGTGGCCATTGGAACACCACAATGGAAGGTCCCAGGAAGAAAGTATTTCTCAGAGAAGGGCATCCCATAGCTATATGGCCATGTTCAGCAGCAAGTGAATGTATCTCTGGCACACAGTGTCGGTGCCAAGATACATCTGACCACAGACACGTGGTCTAGCAAACACGGGCAGGGAAGGTATATCACTTTTACTGCCCACTGGGTGAACCTTCTGACGGCTGTCAAGCATGTAACCCGTGGCACCCGTGTAGATTTGGTTTTACCGCCATGGATTGCATGCAGGCCTGACTCTTCTTCTCCTCCTCCTCCTACTCCATCCTCCTCACTCTCCTCCTCAGCTGACTCCTCCTTTTCCGCTGCTAGCGTCTCTTCCACTGCGCCGCCCAAGCTCCCCAGAACCTATTCGACATGCCAGGTGAGACGTTGCCATGCCGTGCTGCGTCTGTTGTGCCTGGAAGCCAAGAGCCACACTGGCCCGGCACTCCTTTCAGCTTTGCGTTCACAGGCAGATCAGTGGCTAACACTGCTCAATTTGACAGTTGGTAAAGTGGTGTGTGACAACGGTGCCAATCTGCTTAGCGCATTGAAACAGGGCAAAATCACGCACGTGCCATGCATGGCACACGTCTTAAACTTGGTCATGCAGCGATTCCTTGTCAAATACCCTGGGGTCCAGCACATCTTGCGGCAGGCAAGGAAAATCTCGGCCCATTTCTTACACGGCCATGGCTCGCCTTGCTGACATTCAGCGGCGACACAATCTGCCGGTCAGACGTCTTATTTGCGATTGCCCGCCGCGATGGAACTCAACCTTCTATATGCTTGATAGGCTGCTCCAGCAGAAACGTGCAGTTAACGTCTACCTGTATGAACTCTGCGGCAGAACCGGTTCTGGGGAGCTGGTTTTTTTTTCACCGCGCCAGTGGCTGCTCATGCGCGACGCATGCAGACTTCTGCACCCATTTGAGGAGATCACCAAACGTGTCAGTCGCAGCCATGGCGCCATCAGTGACATGGTACCTTATGCCTTCTTTATGGAGCGTGCATTGCGTCGTGTCATTGATCAAGCTGTGGAGGAGCAGGAGCGGGAAGATGAGGAAGTCGCAATGCTGGATGAATTCCCAGGGGGGGCTACTCTATCTGAGACAAGTGAACAACAGGAGTCTGAAGAGGAGTCAGAGGAGGATGGTGCCGGGGCGGATGAGGAGGAGCAAGAAGAGCATGTTTTAAACATTTCTGGTATCCCTGTTGTTGTGCGTGGATGGGGAGAGGAGAATGAAGAGGACGACATTATCCTGGATGATGAGCAGGAGCCAGGCCACCACACCACTTCCAGTTTAGTGCAAATGGGGGCCTTCATGCTCCAGTGTTTTAATAGGGACCCCCGTATAAAAAGAATAAGGGTCAAGGACCAGTACTGGGTGGCAACGTACTTAGACCCCCGGTACAAACACAAAATGGCGGAAATGTTACCGCCATCACAGAGGGCTGGCAGAATGGAGCACTTTCAGGCCTTGCTTCGAGAAATGCTGCATTCTGCCTTTGCGTGCGCTGGCAGAGGAGCAATTCCCACTCCCAGAGAAGGAGTTGCGGGTACCAATCAAACAGCGCCTGCAAGAAGAGGCTGGTTTGAAGATGTGTTGGTGACTTCGGATATGAGGTCATTCTTTCAGCCGACCCATCGACAGGTGTCATCCGGATCCAGCATCAGGGAACGCCTAGACCGTCAGGTGTCCGACTACATCGGGTTAACGGCCGATGTGGATGCTCTGAGGAGTGATGAACCCCTGGACTACTGGGTGGGCAGGCTTGACCTCTGGCCAGAGCTTGCCCAATTTGCAATCGAACTGTTGGCTTGTCCCTCATCCAGTGTCCTGTCCGAAAGGACGTTCAGCGCAGCAGGGGGGATCGTGACCGATAAGCGTACTCGCCTAGCTCACGACAGTGTTAACTACCTCACATTTCTAAAAATGAATGAGGCATGGATCTTGGAGGAATTCAACACATGTGACCAGTAGACCATGTATATGTCTATAAACAATTTTTTTTAAACGAGCACAAAGACCTTCTTTCTTCATTTGGCTCACTTCCTTGTCCAAAAAAAGCACACCGTACTATATGCCCGTACCCTCCTCTTTGAAGAGGTTGAGCGGTGTCATATTTCTACTGGGGCTTCTTATTATGAGGGGCTCCCACCATCCCTGTGCTGTGCTGACTTCCTCCTGGGGCTGCTTATTATGAGGGGCTCCCACCATCCCTGTGCTGTGCTGACTTCCTCCTGGGGCTGTACCTCTGCTGTGCATATTTTGAGGTGCTCCCACCATCCCTGTGCTATGCTCATTATGAGGGGCTCCCACCATCCCTGTGCTGTGCTGACTTCCTCCTGGGGCTGCTTATTATGAGGTGCTCCCACCATCCCTGTGCTATGCTGACATCCTCCTGGGGCTGCTTATTATGAGGGGCTCCCACCATCCCTGTGCTATGCTGACATCCTCCTGGGGCTGCTTATTATGAGGGGCTCCCACCATCCCTGTGCTGACTTCCTCCTGGGGCTGTACCTCTGCTGTGCACATTATGAGGGGCTCCCACCATCCCTGTGCTATGCTCATTATGAGGGGCTCCCACCATCCCTGTGCTATGCTCATTATGAGGGACTCCCACCATCCCTGTGCTATGCTCATTATTAGGGGTTCCCACCATCCCTGTGCTATTCTGACTTCCTCCTGGGGCTGCTTACGGTGCAGGTGTCAGTGCTGTATATCACGCTGCTGATGTCAGTGCTCTCTATCACGGTGCTGCTGTCAGTGCTGTATATCACGGTGCTGGTGTTAGTGCCTTATGTCACGGTGCTGATGTCAGTGCTCTCTATCACGGTGCTGTTGTCAGATGACTCTATCACGGTGCAGGTGTCATTGCTGTATGTCACACTGCTGATGTCAGTGCTCTCTGTCACGGTGCTGCTGTCAGTGCTGTATATCACGGTGCTGGTGTGAGTGCTTTATGTCACGCTGCTGATGTCAGTGCTCTCTATCACGGTGCTGCTGTCAGTGCTGTATATCACGGTGCTGGTGTGAGTGCTTTATGTCACGCTGCTGATGTCAGTGCTCTCTATCACGGTGCTGCTGTCAGTGCTGTATATCATGGTGCTGGTGTGAGTGCTTTATGTCACGCTGCTGATGTCAGTGCTCTCTATCACAGTGCTGTTGTCAGATGACTCTATCACGGTGCAGGTGTCATTGCTGTATGTCACGCTGCTGATGTCAGTGCTTTCTATCACTGTGCTGTTGTCAGATGACTCTATCACGGTGCAGGTGTCATTGCTGTATGTCACGCTGCTGGTGATCATCTCCTGGACCCTCTTCTTTGCCTACCCTGGTCCCTGACCTTCCCTCTCCTCCATTGCCTTCATGCGCTCCACAGTCCTGAATTGTCACAACAATTTCCCATATAAAAAAAGAATGCTTGTAGTTGTCGATCCCAGATTCACCTCATACATGTGTTATGTCATTGGCCATGTGGTGGGACTATGTTTGCACAGCTATTAATTATTTTGTGGCTGTAAATTTGAACGTTCCGGTTCGCGAACTATCAGCCACGTTCGTGGTCCGCCTTCGCGAAACGTCCTGTCGGAAGTTCATCCATCACTAATCCACACATCGATGGAATTTTGAATAAGACTATTTAAAGAAGAAAAAAATATTTTTTTCATTATATTTTTCACATTTTTTAATACCATGCATGGTCCAAAATTTTAATTGTTTGTATTGGAGGAGTTAATTGAATTTTTTACTATTTATCTGTGGTGTGAGTGTTATATCCAGTATACCCTCTTTGAAGAATATCTTTTTGGAAATTTCCAGTCCTTTTTTAATATATGCTTTTTGTTCAGAGGGTTACACCCCCGGGGGGTGGGGGGGTGTTTACTGTTTTTGACACCAATTACCCTCGGCTGATGGTGTGTACAGATCGTTTAATAGGGTGACTGAATAGGGTTAATCCCCTTAACCCTATCGATCTGGACAACATTAGGATAAGTCAAGGTGTTCTTGCCTTTTTTCTTTATCTGTATTGGATTTCTGCCAGTCATATTGTTTGGTGTTGAGGAAAAAATAATTACATTTTAGTTTAATCTAACCATAAGCCCCCGTACACACGGTCGGAGATTCAGGCAACCAAATCCGTCAGATTAATTCCGACGGATTAATTCCGGAAGAGGTCCGGAAGTGATGTTGCATACACACAGTTGGACTCAGTTGTTGGAAAATCCGATTGTACATAATGTGATGACGTTATTTGGTTACGACGGGACTACGTTCAGGCTAGTAGCCAATAGCTTTGGTCTAGGAATTTGATCTGAGCATGCGTGGTACTTTGTCCGTCGGAGTAGGCTACACATGATCGGAGTATGTCCGATCGGAGCATTTTGTCGGAAAATTTTACGGGCAAGTTGGAAAAGTTGGTCCGTCGGATATTCCGACGGAAACAGTCCGATGCAGACCACACACAGTCAGAATATCCAACAAAACGGTCCGATAGGAAACATTCCGTCGGAATCTCCGACCGTGTGCACAAGGGCTAACACCTTTTTCCATGTGGCCTCAGAAGGTGTGTTTTGGCAAAGCTCAGTTGAGACTGCATTTGGCCTTTCATGAATAGTGGCTTTTTACTTGCACCCCTCCCATACAAGCCACAGAGAGAGAATTTGTGACATTGTTCTCACATGCACACACAATGGGGGTTATTTGCGAAAGGCAAATCCACTTTGAACTGAAAGTGCACTTGGAAGTGCAGTCGCTCTAAGGCTCCTTTCACACTGGGGCGTTTTTCAGGCGCTACAGCACTAAAAATAGCGCCTGAAAAAATCCGGCCTCTTTCACTCCAGTGTGAAAGCCAGAGGGCTTTCACACTGGAGTGGTGCGCTAGCAGTACAGTGAAAAAAGTCCCACTAGCCGTATCTTTGGAGCGGTGAAGGAGTGATGTATTCACCACTCCTAAACTGCTCCTACCCATTGAAATCAATGGGGCAGCGCGGCTATACCGCTGCCAAAGTGCCGCCAAAGTGCCGCTGCGGCGGCGCTTTGCGGGCGGTTTTAACCCTTTTTCAGCTGCTAGCGAAGGTTAAAATGACGGTAAAGTGGTGTGAAAAATACCACCGATGCCAATCCCGCCCCAGCGTGAAAGGGGCCTAAATCTAAGGGGTAGATCTGAAATTAGTGGAAGCTCAGCTGATTTTATCATCCAATCATGTGCAAGCTAAAATGCTATTTTTTATTTTCCTTGCATGCCCCCTTCGGATCTACAGCGACTTTACTTCCAGTGTAAAGTGGATTTGCCTTTAGTAAATAACCCCCAATGACCACTCTTTGTCATAAATTCCTTCAACTGCTTTAGAGGTGCTGTAGACCAGTTTCCTCCTGGCTCTTTTATCCAGTTTGGAGCAACGTCCTGATCCAGGGAGTGTTGTACCAAATACTTTACACTTCTTAATAATATCATTTGCTGTGCTTCTAGGCATTGATAAAGCCTTTGAATTTTTTTTGTATCCCTTTCCTGACTTGTGCCTGTCCACAACTTCTGTCCACAAATTTATCCCGGAGATCTTTTGACAATGTCTTGCCACCCATTGTTGATTGTTTGCTTCAGCTGCACTACCAGGGACTGGTAGCTCCAGTCCCTGGAGCTACCAGGAAAGCTCCAGTAAAGCTCTTTTCATGCTGAGCTAATCAAAATGACCACAGCTGATCACAGTTGAAAGTCAAATGGCTTTGTGTACCATTGAGAAGGTGATTATACTACACCTGATTGAGTTTACAAGTCAGTTATTTTTAGAAAGGGGGTGATCCTTTTTGCAACTCTGTAATTCTGATTTAGAATTATTTTTTTTGTTGATGTTATAAGTTGCACTGAGCAAATACAGTTGGATAAATCAAAAATTGCATCTATCTTCATTTCAATTGTAGAAAGATGAGCTCCTGCGCTACTATGGAAAAATAGAATATGTCTGGATAGGTGCTGCACACATCGTATGAGTCAAACAAATCTCACAATTAGGTAAAAAATATAAAGTGGTGTTGCGCTCCCAATGTGAAAATAGAAATAGTTCATATAAAGTGATAAATAAATAAATATAAGGTCAATAATTCATGTGATAAATAAATAAAAAATATGGAAAACAAATCTAAAATATAAAGTGAATGGTGCTATCCGTAGAAATGCTACTATGCTAATAGTAGCCCCAATATTAATAAAGTGCTAGTATGCTATAATCTTCACAGTGATCAACCAGTAGTAATCACACTTAAAAATGTCAATATGAAAACAAACAATAAATACACGTGAAGAGAAATTGCATATATCCCGATCCAAAGATAGCAAGTGTCACTCAAGTGAAAGTCTATATATATAGTGAATTAAATCCTCCAAACGACAGTGAGAGAAGCATCACACATATGTGGCAAATGGTGTCCAGCAATACTAGTGATTCTCAGGTGTTCACCAAACCCATGAGTGTACTAGGTAATTACCTTACAGCCGTAAGGTGAACAGCTCAAACGTAAATCCTGAAAAGGGGGGCTTCAATATCTCACTTCTCCGCCTGTCCAGACCACTTCTTATTTCCAAATAAATACTGAGGGTAACTTAAAAGAGATGCTCAGAAAACAAAAGTGGAGCCTGCCATAGTGCAGTAGTTCATGTATTAAAGAATTTTATTAAAAGTACATACTACTCACATTGTTTTCCAAAAAACACTGCACAATACACAGATACGAGCGGTCCGCTCGTATGTGAACGTCACTTCCGGTGTCCGTCTGCTTTCCGATTCTTTTATAAACCCACTGTATATAAACTTTAATGTGTCTACTGTTCTCTTGAAATTAGCTACCAGATAGAATTGTATCTTTTTTGTGAAAACTCTGCACTGTATAACTACCCTTCACAATTCAAAGTTTTAACAGAGCCACATCAACAATGTTGTGCTATCAGCTAAAAGGACATTGTCTAGTGTGCGTCAGTAAGGTCATTTCATGCATGTCCTAAAACTTCCCAGCAGAAGGCTGTTCAATGTTATGGGAAACAGAAGTTCCAGTGTGTTTTAATTTTATTAAATTGATTTACAATGTGAGTCAGTTATACATCTCACTTTGGTAAACATAAGTTTGAAAATGACCCATAGCTGGACATATTCCAGACAAAATAAACTCCTGTTAATGAGGTGGGGCAGCTATTGCCATTAATTTCTGGGAAAAAACATGGATGCACTTGGTGCATTCCACATTCCACAGTGTCCTTAAAGTGTATACAAACTCTAAGAACAAACTTCTCTTATTTGCTAGCTTTTGGCCTTTGAAAGATACAATTAAAGTGTTTTGATATAACTATTCAGTAAAAAAACAAAACAAAAAAAACCCTGACATTTTGTCAGCTGGAAACTTCCTGTACCTTGCCTATGCTGCACTTATATCAGTTACATTGTTTCCAGTTATCACTAAACTAAAAAACACTTCTCACTACAGTAAATACAATAAGATGAGTTAGTGTTGTCACCCTCAGACAGGAACTTTGTTACTGGCAGTATCACCAGATGAAAATAAAGCTTGAAAGTTGAAACCGACTGCAGCCACCATATCTAAGGACTGGTAAGCTGCAATGTATTCCATTTTTAGCCTTGATTTACACTTAACGCTAACAGCTTGTTCCATTCACTTGTGAAATGTGCAAAAATGTGGAATCACTTCTATAACAAGTGCTCAAACAAATAATATATATATAAATATACTCTAATTCATCACTAGGGAAAAAAAATCCAGTAAAAAATGCATTGTGCAAAAAAATTCCAAATGTGCTAAAAAAATATCTATATTAAACTCAAGTCCATAAACAAGTCCACACCTAAAATGTATATAATGAATGAATGTGTAAATATATTCCATTCCGTGTCTGCCAGTGCTCAAAGGAAATTGACAACGTGCTTGGCCCACAAGAAAAAAAAAAAAGATAATCTCTTACCAGATTAGATGGATCGGTCCCGATTACAGAGATCAGAAAAGCTTGTGCAGGAGTAATCACAGTGATTTCAAACAACATGTCTTGATATGCTTGTAGGGAAGAACTTCATATATTCAAGGACCATAAATGGAGAGGGAGAAGCCTCAGTGTAACTTTTATATCTTTCAATAAAAAGTTGTCTGGTTTACACTAACATTGAGGTTAAAAAAATCAAGTATTCCTAGCTGTGTTATCAACGTGCCAGCTAGCTCAGATAGCGTTACAAATACTCTCTGATCTGTAGGCCGATTTACACTATGAGGCTTCTCCCTTTCCATTTATGATCCTTGAATGTACATCGCTGGATCAGGTCGGCCTCTGGGGGGGGGGGGGGGGGGGGTCTGGGTCTTGATGCAGCACAGAAGGTTTTTCACCTTAATGCATAGAATGCAATAATGTGAAAAATCGTATACAATCAATGTTTGCCAATAACACTTGCATATCCTCACAGACCTTCTCCGATTCATCCATCTCTGATCTGTTAATGATTCCACTTAAAGAGGTATTAAAGCCAAAACCAAAAATTTTATGTATTGCAGCTTACCAGTTTTTAGGTGTGGTGGTTGCATTTGTTTTCTTATTTTGGGCTTTTTCTCTCTGTTTTTTACCTAGTGATCCAGCCAGAACACACCACCTGTATTAGAGTGCCCCACTCTGGATGAAGGAGCAACAGAGACATCTCTGGACAGCAACATTTTCAGTATGGGGGGAGGGGAGTGTCAGATGGACTAGCAAATTTAGATACACTAATAAACTGAAGCCAAACTCCAGCAACCATTTTTTAAGCAGTTAGGGCCGGTTCACACAGCGAGGCGCGGCGAGGCGTCTCCGACTTGCCTCGCCGCGACCTGCGGGGACCTCAGCGGCGACTTGCAGAGGACTTCTGTATAGAAGTCAATGCAAGTCGCCCCCGAAGTCGCCCCGAAGTAGTACAGGAACCTTTTTTCTGAGTCGGAGCGACTCGAGTTGCTCCTCTCAGAACGGTTCCATTGTACAGAACGGGGGCGACTTGCGGGAGCGAGGCGAGGCGAGCCGTGTCGCCTCGCATCGCCTCGCTGTGTGAACCGGCCCTTACAGAAACTGTTTTGTTTATTTTGGGATAAAGGTTTTACATAACTAAATTAAAGCTGATCATTGTAAGCTCTCCTGTCAGTGATAAATGGTTTGTCTCAGCCCTCTAACTGCTATATCGGCATGACAGCTTCTGTTGAAAAACAACAGATTTACTGACTAGATCACATGTGTTTTTTTTGCAGTTTAATCCTGCTTTAAGCTCTGACTTAGTATTAATCTTGATAAAGGGAGCGTTATCTGACCCTCGTGTAATGCTTTGGCTGTTTTATGTGATTTTTCTATTATTCACTATATCAATTTGGACTTTTCTCTCTGTCTCTTCCAAAGGCATTAGAATCTTGGATTTCTTCTATGGGAACAAATATACTAAACAAAAGCCACAGTTATCTATCTATATGTACATGAGAATATAAATACTGTAAGTGTTATACAATCTGCAGGCAAGGCATAGGTCAGTGAACATGAAGTGCATACATAGAATATATACAGTAGCTTCTGTTTGTATGAACAAGATGTCAGCACCAAATATGGGAACACCACCAAGCACTAATCTCAGGCCACTCATTGCTGTATCCCCTAAAAATGCCCAAACACTTGACACTGGAATTTAACTTAAAAATAAGAAAATATTGCCTATAGTTATTTCTAGTATTTTTCATTGAAATTGTGTGAGCTTTTAAAATTTTCTATATAGCTAAAAGTGAAAGATCAGCTTTAAAATAAAACATTCAGTAGTGAATTTCCACGGAGTAAATCTGCTGTTAGGACAATTTACACAAATTTTTAAATTACTTTTTCTTTCGTTATTCCTTTTTCCAAGTATATGTAAAATAAAAGATGTTTTGCATTGAGTAGGAAAGGGTTGACATCCTGCCAGTGTGTCCCCAATGGAAGAATATCCCACCATTTTCTGGTGATGGCCACAAGGACACGAGTGATTGTACCCAGTGGAGATACAGACCACAATAAAAACCTGATGGAAGCGTGAAATCTTATGCCTTGTACACATGGTCGGAAATTCCGACAGAAAATGTCCGATCGGATTATATTGTCGGAAAATCCGATCGTGTGTGGGCTCTATCGGACTTTTTGCGTCAGAAATTCTGATGGAAAAAATTTGAGAGCAGGATCTCAAATTTTCCGACAAAAAAATCAGATCGGACTTTTTCCGATCGTTTCTAGAGAATTCCGATTGGACAAAGTGCCACGCATGCTCAGATCAAATTACGAGACCAAAGCTATTGGCTACTAGTCGCAACATAGTCCTGTTGTAATGAACCTACATTGGTGTAGTGGTTAGCACTTTCACCTCAGCAGCAATAGGGTTGCTGGTTCAAATCCTGACCATGACACCATCTGCCTGGAGTTTGCATGTTCTCCCTGTGCCTGCGTGGGTTTCAATTGGGTACTCTGGTTTCCTCCCACACTCCAAAGACATGCTGGTAGGTTAATTAGACCTTGTCTAAAAAAAAAATTAATATTAAAATGTGTATGTGTATGCCAATGTTGTATGTGTTTGTAAGCGTGTCAGGACCTTACGGGGTAAAGGACCATGCAAAAAGCCGCAGATTGACTCTGGTGGCAAGAAAGCGCCCTGAGGCGATTCAGTTCGCATAGGTAGCACTATACAAGTCACTCACTCACTCATCACATTCTGAACGATCATATTTTCCGACAACTTTGCCCGACCGTGTGTATGCAATACTAGTTTAGGACAAAATCCAATTTTGTTGTCGGAATGTCCGACCGTGTGTACAAGGCATTACACTCTATTAAAAACTGAAAAAATAAAAATATTGGCTTTAAATATACTTAGATCATTCACAGTAGACTGTAATCTGGTTTGTCTGTGTTTTCATCTGACTTTATTGCCACACTTTATAATCATTTTACCATCTCTGTGGCATCTCAGCACTATGTGTTGGCAGGTTGTTGGGTGGCCCATTCTCGTCTGCCAGTGGGAGCTGCGATGCTTTCTTGGTGCCCCTCACTTGTGGGGAATGTGGGTGGGTGTGGCTGTTCGCATCGACGCCACCACTCCGCATGTGCGATGGCACTTTGTGCGCTGCACTGTGGGTGCATTTGCCATCCACCTTCCGGCCGACCATTGGAGAATGTTCCTCTAGTGGGCAGCTCGGGCCCCTCCGGCAAGGTCACTCCTCCCCTTCCGACGTGCCGTGTGTGACGCTGGTGCAGGTTGTGCAGGGATCATGTTCATTTGACACTTTTCAGTCCTATCAGCTGCACATTTAGCTTTGACATGCACCTGTTTATTGGATTATATCCGCTTCCAATCTCAAGGTTAATTACTTTGAGTTTTCTTTTTATTTTGGGCTCCTTTTTCTTGGGATTTTATCAATCCTATATGTTTATCACATATCACACATTGTTTATAGTACTTTTACTTATATCCACAGCACTGTCACTTGGAAGATTATATGGCACATGATTTACTTGGTATTACACTTATGTTCCTGGCTGCTTCTGCATGTCTCGGTCACCTCAGCTCCATTGGTGGACATCCATTGCGGTCGTGGTCCTTCAGTCTTGTGCACTTAGCACATGTGAGTATTTTAAGGGACAGTTATTTTGCCCCTTATCCATCATAACTTATTTTCATCTATTATATATAGATATATCTATATATAGCATAGACCCTTGGATAATTATGCTCTCTCTTTTGTTGCAGTATCCTATTGCATCTACCCCATAAGAATTGGTTGATCCAACGAAATGCGTCAGTTTCATTCATGATGTAATCTGTTTATATTTATGGCCTTACATACCTTTGTTTCATTTCAGACAATTATCTACATACCATGCCCTAAGCTAGTTCCTTTTTTGGCCACACCATAAATCTGCTATGTCGTTTGCCTGTTATGTTCATTTGGTTTGCAGCATGTCAATATGAAGATTGTAATTATATGTATGTAACTTTTATGTGATGTTTTTGTCATCCATATTAATACTTTCATGTGATGTTTTTGTCATCCACATTAAAATACATTTATATTTCTCCTACATTGACTATTCATTTAGCCCTTATACAGTGCCTTGAAAAAGTATTCTTACCCCTTGAAATTTTCCAGGTTTTGTCATCTTACAACCAAAAACGTAAATGTATTTTATTGAGATTTTCTTTTCAAATGTTTTTATTGAGACTTTTAGCAGAGTTAGTTACAACAAGGGTTACAAAACAAAAAAAATAATATATAGTAATAAAAGTAACATAACACAGTATAATGTAGTGACAGGGTTTTCTCAGCACAATATAGCATAGAAACAAATAGTCCACAATAAACAATAAAGTAGTATTCCCAAGTATCTAATATTCATAGTCATAAAGGGACTCGAACAAGAGTAAGTCTCTTAGAACTTGTATAATAAAGTCCGTAATATAATTATTGTAAGATTTATAAATAGCGATATGGATAATGGCCACTTCTGGACCCCAAGACACCCCTCACAGGGATCTATCTGTGTCTTGGAGTACCTAGGCCAACATCCTAAAGGAAATTCAAACACAGTAGTTATCTTTTATGAAGGAAAATAAAGATCTATTCTTACTCCGCAGCTCAATTCAGATAAACAGACATGTGATATATTTGTCACTTTGTTATGAAATTATTTTTAAAGCCATCCAAAAAATATTAAAACGCACAGGAGTTCTTTCTTCTATATGATTAAAGAATCAGCATTATCTAAATTGTGGAAGTATAATTTTTGTACCATGTACTCCAAGGTTCCCATAGTTGTTGTTCCTTAATATATAGGGATTTGTCATTAGGAAATAACAATTCGTAGGAGTGGTGAAGTTGGGTTAATTCTATAACTTCTGTCATAGTAGGAAGAGAGTCAGTTTTCCATTTTCTAGTTATGGATAGTCTCGCAGCTAAAAGTATATGTGTTACTACTTTACGATATTGTTTGGGAATCGTATGTAAATTCATATTCAGAATGGCTAGTTCTGGTGAAAGTTGAAGGACAATACCTGTTACGGAAGTGAGTAAATGGGAGATTGCCTGCCAGTAGTTATGTAAGCTTGGGCAGTCCCACATAATATGAAATAGGGTCCCCAATTGGGTACAATTTCTCCAGCAATTAGGTGACAAGTTCCCCTTGAATTTTGCTAGGATATGTGGAGTCAGGTATTGTCTTTGAACAATTTTTTGTGCCAATTCCCATAGTGTAACACATGCAGTGGCCCTATATATGCTTCGTAGGGAAGCCATCCATTGTTTAATTGAAAAGTCTTGCCCCAAATCTTGTTCCCATTTAAGGAAGGAAGGTAGTTTGCTGGGTATGTTTTTTTCCCCTAGAATTGGGTTAATTGTAGCTACTCCTTTCTGTGAGGTGGCATGGTTATTGAGGAAAGACCATATTTTAACGGGGATTGAAGCTCTGAGTTGTGGATTGTGTAGCACTTTTCTATTTGAATATATGTAGATTGCTCAGAATTCGGAAGCTGTAATTCATTACTTAACTGAGAAAAATACTTTAATGAGCCCTGTTGGAAGAAGGAACCAAGTTTGATATCCTGACCCAAATTCCAGTCGTGTATTTGTATGCCAGGAATTAATGTTGGTATGATTGTTAGAGTAAGGTTTAACACCGTGATTGGAGTTTTATCCCATTTGTATGTGATGATTCTCTGCCAAGAGTGTAGCGTCGCTTTCACCGTTGGTGGGTATTGAGCTGTAATTGTGGACTTAATTTTCCTACTAAGTAACCAGAATTGCATATTAGGCTGTCGTGTGATGTCTTTCTCAATTTGTCCCCATAAAGTTTTAGGAGTGGGCAAGAACCATTCTTGCAATTGGGTCAAAAGAGTTGCGTCATAATAATCCTGTAGATCAGTTACGGTCGCACCACCTATATTTCTATGTTTAATTAGTATATGGTATGCGCAACGGGATTTTTTGCCATTCCATAGATATTTTCCCAAACTGCTTTGTAAGGATTTAAAGTAGTATTTAGGGATACATATTGGAAGGGACCTGAGTTGATATAATAATTTTGGTAAGGTCATCATTTTGAAAGCTGCCAGGCGACCAGCCCATGTAAATTCGAATTTACTAAGTGTTTTTAGATCTGTTTCAAAATGTTTCTTAAGTGGTAAAAAGTTTGTTTTAAATAACTGTTTTGTTTTGTTAGTGAGAGTGATTCCTAAGTAAGAAATCCCCTCGTCTTTCCAGTGGTAGGGGTATTTATTAGACAATAACTGCCTGGTTGTGTTGTCTAATCCTAGGTCTAAAATATGAGACTTGGTTTCATTGATTTTATAATATGATGCTGCTCCATATGTCGTTAGTATATTTTGGAGATTCGGGAGAGATGAAATAGGATCAGACACTATAAGCACTATGTCATCTGCGAACAGACTTATTTTATTATCTATTTGCCCAATTTTTATACCAGATAGTTTTGTGTCAGATCGTATATGTTCTGCTAGAGGTTCGATGGCTAAATTCATATCATATCAAATCATATCTAAAGCATCGTCCTGTCAGAATCAAATCAAAAATGCAATTTCATTGAGCATCCAGTGCAGCTGAAAGAACTTCTGGAGAGAGGTTAACATAAATACAGTACTATAAAGCGCTGATTTTAGTACTGTATTTATGTTAACTTATGAATATGCTTTGATCTAAACCATTCTATTGTAGCTCTGGCTGTATGTTTAGGGTCATTGTCCTGCTGGAAGGTGAACCTCCGTGCCAGTCACAAGGCTTTTGCAGACTCTGATGCCACGTACACACTATCGTAATTTTGGTCGGAAAAAGCTCTGATCATGTGTGTGCGGCATAACAGGTTTTCTTCTAAGATTTTTCTGTATTTGGCTCCATCCATCTTCCCATCAACTCTGACCCGCTTCCCTGTCCCTGCTGAAGAAAAGCATCCCCACAACATGATGCTGCCACCACCATGTTTCACAGTGGGGGAGGGATGTTCAGCTGGATGTGCAGTGTTAGTTTTCCGCCACACATAGCATTTTGATTTTAGGACAAAAAGTTAAATTTTGATCTCATCTGACCAGAGTACCTTCTTCCACATGTTTGCTGTGTCCCCCATATGGCTTCTTGCAAACTTCAAATGGGACTTCTTATGGCTTTTTTTCAACAATGGCTTTCTTCTTGCCATAAATTCTCTTCCATAAAGGCCAGATTTGTGGATAGCACGACTAATCGTTGGCCTGTGGATAGATTCTCCCACCTGAGTTGTGGATCTCTGCAGCCCCTCCAGAGTTACCATGGGCCTCTTGGCTGCTTCTCTGATTAATGCTCTCCTTGCCAGGCCTGTCAGTTTAGGTGGACGGCCATGTCTTGGTAGGTTTGCAGTTGTGCCATACTCTTTCCATTTTCGGATGATGGATTGAACAGTGCTCTGTGAAATGTTCAAATCTTGGGATATTTTTATATAACCTAACCCTGCTTTAAACTTCCCCACAACTTTATCCCTGTCCTGTCTGGTGTGTGCCTTGGCCTTCACGATGCTGTTTGTTCACTTAGGCCTGATTCAAACATATGCATTTTTAGAGCATTTTGCAGATTTGTGTTCCATAGGAAACCATGTTAGATGGACTGTAGTACAAATCTGCAAAATGCAAAAAGCACTAAAAATGCATAGGTGTGAATCAGGCCTAAGGTTCTCTAAAAAACCTTGGAGGGCTTCACAGAACAGCTGTATTATATACTGAGATTAATTTTGTAACATGACAAAATATGAAAAATTTCAAGGGGTATGAATATTTTTTCAAGGCACTGTATGTGCCTCATTCAAGTCCCAAATACCACCCCCCTTTCCTACTAACATAAAAAAAGAGATGGAGGCACATATTTTATGTGCCTCATTCAAAGTCCCAAATTCTTTTCTTTTAAGTATACTTAAATTGATACTAAAGTCTCTTTTTTTTTCTTAAAAATAATAATCATGTTATACTTTTCTGCTCTGTGCAGTTGGTTTTGCCCAGAGCAGCACGGATTCTCCTCTTCTCGGGTCCCTCTTCAGTTTTCCTGACCCCTCCCTCCTGTCGAGTGCCCCCCAAAGCAAGACGCTTGCTATGGCGGCACTCGAGCCGAGCTGCAGCTCCCTGTGTCTTTTTTCTTCTCATTGGCTCACTGACTTTGACTCTCTCAGCCAATGAGGAGAGAGAGTTCCATTCAGCCAAGTTTCACGTACAACATCGCTGGACCTATAAACAAATGATGGGCAGGCAGGTGCTGTCCCATCTTGACTGGATGTCATATCACATCCTGTCAGGGTGTGCCATTACGTGGCTACAGGGCCACATAGTGGCGCTATCTATCACCGGCCATGTGCACGAGACACAGCTGTTGACTGATCTTCCTTTCAAGCCATCCAATGTGTACAAATGTATTGCTAGCTGTGATTGGGAAATTTGATCACATGGTATAGACAGGACCAATCACAGCCCATCTGTACCAAAACAGACTGAATTAATCAGTTTCATTCAGTAAAATGCTTGCCTATAGCAATGTAATAAAGTATCTCACAAAAGTGAGTACACCCCACAGGTTTTTGTAAATATTTTATTATATCTTTTCATGTGATAACACTGAAGATATTACACTTTGCTGCAATGTAAATAGCTTGTATAACAGTGTCAATTTGCTGTCTACCTTAAAATAACTCAACACGCAGCCATTAATGTCTAAACCGCTGGCAACAAAAGTGAGTACGCCCCTAAGTGAAAATGTCCAAATTGGGCCCAATTAGCCATTTTCCCTCCCCGGTATCATGTGACTCGTTAGTGTTACAAGATCTCAGGTGTGAATGGGGAGCAGGTGTTAAATTTGGTGTTATCGCTCTCACTCTCTCATGCAGGTCACATTATATATATATATATATATATATATATATATATATATATATATATATATATATATACACACACGCACATATATGCGATCCTTCACAGTGCGACCACCCTGTAGCAATAAAATAGGGCAGTGGGTACCTGGTTAAATGGTAAGTGATGTAGAGGAAATTATCTATGTCTTTTGGCTATAGCATGACTCTTGCTGACACTGTCTCTTCCATGTACCAACACTGAGGTCTTTTGCTGACACAAAATGCTTTACCTCTGATAATAATGGTCAGAGCCTCTGCTCCTACCTGGCACTGTCAGTATTGCTGGCTGTCTTGATGCTTTCTCTGCACCCAGAAGCAAATGGAGTTACCAGCTGTTCTGTACAACCAGGAAGTGACTGGAGCTGTTCTGTCCTAGTTCTCTATAATTTCACAGTGCATTCTGGGATACAGGAGCCTACACTATCTCTGCCCCAATGCCCAGCTACCACTTCATAAATGCTATAGGTGCTGTTAAGGTGAGGTTATAGGGCATCACCACAGAAATCAATGGAAGCGGTTGACAAGCGTTGATACCTCATGAAATCGACATGCTGTCTAATTTGTAAAATGACACAATGCTGCTGCTTCTGTGTGAACAGCACTGTGTGGTACCCATTGTAATATTCATGGCAGGCGGTGCTGCACAGTTACATACTTCCCAACATTTTGAAATGGGAATGAGGGACACCTACTAGCAAATGTATGTAGGCATAGGACACGCCCCCCCCCCCCCCCCCCCGTCATACCCCCTTAAAGGAGAATCAAGCAAAAAAAAAGAGTTAATTAAATGCACAATGGACTATTTTTTTACCACTACTATTCCTTTATATTGGTTTTTAAAATTGACAAATGCAGCAATTTAGAATTCAGATGAAAGGTTTAGGACTGGAAAACACTTTTTGAAAGATAAAAAGTACATTTTATATACAACTTAATAGATTAGACCAAAATGAGGGACAAATGAGGGGGAAAGAGGGACAGAGGGACAGTGCTCAAAATCAGGGACAGTTGGGAGCTATGCAGTTATGAGGCTTTTATAAATTATCAAGAAATGCTGCATAAACACATAGTATTCAGACACGTGTAAATGAGCCCTTACTAACTTATTTACAGAAACCTTGAAGGACAGCTATGAATTACTCTCTAATTACTAGCTTACTATTTGTACCACTTACAGACTTTTGTTGCACTTAAAGTGGTTGTTAACCACTTGCCGACCGCCGCATGTACATTTACGTCAGCAAAATGGCATGGCTGGGCAAATGGATGTACAGGCACATACCTTTGAATTTGCCGCCGTGTGGTCACGGAGAGGAAGAACGGGGAGATGCTATGTAAACAAACATCTCCCCCGTTTTGCCTAGTGACACTGTCACTGATCATAGCTCCCTGTGATCGAGAGCTATGATCAGTGATGTGTCAGACACAACCCCTCCCCCTGACAGTTAGAATCACTGCCTAGTACACACTTAACCCCTTCCTAACCAGCTAGTGGTTAACCTTCACTGCCAGTGTCATTTTTACAGTAATCAGTGCAATTTTATATCACTGATCACTGTAAAATGACAATGGTCCCAAAATGTGACAAAATTGTCCGACGTGTCCGCCATAATGTCACAGTCCCAATAAAAATCACAGCTTGCCACCATTACTAGTAAAAAAAATGAATAATAAAAATGAAACTAACCCCTATTTTGTAGACGCTATAACTTTTGCACAAACCAATCAATAACCGCTTATGGCGATTTTTTACCAAAAATATGTAGCAGGCTGCTGATGACAGAGGCATGTAAACTGACCACGGTGTTAGGGCTCAGCAGCCAAAATACACCGTGGTCAGTTTACAGAGGGATGGGGAGAAACTGTCAGGATCAGCCATGTTTTTTAGGTGTTACAGGGGGCCAAATGACACAGGACAAGCACTGTGTCATAGAACATGTTTTAAAGGAGCAGGATCCTTTTTTTTTTAACCACACTTTAACTACTTCAATACAGGTCACTTTTACCCCCTTACTGCCCAGGCTTCCAGCGCTGTTGTACTTTGAATGACAATTGCACATGTAACACTGTACCCAAACTACATTTTTATGATTTTGTTCACACAACTAGAACTTTGTTTTGGTGGTATTTAATGACCGCTGGGTTTTTCATTTTTTGCTAAATAAATGAAAAAAATATACTTTTGAAAAAAATGTTTTTTCTTCGTTTTTGCTATAAATTTTGGAAATAAATAATCTTTCTTCATAAATTTAGGCCAAAATCTATTTTGCTACATTTCTTTGGTGAAAATAACAAAAATATGTGTATATTATTTAGTCTGTATATATTTTTGAGAATTGATCAATCCTTACAGTATTGTAAAGCTTATCTCACTTCTTGAGTCTCAAAAATGTCAGAACAGTAAAGATATCCCCCAAATGACCCCTTTTTGGAAAGTAGACAGTCAAGAGATATCGCAAGTTCTTTGAAGTTGTAATTTTTTTGCCAAAATTAGGAGCAGAGGGGGAGGAAGCATACAAGCAGAGCTTTCCCTTTTGAGTGGAGCTCGGCTTTAACATAGGGAATTGTTTACATAGTCTTGGTGTTTGCTGAAATTGCTTTAAACTGGCAGCACCATCCTATGTGCCTTGCAGGAGGACACACAGTGGCTGGCTATTTCTCTTTTTTCTTTTGAGGACAATTTTTGGACCAGATACCTTTATATTACATGGAGTTCATGAGAATTCATTTGGTATACAGCTCCCCCTGGTGTCTTAAATGCTACATAACAGCTATATATATCTAATACAAAACACTGGGAGTTTAATCATAAATCATGGATTTAAAAGTTCTTGGCTTACTATTAAGCCTACAAGCCTCAAGTTACCTGAAAGGAGCTAATAGCCCCTGTGTCCACCCCACAGATGTTTTCCGATGCCTTTCACATTCTGCTGTGTGTTGTCAGTATGATGCTCAACCTACGGGTCTTCAAGGAGCTACACAATTTAGCGAAACATGTCGACCCCTGAACGATTAAGCAGCCTGAACACCTCAAGCTTATAAATTCTAAGTATACTAGAAGATGTCAGGAGGTTCATTATATCATATTGAAGCATAATTTCTTCATGTTCTTATACTATGTTGTATGTTCAAGTCGTCATGAATTAAAAAAAAAAAAAAAAAAAAAATTGTAAAAGAAAAGAAAATTGATTTTTTTATTTAATTTATCCTCATCTCTAAGTATGCCATTAAAGTCCAGTAGTAGCAGGGTATGTCCCTGCAACCCCCTTCTTTTTTTCTATAAAGAAAAGCTTTTGAGAGTTTTCCTCTCTTTTTCAGGTCTGTAGCAATACCCGAGGAAGAAAAGAAAACTTTTAAAAACTTGTCTTTTAAGTGTTAGATTAGTACAATAAAAAGGTATCATTGCACACTGCATTACTCACGTATTTTTTAATCTTATTTATGTATACTTATTTTGTTTTTTTTTAGTGGTATGATTTAGTGGTGAAAATGATTAGTCTCCCCCCCCCCAGTTTTGACTGTGTTATGTGACCCCCTATATATTGTTCCTAGAGTCGCCACTGGCTCTGTGGATATAGTACATCTATCTATCGATGCCCATAGCAAGTGATTCCTCCCTATAGGCACTAGGTCTTATGGTTCTGGCTTGAGTGACTCCAGTGTGTACCACTACCACCCCCCCCCCCCCCCAATACCTCCTTATAGCTCCCTACCACGGAGACACTTTCTCTTGTCTCTATCTTGAAGCTATTTTCCATTTCGATTTAGCAATACATCCTGGTCAGTGTCATACTAGCTTTGTTACAGAATCATTGAAGGACAGCTATAGACTACCTCTGCACTACTAGCTTACTATTTGTAACACTTAAAGACTTTTGTTACACTTAAACATGGACTTATTGGTGGCTACAACTCTGGTAACTTATAGTGTATTGCCTATATCCAGCATATACGAGCATGCATAAGTGCCCCCATAGCAAGCGACATTCTATTGTGACACTCGGCGGGGTAAAGGGGGAGCCTGGAGCGCTGTCAGGGGACCTGAGGAGGATTGAACAGGGCAAGTATTTATAACATGTTTATTATTTTAATTTGAAAAAAATCAAACCTTTAATATAATCCCTCCCCCTTCCTCTCCCATATTTGGAATGTGTTTTTTTGGTGGGGTAGCGGGTATCTGATTATGACAGGTACCCACTTCCTCTCCTCCTTGGGACACATCAAAAGTCCCAAGAGACTGCAGGACCATTCATGGGTCACATGCACAGTGGGCAGACAGATGTGAAGCCCCCTCTTAGCCTAGCACGGCTTCAGCTAGAAGTGCTGAGCAGTCCCCACCACGCAGCCCTAGGCTACTGGAGATGGGCTATATCACAATGACCTCCGGGGAGAAGACCAGCTGGGGCAACAGAGGACTCTGCCGGATGTCAGGACCGGCACAGCAGCAACAGACATTCCCTCCCGCCTGCTTCACTCATCAATCTGTAATGCAGTGTACACACGAGCGGAATTTCTGACAGAAAAAGTCAGACGGGAGCTTTTCATCGTATATTCCGTCCGTGTGTATGCCCCATCAGACTTTTACGTCGAAAATACTGACGGACCTAGAAAGAGAACATGTTCTATATTTTCCCAACAGAACCAATTCCTATCGGGAAAACCGCTCGTCTGTATGCTGTTTCGATGTACCAAAAAAGACACATGCTCTGAAGCAAGTACGAGACGGAAGCTATTGGATACTGACTATTGAACTTCTGTTTTCTAATCCCGTCGTACTTGTTGTACATCACACGTTCTTGACGGTCAGACTTTGGTGTGACCGTTTGTATGCAAGACAGCTTGAGCAGAATTCCGTTGGAACTCCGTCGGGAAAGCCTTCAGAGTTTATTCTGACCGGTCGTGTGTAAAGGGCATAAGGCAGCTTTATCCTGATGATCTGCCCCCCTTCTGTGCAGAATCATTACCACAGCAACACAGTGCTGGTGAGTCGCGCTCACTTTCCATTTTGACTAACATTTCTGAACTTTTAGTTAGGTTGGTTAGGGAATTACATTCTAATGCTAATCAGGCTAAAGTTATTTCAGCTAGCGTCGGTATGCCTGTTGATAATGCTGCTGCTGAGATTTGGGTGCCTTCTAGTGTCTCTTGTGCTAATGTTGCTCAAGTCTCTTTGAATTCTTTAAAGATACCACCTTTCTCTGGCTACCAAGGAAAAGATTTGGCGAGGGGGAGTTTGTGGAATTTATTTCCAAGTCAGAGAAGGAGGATACAAGTCCGAGGATGACAGGAGAAGGCCTGTAGCCAGGTCTTTTAATAATTGGCTTGAGGCCTTTTGTTTTCTATCGTTATGTGTGAGAAATTTCTGGAGAAGAGTTCCAAACTTTTACAACTCGTGGACATTATCCTTGAGGCATACAAAAATTTCGGTGGCACTGCTTAGTTTTCTTAAAACTAATCCTTTCATCAAAAATTCTCTGTCCACCCTACTTTAAAATGGGGGCTAACCACTTAAGGACAGATCCTCGTTTTGAGATTTGGCATTTACGAGTTAAAATCAGTTGTTTTTTTTGCTAGAAAATCACATGTGTGGTTTGAACACCATTTTCGTATATGCGTTCACTTCTGCATGCGAGTTCGGTGGGACGGGGCTGCGTTAAAAAATTTTAATTTTTTTTTTTTCTTATTTCACTTTTTATTTTTACACAAAAAATGGTGTCACTTTTATTCCATTTTACAAGGAATGTAAACATCTCTTGTAATAGAAAAAAGCATGACAGAACCTCAGATCTCATATTTACACTAAAATGCAATAAAAAAAAAAAAGAAAAAAGCCATGGGCAGAAGTGATGTTTTGACATTGCTTCCACCCTGCAATGGTATGGAGCCGAGCAGGGGCCACCTTCCACTTAGTCAGCTCCATACCACAGACTGAAAAGTATCCGATCGCCTCCACCGCTACTGATGGCTCCAGTAAGCGGCAGGGGGGAACTGGAGCACAGCGAGAGGGGGGGCATCTCCAACCACTGATAAAAGTCATCTTGTGGCGACAGAGACCACTTTATCTGAAAGCCGACTGCCCACTGAAGAAGAGGATACGGCAGCTAGCTGCTGCCATAACAACGATATTCCTCTTCAAACAACCGACATATAATGACGGCGGGTGGTCGGCAAGTGGTTAAAGGATGTTAGCCAATGGCTGAACCTTTTTCTCCCACAAAGGTCCTCTTATTCCAAGCAGTGAGCCAGTGTTCCACCCAACTCCATATCTGTCTATATAAAAGGTGTATGCTTCAATTGTAATGATGGACATTGTAGGTGGCCAAACTCCTGCAAGTATAGGTATGAATGTGACTTCTGTGCGGGAGCTCATTCAAGAAAATGTCTACAGCAAATCAGCAGCAAGGTAGAGAGGTTATTTCAAAAGGTGTCAACCCCAGTGAAATGGCAAGACCTGTGCCCATGGTTGCAGGTTTATCCAAGGATCAGCTTGTAGTAGATTCAGGGATGTTTTTTTCTTACCCAGATTTTAAGGCGGCTTACCTGTAGGTATTTTGAATATCTGCTAATCCTGCACAGTTTGCAAGATATTCACACTACATGCAGCCGGTGATGTCACCGGCGCATGTGCTCTGAAGGGATGGCATACTCGTGCTGTCCAGTCAGGGCCCCGCACCGCAGTCCTTAACCACTTGCTTACTGGGCACTTAAACCCCCCTCAGTCCCAGACCAATTTTCAGCTTTCAGCGCTGATGCACTTTGAGTGACAATTACGCGGTCATACAACACTGTACCCAAATGAAATTTTTATCATTTTTTTCCCACAAATAGAGCTTTCTTTTGGTGGTATTTAGTTACAGCTCGGAGTTTTATTTTTTGCTAAACAAACAAAAAAAGATGCAAAAAAAAAAAAATCATGTTTTAATAGTTTGTTATAAAATTTTGCAAACAGGTCATTTTTCTCCTTCATTGAAGTGCGCTGATTAGGCGGCACTGATAGGCTGCATTGGTGGGCACTGATGGGCTGCATTGGTGGGCACTGATGGGCTGCACCGGTGGGCACTGATAGGCATAGTTAAGGCGGCACTAATAGGCACAGATAAGGCGGCACCGATGGGCACAGATAAGGCGGCACTGATGGGCAAAGATGGGCACAGATAAGATGGCACGGATGGGTGGCACGGATAAGTGGCACGGATGGGTGGCACGGATGGGCACTGATAGGTACCACAGATAGATGGGACTGATGGGCACTGATAGGTGGCACTGATAGGTGGCTCTGATAGGTGGCACTGCTGGGCACTGATGGGCGGCACTGCTGGGCACAGATGGGCGGCACTGCTGGGGACTGATGGGCGGCACTGGGGTGCAGCACCTTTGAGGCAGATTGGGTGGCACTGTGGGTGGCACTGTGGGGTGGCACTGTGGGTGGCACTGTGGGCACTGACGGGGGGCACTTACTTTTGCTTTTATTTTATTTCAGGATGGCACTGCGGGAGGCAGGTGGGCACAGGCAGGTGGTCCCTTGTATTGATGGCCGTGATCGGGACTGATGTCCCGATCACGGCCGCTGGCGATCGGCTATTTTTTTCTCTCCTCGCGCTGTCAGCGCGAGGAGGAATAATAGCCGATTACCGGCTCCGTTCTATCACATGATCAGCTGTCATTGGCTGACAGCTGATCACGTGATAAGGGGTCGGGATCGACCCCTTACACGGATCGGTGATCAGGCGAGTCTCACGGACTCGCCGATCACAGAGCGCGCCGCGAGCGCCCCTCAGGGGGCGCGCAGGCCGCTCGTAACCGGGACCACGTCAATAGACGTAGTCCCGGAAATGTAGGTCCGCGCTAATGCCGTCATTTGGCAATAGCGCGGATCTGTAGTGGTTAATTCCCACGCACATGCGCGGAGTGATGTCATTGCTGTATGGCCAATCAGATGGCCGGAGCATGAGAACCCTGAAGGAAGACTGGCTGAAGATGGAAGTGCACCACAGATGGTCTTTGTTCGAAGGAAAGTATTTCATAATGGGCTAGTATGCAATGCATACTAGCCCATTATGCCTTTACCTTGCAAGGTTTTACAGTTTACTACCGCTTTAATGATCAAACTGAGGATAGCCCAACATCACTTACGCTTCTTTCAAGGATGCGCTGATCAAACTAAGACAACTGGGTAAAGGAGCCCTTCTGGCAAAGACTGACATTAAATCAGCTTTTGCCATTTCTTCCCTTATGTTTTAACTCATTGGGTATTTTCTTTGCAGGTAATTTTTATTTTCATTAGAGTCATTTTCTTCATCTCTTTCTTTGATTGTTCCATTTTATTAGAGACCTTTAAAATTTGTGTCCAGCTTTGGATCCCATTAGATCATGAAATAACAGCCCCACTTTCTACCTGTCTGGAATTTTTGGGTATCACCATTGTTACCTTTCAGATGGACTTTAGGTTACCTGAAGAAAAGATTCTGTGGATAAAAACTATTTTACTGCTCATCATTCATAAGAAGAAGGTCTGTTTGAAAGAAATGCAGTCCCTTTTAGGCCCGTTCGTTTTTGCCACTAGAATAATGCCTTTTGGTAAAATTTTGGTGGTTATATTTAGCACTTTCTGGATTAAAATCCCCCTTTTCCCATGTTAGAGTCTCACGTGATATGCAGGAAGATTTATTAGTTTGGTTGCAACTTCTTACGCATTTCAACAGTAAAGCAGTTTGGCAAAAGGAGTTTATTTTAGACAAGGATTTTTTCCTTTTTACTGATTCAGCTTGCTCCGGTGGCTTTGCTGCAATTTGGCAGACCCATTGGTACGTGGACAGCTGGAGCCCCAGCTGGCAGGCAAGAGGTTATTTATTCAACATTGTTTTACTAGAATGGTTTCCCATCATTAGGAACAAGTGCATTCTTATTGGAACAGATAACAAAGGTGTGTTATACGGCATTAACTGCTTAACGTCCAAGTCTCCGCCGGTCTTCATTTTGTTACGATATGTGAACATTTGGATTAAGGCTACTCATACAGGCATACCCCGCTGTAAGTACACTCACTTTACATACCTGCAAGTGTACGTAAAATACTTTGCAAGTACAGACATCCTCCACAGCCGCAGTATGGCTTGGAAGAGGCGGAGCTGCCACCTGGAGTTGTCACGAATGAAGAGGCCGCAAGTGAAGAGGCAAAGTTCCCCCAAGCCAACCCAGAGTTGCCCGCCAGCCATCCCAGACTTGCCCCTCAGCCAGCCCAGAGCTACTGCCTAATTGTAAATGGATTACTGTACAGTAATATACAGTACTATAAACTTTACTGCCTGACCCCCTCACTCTAGCCCATGGCCCTCCACTATAGGCCCTGATCCCCCAACTACAGCCCCTGACCCCCTAGAAGTGAAAAAAGGCATTGCTTCACTTTAAGTACATTTTTGTTTTACATACATGCTCTGGTCCCATTGTGTTCTTAAAATGGGGTATGCCTGTATAGCTGTCAAAAATAATGATCTGGTGGACATCCATCTCGATTGCAGATGGACAGATTCTTCCAATTGCTTCCAGATGTGGACCAGGTGGGGATATCCTGTCCACGTCTATGGTACCTTCTTTAGTGTTAATAACTGCCAGCATAAAAAATTCTGTAGCTCCTTCGATCTGTGCTCCAAATATACTTATTAAGCTCTGTTCTGCAACCAGCCAGGTATGTTTTTCTTCCTTTGAGTCAATCTTGTTTAAAGCAGTTTTTTTCATTACATTCTTTGCTGCCCTCAGAGATTTGGAGTTTGTTCCAGATAGTAAAACAAGTAAATAAAAAGGTGGGTAGGTGGAATTGGATATTTATTTGTTATACATTCGTCCTAATTCTTCAATTTAACTTGATTCAGGTAATGCCGGAATGGTATGGATTATCAGAGTAAGGGTATACTTTGAAAATTTAGGTCTTGGCCCATTAAACTGTAACCATTTTTGGAGTGGTAGAGGTATGGGGTGGTTCAACCCATTTTTATTTTTTTTTAAATAGGTAGGCTGCACCAATATTTGCCCTCTCTAGATATTGATAGGTTCATCTGGGGGGCAATGACAGTGGTCAAATAAACTTTTGTTTTTTTATTTATTAGAAATACAATTTTCAACTGTGATGCAGTGATTATTTTTTCCGAGGTTGTGCCAAGATTGAGGTGGCTTGAAACTCCTCTCTGCCACCTGTAGTAAAAATTAGCAAGAGGGTAAACAGGATGGTTGAAGGCTTTAGGGATCCTGTTCTTTAGGCATGTACAATCAGAAGGTTTACCCGGCTTATACAGAGATTATGGGATTCATTTATCGAACATTGGGTTTGACATTTTCAACATAGATTTACACGGGTGGTGCATGGTGTTGATGATAGATGGGTTTAGTCCCACCTGTCTGTTGGGAAAATATTAAGTTCATAAAGATGTCTTCTACAGCTGTGGTGACTAGGTTGTCTTTAGTTGCGTTTATTTGAATGTATTTATTAGTATCTATTCTAGTTGTATTTAAAACCAATAATAAATGGCCACCGCCAAAATATTTAGCCAACCCATGGTTTGTGTGTTTTTATTTAAGTTGTTTATGGGGTCCTGCCTGCTGTCCCATGAAAGTGGGTTGGGATGAGGAAGAGTGTGATGGGCCCCAGCTGGATGGAAGAAACAGTGTAAGTGGATTCACTTCTCATTCGTCACTAAAACCCAGGAGAAGAAATACATGGGTTAAGGAATAGGACCTTCCACAAAGCAAATTGTGGCTGGCTGATAAAATACAGTCATAAAAAGGTTTGTAATTGGTAGTTTGATATTACTCTCATGTATCCCTTAAAAAGTGGCATTTACAACTTGTTCCAAATGATATTTTTATTAGTATTAATCATTAATACATATGGTCAGTGCATATATTAATATCCATCCATTAATAAACTGTACACAAAACATATTAACCCCCTCTCTGTCCAGCCCCGGCATCCCTTTAAGACAGCCTTCGCACGGCAACTAGCACTGGTTCAATGACAGTGGCAGGAGTCTCCCGATTCCTGCTGCAGTTTCTGCCAAAAGCACAGCCCCCCGCATTTATGCGTCCAGCCCCCTGATCTACATAAAGGGGGCTGGATCAAGTATTCCAAATGGGGGGGGGGGGTGTTTGAAGCATGTGATTAGAGCCAAGGGCTCTAAAGGGTTTCAAAATAAGGGTGGGCTTGGGGCGTAGATCACTGTGCTCCGAGCCAACCTAGTTGTGCAACAATGGCTGAATGAACGGCCCTGCTGCCTGCCCCCATGCCCTGCTGTGTGTCACATCCCCCCCCCCCCATGGTGTGCCCTGTGATGTGTCCTTGACCTACTGTGCGCCCCATGCCCTACTATGTGTCCCACTGTGTGCCCAGTTTCCTCCTGTGTGCCTTGTGATGTGTCCTGAGCCCTACTGTATGCCCCATGATGTGCCCCGTATCCTGCTGTGTGCCATGTGATGTGCCCTACTGTGTGCCTCGTGATGCAATTTCTGTGCGCTTCTGTGTGCACCATACTGTACCCTCTTGCCCCATGTAATATCCCCTGCTGTAACACATAATGTATCCTCTTGCCCTCATGCAATATGCACTATGCCTCATAATATGCCCCATAATAGAACATGTTATCCCACCTAATGTACTCTGCTGTGCCCCTTAATGTGCCCTCATGTAATATACTCCGATGTGTCCCATTATGTGCGATCATGTAATATTACCCATAACGTTCTCTGCTGTGCCCTATATTGCACCCTGCTGTGCCCCTCTGCCTCCCCCCATGTAATGTGCCCTATAATTTACCCTGCTGCCCCATGTAATGTGTCCTACTGTGCCCCCCCCTAACCTGTAATGTGCCCTGGTGTGACCCCATACTGTAATGTGCCCTCCACACACACATATTGTGCCCTTCTGACCCCCTGTGCTCTGACCTACTGACTTCTATACTTTGAAATGCTTCCCCCATGCTCTGCCCTGCTGCCCCCTGTGTAACGTGCTTGCTTGACCCCTCATGCTCTGCTCCCCACTGTTTATCTCAGGTTTGACCCAGAATTGAGGCATCCAAGCAGTGCAAGCTGGGGGAGTGGGGCTTTGTGTGTGTGTGTGTGTGTGTGTGTGTGTGTGTGTGTGTGTGTGTGTGTGTGTGTGTGTCTTGAGCGTGGCCCCTTGATCTCCTGTTGCCCAGGAGCCCCATGAGTTGTCAGTCCACCCCTGCTCTGAACCCAGCCTAAAGAAAAATAGTGGCAGCAATGGCTCACTTTTTCACACCAGCCATGATCTGTAGGTATATGGACAGGCTAAAGTAGTATATAGACAGGTGCTCTCATGAGCAGTCCAATATTCTCTGAGTAGATTGGTGACATGTGATCTATACAAACAAACAAACACACACACACAGCCCCCCCTTACCTGAGGACAGAACGGAGACAGTGGAGATCAGACAGAGGGGAGAGCCTGGTGTCCGGCCACAGTACAGGGAACACCTCCGCCAGGAGAGCTGTGCCTGCCAAGCCCCACCGCTCCTCTGCAGCCCGTGCACTCCGCACCCCAATCCCCGCTGGCAAACTAAGGCCTCCATGCTGCGCCCTTCTCTTCTATGGAGCGCAGGGTGGACGTTTTAGTTTAGCTGCTGGATGGACAGACAGGTATTTTAAAAAGCAGAATCCCCATTTGTATACCGACATTTGTACCGTGTACGCTCTCTTAACAAAGTTGTTTCTTCCAATAAAAATAAATAAATCTGAATCCCCTGCGAGTGCCTGGGGATCCGGATTTTGCCACCCGCCATACACTGGCGCCCTAGGCAGCTGTCTGACCTGCCCATTGCTGGTGCTGGCCCTGGTCATATGTATGTAAACATAGACGATATGACAGAACACCTCTTATGCCAACTTTTTACTACAAAAGAAAACTAAGTTATGAGGAACTGGCTGTAGATGAAAGTCTCATCGTAGAAGACTTTCTTGTGGTCTATGTTATTTTGTGTCATTACTCATTATTTTTGTTAGATGTTTGTCCATTGAATACTAAAGGGACATTTACTTATGGAAGTGATCCTCCAGTTCCCCTACTTGTTTATGAGAAATGAGCTGTCTAAAGCACACCACAAAATAATAATTAGATGTGAATATTCTGATGCTTCAAGTGCATCTCAGGACAAAGTACAGCACAGCTCTGTAATACATGCACATTTTTTCCACGTTTGGGGCATTTTATTTTAAACTTGCTTTGCTCTATATATATATATATATATATATATATATATAAAAATCAACATTTGTTTGGGTTGTTCTTCAGAGAGCATTTGACAGGTGCTATTTCACCTCCTCACCACTTACTTTAACCCCCAGAAATACAGGATAACTGCTTTTCAACCATGCAAGGTGGCAGGGTGGCCCCATTCAAAGCATTGCGGGCAGGGTAAGCGTACACCTTCAGCTGCTTTCTTAGCAGGAAAAGGGGAAGCAATTAAGGGGGGGGGGTAAAAATGTTGATCAACTGCTGGGTTTTATTGCAAGTGTGAGCCCTTAATGGAAATGTGTAAGTTCTGTATATAATTGTGTTCTATTTTGTATGTATTGCACACTGCTAGTTTTCAGTACATGTTTGCATTCCTTTGAGTCCTGATTAGAATTAGCCTGCCTATGTTACGCTCCTTGTTACCATAAATGTACAATTGTAATATTAATGTGATACCTACTTAATCATGTGTATAAAAACCTTCAATTATGTCATAATAAGCAGAACAGTTATTTGGAAAGATGCTGAGCGTATCTTCTGTGTCTGTTACCTACTGCAGTAGTTATTAATTTGGAACCACTAATCAATATGAGGATAGGAGTTGCCTATCTATAAAATGTGTCAAGTGGCTAGCTTTGCCTAGGAGGGGTTTTGCAGGTGACCCTGAGAATCCAAAACGAGGAGCTTGAGACGATCCGGGAATTTCTGATAATCAGCCGGCTGAAGTAAGCCTTTTGCTTACATTTGAGTTATCAGACTTCTTTGATCAGTAAGGCATTTTTGGGGCAAAGGGTACCCGTTTTACTCCCCTTAATCGAACTGTATTGTTTGGTGGTTATAGGTTAAGTTGTCACTGTCTATTGTCCATCGGCGTTATAGATAAGAAAGGGAAGAATAGTGCTGTTCACAGGTATATGTAGTACATCTGCTAGATAAAGTAGTTTAGAGGAAATGGGGTATAGGCACATGTAGAGAAGACTGGCCAGTCATTATGGGCATTGAATTAAGGGAATGAAGGGTAAGAGACCCTCAAAAATTCCCAGTGCAAGAGGAGCGCTATATATGAACCGAAGGTGCTGTTCCGCCTATACTGAGCCCCTAGATTAATGGTTAAAATGGAGAGGGATCCTCAATGGGTAACTGGGTTACAAAAGTCCACAGGGACTAAGAATCAAGCAGAGTAAACAGCTAGAGAAACAGCTATGTGAGCAGGCTGGATCAAGGGCAACAATTAACACTAGACAGAAAGGGACATTTTGATGTTAAGTTGTGGGATGAATTTGGGGTCAGGCACTACAACTAGTAAAGTCAAGAAACAGAGAAATTAGAGTAAAAAACTGAATACTTTATATGTTGTCAGAGAGGGAAGATGGGATGAGCACTATGGCTGTCCGTCTGATCATAGAAGGTACAATAAGTGAAGTATGGCATTACAATACATTGGATGCAAATATCATATGAATATCAATATGAGGTTGTTAATTGCAATACAGCTGCCATAATATTTAACAAAGCCAAGATAGATGGGATACACAAGACCCTTTTCTACAAAAATGAAATCTTGAGGTCTGATAATAACTTGATGTGCGGCCCATGATGTGAGAGTAATAATAAATACAATTTTACTTTCAATATTTTTTATTTTATTATTCAAGTAACAAGACAATGTCATACAAAGTACATTCAACAAACAGTAAAACTTATAAATGTGACATTAAGCATAAGCATCTGAGTGTCCTTCCATCAGGAAATGCAGAAATACAACACCTAAAAACATTAAACTGAGAAACAAAGTATATTTGGTGGAAGTATTGGTGAGGTTGACAGATGAACTAAGGATAAAAGTTGTTAGTGGCTAGGTCATGAAATATGTTTCTAATTCTTTAGGGACTATGTAGAATCCCAATGAGCCACTTAGATTTGTACTACTGTAAATGGTTATAGTACTGGGAAAAGGTATAGTGTAGGAACCATAAGAGAGGGATGGGGAAGGGGAAGAGGAGGGGAAGGGAGAAGATAAAAAAAAAAGGGGGGAGGGAGGAGGCGGTGGTTCCCTTGTGCCCTTTTCTGTAAATCTCAACATGGGCGGCACAGTGGTGTAGTGGTTAGCACTGTCACCTAGCAGTAAAAAGGGTTGCTGGTTCGAATCCCAACCATGACACTACCTGCCTGGAGTTTGCATGCTCTCCCTGTGCCTGCGTGGGTTTCCTCTGGGTACTCCGGTTTCCTCCCACACTCCAAAGACATGCAGGTAGGTTAATTGGCTTCTGTCCAAAATTGGCCTTAGTATATGAATGGACCTTAGATTGTGGGCTCCTTGAGGGTAGGGACCAATGTGAGTGTGCAATGTACAGGGATAGGGGTAGACACTCACTCAGGTTGAACTGGATGGACTGGTGTCTTTATTCAACCTTACTAACTATGAAACTATGGAATCGTATGAACTTTCAAGTCATCCTATATCTCTGAGCCCTTGTACACACGGTCGGACATTCTGACAACAAAATCCGTCACATTTTTTCCGACTGATTTTGTCCGAAACTGGTGTTGCATACACACGGTCGGACAAAGTTGTCGGAAAATCTGAGCGTTCAAAACGTAATGACGTTCGTTCATTACGACGGGACTACGTTCAGGCTAGTAGCCAATAGCTTTGGTCTAGGAATTTGTTCTGAGCATGTGTGGCACTTTGTCCGATCGGAATTCTCCACAAAGTCAGATCGGATCGTGTTTTCGGAATTTTTTTTATATCCAGCTCTCAAACTTTGTTGGTCAGACATTGCGACGGAAAAAGTCAGATGAAGCCCACACATGGTCGAATTATACGACAACGTGGTCCGATCGGACATTTCCCGTCAGAATGTCTGACCGTGTGTACAAGGGCTAAGGATATCTGGTAAACAGTAGACATGTGCATTCGTTTTCATCCGAATGCATTTTTATCCGAATTTCAGGTATTTTCGTTATCGTTTTGACAAACGTTAACAAAAGCACAGAATCCGAAAAACAAAAGATCCGACATAAATAAATGCGTTATTTTCATTTTGACACAGTTCGATACAGATAGGAGATTTGACGTGACTGACAATAACAATCTGTGTCTATTGAACTTGTATCATAACAGTCCATTCATTCACACAAGGCTCTCCGTTGTCACCCGTTCTCTTCAACATTTACATTCGCCCACTCCTTCAAATCATCAGATGCTCAGATCTCTGCTTCCACTCTTACGCTGACGACACGCAACTTTATTTCCGGATCAATGGAAAAAAAGATAACCAACAACAACTTGAAAACTGCCTCAAATCAATAGAGGACTGGATGACCACCAACTCCCTCCAGCTGAACCAATCAAAGACAGAGCTTCTTATCTTACACCCAAATCATAATCCCGCAACCAAAACCTCCTGGTCTCCACCAACCGTCTTTGGGCAGACTATCTCCCCAAAGACCAAAGCGAAGAGTCTCGGGGTTATTTTAGATGCACCAATGTCAATGGATGCGCAAATAGGATCTGTAGTCAGTCGATCTCACCATCTGCTACGCATGCTTCGCAGACTCATCCCTTTTATCCCAAAGAATGACAAAGCAGTGGCAGTTGGAACAATCATTAATTCACGACTGGACTACGCAAACTCGCTTTATATAGGATTACCACAATATCAACTTGCGCGATTACAACTGATCCAAAACATGGCGGCAAGGCTGATAACAGGAAAAAAAACCCTGGGAATCCATTTCTCCTTCACTGAGGAGCTTACATTGGCTAACCGTAAAAAATCGGATCACGTTCAAGACCCTTTGCCTCACCCACAAATGCGTGCATAGAGAAGCTCCGCAATACCAAATGGAGAAAATAAATCATTACACACCAAACCGCAGTCTTCGATCAGCCAACAAAAACCTCCTCCTCGTGCCCAAAGCCCGGTATAAATCCAAGGGTGATCGGAGATTCGCTGTCCAAGGGCCTCGGCTATGGAATGCTCTACCAATCAACATCCGCCTGGAAGAAAATCACCTGGCTTTTAGGAAAAAACTCAAGACCTTCCTCTTTTAGCAGATGATCAAAGCTCGCCACAGCGCCTAGAGGCGATTCAGTTCGCATTGTGCGCTATATAAGTATTTCATTCATTCATTCACACAGGGGCAACGCGACTTCCAGCACGACTTTGGGAGGCAACTTGGACATGACTTGAGTGTGAATCACAGCGCGACTTACAACACGACTTTAATGTAAAAAAAAAAAAAAACGGCAAGGGTTCCCCTTCAAGAGCATACCAGGCCCTTCAGGTCTGGTATGGATATTAAGGGGAACCCAGTGCCAAAAAAATAAAAATAAATAGCCTGGGGGTCCCCCTCAAAACCCATACCAGACCCTTAACCCAGCACGCAACCTGGCAGGCCACAGGAAAAGAGGGGGGACGAGAGAGCACCCCCCCTCCTGAACCGTACCAGGCCACATGCCCTCAAAATTGGGAGGATACTTTGGGGGTAGCCCCTCAATGCACCTTGTCCCCATGTTGATGAGGACAAGGGCCTCATTCCCACAACCCTGGCCGGTGGTCATGGGGGTCTGCGGGTGGGGGGCTTATCGGAAACTGGAAGCCCCCCCTTTAACAAGGGGATCCTCAGATCCCGGCCTCCCCCTTGTGTGAAATGGTAAAGGGGTACAAAAGTACCATTTCACCAAAAAAAGTGTTAAAATTGACAGGAGACGGCCTTTGACAAGTCCTTTATTAAAGTCTTCTTTCATTTTCTTTCTTCTGGTCTTCTTCTGGTCTTCTTCCTTCCTTCATCCTTCGGTTTCTGCCTCAATCTTCTTCCTCCGATCCGCTTTTTCCTGCTCCGGTGTTCTCATCCGGCATCTTCCTCCACTGCGTCTCTTGTTCGTTTTTGGGTCGCTCCGTGCAATGGGAGGCTCCCGCTGTGTGACGCTTCTCTTCTTCTGACAGTTCTTTTATAACGGAGGGCAGGGCCACCCGGTGACTCCGCCCCTCTGACGCATGTTCTCCCCAGATAAAACGGAGAACATCCGATTGTAGTCGTAGATCTTGCCTCAGGACTGCAATTGGTAAAGTTCTAAAATAAAGTATCCTGGGTAGAAATATCATCTTAATAGAACTGATTCTACCAAACCAAGATAAGGGATAGTCTGCCCATCGTTGAAGATCTTACTGGAGCCAGCGAAAGAGTGAAGGATAGTTAGCCCGGTACAGAGTGTTAATCGAAGATGTCAGTTGGATGCCTTGATATGGAAGGGAGTTTGATGCCCATTGAAAGTCATAGGTAGTTTGTAATTTCCGTTCCGTCGAGGGGGCCAAAGAAATATTAAGAGCCATAGTTTTCTGAGTATTTAAAAAGTTGGGAAAATTGGTGAAACAGTTAGCAGTTGTAGAGTGATTTCAGGGTTAGTGACATACATAAGGACGTCGTCAGGAAACAGAGAACATTTGTGCTCCTGTTGTCCACAACGTACTCAATGTATTTTAGGGTGCGATTAAATCGCGACAGCTAAGGGGTCAATTGCTAATGCAAAGAGTAATGGGGAAAGTGGGCAGCCCTGTCTTATCCCATGTCTAATAGGGAATAAAAGTGATCTATAACCTCGAATGGAGACCTGGGCTGACGGATTGCTATATAGTGTTTTTAGTAAAGAGATAAAGGTAGAACCAAATCGAAGGCCTCTAAAATGGTAAATAAGTAGTCCCAGTTCAAGCTATCAAAGGCCTTACGAAGGTCCAATGAAAGTAGTAACAGTTCCCTAAACCAAGGAGCATCCCATTTAGAATGAACTGCAGAAATCAAAGTTATAGATTGGCGAATCTGGTCTAGCGTTTGTGTTGGTTTATAAAGCCAGATTGGTCTTTATGAATATACTGTGGTAGAAAGGCACCGAGATGCAAATCTAAGATTTTCGTTAGGATTTTGAGATCACAATTAATCAACGATCAGTGGAGTCTATATTTGGTTTAGGTATGACACTGATGTAAGACCTATTTTTGTCTATAGGTGCTTGTCCACCATCTCGCAAGGAATTAAAATAGAGAGCCATATGAGGAGCCAGTTGTTCAGAAAACGTTTTATAATAAATATTGGGGAGGCCATCAGGGCCAGGTTATTTATGTAAAGACAACATTTTAACAGTATTGTGTATTTCTTCACATATAATGGGTTATATGTTCCCTATGAGATCCCGTGAGAGGTGGTAGAGATAAAGTATGTAGGAAATTGCAGATAGAAGTAGACACGCAGCCCTGGGCTGGGGTATATAGGTTAGAATAGAAATCTTGAAATTCACGAAGAATCTTTTGAGGGTTTTGGGAGAGATTGGCCCCTGGGAGTCTAATTTTCGGGAGAGTGGTATGTGTGTTTAGGGGTAAGTTTATGTGCCAGCAATGAGCCCGGTCAGTCACACCAGGTAAAAAATGTATGATTAGGCCAGTGTAGACATTTCTCCGTTTTCGTAGTGAGGCAAATATTGAGTTCTGTATGAGCCTGTTCAAGCTTGAGCAATAAGTCTGGCTGTGGGGAACGTTTATGTTGGGTAGCTAGGGTTTCGTATTCCTTCATTTTGATCAGGATCATTTCATTGCAAGCATTTTGGAGTCTGGATGCCAACTGAATCAAGAATCATTGTATTGAAGCTTTGTGTGCTGCCCAATTAATGGCAGGATTGGTATCTTCTGCTTCTGATTAAGCGTTAAGGTGAGTAATAATGTCTAAGCAGTGAGATTCGTTACTAAGTATAGACTTATTTAGCTTCCAGTGGGATTTAGCCAACTTGATAGTTAGGTTAGAAAACATAAGTACCACAGGGTCATGGTCAGACCAAGGAGTCGACACTATCTTAGCCGCAGTCAATTTGTGAAATAGTCCCGAGAGGAAAAATACATGATCGATATGGGAATAACGATTATGGGCCCTACAAAAGTGGGAATAGTCTTGAGCGGTAGGGTTGGCCTTCCTCTAAGCATCAACCAGGTCATGATGAGGTAACAGCTGAGCAAATTTTCAGCTTTTTTTTGGGAGGGGACTGAAGTTGAGACAAGTGAGATTTGTTCAGTGTATGGTCTAACGCAAGATTAGAGTCACCAGCTAAGATCACATCTTCCTTGTTATATGTGAATTGTAAACAGAAAGGATAGTTCCAGCAATAGCGAATGTTGCGTTGAATCAGGGGGGAAAGCAATGGTTTACATGCTCTTCTTTTTTGAATGGTAGCTTGGGAAATGTCTGCAAGACTTGCATTTTATAACCTTCAACTTCTAGATCTGGGTGTTCCCTGGCATATCGCATGACTGCTACCTTGACCCTGAAGAAGTGAGGCTTAACAATCACGTCTCGGGGAGGTCTGTCTGGTTTCAGAGGAACTAGGGCCCTGTGAAAGCGATTAATCTCCTTGTGGGTTTCATCAGTTTCTGGGATAGCGGACTGCATCAGGAAAGAAGTGATAGAAATGATATCTTTAACCATTTCTGGTAAACCACGGATACATAAATTGTACCGGCTGGCATGATTTTCAAGATCGTCAATCCTAGTGTAAGCTTCTTCCAGACAATCGTGGAGTTCAGTAATCATGGTAGAGTTCTGGGTTACTCTGAGGACAGTGTCATCAACTTTGGATTCAATACTGTCTAAACAACATTCCAAATTCTGAAAATCATGTTTCAGGTCAGAAGTTAAATTTAGAGGTGGCTTCCTTTTTCAACATGTCTGCAAAGCGTATATTATCTGGAGTGTATGGCAGTGGTTCAGGCAAAGGGTCTGGGTATCCCTCAGGACTGTCAAGGTCTATATTTTGGCCACTGGTCTGGCTGATAAATATATCTGCTATATCTTTTTCTAAAGCAGGGGAAGCAGGGCTTTGATATGGTATAGAAGCCTGTGACAGGGATCTGGCAGGGCTGAGTGATGGACAGGGATGGTCTGTCGGCTCACCTGAGGGTTGGATGGCTGTGGGGGAGCCCATGCATAGTGATCCTTGGGTGGATGGCTGTCCCCTGTTCCGCTGTGACTTTGGCTGCTGCTGCCCCTTCCCTGCTTGGATGGAGCTTGTGCCGGTCGCCATCTTGGATCCTCTGGCTGACCCACGAGGCAGGTAGGAAATGCCGCCGTAGGTCTTACCTGTTGATCGGGTGACCATGGGTTATGTCTCCACCATCCCGGTACTGTGCTGGTAAGTGTGCGGAGTGATCTAAAGCCTGCATCCGCTTCTGTCGCCCACGCCGTTTATAACAGATCCATCACATCAAGTCCACACACCCTGTTGGGATAGATGCCACCTGCAGCCAGTTATATTATAGTTTTTGATGTGGCTGAGTGCTTTCTGGTCCATCATACAAATTGTTGGTCCTTTTGTTTATATTTATTTTTTAAATAAAAAGCAGAAGGTGTGGATGGTGAAATGATGTGCCCCTTTTCCTTGTAAGTGCAGTAGTATGAGCAGAAGAATATTTTGGATTTATGGACATCTCTGAATGACCGCAGGGTATCGTTATCATTTATTATAATATTGCCAGGAAAAAAATTGTCTTTTTGAAACATGAAACTGGAGTTCTTATACAAACAGCATGATATATTACAATGGCTTGTTTTCTAGTTATGCAAGCTGGACCCAGTAATGAAGGGTTCATCCCAACATATTAGAGCTGTAACTTTATGCAAAGGTGCTATTACACAAAGTTACAGACATTATTTTGGTCAAATATTAAATTTTTAATGGTCCCACATTCTGCGCAGCAAACATACAGCTAACTAAATGTGTGTCTTATGAAAGGTTCAACATATGAATTTGTTTTGTTTATGCACAAATCTAACAATGAAAAATGTGTATATTTGAATCAACCTTATTGCCTCTATTGGAGGAAGCTGGAGACAAAGGAAGCCACATGTGTTAAATTGATGATGTAGGAATCAGCTGCTGTGAGCTCAGTGGAGGACACACTCCCTGAAGACCCAGATATTACATTTTATGTAGAGTTATTCCCAGTTTTATATTGAGGATGCAGTTTATCACCCAGAAGGATACTCTGTATTTAGAGTCATTGGATCCTTTCCCCCAGCTCAAGAAGCAGAGCTCCATGTTTTAGCAAAGCCTGTGAGCTATAAAAATTGTGTATATTTATATAGATAGTCGAGATAGAGAGAGCTTTTGTTTCCATTTGAAGGGCCAGAAGTTTGTTTTTACTTCGGCAAGTAAACCAATCAAGCATGCTAAGTTAATTTGATCGGCTGTTTTCAGCCTTCCAAGTTCTTGCTGAGGTAGCCACATTAACTTTAAAACACACATGGAAGCAGACCAGGTGACTAAGGATACTGCATTTACAGCCCTGGACACTTGCTGGGTCTGTGCAACTCACAGATTCCACCCTAGTTCTGGCCCAGTATACCTGGGTTTAATAATTAAACTTTAAGGACCCCAGAACGAGAAGAACAAGTGGTCCACAGGGGGCAACCTCTTATGAAAGAGGGCTTTGGAAAAGGTGATCATTTATGTCTGCCAGACACTCTTTTCCCTCCAGCTTAACACATGGACTGTGTCATCAGTCACAAGCAGTTATGGCTGCCTTAGTAAATGAGCATGGGATAGAGCCAGGGTTCACCACAGTTGTTTTTATAACATAACACTTTTGGTCACAGGTAAAACAAGTGGTAGCAAAAGCTGAACATCCCTTCCAGAGATAACAAAAAGATATATCCAGATGCCCAAGTCAGGATCTTACGAGTATGTATTTTGTCTGTATGGACAGGTTTTCAGGATGTCCAGAGGCAAATGCTACTGCAAAGGCCACAGTAAAAAGTGTTATCAGAATTAGTTTGTAAGTACAGAGTGCAGAATCTACAGAGAGCAACAGAGGAAATCATTTTTTTAGGAGAGTCCTTACTAGAAGTTTTGAGGTTTTATTTTTACACCCCCTACTGTCTACAATGTAGCAGCCAAAGTAGAATAAGAAACAAGAAAACTTTTGCCTGAGTGTTTTCTTATACTTTATCAAGCCCCTAAGGGGATGTTGGACTCTCTCCCTACGGGATTTGGTTTGGGAGTGTTACTCACTTGCTTATATTTTCTCTGAGCAGCTGAAGTCCTCCATTCGGATCTCACAGAGAATGTTGCTCATCTTTTAAGGTTTTTGACAAACTAATTTATATGTTTTCTCCCCAATTACAGATCCTAAAAGTTTAAAAGGATCTTAAACTAAAGCCAGATGACTTGTGGATTAAGAGACATTTATATATACGGAAATTTTTGTAGACTCAATACAGCATCTATTTTGTGCACAGTTTTGCAAAACTTGAAGTAAAGGTCACCTGGATCCACACCAGACACTGCAAAAATGACTAAATGAAAAAAATGTGTTTGAATTTGTTTCCCTCTTGCGATCACAGTCTAGGGTACTTTTTGATTCAATTACTTTAATTGCAAGGCTCGGTTCACACAGGGGCAACTCAGATCCGACTTCAGGTCGCCCCTAGTCGCCTCAGGTCGGACAACATTTAAAAATCAATGTAAGTGAATGAGAGCCATCTTAATGCACGCTACTGAAGTCGCTCCGACTTCAAAAGAAGTTCATGTACTACTTCAATCCGACTTGTAGGCGACTTGTACCCATTGATTTCAATGGAGGTCGCCTCCAAGTCGGATCTCTGTCTATACGGAGGCGACTTTGACAGAATTATTAGCTCTGAAGGGGGAACTCCACGCCAATTTTTTTTCAGAAAAAAAACACGACTTAGACACGACCTGGGGCGACTTACAAGGGGGAACTCCATGCCAAATTTCAGAAAAAAATTTGCCGTTGGTCCCCCCTCCTTAGATCTGGAACGGCGTGGGGGTCCCCCCAGATCCACACCAGACCCTTATCCGAGCATGCTACCCGGCCGGCCAGGAAAGGGGGTGGGGACGAGCGGGCGCCCCCCCTCCTGAGCCGTACCAGGCCGCGTGCCCTCAACATGGGGGGGGTGCCTTGGGGGAGGGGGGGGCGTGCGGCCCCCCACCCCAAAGCACCTTGTCCCCATGTTGATGAGGACAAGGGCCTCTTCCCGGCAACCCTGGCCGTTGGTTGTCGGGGTCTGCGGGCAGGGGGCTTATCGGAATCCGGGAGCCCCTTTTAATAAGGGGGCCCCCGGATACCGGCCCCCCACCCTATGTGAATGAGTATGGGGTACAATGTACCCCTACCCATTCACCTGTAAAATAAAGTACAAAAAAAAAAACAACACACAAGATAAAATAGTTTATTGCACAGCTCCAGGGGTCTTCCGTCTTCGGGGGTCTTCTCGCCGGACTCCTCCGCTATCTTCTTCTAGCTCTTTTGCTAGCGGAGGAGCCCGGCTTTCTTCCTCGCCGCCGCCCTCTTCTTCCAACTTCGGGGGTCTTGTCCCCCTCTTCGGTTCTTCTGCCGGGCCACCGCGCCTTCTTATAGCTCTTTTACAGGCGGTGGCCCGGTCTTCTGTCGCCCCCACACGTTTTTTTCGGCGTAGGGGGTTCCCCTTGGAATTCATACCAGACCTAAGGGCCCGGTATGCTCTCGGAGGGGGAACCCACGCCAAATTTTTTTCAGAAATTTGCCGTGGAGTTCCCCCTTCAGAGCTCATTCTCTGATTGGCCACGGCAAAAGTCGCCTGGCCTGGGGCGACTTGTAAGTCGCCCCAGGTCGTGTCTAAGTCTTGTTCAAGTCGTCTCCAAGTTGCCTCACAAAGTCGTCCTGAAGTCGTGTCGCCCTTGTGTGAACAGAGCCTAAGGGATATATATATATTTGAAAAGTAGTTTAGCCATGTTGAAGTCATATTTGTCTTTTGTACGTCTTCCATTTTATGTAGAATTGTCTGTTTACATGTGCTGGTAAGGCAGCATGCCAACAATTAAGCTAGATGGCCATTCTGGCCACAGGAGTGTACAGCCAGTACTCTGTAAATATGTTTTATCAATCATTTGTTTTTCACAATGAAAAGTCATTTTGTAATGAAAAAAGCTGCTCGGTTATTTTATCCACAATGGAGTTTCAGTTTCTGGCCAGGACTACTGCCACCTAAGCATGAAGAGGTTCCAGGTTAAAGGTGATAGCAGGTATGGTTAGTGATCAAAATATTGATCAAAAGAGAGGAGACTCTAATGGTTGGGGTCAGGTCCAGGACAATCTGAGCTCAGATGAAGTTGTTTGAATAATGCTAGCTATCATATTAAGGACATCTAGTGGCAGGGAGAAACTTGCATACATTTCACATTCATTTTTCATTTGCAGCAATAGCTTGTTGTGTTATCTATTAACGGGTTATGTGTTTTTATCTTTTTATTTTTGGTTAGAGTCCTGGGATTTCTGGTTTAAGGCCGCCTATGGTAATAAGACACCAGTAAGGAAGGGGGCAGGCTAAGGTTTGCTTTTCACAAGAAAACTGAAGCTGATCATATTATGCTCATTGCCTCTATCTCTGGATATTATGATCATTTTGGCTTACAGTTTTCACTGAAAAACTTCTGCTTATGAGTTTATTTATATACATTCTCAGTTTGAATTTCCCAGGTTTATAACAGGCTTATTTTAAGACAACCCAACAAAGTCATGGAGGCTGCCACTGCTCACTCGCATTCTCAAAAAGCTATTTGCCTGGTTGTCATACTGACCCTCTCAAAGACTTGATTTCACTTACCCTGAAAAAGTATGTAGGCAAAGGGTTGTGACTACACACTGACATTGCCAATATGCATATTTGTTCGAGGTCAATGCAAAGAAGCCAATGGGTTCACATAAGGGTCAGGCAACTAGCAATTTCACAAGGAAATCAACAATGGCAGCCCCCATAGGTTTATCATGAAACATTTACTGTGATCAGTAGCCCTGTTATCTAATAAAGGGTATGCAAACCAAATAATTAACTTATTTTTTTTATTTCCTTTGGGTTGGAGAGGTTTTGATAAACATTACTGTGCAAACGTTTTAGGCAGGTGTGAAGTATTGCTGTAAAAAAGCCATAGCTTCGACATGGAAACAAGGCTTAGCAACTCAACTATGTACAAAAACAGAACAAATGGGGTACAGAAAAATAGCAGCAGGTGCTCTGGACTGATAAGTCAAAATTTGAAATATTTGGCTGTAGCAGGATGCAGTTTGTTGGTGAAGGTCTGGAGAGCGGTACAATAATGAGTGTCTGCAGCCAACAGTGAAGCATGGTGGAGGTTCCTTGCAAGTTTGGAGCTGCATTTCTGCAAATGGAGTTGGAGATTTGGTCAATTTTGATCAATGGAATCCTCAATGCTGAGAAATACAGGCAGATAATTATCCTTCATGCTGGTCCCAAATTTATTCTGCAGCTGAACAACAACCCCAAATATACAGCCAATGTCTATAAGAATTATCTTCAGGGTTAAGAACAATGAGTCCTGGAAGAAATGATTTAGTTCCTAGAGAGAGCTGTGGGAGACTAGTTAGTGAAGACTTGTTAGTTAGCTGAGCAGCGAAATGCCTCCTCAAGAAGGTGATTGTTAAATGAATCAAAAGAAGAACATGACTGCAATCTGTTTTATTGAAACCATGAATTTTATTGCATTAAAAAATAAAAGAAAATTACAAAGACAGAGCGATTGACATATAAAAAGGCACCGACTAAGCTTGTGTAACTCTTTCATTGCAAGAGGAGGAGACAATGTACTACAATGCAAAGTTCACCCCCTTTAATACCACAGCACTAGGGTGACGGAACCTATGAATCCTAAACAGCTATCGTTACCATGGTACCTCACTGCCATTCAGTACGGCCTACATAGAACAGTATACAGAAACCAATGTAGGCAGTAGTGCATTAAATTAAGTCAGGTTCATGCAACGGATCATTACATCAAGTATTTCTTTATAAATTATGTGTTATCTATAAGAAAACAACAAATATTACAAAATTCCCCAAAAATTCACCTCTGTGGCTGACAAAATGTCACTTATCTGCAGTCAGTGCCAAGAGAAAAAAAAAAAAGAAGAAAAAAATGGTTTTGTTAGGTTGTATTGAAAATGTTCAATCAGCCCTGCTGTGTGGATATTAACACTAAAAGACAATAAGCACTTATTTTACTCAAAACACATTTACAACTTATTTTTTCCCAGGATTCAATGAAGTATTAAAAAATAGATAACATAAGTTTCCTCCATAGTGTATTTAATTGGTCAGTGAATTTAGAAATCTAGCAAAACTAAAAGCGTTTAAATTGCATTTCACATTGTAAAATCAGATTCATCTGTGCAGTATCTGAGGTGCTATGGTGCAGTAACACACTACGACTTCCATTTGGCATGGAAGGGGTTAAGCTTCAGTGCACAGAGGAGTCGGGTTCCTTTGACACTGACGGTGTTAAAGGCACCAAAATACAAACCGATTTAAAAATTTTGGTTTTTCATTTCTCTCATTTCAAATAGATTTTGTTCACCATAGGATTTGAATTATTAATATATTAAATTAAAAAAATATTACAAAAAAATAGTTTGACCGATTTGTGGTAAGCTGTCCCATTATATCACCGGTCAGTGTATTTATTTTCCATAAAATTTCCTATTGAGCAAAAATATCAGAAGATTTACATTGACTTTTGCCTTGTCGAAAATTTTCATTACAGCGACACCGTCATACTGCATCTGCAATAAGTCCTGAAACACAAAGAGGGAGAGGGAGGGATGTTATAGAATCCCTGTCTCCAGGCAATTCATTTCAACAAAAAATCTTCTCGTAAGCTTATATGTGCAGTTAACATATTTTATCCATGTTATTTACCTGTGTAAACATCCAAATGCCCAGAGACTAATGACGGGTGCAGCCATCTTGGAATAGATGCCAGCACTTTCAAAGCTGTCATTTAAGTGACAGTCTATAGCGCTTTCACTCCTCACCCAGCAGGTACATAAAGATTAGGTAAGGAGTCAAATGGAGGAGCTGGGCCAGCAAAGAAACAACCTAGACATTCCTAGAAAAGGAGAGGGCTATGATATGCAAGGCTGCATTAGAAAATATACTCTTCCTGGAGTAGTCAAATGTTCTAATAATGTTCAAAGGCACATTGAAAATTACTGAAAGTGAGCATTTTTTAATTATATACACACACACAGTATCTCACAAAAGTGAGTACATCCCTCAGATTTTTGTAAATATTTTATTCTATCTTTTCATGTGACAACTCTGAAGAAATTACACTTTGCTACAATGTAAAGTAATGAGTGTACAGCTTGGCCAACAGTGTAAATTGAATGTCCCTTCAAAATAACTCAACACACAGCCATTAATGGCTATACTGCTGGCAACAAAAGTGACGACACCCCTAAGTGAAAATGTCATGGGTATGAATGGGGAGCAGGTGTGTTAAATGTGGTGTTATCGCTCTCACTCTCTCATACTGGTCACTAGAAGTTCAACATGACACCTCATGGCAAAGAACTCTCTAAGGATCTGAAAAAAAGAATTGTTGCTCTACATAAAGATGGCATAGGCTATAAAAAGATTTCCAAGACCCTGAAACTGAGCTGCAGCACAGTGGCCAAGACCATACAGCGGTTTAACAGGACAAATTCCACTCATAACAGGCCTCGCCATGGTCGACCAAAGAAGTTCAGTGCTCGTGCTCAGCATCATTTCCAGAGGTTGTCTTTGGGAAATAGACGTATCAGTGCTGCCAGCATTGCTGCAGAGGTTGAAGAGGTGGGGGGGGGGGGTCAGTCCGTCAGTACTCAGACCATATTCCTCACACTGCATCAAAATGGTCTGCATGGATGTCATCCCAGAAGGAAGCCTCTCCTAAAGATGATGCACAAGAAAGCCCACAAATGGTTTGCTGAAAACAAGTAGACGAAGGACATGGATTACTGGAACCATGTCCTGTGGTCTGATGAGACCAAGGTTAACTTATTTGGTTCAGGTGGTGTAAAATGTGTGTGGCCCAGCAGAGAATGGGAGATTTGGAGGGCAATTTGCCGTCTCACACCACATAGAGAAAACGCCACCCTCAGACATTTGTGTCCACAGTCTCCGTTCATCGGAACTGGGTGAACACGGGATCTGTGGCCGTGTTTGTGGAGTAGTTTCCGGCTACTTAAGCCTATTGGCCTGGCTGGGCTAAATATAAACTTTTAGCTGATAAAGGCATATACAAGATGGTGGTATGCCCAAAGTGTGGGGCTACGAGACTTGGGGATAAAATGGCATTGGGATAATGTAATGAAGGTCCCTAAATCAGTTACATCCCTTCTCCCCATCCTCCCCCGCTTGTTATTGTGTTTAAGTATGTTATGTCATGGCATGTAGACAAAAGGTGTGGAGACACATCCCAGCAGAGGATGTGTAAGGGGGGGGCTGTCTGCTTATCATAATCCCTTTATGTTTTTCAACTGTAGTTTATGTTTGAATGTACAAGTGTTGAGTTCCCATTGGTTCTTCCTTGTCCCCTACCCCCTCTATGACAAGGCTAAGGGGAGTGTCCCTAACTGTGTTTAAAGGTGTATGTTTAGTACTTAATAAACAGTTTATGCTCTGCATGTTTAACCATCAACATCTGTGTGGTTTGCCTCGTGATTGGGGGGTTAAGGGCTGGTTATGGGCAGAGGCGGCTCTTTAATTAGGCAAATTAGGCGATAGCCTTAGGCCTCGCCCTCAGAAGGGCCTCGCGGGCCGCGGCCGCCTAATTTGCCTGACAGGAAACAGTGTGCGGACTCGGGAGTGGAACGGTCAGTGTGTGTTGCGGGGTGAGCGAGCGGGCGGGTGCTGCACATAGACGCCGCGCCGCCTGTCTGAGCTGATGAGCCTCCGCCACCGCGGACGAGTTAGATGACATCAATCATCTCGGCTCAGTCAGGCTGCATCCAATATCAGGCTCCACCGCTGCGGCGCTGTCCTCCTAGCCTTTCCCCAGTCGTCGGCCCCAGTGCATGGCGGGAGTTGTAGTTCTTCACAGCACAGACAAGAGACTTCGGCCTCTGGTGCCTGTGCTGTGCAGAGACTACAACTCCCAGATTGCACTGCATGAGGCCAGGGAGCGCAAAGACAACATCACCTGTCACCGGCTTCGTTCCTATGCTGCCTTTAGTAGTGTAGAAGACTGAGGAGCAGGTACAGTACATACATCATCATGCTGTCAGCTGTCTGTACATAATACAGTAACTGGTCTTGCTATGGTCTCATGGCCAGTACCCTGACTGTCACAGTCTCATGGTCTGTCTCTGTCTCACAGTCTGCCCCCAGTACCCTGCCTGTCTCACTGTCTGCCCCCAGTACCCTGCCTGTCTCACTGTCTGCCCCCGGTACCCTGCCTGTCTCACTGTCTGCCCCCGGTACCCTGCCTGTCTCACTGTCTGCCCCCGGTACCCTGCCTGTCTCACTGTCTGCCCCCGGTACCCTGCCTGTCTCACTGTCTGCCCCCAGTACCCTGCCTGTCTCACTGTCTGCCCCCAGTACCCTGCCTGTCTCACTGTCTGCCCCCAGTACCCTGCCTGTCTCACTGTCTGCCCCCAGTACCCTGTCTGTCTCACTGTCTGCCCCCAGTACCCTGACTGTCTGCCCCTAGTACCCTGTCTGTCTCACTGTCTGCCCCCAGTACCCTGTCTGTCTCACTGTCTGCACCTAGTACCCTGTCTGTCTCACTGTCTGCCCCCAGTACCCTGTCTGTCTCATGGTCTGTCCCCAGTACCCTGTCTGTCTCACGGTCTGTCCCCAGTACCCTGTCTGTCTCACGGTCTGTCCCCAGTACCCTGTCTGTCTCACTGTCTGTCCCCAGTACCCTGTCTGTCTCACTGTCTGCCCCTAGTACCCTGTCTGTCTCACAGTCTGCCCCCAGTACCCTGTCTATCTCTCACTGTCTGCGCCCAGTACCCTGTCTGTCTCACTGCCTGCCCCTAGTACCCTGTCTGTCTCATGGTCTGCCCCCAGTACCCTGTCTGTCTCTCACGGTCTGCCCCCAGTACCCTGTCTGTCTCTCACGGTCTGCCCCCAGTACCCTGTCTGTCTCTCACGGTCTGCCCCCAGTACCCTGTCTGTCTCTCACGGTCTGCCCCCAGTACCCTGTCTGTCTCTCACGGTCTACCCCCAGTACCCTGTCTGTCTCTCACGGTCTGCCCCCAGTACCCTATCTGTCTCTCACGGTCTGCCCCCAGTACCCTATCTGTCTCTCACGGTCTGCCCCCAGTACCCTGTCTGTCTCTCACGGTCTGCCCCCAGTACCCTGTCTGTCTCTCACGGTCTGCCCCCAGTACCCTGTCTGTCTCTCACGGTCTGCCCCCAGTACCCTGTCTGTCTCTCACGGTCTGCCCCCAGTACCCTGTCTGTCTCACGGTCTGCCCCCAGTACCCTGTCTATCTCACGGTCTGTCCCCAGTAACCTGTCTGTCTCACGGTCAGTCCCCAGTACCCTGTCTGTCTCACGGTCTGTCCCCAGTACCCTGTCTGTCTCTCATGGTCTGTCCTCAGTACCCTGTCTGTCTCTCACGGTCTGTCCCCAGTACCCTGTCTGTCTCTCACGGTCTGTCCCCAGTACCCTGTCTGTCTCTCACGGTCTGTCCCCAGTACCCTGTCTGTCTCTCACGGTCTGTCCCCAGTACCCTGTCTGTTTCTCACGGTCTGTCCCCAGTACCCTGTCTGTCTCTCACGGTCTGTCCCCAGTACCCTGTCTGTCTCTCACGGTCTGTCCCCAGTACCCTGTCTGTCTCTCACGGTCTGTCCCCAGTACCCTGTCTGTCTCTCACGGTCTGTCCCCAGTACCCTGTCTGTCTCTCACGGTCTGTCCCCAGTACCCTGTCTGTCTCTCACGGTCTGTCCCCAGTACCCTGTCTGTCTCTCACGGTCTGCCCCCAGTACCCTGTCTGTCTCTCACGGTCTGCCCCCAGTACCCTGTCTGTCTCTCACGGTCTACCCCCAGTACCCTGTCTGTCTCTCACGGTCTGCCCCCAGTACCCTATCTGTCTCTCACGGTCTGCCCCCAGTACCCTATCTGTCTCTCACGGTCTGCCCCCAGTACCCTATCTGTCTCTCACGGTCTGCCCCCAGTACCCTGTCTGTCTCTCACGGTCTGCCCCCAGTACCCTGTCTGTCTCACGGTCTGCCCCCAGTACCCTGTCTGTCTCACGGTCTGCCCCCAGTACCCTGTCTGTCTCACGGTCTGCCCCCAGTACCCTGTCTGTCTCACGGTCTGCCCCCAGTACCCTGTCTATCTCACGGTCTGTCCCCAGTAACCTGTCTGTCTCACGGTCAGTCCCCAGTACCCTGTCTGTCTCTCACGGTCTGTCCCCAGTACCCTGTCTGTCTCTCACGGTCTGTCCTCAGTACCCTGTCTGTCTCTCACGGTCTGTCCCCAGTACCCCGTCTGTCTCTCGCGGTCTGTCCCCAGTACCCTGTCTGTCTCTCACGGTCTGTCCCCAGTACCCTGTCTGTCTCTCACGGTCTGTCCCCAGTACCCCGTCTGTCTCTCACGGTCTGTCCCCAGTACCCTGTCTGTCTCTCACGGTCTGTCCCCAGTACCCCGTCTGTCTCTCACGGTCTGTCCCCAGTACCCCGTCTGTCTCTCACGGTCTGTCCCCAGTACCCCGTCTGTCTCTCACGGTCTGTCCCCAGTACCCTGTCTGTCTCTCACGGTCTGTCCCCAGTACCCTGTCTGTCTCTCATGGTCTGTCCCCAGTACCCTGTCTGTCTCTCACGGTCTGTCCCCAGTACCCCGTCTGTCTCTCACGGTCTGTCCCCAGTACCCCGTCTGTCTCTCACGGTCTGTCCCCAGTACCCCATCTGTCTCTCATGGTCTGTCCCCAGTACCCTGTCTGTCTCACGGTCTCATAGTCTGTACCTTGTCTCAGTGCTGTGTCTTCGCCTAGGCCGACAAGGCCCAGGCCTAGGGCAGCACTTTGCAGGGGCACCAAAATAGCCGCCCCGCACAGTGGCGGCTGCATTTGATGGGGCACAGTGGCGGCTGCATTTGATGGGGCACAGTGGCGGCTGCATTTGATGGGGCACAGTGGCGGCTGCATTTGATGGGGCACAGTGGCGGCTGCATTTGATGGGGCACAGTGAGGCTGCATTTGATGGGGCACAGTGGCTGCATTTGATGGTACAGTGAGGCTGCAATTTGTTTTGTTTTTTTCATTATTTTCAAAAATGTTGAGCACCAGGCGCTACTGGGTGGGATCATCATTGTGCCGCTTCTCCTTACTCACACAGTCTCTGACCGTCTCCTGTATCATTGTCTGCACAGTCTCTGACCGTCTCCTGTATCATTGTCTGCACAGTCTCTGACCGTCTCCTGTATCATTGTCTCCACAGTGTCTGACCGTCTCCTGTATCATTGTCTGCACAGTGTCTGACCGTCTCCTGTATCATTGTCTGCACAGTGTCTGACAGTCTCCTGTATCATTGTCTGCACAGTGTCTGACCGTCTCCTGTATCATTGTCTGCATAGTGTCTGACCATCACCTGCATCTTTGTGGCGTGATTGTCTGTCAGCACCCTGTCTGTGGCTCCAACGTTTGTTACCGTGTTAGCCAGGTAAGAGTTTACTTGTCATTACCATAATAAAACCGTCTCCTGTATCATTGTCCGCACAGTCTGTGACCATCTCCTGTATCATTGTCTTCAAAGTCTCTGACCTTAAAAAAGTTTACTACTGTTAAAACCTCCCAGGAGGTTTGTGTATGAGCCTCAACTATAGTTAGCACATATATTGTGGTATTGTATTAATATTTTTGTATTTTTTATTTTTTTTTGTTTTGGTTGGCTTTCAGTAAGTGCCTGAGAAAGGGCCCTGGCTTAAGTCTTACACCAGGCTGTTTTCCTGCAGGCACCTTAAATAGACCCCTTTTCAGAATTGACAGGTATTTGTTGGAGCAGCACCATGGTATTTGTAGATCAAACAGAAGCATCTTCCTTGGCTGTAAAGGATAGGAGAGTTTAATTCCACTTTAAGGCTGTCAGCAGATTGGCCTCTACAAACTGTAGAGTGAATGGGGCCTCATGCCTAAGTTTTGCCTAAGGCCTCACAAAGTCTAGAGCCGCCTCTGGTTATGGGGAGTCTTCAAGCTGTGGGTGCGTTTGGAGAACAGGAGACTCAGGTCTGGCGGAGGTGCCCAGCCAGGGTATCCGGGATCTGTCACAGTAAGCATTCCATCTCCTGCAGCATAAATGTTGGCACCCCTTCTTTACTGAAGTTTAATCCCTTTGCCACCCACCCCAGCATCCCTTTAACAGTTTGGAATGCCTGGGGGGTGGGAAGGATCAGAAATCCTATGCCCACCATCACATGATCCGAAGCTGGTCAATTGACCACCAGCGATTGATCAGCCTTGGGCGCAGACAGCTTTAACTAATATAACATGCTTACCTGAAAGTGAAGTTGAACCTTTTCCATTTCAACCCCAAGAAACTTTGCCTTAACTTCAAAATCTCCAACTTCATCTCCAGGTGTTATATCGAATAAGACATTTTTAAACCTGCAGAAGACACAAGAGTCCACTAAATGCACAATCAGTTTAAGGAACATTCTACACTGTACAGGTTATATGAAGAAAGTATTGTAGCACATGGAGAACCGATGACAAGAAATATCTCCACTGCTCCCCCATAAGAGTCTATGGTTGAACTAGATGGACTTCTGTTTTTTTTCAACCAGACTATAGAAATCCAGTTAATGAAAGCATTCCTCAATCACTTATCCTATCCAGTAAGTCCAGCTACTGCTCCAAAGTCAGAAGGTTCACTGAATTTACCTTATAGCAGAACTAAACTCACCTGAGCTCCAGCAATGCGGCGTCCTGGAGCTCCTTGCTGTAATACCCCACTGGACAGACTAAGCTTAATATCATACCAACATCAGACATCAGACCCACATAAGGCACAAAGCCTAAAAAGTCTGCATACCCTCTCTGTAGCAGAATAACATAAAAAGATCACCTCTGTTGTGTATTGTACCCTTCTAAATACTTTTAAAGCTTGTATTAAAGCACATGTAAAATATATTGAGGCACACTGACCTAAATAGATTTTAGAAGAAATAGAACATGTGGGAAAAGCACAGTCCCCAAACAAGGTTAGCAAAATGGAAAATAATATATACCACCATAGTTTATTCAAATGTACACTGTGTGTAACCCACGGATGCTCTGGTGTATATTTAATTTTATATATAAATACATATAGACACACACACAGTGCGGATTTTCTACCTAAGGAACATTTAGTAAAGTTATTTTTGCTAACTCAAGCTCCAAAAAAATCTTTTTTGTCCCATATTCTTTCTGAAAAGTGGTTTACTTCCTGTGCCCAGGTACTCCTGATCCTGGGGCCTTTTGTGCATTCAGTGTCACAGTTGTATACTGTATATCTTAAGTGTGTGTTCTTCTAGACACTGCTGCCTAGGACTGATACTCTCACCAGATTTAGAATGAGATTTGGTAATGGCATTACTGTTTTGCTCACAGTTCCCTTTGCTGGAGATGAAGCTGTACCTTAGGACCTGTACTGCATGTACCTCACTGCTTGTTTTCTCTCCATGGATGCGTTTTTTAACCTATTGTGCTGCTGCTTGATTATTCCTCCATCAATCAGAACACCATTCAGCAGCTCTGAGGAAGCAAAAAGCCTTCTCCCTCCACCCAGAGATACAAAGCAGAAGAAAGCATAGTAATTCAAAAATGGTGAAAAGATCAGCTGCAGAGAGACCACAGGTAATATTGGTGCCTTCATTTTTTGGGCACAGCTTCTACAGTTGTGTCCTCTTGAAAAAAAAAAAGTTGTTTTGGATATAAACCATAAAATCAGCTGTAGTTAAAGTATAACTTTTTATTTTCATTTTGGCTAGAGCAAGGGAGGGTTATAACCCGTCAAATTTTGTTTTCGTCATCTGTCCCCCATTCCGGACATTTCCCTTCACTTCCTGCCTCGTAGCCACACAGGAAGTGAGAGGAAGCCCCCCCGCAAATTAAAAGGGAATTTCTTGGGGACCCCCAGGTCACCAGAACTAGGGTCCGCATTGGAAGATTCCCTCTCTGTTACTTTTCTGGTGACAACTCAAATTTTAGGGATTTTCTTTTACTTTTGCTTTCAAATGACAACAGTAAACAAGACAAATTAGAGAGGGTGAATCTCCCCGGGGGCACAGACAGCGATAAAAACCAACAGAGATTCTAATATCTTCTCACTCTATCCAAATTTTTTTTTTTTTTAATTGCCTCTAGTTATACTTTAAATACAAAGCACTACATCCAAATGACAACCTAAACATCGCCTGTCAGTTGAATAATGGAGATTAATCAGACTTGGCTTTAAGATGCAAAAGAAACATCCAAACTTGTTGCAATGTTACTCACTGATTGGTCTGCAGGCCCTCTATCTCCAGGATCACTCCTTTCTCATGTAGTCTAGCTGCTGTGTACTTCAATGATGACTGCTTCGCCTTCTTGTTGGTCTTCTCTTCTCCCTTCCCCTCCATTTTAATAGAACGCCTTGAATTCCTGTGTATAGTACATGGATATTATGAGAACTAAAAGAGACTGATAAAAGTTAAAAAAAATAAATAAATAAAAAACAACCTAAATGTTGTATATTGGTTTCTGCAATTTCTACAGCATCTCTTTAGCAGGAAGAGTATTGGTTTGGTTTAAAACAATTTGCCTGATAACCAAGTGTCCTTCATCAAGTCATTGACATTCATGAATTCTTCCTTGTAAGATGCAGTACATGTGTGCATGTTTATGCAAAGAAAAACTTTTTGGAATTGGACAGATGAGTAAAGGCTGCTCTCGAAGGTCTACTGGGTATTTCTTGAAGATTTTACCATACATTACAGCTTTCCAATCTATTTCTCAAGGGCTGAATATAAACTAGAATTTTATGGAAAACAAAAGCAGATGTAAATGGCAGCTGAGCTTGGCCATAGACTGGCCTAATTGTTTATAAATTATGTGCCACCAGAATGAACACTGATGAGTATACCATGGCTAACTTAAAGTGATACTAAAGTCTCCTTTTTTTTTCATAAAAAATAAGAAATGTTATACTTGCCTGCTCTGTGAAATGGTTTTGCACAGAGCAGCCCGGTTCCTCTTCAGCGCTTCTGCCTCTTGTCGAGTGCCCCACAACAAGCAGCTTGCCATGGGGGCACCCAAGCCAAGGCTCCGTGTATCTATTCAGACACGGAGCTGCAGTTTGGCCCAGCCCCTTCTCTCCTGATTGGCTGACTTTGATTGACAGCAGCAGGAGCTAATGGCAGCTGCTGTGTCTCAGCCAATCGGGAGGGAGAGTCCCGGACGGCCAAGACACTTGTGCACATCTCTGGATAGAGCTGGGCTCAGGTAAGCATTAGAGGGGCTGGGGGGGGGGGGAGAAACAGCAGACAGAAGGTTTTTCATCTTAATGCATTAAGATAAAAAACCTTCTGCCTTTACAACTACTTTAAGGCCTCATGCACACTGGATGTTAAAAAAAAAAAAAAAAAAAAAGGCGAGTAGCGTTACCTCTAGAAAGCTGTAGCCATAGAATTTGTTTTTCAGCGTTTAGCTTTTTTTTTTATTTATTTTTTTTTTTAAGCAAAATTATACTCCCACAAAAGCGTATGGCTCAAAAACACTGATAAAGTGCCAAATAGCTGCGTTTTTTTTTGCATTTTTCAGCTTTTTGAGTGTTTTTACAGCTGAAAAACTCCTCTTAAAACTCACTAGTTCTGGTGTTTTTTTCCACCAGAAAACGCTCCTTACAAAAACCGCTGAGAACAGCCTGTGTGTGCATAGACACACAGGATAACATGCTAAGGAGTTTACTGGCTGCAGAACAAAACTCTTAAAGCCGAAAACAGCAACTGTAAAAACATCCAGTGTGCATGAGGCCTAAAATGTTTGTGGGGCTCTCCCTGCCTGGTACGAACTCTCATGTCCCAGTATCCTACATGGGCATCAGCCCTGATGTCTGCTCCTTCATGCCTCTAGACTCCCCCGAGTGGCCGCCCAAGTGGACCCCAACAAAGATAATACCATACAGCACTATATAAAAATACACACCAAGATAATAAATACAGGAGTATAAAAAATAAAAATACATACAAAGATAACAAATACAGATAAAAAAAAAAAAAAAAAAAAAAAGTACAACGATAATGAAAAAAAGCAATGTGGGAAGTCTATTGTAAATGAATAGTTCCCATTTACGGGCAGCAACAAACTCAATTTCAAATAATAAAAGCAACAACATTTAAAAAGCAGAACATACTTCCTAGTTAAGTTATCCAGACAGGCCTTGATATAAGTGTTATAATAAGTTATCTGATCCTCATAGAATGCCGTCTTGGAGTTAAGAGCATTGAGAGTCTGCTGAAGTTTCACAAGTTCAGCTTTTCGCCGCTGCCGGTGTCGTCTTTGGTTTCGGATATCCTGTATTGTATGAGAAAAGAATTTTGTTACTTTAGGCCAGACTGCAAAACATGTGAGCGGGACAGCTGCAAATAAATGTCAACCTACACGGAGCATATCGACACACAGTGTACTGCTAAAAATGGCTAACTGCTGCTGCACTGGCTGCAAATGCAAGTCATGGGTGGCCCTGTGGCACCACCTGGCTCACCAACTTTTGGATGAAATCATCCAATCAAATGCAGTTGCTGTGATATTCTCACAGCTGTGGGAGGGACTATCTTTCAGAATATAGTAACCGACTAGAAATTCCTCCATCCACGTTATTTATCAGCAGGCTGAATGAGAGAAACCTTAATGTGTATGACTAGCTTAACAGTGGTCAATACCTCTTATAGAGTCAATCAACAAGAGATCAATACTGGATTATCAGTCATGTGCGATTCGTCTGTGGATTTCTGTTTATGTGTATGGCTAGCATTAGGGGTGAAATTTGTCGAGCTCATAGGGTCAGGTTCACAGGATCTATTGTTTTGATCAATAAAGTTGAGCGTAATCTGACTCTTGTCTGGCTACCTGCTGTATTAGGCTGGGTACACACTGCAAATCGTTCGGTTCAGCAGGAAACGACTAACTTTTATGTGTACAGCAGTCTACTGATCGGCTTTTGTCGAAGAGACTCTGAAAAGCTAACTTGCAGCTATCAGCACTTGCAGCCAGTGGCAGGGTCCCCATGCCAGAATACAATAGCACAGCAGGGAAGATCGCTGCACCAATATCTACTGTGTGGGTTGCAGGGTGTACCTCCTTTTAGTAGCAGTGGATTATGCCCAGACATGAGAGGAATTACCAGGGTGGTGTCATTGAGTAGATGTTGCATATGATACTGGTGAGCTGCACTTTGCACATAAGAGTGCCACTGTGTGCTTCTATATGCAAATATGTGACCAGCAGCTTGCTGGATATGCGATCAGATAACGAATTAGCAGATTTCTCTTAAGGATGCACAAGAATGAGAGTGTTAATAGCAGGAAAACTGAATGTGCCCCATCACCATTGTTTGCCTGAACAGGACCAACATGATGGAATTTTGCCAGGCTGTCAGACATTTATCGGCATATTAGCAAGTAAAGTAATACTTGCTATATAAAATCATGTAAACAGCTCATCATTCTGTCATTATCCATTTGATCATAGATTTTTCATAAGCAGAGACAACTACTTTGCTTGCTAATATGGGTACAGCAGTTATGTTGCAGGTAAAGCTCAACTATGGACTATTTCTTAAAAATGTCCCCCAGGCAGTGTTAAAAAAAATAAACAGCTGAGACTGTGAAACGAATGACGCCCAGCCTCACCCACCCAGATGAATGAGGACATATTGTGAATGCAGGCTGTCATGGACCTGTCCCATTAGGAGGCATCACTTCATTCACAGTATACGGATAAAGAGAATGGTGCCCACCTCACCCACAATGAGGACCACCCAGCCTGGTGAAAAGGCAAAAAGGAAAAAACCTGCATGGTCTTACAACTCTGAAGACATCTGAAATATTAAAATAAAAATCCTACACGAGAGGCTTAGGGAAGGGGGTGCATGGAGTTGAAGCTTCATGTACTGATGATAACCAAAATGTATTTAATTATTTCCTATTTATCTGTAATGGTAATGGACATGGTATTCACATGATTGTTAACTATATTTAGTATGAATTAAGAAAATACCTTTGTAATTTCATTGATTATTTCTTGATACTTGTTCTCCTCAGACACCAGCCCGGCTTGTTCTAATGTTCGTAGATTGCGCAGAATTTTCCTCTTCTTCTGTTCCAGGGGAAGCTGGCCATCTTCAAACACAGACTGACTCCTCTTCATTTTATCAGGGGTCTTGGCATCAAGTGCAGCTCGTTTCTCAATGACTTTTAAGTGTTCATTTTCCTGAAAATAGATCACATTTGTTTATTTAACAAATTGCTTACCAGAGAAAGGAATGATGCTGAAAGCCAGAGTGGGGTTTATAAATGTTTAATACCAACATCCCCAACATGGAAGAACAAAAATACCTCTATAGCCAGCAAGCCATAGATGGATTGAATCTTGGCCGGTTCAGCAGAGAACAGGCGAGATTTGACCCATGCATGGCAGGCTGATTGTACCAAAGTCGATCCACAAACCAGCAAGTTGGATTTTTAGTATGCAATTATCGCCAGCAGCAATAGCCTCTAGCAATATTCATTGTATTCTCCCAGCAGGGACGGCTCCCCACACCACACTACAATACAAAGTAGCTTGTATAACAGTGTAAATTTGTTGTCCCCTTAAAATAACTCAAAACAGCTGGCAACAAAAGTGAGAACACCCCTAAGTGAAAATGTCCAAAATGGGCCCAGAGTGTCAATATTTTGTGTGGTCACCATTATTTTTCAGCACTGCCTTAACCCTCTTGGGGATGGAGTTCACCAGAGCTTCACAGGTTGCCAATGGAGTCCTCCTCCACGACGATATCACGGAGCTGGTGGATGTTAGAGACCTTGTGCCCCGTTACCTTCTGTTTGAGGATGCTCAATAGGGTTTAAAGCGGGATTCCGCCCTTTTTTTTTTTTTTTTATTACCTGTGTTACAGGTGGGCGACTGCTACCTTCGCTTAGCATCCACGTCCGGCCTTTTTTTGACCCCCGGCGCGACGATTCTTTTCCTCAGGATGACTTTTAAAAAAGTGCTCTAGCATTTTCCATTTTAAGTGTGGGCGTCTGAAGCCCACAGGCATTTACTTCCTGTATATCGATGACGCTCGGCTCCCAGCATGCTCTGCTCCATCTCGCACATGCTCAGTGTGCAATGGTGGTAATGGCAGATACAGCTGCCTGCCCACTTTAAAAATGGCAAATTCGGACACGCCCTCGTCACGTGACCGGCATCCTAACGAAATCTCACGAGATTTCGCAATTTCATTGTCCCCCCATGGATTCTTGGGAAATTTCCCAGGGACCATTGCGAGGACGATAACCACACCTACTCCCACGGGAGGACAACCCGGAAGTCAGCTGAAACATCTGAAATAAAAGGTAAGTAAAGAATATTTTTTTTTTCAGGGTTCATTTAGGTAAGTATTCTATCTTGTGATTTTAATAATATGAAGTTTAATTTTTAGGTACCAAACCGCTTTAAGTTTGGAGGCATTCCATCATCTTTACCATCAGCTTCTTTAGCAAGGCAATGGTCGTCTTGGAGGTGTGCTTGGGATCGTTATGTTGGAATACTGCCCTGCGACCAAGGGAGGGGATCATGCTCTGCTTCAGTATGTCACAGTACATGTTGGCATTCATGGTTCCCTCAATGAACTGTAGATCTCCAGTACCGGCAGCACTCATGCAGCCCCAGATCATGACACTGCCACCACCAGGCAAGACACATTTGTCTTTGTACTGCTCACCTGGTTGCCGCCACACACGCTTGACACCATCTGAACCAAATAAGTTCATTTGGTCTCATCAGACCACAGGACATGATTCCCATAATCCATGTACTTAGTCTACTTGTCTTCAGTAAACAGTTTTTGGGCTTTCTTGTGCATCATCTTTAGAAGAGGCTTCCTTCTGGGATGACAGCCATGCATAGTGTGGCGTATTGTCAGAGCGCTGACAGGCTGACACCCCCCCACCCCAACCCTTCAACAATGTTGGCAGCATTCATACGTCTATTTCTCAAAGTCAACCTCTGGATATGACATAGAGTACGTGCACTCAACATCTTTGGTCGACCATGGAGAGGCCTGTTCTGAGTGGAACCTGTCCTGTTAAACCGCATACCAGCACGTTATGTGACACTTACCTGCAAACTAACCTTACGCTGTCTCTGCTGCAGGCCGCATCCTTCTGGGGCCCTGGACGCCGTGTTCTGGTATATTCAGTCAGGCCATCATATAGCGTCCGCCCCGTACTGCGCATGTGCAGTACGGGGCAGAAGAAGCTTTCGTAAAATTTCCGAAGCTGAACGGCGCCTGCGCCGTGAGTGGAGGTGGTAGCCCCACCATCCAAGCAGACATAGGGTTGTGAAAATTAGACGGCCCCTCGCGGGCGAGCTTCGGGCTCGGCCTCGCTAAGCTTTTTATTCCTACTCTATGTCCACTTGGATGGTGGGGCTAGAACCTGGACTCAGTGTGCAGGCGCCGTTCATCCTCGGCTATTTTCGGAATCTGTGTTGCTGTGTACTGCGCATGCGCAGTACACAGCGGGCACTATCTGATGGGGGACCTTATATGATAAGACACCGGCTTTGACTGGCCAGAGCTGAGTGGCCTCACTCCCGTCACGGCACGGTCTTCTGGAGAAACGGCATGGGTGGCCGTTTCTTTAGAGCGCATGCATCGATGACATCATCTGCACAGTACACAGTAAATATCTCCTAGACAGCGCACGTTTAGGAGATATTCACAGTGACTACATTTAAGCCTTATTCTAGGCTTACCTAGAGGTACAAATACTGCATGGAGGTTTACAACCTCTAACTCTATATATGTTTTCTTTGAAAAAAGTCCCTGAGGGGTGTCCTTTATGCATGTGTATTTTTCTAGATCCATTACTTGACAGGATCACTTTTCCAGTGTGAATACACACAATTGTGTTAACATCTAATTTTTCAGGTGCTGCCCGCTTACTGTAAACTTACTTGTGGCAAAGAAGCTGGGGTTTCTAAAATCTCTAAGAGCTTTTCTCCAGGCTGTGTGCGGATTACATCAACTATCAACTTCTTCGTTCTGTGTGGAAAAAAAGAGAAATAAAATAGGCATGTCTAAATTTGTCTTGAGCATAAAGCAAAGCATCAAGACTGTGGCATGTGTACAATCCCTTCCAGGCTGAATTATGCTTTTGGTGGGCAGTGAGGGGGCAGTAAAACCGCTACTCAAATGGCTATATTTACCGCTCCCCGACTGCCCCTGTGAAAGAGGTCTTCTTAAACAGCAGGAGCCATTGCCTCATTTTCCACATCACTTATCAGATAAAGAATCACTTACTTAATGCAGACCTTCTTTATGCTCCATTTTGTTTCTAATCTATTCTTTTTCAGCTTTCTTGTTTTGTATTGAATTAATTAGACCAGGCTTGCTTTTGATTAAACATGTGACCTACTCACATTATTTTTTTTAATTATAAATGTATGGAAACATGCCTATAAAATGCACACTTACAATCGGCTTACATGAGAAGCATAGGTTTAAATTTAAAATTAAAATTAAAATTATGCTCACCTAGGGGGATGCTACATTTGTCCCTTACCGGCTCTAAGCCTGGGAACTGAGTGATCAAAAACAGCTCATCGCTCAGTTCTTTGTCTTCCGGGTGCAGAGAGCTGGTGACTGTCAGTAAGAGGCTCTTTGCTTTGCCCCTCCAATGCTCACTGGACTGTAGAGGGGGCGGGAACAGCTGACTCAGGCTCTCTGCAGACCATATGGTGAGGCTCTCGTCAGAGCCTGGACCGGCTCTATGATGTGAGCCTGCTGTCGGCTAAAACCGGGTCACATGAGCACAGAACAAGCTGCAATTCTATGATCCATAGTAGTACAGCCAAAAAAAGCTTTGGCTATAAGTCTCCTTTAACCACATTATGATTATCGCACGCCGATGTACGTCCATTTTTTTGAAGAGGGATAGCTCGGTAACGGCAGCAGCTGCTGCCACAACCAAGATATCCATCTCTTCAGGCGCCGGTCATGTGTACGATAATGGTAGTCTCTGCAGTGGGTTCACCGCAAGATCACAGTTATCGGAGGCAGGAGTGGTACCACCCCCCCTTCCTGCCGCTCTCCTGCGCCCTCTGCTGCTTACCGGAGCCATCTGTAGTGGCCGAGGCGATCGGGACCTGCCTCGTCTGTGGTATGGAGACGAGCAAGGCTAAGATGGCCCCACCCATCTCTATCCCATAGCAGGGCGGAAGCGACATCAAAACGTCACTTCCGCCCATACCTCTTAAAGGCACATTTTTTCAAATGACAATTTTTTTTATTGCAATTAAGTCCAAATATGAGATCTGAGGACTTTTTGACCCCAGATCTCATATTTAAGAATACCTGTCATGTTTTTTTCTATTACAAGGGGTGTTTACATTCCTTGTAATAGGAACAAAAGTGATCCAATTTATTTTTTCAAAACAGTGCAAAAATAAAATCAAGTAAAATAAGATTTTTTTTTTTTTTTTTTTAAAACAACCCATCCCAACGAACTTGCACACAGAAGCGAACGCGTATGAAAACGGTAGTCAAACCGCACATGTGAGGTATCACCGCAATTGGTAGAGCGAGAGCAATAATTCTGGCACAGGACCTCCTCAAACGCAAAACATGCAACCTGTAGAATTTTTTAAAGGTCGCTTATGGAGATTTTTGAGGGTAAAAGTTTGACACCATTCCACAAACGGGCGTAATTTTGAAGCATGACATATTGGGTATCAATTTATTCGGCGTAACATTATCTTTCACAATATATATAATTTTACTGTTGTCTTATTTTTTCTGTTAAAAAAAAGTGCATTTTTTTTCAAAAAAAGAGCGCTTGTAAGACTGCTGTGCAAATATGGTGTGAAAAAAAGTATTGCAACGACCTCCATTTTATTCTCTAGGGTGTTAGAAAAAAAAACAATATATAATGTTTGGGGGTTCCAAGTAATTTTCTAGCAAAAAAAAAAAAACTGTTTTAAACATGTAAACACAGAGTCTGAAAGAGGCTCGGTCCTTAAGTGGTTAACTTGGGCAGCAGGGGATGTACTGAAAAATTCAGACAGTGAACGTTTTTTTTTTCTGATGTCAAGAAAACACAAAGCCATTTGTGTATATGGAAGATGAGGAATGATGTTCATACACATGGCATCAATAACACCGGAATAATTATGCATAGGAAAACATGTTTCTAATTGTAAACTTTTACAATTTTGTAGACTTTATCAAGATACCAACCTATAACTTAAACTAAATGAACCGAACATCCAGTTGGCTTACAAAAAGAAAAAAAAAAATTTTTGTGCTGGTTTTTACGTAACATAAAAAATGTGAAGCAATTCAATGACATTTTTTCTGCAGAGTAGCCTTGTTTAATATCCAGTGTAATCAGCAATGCACTAGGTAGAAATTGCAAAAACCCAAAGCACACTGCTAAATTCTGCACAGTAAAAACATGGGATCTGATTGGTCACTATAGCTCCTTGCACTATTTTACTGAATGGGCTCAATATTGTAAGATATATTAATGATAATAATACACATTTGTACTACTATCAAACAGCTTGAATTTGTTTATTCGATTTCTTACTAGAAGCCATTCTAACACTATACAAGCCAAAGTTGGCAAAGAATGATTTAATGCTATTCTGTAAGAGACAACATCATAATCTGAGTTTTCTCTGATATTTGTCTGTCTGAAAGAAATATAAATAAAATGATTTTGCTTCATCACGCAAGAAAATGCAAAATGTTAGTAGGAAGGACTTCATTACTGGTAGTACATTAATTGAAAGTTATATCTGGCAGGGGAGTTTTTATATTTTGGAAAGAAGTAAAAGGTTCAAAACTGATTGGAATTTGTCATAAAATAATCTGTCATTTTTAGAAACAATTTCTAACACATTTGGAATTTTTTTTTGTGTATAAGAAGGTCTGCCTGCACACCATGCTTGCAGTTAAGTATCCCCAGTGAAAGACATATTTGAGATGAACTAAATGTCATATTTAGAAACTCTTTTTAAACCTCTCTGGTAAGCTATATAGAGACCACAAAGATTATGTCCCTGAACAAAATACATACTTGATCATCAGGCTTTTCATGTCTTGATCCCCACCGTCTTTTAAATCAAACTTGCTTGTTAAAGTAAGGGAAATTTCAGTTTTGGCCAGTTGACTAAGTGCATTCTCCTTATTAGGATCGTGAGAATCAACTGCACCCTCACCTGTTGGAAATCATAGGTACAATTTAATAATATATTAGTATACAGTATATATATATATATATATATATATATATATATATATATATATATATATATATATATATATATATATACATACATACATACACACATACACACACACACACACACATATACACACAGTGTGTAAAATATATATATGCAAATTCTGTATCGCCATCAAAAATTGTCAGGGGCACTTTGCTTTATAATACTGTATATACAGTATATATATATATATATATATATATATATATATATATATATATACACATACACACATACACACACACATATACACACAGTGTGTAAAATATATATATATATATATATATATATACTGTATATACAGTATTATAAAGCAAAGTGCCCCTGACAATTTTTGATGGCGATACAGAATTTGCATTTACCGTTTAACATAGCAAAACTTAACAATAAAACCTTGAATTTATCTCAAAGACCCCAGAAACACAGAAGAGGAAATGATATGACAGACACGTGGCCATCAGGTCACAGTGACATGAACATAGTACAGCACACAGGAAAAAGAGAACGTCTCACCAAGAAAAGACTCCACATCTGGGACTGATCCAAGATCCTCCAACAATTCATGTAAAACATCATTGTGGTCCGGTGATATGGCATCCTGATGTTCTAAAAGTAGCTACAGTAACAAAAAGGTCATGGAAAAGATGTAAAAAGGCTATAACAGTTAATCAGAAGTTAACACAATCCAGTCTCAAATAAATATATATATATATATATAAACTGTGGTGGGGACAGCAGGCTGTAAGCACCTTCAGGGGGAGGAACTGATATTGAGTTCTCTCCAGTAAAATATGCTGGTGTAATGTGAATAGCCTATAACAAATATAGGGTTGCTTCTTCATAACAACATATATCTATAAGCCACCAGCACATAAATGAACTCTAGAATGTCAGCTCTTCTGTAGCACCACCTAAAGGTCATATATGGTATTGCGGACATTTCTCATATAACATAAATGGACAAAGGTAGCATTTGTTCGTTAGTGATTGTAAAGCTATTAAAAGTTTTTTTTTTACCTTAATGCAGAGAATGTATTAAGGTGATTGTAAATTATCACCTTGTAAAACAACTCATTCAGTTTAAAATGAAAGGCAAAACATTTTTGTATAGATTTAAAAAAAAACAAAAAAAAACACCACATTATAACAACAACACCCCCCCCCCCCCCCCCATTTTTTAAAATAAATGATTACATTCCCTCAGTTCTCAGCTACATAAGAGGAGAAGCAGAACCACACTGATCTTCCCAGTTATTGGCTGTGCAGTGGGGGCGTGCCAGGCCAAGTCTGATCATTGGAAGAGAGTACACCGAGTTCCCAGCACAGCTAGAGAACTGACCACGCTGTGCTCTCCCTCCTAGTGCGGTCAGTATTTAATAAAGCAAGGGGACTAGCAGGAACACCATGGATTTTACATGAAGGAAGCAATACAAATATAACGGGATACTTTCTGATACAAGTACATGGTACAGCAGGTACATATGAGGAATATGAAGTGTTGAGGTAACAAATGTTTTAGGTAAAAAAAAAAAATAAAAAAAAAAATAAAAACATTTTACCTTTACAACCACTTTAAAGTATATGTAAACTCTTATCCAGTTCCGTTTAACAAAGAAGCGAAAGGAAAAAACATTTGTAAATGTGCGTGTATGTATATATACACACACACACACACACATATATATATATATATATATATATATATATATATATATATCTAGATAGACAGTATCTCACAAAAGTGAGTACACAACACATTTTTTGTAAATATTTTATTATATCTTTTCATGTGACAACACTGAAGAAATGACACGTTGCTACAATGTAAAGTAGTGAGTGTACAGCTTGTATAACAGTGTAAATTTGCTGTTCCCTCAAAATAACTCAACACACAGCCATTAATGTCTAAACCGCTGGCAACAAAAGTGAGTACACCCCTAAGTGAAAATGTCCACATTGGGCCCAATTAGCCATTTGCCCTCCCAGTGTCATGTGACCCGTTAGTGTTACAAGGTCTCAGGTGTGAATGGGGTGCAGGTGTGTTAAATTTGGTGTTATTGCTCTCACTCTCTCATACTGGCCACTGCAAGTTGAGCAATGCACCTCATGGCAATGAAAACTCTGAGGATCTGAAAAAAATTATTGTTACGCTACATAAAGATGGCGAACCTTGGCACCCCAGATGTTTTGGAACTACATTTCCCATGATGCTCCACTAAACTGTAGAGTGCATGAGCATCATGGGAAATGTAGTTCCAAAACATCTGGGGTGCCAAGCTTCGCCATCACTGGCCTAGGCTATAAGAAGATTGCCAAAACCCTGAAACTGAGCTTCAGCACGGTGACCAAGACCATACAGCGGTTTAACAGGACAGGTTCCAATCAGAACAGGCCTCGCCATGGTCGACCAAAGAAGTTGAGTGCACATGCTCAGCATCATATCCAGAGGTGGTCTTTGGGAAATAGACGCATGAGTGCTGCCAGCATTGCTGCAGAGGTTGAAGGGGTGGGGGGGGGAATGAGCCTGTCAGTGCTCAGATCATACGCTTCACACTGCATTAAATTGGTCTGCATGGCGATCGTCCCAGAAGGAAGCCTCTTCTAAAGATGATGCACAAGAAAAGCTGTTGAAGACAAGCAGACTAAGGACATGGATTACTGGAACCATGTCCTGTGGTCTGATGAGACCAGATAAGATAAAGATAGGATAAGATGAACTTATTTGGTTCAGATGGTGTCAACCATGTGTGGCGGCAACCAGATGAGGAGAACACATGAAAAGATATAATAAAATATTTACAAAAATGTGAGGGGTGTACTCACTTTTGTGAGATACTAAATATATATATATATATATATATATATATATATATATATATATATATATATATATACACACATACACACACACACACACACACATATATATATATATACAGACACACATATAAACCTCTTTTTTTCGTCTTTATAATTAATCACATAACCTCTGTTCTCAGCTGCATAAAGGCTTAGAGAGGTGGGGGTGGAGATAAGGCAGTACACTGATCTTGCTTCCCAGTGAATGACTGCACAGGGACACATGTCAGCAGAAGTCTGACCATTGAAGGAGGACAGGCAGGCTGCTCTCCCAGCACAGCCAGAAAACTAACCATTCAGAAATGGATGTGATCTTAGGGCCAGCGTGGTCTGTTTGAAATAGAAAAGCAGAGGGACTGGCAGGATCACCAGGCATTTCACACAAAGGAAGTAATACAAAGAGAACAAGTAACGCAAGTAAATGGTACATATCAGGAATATGAAATGTTGAGTGAACATATTCTTTAAATGTGTGCAGTGGGTCCAAGTGTGTCTCTTATTTTTCTCAAAATGCTACAGTATACAATGACACCAAACATATCATTGTACATGTTATTATACAATTCACTTTCAGCTGTTGCTATTTTAAACATCATATAGCTCTATAGGATATACATTTATTCTGTAAGTACTTGATGCCTTTGCAGGCACAGGTATATTGCCTTGCAGAAGTAGAAGAAACATCATCACTGTGTTGCATACAACCTGCACAGAGAGCAGAGCTGTAGGAGGGATCCGGCAGCCCCACTCACTACAGGCTGCCTGCAGAACACAATAAAAGGGATGGAGACAAGACCAGTTACCCTACACAAGGATAGAGCAGAAATTAATGGTCTTTATTACAGGAAGCTCCTGTACCGAAAGTTTCGTGCTGAATTACTACACAGATCTGGAGGACATACCTAAAGCACACCAAGATTTATGCAAGAACACACATGCATTCCAGAGTTTAGCTTAAAGACACATAGGCACTCAGAGCCATTAGCTCAGGCTGTTTATGTGTTTGACTCTCAACAGGGACAACATTCAAAATGGAGTTATAAGTCCGCCCTATGTTTGCATGGATGTTCATACAGGTGCTAAAAGTTGCCTCCCACAATCCAACTGGTAGGTTTACTGGTGTCTCACCAAACTGACCCAACACTTTCTGGTTTTAGGTCTGTGTTATACTATAATGCACTGTACACACGGTCGGACATTCTGACGACAAAATCCGTCTGATTTTTTTTCAGACGGATTTTGGCCCAAACTTGTCTTGCATACATACGGTCGCCCAAAGTTGTCGGAAAAGCCGATAATTCAGAACGAGGTGCCATAAAACAAGTACGTCGGGACTCTAAACGGGCCAGTAGCCAATACCTTTCGTCTCGTAATTTATTCTGAGCATGCGTAGCACTTTGTGCGTCAGATTTGTCTACACACGATCGGAATTTAAACGGTTGGATTTTGTTGTTGGAAAATTTTAGATCCAGCTCTCAAACTTTGTGTGTCGGAAATTCCGATGGAAAAAGTCCGATGGAGCCCACACATGATCGTAATTTCCAACAACACAATCCAATCGCACATTTTCCGTCGGAAAGTCCAACCGTGTGTACAGGGCATAAGTGCCTTTGTGAGCAGACTCTGATGTAATGGCTCCTTGGACTCTTTAGAAGACACTGTAATTTCCTGGTTTTGCAAAAATATAGGAAATATAGAATCTGCTTGTGAATAAAGAATGTTATATGGAAAAACAAACAGGATTTGCGAGTTTCCTTTTTAGAAAATCAAGGCCAGTCCTATGTCTGAGACTGAATTCTTTTAAAATATATTGCTGTAAAAAAGGCCGGTACTACAAGCCTTTAACATCTGTTTTGAATACTTGTTATTAATTATGGATACCATGGGATGTATTACTAAGTGCCGGAGCAGCCATGCAATGCTCCAGGGCAGGTCACATCCAAGACGGGAATGAAGAATAGTAAAAAGTCTATGTGAGATTAGGGATGAAGTCTAATGCTGTTACAGAAGGTAATGACATAATGCCAGAAGTGTGTGGCCTTCACTATGTACAGAAATGTGTGTGGGTGAAGTTCTGATATTACAGGAGGGATACAAATTAAAACAGAAAATTGAAAGCAGTACTAAACTAAAAAAAAAAAAAAAAAAAAAAAAAATATGTGAAAAATTGTGAGCAGGCAGGCTCTTTACTGAGAAGAGACATCCTATGGTGATCCATAGATACTCACCTCTGTTCCAGCATTGTGACTGGTAGATGCCTCACTGAGTGCTGACAGCTTGTCCACGGGTTTCTTCCACATGTGTGTTTTTACCCATTTTGATTGGTGGGGGAATGACATGATTCCCGTCATGCACAGAGGAGTCATTTATTTCAGTGCTAATGTAGTGTACCAAGAATGAACGCTGAGTTGCACAAGTGCAGGACAGTGCACATTTAAATATAATATTGCAATTAGGCAGGTAAGTTGGTTTTATTGAAGAAGAAACTTCGTATATCTCTTCTGCAACAAGCCTGCCTGTCTGTTTGAAATTATTTAAATGTAGCTTTAGTTCCCATCCAACAGACTAAATGGAAATAAACAGGAGGGGTTTCAACTACATACTCTGTGAATACTCTGTCAACTACATGAAGTGCATGTGCAATGCATATGTAAAAGCGCTACGTAACCCCCCTAAGCCCACTTCAAATGTCGCTATGGCAATCATCAAAAACACTGATCCTCAAAAACTAATTTCAACCTTCTACAACCTACTCTCCACCCCAGTAGCAACTAAAATAGCTTATGGACTTAAACCTCGCTGGGAAAGGGCGGTGGGACCTATCGAAGACGGGGAATGGGAGGAAGCTCTGGAATTCTGTAAGGCAGTTTCGCCAAAACTGTCGGACAGGCTAACCCAAATTTACATACTCCATCAAGCGTACCTTACCCCCCTCAGGGTTGCCAGGTACAGAGGCTCCCAGTCCACTTTGTGCCAAATGTGTGGAAGGGAGACAGGAACATTCATTCACTTACTGTGGTCATGCCCCAAAGTACAGGGACTATGGACACAGATAGTAAGATTCCTACATGACGAAATGGGCTCTCCGGCCACGCTGGACCCAAAAATGTGCCTTTTAGGACTCTTGCCAGACTCGACCGACAGGTACATGAAGACATTTCTACACGAGACGTTATTCACAGCACGAAAGACATTAGCTAGGAAATGGATGAGGACTTGTCCCCCGAGCATTGCAGAATGGAAAGCAGAAATAAACAACACCCTCCCCTACAAAAAATGTATATACACCAATAGGGGGATGTCCTGAGAAATACTACAAAATCTGGGACAGGTGGCTGCAGGAGTCTAGCACTTGTTCATAGCCTGTTTATGCACAATACATAGTAATGTAAATGACAAGTAGATCCTCCGGCCCATGGGTAGTGAAGTAACCCAAAACACTGACACAAGGTACCTTTTTGCTTTATTTATTTCATGCATAAAATGTGATGTGACATTGAAGATTTGAGATGGTTATACAATTGTTATTTGAGGATCTGTACGATATGTACCATTTTTGTAAATGTAATCTGTAACATGTATGCACTGTAAATCGAAATAAACCTGGTTGATTTAAAAAAAAAAAAAAGCGCTACGTAAATTGACAGCGCTATACAAGTACCTGAAATAAATACTCAATAACATGTTACGTTAACGTACTTGTAAACCAACACATATACCCGGTAAAGTTACTGTCCTCAGGTGATGGAGATGAAACAAATCCTCCTACATAAGCTGTACCTGTTTATCTGCAGTCTTCTTTTCTCTACATCCCCCCCCTCCACACACACATAGCACATAGGAACAGAGCTGAGGCTGTCAACCACATGCTGTGTGCTGGAGTTGCCTCCCGTGTCATTTGTTCTTTTTTTTGGGGGGGGGGGGGAGTCAGGAAAGCATGTCAGAAATGACTCATTCAGAAAGCAGAGGAACGAAGCAGCATACAGAAATAACAAAGTACACACTTTAGAAGGATATGCATTGTCCATATTTCATGTCTGAGATTTACAACCGCTTTAAAGTGCAACAAAATCCAGTCTTCAGAGGAAATCAAGGCAATGCAAACTTCATGCAGATAGTTTCCATGGTAGAAACAGAACCCAGGCTACAGCACCTTTGCTAATCAGTGCACTACCATGCTAGTATACCATGCTGTACATATGTATGTGTACGTGTGTGTGTGTGTACGTGTGTGTGTGTGTGTACGTGTGTGTGTGTGTGTACGTGTGTGTGTGTGTGTACGTGTGTGTGTGTGTGTACGTGTGTGTGTGTGTGTGTACGTGTGTGTGTGTGTGTACGTGTGTGTGTGTGTGTACGTGTGTGTGTGTGTACGTGTGTGTGTGTGTACGTGTGTGTGTGTGTACGTGTGTGTGTGTGTACGTGTGTGTGTGTGTGTGTGTGTGTGTGTGTGTGTGTGTGTGTGTGTGTGTGTGTGTACGTGAGCGAGCGAGCCTGTGTACGTGAGCGAGCGAGCCTGCGTACGGGTGTTAGGGGGGGCTGAGAGCGTACGGGTGTTAGGGGGGCTGAGAGCGTACGGGTGTTAGGGGGGCTGAGAGCGTACGGGTGTTAGGGGGGCTGAGAGCGTACGGGTGTTAGGGGGGCTGAGAGCGTACGGGTGTTAGGGGGGCTGAGAGCGTACGGGTGTTAGGGGGGCTGAGAGCGTACGGGTGTTAGGGGGGCTGAGAGCGTACGGGTGTTAGGGGGGCTGAGAGCGTACGGGTGTTAGGGGGGCTGAGAGCGTACGGGTGTTAGGGGGGCTGAGAGCGTACGGGTGTTAGGGGGGCTGAGAGCGTACGGGTGTTAGGGGGGCTGAGAGCGTACGGGTGTTAGGGGGGCTGAGAGCGTACAGCTGCTAGTTTGGGATGTCTCTTTTGGGCAAAATATAAATATGAAAGCACTGATGACTTATAATACACTGTTCATTTTCCTATATGACGTTGTAAGTGTTAAAATAAAAGGTGTGTGCATGGAAGGACTTGATGGGGTGGCTAGTGGGCTGATTTGGTGGGACGGCCAGTGAAAAGGCCCTGGGGAATGTTGGAGGTCAGGCCCGGGGGGGCCCAGGCCTAAAGCTGTCTAAGGGGCCCCACAATTTCTGATGGCTGCCCTGCTGACAAGGACTGAATATAGGTAAAATGTGTTTTCTGTTAGATGTTGTCCTTCCAAGAACTCTTCATGATAAAATAAAAACCTGCTTGTAGGTGTGAAATGGTTTTCTAGATTTGGAAGTTATGCTATACACATACAGATGCGCATATACTGGGAATCACTATAGCTACTTACTGAATGGGTATTGATGATTTCTTCTATTGAGATATATATGATAGGCTTGCTTAGTGTCACGAGGTCAGAATACTCATCAATATTGAATTTCTCCTCTGGTTCTGGAACTTCACAAGCAGCTTGAAAGAATTTTCTAAATGAAAAGTGTAAATTGTTTGTTATCATATGAAAATCATACAATCATCACATAAAACCAAATATGACCATGCTATTTATGTTTGTTGTATCTTTTTGCTTAAAGCTGACCTTTAGCATTACCTTTCTGCCTTGTGCAGTTGTACAGGCTCCTCTCCTGTGCTGAAATTAGGGTATATCAAGCATCATTTAGCCCTTCTGCTAGGCTAATCTGTCCCTGTCCCACCCTCTTTCATTCACTGGATTTAATTCAATTTTCCCATATAGGCATTGACATATCTTCCTGCATTTAAGACGCAAAATATAGCATGATCTGCCAGTATTGCACAGAGAAGCACAAAGGCCTCCTATGACATCACTGGGTTTAAAATAAGGTAATGGGATACTATAGTACAACAAAAATTATCTTGGGTGGGTCACCCTGTGTGGATATATTCAACAATTTAGCTCTTGATAACACTGGAATCCACAGTTAATGACTCATGCTGAGGGTTATTTAGCTATCTACTCCCCACAATGTGAAAGCTATCTGCCGCCACAATGTCTGAAAAAAGAAAGTCTGACAGTGCCAACTTCCTTGGTTGCTCTGTGATGCCATGTGGCCAAATTCTGAGAGTGGCAAAGGAAGTTTATGTTGGAAGATTGGAAGCGGTGTCCCAATAAACCAGGAAAACTTTTTTGCCATGCCCATCAATCAAGGCACACTATGCATGATACAGCCTTCAGACATCGCCCTTACCATGAATGGACTAACTGGTTGAGCATATCCCCTCAGACCAAAGGTTTCCACATCTTCTCTGGTTCTGCATGTTGTATTTTTTTTTATGACATACAGATTGCAAGTGATTAGAGAAGCAGAATTTTTCTAAATTATTTAAGAGTAGGAAATGTCATCGCTCCATTTCATGCACTCTACACCTAGCTTACAAAATGGTTTCTTACAGATAAATGCCATAAGGAAAATACATGTTTTCCTAAACAGTAATAATATCAGGAAAACATATGTACCTGAACTTCTGGTGGGTCTGAGACAGGTAGTTGTTCATGGAAGACAGGTGAGTATTTTCTCCATCAAATAGCTTATTGGAAGCAGCATGCTGAAGCACTTTGGCAACAGAACCGAGGTTCCTTCTCTGGTCTGGATGAATCTGACCACCAGCTGTCATGTCAATTATGTCAAATCCATCTGGGGCCACTATAGCAGGGTTCATGTACCGGTAATAAAGGAGGTTTCCTACAATCTAAGGGAAAAAGGACATCAACAAAGAATAAGAATGTAAAAAATAAAGTCCAGTCAACATGGTGGCTCCAAGACTGCCAGCGTTGCTTTGCAGTGCTGTGGCCTGGAGCAACAACATTTTTTAGTTCTATTTTGGCTGATTTTTGAATTTTGTTCATGTCGGGAGATATATATGCCAAAATGTACCACTCCTAAATTGTGGTTATAAAATAATGTACCAGCCTTGTGGCTGTCCTTCACTAGCAAGTCCTATTCAGAAGGAGCAACAATACAAAACAAGGTTTTGTTTACTAGAAAGGTGATTTTCAAAGTCTCGTGTATCCTCTTAGGCCTCATGCACATGGGGCGTACTAAAGTGTACACCTGTGGAGAGCTGTGTTTCCCCACACGGGGATGCACTGGTGTTCTGTGTATCTCAGTGCAGCCCGTCCCATGTCAGTTGGCAGCTGTGTTCCGGTTCTCAATTTGACATCCATGTGGGAGAGGGACCTGTCCCTGAATGCACACTGTATAGGAGGAGAGGGCACAGTGAGCAGACGAATGCCTCTCATCAGCCTACTGCTGCTCTTTCACTGTCCAGTCAGCAGGCAGGGGGTAGAGAGAAGACACCACTGTATTCCTTAAAAGTGGATATCATACACATGTCTGTGCTGTCTGGCAGGGCTATGAAAACTTGAGAATTGGCAGACAAAAATACAAATCCTTTGGCAGCTTCCATATATATTTAACATCTGTGCATTTAGCGGTTTGTCTAGAGTTGAACTTTAACGGAAGCAAAGCATTTAGGGTAGGAGTCCCTTCAAGCCATCAGCCTAATGGTATACCTTTTTTATCCAACTATAATGTTTATATCTAAATACTGATAAAACCAGCTCTAACGAGCAGGGCCCTCTGATTCCTCCTGTACTGCATTGTATTGCAACTGTACTGTCTGCCCTAACATTGCACAGTGCTGCACAAAATGTTGGCGCTATATAAATCCACATATACATACACACAAAATTCCGATAGCACCTTTGCTGCATAACTACTGAAAAAAACATTATTTAGGAATCAGCAGAATGATGAAATAGCATTGAGAGGAAGGACCTTTAAAGCACAAGCACTACTAAGCAGGGAGCACAACCTGCTGTTGGCGCTATATAAATCCTGTATAATGATAATAAGCGATGCACAAAAGTGTTGGCGCAATATAATGCTTATATAATAACCAGTAAGTAAACATACTAACCTTTAATAGTTCATCTTCTGTTGCATCTGGGAATTTTTCATGTAAGGAATTTTTCAGAACCTTGGCCACATATCTCATTCCATAGCTTTAGAAAGGAAATTAAGTCAGTTTAGCAAACTATATTTATATTTGAATTTATTTGAGCTACAGAGTCTCAGGACACTTGTGGGCAGCACTGACCGTACAGAGATTCATTATTATAATACAGGCATTGTCATATCTTTTCTGCAGGACTATCCACACATTTCTGTAGTGTTAGCACCAGGAAAAACGATGCTAGAGGAATCAGCGGATGCACGGTTTAATGTCAGATGATAGGACGGTGGGAGGAAGCTTGACCACCATCTCCCTAAATACATTGGGAAAGCACAGGTCTGGCTAGGCACTTCTGTCCAAAAAGTGCTTGGGATCAGATTTGTGTATACAGTATTTGTATTTAGAATATTACATGTTTCTGCACAAGTTGCATCTATGGATATGTTGTGGGGCAAACCATGGGACTGTGCAATGTGCAAGTTTACTTCCAAGTATATATTAGATCTACTTTAATGTTTTCTAGCTCCTAGTACTTAGCCCTCATTATGTATGGTGTATGTGCAGTACATTCCACAATATTATAATCACAGCAGTAAATCAGAGACCAAGCGGTGGTGAAAGCCTGAGGTGACTAGTCATACAGTAAATTACTAGTACATAAACAAAATACTACCAGCACCACTGTTAGTATCATTGTACATATATGCCCAGAGTTTCCTGTATGTTCCGAGTATGTTCTTGGATTTTTATGTAGTGCCACTATAAAAGTAAACTGATCATATCAGAATCTGCAGGCATGAACAGAGTCATAGTTGTCATGTCACAGAAATAAATCAAAGAAATCTTTAGGTAGTTCTGCTTCTATATAGGGCTGTCATTTGTGTACTTTGACCTAAACAAAGTGCTTGTTACAACTTGTAAATGATTATACTACAAGAATTCTAAAGTACACCGATTACCCATACCTTTATGGTCACTCACAGTTTAAGCAAATAACACGGATTATCTTGTTACAATGGCATCTGAAAGTCAGTGGGATATATTAGGCAGCAAGTAAGCATGGTTTCCTGAAGTTGATGAAAAAATGGGTATTATGGTTTGTTGCACATGGGGACACGTAGTTGCAGACCGGGCAGAGTGCTGACCCGTGTCCACAGCCAAAAGGGCATACAATGGGCATCTGAGTATCAGAACTGGACCACAGAGCAATGGGAGAAGGTAGCCTGGTCTGACGAGTCACAATTTATTTTACATCATGTGGATAGCCAGGTGCGTGTATGCGGTTTACCAGGGTAAGAGATAGCACAAGGATGCAATATGGGAAGAAGACGAGCTGAGAGAGACAGTGTGATGCTTTGGGCAATGTTATGCTGGGAAAATTTGGATCCCGTCATTCATGTGGATGTTACTTGATACGTTTTACCTATCTAAACATTGTTGCTAACCGAGTACACCCCTTCATAGAAACGGTATGCCCTGATGGAAGCAAACTCTTTCAGCAGAATAATAGGTCCTGCCACACTGCAAAAATGGTTCAAGAATTGTTTGAGGAACTCAACAACCAGTTTTAAAGCGTTAAGTTGGCCTCCAAATTCTCCAGATCCTATTGAGCATCTGTGATATGTGCTGAAAAACAAATCCAACCTATGGATGCCCCACCACGCAACTTACAGAACTTAACCACTTGCCGAACCAGATCATAGCCGAAAGACGGCTACAGCGCGGTCGGCTTATTCTGGGAGGGCATCCATGGACGTCCTCCCAGAATGTTGCTCTCACGCGCCCCCCTGGGGTGCGCTTCCGGAAATATCCGTGACCGTCGGCATCACGGATGATGGTAAATAGCCGGTAGCGCCTGTTTTCCACGTGATCGCTCCGTCAAATGATGTCATGACGCTGGTTCCTCCCTCCCCTCTCTATATCGATCTGTACAGTGGGAGGGGAGAGGGGGAGAGATCGTTTGTAGCAGCGCTGTGGGCTGGATCTGTAGTGCCCACAGCCCTGCTCAGAGCCCATACTCCGCCAATACTCTGCCATAAATTAACAGAAACAAAGAATTTTTTTTCTTTACCGAATTTCTTTTTTTTTTGATTTATAACGCAAAAAATAAAAAACCCAGCGGTAATTAAATACCACCAAAATAAAGCTCTATTTGAGTGAAAAAATTGACAAGCATTTAATATGGGTACAGTTTTGCATGACTGAGTAATTGTCATTCAAAGTGTAAGAGCACCGAAAGCTGAAAATTGGTCTGGTTAGGAAGGGGGTTTAAGTGCCCATTGTTCATAGGATCTTCCACTGATGGCTTGGTGCCACATACCACAGCATGCCTTCAGATGTCTAGTGGTGTCTATGCCTCCAGGTGGGTGATCATAAAGTTATGTCTGATTGGTGTGTGTATTGTGCGTGTGTATATACAGTGGGGACGGAAAGTATTCAGATCCTCTTACATTTTTCATTCTTTGTTATATTGCAGCCATTTGCTAAAATCATTTAAGTTAATTTTTTCCTCATTAATGTACACACAATACCCCATATTGACAGAAAAACACAGAATTGTTGACATTTTAGCCGATTATTAAGAAAAACTGAAATATCACATGGTCCTAAATATTTAGACTCTTTGCTGTGACACTCATATATTTAACTCGGGTTCTGTCCATTTCTTCTGATCATCCTTGAGATGGTTGTACGCCTTAATTTGAGTCCAGCTGTGTTTGATTATACTGATTGGAATTGATTAGGAAAGCCACACACCTGTCTATGTAAGACCTTATGGCTCACAGTGCGTGTCAGAGCAAATGGGAATCAGGAGGTCAAAGGAACTGCCTGAAGAGCTCAGAGACAGAATTGTGTCAAGGCACAGATCTGGCCAAGGTTACAAAAAAATTTCTGCTGCACTTAAGGTTCCCAAGAGCACAGTGGCCTCCATAATCCTTAAATATAAGACGTTTGGGATAACCAGAACCCTTCCTAGAGCTGGCCGTTTGGCCAAACTGAGCTATCGGGGGAGAAGAGCCTTGGTGAGAGGTAAAGAAGAACCCAAAGATCACTGTGGCTGAGCTCCAGAGATGCAGTCGGGAGATGGGAGAAAGTTGTAGAAAGTCAACCATCACTGCAGCCCTCCACCAGTTGGGGCTTTATGGCACAGTGGCCCAACGGAAGCCTCTCCTCAGTGCAAGACACATGAAAGCCTGCATGGAGTTGCAAAACAACACACCTGAACAACGCCAAAATGGTGAGAAATAAGATTCTCTGGTCTGATGAGACCAAGATAGAACTTTTTGGCCTCAAGTCTAAGTGGTATATGTGAAGAAAACCAGGCACTGCTCATCACCTGCCCAATACCATCCCAACATTGAACCATGGTGGTGGCAACATTCAGCTGGGTGTTTTTTCAGCTGCAGGGAAAGTTGCAATCAAGGAGAAAGATGAATGCGGCCAAGTACTGGGATATTCTGGACAAAAACCTTCTCCAGAGTGCTCAGGACCTCAGACTGGGCCAAAGGTTTACCTTCCAACAAGACAATGACCCTAAGCACACAGCTACAACTCTGACTATTCTTGAATGGCCCAGTTAGAGCCCTGACTTAAACCCAATTGAGCATCTCTGGAGAGACCTAAAAATGGCTGTCTATCAATGTTCACCATCCAACCTGACAGAACTGGAGAGGATCTGCAAGGAATGGCAGAGGATCCCCAAAACCAGGTGTGAAAAACTTGTTGCATCTTTCCCAAAAAGACTCATGGCTGTATTTGATCTAAAGGGTGCTTATACTAAATACTAAGAAAAGGGTCTGAATATTTAGGACCATGTGATATTACAGTTTTTCTATTTTAATAAATGTGCAAAAATGTCAACAATTCTGTGTTTTTCTGTCAATATGGGGCGCTGTGTGTAAATTAATGAGGAAAAAAAAATGAACTTAAATGATTTTAGCAAATGGCTGCAATATAACAGAGTGAAAAATGTAAGGGGGGTCTGAATACTTTCCGTCCCCACTGTATATATGTATATATGTATATATAAAGTATACACACACACACACACACACACACACACACACACACACACACACACGTTTAAACCTTCTTTCCAGTGTAAGGCATGCTTCTTTTTGCATGCTGTGTACTGTTGCCCAGTTTATTTTTAAAGATAAAATAAGGATATTTCAAAACTTCTTTTGCACTTAGCAGCAAACAGTGCAAAAGAAAATGGAAAAGATCGATAATCTTTCCAACTATACAAGTCTATCTACACATAAGGCAGAGTACTGAATATGACAGTCAAATAGATTTTTGCATATCATTTCTGCCCATTGCACGGTTTTGAGGTAGATGCCGACTGGGTTTTGTATTTCTGCACCTAAATGGCATTTGAAGTGGAAATGCAAGTGAAATACAAGTCTACAGCTAAAAATGTATTTGACTCTTGTGGTTGAGGCTGCAATGAGCATGCTTTATGTTTGTGTGGACAAGGCCAACCCTACTAAGAAGTTTGAGCTACTTTAAAAGCTTCTAGAGTGCAGCCAGCACAGATTCAACACAATTCTCTACTTGCATCTACGCTGGGACCTGAGACACTAAGCCGGTGAAAGGGTTCTAAGATACAAATGCTAATTTAGAGGAAGCACACACTTTTGTGTAGCTTTTGCATTGGAACACAAAGTCCATCTTGCAAACTGAGAGACAACTCACGGTATGAGTTCCATAGATGAGATTATGGAGTGGAGAACTTTATCTGTCACAGTACGTAAGCTTTGTATTGAAGATTCCAGTCTGTTAATCACTTCAGGGTGAGATAGCGCCTGCTCCGTTGTCACATCATATGGCAGCTTACTGCAAATAAAAATACAGATATTCATTTTTTAAAGAACAACTAGAGTCACTCAGTATACTGCTAATGCTACCCAGGAAAAGTGAAGATGTAACTTTTAATGTGACAGGTTCTCTTAATGAAACACCTATTTTCTGCTGCAACTCACCTTTGCCGCTCTATTCGACTGTTTTATTATCCTGCTGAAACCCTTGTAGATATTTGGTACTTACAAAGTACAGGGAATAAAATGAACTTTCCCCTGGTCTCCAAGATGCAGGATCATAAGCCCTTTTGTTGCCCCTGTCCCTTTGTCCATACATGCCTATATGCTTCCTTGCAGTCAATGCTTTTTATCCTCTAAGGCAGGGATCCTCAAACTACGGCCCTCCAGCTGTTGCGAAACTACACATCCCATGAGGCATTGTAAAACTCTGACATTCACAGACATGACTAGGCATGATGGGAATTGTAGTTCCTGAACAACTGGAGGGCCATAGTTTGAAGACCCATGCTCTAAGGGCTCAATTACACTTGCTTCCACTTGAACACACATCAAAATGCCTACTGCTTCAATTCTTTTTGATGTGTTTTTGATGCTTCTGTGTGCTTTGATGATGCTTTAATGAAGCTTGGTGGATGCCCCGTGTGTGTTGATCTCTCATACCTGCAGTACCTCCAAAACAAAGTGCAGCTAAAACCTTGCAAAATCTGCAAGTGCTTCAAGCGAGCTTTGGAATAGACTTCTATGGAGGCTTTGAAGACGATTTGAAGCACCACTAAAGCTACATGGGATATAATTTTGGAAGCAAAGCAAAAGCAAGGTGTAAACAGGACTGTAAACTAACCATTTTATTTAGTGAAAAAAGGCACTGGCATTCAGAGAGCTTTAACAAAGTGTGTCCAAAGCCATGCTTTTAAGTGTAAACTGAGGCGTCTACTTTTCTCTGGAAATTTGCTACCAGAAAGAATTGTGTCTTTTTGTGACGCGATACTGTAGAACTACCCTTCACTATTCAAACGTTTTTACAGAGCTGCATCAACAAATATGGGCGCTGTCAGCTAAAAGGACGTTGTCTAGTGTGCGTCAGTAAGGTCATTTCATGCATGCATGTCCTAAAACTTCCCACCAGAAGGTTGTTATAGGAAACCAAAAGTTCAAGTGTGTTTTAATTTGATTAAATTGATTTCAAATGTGAGTCACTTCCGCATATCACTTTGGTAAACATAAGTCAGAAAATGACCCAAAGCTGGACATACTGCAGACAAGATAAGTAAACTTCCGTTACTGAGGTGGGACAGCTATTACCCTTCATTTCTGGGAATAAACATAGATGCACTTGCTGCACCCCACAGGGAAAATAGTGTCCTTAAAATGTATACAAACCCCAAGAATAAACGCCTCTTTTGCTAGCTTTTAGTCTTTTAGACCTCCTGCACACTGGAAGTCATATTAACGTCATACAATTACCAGTAGCTTTGCAGTGAGTTTTTCAACGTTTTTGCAATAGCGGTGTTTTGTTTTTTTCTTCAATGGATCAAAATGGTTAAAAAACGCTGGTAAGCCCCGACTTTGAGCGTTTACTGGCGTAACCCACCCAGCCAAAAACAGTTGATAAAACATAGGATAACGTGCTGGAAAATTTATTGACTGTAGAAAAAAAAAACACCTAAAGCCAAAAACACCAGTTGTAAAAACGTCCAAAAACATCCAGTGTGCATGATTCCTTAAAGATAGAATTAAAGTGTTTAGATATAACTATTCAGGAGAAAGAAAAAAACAGAAATCTTGTGATCTAGGGGCTTCCTGTACCGCACCTCTCACTACAGTAAAGGAGAGGGAAGGTAATATGTAGGCCTTTCCTAGGGTGATACTATTGCTCATCCATAAATACAGTAACACAAGTAAGTGTTGTCACTCTTGGACAGAAATGTGTTACTGGCAGTATCACCAGGTGAAAATATTGGACGACTAGTAAGCTGCAATGTATAAATTTTTTATTTTTGGCTTTAAATACACTCTAAGACCAGCCTCTTTCATTCACTTGGAAAAAAAAAAAAAAAAAAAAAAAAGACACAATTGTGCCTAGTATAAACGGTGAACTAACAAAAAACTCTGCAGTAGCTGTTTCAATCTAGTGATAAAGGTGAAAATATGTCTTAGGAAACAAGTCAAACGCACACAAATGAGGAATACTGTTTGCTCATTTGTACATTGTCACTGTTATTTCAGGTTCTGGTTACGAGTCTAAGGTGTGTGTTGGGGGACTGAAAGAAGGAACTTGTGTTCCCTTTACACAGACCCCATTTTCAGTTATGGCGTGTATGTCATTGGGCATGAACAGGCAAACAAAGTTCATTATTGTGAGCGTGTGCAAAGCAGCACAGACAACCAATAAACAGGATTACTACACTACTGCAAACTCTGTCCAAATTCAATCAAGGGACAATAATAAGAATCTATATTCTGGTCACTAATAATTAGAAGACAAGGTTGTCAGCAAATGACCATATGTTACTTGTGTGTTAGTGTGAGTTTTGGAAAAATGGCTTATGGCAGAGAAAAGTGGAAAGTATACGTTTGGGGTTCTGGTGTTGGGCCAGGTAAAACATTTGCACTGGGGATATAACAAAACTGGATATACAACTACTGGCTCATTATCAATAATTTCCCAAATACACAACTGCGCTTTCGATCTATGCATACTAAATACAAATAATACAATTTCACATCTAACTGGATGCTCACTGCACTTGTCTGATGAGACACACCATCAAGATAATATGACATTGCAAGTACCAATGTATAAGTCACATCAAAAATGTCTTCCAGGAAAGTCTAATAATGACGCTATGCCTTTCCTTTAAAGCAGACCTGTACTAACCAACCCAAGACAGACAATGCTTTGTCTATAAATCCATAAGTGGTAAAAGTAGCACTAAAGTGAATTCCTTTACTGAAAAAAACAAAGATCCAAGTTCTCTTTCTAGTGCTGAGCAGTGAAGAAGCCACCTTGTGAAAATGCTAGATGCCTGGCCATATCTGGCTTCATTTATAATTCTCTGACCCAGAACAATCACACAGCATACGAGTGAGGGAAGTATCATAATTCTTTATGTCTTTACTACTTTCCATGTCCTCAAAGGTCAGCAGCTTGCTTGCTTCCCTCATGACAGGCTTCCTTTACAGTGGTTCTAAATTGCGGAATGTTCTACATTAATGCATTCTTTGCATTAAGGTAATAAATCTTATGGGTGCAGCTCCCCCCTCAGCCCCCACTCCTTATACTTACCTGAGCCCCATCTTGATCCAGCTGAAAATGGCAGGTGATATGGAAAGAAGAAAGGAAGGAAAAAAAGAAGGCAAAGGAGGAAAGTGGTCATGCGGAAAAAGCATCTATGGAGCTAAGCATTCCTCTAAAATTGTATTTATCATTATAATATTATTCCAATATAACACAGAACTCTTACCTTGCTTCTCCAGTGGCTGTTTCCAGCTGATTCACCCAAGCTTTGTATACATCAACTGGACTGGTGTTAATAATGAGTGACTTGTCTTCTATGATTTCTTTCACTACAGGGGCCAGCAGCTGGCGAAGGGTGTTCTGTCCTCGGGCACCTCTGTTGAAGCTGACCACCATCTTTATGACTGTTGGATTTCCAGTCACTATATCTTGTATTTGGTCAACTTTTGATCTGTGAATTCACACATTACATTTATTATATATTTATCTTGTATTAAAGTAGAATACTTGTGAAGGCGGCAGCATCATTGTATAATATTTTACAGATAACCAGCAACACTTACTTGATTTCTTCCTGCAGTGCAGTCTCAAAGAGTTTCAGCAGAAGGTATTCTTCCCGTTGATTAGATGCATAATTATAGAGTGTGAAGATCACAGTGTCCATAAACTTAGTAGACTTGTTTTGAGGCATTTGGAAAATCAGCTTGGCCAAGTATGATGGGTTAGTCTGGAAAGAGAAAGGATATCATGAGACATACTGATTGTATATAAGAGAATCCCTAAAACTAGATACAGTACTGTGTACAGGAGGAGGATGAGGAGGTAAATGAACCTGTTTACTGTATGCCACTAATGTGCAGCCAATCATAGCTTTTATTACATGATGGCACAAAACTACTCACACTAACTACATCATTCTCACATAACCCAGCACCAGACACATTTGTTGAGTTCAGATTGTAACGTTAAGATCTACTTGCTAGATACCTTAGAACTAAAGAATTATATTCTATGATTAATTCAATAAAAATGGCCAACTATTTAAAAAGGGACATATCCAAGAGGCACTGGGATGTTAACAGTCATTTGTTCAGAACACTGAGGGGAAAAAAATTATTTGGCAAGCTTACGAACGCTAGTGAAGTCGCTGACATGAAACAAGGAAATCCTTTAATGGGTACCAATATTTTGACTTAAAGCAACAACAAACCAGAGGAGCACCAGACCAAATGGTAATAGAGTCCAAATTACTTTAATGATTAGTAAGACCACCTAAAACATCCGTGTGTCGGGGGTCAAGCTATTTGCTCTTCATCAGGGCTTAATATAAAGTCAGAGGTTAAAGTGGTTCCAACGGATCAAGTTTTTTTTTACCATCATGATTTCAATGCATAAGTGGGGGGCTGTACCCCACAATCCTTCTCTTATCTATCTATATGTACATGAGAATATAAATATTGCAAGTCCCCATGCACACAGGGCCTTTTTGCAGCTGCTTTTACCAGTGTCAGATGTTTTTTTTTTTTGCAGCTTAAAAATGCCTCTCCATGTTATTCTATGTCCCCATGCACACACAAGATTTTAGGAGCTGTAAGTGGCATAGGTGTTTTCAAGCTGCAAAAAAAAACAAAAAAAAAACCCAGGGCCAGTGCGTTCTGAGAACTAGAGTTACAGCTGTAAAAACGTCTGACGCTGCTAAATGCGGCTTATCGCTGAATACCGCGCTAAGCATTTTTTTTTGTCAAACACGTGTCCTGTTTTTATTTATTTTTGATACTTTTTTGGGTGAATGAGTAGTGGTACAATGTACCCCATACTTATTCACATAGGGCGGGGGGCTGTGATCTGGAGGCCCCCTTCTTTAAAGGAACTTCCAGCTTCTGATAATCACCCTGCCCACAGACTCCCACAAAAATGAAAAAAAAAATTGCCTATAGTTATTTTTAGCATTTTCCAAAGAGATTGCGTGGGCTTTTAAAATTTTAATCCAGATAAAACTGAAAGATCAACTTTAAAATGAAGCTTTCAGTAGTCATTTTTCAGGATCCTTCCATCAGCTTTATTCTTATGAAAGAAATGTGGTTGGGGTATAAGAAGACTGGCAAGGCGTGAAGGTGAAAATTTGTTGCTGGGAAAATTCACACACACTAATTAGCTTTTTCTTTCTTTATTCCATAGTGTATGTGAAGTCAAAACATTTTGGCTTTGTTTTGCATCGAGTATGGAAGGCCTGAAACCTCTGTCAGTTTTCAGTCTATAATCCTTTGAAAAAAATTCCCTTCACTTCCAGTCCTGCAGACAAACAGCAAAATAGGAGTTCTCATCAAAGAGAGGGAAATTACCATTTATACTGTTGTTACAGGAAGAGGTGTCCCCAATGAAAGAATTTCCCACCATTCTCTGGTAATGCTGACAAGGACAAACAGAGGGTGAATGTATCCAGTGGACATACAGACCACAATACAAACCTGATGGAGGCTTTAACTCTTATGCCCCATACACACAGTCGGACATTCCAACCACAAAATATCAGATTTTTTACGACGGATTTTGGCTGAAACTTGTCTTGCATACACACGGTCACACAAAGTTGTCGGAAAATCCGATCATTCGGAACGAGGCGACGTTATACATGTACGACTGCACTACGTAGAGGCCAGTATCCAATAGCTTTCCTCTCCAAATTTTTTCTGAGCATGCGTGGCACGTTGTGCGTCGGAATTTTCTACACGCGATCGGAAAAAGTCCGACTGGATTTTGTTGTCGGAAAATTTCAGATCCAGCTCTCAAACTTTTTCCGTTGGAAATTCTGACAGAAAAAGCCCACACACGATCAGATTTTCCAACATAATCCGATCTGACTTTTTCCGTCGGAAATTTCCAACCATGTGTATGGGGCATAACACCATCAGCTGTTGAAAAGAAAAATGTTGGATCTATACATGTTTAAAGAAGGATTAAACATAATATATAGCAATTTACAAATCTTTAGATGAAGTGGCTGCATTATCTTTCTTTCACCCCCCCCCCCCCCCCCCCGTTTTTACCAAATGATCTAGCCAGTAATGCACCTTCTGTATTGGAGTGCCTCCATTCTGGATGAAGGTGTAACAGAAATACCTTTGGACAGCAGCATTGTCAGTATGAGGGGAGGAGAGTGTTAGATGGACTAGCAGATTTAGATACACTAATAAATGGACGCCAAACTCTAGCTAACAATTTTTAGGCAGTTACAGCAAATGTGTTTTTTTTTTTCCTTTTGTGATAAAGGTTTTACATAAATGAACAACAGCTGATCACTGTCAGCACTCCCGTCAGTGTTAAATGGTTCGTCTCAACCCTCTAACTCCTACAAGATCACTAGAAAAACAAAACAAAACAAAAAAAAACATATGCAGCCATCATAGCTAAAAATTTGTAAGATGCAATTTAATAAATGTTTGCTTTTGGGTTTGTATCTCTTTATAAATATAAATCATCTTCAGTGAAATGTATTTATTATCTATATACACATACCTGCAGGAGATAGAAAAGATGCTGGTAGGCTTCCAGCTTTTTCCTTTTCTCCTTACTTAGCCCTTTAATGCCTTGTTTATCTACCGTCAGCATCTCTTCCACTTGATCTTTGCTCTTCTTGTTCAGTTTCTTGCTGTGAGACACAACATCCTGCAGAGGAAAACACATTGATATTGAACAACATCCTGTGATATAAACTGAATACGGATTTTTCCCTGTGACCTGAATGGCTAACATTCAAGAAATTACACATTTCCTTTCCCAAATGATTGAATCCTTTCTTACACTTTCATTTCTCTTGTGCTCCATTTGCACAGGTGTGTTGCCATGCTGTAAATCCCAGCGGCAGGAATCTTCCGGTTCCTGCTGCTGGGATTGACAGCTGTGTGCAGATAGCTGCGGCCACCGAGCCAGTACACTGCAATGACAGGCTATAGGCAGTTAAAGAAGACCTGTCATTTGTGTACAGGATCGGTGGCCGCAGCTATCTGCACACAGCTGTCAATCCCAACATCAAGAATCAGGAGATTTTTGCCCCTGGGATTCTCAAAGTTCCAAAACAACCATTAAAATGCCACCGTAAAGTGGTTGTATAGGCTGAAGATTTTTAGTGCATTCAGGAGGTAAAAAAACCTGCATACAGAGCAGGTAAGGATAACATGTTTGTTATTTAAAAAAAAAAAATTGTGAACCTTTACAATCGCTTTGTGATCACTCTGATGGACTGCGACAGGTACTCGGGTACTCTGATGGACTGTGACAGGTACTTGGGTACTCTGATGGACTGTGACAGGTACTTTAATGTGAACACCTGCCTAACAGAACAATCTAATAGTACCGTATACAGAATGTGGGATGTGTTCCTTCCACCTTTTTTTCTTCTTTGGCTTCCCTCACCTGTACAAAGATTGCAGCATCTAATGAAGCCCCGTTATCTGGATACAGCTTGGCAAGTAAATTATAGCTTTTATAACACTCTCAGCGTGGTGAGATAAATGTTGCAGCAGAACACCAGGCAAACAGCAAAATACACAGATGAAATACATATATGGGAGCTGTTTTACCTGCTAAAGGATCCAGTTCTGAAATTTACACATCTTTGCCACACACCACACAGCCCTGTCTGGCAGTGCAAGATCATAGCTCCCAACTGTCCCCAATTTGGACGGACTGTCCCTGATTTGGAACAATGTCCCTCTGTCCCTCTTACCCCCTCACTTGTCCCTCATTTTGGTCTGATCCATATAGTTGTATATAAAACGCACTTTTTATCTTTCAAAAAGTGTTTTCCTGTGCTAAACCTTTCATCTAAGTTCAACATTGCTGCATTTGTAAATCTTAAAAGCCAATATAAAGGAATAGAAGTGGCAAAAAAAGTCCTTGTGGATTTAATTAACCTTTTTTGGGTTAATTCTGCTTTTAAGGGGGTGTGTCGGGGAAGGCATGTCCTATGTCTACATACGTTTGCAAGTAGGTGTGCCTCATTCCCATCTCAACATGTTGAGAGGTATGCAAGAGGCCTAGCTTTTTTGCACTGCATTTCAGTAACACTTACAGGTCTTGCCCTTCTCCAGCCTATGACTGAATAGTAAAAGGAGAAATAGCAAACTAATTAGCTCATCTCTGTCACACCCGCTCTCCACCTAACTTTCATGGATTGTAAAAGGCTGCTACCAAGTAAAATGGAGATACTTACACTGCTTGCATTTACACATTTAAAGTAGCTATTTTTTTTCTAGTTTAGGCTAATGCATTTACAGTAATTATACTAGTGAAACAAGGACCTCTTTCCTGTTGATTGTGGACTGTTACCTGTACAACCTTCTTTTATTATATCTAGCTTTTAAGTGCAACTGAAGATGCAATTTAAAAACTTTCAGGGCCAGTTCACACCGGAAATCACATAGGAATGCGCTGCTGTGCGTTCCTATGCGATTCACATGCAGTTCTATGCTATGCAATTTCAGCCCATTAGCCCATTAATTTTGAACAGGCTAAAATTGCAGTACACCGCACATAAAGTAGTGCTTGCATTACTTTTGGAAACTTGCTGCAACTGTATCACATGGTACTTTTGTACCAGGCAATCTGGTGCAGACAAATCTACGATTAGCGTGTCATTAACTTAACACTGACACCCACTGCAGATCACAAGCGCAGTCCATTTGCCGGCACTGGATCACATGGCACAGAAGTACAATGCAATGTTATTTCAGTAAGTCTCCAAAAGTAAAACACAAGTTTCCCATAACACGTTCTGGTGTGAACTAGTCCTCAGCAAATCAACAATGGCAGCTGATGTAATTCTGCACTGAGTGTTTCCATTTAGGTGGTAATAATCCAAAGAAATTGGTTTCTTCTTCAAAATGGAAAGCGTCTGGGATCTGATGGGCTAGGACAATATCTTGATTAGGAACACCACCCTGCTGATACACAGAAACCAGATTCTTACTCCTTTCCTGCTTCAATCATCCCTGGAACATCTACAGTCCCAGCTGTACTGCAGCCAGCATACTTAAAGGTTGGTACCGAGTCAAATATTGGCAAGTTCAGCAGAAACCGGGGCTGACATTCGGCCAATGTGTACAGCTCCTCATCTGACAGAAGTCGGTCTCACAACTGGCTTCTGTGTTAAATGAACATGCTGTTCAGCCCACTGGGTTAAAACAAGAACAAAAAAAAAAAAAAAAACTCCCTGTGTGTACTTAACTTAACAAGATGGCTAAACTGGTGTCAACAGGTCTAGGCTATGTGAAGTTTTATGATGTTAGAATATTAGGACCACTATAAGGCTGACTACTTCAACACGCTGGGACCAGATGCTATAGCAATAGGAACAGTCAGGTTTTTGCAGCAGGATATCCAGGAAAGGACACCAATGAGTGTATACTGCATATTATAATTACTACAGAGGGCACTGTACATTAAACTTACCTGGAGGTTTTCTTGAACTACAAAACCATTTTCTTCACCTTCTCTGATCAGGTAACTGCAAGCAATGCTTTTAAATATAAAAAGAAAAAACAGATCTGGCGCTATACCTTTAAGAATTAAATGCCAAAATGGAAAAAGTTAGTACGGAATAGAAAAAAATATATACTTCTATTAGTTCACCTATGGTATCACAGTGGTGCTAGTGAAAAAAATATGGAAATGTACGTGAGGTTTTAAATAAATATACAAATAAATCTTTCATAAAGACATATTAGTTAGTGAGATGTTAAAACATCTGGGAAGATCTTCACTACTAATTACACATCTCCTGCACAAATTATCTGTACAGTCTCTTGGGACTTAGTGGAAACTTTTAGTGCTTCCTTGCACCTGTATATTTGAGGACTTAATGACTGCCTATTGGATGTCCTCACAGTTTGCACTTTTTGATATCTGATTGTATTGTCACCACTTAATTTTTTTGTAAGCACTTCTGTGTGAGGATTGTATACTGTGTCTGTAAAGGATATACACACACACACATATAGAAAAAAATAATAATAATAATAATAATATATATATATATATATATATATATATATATATATATATATATATATATATATATATATATATATATATATATATATATATATATACACACATATACACACACAATATTTTTTTTTTCTTCCATGTGTACAATTACATTTTTTCACGTACACCACTTGTATTAACATCTCACTAACTAACACGTCTTTATGAAAGATTTATTTGTATATTTAAAACCTCACGTACATTTACATGATATTTTTTTCACTAGCATCACTGTGATACCATAGGTGAACTAATAGAAGTATATATTTTTTCTATTCCATACTAACTTTTTCCATTTAATTCTTAAAGGTATAGCACCAGTTCTGTTTTTTTTTTTTTTTTTTTTTTACATCTAATATATTTCCACCCAGGGAGTGGCGATATTAGGCAGAGGCAGCTCATACCATTAATATATCGTCTCCATCCATAGCACAATCTCTTTTTTTCATTTTTTCAATGCTTTTAAATACACTTCCAGGCTGACTTTGGCGATTATAAAGCATGTTACCAAAGAAAAGCAATCATGTCTGCTCTACTTCCTGCACTCTTCAAGGTCATCCTGTTTCGAATGCTTGCCAAAAACATATACAGAAATGCTAACCTGTAAAGTGATCCTATTCTTCACCAGCAAGCCTATTTTGATATCCATGAGGTTGAGATCTTTTTCCAGCTGCTGGTTTGACCTAATTTTTGTCACTACTTCTTCTCGTAACCTGGTCACTTCCAACTCCTCCTGAAAGTCCAAGTCACTCTGGTCCAGGAGATGGACGAACTTTCTGACCACATTAAGAGGGGGGTTTTCTGAGCAAACTGCAATGAAACATGAAAAGAATAGGAGCATTAATAGATTTCATCTACAAATAAATGGCGGGTGATCTAGTTACAGATCATAAACGTTAAGTGTAAAAGGATACTAAAAGATGAGGCCTGGATTTATATCACAGGAGCCTTTACTAGTATACCCATCTTTTACACAAAACACTTTGTTTCACATGTGATTTCTTAAGGCTGTTTTCACACTGAGACGCTTTATAGGCGCTACAGCACTAAAAAATAGCGCCTGCATAACACCTGTAAAGAGCCTCTCCTCTCACTCCAGTGTGAATGCTCGAGTGCTTTCACACTGGAGTGGTGCACTGGCAGGACGCCAAAAGAAAAAAAAAAAGTCCTGCAAGCCGCATCTTTGCAGCGCTGTAGGACCGCTCCTAAAGTGCCCCTGCCCATTGAAATCAATGATAAAATAAAAACACTGCGCTGCCAAATTACCTAGTAGAAGCCAACACAACAAATAGATCATTTAAGTGTAGCGCTAGAACAATCGAATTAGTGCCAAAAAACAAAGTGTGTATATATATTTATAATTATGTATAATAGTTTATCTATAATATCAAATGTGTATTGTGCGCAACAGGACTGATATAATAAAATATTCAACACACACATGTTACACTTATGTGTCCAAACATATTAACATCAAACATAAGAAAAAAGAAGAAATGTGAAAAAAAAAAAAAACAGACGAAGTCTATTGAGACGAAACGCGTTGGAAGGACTCCACTGCCGACATTTTTGATTTACAAAGCGCTTGAAAACACTTTTAAAATATGTGTTACCACTTTTTAATAAATCGTACTGATTATACGGAATTACGCTATATGGTTCTGTTTCTCTATCCTTCTTTACCTACTGATTGGAACTTGACATCATTTACTCCTGTATGGAGAGGGACCTTCCAAAAGTTTGGAGACAACTCCAGAAGTTACAGCCCAGTTGCCTGCTGATATTATAAAGCGTGTGTGACTCACAGAACGTATGTTCTTTTGGGTCTGAACACATTGGTGGTTGCACGTTGCATCCTTGGATCTGGTGGCCTAACCATCGTCAAGTATTTTGGGACTTTTTCATGCACCTAAAGGACTTTTTTGACATTCATATTTCTTTTATCCTTATGTTTGATGTTAATATGTTTGGACACATATAAATGCAACATATGTGTGTTGAATATTTCATTATATCAGTCACAATGTCACCTGTTGAGCATGATACACATTTGACATTGTAGATCAACTATTATACATTAATTTTTTATATATACGTTGTTTTTTGGCACTAATTTAGCTAGGCCATTAATTCGATTGTTCTAGCGCTGCACTTTATGTAGTTTCTCCATTGAAATAAATGGGCAGCGCCGCCAAAATGCCTAGCGGCACTTTGTGGGCGGTTTTGACCCCTTTTCCGCCCCTAGCGGAGTGCCATATGAAGATTACATACATAAAAAAAAAACGAATGTAACCACAACCGATTAGTGCATCTTCACCCATTTCTTCTTGGCACATGCTATCATGGGTGGCCTGACCTGGAAGATGTTTTGCACAACCGCCAGGTCTCACCAAGTCCCAATTAAAATTAGCGACCTATATTCTATTAGCGGAAAAAGAGACTATAGCATAAGCTTGGAAAAAGCAGTTTGCTTTGCCGAAGTTTGCCAACCAGTCAATGCCTTTTTCATAAATGAAAAACTTTTACACACACACACATTTTCTACAGTACGGGCTCTGTGGATACAATTCGTCCATCCGTCGATGCCCATAGCAAGTTATTCATCCCTATAGGCACTGATTCTTATGGTCCTGGCTTGGGTGTCTTCAATGTGTACCTTCCCCTCCCTCACTTTACACTTTAAAGGGATTTTTACACCCCTCCGATACCTCCTTATAACTCCCTACTGTAGAGACTCTCTGTCATCTCTATCTTGAAGCCGACTCCATTTTCTGCTTGGATTTACCATAACATCCTGGTCAGTGTCATACTAGCTTACTTACAGAATCCTTAAAGGACAGCTACGGACCACCTTTGCATTACTAGCTTACTATTTGTAATACTTTTCTTACACTTAAATATGGACTTATGGTATTGGTGGCTCTGGTAACCTATATTGTATTTCCTATATCCATATATTTCTTCATGCTACAACTTTTACTTTGAAATACTTCAACAAAAAGTTATTGAACGTAGAAAAAAAAAAATCTCCATTTATGGTTTGATCTTCAGCAGATAAAATCAAGATTCATAAAAAAAGTGCGTGGGCACAACTGAACATTAGGGGTGTAGTTATTTTTTTCACCCAAGATGCAAACATTTTTAAAATTCTTTAAAAAAAAAAAATCTTTATTCGCCTTTTACAGAAAAAGAGGAAAACACATTAAAAAAGCAAAATAAAAAAAACAGCATACCGTAGGTACATAGCAAGACAGAAGCTGCAAACTGAGCTGTAGAAATAAATAGACTGTTCTGAATTTAATTGAGAAATCATGTGAATCTTAGATTATAGTTGTATTAATCATGGGTGAAAAGTTTTATAGATAGATCCCATACTATAATACCACTGATTAATCTGCCAATAAGGCCAAGAGGCAAGTAAGAGGATTAGTTGCAGCATTCTGTTCAGTTTTTGCCCTGTTAAAGAAGTTCACTTTTGGAACATGTTACATATGCTCCATCTGTTTTTAGGGCAGATAATGTCCACCTCCATCCCTGCGACAGTGGACCGGGGATCTTCTCCCTGCACCCGCTGTCACTATTTGAAAACCGCTTCCTGCAAATGAATGCCTACAGATTGCAGTTTTCAATGAGCTGCAAAGGCACTAGTGAGCATCCTCGTAGTCCACTGTTCTCTCAGGTAACTGTCTGCTTGTACGAGGTATGGGCAGACAACTGTGCTGAGAGTCTGAAGGAGCTGGACACTGCACCTGAAACCAGTTTGCAGGTGCAATGCTCTGCAGGGCTCCTTAGAAAAAAATAAAAATAAATGCACATTTTTTTCCCTGCTAAAAATGTGCATTCATGTTTTTGTTTTAAAGGTGAACCCATCCTTTAATTATTTTACAGTAATATATTGCAATTGATATTTTCCACAATTCTCTTAACACTTACTTAATGTCCTGTAGTCATCTCTGGCTTTGTTAGCTTTGAGAAAGGCTTGTATTTTTATTATTTCTTTCTCCTGTGCGATAAAAGAAGGCAGTTTTATGGTTTGTTAACAAGTTAAGAGAATTCAACAGAGCCTTCAACTTCTAGAGAAGGGGAACTCACGTGATCTTTAAAATACTGAAGCCTCTTCTGGTATTCTCTCTTTGCTTTTAGCATCCGGAACCATGACTGAATCTTAAACAGACCAAAATAGAGGGTATTCAATTACATTCTAAACAGAATGCACATCTGAATCATTTGGACAACAGTCAACAAAACCAACATTTTGGAAAACTAAGAGAAAAAAGAATGGGATGGAAGCAACATTGTCTATATTTTTATTAAATCTTTTCATTAAGGGAACTCTGCTATGAGTGAAATATGATGCTGTGAAGGGAGGTGATTGCACAATATTCAAACTATACTTTAATCACTTATTCTGGATTTAATGTAATTGATACTGTATTTGTATTACATTACATTATTTGCATCCAGGAATATACAATATATGTATGGAAACACCAGTGACTGAGATTGTGGGACTATATACAGTAATTCTGACCCAGATAGCAACAAATTGTGCTGCAAGTTTGAAAATGACTTGCTAAGCTATTGCTATACTTGCCAGGCTATACAAGTTTGTTGCACAATTGCAGTAAGTTCACATTGCATGACTCCAGATCAATTTTCTTTGCAAACATTCTGCAAGTATGCTGCAAGTTCTGGTTCAGTTATGTTGTGCAATAGTCATCCCACCACAGGGGTCACTGTGGCTGAATTTTCATGCGGTAGTTATGCAGAGCTCTTGCTGTAGACTCACTATTGCAACTTTGCTCTTGCTAGAGACCTGCAAAGCAAATTTGCTACAAATTGGAAAAGAGTCAAGCAGAACTTGTGCTTCAAGTGCTCTGCAAGTGTACAACTTGCTAGTGAAAATATACAGCAAGTGACCAGATTTACAACTCAACACTGCCAAAAATTTGTGGCAAGTTATCCTTGCTATCTGGGGAGTCACCGTCCTACTGAAATTTATTAATAAGCTGGGAGGAATTTTAAAAAAAAATTTTGTAGATAAGTTTGGAATATATTTTAGCTTCATTCTGATGGGAGAATCTTAATTGAGGGATTCAAGAACGTATTTATCATGTTAATAGCGAATACTATTCCTATAAAGATATTATTTTTGATCAGCACCATCCCCCCCCCCCCCCCCCCCCCATGTTTCTATGAAAAGAAAAATTGGAAGCCGCTATTGCTGAACGCCTTCCGTTTTCCTTTTTTTAACAGACTTTAGACCATATTGCATATGTCAGGCTAAAGACACATATATATTTATATTATGATCTCAATGAAAACTTGCGCAAATATTTGACTTTGACCTTTAAGCCCAAAACCAACGATGACTTAGAAGGAATGTCAAAATCAGTAGCATTATTTATGGTTAAAATTGCATACCTTGACAATGCCTATAATGTTTCCTTGCAGTAGTTTCAGTCTGTCAGTATACGATTTCCTCTGCTTATATCCTTTCCAAGAAGACTGAATGTCAAGAAAATACAGTGAGCATTAAAAGACTGACTATAAACACACTTCTGCATGTATATATATTAGTATGCTGGGATTCTGCTGGCTGCTGAAAACGAATAAAACTATTTAAGGAGGTTTACGTTATAAAAAGTGGGTTTACTATATATATATATATAAAAAAAAAATAATAATCTGGTGTTGTAAGGATAGTAGTATAATTCTTCATGTTTAGAACATATCCCTGAGGGTATGTCTGCTTCTAGGTGTACTCTTGCTAGTTAAATGAAATTCGTTATGCTAGTTTGACAGTTTATTAAATAATATATTTCACACAAAATACACTGAATTGGTTGTTTTTTTAGAATACAAAATAAATGGGCTGCTTGGAAAGCACCAAGATATATTTAGAGGGTATGGCCAATAAATGTAAATAATTTAAAATGGTGCGCTGTTGACAGTGTACCTTTTATTATTTACATTTTTTTTTTTTTTTTTTTTTTTTTTAATACATAACCGCTATAGTGGTTGAAGTTTACCATATTAGTGGTTGCAGCAGTTCTGCATTTTTGCACATTTTCTTTGCACATATTTATTTTTCTGATATTGTATATAGCAGGGATTTGGTATTCTTAAAATATTTTATGGCCAATAGATGAACACACTTCAGGGGGGACTAAGGATAGACTAAAAAACATGACAAAGTATTTGGTTCCATGCTGGCAATAAAGGGGGACATACCATAGTAGAATTAAGAAACACTGCAAAGAACAGTGAATATGGAAGGATACTCGAGTGTGATACCATTGCACAACTGTTGAGGGTGGGTTACTGATGGGAATGTAGATGAGGGATTTTAACAATAAAGAAAATGTCAAGAGATGAATATTCCTCGTTTGGCTTCCATCAACAGCAGATATCTTACTGTTGGGCATCATAGATGAAGTAGGAATTTCAGTTTACAAGTAGCCGAAAAAATGTCTGCCTTCCGGTCTGTGTACAGCTGTCTGTTCTACGAATGACTGGCTTCTGTTGAACTAGAATGCTGGAAACCAGCATCCAATCAGCTATCCGTGTATTCTGGCCGGGCAGAGGCCCCTCTCTCAGAATACAAAGACACAGCAGGAGAGATCTGTCAGGATTTTTTAATAAAAAAATTGTTAGTGTGTAAATAACACACTGTTGTGGTTTTAGATCGCTGCCCGTAATTTATCTTTATGAACTCAAATGATGACTATTTATTTGACCAATGGTTGGTCTAAGTATGAAAAGTGACATCACCATCAGCGAGCCCATTTCAATGACCTCAAGACATCAGGGCAGAATTGGTCACATACAAAATCTGGTAAGTGTAGACAAGCATTTATCTTTTCACATTCTAGACAGTTCACTTTTCAAATAAAGTTCTCCCCACACTGGACAATTATCCCAAAAAAAAATCATTGCACTTGCACTCCCAGTTCATTAGAAATGCACTTTATTCACAATAGTGCCGTGTATGGAAAAACATGAATGATCCGTGTCAAGTCCTGGTCATATCTGTCAATACAGACATTGTACAACCATTTCCACAATTCCTCAAACAATTCCGAATTGTGGTTTTGGACATACTGTATCTGCATGGTAGCTTAAAACGATTCTGAAGGCAAATTATAATTTTTTTTAAACTAACAAATATTTGTTATACTTGGTGTAAGTGGTTTTGCACAGCCCCAATCTTTCTCTTCTGGGGTCCCCTGCCAGCACTCGTGGTCATCACCCGCCCGAGTGCTCCCATAGAAAGCTGTGTGTTCTCTCCCCCGAGTTGGCTCTGTGTGTTCACAAGACACAGAGCGCAGCTTGGTCCCACCCCTCGCTCTCTGGCTCAATCACTGGCTGTGATGGACAGCAGCAGTGGCAAATGGCTCCCACTGTTGTGCCTGAGCCAATGAGGAGAAAGAGCTGAGAGAGCCTCTGCTCTTGTGCAGATTGCTGGATCAACATCCAAGTAAGCAGAGTTGTAGTTGAATACAAAGGGCTTGTCCACCTGTATTTCAATTATGTCTAGGCTACTCCTATTAATCTGAACTACAGTGGGTATAGAAAACAATCCCCCCCAAAATAATCACATTTTGTCTCTTTGTAGCCTGAAATGAAGACAGACACAATTTTGCTTTATCCAGCTGTATTGCAACTTATAACATTCAAAAACAGATTTACTGAGTTGGAAAAGGGATCACCCCCTTGTGTCAGTCTTTTGTTGAACCACCTTTTGCTTTAATTACAGCCTTTAGTCTGTTGGGATATGTCTCTACAAACTTTGCACATCTAGACTTTGCAATATTTGCCCACTCTTCTTTGCAGAACTGCTCAAGTTCGCTTAAATTTGATGTTGTCTGTTTTTGGACTGCAGTCTTTAAGTCATTCCACAGATTTTCAGTGGGGTTTACATCTGGGCTCTGACTAGGCTATGCAAGGACATTCAACTTTTTCTCCTTCAACCACTGTGTGGTCATTTTTGCTGTGTGCTTTGGGTCATTGTCATGTTGGAAGGTAAGCCTTCTTCCCATTTACAACTTTCTGCCAGAGGGCAGCAGATTTTCCCCAAGAATTTGACGGTATTTTGTTCCATTGCCTCCATTTCCTTCTATTGTGACAAGTGCTCCAGTCCCTGCTGCAGAAAAAACACCCCCATAACAAGATACTAACCACCTCCATGCTTTACGGTTTACTTCTTCAGAGTTGTTGTAGGCCTCTTGGTAGCCTCTCTGACCAGTTTCCTCCAGGCTCTTTCATCCAGTTTGTAGCAACTTCCTGATCCAGGGAGGGTCTGTGTTGTACGAAATACCTTCCATTTCTCTATAATAGACTTCACTGTGCTTCTAGGCATTAATAAAGCCTTTGACTTTTTTTTTGTATCCATCTCCTGACTTGTGCCTGTCCACAACTTTATCATGGAGATCTTTTGACAGCGCCTTGCCATAAACAGGTGATTGCTTCAGTTGCACTACCAGGGACTGAAATGCTCCAGGAAAGCTATTTTCTTGCTGAGCTAATCAAAATGACCAGAGCTCATCAGTGTGCCATTGAGAAGGCAATTAGCTACACCTAAATGAGTTTGCAAGTTATTTTTAGGAGGGGTGATCCTTTTTCCAACTCAGCGATTCTGTTTTAGATTTTTTTTCTTATATGTTGGCGTTCTATCTTTCACTTAGATGCTATAAGTTGCACTGAGTAAATACAGCTGGATAAAAAATTGTATCTGTCTACATTTCAGGCTGCAAAGTAACAGGATGTGATTCTTTTCTAAACCCACTGTATATGGAATGTCTAAAAACCTACTTTTACTTACTGTACTTAGATGTACTTTAATGTACATTTGATTAGGGCAATTCTTTGTTTATACAGATAAGGAGACACTAGCAAGATATACGGCATTGTGTTATAAGAGATTTTTTTACTAGAAAAAAGCCAATATACAAAAGTGTAAAATTTAAAAATAAATAAATCAATCTTTCATTTGAAATGTATTATTTTTTTAATACCTGTATTTTAACAGCATATGGCTCTTGTTGGTGGAGGTAGGTCTTCCTTCCATGGTATGCCTTTCTGGTCAGGTAGCCCCTAATCCGTGCTTGCAGCAGAGTAATCAGATGCTCATTTGCCATCCACAGCTGTTCTCGGTTGTAATCAGCGGTGATCTTTCCCACAATGGCCTAAGAAGAAAACAGTGCATGATAGAATTAATTGCAAACTATGAAGCTACATAGGAAATATGATGTAGGCAGATGGTGTAAATGATCTTTAAAGCTGAACTCCAACTTTTGATACACTTTACATGGTTCATTTGGGCCAAGCTGGCCCAAAAACTAACACTTGAGGCCTCTTGATGTGTGGTATCAACTGTATGCAGCTGAGGCTTACATATAACATACTACACTGTTTTTTTCCGGGTTTGAGCCAAGACCTCCTGTCTCATACCCAGAACACAATCTGACCGACACTCAGCCATTCAGAGAAAACTATGTTTTCTACCAATAAAGCTTGCTCTGATTGGACGAGTCAGAAGTTGTGACATTATCAGCCTGCCTCTCTGGCTCAGCCAATCAGAGGAATCTTTCTCTGAATGGCTGAAAGCCAGTCAGATGGACTCTAGAGTGTTATACGTAGGAGATAAGAAGGTCTCAGCTTGAACGCAGAACACCGTGTGATGTGCTGTATGTAGCCCACCCTTGTGAGGCACGTATCCATGATTTGCAAGTATGTGTAAAAAACAGACTCGTTCACGAGTTCGGATGGGAGTAAAATATTCAAGAAACATTTCATTAACTGCTCAACTACTCGCGTTATCTATATATCTACTTGCCCCTGTGGCAAAGCTTATGTGGGTAAAACCAAAAGGCAGAAATGAACGTCCACTTGCTCTGCAATTTATTCAACATCATGGAGGTGACCCAAGGGGGTTAAAACCTAAAAAGGTATTTATAGCTTGAATTCACCTACTAGATGGGAAGACTGACAGGATTTTAATTCAAAAGGAAAAATCTATCTGCATTTCTAGAACAACTGATGACCCGCTACTTGTAATTATAAGAGTAAATATCTGCCATGTCCATGATAGGATTACTGCTGTCAGTGCTGCATGGTGTCCTCCATTTATCTGTTTTTGTTCTATGACAGATTCTCTGTCTGATATTGATAAATATAACTAGCTTTGTAGAAAAGAGATTTCTATCTGACTCGGTTTGGTTACCATGTTTTCATCCTTTCCCTATTTGTGCCAACATGACATTGCTTCCTATGTTGCGCTCAATGTTTATTTTTTTTAATGATGAATGTCTGTTGAGGTTGGGATGCCCGAGATCAGTCGGGTCAAAAAAATGAATGCCACAGGTGTGTGGAGCTTATAAGAGGCACCCTAGCCCCTCCTCGCTCTGAAGAAACTCGCCTCATGAGTGAAACGCGTCATTGTGCTGTCATTATGACTGTGATGCTTTGACACAGACAGGAACCAACAGACCTGCCTTACTGCTCCAGGAATCAGGAGTGTGAACGCGGCGATCGAGTTGCTCTGGAGGCTGATCCCAGAGCTGACCAGTGGATCCTTTAGTGCTGTCAAGAACTGGTGAGACAAACTAAACCGGTATAATCTGGCATTTCACTTGCACCTACCCCCATCCAGCACTACTCTGACCTCCTTACTGTACATTGCTGGTACACGCTCAAGTCCACTACCTGTCAGCTCTGTCCCATCTAAGCTGCTGCATTCCGAGCAAAGAGAACTCTGTCCATAGCGTAGAACTTTTTGATACCTGCCGAAGGTGTAATCCAGCACCATACATCCGATTTTGACAGGTACCTGCTCTGACCGCCTAGGTCAGGGGTCTTAAAACTATGGTCCTCCAATTGTTCAGGAACTACAATTCTCATCATGCCTAGCCATGTCTGGGAATGTCAGTTTTACAATGCCTCATGGGTGTGTAGTTCTGCAACACCCAGATCAGTCATAGTTTGAGAATCCCTGGCCTAGGTGATCGGAGAAGAGGTTCACTCCCCTACCTCTCTCCATGCAGCCTCTTGGGACACATCACAGGTCCCAGGAAACTTCATGGGATGCATTCACAGTGGGCAGAAAGCTGTGAAGCCACAAGGAGTCACAGCTGGATGCCCACAGTTGCCCACAGTTAAGATGCTGGTGCCTGGACCCAAAGACCAGCAAAAAGTCAGGTCGGGTGAGGACATCGCTGGATCCAGCTACAAATACTACTACTAAAAGTTTTGTTTATAGTGTGAAAATCCACTTTAAGAGTTAACTGTTTAAACTGTACTAGAAATGGTAAAACTGGTAGTCCTGTGTTCTTGTCCTTGAATACTTGATGACTTGCAGATGCTGTATAATTGTGACATCAGTAATTTGTGAGATTGGGTGTAATGATGTGATAAATTACTTGGAAGGAACGTTACACTGTTGTTTTTAAAAATGAACATTTTTGCCTTTGCAGGTTCTGCAATAATAGAAGATGCTTAGTGATATGGAGAGAATTAAAGTGGGTTGTAACGAGGAAGAGTGTGATGGGCCCCAGCTGGATGGAAGGAACAGTGTAGGTGGCTTCACTTCTCATGCGTCACTAAATCCCAGGAGGAGAAGAGGAATTACATGTTTTAAGAACTAGGACCCTCCACAAATTAAATTGTGGCTTGTTCATAAAATAAAGTCATAAAAATGTTCATAATTGGTAGTTTGATATTACTTTCATGTATCCCTTTGAAAGTGGCAACTACAACTGGTTGCACATGATATTTTTTATTAGTATTAATCATTAAAACATAATGGTCAGTGCATATATTAATGATACCTATCCTTTAATAAACTGTGCACAAAAAACACATTAAAACCCTTCCAGCCCAGCCCCAGGATCCCTTTAAGGCAGCCGTCGCATGGGCAACTAGCACCAGTTTATTTAAAAAGTGGCAGGAATCTCCCGATTCCTGCTGCAGTTTCTGCCACAAAGGGCATCCAGCAGCGATCACCACTGGTAATCTCAGGCTGTGTGGACAGTCACGGATAGCTGCAGCCACTGAAGGCCTGTCATTGAATGTACAGGGCTTGTTGCCTACAGCCGTCTCCTCACAGGTGGCAGTTCTTAGGATAGAAAAAAAACAAAAAACAAACACCACTATAGAGTGTACCAGGCTTAACTGTATTTTTCAAAAGCTTTTTTTCATTGGTTTATGTTCCCCTGGCAGTGTCCCATTTTCCATGTCCTTTGACAACCCCATGCCTATTAACCTTGAAAATGAGAATCGATTGGCAAGATTTGCCTCCAATTTACTTCAATGGGGTTCACAATAAAATTTGCAATTTACATGTTTTTGCAAACATGCCTATGAATCAAACCCAAGCAGAATCAACCACCACTACTAATTTTATGTAAGTCAGATCCCTGTATTAGAAAGTTTTCATTATGAATGATACAGTACATCTGCATTTGTACAATCAAGATAAAAGAATAGTTGTGCGCTGTACAAGAAAATATCTAGGCTGCCAAACGGAAGGCCAACAATAAACAATAACGATAGTTGTACTGATCACGTGAGTGACGTGACTCAATAACTAATAAATTAGATTTCCAAAGAAATTCAAAGGCAAGATATACTCAACATAACGTGCAATAAAGTGCAAAGATAACAAAGTTAAAGATATGCATATATTCTAAATTAATGAGATGAATGTCACATTATACTCTAGCACGTAGGTGCATCATCACTTGTAGTCACCTTTTCCGCTACTCTGATTTATATTACTTTTTAGAATATATGCATATCTTTAACTTTGTTATCTTTGTAGTTTATTGCACGTTATGTTGAGTAGATCTTGTCTTTGAATTTCTTTGGAAGTCTAATTTATTAGTTATTGAGTCACATCACTCACGTGATCAGTAAAACTATCGTTATTGTTTATTGTTGGCCTTCCGTTTGGCAGCCTAGATATTTTCTTGTACAGCGCACCACTATTCTTTATCTTGATTTTTCTTTGGGTTCAGACATTTCCCTCAGTGCGTGCAGCAGTACCTTAACTATCAATCCTCTATCCTGGCGCAGGAATACTTTTCTATACTGCATTTGTACAATGTTGCTTAAAAAAAATACACAAAAACATTTTTGCAGTAATCAAGGCCAAATTGAAACTTCTTATATCCTGATAAACAGAGCGAGGTGGACTAGTGTTAATGTGACAGCAGAGCTCCACCGAATACAATAGGAGAACTGCAATCTAACTGCGTAGTCTGCATGACTGCACCGTCCTGCTCATCCCTAAGTTACTGTATGCATGAAGGCTACAGTTGTAAGCACAAGTTGTAAGTGTAAGTTGTAGTTTGTAAAAAAAAAAAAAAAAAAAATTACATTTGGTTACGACTAAATCACAATGGTTTAACCATCTTACAATACCTCCCCAAAGCCTGTTTTGTTGTCCTTGGACCAAGCTCGTTGGATGGCAGCTATCATTTCTGTACCCTACACTGGCCCAACCACCCTACCCGCTGATGTGCAAGTTCCACTTATGTCTGCCTGGGAGGAGACATAAGTTGGCAACTTTGCCATGGGTGCCAAATAATCCTATGTCATGCCATATGGCCAGTACAGGTCTGATGAAAGATCTGCCCTGTCCTACCAGAAACTTCCCATCTGCCTGACTTCATCATGCATTGAAGTTTCCTGTGACACAATCATGCTGCCTTTTACTTGTTTGTATGCAGAACCAGATCAAAAGTTGCAAATAGGTTGTCAGTGCAGTCAGAAAAAGTAAGAAGCAACTTTTTATTAAAGAATGATAATCCAATACATTCAGTAAAAATATGTACAAATAAAAATAAAATTACCCACAAGAAAACTGAGTCATCGAACATAAATATAAACACATGAATGTGACTGAATACTTAAAATTTTCTGTGGCTACAGTCTCTGCAGCTGAGCAACAAAGGAAGACTGGAAAGAATTAGAATATATATAGTATGGGGCTAAAATCTGTCCTCAGCAACAGCTCAATACTACCAGAGGACTGCTCTGTCTATAATACAAAGCTAACATAATGATCAAAAAATTTAACACCAATATTGCTGCTGAAAAAACAATTATCACTTGAGGTGCGACTGTCAGCTACCTTGCAACAGATACATATCCCCCACCTTTTCTAACAAAAATCATTGTATTATATATGACAAATACACAGGCTCTATTCAGGTCAATGGTTTGCTGTCAGACCCTGTAGTCATTCGCAACAGAACAAGTCAGGGCTGCCCCAGTCCCTTTACATTGTGGTGATGGAACACCTTGCTGGTGCAATTTGGGGGAAACCCTACTATTCTGGGCCTTTTCGCTGGGGGGACATGATTATAAATCTGTTTGGTCTTTACATGAACAATATACTGTTTTATATTTCAAACTACAGACTGGCCTTTCCCACAACATTGTAAGAATTTCAGCTTTTTGGCAAACTGAGTAACGTTGGGCCACTGGCTCGCTCAATCAAGTACATAGACCTTTCTAAGCTCTGTATACTTAACTACCTGTACATGCCTCTCCTTCAAAATGGGTTACACAGACTTAAAGAATGGTCCTCTAAAAGACAATCCAGGTTCAGATGCAACACCTTATTCAAAATGGACACTCATTCTGTTCGCTTGCATTACAATGTTCTGGTCTGTCCCAAACAATCAAGGGGTTTGGGCCTTTGCCACTTCAAAGTATATTACAGGGCCATGTTTTTGATCCACATTCTACAATCTATTTCACACACTAAAGATATACTGTGGGTCGGCCTGGAACCTATCCTCTTCCCCTATTTGCCCTACCTTGGATACATAGACGATGCTTCACCCTCCATTCCACCCTTCCAATATGTATAGCTCCTCTCTTGCAGTGTGAAACTTCTTACTTACATACTTGCTCCTTAAAGCATTAAACCACACTGTCCATTGAGAGTGCAGTGCGCATGTGCCAGTGACATCACCAGCTGCTACTACAGAAAATATCTCCTAAAAAGTGCATGTTTAGGAGATATTTTCTGTACCTACAGGTAAGCCTTATTTTAGGCTTACCTGTAGTTACAATAAGGACTTTACTCTAATATTGAAAAACCTGGCTTTCCTTCCCCAGGACTTCATTTGACCTCTTTCTTGAGCTGGACGAGTGAAAATCTTTCCTCAATCTCTTCAGTACTACAAGCTGGCTATTGGGCTTCCCTCACCACCTTAAATGCAGACCAACCAATGACTCGTTTCTGAAGATTGCACTTCTCTTGCAACTCCCAATCTTAACAGTCGATGTACAGCCAAGCTCAATATTGGCATGTCGAAAAACAAAGTCAGGTGCTGGGGACACCAACAACTATGCGCATGTGTAGGAGTTACATCATCAGTGGCCTTCCACTGGAGATGTGAAACACTGACAGGTAGGGGCCATAATGTGTAAGCATTCTATTCATACTTATGGTGAAAGCTCACCAACCCCACGCACACATTTGCACTGTATTATAACCTGATAGTAAGTGCATAAGTTACTTAGACATTTTTAAGTAATTATATACAGATTTCTGCTATAGTTAGAATCTAAAGAGGGCCTGAGCTCTGGAAGCTGCTCCCAACATGACAGAGTGCAAATGACTTGTCACTATTATTGTCTGTGGTTGCAGCACTACTTGGTTAAACAGGTTAGAGAGAAGCGGCTTCAGGCCGGGCGATCCTGCTTGCTAGCTGCCTTGAATAAATCTGGATATCCCTGAATCTCACTTCAAATCTGGTGGGAATAGCAGTAGTGCCTTAGATCTCACACTGCAGATAGACAGCTATGAGGCTCACATACCAGGAAATGCACTATTATTTTTCAGGTGAAATTCCAGACAAAGGGAACATTTCTGGGTACCACTTGGGCACCATTAAGATTTCTAGAAATGTCCTAAAGTATAGGAAACCTTGCTTTTTGTGTTCAGTTCCACTTTCAATTAGAAGGCATAAAATATATTGATTTTCCACTGCTAATTACCCATCAGTGGCTGCATGAATTGAAAAAGGGAAAGCAATTGCTACGTTTATAGAGTTTAACCCTAGTATAACCTGGTTTCATAGGTCACAGGCTCACTTTAAGGACTCATGCACATTGGACGTTTTTACAGCTGCTGTTTTTGGCTTCAAACATTTTTATCTGCAGCAGTCAAACTACCCAGCATATAATGAGTTAAGGTGCTACCTTAAAGAGGAACTACAATCTTCTCACATAATTTGTAATAAAAAACATCTTCTGAAACTGCCCTCCAATCACTTTGCATATTTTATATATACTGCGATTCTGGACTTGCCAAATATGCTGCAGAAACCTCCCTCCCCATGTCTGGCTGCAAACATTTTAACTGTGGGCAGCTGAAGCTGCTGCCTGTTCACTTCCTGGATTTACACTGCTCTGAAGCTCTCATTGGCCTTCTTATGACTCATGCCCCCTCCCTTTCTGGCAAACTATCAGGCAAGTGAGAGAGCTGTGCATGATGTCATAATCCTAGGCTTTTTACCAGACAAACAGGAAGTGGGCTGTATAAGGTATTTACTGGCAGAAAAAAAAAATGTTTTACTATCCAAAGTTAAAACAAGGGCAGAAGATCTAATAGATGGAAAGTTGTAAAAAAATAAAGTTCTGCTTTAACTCATTATATACTATACACTCCATTCAGGCAGTTGTATTAGTAGGGGCAGCTGTTAATTTATAACCCACAGCCATCTGCATGGGACCACCCAAATTTTTTTTTTCAAACTCCCCAGCATGTTATCCAGTGTGTCCCATGCACACATAGGTGGTTATCAGTAATTTCTGCCAGGGGCGTTTTCTAGCTGAAAAAAAAAAAAACAGAACTAGTGGGTTTTTCAGCTGTAAAAACTTTCTAACTCTGAAAAAAAGCTGAAAACACAGCTATTCTGCGTTTATCAGCATTTTTGAGCCATAAGATTTTATGGGAGTATAGTTTTGGTAAAAAAAATATTAAAGAAAGATGAACCCTGCAAAAACGCTATAAACTCACTCTACAGTTATAGCTTTCTACAGCCAACGTTACTGGCTTTTTTATAATGCCCAGTGTGCATGAGGCCTAAAGCAAACGTAACTTCCCGCCGCTCTGTTAAGTGCCAAAAGCTGCCGTAAATAGCATCACCATCATTCCAGGAGCTTCATACCCACACAAAGGGCTTTCTGGGTAGCTGGGCACACATGAACTGTAAATCTGCAAGTTTAGCAAGAACCAGCTGAATTTTGCTCTGTGTGTACAGTCTAAATGACTGGCTTACTTCAAATGATCCTGCTGAAAAACCAGCATTCAATCAGCCTCTGCAGCAATGGCTGCAGAGCTGATCGGGAGAATTCTGACAGGTTTCTTTGTCCTGCATGGGCAAAGTTTAGAAGTGATTCAAAGCCAACCATACAAGGACCAAAATGTGTCCAGTTCCGCAGGATCTATCGATTGTCTTGTGTACAACCAGCCAGCTGGGTTTTACCATATCTTTGGTAAAAAAAATTCCAATACGTATATACTAATTGGTTTGTGTGAAAGTTATAGCTTCTACAAACTATGGTATATACAGTGCCTTGCGAAAGTATTCGGCCCCCTTGAACTTTTCAACCTTTTGCCACATTTCAGGCTTCAAACGTAAAGATATAAAAATTTTATTTTTTGTGAAGAATCACCAACAAGTGGGACACAATTGTGAAGTGGAACGAAATCTATTGGATTTTTGAAACTTTTTTAACTAATAAAAAAATGAAAAGTGGGGCGTGCAAAATTATTCGGCCCCCTTGCGTTAATACTTTGTAGAGCCACCTTTTGCTGCGATTACAGCTGCAAGTCGCTTGGGGTATGTCTCTATCAGTTTTGCACATCGAGAGACTGAAATTCTTGCCCATTCTTCCTTGTAAAACAGCTCGAGCTCAGTGAGGTTGGATGGAGAGCGTTTGTGAACAGCAGTTTTCAGCCCTTTCCACAGATTCTCGATTGGATTCAGGTCTTGACTTTGACTTGGCCATTCTAACACCTGGATATGTTTATTTGTGAACCATTCCTTTGTAGATTTTGCTGTATGTTTGGGATCATTGTCTTGTTGGAAGATAAAGCTCCGTCACAGTTTCAGGTCTTTTGCAGACTCCAACAGGTTTTCATCCAGAATGGTCCTGTATTTGGCTGCATCCATCTTCCCCTCAATTTTAACCATCTTCCCTGTCCCTGCTGAAGAAAAGCAGGCCCAAACCATGATGCTGCCACCACCATGTTTGACAGTGGGGATGGTGTGTTGAGGGTGATGAGCTGTGTTGCTTTTACGCCAAACATATCGTTTTGCATTGTGGGCAAAAAGTTCGATTTTGGTTTCATCTGACCAGAGCACCTTCTTCCACATGTTTGGTGTGTCTCCCAGGTGGCCTGTGGCAAACTTTAGACAAGACTTTTTATGGACATCTTTGAGAAATGGCTTTCTTCTTGCCACTCTTCCATAAAGGCCAGATTTGTGCAGTGTACGACTGATTGTTGTCCTATGGACAGACTCTCCCACCTCAGCTGTAGTTCTCTGCAGTTCATCCAGAGTGATCATGGGCCTCTTGGCTGCATCTCTGATCAGTTTTCTCCTTATCTGAGCTGAAAGTTTAGAGGGACGGCCAGGTCTTGGTAGCTTTGCAGTGGTCTGATACTCCTTCCATTTCAAAATGATCGCTTGGCATGTTTAAAGCTTGGGAAATCTTTTTGTATCCAAATCCGGCTTTAAACTTCTAAAGTTTAATATATCCAATAGATTTCGTTCCACTTCACAAAAAATAAAAATGTTATATCTTTATGTTTGAAGCCTGAAATGTGGCAAAAGGTTGAAAAGTTCAAGGGGGCCGAATACTTTCGCAAGGCACTGTATATTTTTGAAAACTGATCCGTCCTAAGTCTTTCTTGAGGCACTTCAAACGCCAGGACAGTACAAATACCCCCCAAATTAACCCTTTTTAGAAAGTAGACAGTCTGATGCATTTAATAAGAGGCATGGTGAGTTTTTTTTAAAGTTGTAAATTCCTTTTCTTTTCCACATACTGTCACCAGAGCATTACAGCGTGGGACACTGACTGCTAACATGATGGTTAAAAAATAATCATTTGTTTTTGAATTTTGTTACATACTTTCATCAGAGAAGTTTAGTGCCACTATAATAACACTGCACTACTCTAAAGGAGTGATCAGGGGTTTTTTGTTTTGTTTTTTTAACACTTTGTTTGCTGTTACAATGATGATCATTGTATCAGCAATGTTTTGTTCTATTATGAATGGGTTAGATTCAGAACAGCTATGATTACTAGTGATCTGTGATTGGCTATAGCTAATCACATCGTACAGGGTGCTGTGATTGGCCCAGGTAACATGTGATAGCTAACTAGAGGCAGGCCGGATGACGTACATATACTTGATATAGCCTGCCTCTAGTAAAAGTATTGAGGGAGGTCAGCAAGTGGGCAAGTGGTCAAAGGAGAAGTTCACCATTAAAAAAAAAAATGCACATCTTTTTGAAAAATGTGCATTATTTTTTTTATTAGAAAAAAGCATTTCACGGGTGCAATCTCATCTTCCTGCATACTGTTACTGTAGCTGTCTGCACATTGTACAGGCAGGCAGTTACTGAATAACAGGCAGATTCAATTAACTACCTAGAGTGCTCATCAGCGCCCTTGGTAGTTCATTGAGAACTACAAGCCGTCAGCCACAATGGCTGACAGGATTTGTAGTTCTCCCAGTTGAACTCTGCATGAATGGCATATCGGGGTGGGGTGGGCAGAGCCCCAAACAGGCGCAGCTTTTTAAAATTCTGACAGCGGGTACGGGGAGAAGATCCCCAGCTCGCTGTCACAACGGTGGCTGCTAGTTTAGTAACGTGTTACACCCATTATATGGGTGTAACATGTTGCTAAAGGTGACTTTATCCTTTACTATATTCAAATGTGTACTACATCCAAAAACCTGCAAAAAACTATACTTGCCTTTCAATATTCGGCCATTTATTAAAAATGTTATTAATTTCCAGTAAGTAACATTATTAAACAGCAAAGAGTAACGAACAGCTTTAAACTATTAGAATTTCCTGTTTTGTAAAGAATTTTGGTTTCTGCCTTTTGCGGATTTAATTACAGACAGCCAGTGCTCTGACTCAATGATAATCTGCCAGAAGGTTTAGAAATTCTACTCACACATACAGTATGTTGTGCAATTTCAATTAAAGCAAAATGCATTTTCACAAAACAAACATCACTGGAATAAAATAACTGAATGGTATTTCATGTATGATTTGTAGGTTGCCCATAGACAGACAGATATCTTCCTGAGAATGATGGGCAGTGATAGAAGGAAAGCATCTACCCATCCTCAAGCAAGACCCTATAGAAGCAGGAACGGTCATGATTCCAGCCAACAATGACAGCATTACTAATCATTGCTCCCACATCTCCATATAACAGTGAATGATCAGAGATAACTGTGAAAGAACTACTTGCAGAGAGGTTTTTCTAAATGGTTGTAAAAGGTCCATGTGTGGTATGAACCTTTTATGGGCAACAGCTCAGAAATGGTCAAACACTGCAATAGAAGCTTGAAAAAGATGCACAATTATGATTGATGGACTGTTTACATTGACCCCTAGCCTAGCTTTACACTACTTGACACGTTGTAGATATTTTGATAATTTCTAGTGTGGTAGATGTGCTCCTACAAAGGGCATTCTTTAACCTAGTGCAGGGTTTCTCAAACTTTTTTCAATCAAGGCACCCTTTAAAAAAATGCACAAACTCGGGGCACCCCATTCTAAATTGTAGAAAACGAAAACTAAACATAATGCAGGAATATCCACACATGTAGGATACCCGATGTTACAGGTGATTTATTCTTCGAAATCAAATACAACTTTGCACATGGATACTGGCTAATATTCCAACATTTCTCTCCTCCCTCAGTTTCTCACCCTTACTCAGCTAATGTGACCCGATTGCTGATGGAGAGAGGGAAATGAAGATGCTATGCAGGCGCCCGAATTCCTGCTTTATCAACCGATGAAGTCATTGGTTGTTAGGATGTTGGCGGCTAGAAGGTTCTAATGGTGCACAACAAAAACCAGTGGCTCTGTGTAACTAAAAAGGCAGGCTACAATTTTTGGGCAATTTTTAGGCATTTTGCCCAGGCACCCCTGAAGGCACCCTGGTTGAAAAAGGCTGACCTAGAGAACAAGAGAGTGTGCAACTTGCCCTGGCACGTGGTTTTCATCTACATAAAGTGCCAGTTTACAACTACCTTACCTGAGTATTTATGGCTACGATAGATGTACAGAAAAGGTATTAAGATAAGTGTACCTGGATCTCTTCTCGGGTAAGCCATGAAGTCTTTGGCGTGATCCCCTCTGGTACAGTCCAGTGGCCTTCATTGCTTTCAATATTATAATAGTAGTCATACTGATCCTTCAGTTTTACCTTCAGCCATGAGCTCTCCTGTGCTGCTGTAGGAACACATGTACATGTATTTATTTTAGTGAGAGGACATTGGCAAGTTTAGATCTTGTTTGCAGTTAAACTCCAATGGAATTCACACAAATGGATACTCAGCCAGACAGGCATGAATGCATTAATAACCTTTTTCATGGTGTTTCTGTCACTGTCTTGTTATGACAACTGTGCAGTGTGTTTAATTGTGAGATAGAGTATGACCAAACTGTACAGCGCATTCAGCAATCTAATTGGCTTGGTCAGACACATCACTGAGCACAGAGGTTCAACCTGAAGCTTGTAGGCCCCGATGCAAAAGTTGGCCTGGGGGTCCCCTGACACCCGTCGCGTCCACCGCGTGCCAAGATACTTCCGGTGGGATTGTATGTAGGAGGAAACTCAGAGGGCCTGGCCAGGGCCCTGCCCCAGCTGAGTAAACCCTCTGACTTTCACATTCCCAAACAAGCCCATCGCTTTCACCCATCACCCCAGAGTGTGGCTTGCCTGCCCCCATCTTGTGTTCACGTGCACAGTTGATCAGGGCTGTACTGGGCTGGTTGGCTGGGCAGAGGGGCTGCACAAAGAGTGCGCAGCTGGGGAAAAAGTCTTGCCCTGTCACCCTGCGTAGATGAACCCAGAAACTCAGAAGCCCTACACAGGGTGACTCAACAAATGTTTTTCCCCAGGGACACAGCGTAAAACAAGGGTAGGTAACCTTTGAGAGGTGGAGATCTACCTGAACAACATGAAGGATCAAAGATGACTGGGATTCAGTGCCCCATTTTTTTTCTTTAAAGAAATTAACAAGCAAGGCCTAGCTAAATAGTTAGGGAAAGTTTGAAGAATCTAATAAAGCAAAATTTCACTGTAAAAATATCAACTTAGCCTACCTTAAAAGTGGCTAGTGTCAGTCAGTAGAGCAGTGGACAGTGTCAGTAGGGTAGTGGATGGTGTCAGCGTTTTTTTTTTTTATTATTATTTTTTTTTTTAATAGCCCTGTTAGGGGGTGGGCTTTGGTGAAATATCAGGGGACTAAAAAGACCCCCAATGTCTCACTGTTGAGAAAAAAATTTAATGACATAATCCTCAGTCTCCAACTCTGCAGCCTCAGCTGCAAAGAATGGATGGAACAGATTACTATGCTTCAGTTATGAACGAACAATCAGTGATCAGTACCATTTGGTGGTTACGGAGGGTGTCCAAGTGGCAAAAAAAAAAAAAAAAAAAAAAAAAAAAAAAGGCCAGCGGGAGGGAGTGGAGGGGAGAAGCGGGCTTTTAACTGCTGCAAGAGGAAAAGGGGATCTCTGCCAGTAAATGTTGCCCCCACTCCTGTCCAGGTTCTGCAGATCTAATGCGACAGTGAGTCCACACAGACCCCCTGCTACCCCGGAAGCTATGCCCATGCCTAAGCACTTAAAATAGGTGTGAGTTTTAGAAGGTTTTATATTTTTATTGATTGTGCTGAGGTTTATAGGTGTCTGTGAAACTCTTGTTTATGGCACAGCAATCAAAGCATATTTTGTAAATACAAGGCTGGCTCAGTTTTGCTTAACCATGCCCTTTAAGCCTCCTCCATTAACAGTTTGGCCACACCTACTTTTTGGTGTGGTGCGCTGCAGGTTAATGCCATCAAGTGTCCCTCATGTATATAAGCTCTAAAGTTGGGAGGTATGTGCCGGTTTCCATTCCCTGACAGTATACCTTCTCTCCTACCAGGCACAGCATGGAAGTTTTACAGTGCCTTGCGAAAAGTATTCGGCCCCCTTGAACTTTTCAACCTTTTGCCATATTTCAGGCTTCAAACATAAAGATATAACATTTTTATTTTTTGTGAAGAATCACCAACAAGTGGGACACAATTGTGAAGTGGAACGAAATCTATTGGATTTTTGAAACTTTTTTTAACTAATAAAAAAATGAAAAGTGGGGTGTGCAAAATTATTCGGCCCCCTTGCGTTAATACTTTGTAGAGCCACCTTTTGCTGCGATTACAGCTGCAAGTCGCTTGGTGTATGTCTCTATCAGTTTTGCACATCGAGAGACTGAAATTCTTGCCCATTCTTCCTTGCAAAACAGCTCAAGCTCATTGAGGTTGGATGGAGAGTGTTTGTGAACAGCAGTTTTCAGCTCTTTCCACAGATTCTTGATTGGATTCAGGTCTGGACTTTGACTTGGCCATTCTAACACCTGGATACGTTTATTTGTGAACCGTTTCTTTGTAGATTTTGCTGTATGTTTGGGATCATTGTCTTGTTGGAAGATAAATCTCCGTCCCAGTTTCAGGTCTTTTGCAGACTCCAACAGGTTTTCATCCAGAATGGTCCTGTATTTGGCTGCATCCATCTTCCCCTCAATTTTAACCATCTTCCCTGTCCCTGCTGAAGAAAAGCAGGCCCAAACCACGATGCTGCCACCACCATGTTTGACAGTGGGGATGGTGTGTTGAGGGTGATGAGCTGTGTTGCTTTTACGCCAAACATATCGTTTTGCATTGTGGGCAAAAAGTTCGATTTTGGTTTCATCTGACCAGAGCACCTTCTTCCACACGTTTGGTGTGTCTCCCAGGTGGCTGGTGGCAAACTTTAGACGAGACTTTTTATGGATATCTTTGAGAAATGGCTTTCTTCTTGCCACTCTTCCATAAAGGCCAGATTTGTGCAGTGTACGACTGATTGTTGTCCTATGGACAGACTCTCCCACTTCAGCTGTAGTTCTCTGCAGTTCATCCAGAGTGATCATGGGCCTCTTTGCTGCATCTCTGATCAGTCTTCTCCTTGTCTGAGCTGAAAGTTTAGAGGGACAGCCAGGTCTTGGTAGATTTGCAGTGGTCTGATACTCCTTCCATTTCAAAATGATAGCTTGCACAGTGCTCCTTGGGATGTTTAAAGCTTGGGAAATCTTTTTGTATCCAAATCCGGCTTTAAACTTCTCCACAACAGTATTACGGACCTGCCTGGTGTGTTCCTTGGTCTTCATGATGCTCTCTGCGCTTTCAACAGAACCCTGAGACTATCACAGAGCAAGTGCATTTATACAGAGACTTGATTACACACAAGTGGATTCTATTTATCACCATCAGTCATTTAGGACAACATTGGATCATCAGAGATCCTCGCTGAACTTCTGGAGTGAGTTTGCTGCACTGAAAGTAAAGGGGCCGAATAATTTTGCACGCACCACTTTTCAGTTTTTTATTTGCTAAAAAAGTTTAAAATATTCAATAGATTTCGTTCCACTTCACAATTGTGTCCCACTTGTTGGTGATTCTTCACAAAAAATTTAAATGTTATATCTTTATGTTTGAAGCCTGAAATGTGGCAAAAGGTTGAAAAGTTCAAGGGGGCCGAATACTTTCGCAAGGCACTGTGTATGTATATATATATATATATATATATATATATAGATATAGATATATATCCTGGAAGTCAGCTTCCTTGCATTAATCAAGGCAGAGATAACTGACCCCAGAAAGCCTACATTTCTTCAGAATGTGGGTTTCAATAGCCAAGCCATTAAATTTAGCTTTCCTAAGATAGGATGGAATATCGGCCCTGTGAGAGTAGGTCTGGCCTTAGTGGAGGAGACCATGGATCCACCACTGCCATTTTTACAATTTATGCATACCATGACCTTTTGGGCCACTCTGCGGCTATCAGAATTATTGGCTTTCTTTCCAGCTTGATCCTGTAAAGAATCCATTGCAACAACTGAATAGGGAAAAAAAACCCGAACTCAGTGAAAACTGACCCAATGGGGTTACCACGCATCTGTCTCTCATGCGAGTGGATCCCTTGTCCTTGACATAAAATTGACCAATTACATGTTGAACCTGGACGCCAAAAGATATACATCTGGGATCCCCCATCCTTGGCATATAGCCAGAAAGATTCCGGGGTGAAGGGACCACCCCCCCAGGAACAACTGCTGGCGATTTACGTAATCCGCCTGCCAATGATCTATTCCCGGAATGAAGACTGCCGATAGGCAAGGAACATCCCTTTCTGCCCAAGATAGAATATTGTCCCCCACACTCTGAGTTGTGTGACCCTTAGTGCCCCCTTGGTGATCTGATATAAGCCACAGCTGTGGTTTTATCGGATTGGATCCTGAGAGGACAATCCCGTAACCTGAATGTTCAGGGCTTCAGAGCCAGACTTGCTGCCCGAATCTCTAGGATGTTGATGGGCAAGGCCTTTTTCGGTTCTGGACCACTGTCCCTAGACAGTTGTCTTTTCCAGTACTGCTCCCTAACCTGAAAGGTTGGCATCTGTCGTTACCACTTTCCAGTAACTGGCACAAAGGTTTTTTTTTTCCTTCTGCAGATTTCTGGATACGGAGCACCAACTGAGGCTCTGGACCACCTTTGGGGACAGCCGCATTGGCAAATCTAGAGCTTGAACCGTTTTGTTCCAAGCAGACAGGATACTGTTTTGCAACAGTCCCGAATGGAACTGGGCATAGGGAACTGCTTCGAATGAAGCCACCATCCTAACAACCTCATGCATAGGCAAATGAAGGATTCCCTTTTCAATCTGACCATCTGCACCAGCTCTCTTATAGCGTTGATCTTGCCCAAGACAAGAACGCCTTCATCTGGGCTGTGTCTATGCTCAGACCCACTTACTCCAGCCTTTCTAGCGATTTTTAAGGAAAACTTCTGTAATTTGAGAATTCAACACAGTTTTTTCAGGTATCTGGTTGTAATATGCACACTTTTCTCCAAACGAGCCACCGACTGGTCTATTAGCAACAGATCGTCTACGTACACCAAGACTGTTATACCCTGTGCCCCCAACCTGGCTAGAGGTGGGGCCAGAACTTTTGTAAACACCCGGGTGCTGTAGCTAGCCCAAAGGGCAAGGCTATAAACTGAAAGTGCTGCTGTTCTACTTTGAACCGCAGAAACCTTTGGTAGGTGGGAAATATAGGGACATGCAGATATGTATCCCTGATGTCGATAGACGCCAGAAGTTCTGTTCCTTGTAGGATAGAAACTACTGACCTGATCGACTCCAAGCGAAAGGAGCGGATTTTCAGGCTTTAGATTCTTTAGAACTAGAATAGGTCTGACACCACCATTCGGTTTTGGTACCGTAAAGAGGTTTGAATAAAACCCTAAACCTTGCTCTTCTGTGGGGATCTGTATGATCACCCCCTGAGCCAGTAATCGGTCTAATGCCGAAATAAAGATTGCCTTTTCCCTCGATCTTTGGGAACGTTTGATCTCGGAAAACGAGACGGTGGAAAACTGCCGAAATTCTACTTTTATCCTAGAGATGACCCATCTGTCCCGATTTCCTCTTGCCAGACTTCTCTAGAGGGGCGACTCTTCATAATGAGGCTTTAGAATTCTGTTTTGCAGATTTCCAGCCTCAGGTCTTCTGTGCCTGGGCCTGACCTTTTCCTCTAGAGTCTGACAGTGGAGGCCGTCACCACTGCCTAGAGGCGGATGCCCCTGGCACAGGTAAATGAAGGACATTTATATTTTCTTTTGACTGGCAAGAGAGTACTCGTCCCACTAGAAATCTTCTGGATGTCCAAATCATCCCCAAATAGTCGATTCCCATGAAACGGGAAACTAGTCAGAAGCCTTTTGCAAAGTGCTTCGGCAGACCAATCTTTTAACCACAGGGTCCTACGCATGTGTACTAGCACAAGACAGGACGCCTGGTGAATAGAGTCTTCATGTCTATAGCAAAACATAGTGGCCTTGGAAGTTCAGCCAAATCTTGGGCCTGTTATGCAGGGACCTCCTTAAGGGCCTGTCTAAACTGGTCCTTCGGGGACTGACAGATGCCTATTGCAGCATCTGAAGGCCGAGTAATGGCCCGCCAAGGAATAAGGATTTTAACATAAATTCCAACCTTTTATCTGTTGGATCTTTAAGCATTTGTGCATTGTCTACAGTCAAGTTAGACTATTATTCACACTGGAATTCGCAGCGCCCAACTGCTGGTACATTCCATTTTATGGTGAATTTCTCCTCCATGGGATAGAGTGTTGTAAATCTCTTTGAGGGAGAAAATGCTTATCCGGGTGATCCCATTCAGTATAAATAAGCTTTTTAAGTAATGCATGTACAGGAAATGCATGAAAAGGCTGTGAAGGTTTTAAGGAACCTAAAGTAGAAACAGAACTTTCAGTTGACTCCGTTAGGGGTAACTTGAAAGAGGCATGAACCAACTCCATAAGAGATTGTACCAGCAAGCTCTCAGATTGAGTAATCGGTTTGCCTTTCCTCCCGATGGTAACACCAAATCCTCTACCCACTGCTCTCTTGGTAAGGGGTCTGAGGTGGGGGAGGGGGATCTAACACGCTTCCTATCCTTTTGGATAGGGATGCGATAAAGCCACTAATCTTCCTTCTAGGCCCTGTAGGGCAGAGGAAAAACGCATCTTCAGTCACGTATACATGGGCTGAAATGTGAGAAGCAGCTGCACCATCAATTGTATTTCAGAAGAGGATAACAGTGTGGAGTGGGTGTCTTTTTTGGGAGCCATAGTGCTGAGCACAAAAAGCAGAGGCACTAAGTAAAAATGCACAACTCACTGAGCAAATAGCCTATCAAAAGAAAATGCAGCTAATAAAGTTCAGCTTTAGTGCTGTATGTAAATGTTATTTCCTGTACTGAAAATGCCTGTGCAGCCTTACGTGCCACCAGCGCTCCTGTGTCCTGTGTCAGGACACAGGAGTGTGTCAAGCCTATGAAACCCACCGCTGGGGGGGAGAGAGGAAGGGGAATACAAGCTAGTGTTGTACCTCCCTTGCACCAGGGGGAAATGTTCTGGATGCAGAATCCCCCCTGCCTTGCTGAGACCACACACATGCTGTTTAGCTGTTACTTCTGAGCTAACCGAGAAGCAACGTACCAAGGTATGCATTTATTCCCTCTAGTGGAGACTTAAGGCATGACAGCATTTTACATATGGAAGGAAAAGGCATAGGTGGACTTTTTACAGTTCTTGGGCTTCTTCCCTTTCCTTTTCCTCGCTGCAGGATAATGCTGTAACAGACTCAAACTTCACCCATCACGGCGTGCTGCGCTAGCAAACCGTCAAGGACTGGGTCCCTATTATAGGGGCTCCACTCCCTTGGACCTGTATAGCACCCCTCAGGAAAAACTTTAGGTAATGTAGCAAAGTTCTGGGTCCTGGGGTCCAGCCCTACAAAGAGGCATTACAGGCAAAACCCTGTGCTTTGTATACGAGGCCTGGGTACCATCCACCTTGGCCTCAGTGGCACTTTGGATGGATCCAGTCTATGGAGGCTGTTTAAATCCAGCAAGGATCCCTCCAGCTTTGGAGCTCTTCAGTGCACATCACATCACTCATGACCAACACCTTAGACACTAGCAAAAAAAAAACGAGGTACTCCTGGAAGGAGGAGGGGTTATATAGGGAGTGAACTTCCTGTTTTGGGTATACCAGTGTCCATCACTTGAAGATGCCTATATACCCACATAGTGATTACTATGGTGCTCTGTGTCCCATGATGTACGATAAAGAAGAGAAGATTAAGGGGGATATGAGCAAAAAATACATAAGTGGTCCATATACTGAACTTGGTGTTGAGTTATTTGCTTTAAGGTCATCACAGATGACAAGGGGGCACTATTTTACAAATAGAGGAAAAAAGATTTCATCTCCAAATACAGAAAGATTTCTTCACAGTAAGAGCTGTGAAAATGTGGAATGGCCTTCCTACAGAGGTAGTTCTGGTAAGCGCAGTAGATTACTTTAAAAAAAGGCCTGGATTATTTCCTAAATGTACATAATATAACTGAGTAGTGATGGACGAACTTCCGACGGGACGTTTCGCGAAAGCGAAATGCGAACGGACCCAAACGTTCGCGAAACCGAACGTTCGCCGCGGGCCCCATTGACTTCAATGGGAGGCGAACTTTGCAAACCTTCATGTCGAATTTGCGGCCACGTGGTAATTATTAGGGGGTAAAACGTAGTCCCACCATCTGGACAATGACATAATACATGTATGAGGTGAATTTGGGATCGATAACTACAAGCATTTTTATTTTATTTGGGAAATTGTTCTAACAATTCAGGACTATGGAGCTAATGAAGGCAATGGAGGAGAGGGAAGGTCAGGGACCAGGGTAGGCAAAGAAGAGGGTGCAGGAGATGATCACCAGCAGCGTGACATACCGGAATGACACATGCACCGTGATAGAGGCATCTGACAGCAGCACCGTAATACAGAGCACTGACAGCAGCACCGTGACATACAGCGCTGACAGCAGCACCGTGACATACAGCGCTGACAGCAGCACCGTGACATACAGCGCTGACAGCAGCACCGTGACATACAGCGCTGACAGCAGCACCGTGACATACAGCGCTGACAGCAGCACCGTGACATACAGCGCTGACAGCAGCACCGTGACATACAGCACTGACAGCAGCACCGTAAGCAGCCCCAGGAGGAAGTCAGCACAGCACAGGGATGGTGTGATCCCCTCATAATAAGAACCCCCAGGAGGAAGTCAGCACAGCACAGGGATAGTGTGATCCCTTCATAATAAGAACCCCCAGGAGGAAGTCAGCACAGCACAGGGATATCATAAGCAGCCCCAGTAGAAATATGACACCGCTCAACCTCTTCAAAGAGGAGGGTAGGGGCATATAGTACGGTGTGCTTTTTTGGGTCAAGGAAGTGAGCCAAATGAATTAAGAAGGTCTGTGTGCTTGATTAAAAAAATAGTTTATAGACATATACATGGTCTACTGGTCACATGTGTTGAATTCCTCCGAGATCCATGCCTCATTCATTTTTAGAAATGTGAGGTAGTTAACACTGTCGTGAGCTAGGCGAGTACGCTTATCGGTCACAATCCCCCCTGCTGCGCTGAACGTCCTTTCGGACAGGACACTGGATGAGGGGCAAGCCAACAGTTCGATTGCAAATTGGGCAAGCTCTGGCCAGAGGTCAAGCCTGCCCACCCAGTAGTCTAGGGGTTCATCACTCCTCAGAGCGTCCACATCGGCCGTTAACCCAATGTAGTCGGACACCTGACGGTCTAGGCGTTCCCTGATGCTGGATCCGGATGACACCTGTCGATGGGTCGGCTGAAAGAATGACCTCATATCCGAAGTCACCAACACATCTTCAAACCGGCCTCTTCTTGCAGGCGCTGTTGGATTGGTACCCGCAAATCCTTCTCTGGGAGTGGGAATTGCTCCTCTGCCAGCGCACGCAAAAGCAGAATGCAGCATTTCTCGAAGCAAGGCCTGGAAGTGCTGCATTCTGACAGCCCTCTGCGACGGCGGTAACATTTCCGCCATTTTGTGTTTGTACCGGGGGTCTAAGTACGTTGCCACCCAGTACTGGTCCTTGACCCTCATGCTTTTTATACGGGGGTCCCTATTAAAACACTGGAGCATGAAGGCCCCCATTTGCACTAAAGTGGAAGCGGTGTGGTGGCCTGGCTCCTGCTCATCATCCAGGATAATGTCGTCCTCTTCATTCTCCTCTCCCCATCCTCGCACAACAGGGATCCCAGAAAGGTTTAAAGCATGCTCTTCTTGCTCCTGCTCATCCGCCCCGGCACCATCCTCCTCTGACTCCTCATCAGACTCCTGTTGTTGACTTGTCTCAGATAGAGTAGCCCCCCCTGGGAATTCATCCAGCATTGCGACTTCCTCATCTTCCCGCTCCTGCTCCTCCACAGCCTGATCAATGACACGACGCAATGCACGCTCCAGAAAGAAGGCATAAGGTACCATGTCACTGATGGCGCCATGGCTGCGACTGACCAGTTTGGTGATCTCCTCAAATGGCCGCAGAAGTCTGCATGTGTCGCGCATGAGCAGCCACTGGCGCGGTGAAAAAAAACCCAGCTCCCCAGAACCGTTTCTTTCGCAGAGTTCATACAGGTAGACGTTAACTGCACGTTTCTGCTGGAGCAGCCTATCAAGCATATAGAAGGTTGAGTTCCATCGCGTCGGGCAATCGCAAATAAGACGTCTGACCGGCAGATGGTGTCGCCGCTGAATGTCAGCAAGGCGAGCCATGGCCGTGTAAGATCTTCTGAAATGGGCCGAGATTTTCCTTGCCTGCCGCAAGATGTCCTGGACCCCAGGGTATTTGACAAGGAATCGCTGCACGACCAAGTTTAAGACGTGTGCCATGCACGGCACGTGCGTGATTTTGCCCTGTTTCAATGCGCTAAGCAGATTGGCACCGTTGTCACACACCACTTTACCAACTGTCAAATTGAGCGGTGTTAGCCACTCATCTGCCTGTGAACGCAAAGCTGAAAGGAGTGCCGGGCCAGTGTGGCTCTTTGCTTCCAGGCACAACAGACGCAGCACGGCATGGCAACGTCTCACCTGGCATGTGGAATAGGTTCTGGGGAGCTTGGGCGGTGCAGCGGAAGAGACGCTAGCAGCGGAAAAGGAGGAGGCAGCTGAGGAGGAGAGGGAGGAGGATGGAGTAGGAGGAGGAGAAGAAGAGTCAGGCCTGCATGCAATCCGTGGCGGTAAAACCAAATCTACACGGGTGCCACGGGTTACATGCTTGACGGCCGTCAGAAGGTTCACCCAGTGGGCAGTAAAACTGATATACCTTCCCTGCCCGTGTTTGCTAGACCACGTGTCTGTGGTCAGATGTATCTTGGCACCGACACTGTGTGCCAGAGATACATTCACTTGCCGCTGAACATGGCCATATAGCTCTGGGATGCCCTTCTCTGAGAAATACTTCCTTCCTGGGACCTTCCATTGTGGTGTTCCAATGGCCACAAATTTGCGAAAGGCCTCCGAGTCCACCAGTTTATATGGCAGTAGTTGGCGGGCTATGAGTTCTGACAAGCCAGCCGCCAACCGTTGGGCAAGAGGGTTATCCGGCGTCATCATTTTTTTACGCTCAAACATTAGGCCCACGGAAGCCTGCCTTTTTGCAGAAAAATGTGAGCTTGGCGTGATGGAAGGTGGAGTGGAGGACAATTGTGAGGAGAGAGGAGAAGGAGAAGTAGAAGACGAGGCTGGACGGTGAGAGCCTGCAGTGTGGCTTTGTGTGTTCCGTTGCTCCCACTGGGCTCGGTGATGGCTGCTCATGTGCCTTCTTAAGGCGGTCGTCCCTAGGTGAGTATTGGGCTTACCGCGACTAACGCGTTGACTGCAAAGATTGCAGATGGCAACGCTATTGTCAGCAGCGGACACGTTAAAAAAAGCCCACACTGCGGAGCCATGTGCCGGTGTCCTGGGAGCGCCAGATGTGACCGTACATGGTCGATGACTCGCTCCTGATACATTTGCAGTCTGCTTTGTCCCTCCTGTGCAATGTAAGTTATTCCTGCTTCTCCTCCCTATCTGCTGGTCCATATCTCCCTCTGAACTCCCCTCCTCTTCCTCTCTTGTGGGCACCCACGTGACATCACTAGACACGTCATCATCAACGTCACCTTCCCCACCGCTATAAGTAGAGATCTCGGAGTAGGCAGCAACACCGGGGACCAACCTCCTCCTTGGGCTGATCTGGGTACTGTCGTCAGACTGCTGAGTAGCGCTTGTTGCTACCTCCTCTTCCTGATCCAATACCAAGAGTGGCTGCGCATCAGAAATGTCCTCTTGATATGGATCGGAAAATAATTCCAGTGACTCAAGCGGAAGGTATGTGGTGGTGGTGGTCGTGTTGTTGGTGGTAGTGTCTTTGGGGGTGCACATAGCAGAGAGTGAAGAAGAGGGTGCAGATCGAGAGGATGAGGAGGGTGCAGAAGAGTAAGGCTGAGCGAGCCACTCAACCAAGTCTGGTGCATCCTTTAAAGTAATTGAACGCACCTTCTGCAACTTCCCACTTTGGCTCAAGCCTGTTGCTCCTGCCCTACCCCTACCACCCCTGCGGAAGGGCCTGCCTCTTCCTCTGCCTGTCATTTTTTAAATGACCCTGTGACAAAACTCTTAGTCCCTATACCGATGAAGGACTGCTGCAGTATAGGGCAGCAGTCAGCAGTGGTGCACGTCAACCCTATCTATTGTGGACCGATAGCGGTCCTTACAGAACAGCAGACTGTACCGCACTCAAGCCTATGTACCGTAGCACCCTATACCAAGTTACCAGTCCTTATAAGAACTTTTGTGGACCAAGCAGGTTGTGTATTAGTGTTTAGCAGACTGTACGTCAGTCCCTATACCGCTGAAGGACTGCTGCAGTATAGGGCAGCGGTCAGCAGTGGTGCACGTCAACCCTATCTATTGTGGACCGATAGCGGTCCTTACAGAACAGCAGACTGTACCGCACTCAAGCCTATGTACCGTAGCACCCTATACCAAGTTACCAGTCCTTATAAGAACTTTTGTGGAACAAGCAGGTTGTGTGTTAGTGATTAGCAGACTGTACGTCAGTCCCTATACCGCTGAAGGACTGCTGCAGTATAGGGCAGCGGTCAGCAGTGGTGCACGTCAACCCTATCTATTGTGGACCGATAGCGGTCCTTACAGAACAGCAGACTGTACCGCACTCAAGCCTATGTACCGTAGCACCCTATACCAAGTTACCAGTCCTTATAAGAACTTTTGTGGAACAAGCAGGTTGTGTGTTAGTGATTAGCAGACTGTACGTCAGTCCCTATACCGCTGAAGGACTGCTGCAGTATAGGGCAGCGGTCAGCAGTGGTGCACGTCAACCCTATCTATTGTGGACCGATAGCGGTCCTTACAGAACAGCAGACTGTACCGCACTCAAGCCTATGTACCGTAGCACCCTATACCAAGTTACCAGTCCTTATAAGAACTTTTGTGGAACAAGCAGGTTGTGTGTTAGTGATTAGCAGACTGTACGTCAGTCCCTATACCGCTGAAGGACTGCTGCAGTATAGGGCAGCGGTCAGCAGTGGTGCACGTCAACCCTATCTATTGTGGACCGATAGCGGTCCTTACAGAACAGCAGACTGTACCGCACTCAAGCCTATGTACCGTAGCACCCTATACCAAGTTACCAGTCCTTATAAGAACTTTTGTGGAACAAGTGAGTTGTGAATGTTTAGCAGACTGCAGCAGAAGGGCAGCAGTCAAGTATAATATCCTTTCTATATTTGGAAGAAAGAATATTATACATGTACAAGCCTATTACTGTACCACTGATACCAGTCCTGAAAAGAACCTTTGTGGAACTAATAATAACAGCAAGTCTTTAAAATTACCCTCACTGCCTGACAACACTGCTTCCTTCCTGTCCCTATACAAATTGGCAAAAAAAGAGAACGATTAGTGGTTACTGGAACAGCTCTTTTGTGGACCTTGATAGTAACAGCTAATGATGATGATGATGATGATGATGATGAAAGACTAATCTGGCTGTCCCTGTAGCATACACCGTCCTTTCCCTTTCTCTAAACTAACAAAAGACACTCAGGCTGCTGCAAGAATCAGCAGCACAGCAAACCTATCAACACCTAACACCTATACCAGTCCTGAAAAGAACTTTTGTGTACCAAATAGCTAGTGGTTTATCTCTCCCTACTCCACACAGGAACCTGTCCCTATCGTAACAGAAGAAAGAATGTAAAATGGCCACCGGATCGGGTGTATTTATAGGTTAGGGGGAATGTCCAAGTGTCCATGTGCTGTCATGTCTCAATTGGCTGTCCTGTATCACATGATAAACGTGTCACCAAAGGTTAAAGTTCTTGTATACATTAAACACGTAAGTCCGCCGCGGCGAACGACGGAAAAAGGCGTTCGAACGTGCGGACCGCGAATGTCGGAAATTCGCCGCGAAACGACCGCCGGGCGAAACGTTCGTCCATCACTATAACTGAGTACTGACATTTCTAGGTAAAGTTGATCCAGGGAAAATCCAATTGCCTCTCGGGTATCAGGAAGGATTTGTTTTCCCCTGCTGGATCAAGCTTTGTTGGGGTTTTTTGCCTTCCTCGGGATCAACTGTGGGTGAAGAATTGTGTATATGGGATTGTATGATTTATTTATTTTTTTGGTTGAACTGGATGGACTTTTTTCAACCTGGCTATGTAACTATGTATTGGGGTTACCTTCGCTGGTCTTATTTTTTTTGGACTCTGAAAGATCCTTATGATAAGCCTCTGCACACTCTGGAACGATCCCCTTTAATCCTGCCTTAGACGACTGCAATGCTTGAAGGGTATGTGGTGCTTCCTCTTTCTCCAGAGCCAGGTTAATTTCTGCCACACCAGCTGCCACTAAACATGCAAGACACAAATACATATTGTTATAAGAGTCTGTAAGTTATATACTGCCAATATACACAAACTGAACAGAATACTGTAAAGAATTGATATGAACTGGAGAAAAATACAGAGAATGCAGACAGTACGGATAGTTGTAGTCCAAAAACACTTGCATGTGAAAACAGGAGGCACCATTAGATTCCACCTATTGTTATTCCAAACATACTAGCAAATCAAAGCAAATATTTTATTGACTTAACCAACTAACCCCTGCATATTTAGTTACTTTGAGGTTTTATGCGATAAGAAAACAATCATTGCTTTGCGCTCCATATAATTCCATATTATAACCGTTCATTCTTCATTTGTGGAGTGACTTGCATCACTCCAGTTACATTTAAAGTGGTTGTAAATGCTTACACATACCCAGTGAAGTGACCGGCCTCAGCTGATGCACAAATCCCACTACATGAGTCGTATCTGTTTATCTGCAGTCTTCTCTTCTCGGGATCCCTTCAAAGCCCAGCTTTTTTTCAAGCTTGTGTGAGAGTTCAGAAAAAAGGGGGAGGAGAGCTGAAGTTACACTTTGTAGTGCTCAGTAAGGAGAGCTCCAAGAGCTGATTGGAGGGAAGGGACCGACAACCCTTCACAAAGGAACAGAGCTGAGGCTGTCAATCAGCTGGAGCTCCCTCCTCGGTCATCTTTTTTTCTCTTTGTGTCAGGAAGACTTTTCAAAAGGGATTCATGCAGATAGCAGAGGAATGAAGCAGCAGACAGAAATTACACTTTGTGCTCTGGATTGAGACAAGTACATACTATAGATGCTTTGTTCATATTTCATGTGCAAGGTTTACAACCACTTTAAAGTTGAACTTTAGGCAAATGCATTAGCTTCCTATTACACTTGGGCATATTCATATTCAGACAATTCTGAAACTCCCCCCCCCCCCCCCCGACACATTTTATCTGTAATGCATGTGTTTTTTTTTAATGCGATTTCAAATTTTAGCATCATCTACGAGATCACATGTTGCAGTAATCCTTGTATCTACTAAACCAGTTCTTAGGTGCAAAAACACACAAAAAAGCACTTGTTTTGCATATTTTCAAATGTTCTTAATGTAGTCCATGTGTCTATGGTATAAATGCACAATTCTGTCTGAAAAAAAGCTCATGTACTTTTGCACGTGACAAATGACACAGCGTTTAGGTGTGAATGGGCTTTGCGATTCTTTATGTTGAGCTCTGTCACACTTTAGGAAATGCATGACAAAATGCTTTTGTCTGAATAAATGCTTGATTGAAGGATAAATGTTAATGGTTTTACTGGTTAAAGGATTTGTATATATAAAAGGCTAGTCTGATGATCCCAGTATTTCTGCCAAGCAGAATAGTCAGGCACAGGACTCTCAATAGAATGGCAAACTATAGGAAAGCCTGCTGATTAGACAAGAAGCAGAAGAACCCCTGATGGGGTCAATGTTCCCTGTCAACACATGTGAACTGCAACAGAACCTGGCTGGTTGTTAGCAGTTGTTCTTTTGCTCCCAGTCCAAGTGTTGGTATAAAAAGGAATAGGCCTTCCCTGCATTAAGGTAAAACATGTTTTACAACTTGCTTTTTTTTCCCCCAAACTCTTCCATGAGTCCTCGATTGACCAAGTGCTCTGCACGGTTGCATCTTTTCTCTGACATTGGCTCCTGCTGCTGTCAATTAAATCCTGTGAGGAAGGAGTGGGGAGCGGGGCCGGGCCACTATGTGTGTGTCTATGGATGCACACAGCCCAACTTGGGAGTAAGCCCACACTGTGGTTTGCTATGGGGGCCAACACAGAAGAGGAGAAGCGAACAGCCCCAGTGGTGGACCGCAGAAAAGGATGTTTGGGGAGCAGGTAAGTATAGAATGCTTATTTTAATTAAAAGACAAAAATTTGTGTTTAGAAATGCTTTAAGCGTATGCCTCTATGGGTATTTATGTGTGTTCCATGCATCCCTGTGCAGGCAAACCCACTCATGAAATTTGTGATGCAGTTGCTGCATGGACACAGATGGGCCTCCCAATTTGACATCTGTGAGGGTGCAGGTCCCCGAAGTGCACACTGTCTATATTTGGGGACCCGCACCCACACAGCTGTGCAGCTGGTGCATCCCAATTGACATGAATAGGACTACTTGCACAGTGTGAAAGAGGGTCCATTTGGAATTTTTGTTGTTAACATGTGGTATATATATATATATCACAATTTGGATATGAGCACAGGTATCTTTTTTTTCTTTTGCATAGTGCAAGTATTTGCCACTATATCCACTGGAGAATTTGAATTTCGCAGAGCAGAGTAGGAATTGGCTAGGGATTACATTGATGTAGTTGGCCTGCTCAAAAACATATTGCAATGAATGTGAACAAAAAAAATCCCTGTTTTTGTGCAAAGTTTGCTAGAAAGAGCGCAGAACAGTGTGCAGAGGGTCCATTCAGAATTATATAATAGAAATGTATGTATGTATATATATATATATATATATATATATATATATATATATATATATATATATATATATATATATATATATATATATATATATATATATACACACACACACACACACATATATATATATATATATATATACATACATACATACATATACACACACACACAAATTTGCCCCATATTAGCACTATATCCACTGAAGCACTTGCATGTTGCAGAGTAGAGTAGGGACTGGCCAGAGAGGGAATACTTTAATGCAGTTAGCCGGCTTAAACATGCATTGAAATGTATGTTAACCAAGAAGCCCTGTTTATGTCCAACCATTTGCTAGAATGGTTGTAGAGCAGTGTGCAAGGAGGACATTTAGATTTTTTTTTTTTTTTGTGTTAACATGTGGTCATACCCCATTCAGCATCTGCTGTGATAAATATATGTTTAAGCTATACACACACACACACACACACACACACAGTCGTGGCCAAAAATATTGGCACCCATGCATTTCTGTCAGATAATGCACCACTTCACCCAGAAAATTGTTGCAATTAGAAATGTTTCTCATGTTTATTTCTTTTGTTTGTATTGGTAGGACACAAAAAAGTGCAGAAACAAAATGCCAAAACCGACACATTCCACGCAAAACTTCAAAGATGGAATGGACAAAATTACTGGCACCTTAAAACTTAATATTTTGGTAGCACACCACTTGGAAAAAAATAACTGAAATCAATTGCTTTCTTTACCCATCAATGCGTTTTACACCTTCCTATTGGAATTTTGGACCACTCTTTTGTCAACTGCTCTAGGTCTCTCAGATTGGAAGGATTCCTTTTCCCAATTGTTTTAAGATCTCTCCACAGACGCTCTATGGGAATTACATCTGGATTCATTGCTGGCCAGTTCAGTACTCTCCAGTGCTTTGTCTTAAACCACTTCTGGGCGATTTCTGACGTGCTTTGGGTCATTATCCTGCTATGACCTCTGACGGACACCCAACTCTCTGACACTGGGTCCTACAATGCACCCCAGAATTCTTTAGTAGTCTTCAGATTTCATAATGCCATGCGCACGGTCAATACATCCAGTGCCTGAGGCAGCAAAGCAACCCCCAAAACATCAGTGAACCTCCACCATGTTTTACTGTAGGGGATGCATTGTTTTCTTTGAAGGCCTCATTTCTTTTCTTGTGAAATATTGGTTTAAATATTCGACCAGTTCAACCACATCTATAAGTCCATATCCATTAATCATCAATTTCAAATAGTGACAATGCCATGAGAGTGTTCATTAGCAAAGATGAGAAAATGGTGTTTATAGAAAGCAAAAAAAGCAATCCAAATAAGGGTCCTGATAAAGACACCACAGTGACTTCACATATGCTTTGTAGAGTGAAGAAACATGCCCGACCACCAGGATAATAATGCGTTTACCAGATGGAGAAGTGTAATGAGCATATAACCTGAAGCATGTATTTATGGACATTGTAGCACACTGGATCAGAATCTTGCACTAAGATCGGTATTCACATGTTCCACAGGAAAATTTCTCCAATAATTGCTTGAAAAAAATAAATAAATAAAAAGACTCCTCTGCTGCCACTTCCAGATGTGGTTGAACTGGTCGATATATAGATACAATCTTTCACCAATTTAACTTGGTGCCAATGTCATTTCAACATTGTCAGCACCTGTTAGTTGATACAGGTGAGTTTATTTAGAAATTACAATAGCATCACAAACTTGGAATGCAATTCTTTCTTACAATTATGAGAAGGAGACAAAAGTTTTGTCCAGTCCATTTTTGGAGTTTTGCGTGGAAAGCGTCAGATTTTCCTTTTTGTTTCTCCCCTTTTTGTGTCATACCAATAAAAACTAAAGAAATAAACATGAGAATGCCTAAACATTTGTAATTGCAACAATTTTCTGGGCAAAGCTGTATAGATCTGAAAAGGATAATACAATTACATCGTTACTGTATATTTTCAAATGTGAAGTAGCCACCCGTTGGGCATTGTGGGAGGGGGAGGGGGATGAGCACTATGCTGTACTAGATAAAACGTATTACAGCAACTCCTATTTATTAGGATACTGAAAGAGTAGACTCAGAATTCAGCAGCATTGAGTTTACATACCTCTAAGTGCATCTTGTGTGTCCTGATTGGCATCAATGACTCCCTTCTGTATTTCATCTACCCAGAGAGCGGCTGATTCATCTTTGGAATCCTGAAAAAAATAAAAAATAAAAAATTGTAAAGATCACAAATTCTGATACACAATTATGATACCATGACATTAAATAAATGGATCAGACCACAATAATCCTATATTTCAGTTTTTAAATAATGGTAGGGGGAGGGAGTTCAAACCACTCATAAGCTTCTATCTGGGAACTGTATGTCCAATTAAAAAAAAGGTCCAACTCCATTTACTTGTGACAAATGTTAAAATAGTGTCACGCTCTCGCCTATGCGGCGCTCCAGCCCCCCCCTATCAAAAATTAAAAGTCAGCAGCTACAAATACTGTAGCTGCTGACTTTTAATGTTAGGACACTTACCTGTTCAGGGATCCAGCGATGTTGGCACCCCAGCCGATTTTTCGGCTTGTGTGCTGCCCCCGCCATTCCTTGTAAAAGGAACCGGCAGTGAAGCCTTGTGGCTTCACAGCTAGTTCCCTGCTGTGCAGGCGCGAAGCGCTTTCTGAATGGCCCAACAGAGGTGGAAGGAGGAGGGGGCCGAACGTCCAGGGGACCTTGCCATGGTGAGGTCTCTCTGAAGTGTGGATGGTACCTGTCAAAAACAGGTACCCGCTCCCCCCCCCCCCCCACCCCGAAAATGTGCCAAATGTGGCAGCAGAGTGGGGAGGAAGCAAACAAGCGGAGCAGCCCCTTTTGGGTGGCGCTCCACTTTAAGGTGGGTATTGGTTGTCCAAGCTAAATTTATTGGATCCGCCCGTTTGTCATGGCCACAATAGCACTAACTCTCTCACTTGGACATTTACAGTTGTTCATATTACATTATAGAGAATGCAGAAGAAAAATTAAGATTCCACATTCTGCAGTGCGACACTATTGTAGGGTTTGATTGTCTAAAGTAAACCTGTCATGGGAAATATATTGAGAGTGTCATTACTGATCTCCAGAAAATGCTAGCTGCTAGAACAAGTATGTAAATCAGGAAAGCTGGAAAAGACAGACAGAATTTATTATCTGCATACTTGATCTGGGGAAAGTATGCTCTGTCACATGCAAGCCAGACCCTGAACAGGGTAGATTGATCACAGCTGACAGTAATGTTTTCCGTGCTCTCACCAAATGCATCAGTTTTAGTAAACGTGGTGTTTACTGAGGGCAGCAAATCAAGGAAGCCAAGAATTAAGTGCCACCCTGCACTCAACCCGCATAGGTTGGACTTGGACTTGTGTCTTTTTTCAACCTCACCTTTTATGTAAAAAGACTTCCAAGGGGTTACAATGCCCAGTGGTAAACTGTGGCTATCGGGTGGGAGGGGGACCTATTAGAGAGGTCATTAAGGCACAGCCTGCAGTCTAGAAGTCATCAGGATCATCACTAGTCACAGACCCCCTTTGTTTTTTATCTGTAGTTAGATTAATAATAATAAAAAAAAAATTGCAATGTCTGCTCAGTTAAAAGCTAATAAAAATGTCTGGAGTTTGTAGTTCTGCAAATAAGCTACAGTGTAAAGTATTTCTTTAATCCCCGCTAGCGGCCGAAAAAGGGTTAAAACCGCCAGTGGTATACCCGCGCTGCCCCATTAATTTTCAATGGGTAGGAACGGTTTAGGAACTTTTTTCAAGGTCCTGATAGCGCACCGCTCCAGTGTGAAAGCCCTCCAGCTTTCAAACTGGAGTGAAAGGGGTCGTTTTTTTCAGGCGCTATTTTTAGCGCTGTGGCGCCTGAAAACCTCCCCAGTACGAAAGGGGCCTTAGAATCAACTCCAGACCTTTTACCTGCTTAATTGATGAAGAAATAACGAAGGCGTAGCCCACACCTGGCCATGAAACAGCTTTTGAATAAATTGTCCAATTACTTTGGTCCCTTGAAAAAGGGGGTGGCTATTCTTAAAGTGGTTGTAAACCCTTACAAACCACTTTGACCTACAGGTAAGCCTAGATTAATATGCCGCGAGTGTCGGCTCCCGTGCGCATGCGCGATGTCATCGAGACCCGGCAGTCACTCCGGGATACATGGCAGCGACGAAGAGGAAGACGGAGGAACGCTTCGGGGGCTTCGTTCTCAGGTAAGTTATTCATAATGAGCTAGTATGCTATGCATACTAGCTCATTATGCCTTTGCCTTACAGGGTGTGTTTTATAGTTTTATTTTTTTTTGCCTTTACTTCCTCTTTAAGAGCTGTAATTCATAAATCCTTCCTCTGATTTGGATGTACATACCCTCAAATTAAACCTGAGAGTGTGCACTGTCAGCCCATAGCCATTATATAACTGTAGCTTGAATATGTTCTGGTAAATAACTGAAAAAAACAAAAACTGTGCCCTTGTCCAAATATATATGGACCAAACTGTAAACGGTATACATATATATATATATATATATATATATATATATATATATTGAGATAGAGATTATATATATATATATATATATATATATAAAATATAATATATGGATGAGCTGGCACAATTTCCCAAAACATGTGCATCCCTTTCGCAGATGCGCGCCAGTGCCATCAATGGCACCCCAATGCAGCATGCTATCATGTGCAGAGATGCATGGTAACAGTGTACCATATGGGAGATTTACTAAAACTGGAGAGTGCACTTTGGTGCAGCTGTGCATAGAACCCAATCAGCTTCCAGGCTTTAGCTTAGATTCACAATGCTGCAGAATTGAAATTGTGCGAGTTCAGCTGAACTCGCACAATTTCATACCCGCATGTCAGTCTGATTTTGGTGGCAATTTCAGAGACATCTGTGCGGGTTCCTGCACAGATGTCTATTGAAATCACACCCCAAGTCGCCAAAAGTAGAACGAATTTTGGGAATCGTTGCAGCGTCCAAGTCGCACTGATTCGGATGGGCCCATTGCCGGCAATAGCTGCCGATTTGGCATGTGATTTGACATGTCACATGCCAAATTGCATCAATGTGAACCTGGGCTTCTTGTCAAGGCCTAAATTAATAACTTGAATTTAGAAGCCGATTTACTAACATTGGAATCTGGTACAGTTGTGCATGGTAGCCAATCACTCACTTGGTGTGCAATTAACCACTTACAGACTGTCCGCCATCGCTATACGACGGCACTTTGAAGAGGAAGATCGTTGGTATGACCGCAGCTAGCTGCCATAACCTCGGTATCCTCTTCTTCAGCGGGCGGTCTGCTTTCAGATAAAAGTGATCTCTGTGGTGGATTTGCAACAAAAACGCTTTTATCTGCGACGGGAGAAGGCCCCCCATCTCCCGCTGCGCTCCAGTGTCCGTTGCCGCTTACCGGAGCCGCCGGCGGAGGTGACCGCATCCTCTAATCTCTGTAGTATGGAGCCGAGTGAGGGGAAGATGGCCCCCACCCGGCTCCACACCATTGCAGGGCGGAATCGACGTCAAAACGTCACTTCCGCCCATAGCTCTTAAAGCAACATTTATTTCTTTGCACACATTTTTTTTTATTATTGCATTTTGGTGTAAATATGAGATCTGAATTCTTTTTGACCCCAGATCTCATATTTAAGAGGTCCTGACATGTTTTTTTCTATTACCCGGGATGTTTACATTCCTTGCAGTAGGAATAAAAGTGACACTTTTTTTTTTTTTAAAAGAACAGTTTAAAAAAAAAAAAAAAAAAAAGGTAGAATAAGAAAAAAAATATATAATATTTTTAAAATATGCCCCATCCCGCCGAGCATACGTGAGTAGCGCCCGCATATGAAAACGGTGTTCAAGAATGAGAGCAATAATTCTAGCCCTAGACCTCCTCTAACTTTTGAAGCGTAACATGTTGGGTATCAACTTACGTGGCGTAACATTATCTTTTTCTAATCTAAAATTGGGCTAACTATTTTAAATTAAAAAAAAAAAAAAGTAGATTTTCCCAAAAAAGTGTGCTTGTAAGACCGCTGCACAAATACGGTGTGACAAAAAGTCCACCATTTTATTCTCTAGGGTGTTAGAAAAAAATAAATCTATACAGTTAACACTGCCAGGTACCACGGAGAGATCTTGGGTTCCCCATGATGTGTAGTTGAGTCCCTGAAGACCCCCCCCCCCCCCCCCCCACCTCTCCATCCAGCCAGCTATTTTGGCAAATATTCTGAGGAGCATTTTTACAACAGTTGTACAATAAATAGTTGAAACTGCTTTTATTGTGCATAATTGACAATTTTGTATTACACTATGTGTGTACATTTTCTGTATAAAGGACTAGGCAGTTATTAAAATGTTATCATCCACATTGTCAAATCTCATTTTGGTTTCTGTCTTTACATGCTAACAAATGTCCTTTTTGTTTCCAAGCTTGTTAATAGTGGAATAATTGGACACACAGAGAACTGGGTACTTTATTGCTGGCAGTCTGTAAAGTGTTGCTGGAGGCTTTCCAGAGCCAGGAAAAAGCACTTATTATCTGTAAACAGCAACATAAAAAAAAGAAACATACCGAGACAAAATATCGTGACTAATTTGTGATTTACACATCACACAGAAAGACAATGCACAAAGCGAATATCAAAGCACAAATCTACATTAAAATATACTAAATGACCCATTTATGTTATTATGTTGCCTAGAATGTGCTAGTAATACAATGGAAATTCATTACAAATAAGTGACCTAAATATAGATTTAAAGTTTAACTTCAGTTTTTTTCTTTGTTTAAGGGTTAAAACCCGTGTTAGCCATCCCATTGGAAAAATTTGTTCTCGCTTTGTGTCTCTGCAATAGAATCCTAACAATCCTAGAAGATCTAACCTTTCTCCACCCTACTAAACAAAAGATACTTCTCTTGTTCTTTGGGTCTACATTGGAGAGATTTTGCTCATTTCTTCTCAGTGATCACACAATAGGGAGAAATGTTCCCAAAAGTGGGGAAAATCATGCACTTTCAATCATGTGAAAAGTTGTCTGGTTCCCACAGAGGGGAGAGATTTTTCTTCTTTCCCATCTGAAACACTGCTAGAAAGGAAGTGAAGAAAATCTCACTCATGAAGACACAGATGGCCATAAAACTCTCACATCCTATTCCTTCTCCACTCAAAATGGTCTACTTTAGAGGAAAACTCCAGTGTAGTTACTCTTAGTTACTGCTATGTTTACATTAAAGTGACCCTGTCATTAGGATCACAAACCCTGTCAATCACAGTGCATGTAGGGGGGAGCCAATATTCGATAAACCCATTATTGGATATTCAAGTAATGGATAGCTGCAGCAGTAGAAGATTACAACACGGCAGAGTTTTAACACGCAGGGTTGCCAGAAAGTAATTGTGCTCTTCTTTTAGCACTTTTTCACACATGCATAGAAAATAGGCAGTTGGGTCATGTTTTTAATGCTTCCCGAACACCTATCAATCAGACACAGAATTGTTATAATAAGGAGCAGATGGAGGTGGTCACAATGTAGCGTTACTTCCCGTTACTGAGAGGCAAAAATAGTGCTGCAGAGTTTGGCAGGCAATGCTTTACAACTGTCCCTATTCACTTCTATTGAAAACGCACCACAACGCACCCACTTCAACCCCAGAAGGTTTTGCCCCCTTAATGACCAGGCCATTTTTTTTGCGATACGGCATTTTGTTACTTTAACAGTACCGAAATAAAATTGATGCCCCTTTTTCCCCACAAATAGAGCTTTCTTTTGGTGATATATATATATATATATATATATATATATATATATATATATATATATATATATATATATATAATTTCTTCATCAATTTAGGCCAATACGTATTCTGCTACATATTTTTGTAGTGTACATTGATTGGTTTGCACAAAATTAATAGTGTGTACAAAATAGGGCATACATTTATGGCATTTTTATTTATTTATTCATTTTATACTTGTAATGGCAGCAATCAGTGATTTTTAGCAGGACTGCGGCGAACAGATCGGACACCTAGCTGAAACTTTTTTGGGAACCAGTGACATTATTACAGTGATCAGTGCTAAAAATATGCACTGACACTGTATAAATGACACTGGCAGGGAAGGGGTTAACATCAGGGGCGATCAAAGGGTTAAATGTATTCCCCAATTGTGCTTTCTTACTGTGTGGGGGGGAGTGGGCTCACTGCATGGACACTGATCAGTGTTCCTGATTAGCAGAAACACTAGATCACAGTGTCCATGCCTGACAGTCTGCTTGTTTACATAGGCAAACAGTTCTGTCTCTGTGGGGAGCAATCGCAGGTGGCTGGCGGACATCATGTCCGCCGGACCCGCTAATTGGCTCCCCCTGTGGCCAATCAGCGCGCAATTTCGGCTCCAGAGGCGTGCGCCCTCCCAGTGGCTATTAACAAAATCATGTACAGGTACGTGATTTCGCACAATAGAACCGCCTTGCCGCAGTATATGTATGGCAGGCAGTCTGGAAGTGGCTAACGCACAGTAAATGCACCTATGGCACTTGCAGTGTGGTTGCAAAGCGTCAAACGTGATCATTTCCCATTTTAGCCTTGTTAAAAAAAAAAAACACATGGGGCGTTTGAGAAGTGTTGACTGACGAAACATGAATTCCTGTAAAACACATCCTAAGTGCGCATTAATGTGCTTTTAGGCTGTTTTAAAATGCAACGCAAGTGTGAAAGAGCCAATGAGGTGACTGGCATGATCATAATGACAGTCACTCTGAAAAGGTACAGAAAGCAGTGGTTTAAATATCTCCAATATATCGGTACATTGCTTATAGGCTACCAACCTATTTTTCTCTATAACCATAATCTTCTAGCCTACCCAACTATACGTTTGTATTACTGGTCATCATAGCTTTTGTGGTTACTTGTGTATTGTATGCATACATATATTCATTCGTACAATTGTCTGTGTCTTGATATTCTCATTCTCTAATAAAAATGTTTACAGCAGTGGACAGCGTACTCGGGTTATAACACTACATTTAATTCTAAGCACTACCTGTTCTGCTCAGAATTCACGGTTCTCAAATCCGATATTATTTCCGATCAATGACTCCCCCTAGCCCCAATTCCTGCCTACTTTTTGTATGTTCAGATCCTTTAGAGACCACAATCATTAGCATGTCCCAAGCTCAACTCCATTTGCCCAAATAAACTCCACATCAACTCCATTATGGCTGTGTTTAGCTAAAGTGGAATTAAAGGCAAAACTGTTATTCCTTTGGATAGAGGGAGGTTTAGTAGCCCTATCGATTTTTTGGTGTGTTCTACTGAGATTTCCCTTCACTCCATGTCCAATAGCCAAAACAGGAAGTAGGAGGAAATCCCTGGTTGCCACCAGGGTTACCAGATCTAGTGTCCCGATTGGAAGATTTGCGATGTCTTAAGCCTTATACACAGGATTGGATTTTTGGCAGGGAATTGTGTGATGACAGACTGTTGGCCTAAAATCTGACCGTTAGTACACTCCATCAGACAATTGTTGGCCAACTTTCCGCCAACAAATGTTGGATGGCAGGCTAGTAAATTTTTGGCGGACTACGGTCTGTTGTCAGATTTTTCTATCGTGTACACAAGTCCGTCACACAAAAGTGACAGACTTCAAAGTACAAACCCGCATGCTTAGAATCAATTCTCAAACAGGACATTAGCAGAAGGTGCCCAAAGGGTGGTGCTGAAGATCTGACATTCCTTGTAGTACGTCACTACGTTTATTTGTTGGCCAACAATTGTGTACCATTTGTATGCAATACAAGTTCCTGGCCAACGTCCTTCGGACAAAAGTCTGACTTGGCTTTTATGGCCAACAATCCGATCGTGTGTACGAGACTTTACTGTTCAATCTCAGATTTAGTATTTTTACTTTTTACCTTCCCTTTCAATGATACCAGTAAAAAGGACAATAGGAGAGGTTGAATATCCCTAATGAGGCACAGACAGCAATAAAAACCTGACAGGTATTCTAATTCTTCCCTACTCCATTCAAATAAAAAAAAATGCAAACAGTTTCCCATAAACTTTACCCTACATAGACCAGAGAAGTTAAAATTGACCCACTAATATCAAACAGGAGGTGACCACCACAATTCACTCTGCAGCTATTGTACAAAAACAAAGAAACATAGCTCAAGTACAGAAGCAAAGCTAGGTACACAAGGTCCAAAATCAGAGGAAAATGGTCAGTCTGGCAGTTACCTGCCAATATTCAGCCCATGTGTACAGCTTCTTGTCCAACAGAAGCTGTTCTCAAGACTGGCTTCTGTCGAACGAGCATGCTGAAAAACCAGCAGCTGATTGACATCTGTTTGCTGCAAGTGCTAACCGATGTGTCATGGCTGGGAGGTAGTCCCCCTGTCAAAACACAATAGCACAGCAGGGAAGATTACTGTACTAACACCGCATAGTTAGTACTGCAACCTCCACTGGGTTGAACGGAAAAAAAACTTCCTTTGTGTACTAGGCTCAACCATAGCGACTAGGTTCCTTTAAGCCCTCGTTCACATTGAAGCACTTTGTCATGCAATTAGAAAGGTCAAATCGCATGACAAGTCGCACCCTTTTGCCGGCAATGCCACCGTCCCAAACGGTGCGACGCAAACTTTGAGGTGCCGCACCAATTTGGAAAGGTAGTTCCTGCGCTACTTTTGCCAATTTCAGGTGCGACTTCAAAAGACATCCGTGCATGAAGCTGCACAGAGGTCTTTCACGTCGCACATGAAGTAAAGGTGTGTTTAGTTTTAAGTGGTTGTAAACCTCATATGCAGTTCCCAAAGACATGCACCATTTTATAGTTTGTTCCGTAAAAATCCAAAGCGCTGTATGTCTACCTCAGGATTTTCACTTATGCGCAGTGGGCGGAAGAGTCAAGATATCACTGGCCCCACCTCCCAGCAGGGAGTGATGTGTGCGCTCACTTCCAGCACCGTGTGCACTGCTAAGCCGGCGCTAGTGTGCGAGTGTACAGCTGAGAGGTGGGGCTAGTAATGTTATGACTCCACCTCTTGAGTCCTACCCGTGAACCGGAAATTTTAAGAGAGCTGTGAGGCTTAGGCTGGCAATACACGGAGCAGCACATTTTTTCCTGCAAGAAATTCCCTCAATTCCCCATCAACACAGACCATGATGCGAGAATCCCTTCTGCCAGACAATTGTCTGCTCCTGGCGGGGGTGGGAAGTAGAAGCTGTCCCCACCTGAAAAAGTCAGTGATTATTGCTAGTGGCTATAGCAGCTGCTAGCGAAAAATCACAGGTAAAAACACAGCACGCTGGTTGTACCACCGTTGATTGATCAACTTGGTACATTCAGGCCGCCCATACACGGTTCGAATCTTGGCTTGGTCGGTAGAGATTTGACCCGTGTGTGGCCTACCTTAGAGATGAAAAAACTGGAGGTAAAAATACAGCACTTTAGATTCTTACAGAACAAGCTATAAAATGGTGCATGTATTTGAGAACGGATGCATATGTAGTTTATAACCACTTTAATGAACGCATTAGGTAAACTTTGACCTATATATTAAGGACATTGGAATGAGCCATCATTGTGCAATTAAATATTTACCTGCTTTCAGTTCCCCAGTATTATGACTCAGCCTGGTCTTTATGGCTTTTCAAATTAAACAGTTCCAATGTAAAACTTTATAATGAGCGTACATGTGATTTAAGTAAAATAAAAAGTTGTCATGATGCTTTGTGCATTGCAAATAAAGCTAATCTATGAATTGAGAAATCCCAAGGAGTCAGTGAATGAGCTCACTGATCAGTCATACAGGGTGAGAGGAACTCTCATAGCGAGGGGAATTCAACTGCAGCTTCGGGAAACCATGCCTGGATTTCATCATATACAAGTCACAGTGCATGTACATGCACGGGTCTGTTCATTATCACTGCTGAGCATGGAAAACGTATGATGTAATGTATACTTCCTTTCAGTGGCGGCTGATGCTCTATTTCTTGGGGCCAATCCCCCCAATTCCTCGATCGTCAGCCCACCTGCCCCGCAGTGCTCTGCTCCCCGTACCAACCCTCACGTGCTTCTAAAAGAAAAAAAAAATCCCCATTGGAATCCATGCACCCTGCATGTAGATTAGGGGCCGGACGCATGCATTAGGGGGGCGGCCTGCGCCCATTATGGACGGGCCGCCACTGCTCAATACATATCATGGCTATCAGCATATACTTAATATCCCAGCAAGTCATCAAAACAGAAGCTGTGTTAAAGTGAACCTGAATTCAAAAAGTGATATTTCTTTATAGCAGTGGTTCTCAACCTCAGTCCTCAAGTACCCCCAACAGGCCATGTTTGCAAGTTTTCCTTTATCTTGCACAGGTGCTTTAAAGTGGTTGTAAACCCTTACAGACCACTTTTACCTACAGGTAAGCCTAGATTAAAGCTTAGCCATAGGTGCAAGAAATATCTCCTAAACCTACACGGTTTAGGAGATACTTGCAAAAGACAGGCACCGATGTCTAGACAGCGGTGTGCAGGCGCCGATAGTGCCGCTAGTGGCGGCTCCCGTGCGCATGCACGGGAGAGATGTCATCGGCTCCGGCCAATCACAGCGCCGGAGCCGCGATACCCAGAATGAAGATGGACGCTTCATTGAAGAGGGGACAGCATTGACATGGCAGGCTCCTGTGTCAGGTAAGTGACACATAATGGGATACTATGCGATGCATAGTACTCCATTATGCTTTACCTTTGCAGGGAAACAAAGAGGAAGTAAAACCCATCGGGGTTTACTTCCTCTTTAAATTAGAGTCAATGGCTTGGTATTTTGGACAGCTATTTTTCTAAGAGAAATTCCCAAAACATGGCTGGGGGGGTTTGTCACGAGGCAATCGCAGCAAACCACATTGAGCAAAGTAGAGGTCGACCGATATGGGTTTTTCTCTGGCCGATGCCGATATTTAGAAATCATGGCGGCCGATAGCCGATATATGATGCCGATTTTTTTGGGCTGATATGTTAGGCCAATTTTATTTTATTTATTTATTTTTTTCCTTTTTTATTATTATTATTTTTTTTTTAATCCCCCTTGATCTAACACACCTTTCCCACTGGGGCGTTTTTCAGGCGCTTTTGGGCTAAAAATAGCGCATGTAAAGTGCCTGCAAAATGGCTCCCCTGCAGTCTGTGTGAAAGACAGAGTGCTTTCACACTGAGGCAATGCGCTGGCAGGATCTTAAAAAAAAAGTCCTGCAAGCAGCACGTTTGGAGTGGTGTATACCGCTCCTCCACCACTCCTGCCCATTGATATGAATGGGCACCACTGCCGAAGCGCATGCGATGCGATTTGGCAGCAGTGCTTCATGGGCGCATTTAACCTCTTCCTTGGCCGCTAGCTAGGTTATATGTACCCCACTAGCAGCCAAATAGCACCGCTAAAATGGGTGGTAAAGAGACGCTAAAACTTGCGTTTTACCATCAACGCCTGCCCGCTCCAGTGTGAAAGCAGTCTTCATAAGTGATACAGAAAATTTCTTACATTTAAACATTTATTAAACAAAACAAACCTCCAATCAGTTTACTTGTATGTATGATTTAGATAAAAAAAAAAAACAACAACCTATATATTAAATAAAAACAGGTAGTCAAAACTTTTGGACGAAAAAAATAAAATGGGCTAACTTTACTGTTTTTATTTTATTTTTTAAATAGTGTATTTTTTTCCCAAAAAAATGCATTTGAAAGACCTCTGTGCAAATGCCGTGTGACATAAAATATTGCAACAAACGCTATTTTATTCCCTAGGATCTCTGCTAAAAAAATATATATATAATTTTTGGGGGGGTCTAAGTGATTTTCTGGCAGAAAATACGGGATTTTTACTTGTAAGCAACAAGTATCAGAAAAGATTTAGTCTTTAAATGGTTAAACTGAGAACTTCTACACATGGAGATGACTTCATTCATTCAAATGTAAACATTGTATCTTTCTGTTCTTTTCTTGGCAGCCTGCCCAGAGAGGAGGAAAGTCGTTTCTATGACGACTCAGGCAATTTACACTGACTTCTATTACAGAAGTCATTTCAAAGTCCCCCTGTAGTTCTAAATCGGCTTTTTATCAGCACAATTGGCCGATGTCGATTATTTAAAAAAACGGCAAATATCGGCCGATATATCGGTCGACCTCTAGAGCAAAGCTCGTCGCTCAAAAGGAGCACCTGCACCTTTTTGGACGACAATTTTGCGCATGGCGGATTGCCGTACAACAATCGCAGGTAAAAATCTATTTTTTTGTGCTAATAAAAATGACACGTGTGCTGCATTTTACCAGCATTGCAGTGCGATTTGGAATTACGGGCAGATCTTGCGATTCCGTCCACAATCCCAAATAGTTGATGTGATGGACTACAATACTGTAACCACTAGAGGACTTTAGCCTTAATGTGTTTGCTGTTAAAATGCAGGTGGTCTAGTTTAAAAAGACACCCACATTGTATTTATGATAGTAGTAGTATGCATGACTTTTGATCTTCACATATTCAGTTGAAGGAACGTTAAAAACGGATAAATCTAAATTACTTTTTTTACTTGAGGCCTAAAAGCATTTTTTATAGTTTATTAGCATTTTTTTCCGCTTTAGCTTTTTTTTTTTTTAAACCAATTTTTTTTTTTTTAAACAATGGATCAAAAGTGATGTTTTTGAGCGTTTATCAACGATTATCAGAGGTAGAGCGTTTTTACAGCTGAAAAACATCTCTCAGAACCCACTAGTTTTGTTTTTTACTGCTCAGAACTGCCGATAACAGCCTATGTGTGCATAGACACATTGGATAACATAATGGAGAGTTTAATGACTGTAGAAAAAAATGTCTACTGCCAAAAACAGCTGCTGTAAAAATGTCCAAAAATGTCCAGTGTGCATGAGGCCTTAGGGCCGGTGCACACAGCGATGCGCGGCGAGGAGTCTCCGACTTGCCTCGCCGCGACTTGCACGGACCTCAGCGGCGACTTGCAGAGGACTTCTGTATAGAAGTCAATGCAAGTCGCCCCCGAAGTCGCCCCAAAGTAGTACAGGAACCTTTTTTCTGAGTCGGAGCGACTCGAGTCGCTCCTCTCAGAACGGTTCCATTGTACAGAATGGGGGCGACTTGCGGGAGCGAGGCGAGGCGAGCCGTGTCGCCTCGCCTCGCGCCGCAGTGTGAACCGGCCCCTAAAGTTTTTTTTTTATTTCATTCATTTTGTGAATCATTTTTTTTCAGTGTCCCATTAAAAACAAAAAAACACACATGCAAACATTGAAAAAAGAAGCACCTTCTGCTCAAAATGCAATGCAGACATTTACATTACATGTTTGGAAACGAAAGGAAAAGTGTTTGGAGGTCTTTTGTCATTTTGCGTGCAATAAGCCAATTTGTCTGGCAAGCCAAACAGGTCTCCGCATCCTTCAATTGTCTGCAGCTATGTGATGACAGACGTGTTCTATTCTGGTTCTGGAAACTCCAGGAGTTATAGTCAAGGAAATGTACAGTACTCTCCAAGTAGAGTTTACTTGTAATTTCTGTGTAACTGGAAAAAACTTACACGCTGCTATGTGAAAACCTAAAATAAATGATAATGTGAACAACTGCAACCACTAGGGAGCGCACCCAAAACACTAACATATATGTAATATTAAAAATAAATAATGGTGCGCTTATTCACTAAATTAATATGCAATAATTGATAACGCCAAGTGTGTGTTAAGCCTCATACACACTATCAGATTTTTTCCTTCAGATTTACCAAAACCATATAATATGAGGTCAAACCTTAGGAGTTTCAATGTGTATGCAATCAGGCAGGCCCTTGCACTACATGGTTTTGGTAAATCTGAAGACAAAAATCAGCAGAAAATCTGATAGTGTGTATGGGGCTTAATACAAAAACACAAAATGGATACAGTTGGAATAAAGTGAATGCAAACCGTCATTAAAATGAATAAAGAGTCCAAATACAAAATAAAAATAAAAATCAAGTGCACAAATATAATAGGGATGACTAATCAGTCCAGTATAAATCACTTAAACAAAAGTAGGGATCAGAGAAAAAAACACCCCCAGTATATGTATAGATTGGCTCACCTCCAGGTATGAACAAAAGGTCAGATAAACCTCAATGGATAGCTGTGGGAAACCCAGCTGGTACGTCTGAAAAGACACCCTCCAGTGCTATGCCTCTATGGTGAAAAGCTACTCCAGAAATGATCATAGGGTCAGAGAAACATCAGATCCCCACTGTAGATTACAACAGAACTTTATGGGCTCACTCCAGTAACATGCCTCTTGTATAGCCATCACTCAGAGAGAACAAAAGATATTCATAGTTCAATATTGGCAATTAAAAATATAATTTTTTTTCAATAACTGCTTATACGAGAAGATAACATCTGCAGTAAAGGTAGGGGCAAGTGACACACTCGCCTCCTCACCACACTTCCGTTCTCGATGGACACCGGAAGTGACACCACACAGCTCTACTCGATGTGTTGCCTCACTGATCATGTGACTTCCTCAGGGGCAGTCAAGTGATCAGTGACACAATGCGTCAGATTGAGCCTTGTGATGTCACTTCCGGTGTCCATCGAGAACAGAAGTGCGGTGAGGAGGTGAGTGTGTCGCTGCCCCTACCTTTACTGTGAATGTTATCTTACTTCTCATATAAGCAATTATTCAATCACTGTATTCATTCAGAAAAAGGGGCCGGTTAAATATTCACCAGCCCCTTTCCCCGCTCTTGAGAGGAGGGAAGCTGGCAGCACTGCAGGGGGAGACTGGAAGAAGGGTGAATCGGCACAGCACAGGGTGATTAGGGTGTGCCCAGGCACCCCCAGCACACCCTGTGCACACACCTATGATAATGATAATTGGGTAAGATTTGGCTCTTTCACCACCTGTCTTCTACATATTTATTTCAGGTACTTCCAGTGCCTTGATAAAGTATTTATACCCCCTTGACATTTTCTGCATATTGTCATGTTACAACCAAAAACATCAATTCATTTTATTGGGTTTTTATGTGATGGACCAACACAAAGTGGCACATAATTGTTAAGTGGAAGGAAAATGATAAATGGTTTTCAACATTTTTTCACAAATAAATATGTGAAAGGTGTAGTGTGCATATGTATTCAGCCACGAGTCAATACTTTGGAGAACCAAAACAATTACAGCTGCAAGTCTTTTTGACTATGTCTCTACCAACTTTGCACAACTACAGAGTGACATTTTTGCAAAATTGCTCAAGCTGTCAGATTGGATGGAGAGTGTCTGAACAGCAATTTTCAAGTCTTGCCACAGATTCTCAATTATAATGGTCCATTCAAAATTCAGACCTAAATCCAACACACGAATGTACTTTTGATCGAAACCATTCCATTGTAGCTCTGGCTGTCTATTTAGGTTTGTTGTCCTGCTGGAAGGTGAAACTCTGCCCCAGTCTCAAGTCTTTTTAAGACTAAGCCCTTGTACACACGGTCGGAGATTCCGATGGAATGTGTCCTATCGGACCGTTTTGTCTGTGGTCTGCATTGGACTGTTTCCGTCGGAATATCTGACGGACCAAGTTTTCCAACTTGCCGGTAAAATTGTCAGACAAAATGCTCCTATCAGACATACTCCAATCATGTGTAGCCTACTCCGACGGACAAAGTGCCACGCATGCTCAGATCAAATTCCTAGACCAAAGCTATTGGCTACTAGCCTGAACGTAGTCCCGTCGTAACGAAATAACGTCATCACGTTATGTACAATCGGATTTTCCGACAACTTGGTCCGACCGTGTGTATGCAACATCATTTCCGGACCTCTTCCGTAATTAATCCGTCGGAATTACTCTGACGGATTTGGTTGTCGGAATCTCCGACCGTGTGTACAAGGGCTAACAGGTTTTCTTCTAAGATTGCCCTGTATTTGGCTCCATCCATCTTCCCATCAACTGATCAACTTCTACGTCACTGCTGAAGAAAAGCAGTTCCATTTTGGTCTCATCTGACCAGAGCACTTTCTACCACGTTTGCCATCTCCCCCACATGGCTTCTCACAAACGGGACTTCTTATGGCTTTATTTCAACAATCAATTTCTTCTTGCCACTCTTCCATAAAGGCCAGATTGGTGGAGTGTACAACGAATAGATTCTCCCACCTGCGCTGTGGATCTCTGCAGCTCCTGCAAAGTTACCATGGGCTTCTTGGCTGCTTCCCTGATTAATGCTCTCCTTGCCCAGCCTGTCAGTTTAGGTGGATGGCCATGTCTTGGTAGTTTGTAGTTGTACCACAATCTTTCAATTTTTGGATGATGGATTGAACAGTGCTCCGTGAGATGTTCAAAGCTTGGGATATTTTTTTATAACCTAACCCTGCTTTAAACTTCTCTACAACTTTACCCCTGAGCTGTCTGGTGTGTTCCTTGGCCTTCATGATGTTGCTTTTTCACCAAGATTCTTTAACAAACATCTGAGGGCTTCACAAAACAGCTGTATATATACTGAGATTATGGACTCTATTTACCAATTAGGTGACTTCTGAAGGCAATTTGTTCTACAACATTTTATTTAGGGGTATCAGAGTAAAGTTGCTGAATACAAATGCACGCCACACTCTTCAGACATTTGTAAAAAAAAATAGAGAAGCATTTATCATTTTCCTTCCACTTATTATGTGCCACTTTGTGTTGGTTTATCACATAAAATCCCAATAAAATGCATTTATATTTTTTGGTTGTAACATGACAACATTTGGAAAATGTGAAGGGGTATGAATACTTTTTCAAAGCACTGTATACAGCACCCTCAATTTATGCAGCTCTTTACACATATATTGTGCATTCACATCAGTCCCTGCCCTCACGGAGCTTACAAGCTATGGTTCCTAACTCACATTCATAAATACACAAACCAGAACCAATTTAGACTAGAACTAAAATTAGCATGACTTTGGATTGTGGGAGAAAACCCACACAGGCACAGGGAGAACATGTTAACTCCAGACAGGTAGTGCCACGGTTTGCATTTAACCCGATGGCCCTACTGCTACCAGGCAGAAGTGATAACCACTTAGCCACTGTGCTGCCCATATCTCTAGTACTGCTTGGAAAAAGCATAAACTATCCTTAACTATCCACTTGCTAAACTTGGCTAAGGCCCTGATAGCTCTTCACTGGAAATTACTGTCCCCACATTGCATGAAGAAGGGGATGCTGAATGATTGACAGCAGCGGGAGCCAATGGCACCGCTGCTGTGTCTCAGCCAAATCAGGAGGGAGAGTTGTGGGTGGCCGAGGCACTCAGGCACATTGCTGGATCAAGAGGAGGTTCAGGTAAGTATCGGGGGACTGCTGCACACAGGTGTTTTTTATCTTCTTAGAATGCATTAAGATGAAAAACCTTGTGCCTTTACAACTACTTAAAGGTCAATTTTATATATTTGATATGGAATAGACCAGAGCAATAGCAGCTGAGACAATCTCACAATTCAAGCTCATCTGCACTCCATGGATAATGTTTGAATTGCTTCCGATTTACCAGATTTTTATTATAACGCTTAGTTACCAATATCTGTCCTTAATGCCACATAAATTACCACCTTCATTAAAGTGGTTGTAAAAGCAGAAGGTTTTTCATCTTAATGCATTCTATGCATTAAGATAAAAAAGCCTTCTGTGTGCAGCTGCTCCCCTCAACCCCCCTAATACTTACCTGAGCCCCCTCTCTATCCAGCGATGCCCACAAGTGCCTCGGCCACTTTCTGATTGGCTGAGACACAGAAGCGACACCACTGGGTCCCGCTGCTGTCAACCAAACTCAGCCAGCCAATCAGGAGAGGGAGAGAGGGGGTGGGGACAAACAGCAGCTCTGTGTCTGAATGGATACATGGAGCAGCAGCTCAGTTGCCCCCATAGAAAGCTGTTCGCTGTGGGGCGGACTCAACAGGAGGGAGGAGCCAGGAGCTCCAACCAGGGACCCGAGAAGAGAAGGATCCTGGCTGCCCTGTGTAAAACCATTGCACAGAGCAGGTAGTTATAACTTTTTTTTTCTATTAAAATTACAAACAAGACCTTACAATCACTAATTTATTTGCGCCCAACACTTGATTCATTCCCTTCACCCTGTAAGGGGATGATGGGCTCATTCAGCACCCCCCCCCATTTTCTAAGCAATGCTACAAACCATTGTATGATAAACAGCCTTGTTCTATTCCTACTTATCTTATTTCTTTCACCTAGTCCCCTATTCTCCCTTTTCTATTTACTAAAGACCAACACACTGAATTTTTCTGAGACTGCACTAAAATAAAAATTGATTCACCCATTAACATTACAATACAGGACACGAACATTCTTGGGAGGAAATTAACAGATGTGAATCCAGTGGACAAATCAGGGAAGACTGATGTAAAACGATTGCGTCACATGAAGACCGGATGCCCTGACACAGCAAGACACTTTTTAAATATACAAACAGATCAATCATGTTGCCTATTTTGCACAAGAAAATGTGCAAGAGACGTAGGTTTCATTAAAAAAAACTATATATGCATATCATTTTCTGTACAACCTATTGCTGTGTGTCTTTCACAACTTTAAAATCTGTGAGAAATGCAGACAACGGTCAGCTTATCTTTGTAAGAGAAATTTGTCTTTAAACCTGTGTAACGCCCTCAGACAATCTAGTTCTTCTGGTATAGTCCTTAGCACATACATACAGACATTGAAATAAAGCTGAATCAAACCGGTCTCTGCTAATTGGTGTACAAACAACCTCAAGTTATGCCCTAAATGTTGCCCCATACTCTGCCCTCAGTGATTGGAACTATGCAGGCCCCATAGTATTATCACTTAAAAAACTGTATCACTTTGAAGAGTTAATAAACATTTGTGGAAAGTTTCCTTCTCCTGTCTTCCTTGTCCAGTCATGTACACTGCGTCATTCCCTGGAAGGAGGAGGGAACAAGTTACAGAGCCCAGGAGCTCCTGCCCTTGTATGTGACCACACATTTGTCATGGAGCCATCGAGGACGCATCACTGCCTGCTATTAGGAGCAGAACAACGATTACACATAGCATGACCTGAACCCACAGCCTGAACATGAAGACCCTGCTAGTTCTGATTCTTTTCCTAGAGTCTACGCTTTGTCTGATCGGTGAGTACAGAGACCTTCTACATATATACTATCTACTACTATACTAACATCTACAAACACAGGAAAGGGTGCAGCAATCTGAAGCTGTGCAATGGTGTAAGGTTACACGATCTCATAAAACTAGATAATTAAGTCAGTCTTTTTTATTTATTTTTTATGGAATATTAGACATTATGCCAAACTCTAAGGTCCTGATAGCTGTTCACTGGAAATTACTGTCCCCGACGTCAAACGGCTAACAGCAAACATGGCCCCATTAACACAGTTGCAACAAGCCAATAAGTACAAAATATTGGGAAAAAAAAAAAAGGGAAAAGGCTGAGCAAGTCTAAAAAGTAAGACGAAAACCATAACTCTCAACGTGAGCCGCATATCCAGAAATAATACTCAGTTAGGCAAGCCTGGCTCACCCGAGGTCAAGAGCATCTCATAACTTGCCTAAGACAAGAACCCGTAAATTGGTTTTGTGGTAGTTATGCACTACACAAGTATCTGTAAAAATAAAATAATACGAACAAAGAATAAAACAAGTCTTAAGTTGGAGTCTTAATTAAAACTAAATATAGTTAAAATATATAAATAATCAAATTTATCAGAAAAGTGGAAGTGTTTTCACTGTTAAACAATTAATAATTATGTAAAAGGACCGATTTTTTGTCTAAAGCAATGCCGTTAAGTTCTACCCCTAGCAAATTTTGGTTGGATACCATTTTGTTTTGAAATAAGACCGCTACCAAGGGTGCCCAGCAACCAACAAAGTGTGGATGTTACATCAGGATCCATCTGAACCGTTAAAGAATCAGCAGTAGGTTGATCTTCAAACCTCCATCTAACATCCATTGCCACCTTAAAGTTTATGTAAAATCAGCATTATGCCAAATCAATACATTTGCTCCAGTCCTTGAGGAATGCATTTGATCCTGAACTTTGAAGTAAAACAGTTCAATAGAATTCTAGCCACAAACATCTAATGGCTGTGGCTGAGTCCTACCAAGATTGCCAGGACTAAAGCTTCATGCACACTGGATGTTTTTACAACTTTTTTTTGATTCAGGTGTTTTTTTCTGCAGCCTGTAAACTCCCCAGCATGTTATCAGTATTTTTTGGTAGGGGCGTTTTCTGTCTGGGGGAAAAAGCCCCCAGAACTGGCGGGCTTTGAGAGGAATTTTTCAGCTGTAAAAATGCTCCAACTCTGATGAAAGCTTAAAAACGCTGAAAAACAAGGCTATTCAGCATTTTTGAGCCATAAACTTTTGTGGGAATATAGTTTTGCTAAAGCTAAAAAAAACGTTGCTGCAAAAATGCTGAAAAACTCAAAGGGGTTGTAAACGCCGTTTTTTTTTTGTTTTTTTTAATGCATTAAGATAAAAAGCCTTCGGTGTGTAGCAGCCCCTCAATACTTAGCTGAGCCCCATCTCTATCCAGAGATGCAGTCATGTACATCGACCATCCGGGACTCCCCTCCTGATTGGCTGAGACATAGCAGCGGCGCCATTGGCTCCAGCTGCAGTCAAAGTAGGTTAGCGGGGCTGAACTGGTCGGCTCAGGTGCCCTCATAGCAAGCTGCTTGCTGTGGGGGCACTCGACAGGAAGGAGGGGCCAGAAGCACCGAAGAGGGAACCAAGAAGAGGGGGATCGGGGCTATGCTGTGCAAAATCATTTCACAGGAGGCGGCAAGTATAAGGTTTGTTATTTTTATTAGAAGAAAAAAAAATAACCTTTAGTATCACTTTAACTGCTTCCTGCCCATGCTATAGCCGAATGACGGCTACAGCGCAGACTTTAATTGCTCGGATGGCGTCAACAGATGTCCTCCCCTGCATGAGCTGCGAGTGGTGTGCTCTGATCACCGATAGATCCTGGCCCCTTACCACGTGATCAGCTGTCAATGACAGCTGATCACGTGATATAAACAAAAGATCAGTAATTGGCTTTTTTTCTGCTCACGCTGACAGAAAAAAAAAGCCGATCACCGGCTTGTGTCAGGACGACAGTGGTCCCTAAGTGGGTGAGACATTACTCAAGTATCTGTGCCCACCAGTGCTGCCTGCCAGTGCATAGCAATGCCGCCAACCAGTGCCCACCTGTACCACCTATCAATGTCCATCAGTGCCGCCTATCAGTGCCAGAGTGAAGGAGAAAATTACCTGTTTGCAAAATTTTATAACGAAACTACTGTTTTTTTTTCCCCAAAATTTCTTTTTTAGCAAGAAATAAAAAACCCAGTAGTGATTAAATACCACCAAAAGAAAGCTCTATTTGTGGGAAAAAAATGATTAAAATTTAATTTGGGTACAGTGTTGCAAGACCGCGCAATTGTCATTCCAAGGATGTAAGCTCTGAAAGCTGAAAATTGGCATGAGCAGGAAAGGGGTTTAAGTGCCCTGTAAGCAAGCGCTTAAAGATGATCAGGATATCTATGCCTTGTCAAAACAAAAATGCTAAACAATCGCTTTTTGTTTGCCCTCAACTTGGTTAACACTGAGATGACAAATGAAGCAATCAAGGAATAATTACAGACTTTACCACATTTTAGGCCACAATAATAAATGAGGTGTTTTTAAAAGTGGAACTTCACCATGCAAATTCACTTCATTTTCCTGCCTTCGACCATCCCGCTGCACTAAAAAAACTATTTTAGTTTCCTTGGGGAAGGGGATGGGGGGTATTCCATGTTTACATTTTTTTGGGGGTCTCACTCAAATCTTAGCCTCTGTTTGACCTGCAGTTCCCACAATGCTGCACATGTGATCAGTTAGGACATCAGCAAATTGATGGCTTGGCAGTGTGGTTGATGACAAAGGCATATGAGACAGTTATCAATCACTGCATGCCTTAAATGTAACCGTTTTGGGAAATTGTGAGATCTTTGGGTTTAGTTCAGCTGTATGTATATGTTTTCAACTTGAAGCTAAAATTTACATAGTTCAGAACTTTGTCTGGAAGAAAAAAAGTATTGAATTAGCTTGAATTTTGTCTTGAAAAAAAAGTTTTGCCCTCATTTTTAACCCTTTCTTATATGCATATATCACAGCAAATAAGACAAATTGGACAACTTTTGTCATACTGCACAGCTGTGGTCTAACTGTTTAAGAATCATTTGTTTAAAAGATATTTAAAGATATTAATATTTTTATCATGAATTTTAGACAATTCTTCAAAAGTTTCAGAGAATAAGACAGACACCGTAGATCCAAAGACTTTTCGAGCAAGTCAGTATATCCAAGATTTCGAACCAATTCCCAGTATTACTGATGATCAAGAGCACCCAACAGCCAATGACCAGAAAGCTGTTCCAGAGAAGCAGATAATTATCAACAATTCAACTTTGGCTTACTTAAGAAGCTCTACAAGTACAAAGCTGATACCATCCATATACATCATAGTCATACTTATTGGTATTCCTGCTAACACACTTATCTTACGGATGCTGTTTTCAAAGACCAAAACTGTGTGCACGGCAATATTTTACACCAACTTGGCCATATCTGATTTACTTATCTGCCTCATGCTGCCGTTTAAGGCAGCATATCACCTAAATGGGAACAACTGGATATTTGGTGAGGCAATGTGCCGTATTGTGACTATATGCTTCTATGGGAACATGTATTGTTCAATTCTGCTCCTAATGTGCATTAGTGTGAGCCGCTACGTCGCCATTGTCCACCCCTTCATATACCGGAGTTTACCTAAACGGACTTGTGCAGTCCTCCTGTGTTGCTTTGTGTGGATTACTGTCCTCATGTTCATGATACCATTTTTTACAAGGCAGCAGATGTATAACTTGAAGGAACTTGGGTTTATATTGTGCAACGACATATATGAAATCTCTGCTGATGAATTCCAGTTTTATTATTTTATATCACTTGCTGTGATTGGGTATCTCATTCCCTTCACTGTGATAATATTCTGTTACTTCTCAATCATAAGAACTCTGGGGACCCAAAACCAGAAACGATTCATATACGTTAAAATAACCATCCTGCTTCTGCTTATATTTGCTTTGTGCTTTACACCCAGTAATATCATTCTCATTCTTCACCAGGTCAATTATCACTACAATAACAAGGATGAACTTTATGGAAGCTATCTCATAGCATTGTGTTTCAGCAGTTTGAACAGTTGCCTAGACCCTTTTCTCTATTTCCTTATGTCTGAAATAACAAAACTATCCAAAAACTACTCTGAAATGAATAAGGTGTCTAATGAAACACAGATGAAACTTTTGGGACCGTAAATGATAAGTCAGTTGGTCTGTGACTCGGTGTAACTGCACCATCTACTGATCATTTGTAGATTTTTTTTTTAAAGAATACGCCATACAGAACATGTAATGATGCGCAATTATTTTTTTCCTGCCATGGAGAGAATAGAAAAGATTACAATAAAATGCACTTTATACTAACTATACCATCTACTAATGGTCAGCTTTAAAAAGTTGTGGAAGTAAAGAAGGATCAAGAGTTGATTCACACATGAACATTCACCCTGAGACTGATGTCAAATGGGTATTATTTCAGTAAGACCATGCACTCAGAAGTTTCTTAAAGTGCAATTCTAGCCATAAACTTTTCTTGTAGTTTTGGATAGAATGTATGGGTTTAATTTGACCCAACTGAGGCATTTTCCTACTTGTCCCAGTGGCAATGTTACTGGTAAAAGTAGTAACAGGTACACAATAGCTGGAGGTTTCATCTACATTTTATCGCTACTCGTTTGTCTGCAGGAGATTCCCTTTACTTACTGTCCAAATGATGTTATAAGCTTAAAGGAAATATCCCCAATGGGAGCATACATGACCATACGCAGAAATTAAAACCTGATGGGGAAGTTGTAATAAGAGAATAATCATCTTAGGTGCTTTAACATGTAAGTGTCTGCCCAGCATTAACAAAAATTACTCTGTTACAAGTTATTTTATTTTCTACTTTGTAAAATATTTATTGCTCTCTTGGAAACAATGCTATTATAATGTAGCTGTGCCTACTAGATGCTATTATGTAAAGGGCCACAACAGTTCTCTGTAAAAACATTAAAATCTAAGTGAAATAAAAAAAATGCTAACTCCCCCTTTTTTGATTTTGCAGGTTAAAAAAAAAAAAAAAAAAAATTGCATTCTCTTATCCCCAGAGACAGTAGTCGTAGGTCAGGAAGTGAAGGGGAATCTCAACCACAGGAACCCAGGATGTTCTACTTCTTCCCCACTCTAGCCAAACCAAAATAAAAGTCTTGACTAGAGTTATCAATTTATTTTATTCTGTGAAAAGTTTGGAATTATTTGTACAATGAGGCAGCTTATTACATGCTGTGCTTTGTAATCAGTACTGCAGCACATTGTCTGTACTTTTTTCCTTCTTATCTCTCTGCCCCATGGGTCAGCTCTGTATCTTATGATGATTATGTTACCAAAAAAATGCTGGGTGCACGGTCTGGAATACAGCATTACCAAAATATGTTGCATCCAATATTCAGGACCGATTTAGCGCAGCTATCTGCACAGAACCTCAGGTAATCGCAGTGTACTATTTCTCCTGTGGATAGCAGCGGCAACAAAGAAAGAAACAGGAAGCACATCAGAAATGGCAAGAATGTTCCACTGCAGCTAAACGCCGCGGCACATAAACGCAGCGGCACGTAAACGCTGCTCATGGCAATGTGCAAGTGATCGCTGTGCCTGGGGCTTCAAAATAACAAAACCTGCTTTTAACAGCGGCTTTACAGCCGTCCGTGTGAAAGAGGCCTAAAGTTTCTTTATAAAGGCAGGACACGTGTGCACCAGCACAGAAATGTTAGATGTTTTGTGGGAAAGGATTACTACTTAAAGTGTTCCAGGATTTAGATTCACCCAGAAACACTGGGTAATTTTCTGGAACAGGCCTATACAGAATTCCGTTTTACTGACATTACTGTAAATGAAATGCAATTACTGACATTAGAAAAGAAAAACTTCTGGATATCATTCACACGTGTTTTGTCTATTGTCAGTGGTCATCCTTTTAACCGATTGTAATATTTTATCTGTACATTTCAAAATGATATTTATAACATTTTAAACTGCTTCAGTGTGTTTTATAAATGAAAGAACCAAAAAAATGAAGACTTATGATCGATAGAAAGAGAAAATATTTTCTCATTGTGCGATAGGCTGTGCCAAAATAATCATGCACTTGCGCCAATGTTGCAAGTTAAAAACTGTTCTAAAATGTACTGTAACGTTGGTCAGCGAGTACCTGTGTATTGTCTGGTTGCATATTAGTGTTAGGTAATTTGGACAGGGTATAATCCCCAATTCTCATTAAATTAGTAGGTACGATGCCCGGTGGGTGTGGAGATGCGACTCAGTGTACATCTTGCGGCATATGTATGCGTTCCTTGATCATCCGATCGAGGGTGAATACTGCTGTGCAAAATGTAAGCACGTTGTTTCTCTGGAAGCCCAGGTTCTGAATCTGGAGAAGCAACCGTCAGCACTGAGAAGTCCCTCCTTACTAAAGGAGAGCCATGAACGCACAAGGCAGGGGCCAGCACAGAGGCGGGTGGAGACAAAGAGGTGCAGGCTCTAGGAAAGAGTAGATGGATGACAGTCAGGAAGGGTAGAGGAGGAAGTGCCAGGGAGGTCGATCCAGGGCTGAAGCATCCCAATAAGTACACTCCACTGAATGACATTGGTGAAACCAGTTAGGGACCAGTACTGCTAGAGCCGAGGGACCCTCCTAGCTGCCGGGGGAAGAACTCCTCCAGTGAGTTGGGGGCGGGGGATGGCGAAGGGCAAGAAAAAACAGATTCTGCTGGCAGAGGACTCAATTCTTCGGCCCCTTTCACATGGGACGGATCCGTAATGATCCGCCCTGTGATGATCCGCTTGCTCAGCGGGGATCACTCTGTTTATCCCCACTGAGCCGGCGGGTGACAGGGCGGTCCCGGCACACTGCAGGGACTGCCCTGTCAGATATCCGCTCTCCTCTATGGGGGGGGATCGGATGAACACGGACCGTCTGTCTGTGTTCATCCAATCCGCTCTGCAGACAGATAGAAAAATAGGATTTTCCTCCATCTGCAGAATCGGACCATAGCGGAGACGGATAATATCGGATGTCTGCGGATGTTCAACCGCAGAAACCTGCTATCCCATAGGGATGCATGTATGTCCGTATTTCATCCGCAAACGGATGGATGAAATACGGACATACAGTCCGCATGTGTGAAAGGGGCCTTAGAAGGACAGAAAGGGCAATCTGTAACAAAGAACTGAAGCGCTGAACTGTATGTTTACCGGGCGCTCAGGTTCGGCACATCACGGATTTGGTGGACAGATTACTGGGAGGGGCTGGGGAAGACCCGGCTGTCACGGTGCACGCTGGCACCAATAAACTCAGAGGCAGATGGAGTGTCCTAAAGAAAAATTTTAGGGACATGGGAGCTAAATTGAGTAAAAGGACCTCCAAGGTAGTATCCTCAGGAATACTACCGGTACATCGAGCCACAACAGAAAGGCAGAGGGAGGCAGGAAAGTAAACAAGTGGCTGAAGAGCTGATGTAGCAAGGATGGGTTTGGGTTCCTGGAGAACTGGGCTGACTTCTCAGTTGATCACCAGTACTATAGAAGGAACAGACTGCACCTAAATTAGGAGGGTACAGATCAGCTGGGAGTAAAGATGGCCAAAAAGTTAGAGGGGTTTTTAAACTAGGAGACGGAGGGAGGACCCAGAGGTAGAGATAGTCAGCGCGGAACATATTCCAGAGGGTAGTATTGGGGGTATTTGTGGTAGGTGGACTAAAGCACATAAACCCAAGGTAAGTATAGTAACAAGTCCTAGTTGCAATCTCAGAACACCCAATAAGAGGATAATAAGCGACCAGACTAAACTACGTGGCATGCTCACCAATGCCAAGAGCCTGGCAGACAATATGGGTGAACTAGAGATACTGTTGTACAAGGAGGATTTGGATTTTGTGGGAATTTCAGACACCTGGTTCAACAGCTCTCATGATTGGCTGGCAACCATTCAAGGTTATACCCTTTATCGCAGGGATAGAGAGGGTAAAAAAGGGGGAGGGGTATGCCTATATATCAAGAATAATGTACAAGTGAATGCGAGAGATGACATCACTAAAGGAGCTAGGAAGGAGGTGGAAACCTTATGGGTAGAACTCCAAAGGGATGAAGCTAAGGGGAAAATATTACTGTGAGTATGCTATAGGGCCCCTAACCTGAGGGAGGAGGGGGAGACGCATCTCCTAACACAAGTTGGATTAGAAGCAAGGATGGGAAGTGTTATAATGGGGGATTTTAATTATGCAGACATACTGGGCGGAGGGAATCACACATTCATCTAAGGCTCGCAGGACAATTTTGTGGTTCATATTGTAGACACATCAACTAGAAATAAAGTGTTACTGGATCTACTGATTACCAACAATAAAGACATGATCAAGGCTGTGGCAATATACAGCAATTTTCAAAAGAGTCAACTTCCCTAAACTAGGAACCTTGTTAGAAGGCATGAATTGGGATAAAATCTTTGGAACAAAGAACACGGAGGAGAGATGGGTTTACTTTAAAAGTATATTAAATAAGGGCATTAGCCAATGCATCCCATTGGGTAATACATTTAAAAGAGCAAACAAAAGTCCTGGATGGCCTAACGCCAATGTAAAAATGCATATAAAAGCAAAGGAGAAAGCCTTCAAAAAATACAAGGTTGAGGGATCATCAGCATTCAGACTTTATAAAGAATGCAACAAGAAATGTAAGGGTGCAATTATTGTAGAAATCCACCTAAGTAGACCCAGAGGTTGCCAACATCCTGATATCATCCTGATATTAGAATCATGTAATGAGAGTATCCCCTAAAAATATACTATGGGACTTTAAGGGCAACAAAACAGTAGCACAGTATAAGAAAAATAGAAATATTTATTAGTATAAAAAGTATGATGCATACATCGCCATGACTAAAGTACATAAAAACACAAGGCAGAACAGAAATGTAAATACAATTCCTTATGTATTGAGCTTGACGCATTTCAGGACATGGAGAGAGTCCTTTCTTCAGGGGCATTCCATGTAGGGTATTTCTGTCACAGATCAAAATCAGAATCAGGGATACTGGAATATGAAAGAGCATTGTTGAGGCATAGTCTGGAAAAGACAACATACCAATCCAAAATGGAGTCTGCATTTGTAGGTACCACCTGGTATCGAGCCTAATGTATATAGGGCTCAGAAATTTCAGAAAGATGTGGACCAGTGTGAGACCCAGCAGGGTCATCATAGGTTAAAGGTTAGGAGCAACTGGTAAGATGGAATTGGTAAACCACTCACCCAAATCGCATGCCTAGAAGATATTGGTGATTTTGTTGGCAACGTTGGAGAAAACCAAACAGAACTCAACTATTTCTGTAAATAGAGTAGATTGTTTTTAATCCCATAGTTGTAGAGGTATAAACATAAAATAACAAATACAGTAATCTATTTAACAACAGAGTCAATGTTGAGACAAATTCATTTTATCAAATAGATTACTATATTTGTTATTTTATGGTAATACCTCTACAACTATGGGATTAAAAACAATCACTCTATTTAGAGAAATATGTAAAAAAGACAAATACCGTGCTAGGCCAAGAGTCACTAAGTGGCTGCTAGAGGTGAGATACACACAAAATAGATATAAAAGAAAAAAGTAAAACAAGTTAAAAAAAAAAAAAAAAAAAAAGCGCTGCTGCACTTTTTTCTTTATATTTACAGAAATAGTTGAGCTTTGTTTGGTTTTCGCCAACGTCGGGTCAGGTTGGGTAGGGTCTCACACTAGTCCACATCTTTCCAAACTTCTGAGCCCTACATACATCAGGCTCGATACAAGGTGGTACCTACAAATGCAGACTCCTTTTTGGATTGGTATGTTGTCTTTTCCAGACTATGCTTCCACGATACTCCTTCATTATTTTGATCTGTGACTGTTTCTTTCTAGAATATTGTATATCAGAAATATCCTACATGAAATGTCCCTGAAGAAAGTACTCTTGCTAGGTCCTGAAACATGTCAAGCTCAATACATAAGGAACTGCATTTACATTTCTGTTCTGCCTTGTGCTTTTATGTACTTTAGTCATGGTCATGCATGCACCATACTTTTTATACTAATAAATATATTTCTATTTTTCTGATACTGTGCTACTGTTTTGTTGCCCTTAAAGTCCCATAGTATATTTTTTGGGGATATTCTCCTTACATAAGGGAAAAGCGGAGAAGAGCAAAAAAAAATTCCCAAGAAATTCTTTAAGTACATAAACAGTAAAAAAGGGAGGACAGACCATATTGGCCCCATAAAGAATGAGGAAGGACATCTGTTTACAAAGGATTAAGAGATAGTGAAGGTATTAAATGTATTCTTCTCCTCAGTCTTCACAAGGAAATTGGGGGGGGGGGGGGGGGGGCTTCAGTAACCAAGTGTTTATCCTTATGACACATCACAGGAAACACATCCATGGTTAACAGAGGACAGAATTAAAATTGCACTCGGGAAACGCAACATTAATAAATCACCGGGACCAGATGGCTTGCTTCCGAGGGTACTTAGGGGACTTGCCAGACCATTGTTCCTAATTTTTACTGACAGTCTACTGACTGGAATGGTGCTAGGTGATTGGAGAAAAGCCAGTGAAGCACCGATATTTAAAAAGGGCCCAAAACGCTTCCCTGGGAATTACAGACCAGTTAGCCCAACATCAATAGCATGCAAGCTCTTGGAGGGGATAAGGGACTATCTACAAAATTTTAGTAACGAGAACGGTATCATTAGCAGTAATCAGCATGGATTCATGAAGAATCGTGTTGCCAAACCAATCTATTAGATTTCTATGAGGAGGTGAGTTGCCAGCTACATAAAGGAAGACCTGTAGACGTGGTGTATCTGGATTTTGCAAAAGCAGTCAACACAGTTCCCCATAAATGTTTACTGTACAAAATAAGGTCCGTTGGCATGGACTATAGGATGAGTACATGGATTGAAAACTGGCTACAAGGATGAGTTCAGAGGGTGGTGATAAATGGGGAGTACCCGGAAATGTTCAGAGGTGGGTAGTGGGGTCCCCCAGGTTTTTGTGCTGGGACCAATCCTATTTATTTTGTTTATAAACAACCTGGAGGATGGGGTAAACAGTTCAACCTCTGTATTTGTGGACGATACTAAGCTAAGCAGGGCAATAACTTCTTCACAGGATGTGGAAACCTTACAAAAAGATCTTAATGGGGTGGGTAACTACATGGCAAATGAGGTTTAATGTAGAAAAAAATTTAAATAATGCATTTGGGTGGCAATAATATAAATGCAATCTATACACTGGGGACCTCAGGGGGGAATCTAGGATGGAAAAAGGACCTGGGGGTCTTAGTAGACGATAGGCTCAGGAATGGCATGCAATGCCAAGCTGCTGCTAATAAAGCAAACAGAATATTATTGGCATGCATTAAAAAGGGGATCAACTCCAGAGATCCTTGGGCACAAGTCTTCGGGAAGGATGTACTGAAAATGGAGCGAGTACAAAGAAGGGCAACTAAGCTAATAAAGGGTCTGGAGGATATTAGTTATGAGGAAAGTTTGCAAGCACTGAACGTATTCTCTCTGGAGAAGAGACGCTTGAGAGGGGATATGATTTCAATTCATAAATACCGTACTGGTGACCCAACAATAGGGATAAAACTTTTTTTGTGGAAGGGAGTTTAACAAGACACATGGCCAGTCATTAAAATTTGAAAAAAAGAGGTTTAACCTTAAACTACATAGAGTGGCAAGTACGTGGAATTCCCTTCCACAGGCGGTGGTCTCAGCGGGGAACATCAATAGTTCCAAATAAATATTAGATAAGCACCTAAACAACCGCAACATACCTGTATATACAATGTAATACTGACATATAATCACACACATAGGTTTGGACTTGATGGACTTGTGTCTTTTTTCAACCTCATCTACTCAATTACTATAGAGACAGTAATACTGTAGTGAGGAGGGAAGACAGTGAGGAACAGAACCGTAGGAAGGAGAGGTGGATGCTTATAGACGGACAGCACTATTACTTCTCTACTCAAACTGTTGCGTAACATTTATTTGGCACATAAAACACTAAATACATTTCTACAAATGTACCAGTGTAAGTGCCATACCTGTGGGATCCCTGTCAAACACTGTAATGGGCACTGCTACTACAGTGATCTCCACTTGCTTCTGTGTCCTACGCTGAGTGGATGCCCTGCTTACAGAACACTGGAAGTCATTCACTTTACATGGGTGTCAATGTCCCGTACACACGATCAGAATATCAGGCGGACCAGAGTCCACCGGACAATCCGCCCGTGTGTGGGCTCCGGTGGACTTCTTTTCCCCAAAAGTCCGGCGGACTTAGAAAGTAGTTTTGACTCAAAAATTGTCCGGCAGACAATTCGGCCGCCTGTGTGCTAGTCCGCTGGACTTTTGAAATGAACGGACTTTCCCTCACAGGGATTGACATGTTGCCGTCCCCCGTCACCTTATATGGACTTAAATGGGAGAATGACAGAAGACCAGGCCCCCCGCTAGTAAAAGAGCTAAAGGAAGAAAGCGGAGGCCCGGCAAGAAGAACCAAAGAGGGGGGCAAGACCCCCAAAGTAGGAAGAAGACCCCCGAGTGGCGACGAAGAAGAAAGGCAGGCTCCTCCGCTAGTAAAAGTGCTAGCAGAAGATAGCGGAGGAGGCTGCCGAGAAGACCCCCCCAAGACGGAAGACGACCCCTGGAGCTGTGCAATAAATTATTTTAAACCCTTTTTTTTTTTCACCAGGTGAATGGGTAGGGGTACATTGTACCCCATAATCATTCACATAGGGTGGGGGGCGGTACCTGGAGCCCCCCCTTATTAAAGGGGGCTCCCGGATTCCGATAAGCCCCCCCAAACGCAGACCCCGACAACAAATGGCCAGGGTTGTCGGGAAGAGGCCCTTATCCTCATCAATATGGGGACAAGGTGCTTTGGGGTGGGGGGGCCACAGGGCCCCCCCTTCCCAAAGTACCCCCCCATGTCGAGGGCACGCGGCCTGGTACGGCTCGGGGGGGGGGGGGGGCGCTCGCTCGTTCTCACCCCCTTTTCTGACTGGCTGGGTTGCGTGCTCGGATAAGGGTCTTATATGGACCTTAGGGGGACCCCCACGCCGTTTTTTCGGCGTAGGGCTTCCCCTTTAAGTCCATACCAGGTGACGGGGCCAGCGACACGTCAATCTCGCCGAAGGGGGCGATATTGACCTCCTGCGCTAGTCCCGTCTACCTGGAGACGCGTTCAAAATGAACGGACTTTCCTTTGTGTGGGCAAGTCTGTTCATTTCAAAAGTACGGCGGACTCCTGCCATAGTCCGGTTGTGTGTGGGCAGGTCCGCTCGTTCGGAAAGTCCAGCGGAAAGTCCGGCGGACCTACGCTTTAAAGTCCGGCGGTTTGTCCGCTGGACAGTCTGATCGCATGTATGCGGCATAAGAGAACATTTTCTCAATGAATATAAAGCACTCTCTGATTGGACAAGGCAGAGATTGTGATGTGACCAACCACCATTTCCTGAATGGTGCCCGTACTGAGGGCACAGGACTTGCAAGCTAGGGGAAATCACTGTGGTACCAGTGTCCACTACTAGCCAATGAGGAGGGAGAGAGCCAAGAGACCCGCTGCGCTCTTGCGCATATCTGGATTGAGATTGGGCTCAGGTGAGTATAAAGGCTGGGGGAGAGCTGCATTCAGGTTTTTTACCTTAATGCAGAGAATATATTAAGATTAAAAACCCTCCTGCCATTAAAACCACTTTAAAAGAAAAGTTTGGGAGTCAAAAATAAAAAACAGTCATACTCACTTAGATGGCTGCAGCACCAGTCTCCCGATACCTCTACAATGAGAACAAGGTGGTTGCTTAGTTCTTCATTGTTTAGAGAGCTAGTGACTGTCAGTCACCGGCTGTCTGCTCTGCCCATCTAGAGCTCACTGGAGCGATGGGCAGCAGAGGGTCTGGGAGCAGCTGGCTCAGTCTACACAAATCTGGCTGAGAGGCTGAGCCTGCTGCCGGTCCAGGCATTTGGGTGGATCCAGACATGAAAAGACTGGATCGATCCAGACAGATTTAAGCCCGTTGTTGACTGAATATTGGTCACAGGTGTGCAGAACAAAGCACTCTTGTGATCCCCAGGGAAAAAAAGAAAAGCGCAGCTTAAATAGCGCTAAAGCGCTGCTACAACGATCAGCTCTTTAGCTCTAACGCAGCTGTGGCCCCAGTGTGAAAGGGGTCTAAAAGAATAGTAGTTTATTCCACCATGTCCTTTGCAGACTGACTCTGAATTGGAAGACAAGGTTCATTATAACACACTCACAATGTTCTAATGCAAAAAGCTGCAATGTCAGCATCCCTGTAGAAGTATTTAACCCTTGGAGAGTATCTCATCAAAACTGAAATCCTTATTGTAGAGGAGTGCCTAAAATGAGTGTAGCGTTCTGGGAAAATCAGTAAGCCAATCACACAAGCAGAAAATGGTATTTCTGGGGGCGTTTTGTATACCACCACCTCCAGGTTGCCATACTGCATTGAATTGTACAGAAAATTATAGGGGGTGCAGATTGAAAACAACGTAATTAATAATAAAATTAGCAATTGTATATGTAATAATATTTTTTCTTCTATTTGCAATATATTTTTTTCAGAAAGTGGAGTTACCCAAGCACGGTGCATGAAATACTGAATTTGGAATTCAATACAAGGTTTAGGACTATGGTAACAAAACATTATATAGTAACTTCTCTCCTTGTCTCCTACATCCCATGCTGCCAACCTACAAGCCACTACCCGCAGAAACCTTCGCAAACCTCAACCCTTCCCTTCATTCTGCTACTGATGGCCTTTATAACAAAATCGCACCCCTGTCCTGCCCAGACCCAACCACTTCCATCTACAACAACACGCTGTCATCCTCCCTAGACATACTTGCTCCTCTTTCTACACGCAGAACAAGGCCCCCCAAAACCCTGGCAAACAGACACCAGAAGTCTTAATAGACACAGCCGTGCTCTTGTCCTCTACAAATGTGCCCTTCTAAAATACAACTCCTGCCTCCACACTGCTAAACAAACCTATTACAACACTCTCATCAAAACCCTCTCATCCAAACCTCGTTAACTCTTTTCTACCCTTAATTCCTTACTTTACCCCCCACTGCCCCCCCCCCCCCCCATCAACTTGCTTACTGCTCAACAGATTGCCAACCATTGCAATAGCAAAATTGACAATTCGCAAGGAGATACCCAGCATTCAAATTCCTCCCCTACCCAACAGGTCCAACACCACGCTCAATACTCATCTTTTTGCCCAGTTACCACAGATGAAGTTAATAAACTCCTCTCCACGGCCCACCTCACTACCTGCTTCCTGGACCCTGTCCCCTCACAATTACTTCTACCACCTTCCCACTCTATCCTTAACTCCCTAACCCACATCTTCAACCTCTCCCTCTCCTCCAGCACCTTTCCTTCCCTGCTCAAACATGCACTGGTTACCCCCGTACTCAAAAAACCCTCACTAGACCCCACCGTTTGAACAACTTAAGGCCCATCTCCCTGCTGCCGTTTGCCTCCAAGCTCATCTAATGCCTTGTCCATGACCAAATGAGTCGCTACCTCATGGACAACAACCTTATTGACCCCCTACAGTCTTGCTTCCGCCCACAACATTCTACTGAAACTGCCCTACTAAAACTCAATGACCTACTAACTGCTAAAACCAACGGCCACTACTCCATACTCATACTTTTAGACCTCTCTGCTGCCTTTGACACAGTTGACCACCTGCTCCTCCTCAGCAAATCACGCTCCCTTGGCCTCTGCGATTCTGCTTTATCCTGGTTTTCCTCCTACCAGAGCACTTTCAGTGTCACTTACAACTCCATTTCCTCTGCTCCCCTTCCTCTTTCTGTTGGGGTACCCCAAGGTTCTTTCCTTGGGCCCCTCCTATTTTCACTCTATACCTCTTCCCTGGGCCAGTTGATAAACTCCCATGGTTTCCAATACCACCTCTATGCCGACGACACCCAGATCTATCTCTCCACTCCTAAACTCACCCCCTCAATCTCCTCACAGATCTCAAACTTACTGAATGACATATCAGTATGGCTGTCACACCACTTCCTCAAACTCAATCTTTCTAAAACTGAGCTCGTTATATTTCCTCCTTCACGATCAACCCCCCCCCCCCCCCCCACCCTGACTTCACCATTAATAACAACACAACCATTGGTCCCTCCACACATGCCAGAGTCCTGGGTGTAATCCTTGACGCTAACCTCTCCTTCAGCCCCCATATCCAATCACTTGCTAAATCTTGCCGCATTCACCTCTGCAACATCTCCAGAATTCCACCCTTCCTGACTAATGACACCACAAAGCAACTCGTTCACTCCTTGATTATTTCCCGCCTTGACTGCTGCAACTCTCTCCTTAATGGCCTACCCTTAAGCAGGCTATCCCCCCTTCAGTCTATTATGAATGCTGCTGCTAGACTAATACACCTCAGTAATCGTTCCGTGACTGCTGCTCCTCTCTGCCATTCCCTTCCCTGGCTCCCCCTACCCCACCGTGTAAAATTCTAAATGCTAACCATAACATACAAAGCCATCCACAACATTGCCCCCATCTACATCACCAACTTCATCTGCAGATATCGCCCGAATCGTCCCCTCCACTCCTCCAAGGACCTCCTGCTTTCTAGCTCTCGTTACCTCCTCTCATGCTTGCCTTCAAGACTTCTCCAGAGCCTCTCCCATCCTCTGGAACTCCCTTGCCCCAGTCTGTCCGATCAGCCCCTACCCTGTCCACCTTTAGGAGTTCCCTGAAAACTCATTTATTCAGGGAAGCCTATCCCACACCCACCTAACTGTCCCTGAGCCACCCTCATCAAATCATTCTCTGCAGCTATTACCTTTTGTACCACCACCCCCTCCCTTTAGAATGTAAGCTCCACTAGCAGGGCCCTCCTGTACCTTTTGTATTGTACTGTAATTGTGTTGTCCCCCCTATACATTGTAAAGTGCTGCGTAAACTGTTGCTGCTATATAAAATCGCGAATAATAATTTCTTCTTAGAGGGCAAGAGCTGAAAGAATATATTACATAAAATGTGGTAGTAGCACGCTGCCATCTAGTGATAGAAATTAAGGATTGCAGGGTGCAGCTGCTGCAATCATCAAATGTGTTCCAATATCGGCAATAAATCAATACTAAAATGTGTGATCGTGCTGCCTCTGAATCAAGGTAAAAATAATAATTAGAAAGTGACAATAAATTACTAAATAGATAAGGGATACATAATATATATGTGCCAGTGCAAATTACAGCCATAAACAAACAAACAATGCAAAAAAAAAGCCAATGCAATAAATAAGGCTTCTTATAAATTGTGCAATCAGGTTTAAAATAAATAATAAAAAAAAAACAAAAACAAACTGGAGGTTTAATTTTTTTCACAACTTCAGATGAGACCCAGTAAGTTTTGTGGTAAATCTGGACTAGGCTCTGTTCACACTGCCACAACTTGCGATCAGACTTGTGAGACCAAGTCGCGTGACATGTATAATCCCATATTAGTCAATGAGATCTATCTTAACCACTTGACCACTGGGCACTTAAACACCCTTAATAACCAGACCAATTTTCAGCTTTCGGTGCTCTCACATTTTGAATGACAATTACTCAGTCATGCAACACTGGACCTATATGAAATTTTTGTCCTTTTTTTCACACAAATGGAGCTTTCTTTTGGTGGTATTTAATCACCGCTGGGTTTTTTATTTTTTGTGCTATAAAAGAAAAAATACAGAAAATTCTGTAAAAAAATGAATTTTTCTTCATTCCTGTTATAAAATTTAGCAGATTAGTAATTTTTTCTTCATAAATTTTGGCCAAAATTTATACCACTACATATCTTTGGTAAAAATAAGTACAAATTGGTGGATATTATTTGGTCTTTGTGAAAGTTATAGAGTCCACAAGCTGTGGTGCCAATATCTGAAAATTGATCACACCTGAAGTACTGACGGCCTATTTCAATTCTTGAGACCCTAACATGCCAGAAAAGTACAAATACCCCCCAAATGACCCCTTTTTGGAAAGAAGACATTCCAAGGTATTTAGTAAGAGGCATGATGAGTTTTTTGAAGTTGTCATTTTTTCCCACAATTCTTTGCAAAATCAAGATTTTTTTACTTTTTTTTTTTTTTTTCACAAAATTGTCATATTATCAGTTTATTTCTCACACAGCATATGCATACCACAAATTACACCCCAAAACACATTCTGCTATTACTCCCGAGTACGGCGATACCACATGTGTGAGACTTTTAAACAGTGCGGCCACATACAGAGGCCCAACATGCAGGGAGCACCATCAGGCGTTCTGGAGCACCCAGGACAATTCTGACATTTCTCTCCTACATGTAAAAATCATCATTTATTTGCTAGAAAATTACATCGAATCCCAAAACATTATATATGTTTTTTTAGCAAACACCCTGGAGAATACAATGGTGGTCGTTGCAACTTTTTATCTCGCCCGGTATTTGCGCAGCAATTTTTCGAATGCTTTTTTTTGGAAAAAAAACTGTTTTGTGCTTAAAAAAAAAAAAAAAAAAAACACAGTAAAGTTAGCCCAATTTTTGCATAATGTGAAAGATGAAGTTACACCGAGTAAATCGATACCTAACATGTCACTCTTCAAAATTGCACAGGCTCGTGGAATGGCGCCAAACGTTGCTACTTAAAAATCCCCATAGGCGACGATTTCATTTTTTTTTTACTGGTTATATGTTTTGAGTTACAGAGGAGGTCTAGGGCTAGAATTATTGCTCTCGCTCTAACGTTCGCAGCGATACCTCACATGTGTGGTTTGAACACCGTTTTCATATGTGGGCGGGACTTACGTATGCGTTCGCTTCTGCATGCGAGCACATGGGGACAGGGGCGCTTTAAAAAAAAAAAAAATGTATTGTTCATTTTACTTTATTTATTTTAGTTTGACATTTTTTTCCCCAAAAATAAATTTTTTGATCACTTTTATTCCCATTACAAGGAATGTAAACATCCCTTGTAATGGGAATATGGCATGACAGGTCCTCTTTACAGTGAGATATGGGGTCAATAAGACCCCGCATCTCACCTCTAAGCTGGGAAGCCTGAAAAAAAAAAAAAAAAAAAAAAAGATTCTGGATTTGATAGTATTGGCGAGTCGGTAGAAGCACCGGAGGGCGGCGGGAGGGGGGGGGTGTGTCTATGGCTGGGTATTGCAGGGTATCACCGACTATGGCTGGGTATATCAGAGTATGGCTGGGTATCTCAGAGTATGGCGTTGCAGAGTATTGCGTTGCAGAGCATTGCAGGATATTGGAGGGTGTTGCAGAGCATTGCAGAGTGTTGTACGGTATTGGCGGGTGTTGCAGAGCATTGCAGAGTGTTGCAGGGTATTGGCGGGTGTTGCAGAGCGTTGCAGGGTATTGCAGAGTGTTGCAGGGTAATGCAGAGTATTGCAGGGTATTGCAGGGTATTGCAGAGTAATGGCAGGGTAATAGCAGGGTAATGGCAGGGTATTGCAGAGTAATGGCAGGGTATTGCAGAGTAATGCAGAGTATTGCAGGGTATTGCAGAGTAATGCAGAGTAATGCAGAGTAATGCAGAGTATTGCAGGGTATTGCAGGGTATGGCAGGGTAATGGCAGGGTAATGGCAGGGTAATGGCAGGGTATTGCAGGGTAATGGCAGGGAATTGAGGGGTTAATTTTCGGTGAGCAGCGATGTGGGCACTGCAGATGCAGCCCACATCGCTGCTGACACCGATCTCTTCCCCCTCCGCTGTTCCGATCGGTACAGAGAGGGGGAGGGAGGAACCGGCGTCATAACATGACGCCGGTTTGTTTACAAGTGATCACTCCGTCATTTGACGGAGCGATCACGTGGTAAACGGCCGCGACGAGCGGCCGTTTACCGTGATCCGTGATGCGCCGGGTCCTGTGGACCCGGCGGTCACGGATGCTCTCGAGTGCGCGCCCCAGGGGGCGCGCGAGAGCGGAATTCTGGGAGGACGTCATATGATGGCCTCCCAGAGTTAAGAAACCGCCCTGAAGCCGTCATTCGGCTATAGGGCGGTTATTAAGTGGTTAATTGGCACTACTGAAGTCACTCTGACTTTAGAAAAGGTTCCTGTACTACTTCAAGGCGACTTGTGCCCGTAGACATTAATAGAAGTCACCTCCAAGTCTGATCCTTCTCTTAATTTATGTGATTTGGATCTGATATTACAGGAAGATTACCCAGACATTCCCTGAAGTTGCTTCAAGTCGCATCAAGTCACTTGGCAAAGTCGCAATGTAGGTCGCAGTGTGAACCAAGCCTAATGCTGTGTACACACGACCAGAATTTCCAGCAGAATAGGTATGGAGGATTCATTCCGTGGGATAGTCCGATCGTGTGCGGTATAGTCCCATCATTTTTCTTTAAAAAAATTTGACAGACCTAGAAATAGAACATGTTTCAAATCTGTCCAACGGACTCAATTCCCATCGGGAAAACCATTCGTCTGTATGCTGGTCCAACGGACCAAATATGACGCAAGGGCAGCTATTGGCTACTGGCTATTGAACTGCCTTTTCTAGTCCCATCATACATTATCATGTTCAAAACGAACAGACTTTTGAACGGACTTTAGTTCATTCGTGTGTAGGCAAGTCCGTTCGTTCGGAAGTCCATCGTAACTCCGTCGAAAGACCGTCGGACCTTTTCTGACAGAAAGTCCGGTCGTGTTTACACTGCATTAGTCCTCATTCACACGTGTTTATAGCTGTCTTCATCCACGTGGGATGCACAGGTGCTTTGTGTAGCCATGTGCAGGCAGCCTGTTTAAATCAAACAGTTGGGCAGGTATACAGATCTCCAAATTCATCTGTAACTATACATCTGTGCAAGACTGATGCATGTCTGTCTGCAATCTGATCTGTGCATCAGTCCAGCATGGATGTACAGTTGGGGAATCACTTAGAGATCAGCGCAGCTGCCCACCTGTCATTGATTTGAGCAGGCTGCATGGGACACCTGTGAAGATTAAACACAGTTCGGTACGCCCCTATGAATGGGGCCTTACAATAGCATACAGTACATACCAAAATTCCTCTATGAGAAGCAGGTTATGATATTTAGTGAACACATAAGGACAGAAGATGGCAGTAGAATATGATTGTAACTAAACGTAAACCGAAACTGATGGAAAACATTCTTACGTAACAGAATTAAGTATCAAATAAATTTAATAAAAGGCAATATTGGTCTCTGTATGCAGGTTCTGAGGAATATGGCTCTGTCCTTTTCGTTTTCTATCCTCTTCTCTCTTATTTCCCTTTTCTTTTCTACTTTACAGTTTTTGCGTTAACCCTCCAAGAGGTCCCAGATATGGGTTTCTGCTTCTTTTTGGTTTTTATTTCATGAGAAAATTTCTCAGATGGCAAATTAAGGAACTGATCGATTATCGATTTTTGTTATATATATATATATATATATAAAAAAAAAAAAAAAAAACCTGCGCATAGGGTAACAATTTCACTAAAACAAACCGCTAGCATAAACTGATGGTGACAATTAGCAAAAAATTAAAGAATAAAATGCAACACTTCCAAATGTACAAAAGGCCTTCAAAGTGATCCATATACATTGGGGAACATATTTGACGACCTGCAGATTTTGCAAGTTTGTCCACTTACAAAGAAATGAAGGGACTATAATTTTTATCGTAGGTATATTTTAAAATGACAGATAGAATAACAACCAAAAATCCAGGAAAAAAAAACACGATACAAATGTTATCAACTGAGCTGAGGTTCAGTGAGTAAAACAAGTATTTGATCCCCAAGCAAAACATGACTTGGTGGAGAAATCTTTGTTGACAATCACAGATGTTAGTCATTTCTTGTCGCTGGTTACCAGGTTTGCACACATCTCAGGAGGGATTTTCATCCACTCTTTACAGATCTCTAAATCCTTAAGGTTTCTTTGCAGTCGGTTGGCAACTCGAAGTTTCATCTCCCTCCATAAATTTTCTATAGGATTAAGGTCTGGAGACTGGTGGCTAGGTCACTTCATGACCTTAATGTACTTCTTCTTGAATCATTCCTTCGTTTTCATCCACGACCCAGCTTCAGTGTTCTGGCTGAGGGAAGGTACTCATCCAAGATTTTACAATACATGGACCCATCAATTGGCTCCTCAATGTGACAAAGTTGGCCTGTACCTTTAGCAGAGAAACAAGCCCAAAGCTTAAGGTTTCCACCTCCATGCTCGACTGTAGGGATGGTGTTTTTAGGGTCATAGTCAGCATAATTTTGGTCTCATCCGACCACAGCACTTTCTCCCAATCCTCTGAATCATTTATCTGTTCATTGGCAAACTTCAGACAGGCCTGTACATGGGAAGGGGACCATACGGACGCTGCAGGATTTCAAACCATTTACAGTGGTGTATTGTGTTACCGATGGTTTATTTGTTAACTGTGGTCCCAACTGCCTTGAGATCATTCACAAGCTCCTTGTGTGTAGTTCTGGGCTGCTCCCTCACTTTTCTTATGATCATCTTTACCCTACGAGGTGAAAAGTTGCATGGAGCTACAGACAGATTGATGGTTTAGAATTTTTTCCATTTGTGAATACTCGCTCCAACAGTTGTCTCCTCTCCAAGCTTCCCGCTGATGGTCTTGTAGCCCATTCCAGCCTTGTGCAGGTTTACAGTCTTATCATGGATGGCCTTTGACAGCGCTTTGGTCTTGCCCATGATGGTGAGGTTTGAATGGAAGAAAGATTCTGTGGATGGGTGTCTTTTATACACATAACAAGTTGTCATTAGGAGTACCTTCTTACATTTAATAGGGCTAACCTGTGTACCACAGTAACACATGTTGTAGCCAGTCTGTTGGAGAAAGAATTAATGTTGGTTGGTAGGGGATCAAATACTTATTTTACTCGCTGAGCTGCAACTCAATATATAACATTGGTATCATGTATTTTTTTCTGGATTTTTGGTTGAGATTCTATCTGTATCATTTAAAATACACCTATGATAACAATTATAGACCCTTATTTCATTGTAAGTGAACAAAGTTACAAAATCTGCAGGGGATCAAATATACCCCTGGTGTATAACAGTTCTTCTATGAGTGGTAAAAAGATCCTATATCAACACCACAGCATACCGGCCTCTTACCTTCAAAAATGGACCATCGAGCTATAAGTGGTCTAACAAGGCTCAATCCTCCACCTGGTATGGTCAGGTTACTAATAGCACAAGATTGTAGTCCAGTCCTGATGTCCCCTCTAGACTCACCATTGGATGTTAATGACATGCTTGAATGGTCCAGAAAGCTTTGACAAGGTTAGAGGGGACATCAGGACTGGACTATAGTCTTGTGCTGTTTTTTAGGAACCTGACTGTACCAGATGGAGGATTCAGCGTTGTTAGACTACTTATAGCTTGGTGGTCCATTTCTGAGGATATGCTGTGGTGCTGGTGCAGAACCCTGTTTACAGCTGATAGAAGAACTCTTGTTACATGCCCGGGGTGCTCGCCTTGAATTTATATGGATCACTTTGAACGACTTTTGTATACTCAGAAGCGCTGCATTTTATCTATTTTTGATTACAGTGGTACAAATACGGTCTGTTTGGGGATATGGTTGTCTAGCTTGGTGGTCATTGCAGACTGCCTTAAGACTTGTATTTTGTGACCCTGTAATTTGCTACCTGCCTGGGCATAATTCCTTTAAATATAGAATTAAAATAAATAAGAAGCAAAAAATGTGAAGGCAACAAATGTTAGAAATGATTTAGAAGCTACTTTAATATATAGGGGAGTTCAGGGTAAAAGTTGGCGCTAGGGGGCCAACAACCTTAAATTGTATGTAAACCCCAACAATGAATTTCTTTTACTTGTTCCCTTTCATCTGTTAAAAATAACTGATCGGATCTTGCCACAAATTTTCTTCGGTAATAACTTGCTCCCTGAAGCACTACAGAACCAATACCTTCCATGTTATTGACAAAAGGAGGGGTGTGGAGTTTCGGAGTCCTAGCTTGTTTCCAATGTCTTGATTTTTAGGGTGAGCAGGTGTTGTCATCCTAAGATAGGAAGTGTCTAAAGCTGGCAATACGCTATTTGCATATTGTCCAATTCCTGAACAAACTAAATAACTGTCAGAAATTTGCTCAGTAGGTGGCTTTGTTGGCCATCTCCCATCTAACATCCCTGGATTTAAAAAAACAAAAACAAATCAAAGGTACCAAGCAATAAATTGTTGGAAGTACAGTAGCTGCATCCAATCAGATGCAGCAATTGTTTGGGTATTTTGACAGCAACTGGGCCAGCAGTCAAAATACAACAGCTGCAGCATGACATTTATGTCAGATGAAAAAAAAGGAAAAATTGTTTGAAAAAAATAAAATGAATTCAACCACCACATTGCAGGACTGGTGAGCTGCAATATATAAAATCTTTTTGCTTTTGGGTTGAGCTACACTTAAATTCTGATTTTTTAAAAAAAAAAAGAAGTCCATTAAACAATATAAGGCGAAAGCAACTCTCTGCACGGCAACGGTGCAAACAGCACTGGAGGAGTCTGGAAATTTAAATTCCCCTTTACTGAAATTTTTCTCCCTATGCTAGTTTCGCCAGTATATTTGTGTATTGATATTAAATCCCCTCTCAAGCATCTGCTCTCCAGAGAGGAGGTCTGTATGGTCTGGTAAACACAGAATTGAAAGCGTTTTATCATATCTGTTCAACAAATGCAAACAAAGAATAAAATAAAGCTGTACACCCAGCTAGAAATATTGGGAGCTGGTAACTTCCTGTACTTTCTGCCTCCACATGGTTATCAGTTAGCATTATTTCATGCTATTTCCACAAAACACCTCTCCCATTCTGGAGGAGAGAGGTAGGTGTTATGGAATCCTGACATGGTGTTAGGTAGGCTTAACACCCCCCTATCCAAGGGTGATACTACCTCTCAGTATGATCGTCATTCTAGGACAGAAAAGGAGTTGATGGCAGGATTACCAGGTTAAAATAAAGGGTAAAAAAACGTGAAAAAGGGGGGGGGGGGGGGGAAACATGAAAAAGAGAAAACCAATGCTGCCACCATATCGAAGGAGTAGTAAGCTAGTTTCTTAGGTTTGCATAGAAATTAAGTTATTCTTTTTGTACTAGAAACTATACTACAGAATTATGACGTTACAATCCTAAAAAGGCAGATCAGAGGGTTTTCTAGTCCTAGTGCATCACTGGACTGATATATAAGCACAATATTACCCTCACCATTCTAATATCCCTACACTAAAGAGTTTGTTTTAATTGGGCTGAAAGTGTACACTGGGCCCTTCCACACTGCAATTATAATAAGTAAAACACATTGACAGAGCAAAAATAGCTTCTAGTTTCCATGGAGTTAGTGAGAAGAGACACTTTACAATGACAACAGAATAAAGCTGTGTGGTCGGAGGCGAATAGAGAAAATGTTAAGCGATAGATAGTTTATGTTCTCCTCAATTCCAGGAAAGGAAGAACTGTCCTTGGTCTTTTTCTTGTGGCAGAGAATTGCAGAATTACTATAGTTAGAATGTGGAGGCATGTCTGAACAAAGTCAGCTTTGGCTTTGTGACAAAAGTTTGCCATAAGGGTGGCAAAAAAAAATGCAAACTTGCTTAACAACCTAGATTACACTTAAAGAGTTTGTATATACAATTCATCCAACAATTTTCCTTTGGGAATGACAAAGTATTCTGTTCCAAAATGGTGCTGGTAGATTGCTAATTGGGGTGTTGTAGTGGCAATACTGTATACTTCTCCAAAGTAATCGTTTGCATTGGCTGCCCCGTCCTAAATCATTTCCTGACAGTCATGTTGTTGGCAAGAATGAGAATTTACTTTTAATGCCCTGGTAGACCATAGAGGTATGAATTATCTGACCTCCGAGTTGCCAACTGTTTCTCTGTGGGCACCTTTGATGTTTCATTGTGAAGATGTTTTGTTGGAGGAAGGATAATTGGCACTGTATTGTCTGTATCATCTTTTCTTCTCAAATGTGCAATTATGTACATGTTGAAGTTTGTCTACACTGTCCTGGAATGCCGTATGGTTTACTTCTGATAAAGTTTTTTTTTTTCTTTAAATCAAAAAGAATTTAAGGTCTTTTGTAGTCTATTTCAGAAGTTATGAACCAAAAAAAAAATCCTTACAGTATATGGAAGGTCCATCTTTGGTCCACAGTATAGACTGTCATGTTCCCATCTAATGAAGAACAATTTTATGCACAAGAACACGTCCAGGATAGATAAATGGAGCTGCCCTGATATTAAGGGGAAATCTAAACTGGTTGTAAACCCCAAGATATGCCAGTGAAGCGACTACCATCAGGGGATACACAAATGAAACAAATCTTCCTACACAATTTGTACCTATTTGGAGTCTTCTCTCCAGCCTTCAAAAAACATAGATCAAAGGCTATTTATCAGCTACTGCAGGCAGGGATCTGACATCACACACTGCACAGCACTGAGAGGAGTGTGTGTAATTGGAGACCTGAGCGGAGGGAATGAACACTCTCTCTACAAATAAACATGCAAAGTAGAGGATGTTGATCGCCTACTGTGTGCTAGGGGCAAATTCTGTGATGTCAACATAACCCGTCTGACTTGAGTAATGCCGATAGCAGAGCAGGCAGAAATCACACTAGGTACAGACAAACATTCAACTATCTCGAATTCAAATTTTTTTGGGAGTAGTAAATGATTAAAATGCATGCAAAGCATTTCTTTTTTTTGGCAATTTTTTGGGGATTATCCCATTTGGAGAGGCTTCTCTTCCTGGAGACACAACAGGAAGTTAGAGGAAATCCCTTCAGAATGACAGGGTGTCTACCCCTAGACAGCTGTCACTTCATCAGTTGTCCTCCATGGAATACTATCCCTCACCCCCCATTCTTATATCTGCTACCTGCCAGCTGTGACAGGAATAGACTTTTGGATCTCCCATCACCTACTGCCTACTGTGAGCGTCAGCAGGGCAAACGGAGGGTGATTTTCCCAAAGAGGGAAACGCATGACAATATTTAAAATATTCCCAAACCTGTCTAAAACAAAAAATAAATGCTTTGGCATTAGATAAATTGACTCTTTCATTCACACTGAATTAAACCCCTTCTCACCCATCCAATTGTAAACCCAGAAAGTTCCCCGTGCTGCTGAAGCATTGGTTAAGCATTTTTCTTTTTAGGTTGCAGCAGAGTGCACTAGTGGAAGCAAATAGTAGTCTTAGGTACTAAAAAGAAGACAAGGGGATAGACCTGTGTGGTCCCTAATTATGCGATCACCATGATTATCCAATCATAGGGATTACAGGTAATGTTTTCTACATTAACAACATTTCTCCCCCCCTCCCCCAATCCCTGCAGAGTAGCTTGACAATGGCATTACATTTTATCCTCAGCCCTCGTTAGGTTGGCCATGGATGGTAGATATCTAAATGACAGAAAAACACCTACCCATCCTCCAGTGACGTGTATGCTGCACAGATCCACATAGATTTTTCTTTACCTGTGAAAACCGTCTGGCATTTTGCCACGATCATTTGGTTTGGAAGACTGATGCAGGTATGTGTCTGCGTTTCATAGCTGAAGCAGTTTTCCCCTCATCTCGCCAGAGACCGAGTCTCTGCAACACGTAACACAGTTTTAAAATGTGGTGATAGAGGACATGGAAAAGCAATGGAAATGTATGAAATAGCAGTTTTATGAGGAACCGAAAGACAAATTGTGCTGCAGAATTGTCTCAAACACAATGACAAAATGAACACGTACTATACAATCAACAATTTATTCCAATACAGAATAGGTCTCATTTATCGCCACTTTATCACCGAGATGGATGTATTTCTTTATGAATCTGTAGCACCATACATACACTAAAAGTGGCACAAAGAAGAACTACCTGAATTCCTCGGATTCATCAATTTGTCACATGCACAATGTTGCGTGGTTTTCGTGAATTCAACAAAAAGGCTTCCGACTACATACTTCCAAAAATGTGGCGCAAATTCCTCATTGAATTGCCCTCATCATGCTCGGTTTTCCTGGCTATACATACATCGGAGAGTAATTACTGTCTAAAGATTGATGTTACTGCTCTTTTAATCAACAGGATTCTGCTTCTTTTTACAAGCAGAGCAGCTGCAATGCAATGCGATTAGATATGCTTTCACATGTGTTACCATTCATCCCTAAGGAAAGTGCTTTTGCAGGAAACCACAGGAAAGACTCGGCAAGCTGCAATTTTTTATTTCCCGCTTGTTTTATTCTTACTGCAAAGAAACGCTAACATAACCTTACAGTTAGGGTCAGTCCTCCTGCTATAGCATTGCTATGAGTCATGTGTATACGTTGCTCCATTAATCTAAAGGAGTTGGATGGTCGCCCACTACCATCAATGTTTGTCAGTTCATAGCCTGCTATTCCACATAAACCAACCAATGTTTATATTTACCTTTCATCTTGCAATGATGTAGAACCTTACTTAAACAAGCAGAGATCTACATCCTATTTCACAGCTGGGCGAATTTCAAACACATGATTAAGCAACAATGACATGATTAAGCAATGAAGGATCTAGTGTTTGCGGACTGCTGAGGGGGTCAAACATGTTCCCTGCCGGAACAAAAACTGATAAAAAATTTTGTTATATGGTAGATACATAAGCTGCATAAAAGCAATATACAAAAGGAGTGCAAGGTTTCTTTACCGATTGCCTTGCCTTCCTGCTGACTGAAGAAATGTGTACGATACCCCATTCACTTCAATATGTAAGCCTACAACTTCCACATGGACATGGAAGAACACTACAGCATGGGATAGTCACAAAGCTGGGTGCACATTACACATGGGCTGCTTCCATCATCCTCCACCTAAATATTAAAGTAGAACTCCAATAAACTGAAAATAGCACTGTACTTTACAGGAGAAAAAAGGAGTAATAAAGTAGCTACGGTGAGGGAAAAAGTGTTTGATCCCTTCGCAAAACATGACGTAGTACTTGGTGGCAAAACCCCATTGTTGGCAATCACATAGGTCAGACATTTCTTGTAGTTGGCCACTAGGTTTGCACACACCTCAGGAGGGATTTTATCCCACTCTTCTTTGCAGATCCTCTCCAAGTCATTAGGGTTTCGAGTTGAACATTTGATACTGTAACGCAAACCTTTAGCTCCCTCCACATATTTTCTATGGGATTAAGGTGTGGAGACTGGCTAGGCCTCTCCAGGACCTTAATATGCTTCTTCTTGGGCCACTCCTTTGTTGCCTTGGCCAAATGTTTTGGGTTATTGTCATGCTGAAATAACCATCCAAGCCCCATTTTGATTTCCCTGACTGAGGGGGGGGGGGGGGGGGGGGGGTTGTGTTCTCAATCAAGAGATGACAGTATATGGTCCCATCCATTGTCCCTTTGATGCAGTGACATTGGTCTGTCCCCTTAGCAAAAAAATATAATTTTTTTGGTCATATTTACCTGTAAAATCCTTTTCTTTGAGTACATCATGGGACACAGGAGCCAGGATAATATTCATTACCTACTGGGTTATACTCCATCTCCAGGTGAATGGACACTGGTAGACCAAAGGTCTTCAGACAGGAAGTGATCCCCTATATAACCCTTCTCACACAAGAAGCACTTCAGTTCTGTAGCAAGCACCGACTCCTCAAAAAAAGGGAGGGATCTGTGTCCCATGATGTACTCAAAGAAAAGGATTTCACAGGTAGGCATAATGAAAAAATCCTAAATTTTATTTTTCATACATCATGGGACACAGAGTCGGGCTAATACTCATTACCTACTGGGCCATCCCAGAGCAATAGCCTTGAGGGGAGCACTGAAAAGCAAGTAGCAGTCTTACAAATCGGAGCCACATATACCTGATGGCGAAAAGCCCAAGAGGTTCCTACACCCCTGGTAGAATGAGCTCTCACCCTAAATGGAGGAGCTTCACGTTTCAGACCGTAGGTCTGAATGATCAATTGACAGACCCAATTTGCACTGAAAGCCTTGGAGGCTGCCTGACCCTTTTTGGGTCATTTTGGTAAAACAAAAAAAGGTGTCTGGGTAAATTTAGTATTTGAGGTTGGAGAGTTCACTATATACACCACCTCCTTTAACCAGTTGCCGACCGCCGCACGCCGATGTACGTCGGTACAATGGCACGGGCAGGCATAAGGACATACATGTACGTCCCTTGCCTCCCGCGGGTCGGGGGCCCGATCGGGCCCCCGCCCGGTGCCTGCGGCGGTCGGTATTCGTACGGGAGCGATCCCGGACGAGGGGACGGCCATTCATTCATTTCCACCCCCTCGCGATCGCTCCCGACGAATAGAAATCCCCGGTGACATCACTTCCTCTCCTGTAATGTAAACACAGGAGAGGAAGTGATGTATTCTCTCCTCCGTGTCGGTATTTTTCGTTCCGACACGGAGGAGAGCGGATCAGTAAGTTGCACCAACACTCACACACACAGTAGAACATGCCAGGCACACTCACACCCCCCCTTTACCCCCCCAATTACCCCTGCCCCCCAGTCACAGTGACACCAATGTCATTTTTTTTTTTTTTTTTTTTTTTTTTGCATTGGTGTCATTTGTGACTGTAATAACTGTTAGGGCAGTTAGAGTTAGCCCCCTTTAGTTCTAATGTACCCCCCTAACCCCCCCAATAAAGGTTTAACCCCGTGATCACCCCCCGTCGCCAGTGTCACTAAGGCTGGGTTCACATTGCAGCGGTTTATGAGAACGAATGTGATTCGCACCGCACTGCAGTGCAAATCACATCCGATCTCTGTGCGATTCGAGTTCAGCCATTCGCCGCACCCGCCGCACCCGCCACACCCGCCGCACCCGCCGCAAATTCGCACGGGACCCTTTGTTTGGCCCGCAGCAGAATCGGATCGCATGGGTGTTCACACCATGCGATCCGAGTTTGCAGATCGCACTGCGATATGCGAACTGATCTGGGGGTGTCAGTAACATTTCACTGACACTCCCAGCAGTTCGCATAGGGCAGTGTGAACTGCCGCCGGGAGGCATGCGATGCGGGAACCCGCCGCGGATTCGCGGCGTTTCCGCATCGCTCCAGTGTGAACCCAGCCTAATAAGCGATCATTTTTCTGATCGCCGTATTAGTGTCACAGGTGACGCTAGTTAGGCAGGTAGGTATTTAGGTTCGCCGCAGCTTTTTATAGCGCCAGGGACCCCCATATACTACCGCATAAAGCCCCCTGATTGCCCCCTAGTTAACCCTTTCACCAGTGATCACCATATAACTGTTACAGGTGACGCTGGTTGGTTAGTTATTTTTTTATAGTTTCAGGGCACCCGCCATTTATTACCTAATAAAGGTTTAACCCCCTGATCACCCGGCGGGTGTCATTTGTGACTAATAACTGTTAGGGCAGTTAGGGTTAGCCCCCTTTAGTTCTAAGGTACCCCCCTAACCCCCCCAATAAAGGTTTAACCCCGTGATCACCCCCCGTCGCCAGTGTCACTAAGGCTGGGTTCACATTGCAGCGGTTTATGAGAACGGATGTGATTCGCACCGCACTGCAGTGCAAATCACATCCGATCTCTGTGCGATTCGAGTTCAGCCATTCGCCGCACCCGCCGCAAATTCGCACGGGACCCTTTTTTTGGCCCGCAGCAGAATGGGATCGCATGGGTGTTCACACCATGCGATCCGAGTTTGCAGATCGCACTGCGATATGCGAACTGATCTGGGGGTGTCAGTAACATTTCACTGACACTCCCAGCAGTTCGCATAGGGCAGTGTGAACTGCCGCCGGGAGGCATGCGATGCGGGAACCCGCCGCGCATTCGTGGCGTTCCCGCATCGCTCCAGTGTGAACCCAGCCTAATAAGCGATCGTTTTTCTGATCGCTGTATTAGTGTCACAGGTGACGCTAGTTAGGCAGGTAGGTATTTAGGTTCGCTGCAGCTTTTTATAGCGCCAGGGACCCCCATATACTACCGCATAAAGCCCCCTAATTGCCCCCTAGTTAACCCTTTCACCAGTGATCACCATATAACTGTTACAGGTGACGCTGGTTGGTTAGTTATTTTTTTATAGTTTCAGGGCACCCGCCATTTATTACCTAGTCTCACTAGTGTACCCCTAAATTTAGGGGTGTCTACTTTCCAAAATGGGGTCATTTGGGGGGGGTTTGTGCCATCTTGGCATTTTATGGCCTTCAAAACTGTAACGCCCTTAGAAAGCCTGAAGGCGGTGCTTGGTTTTCGGGGCCCCGTACGCGGCTAGGCTCCCAAAAAGTCCCACATATGTGGTATCCCCATACTCAGGAGAAGCAGCAGAATTTATTTTGGGGTGTCATTTCACATATGCCCATGGCATGCGTGAGCAATATATCATTTAGTGACAACTTTGTGGAAAAAAAAAAAAAAAAAAAAAAAAAGTTTGTAATTTTCCCGCAACTTGTGGCAAAATATAAAATATTCCATGGACTCAACATGCCTCTCAGCAAATAGCTTGGGGTGTCTACTTTCTAAAATGGGGTCATTTGTGGGGGTTTTGTGCCATCTTGGCATTTTATGGCCTTCAAAACTGTAATAGGTAGTGAGGAGTGAAATCAAAAAATTACGCCCTTAGAAAGCCTGAAGGCGGTGCTTGGTTTTCGGGGCCCCGTACGCGGCTAGGCTCCCAAAAAGTCCCACATATGTGGTATCCCCGTACTCAGGAGAAGCAGCAGAATTTATTTTGGGGTGTCATTTCACATATGCCCATGGCATGCATGAGCAATATATCATTTAGTGACAACTTTGTTAAAAAAAAAAAAAAAAAAAAAAAAAGTTTGTAATTTTCCCGCAACTTGTGGCAAAATATAAAATATTCCATGAACTCAACATGCCTCTCAGCAAATAGCTTGGGGTGTCTACTTTCTAAAATGGGGTCATTTGTGGGGGTTTTGTGCCATCTTGGCATTTTATGGCCTTCAAAACTGTAATAGGTAGTGAGAAGTGAACTCAAAAATTTACGCCCTTAGAAAGCCTGAAGGCGGTGCTTGGTTTTCGGGGCCCCGTACGCGGCTAGGCACCCAAAAAGTCCCACATATGTGGTATCCCCATACTCAGGAGAAGCAGCAGAATTTATTTTGGGGTGTCATTTCACATACGCCCATAGCATGTGTGAGCAATATATCATTTAGTGACAACTTTGTGTAAAAAAAAAAAAAAATTTTTTTTTTTGTCATTATTCAATCGCTTGAGGCAAAAAAATAAAATATTCAATGGGCTCAACATGCCTCTTATCAATTTCCTTAGGGGGTCTACTTTCCAAAATGGGGTCATTTGGGGGGGTTTTGTACTGCCCTGCCATTTTAGCACCTCAAGAAATGAGATAGGCAGTCGTAAACTAAAAGCTGCGTAAATTCCAGAAAACGTACCTTAGTTTGTAGATGTGACAACTTTTGCGCAAACCAATAAATATACAATTATTGACTTTTTTTTTACCAAAGACATGTGGCTGAATACATTTTGGCCTAAATGTATGACTAAAATTGAGTTTATTGGATTTTTCTAATAACAAAAAGTCGAAAATATCATTTTTTTTCAAAATTTGCGGTCTTTTTACGTTTATATCGCAAAAAATAAAAATCGCAGAGGCAATCAAATACCATCAAAAGAAAGCTCTATTTGTGGGAAGAAAAGGACGCAAATTTTGTTTGGGTACAACATTGCATGACCGCGCAATTACCAGTTAAAGCAGCGCAGTGCCAAAGTGTAAAAAGACCTCTGGTCATTTACCAGCAAAATGGTCCGGTCTGAAAGTGGTTAAATAAGTAAAAAAAATTACCAAGACAGGATTGGAGTTTAAAGGTGAAAACAATCAATGGAAATTGATATTACAAAAATACAAATTTTATTAAACAGACACATTTAAAAAGAAAAATAATTATGTATATATATATATATATATATATATATATATATATATATATATATATATATATATATAAAAACAAAAACACGGGGAGCATAATAAAGCTCAGTGGTCATAATACAAAAGAATGGTTGCCTCTACATGTTTCACCACAATCGTGGCTTCTGGAGCTTTTGTAGGACCTTAAAGCGGGAGTCCGCCGTTTTATTTTTATTTGTTTTTAAAAGCCAGCAGCTACAAATACTGCAGCTGCTGACTTTTAAAATAATGACACTTACCCGCCCAGCACGCCCGCAATGTCGGCACCCGAAGCCGATCTCTTGATCGTCTCTCGGGTGCTGTCGCCATCTTGGGTATGGGAATCAGGAAGTGGAGCCTTGCGGCTTCATTTCCCGGTTCCCTACTGCGCATGCGCGAGTCGCGCTGCGCAATAAGGATGGTCCCCGCTGTCTCTGGGATACGTGCGTTTCCCAGCAGACATCGGGGGACCTTCGGAAAGGGGCGTAGATTCTGCGGAAAGGGGTGTAGATTCTGCAGATATCTATGCCGGAAGTGGGTGCCGATATCTGTACTGTACAGGTACCTGCACCCCCTCCCCCCTGAAAGGTGCCAATTGTGGCTCCGGAGGGGGGGAGGATTGCAATGAGCGGAAGCTCCACTTTAGGGTGGACCTCAGCTTTAATACATTACCACCCTTTAAATGATCACAGTTTTAAAGAATCCTCAGGGCCTACCAAGAGGTCCAATGAGGCATCCGTTCCAAAAATGAGGGTGGGGAACAAAAACCCTGTAATCACACCCCATTATAGTGATAAGTTAAGGAATTGATGGACTGATACTAATATCCTCCCACAGATGCAAACATGTGCTGGCAGAAAACTTCAAAAAGGGACTGCGCTATCTGAGCACTTCCTCTTTTGAGAGTACCAATGTTGCTTAGCTTGGTATCAATATGATACCTTTAAACCAGGAAAGGTCAAAATAGTTGGTCTAACCCAAGGGATTAGCCCTTTTTAACGGCCTCTTTAGGAGCATATTAGTATCAGTCCATCGGACTCCATCCGAAAGGACTGCATCAGTAGATACTTGTTCAGGGATCTTGGGTTCAAAATGGGCCATGTGTTCCAGTTTGGTCTCTGAACTGTAAACAGGTTTGAGTAAAACTCTGTGCCCCTTTTTGGATACCGGAACCTCTACAATCACTCCTTGATGCACTAAATGATGTAGTGCCTGAAGCAATAGGTTTCCTTTTGGAGGATCCAAGGGAACACTGGATCTTGAAAACCTGAGTGGGGGACTCCCTCCAACACCAGCTTGTAACCGTGAGATATAATGGAGGTGACCAACTCGTACCAAATTATTTTTCTCAAAATTTCCACAAAGTGCAGCAGCCTCCCCCCCACACTCAATGGAGTGGGGGCGTCCCCTAAAAAAGAAGGGCATGGTGCTGGGTTTAGAAGAATCTTGGACCCAGGGGTTCTTCTGGCTCTGTGGCTTATGCCTGGCCCTAGCACCCTGTTGGCAGGGGAACCACCTTGATGCTGAAACATAGGAGGAAGCAGTCCCTGAAGTTTTAAACGGGAGTCTTAAACTCCCTTCCATGGAAAAGTTTTATCCCTCTTTTGCCTTTCATTTCGATTTTAAACTGAATGGGTTGTTCTACAAGGTTTACAACCACTTGTAAATAGGCTGGGTTCACACTTATACGATATAGATGTGGATTTCTCCGCATCCAATTTGCATGACAGGAGACTGTGCCTGACTCTCAAAGGAGCCGGTTCTCACAGCTCCGGTGCAGCCACGGTCTGCATTGGAAAAGGGTCCCGTGCGCTTTTGGCTCTGTTTTAGGTGCAAATTCAGGCAAAAATTCAGAACCGAATCGCACCCGAAATGGTGCACCGGGACGCATTGGACCAACTGTCACATCTGTGCGAACCCAGCCTTAATGTAAAATTACCTTTTTCTTAAATTGTTTATTTCAAATGTACAGTACTGTGCCTGACCTGTTTTAAGTGCAATGGGTCTCACTTTAGAGAGAAAAAAAGGGCTTTGATCATGCATATTTATAGTGGAAACCAATGTTTACCATAACTCCAACAGGAAGATTAAAAATAACCATGATGGTATGGGTCTATTAAAAAACAAATTTTATTTTTTAAACCAATTTTTGCACCTGAAACTGACCTGATATTAGCCTCTTGCAATCCCCTGCACAGCAGCGCTCAGAGAATGGCCCGGCATTGCAAGCTGTGCTGCTCATGCACTGCTCAGTTTAGAGTGCCAGAAAAAACAGCGAGCAGGCAGGTAGGGGCATTTTATTGCATATGAGACAGCGCATGTCCCTTCGTCAATAAAAGCCTGTCTGCTTGCCTTTTCTTACAGCGGAACATTAGTTATGCTTTAAGAACAAAAAGTCACCAATCATTTCATTCACATAGAAAAGAGAAATTTCAACTCTTCCCCCAAATTAGTGCGCAGGCGCACCGAGCATGCCGCTAACGGCGATTATGCTGTTAGTTGCGGCTCCCGCGTGCACGAGCGGGAGTGAGGTCATCGCAGTTCCGGCCAGTCACAGAGGAAACCACTCCGGGATAGATGGCAGCGATGGAGGAGGAGAAGAACGAGGGTCACTTCGGGAGCTTCCATCTCAGGTAAGTTATTCATAATGAGCTAGTATGCTATGCATACTAGCTCATTATGCCTTTGCCTTACAGGGTGTGTTTTTTTTTTCCCTGCCTTTACTTCCTCTTTAAGGCCAGCTTCAAAACCCTAGGCATCATGAAGGACCTCAACTTCAGATGGATGTGTCAACATATCCAACAGTGATATTTTACGCAAGCAGTTTTGATTAATAGTTACTGACGGTAGTATACAATTCATTTAATGTAATGAAGCAATCTGTAAAAAATAAATAAATAGAAGCAGTAGAATTTCTAGGCATCGCCTGTTCTAGCCCAGTCTTTTTCAACCCAAAGGAACCATTAAAATAAGTTTCAGGCCTCAGGGTAACACTTACTAAAACCAATAAATCAGAGGTCAATGGGAAAAAAATACCCTTACCTTGGTGGTCAGTAGGAAGAACACAACCCTTTCAGAATTCCACCCTTACATACAGCTAAAAACATAATTGGTGTTATGCAGCTGGGTTTACCAAGTGGTGTTGGCCCTGAAATTATGGAAGCACAGTTAAATGAGATGTTGATCAGCCATAGATAAGGAACCCCTAGGAAACCACTGGAGGAACCCTCGGGTTCCACTTATCTCTGCTGGGGAATGGCTGTTCTAGCCTCACAAGAGGCTAAGAGTTTGAAGGGTATATCCTGCCCGCTTCTGCTCCTCATTACTAAAATACATTAATGGTGTCATCAGGGGTCGGGGTCTAGGAATAGAATAGCTGTCCACAAAGACACTGTGTAATGGATGACAATGAGGATCTTTGCAAAAGAACAGCAGCAGAAAGCCTGACTTGTCTTACACTGTTTGCAGGTAACCTAGGTCCACGTTAGCATAACAGCTAATGTTATAATGGAGTACACATAAACCACAGTGCAAGCCTATTACAAAGCTTGGATCCCAGAAACAATCTCATGACAAGTAAAATAATAGCAAAACATTTATTAGCATAGAATGAACTAATCATACCTTGCATTTTTGGGCCTTGGCCTTATGAAGCACATCGTGGTAATGCCAGGAGTTTTCTGGTATGACTTCTTGAAGTTTAGCACTTGGAGACAAAAGTGCTTCTAAAGTTTTATCAGGAATACCTTGTTCAAGGGCTTCATTAATTAAACCGATGGCGACAATCCCTGCAAAACCATTAATTTACCATTGATTTAAAGAAAACCAGTATTGGGAGATTTATGCATTTATAAAAAAAAAAAAAAAAAAAAAAACAGCACAGGATTCATTCACTTAGTGTAACGCAAATTTTTCATTTGTTTTGTAGTCTGTGTCCCCGCTGATGAGATAGAATCCGCTTTTGATCATTCTTACTGAAACAGAAAGTTATGTGGAAATCCTACAATTAAAGCCGCGTACACACGTAGCTAGCTGTCCGACGTACTTAGTCTGGCGGACTTCCCGCCAGACTGTCCGTCGGACTTTCCGAACGGGCTACTTGCCCACACACGGCACTTTTTCAGCGGACTAATACGGCGTACTAAGTCCACCGTACTATCCGCCCTACTTTTGAAATGAACGGACTCGCCCACACATGCGGAGGAAAGTCCGCTCATTTCGAGCGCGTCTCCAGGTAGGCGGGGCCCGCGAAGGAGACGTCGCTGGCCCCGCCGCCTGGTATGGACTTAAAGGGGAACCCCAACGCCGGAAAAAAATCGGCGTGGGGGTCCCCCCCAAGTCCACAACAGACCCTTGTCCGAGCACGCTACCCAGCCGGCCAGGAAAGGGGGGGCGAGCGAGCGCCCCCCCCTCCTGAGCCGTACCAGGCCGCGTGCCCTCAACATGGGGGGTGCCTTGGGGAAGGGGATGTCACATGGGTTCATGTCACAGGGCGAGAAGACCCCCGAAGATGGAAGACCCCCGGAGCTGTGCAATAAAGTATTTTATCTCGTGTGTTGTGTTTTTTTTGTACTTTTATTTTACAGGTGAATGGGTAGGGGTACATTGTACCCCATACTCATTCACATAGGGTGGGGGGCCGGTATCCGGGGGCCCCCTTATTAAAGGGGGCTCCCGGATTCCGATAAGCCCCCCGCCCGCAGACCCCGACAACCAACGGCCAGGGTTGTCGGGAAGAGGCCCTTGTCCTTATCAACATGGGGACAAGGTGCTTTGGGGAGGGGGGGCCGCGCGGCCCCCCCTTCCCCCAAGGCACCCCCCATGTTGAGGGCACGCGGCCTGGTACGGCTCAGGAGGGGGGGCGCTTGCTCGCCCCCCTTTCCTGGCCGGCCGGGTAGCGTGCTCGGACAAGGGTCTGTTGTGGACTTGGGGGGGACCCCCGCGCCGATTTTTTTTCCATACCAGGCGGCGGGGCCAGAGACGTCTCCTTCACGGGCCCCGCCTACCTGGAGACCCGCTCGAAATGAGCGGACTTTTCTCCGGGCGGGAAAAGTCCGCTCATTTCAAAAGTACGGCGGACTGGCGTACACACGGCCGGATTGTCCGCCGAAATGCGAGTCCGGCGGGAAGATTGGAGTGCAACACGGCATTCTAAGTCCGCCGTACTTTCGGGTCAAAAAAGTATGCCGGAGGCTACACACGGGGGGATTGTCCGGCGGACTTGAGTTTGCCGGACTTTTCCACCCGCTTGTTTGATCGTGTGTACGCGGCATTAGAGTTGTAATTGAATCAAGAGAGGAGGGCAAATCTAATAGGGACAGTGGTCTAAAATGGGAATTCCCTTCGCTGCCTATTGCATCTCTCCCAGCAAAACAGAGAGGGGAAAAAAAATAACCAGGTATGGGTTTTAACCAGGCCTGAACTGGGACAAAAAAAAATAGGCCTGGGCATTTTAGACTGAGCAGTCCACGACACCGGTCCCTTCCCCACCATCTATCCTGACAGATCCCCCGCAGATGCCGTGAGGAGAAAGAAGGGGGGAACCTGGCAGAGCTGCTGGGGGTGAGGGGGGCTGGAAAGAGCATAGGGGTGGCAGAGAGCACAGGTAAGGGTGGAGAGCATGGGGGAGTGTTGGCAGGAGAGCACTGAGGGGGTGGCAGAGATTGCTGGTGAGCGCAGGGGGTTGGAGATCACTGGTGGGGGTGTAAACCATGGGGGGGGGGGCTGGGGGGGGGAGGTGGAGAGCACTGAGGGGTGAGGGCTGGAGCGCACAGGGGAAGCTGAAAAGCACTGGGGAGCCAGAGAGCACAGGGGGGGGGGGGGGGGGCTTGGGGAGGTGTAGCTGGAGAGCACCAAAGGAAGTTTGATAGGAGGAGCGGTGGGGCAGCTGCATATACAAGAACCGATCTCTGCATTTTCCTCCTGCAGTCACTGAATGCCCGCTTCTCCTCCTCTCGCATATGGAAAGATCAATTCCTCTATATGCAGCTGCCCCACCACTCCTTCTATCCAGCTGCACGGGGGGGCTGCACGAGCACCCAATTTATCACCGTTCTGGCAGGTAGCAGACGATGGGGTCTATAGCAGCTCCTTCCCCTTCATGGTCATGGGACGGCTGGGTAGTTTCCAGCCCCCGGCCTCGACTGCTGAATTGAATAGATGGCTGGCCGCAAGAGGCCAGGTGAGTCGTGTGGGCTCAAGGAGCAGCCCAGCTACTGCAGCTGCCTTGGGCCCCAAATGGATATGCAGCCCGGCGGTGCCGGCCCACTGGGCAAATGCCCGGTGTGCCCTATGGCCAGTCCGGGCCTGGTTTTAACCCTTCCCTAAACAAAAAATAATAATTTTGAGCTATACATACATTTTAGTGCAGCTGAGACTGCTACAAACAACCACAGATGGACCAGTAAGTCAGGCTTTGATTTGTTTAAAGTGGTTCTAAAGTCAAAAGTGTTTTTTTTACCTTAAAGCGGAGTTTCACCCATTTCTGTGTTTATTGAAAGTCAGCAGCTACAAAAAATGTAGCTGCTGACTTAACACAGACTCACCTGTCCCACGGTCCATCGATGCAGCTGCCCGAAGCCTCACTTCTATCTTTATACGCTCCCCGGAGCGCTGGCTTCGCAAGTGTGGGCACCTGGTTGTGACAGCTTGAGGCTTCACAGCCAGGTGCGCACTGCACATGCGCGAGTTGTGCTGCGCGTTCTGAATGGCTTGGGAAATCTTCTGGGATCTGTGACTTGTCCCAAAAGATTGCAGGGAGGGAGCAGGGAGAACTTCCGCTCTGCGCCGTGGTGCCATGAGCAGTGGGAGCTGGGTACTTGACGAAACTAGGTACCCGATCCCCCACCACAAAAATGACATGAAAAATGTGGCATGTCAGGGGGTCAGGAGTCCTTAAAGCGGAAGATCCACTTCTGGTTAGAACTCCGCTTTAATGCATTCAGGTAAAAAACCTTCCACTAGACTTTACAGCTTCTTTAAGCAGCATTCGGGCCAGATCAGTCAAAATTAAACATTTCTTTCTCGTGTTTATTATCAAGAAGCAAATAGAGAAAATTAACAATTGGGAAAGAAATACAGCTGACAACAGAGTCCCCAACTATTTAAGTGTACTATCTGCCCTCATGTTGTAAAGCGATGCGTAAACTGTTGGTGCTATATAAATCCCGTATAAATATAATAATAATAATAATAATAATAATAATAGGACAAGCAAAAAAAATGTATGAAAATAAAAAATGTTGCCCAATTTTCTGTAGCGGAGTACTTCACACCCATCAATCTATTCATGCCAATTTCTACATCGATATGTTTGTATTAAAGCCCAATTCAGGTCCAAATCTTTTCATTTGGTTTGAATGCAGCAGCAAATGTTTAGATCTCTGGCAAGTTTTCATTGCTGTCTTTGTGCCCATTGAGCAGATTCCATCTGACTTCCTGTCAGGACGATGTGATGAAAAATCTCTCCAACAGGGACACATTTTTAGCAGAGGGTGGAAAAGGGTTAGGACTTCTGAGCTTCTAAGATTTGTATTGCGGTTTGTGCCTACATGCCCTGGTGATAACTAAGCACTCAATTTCTTGTACAGATGTCACAAGGGTAGGCAGTAAGAAAAACTCCTCCCAATAAGGTCACGGAGAAAAATAAAACATGTACAAACATTTTAAAGCCCTTGACTAGGCAAATATGGGACTGTAGGGGATCAGCTGGTGTAGGCACATCTGTAATACTGGATTGGCAGTCGTCCGCACCAAACTTGGGCAAGTATATCTTGCTTCATAATGCAGGGTATACACACAGTTTTTTTTTTTTTAACGAACGGGTTGAACAAAAAAACAAAAAAAAACAAACCCCCATATCCACACAAGTGGTGTGGATGCAGCAATTTCCTCTGCCACAATATTGTACATATATACCCAGCTTAAGAGAAAAAAAATTACATGGATTTTTTTTTGCCCAGAGATGGGCTTTAACATTTCATTATGGCATCTACAACCGAAAAAAAATCTTTTTAATGAGTTTTTTTTTAAAATTTTTTATTACAAACACAAATGCAACAAAATCAGTTCTTTTCTTAGAAATGGTTTCCCAAATGCAGTGACATAGGAAATGTAATGATTGGAAGTATATCCTGTAGTGTTGGCTGGAAATGCAGTTTTACTTTTCAGAATGCTTTTATTTTATTCCAGAAAAACATTACTTGTTAGAACACCATCCAACCCTCCATCTTACTGGAATAAACAAATTGTTTTCGTGTTTTATGTGCTGACATAGACCTCTGAGTAATAGGTTTATACGATCCTTATATCTTCATCTTACAAATATGCATAGCACAGAGGAGGAACCAACTGATCGTGGCAGCTGAGCATTTCCTCCATGGATAAGATTGAATTAGCTGTGGAAGAGCATTGTTCACACAAGACCAAAACTATCAATTTGTTCATTGGAAAATAAAGGGCGTTTGCAATCACAAAACGCTCTAGAAAACTGACAAATCTTACCACTCTTGTTCAGGTGCCATTCATTTTGAAAAGGCACCTAAACGCAGGTGTGGTTCTACCACGATAAATCGCGCTGCAACACCGCAAACCGCTTTGCTTAAAGCTTGTTGCAAGCCTTGTTTGGGATGATTGCATTTTCTATTTATTGACCTCTGCACAACAATTGAAGCAGAACCGCACCTGCGCTTAGATGCCATTGCAAATGAATGGTACCTGAACATGCATAGTGCAATTTGTCAGTTTTGCAGAGGTGGGCAGAATTTCAGCGATTCGGCCCATGATCGCAAATGTCCAGGTGTGAATGGGGCATTACCCCTTCATCTTCCTCCCTCCCTTTAGATCAGTGTTTCACAACCTTTTTTTCAGTCCAGAGATGTTTTAAAGTGCACAATCTTGAGGTACCCCATTCTAAAAAATGTAAAAAAAAAAAACTAATGGTTTTACATAACACAGCAACATACACACACAGCACACCAAAGATTAGAGGTGATCTCTTAGTACAACACAAACAAACCTTTGCACACAGCTACTGAATAGTATCCTAGCATCCCTAACTTAATGCGAGAGATGGACAGAGGAGGGGCAAACAAGGATGTTGTTAAGGAACCTGACATCCTCTTTATCAACCAATGAAGTCATTGGTTGTTGGGACGCTGGCAGCTGAAAGGTTGTAATAGTTCGCAATGAAAACCTGTGGCTTTGTTTAACTAAGAGTCAGAGAAACCTACAGCAAAAGGCACCCTGGTTGCTCTAGATCACATCCCAGCATTAGATTTTTCTCTTACTTTGTGTAGACCTGTTTGAGTGATTAACGCCTCCCATCTGGCCTAAAGTAGCACTATGCCAGGATGACCCTGAACACTTACCTGTGAAACATGGAGAAATGTATACGCAAAATGAGGATTGAAAACAAATAGGACTTTAATGCCTCATGCACACAGGGCGTTTTTACAGCTGCTTTTACCGTCAGACTTTTTATTTTGCAGCTTAAAAACACGTCTCCATGTTATTCTGTGTCCATGCACACATAGGCTTTTAGGAGCTGTAAGTGGCATAGGCATTTTCAAACTTCAAAAAATACCCAGGGCCCAGCGTGTTCTGAAGACCAGTATTCCAGCCGTAAAAACGTCTGACGTGGCTAAACGTGGCTTAATGCTGGATACAGCGTTAAGACGCATCAAGCATTTTTTTTTTTTTGACATGTGAAAATCAATGGATTCCTATGAGAGCTGTCTTAACTGGTACGACTTTCAGCCTATTGAGTTGAATGGATGTTGCATCCAAGTCGGATCATCATGATCCGACTTGTGGCATGCGACTTGTGCTCTGAGGATCTAGAAGGGTATCCCCATGCCAAAATGTATTAAAAAAAATAAAAAAAATAAAGTGGTGTGGGGTCCTCCCCCAGATCTATACCAGGGCCTTTGAGTATGCTTTTTGAGGGGACCCCCCCCCCAAAAAAAGAGACACCTGACCCTTATCGGAGCATGCAGCCTGGCAGACCCGGGGGGACACTTATCAGAACCTGGAAGCCCCCAGATCGGGCTCCCCACCCACTCATTAACCCCAAAAAATGTCAGTGTAGCGCAAGTAAAAAAAGAGAGATGGTTTTGTCAAGTCCTTTATTAAAAATGAAGAATGTCTCTCATTGTAGCTTCAATGTGTCTTCTTCTTCCGGTCTTCTCCGTCACTGACCTGGATCGCCTGACCTCAACTGTCATCTGTGCTGAACTGTCATCTGTGCCACGATAGGTAGCTGCCTAGACTACTGCAACTCTCTTTATTTGGGATTGTCAAAGATGCTAGTGCAGAAGCTTCAACTTATTCAAAATGCTGCGGCTAGGCTGCTCATGGATGTCCCTTTGAGGGATCATATCACCCCTGTCCTCTGCGCCTTGCATTGACTGCCAGTCCACTATCGCACCTTATTTGAGGTAGGATGTATTATGTTTAAGATTATGAGAGGCCTGGCCCCAAGCCATCTCTGCTCTCGTTTTCATAATCAAGCTTGTCAGATCACTCAGATCTACCGGCAGAGATCTCCTCTACATGTGGGTGCCCAAGGGGATCTGGCGTGGTGGTTGGGCCTTCTCCAACCAGGTTGCTGTACTATGGAATAGCCTCCCTGTTGAGTTTCAGGAGGCCCCCACTATTCTGGTCTTCCGCAGGTTACTGAAGACTTTGCTTTTCACGCAGGCGTTTCTTGCGTAGTCTCTTTTTTTCTACCCTTCTGACGCTTTGTGCTGCTTCTGTTCCCTTGGCCCTCTCTTTCCAGGATCTTTACAATGCGCGTTGGGACCCTTCGGTGTAAGACCACACTATATTAAGATTCCTCTCAACTCAACTTTAAGATCCTTAAACATAAGTTGCATGCCAGAAGTCGGATCAGGATGATCCACCTTGGATGCGACTTTCATTCAAATCAATGGGCTGAAAGTCGAATCAGTTAAGATGGCTCTAATAGGGAACCATTGTTTTTGACATCCAATAACAAAATTGATAAATAATCGCATAGAATCTTAAAGACGCACTTATGCGATTAAAATTACTTTAAATTATAACTACAAACTTTTGTGCTAAAATTTATACCAAGTGATTAGTAGGGTGTTCAGAATATACACTTATTCCTAGTGTTGTTCATAAAAGAGAAATCTAAATGATCTATACAATCATAGTAAAGTGCAAGTGAAATCATACAGATAAAATCGCAAATCCTGATAATAACACTTCAAAAGAATCATGAAATCAAACAAATGTGTCTCAGTCCATGAAAGTGCATCTAAGTGCCAACGTGTATACAGAAAACTTGTGTAAAGGAAAAATAAATACACAATAAAAGAATATAACCAGATATGTGAAAAATATATCAAAAAGTAAAAAGACAATAATCCAAAAAAAGGGGGTTCCTAAAAGTGTCTCTTAGTTAGCATAAAGGACTAGTAATTCAGTTCATGCAAAAAATAAAGTGAATCCACGCTGTGCTATGTGAAGGGTTAATCCTATGAACAACCCCGGGATAGTTCCACCAGTGATCTTGCGGCTCCTCAAACGTGGGTGCTCACACACTGAGTGCAGTGGGTACCTTACCTCACTGCTGTCAGTTAGACAGCAATATACTCCAAAATATCAGGTATATCCTCGATTGGGATGTATGTCCTCAGCAGGTACACTCCAATGATTTGCGGTGTATATCCTAAGTGCAGTGTAAGCGCCCCAAAAACTTTTCCTCCAGATACTCCGCAAAGGATCACAAGTCAGACCCAAGAAAGAGAAAAAGGGGCTCCAATAGTGAAGTACGTCACACAAATACTTTATTATAAAAAGGACCAAGTCCTGGGTACTCACATTTATGTAATAAAATTCAAACGTTTACAGCTAAAAACAACGAACGGCTTCCTCGTTCGTACCCCGGACGTCACTTCCGGTGTCCTCCTAGGCCAATCCTACGCGTATCGTCATTGATCACGTGACTTCATCAGGGATGATGAAGTCACGTGATCAATGACGATACGCGTAGGATTGGCCTAGGAGGACACCGGAAGTGACGTCCGGGGTACGAACGAGGAAGCCGTTCGTTGTTTTTAGCTGTAAACGTTTGAATTTTATTACATAAATGTGAGTACCCAGGACTTGGTCCTTTTTATAATAAAGTATTTGTGTGACGTACTTCACTATTGGAGCCCCTTTTTCTCTTTCTTGGGTCTGACTTGTGATCCTTTGCGGAGTATCTGGAGGAAAAGTTTTTGGGGCGCTTACACTGCACTTAGGATATACACCGCAAATCATTGGAGTGTACCTGCTGAGGACATACATCCCAATCGAGGATATACCTGATATTTTGGAGTATATTGCTGTCTAACTGACAGCAGTGAGGTAAGGTACCCACTGCACTCAGTGTGTGAGCACCCACGTTTGAGGAGCCGCAAGATCACTGGTGGAACTATCCCGGGGTTGTTCATAGGATTAACCCTTCACATAGCACAGCGTGGATTCACTTTATTTTTTGCATGAACTGAATTACTAGTCCTTTATGCTAACTAAGAGACACTTTTAGGAACCCCCTTTTTTTGGATTATTGTCTTTTTACTTTTTGATATATTTTTCACATATCTGGTTATATTCTTTTATTGTGTATTTATTTTTCCTTTACACAAGTTTTCTGTATACACGTTGGCACTTAGATGCACTTTCATGGACTGAGACACATTTGTTTGATTTCACGATTCTTTTGAAGTGTTATTATCAGGATTTGCGATTTTATCTGTATGATTTCACTTGCACTTTACTATGATTGTATAGATCATTTAGATTTCTCTTTTATGAACAACACTAGGAATAAGTGTATATTCTGAACACCCTACTAATCACTTGGTATAAATTTTAGCACAAAAGTTTGTAGTTATAATTTAAAGTAATTTTAATCGCATAAGTGCGTCTTTAAGATTCTATGCGATTATTTATCAATTTTGTTATTAGATTTAATTAATTTTGTGTGGAGCGCAACACCATTTTTGTTCACTTACTATGACTTGAGGGGAGGGTTTGCACCTCTGTCGGTGTTTTTGCTGCAACCATACCAGTTTTCTTGAATTTACCATTGTAGCGCAAGGATAACCCACTATTACCAATTGTTTTTGACATGTCATATGACTGTAGTAATTGTATTTGGGAGTGGAAAATAGAAAAAGCAGAGAAACTGCTAAACGCATTACTGCCAATGCAAAAAGCTACTAAAAGTGCGTTTTTAAGGCCACTTTTCCTGCCGTCTGTAGTGGCTTTGCAGCTCATTTTTTCTAACGCCCTGTGTGCAGGAGGACTGAATGTGGAAAATAAATCAATAAAGATCATCTAAATCCCAAAACAGAAACGTAAACAAATGTGTATATTCTTACAAGATTTACTTATTTGTCCTGACATACACTTTAATCTAGCCTTATGATACAAATACGGTAACTTACTTTCATGTTCCTCTTGGACATCGCTGTTGACTGCATCTATGCAATTCTGAATTTCATTCCAACTTAAATAGCTTTGTCCTTGTGCTGCAGCTTCCTTCTTCCCAGACACCAACTTGCCAACATAACTAAAATAAGGAAAGATTCACTTATTGCCTAACAGATAAAAGGGTGCCAAGATAAACAATGCCCATTATATGGCATTAGAGAAAAAGCTATAAAGATGTCATTGTTATATGCAAAATACAATATTCTCCCACACTTTGCCCCACTCTACATAAACAGTATCTTAGCGGGAAATTGCAGTTCTAAATGAATCCTTAACCCATAGACTCCTCTGCGTTCCTGAATTTATTACCTTGTCAGTAAGCTTCAGAGCAAAGCAGCAGATGTTCCCTGGCCTCACACAAAAATGATACAAGATAAAATCAAAATATAAAATTTACCATAGGAAAACACAATAAATTTTTTACTCTATACCCTCTATTCCCCTTAGCAAGGCCTTATTAACATCTGTTTACTATAGTGTACTCCCCATGTGATGGTCATGCTTGCCCACATGGGCAAACTTAGGCGTTCAGTGTATCCCTGTGTAGGCAGTCCCATTCAAGTCAATTGGGACACAGTCACTGCTCCCAATTTAAAAGTCATATGGGTGCATGGCACAGACAGTGTATGTGGAGGGCCACGTAACCGCATCTGCATGGCTATCAAATTGCTGCATCCCAAACCACATGAATGGGACCAACTGCACGGGGATCCCGTGTGAGTAAACACGGCTCTCACACTGGTGTACACTGAAGTATGCCCAAGTGAATGAGCCCAAATTTAGAGTAGTCTCCTCCCTTTGTCTGCTTATATTTGATAAAAAAAAAAAAAAAAAAAGGGATCAATCAGTATTTTCAGTCATACAAAATTGATTAAAATTGCAATTGCATTTTATGGTGAATGTATTACTGATTCAGTTTTTAAGAATTGCATACCTCCATGTTACAAGGAGCAGCCACCTCACAGGGTTCAATTAGTGGACACATTTTGTTGGCAACAATTTTTTTTTTTCTTATAATTTATTTGGGATCCAAAGGGTTTGCACAAACAGGTCAGAAAAAAAATAAGGCATGTTGATATGATAATACATGATAAAGAAAATGTATAACATGTACAAATTCTGGGAATACAAAACTGGATCAGCCATTTGACTGGGCATCCAATGTTAAGTATTTAAGTGGGGATGAGTTAGAACTTCAAAGTTTAAAATTTTAAACAACTGTGCCCTAGACCAGTCTTTCATCTAGGATTCCATTTGGGCTCCTTAGGGGTGCTATGGAAAAATGCCTAAGAACTGACAAAAATTGTTGACAAGCCAGCAAGTGGATCCAACCTGCTATTGTTATCAAACAAAGCCAAGTTTTTATTGTGCAGAATTGCAAGGTAATATGGAGGGCATCAGGCACCTGAGGACGACCTTGTTTGCCCCTCCCTGTCAGCACTGGGGTCACATTAGCTGAATCGGGGAGAGAAACAGATAGCCAGTACCTGTTTGCAAAGGTCTGTTTGCTTTGTAAAAATAAATCAGCTTTAATGTTGAGTGTCCTATGTGCATGGAGGGTTTTGTGTTATGTAAAACTATTAATTTTGTTTTTTACATTTTAGAATGGGGTCCCACAAGATTGTGCAGAATTTTAAAGGGTGCCTTGACTGAAAAAAAGGTTGAGAAACACTGTCCTAGACATGCAGTGGAGGTGACCAATGTGTATTTAAAGTGACAAGAAATGGTGCCAGAGAATTCATGTATAGTATAGACTGTGAAGCTGCCCCTTTAAAAGTGAATGAACCACTCAATATAAATTAGTAGATGATGATGCTACCTCATAAATCAGCTCGAAAAATAAAATGGTGTGTGATCACCTCTCATGAACTTTTCAAATAAAAAATAAATAAAAAAATGCAATAATGAATTCCTAATAAATCTTCACAAAGAAAGAGAAATCCAATCACCATGGTTCAAAAGGATTTATATATATATATATATATATATATAAGTGTTGTCCTTCAAGTGATGCTCCACCACATTACTAGAATATTTATCTATATACCTGAACAGAAGCATATGAATATATATATATATATTTTTTATGTTTATATTTATATTAAAATTCCTTGATGCAATTCTACACTTGTCCACTAGATGGCATTGGAAGGAAAAGTTAAAGCACAAGAGGTGGTTACCAAGATTTTATTTTAAAATTTAGTATTGAATTGTTTATTAAAGTGTATATGGTTTTATATTGTCAAATGAATAATTACATGAAGTGCACTTGAATTTTGATGAATTGTTATGATGTTTTAAAATGTACTGAATTGATTGTGTATAGATCCTATTCTGAATTCTTAGTGCATTTAGTCAGGTGAGGCACCAATATGCATACCTCCCAACTTTTTGAGTGGGGAATGAGGGACACCTATCAGCAAAAGTATGCAGGCATAAGACACACCCCTTGTCATGCCCCCTTAAAGGAGAATTGTACAAAAAAAAAAAAAACAAGATTGGTTAAACCCACAAGTGCTTTTTTTTTTTTTTACCACTACTATTCCTTTATATTGGCTTTTGGAATTTATAAATGCAACAGTTTAGAAATCAGATGAAAGATTTAGCACTGGAAAACACCTTTTGATATATAAAAAGGGTGTTTTATATACATCTATATAGATCAGACCAAAATGAGGGAAAAATGAGGAGGAATGAGGGACATTGCTCCAAATCAGGGACAGTCCCTCGAAATTAGGGACAGTTGAGAGCTATGAATATGTATGACCTGACTTAAAATTTTTAATATGAAATATTGTGAGGTCCGGAAGTGCTTGAATAATTATTCAGACATTAGGCGCTTATAATTTTCAGCTTTGGTGAGTTTGCATTTCTCACGCATGATTTGTGGTGGAGCATCACTTGAAGGACAAGATATATATATATAATTTTTTTTTCTTTGAACCACGGTGATTGGACTTGTCTTTCTTTATGAAGATTTATTAGGATTTCATCATCACTTCATTATTGCAATTTTGTTTGTTTGAAAGGTTCATGAGAGGCGATCAGCTTAACCACTTTCAGACCGGACCAATTTGCTGGTCAAAGACCAGACCACTTTTTGCGATTCGGCACCGCGTCGCTTTAACTGACAATTGCGCGGTCGTGCGACGTGGCTCCCAAACAAAATCGACGTCCTTTTTTTCCCACAAATAGAGCTTTCTTTTGGTGGTATTTGATCACCCCTGCGGTTTTTATTTTTTGCGCTATAAACAAAAATAGAGCGACAATTTTGAAAAAAACGCATTATTTTTTACTTTTTGTTATAATAAATATCCCCCAAAAATATATAAAAAAACATTTTTTTCCCTCAATTTAGGCCGATACATATTCTTCTACATATTTTTGGTAAAAAAAAATCGCAATAAGCGATTATTGATTGGTTTGCGCAAAAGTTATAGCGTTTACAAAATAGGGATAGTTTTATAGCATTTTTATTAATAATTTTTTATTATTTTTTTTTTTTTACTAGTAATGGCGGCGATCTGCGATTTTTATTGTGACTGCGACATTGTCGGGGACCCATCGGACATTTTTGACACATTTTTGGGACCATTGTCATTTATACAGTAATCACTGCTATATAAATGCAGTGATTCCTGTGTAAATGACACTGGCAGTGAAAGGGTTAACCTGTGGGTGGCAGTGTAGGGGTTAAGTGTTCCTAGGGGTGTGTTACTAACTGTGGGGGGGTTGGGCTTTCATTTAGTGTACACTGATCTCTGCTCCAATCACATGGAGCAGAGATCAGCGTCACTAGTTGCTAGGCAGAATGGGAAAATGTTGTTTATACAGCATTTCCTCCATTCGGCCGCTCCGTGAGACGATCGCGGGGATGCCCGCGGCGATCGAGTCCGCGGGTCCCGCGACCGGACTCACGGGGGTCCCGACCAGCGCGGGAGCGCGCCGCTGGCGGCGCGCTCCCGATGGCACGGCGGCAACGAATATTGGACGTACATGTACACCAATATGCCTGCCCGTGCCATGCTGTCGACGTACATCGTCGTGCGCTGGTCGGGAAGTGGTTAAAAAAAAAAAAAAGTGTGTGTGATTTATGAGGTAGCATCACACTTTTTTTTATCATCTACTAAATGCAGTGAGGTGACACAGCCTGAAAGACGTTTCAACTCTGCATTACTCAACCAGAAAATGTGGTTTAATTGCTGCCCTTGACCCAATTTTCCTCCAGATCCTAACGTGATACTGGTCGGATCCCCCAAAATCCAGAATCAGGAAACAGAATAACATTTTTTTTAAAAAGCCAAGTCTTTCAACCTCTTCCCCACTAAACTTAAACATTTGTCTGGAGTTGGGTTAAATCAATATTTGGCCAGCATTATAAACATACATTTTTTTAATGTGTATTACTGAACAGCTGAAGGCCCAAACTCACATATGAATGAGTGCAGCAAAGAGAGCCTGCCACATGCAGAAAGAGCATATATTATGTACAGCGAATCAGTACACAATCAGTTTGTAAACACCAGGGACAACTCTGATGCTCTATCTTATAAAGAGGTGTCTTGGACATATGTAGAACTGGTCTCCAATAATTAAAATACAGTTGTCTCATAATTTAAAATGTCTGTCCTTAGTGTATTACATCACCACCATTTATTAGAGGCTAAGGAAAGCCCTCAGTCATACACAATCTTCAATATTAATGACACCAACCGTTGCATGCTGTCTTCCTCCAAATTATTGAAACCTATGGCCTGGCTGGCAAGATGTGCATTGATAGAGTTTACGTCACTGGTCTCAAGAGCTTGATTCAGCAGCGCAACAGCAGATAACATCTCCACAGCAATAAACAGCTGTTCTTGCGTTAAGTAGTTCTGTTGACAAAGTATATGTTAATTGTTCAATGATATGCTTGATACAATGCTACAAAAAACATTATGTGGCGGCACAGTGGTGTAGTGGTTATCACTCTCACCTAGCAGTAACAAGGGTCGCTGGTTCAAATCCCAACCATGACACTACCTGTCTGGAGTTTGCATGTTCTCCCTGTGCCTGCGTGGGTTTCCTCTGGGTACTCCAGTTTCCTCCCACACTCCAAAGACATGCAGGTAGGTTAACTGGCTTCTGGGCAAAATTGGCCCTAGTATATGAATGGGGACCTTAGATTGTGGGCTCCTTGAGGGTAGGGACCAATGTGAGTGTGCAATGTACAGGGATAGGCGTAGACACTCACTCAGGTTGAACTGGATGGACTGGTGTCTTTATTCTACCTTACTTACTATGAAACTATGTAGAACTTGGATGGATTTGCAAACCAAAGTGGACTTACCCCACATTTTCTATTTGCAAATGATAAAGCATACTTATTAAAGTAAACCTCATCTGGTTTAAATTAAAAAAAGGAGAACGATTCGCCTTTCCAGGCTCCGTTCTTTTTTGTTTTATAGTTTCTCTATTCTCCCTCATATCTTCTGTGTTGCCCTGTCCCGGTCTATGGATTGTAATGTTGTTTGCAACAGTCCAGCTTTCCCCAAACTTTTGCTCCACCAACAGTACATGTATTGTGACCACATACACACACACACACGTCAAGTTATTGATGCCTCATAATGTGACTTTGCTACTATCTGGGTAAGTGGACTGTGTGTTTATCATTTTTTTTAACCTTTACATCAGAAAGGAAGGCGATGATGATTTTGTTTCCAAGCAAGGAAATGTTGACTCTACTGCATGCAACCACATTCAACTATTTTAACTTCTGTAAATACACAGCCAGGACATTCCATTCTAAAACAAAATGCTGTGTGTGCGCCCACTCTGCACGTTGTCACCTAGAATGATTGCATATCCTAAAAACAGGACATTGCATGGAAACGCAGTTTATGTTCGTGGAGTCTGTCCTAGACGTTTGCTATTTTTCCAAATGTGCCTGTTAGCACTTGCTATTGGGGACCCTTTAAAGTCAAAGTCCAGCCAAAACAGTATAAAACTATTTTTAATGGAAAAGGTATTGCTATCTATGTCATCAGTGGGGAGATTTCCCCGACTTCCTGTCTTGGGGAAACCCAAAAAAGCAACAGGAGGGTGCAGGTCATAGGGAAAGGACAATACAGAAAGCAATAGCTGAAAGATGTTGTAACTCTTTCCCAACCTTACTTAATAAGAGTGTTTTTTTTTATGTCCCTTTCTACCATCGCTCCTGTCCTTGAGACACCCTGTCCCTGGGACAGGAAACGAGGACAAATCACCACAAGGACTGCAATAAACACTTGACTGAGGTCCTCTATTACGGTAAGTAAAAAATATAACATATCTGGCCAGTTGAGTTTTAAAAAGCGTTTATCTTTTTTTTCTTTTTTTTTTTTTTTTAGGATGCATTTTTTTTTTTTTTAAAGTCAAGTTACAAGTTTAGCTATACTGTAAATAACTAAGTGACGTTCCTCTTTACATAATGCTCCATGCAGTAAACATACATAACAGGTGTAAACTCTGAAGGTTTTTCATGTAATTGGACACATTATCATCACATATACATTTCTCACTCATTTCTAAGTTGTTTATTTCCCCCACAATAGCAGTACAGAAGATTCTACAGAAGCACGCTGACTTGTTATTTTTGTCTTTTCTGCTTGGCAGTCTCCTCATCCCACCACCCACAGTACAATTACTGATCTGTCAGGAAGAGTTACATGATCTCATACTAAACGTGTGTTTGTGGGATGACTCCTACCTCAGGATTTTGCTTCTGCAGGCTGAGCAGCTCAATCTGGTACAAAGTCTCTGCAAAGGGATGTACAGCTGGTAGGTGAGCCTCAGGAACCTGCAGAGCCGCCATTGTTTGTGAGGAATCGCCACTGCGTATTGCATTATTTATCTTTTCCACGGCTCCTAAAGCTAGATTTCAGCACAGCAATGGAAATAAAAGGAAATTAGAGAACAGATTTAAACATGAAAAAGGGATACTTACCAAGACTGAAAACACACCATATGGACTAAGTGTGGGGGGTGGTTAGGTTTACTGAAAAAAGTAGGATTTTAAACTATTGGAATGGTGAAGCTGAATCATTATCGTAGTCCCTAAATCTACTAAGCATTTAAATATCCCCAAAGACCATAGGCCTTTCTCCTTCTTGCTAAAGCAATGAGTGCATCAATCCTACTGTTGCATGCTCCATAATGTTAGTGAATGAAGGGTCAAAAAGGACCAAAACCTTTGAATTTATGGACAGTGGTCTAACCACCGAGTTTCCTGAGGAAGAAGCTATTGGTTGACTCAAACTACAATCAAACAACTAAAATATCAATTTTCGGTGGAATGACAATTATAGAAGGTTGGTTGAACCAAGTCTAACCTTGCCACTATAAATCACTGCCAGTATGCCCTTTGCATTTTTTTTAACCGGGTTTCTAAACAGAGTTGCACAGCTTTTTTTCAGGAACAACCAGCAGTTCCAAGTGCTGTTAATCATGATGACTGTTAAAGACAAATCATGACAGTTGATTTGAGGTACAAACCCCCAAAAGAACATTTAAATACAGTTTTTTGCTATACAAAAATAACCATTATTATGTGACTACCAAACTATTTACTTTCCTTAATAATGGCAACTGCCACTATTGGGACATCACCAATGCAAAATCAACAAACAACTGAGAAATCCATCTGTGAGAAAGGGAAACTCTCATTTTAGCATTTTGGGAAGGGGAAAAAAAAAACAGAAAGAATGGCGATTTTGTTACTGGTAAGGCCAAGAAAAATTAGAAACCTGTGTGTGAGTTAACCAATTCGTGCCAGCTCAAAGAATACCATTTTTGGGTAGATAAGATCTTTAAAGCAAACCTATGGTGCATTGAAAGCTTCAACTGAATGGAACATAGTTAAGTGATTTCCAAAGCTCTAACAAAACCTTGGGGTCTTATATTATTTAAATTGCAAACAAAGCTTGCATGGACCTGCTCTGACCTATCCCTTCCCTCCCCCCACACTTCTCTATTGGTCAATAAGGCAGCCATCATATTTAATGAATACTAGGAAAGCAAGGATATATCTTTGGTTGGAAAGATCTTTGTTTGGAAAGAACATTATATAGTCACTTGGTTCTGGTGCTCCCAGTACACAGTCCCAGTAATTGTACAGACACCTGTTTCTGATCTCTTAAGATGCCACAATTACACTTTAAAACTTTAAATAGGCAACATTGGTATATTTTCTCCCCTCATAAGAGGAAAAATTAAATTAAAAAGGATTAAAAAAGAATGACAATTAGGCGATTATTATGTAACCATGATTCAACCTTCTTATATACACTAACATAATGAAACAGAAAATAAGTTTCAGCCATATGTTAAACTCACACACGTCCATTCAAACAGTACCAAGCAGTACATAATGTTAGTATGGTCTTTAAAATGACAACACAAGCCCTCTTGTTTTGGGCAAACTAGAACAAAGACAGATAGATGCACTCATGCAGGCACACCGCACAGGACAACATGGAAGATCTACAATTTAGTCATTGGGGATTAAAGCGCACAGTTAGCACTATGCAGGTTAGTAAACAATTTAACGATTTAGAACCCTCTTTATAATAAAAAATTAGAATAAAAGATACCCACACATAGGATTTGGACCATTTCCGATGACTAGCAGTTTATGTATACGCAGAGAGCTAAAGTGCATCTATAGCTAAAACATTTTAGGGGAAACATTTAAAAGCCATTTTGGCTATAGATGTACTTTAAATTTAAAGGGCCAGTTCAGTTCCCCTGGACTTACTTGACCTCACTATGCATTAGTTTCCTTAACACGGTACCATGCTGTGCTCAGTTTTGTAAATAAATGCTTAATTTTTCAGCTGCTCACATAATTGTGCACCACTGTCCATACTGCAGATGGCAGGACATATTAAGTGTTGGATGCGGGGCCCTGGAAATCCATGAACAAGCACTCCCTGGCTCTGTGCCCTACCCGCTCATGGGCAGTCTGCTCTCTCTCTTGCAGAACCCTGAGATGTGAGAGAGAAAGTGGACTGCACATAGGTGGGTTGGGAATGGAGTTGGTACTGGTTGTTCATGAGTAAGCATTTATTTACACTATGGAGCACAGCATGGTAATGTATTAGGGACAATGTAATGTAAAAAGGAGATTTTTGGGAAGAGTAAGTAAACCTGAACTAACTCTTTAAAGCTTAACTTTGTTCATCTTTGTCAGACTAGATCAGTATGTGTGCATGTCTACCAACAATTTCCTAATGTTCATGCCAAGGTGCCGGAGCTGAGAGTTTTAGGTACGCGAGTGGTAAATCGTCTTTTCTCAAATTGAAACATTTGACACTTGCTGAATGTTTATTACCCCAACCCCATGTATGGGTACCTTACCTTTACAGCTACCTAAAGATATACATTTTATTTTTTGAACACTACTTAATTACTACTAGGACAGTTACACTGGGATGCATGTTGCACATGAAACAATCACTGAAATGTAGACTGTGGTAACACTATGAGGTTCTCAACTGACTGATGTGTACAAAATTCACAATTCAATTAATGTATTAAACTTATACAAAGATGTAACAGGGAGATAAGCAACGGCTGTTAAAAAGGGTAATATGGTATATTATTTTTAATATGCTACTATTATAGAGACTGTAGATGGATGAGAACATGACTATGAATTCTATTATAAAATTCAGTTTCCCCATTTGAAACCTCATGTACATTATTGTGAACTGTGAAGATGACACCTTTACAAATACAGGCAGTATCGGACTCCTTTCAAACCATAGGGAAAAGCTAGCAGAATATTCCTATTAAATATAATGGTATTTTTTTTTCATAATATAATGCATCAAATTAATCACGGTGTCTTCCAATTTTCCACAAACCTGCTAATTTGTCAAATTAACAGTATATTCTCTTATATAATCAGATGGATGCTGTAGATTACATTCACAAACATGTATACAAAATTTCCAGGTAAAAATCTATTCTTTCAAAAATAGATATGTCTTTTATATAGCTATATGGAAAATGCTAATTGACTTGTTTTGCAAGCCCTTTTAGGTAAGGTTGAGCTGGAAAGAGGTTAAAGAGACTTCAATAAAAATGATGAACAGGAAGTCACATGGGTATGGCTAAATAATAAATGTAAATTAGACTATGAACACTATACTATACACTTTGCAGTTGAAGGGGGGGGGGGTCCAAAAGTAAGTGCAAAGTGTATAGTCACGGCCTGGATTCTCTTACTTCTAGATCTTTTGAGTTATTAATCCCCCTAATGGAGTATCTATCCTTTACCCTAAACCCGGCCATAGACTGTTCCAACAGAAACTGGTCGAGATTCGAACCAGGTATGGACAGGTTGACAGTACACAAGTTGATTGATCAACTTTGGTAGAACCAGTCTCCTTGATTTTACATGTGATCATTGCTAGTGGCTGTTATAACCACTAGCAATAATCACTGTGTTCTCCCGGTGGAGAAATCTTCCCCCGCCCTTCCACCGGTAAAACACAATGGCTCCCTAAATGTGTTGATGGGGAAATCAAGCAATATTCTATGGCTGGTCTATCGCTTAAAGCTTAGTATTTTCCCTCTAATCTGTGCAACTCAACAGGAACAAAAGAAGCCCATGCAATGTCTGTGTAGGGAGGATCAGGGTGCTTAATCTCCATCAATATCGAAGGAACAGACTACATAGCAAGACTTTGGTGGACACCTATATGAGTTTGTTGGACATTCCCTGTGAAAGCCATGAGCGTTAGTATGGCATTGACCTCCCCTTTGCAGCTATAATGGCCTCTACTCTTAAGCCCCATACACACCATCAGATTTTCTGCTGTTTTTTTTTCCTTCAGATCTACCAAAACCATATAATATGCGGTCAAACCTTAGGAATTTCAATTTGTATGCAATCAGGCAGGCCCTTGCACTACATGGTTTTGGTAAATCTGAAGACAAAAATCAGCAGAAAATCTGATAGTGTGTATGGGGCTTTAGGATGGTTTTTCACAGAAAATTGAAGTGTCTGTGGGAATGTGTTATCATTCAGCCCTAAGAGCGTTTGTTAGGTCAGACACTGACATGGGACAAAAAGGATCTAGTTGCAATCAGTGTTTCAATTGCAAAAGTGTTCAGTAGAGTTGAGGTCTGTGTGGTCCACTTGACAACCTCCACACCAAACTCTTCAAACCATGCCCTTATACTTCTGGATTTGTGCACAGAAGTACAGTCATGCTGAACAGAAAAGGATATGCCCCAAATTCCTGTTATAAGGTTTGAAGCAGCGTGGCTATAAACCGATGAGGGTAGGGACTGATGTGAATGTACAATGTCTATAATGAACAATGTAAAATGTAAAGCACTGCGTAAACTGACAGCGCTATACAAGTACCTTAAATAATAATAATAAATAGGAAACCTGAATTTTGTTTGCAAATATTAAATATTCTTACTACCAGCAAGAATTAGTCCTTACATTTAAAGAGCGCCTGTCATTTCAGATCCATCATGGCAGCACCCGTTAGCAGGCATCCACTTCACCTGCTGCCACCACGTCCCTCGCCTTGTTGCGTCACTGCCACATCACCAGGCGTCCCATTAAAGCGAATAGGACTGTCGGTGAGTCAACAGCGGGTCAGAGGAGGAGCCGCTGCGGGAAAAGATGACAGGTGCTCTTGAAAAATTATGATTTAAAAAAAAGAGTTGATTTAACCACTTGCCGACCGCCGCACGACGATATACGTCGGCAGAATGGCACGGGCAGGCATATGGGCGTATATATATAAGTCCCTGCCTGCCCGCGGGTGGGGGGCCCGATCGGGCCCCCCCCCGGTGCCTGCGGCGGTCGGCATCCCTTCGAGAGCGATCCGGGATGAGGGGGCGGCCATTCATTCATGGCCACCCCCTCGCGATCGCTCTCGACGAATGGAAATCCCCGGTGACATCACTTCCTCTCCTGTAATGTAAACACAGGAGAGGAAGTGATGTATTCTCTCCTCCGTGTCGGTATTTTTCGTTCCGACACGGAGGAGAGCGGATCGGTGAGTTGCACCAACACTCTACACACACAGTAGAACATGCCAGGCACACTCACACCCCCCCTTTACCCCCCGATCACCCCCCCAATTACCCCTGCCCCCCAGTCACAGTGACACCAATGTCATTTTTTTTTTTGCATTGGTGTCATTTGTGACTGTAATAACTGTTAGGGCAGTTAGAGTTAGCCCCCTTTAGTTATAATGTGCCCCCCTAACCCCCCCCAATAAAGGTTTAACCCCGTGATCACCCCCCGTCGCCAGTGTCACTAAGGCTGGGTTCACATTGCAGCGGTTTATGAGAACGAATGTGATTCGCACCGCACTGCAGTGCAAATCACATCCGATCTCTGTGCGATTCGAGTTCAGCCATTCGCCGCACCCGCCGCCCCCGCCGCACCCGCCGCAAATTCGCACGGGACCCTTTTTTTGGCCCGCAGCAGAATCGGATCGCATGGGTGTTCACACCATGCGATCCGAGTTTGCAGATCGCACTGCGATATGCGAACTGATCTGGGGGTGTCAGTAACATTTCACTGACACTCCCAGCAGTTCGCATAGGGCAGTGTGAACTGCCGCCGGGAGGCATGCGATGCGGGAACCCGCCGCGGATTCGCGGCGTTTCCGCATCGCTCCAGTGTGAACCCAGCCTAATAAGCGATCATTTTTCTGATCGCCGTATTAGTGTCACAGATGACGCTAGTTAGGCAGGTAGGTATTTAGGTTCGCCGCAGCTTTTTATAGCGCCAGGGACCCCCATATACTACCGCATAAAGCCCCCTGATTGCCCCCTAGTTAACCCTTTCACCTGTGATCACCATATAACTGTTACAGGTGACGCTGGTTGGTTAGTTATTTTTTTATAGTTTCAGGGCACCCACCATTTATTACCTAATAAAGGTTTAACCCCCTGATCACCCGGTGGGTGTCATTTGTGACTAATAACTGTTAGGGCAGTTAGGGTTAGCCCCCTTTAGTTCTAAGGTACCCCCCTAACCCCCCCAATAAAGGTTTAACCCCGTGATCACCCCCCGTCGCCAGTGTCACTAAGGCTGGGTTCACATTGCAGCGGTTTGAGAACGGATGTGATTCGCACCGCACTGCAGTGCAAATCACATCCGATCTCTGTGCGATTCGAGTTCAGCCATTCGCCGCACCCGCCGCACCCGCCGCAAATTCGCACGGGACCCTTTTTTTGGCCCGCAGCAGAATCGGATCGCATGGGTGTTCACACCATGCGATCCGAGTTTGCAGATCGCACTGCGATATGCGAACTGATCTGGGGGTGTCAGTAACATTTCACTGACACTCCCAGCAGTTCGCATAGGGCAGTGTGAACTGCCGCCGGGAGGCATGCGATGCGGGAACCCGCCGCGCATTCGTGGCGTTCCCGCATCGCTCCAGTGTGAACCCAGCCTAATAAGCGATCGTTTTTCTGATCGCTGTATTAGTGTCACAGGTGACGCTAGTTAAGCAGGTAGGTATTTAGGTTCGCCGCAGCTTTTTATAGCGCCAGGGACCCCCATATACTACCGCATAAAGCCCCCTGATTGCCCCCTAGTTAACCCTTTCACCAGTGATCACCATATAACTGTTACAGGTGACGCTGGTTGGTTAGTTATTTTTTTATAGTTTCAGGGCACCCGCCATTTATTACCTAGTCTCACTAGTGTACCCCTAAATTTAGGGGTGTCTACTTTCCAAAATGGGGTCATTTGGGGGGGGTTTGTGCCATCTTGGCATTTTATGGCCTTCAAAACTGTAACGCCCTTAGAAAGCCTGAAGGCGGTGCTTGGTTTTCGGGGCCCCGTACGCGGCTAGGCTCCCAAAAAGTCCCACATATGTGGTATCCCCGTACTCAGGAGAAGCAGCAGAATTTATTTTGGGGTGTCATTTCACATATGCCCATGGCATGCGTGAGCAATATATCATTTAGTGACAACTTTGTGAAAAAAAAAAAAAAAAAAAAAAAAGTTTGTAATTTTCCCGCAACTTGTGGCAAAATATAAAATATTCCATGGACTCAACATGCCTCTCAGCAAATAGCTTGGGGTGTCTACTTTCTAAAATGGGGTCATTTGTGGGTGTTTTGTGCCATCTTGGCATTTTATGGCCTTCAAAACTGTAATAGGTAGTGAGAAGTGAACTCAAAAATTTACGCCCTTAGAAAGCCTGAAGGCGGTGCTTGGTTTTCGGGGCCCCGTACGCGGCTAGGCTCCCAAAAAGTCCCACATATGTGGTATCCCCGTACTCAGGAGAAGCAGCAGAATTTATTTTGGGGTGTCATTTCACATACGCCCATAGCATGTGTGAGCAATATATCATTTAGTGACAACTTTGTGTAAAAAAAAAAAAAATAATTTTTTTTTTGTCATTATTCAATCGCTTGAGGCAAAAAAATAAAATATTCAATGGGCTCAACATGCCTCTTATCAATTTCCTTAGGGGGTCTACTTTCCAAAATGGGGTCATTTGGGGGGGTTTTGTACTGCCCTGCCATTTTAGCACCTCAAGAAATGAGATAGGCAGTCGTAAACTAAAAGCTGCGTAAATTCCAGAAAACTTACCTTAGTTTGTAGATGTGACAACTTTTGCGCAAACCAATAAATATACAATTATTGACTTTTTTTTTACCAAAGACATGTGGCTGAATACATTTTGGCCTAAATGTATGACTAAAATTGAGTTTATTGGATTTTTCTAATAACAAAAAGTAGAAAATATCATTTTTTTTCAAAATTTGCGGTCTTTTTACGTTTATATCGCAAAAAATAAAAATCGCAGAGGCAATCAAATACCATCAAAAGAAAGCTCTATTTGTGGGAAGAAAAGGACGCAAATTTTGTTTGGGTACAACATTGCATGACCGCGCAATTACCAGTTAAAGCAGCGCAGTGCCAAAGTGTAAAAAGACCTCTGGTCATTTACCAGCAAAATGGTCCGGTCTGAAAGTGGTTAAATCAAGCCTTTTAACTAGTGATTTAAATCATGATTTATCTGCTTATTACTTCAGCTTATTCAATTATTATTTCAAGCTTTGACAAAAAACAAAACAAAAAAACTGAAAGCTGATTGGTTTTTATGCAGAATTGCACCAGGTTTTGCACTCTCCAGTTTTAGTAAGACCCCTTTCACAGTGGGGCCGCAGCAGCATTAGCGCTAAAGCCGTTTTAGTGGCGCTTTTCGTCCACTAGTGGGACGATTTTAACCCCAAAAGAAGGGGATAAAAACGCCAGTGTTGTGCCGCTTCCCAAGCACTGCCCATTAATTTCAATGGGCAGAGCATTACAGTGCCCCCAAACTCCCCCAAGGATGCTGCTTGCAGGACTTTTACTAATGTCCCACAAGCACATCGCCCCAGTGTGAAAAGACACACTGAAATGAATGGCAAGCGGTTTTCAGTTGCTATTTAGAGGCTATTTCTAGTGCTAAAAAGCCCTCAATGTGAAAGGGGTCCAAATCAACCCCACAGCATACATAAGGAGTTGATAGGTGATATTTTTAGGTAAGCTGCTCCTTTAGAGCTAGAACTCTGCTAGATAACAAGGAAGCATAACTGTATGCCATCAGCACACCATGGATCCACTTACAGATTCAAGGTTCTACTAAAGCACATCATGTGTGGGTAGAACGTTTCGGAGTTGCATAGGTCCCTGTCATCTGGCAGACCATGGTGTATTGACATATACTTCTTTATACACTGATCACCAGTTTATACACAGATCGTTGCTGCAGCATCCCTATATCCCAGCTCTATCCAAGAAGATAGATGTGCGATTGGAAAATTTCTATGATATGTTGTATAACAAAATACAATTTAGGATGTTCACCAAAAGCAAAGATATTTTGCATATATATTTGTGAATGATACAGATTTTCTTCCCAAGTTAGACCAAGTATAACTGAACTTTTGTCAGACCGCAGAGCGCTGTTATCTTCAGACACCTGTGTTAGGTTTGTGATTTCCTCTAGTGATCTAATAGGAAGGGTATGAAAGGAGCAGCAATATTGCAGGTGTGGCTCAGTGCCGTGCAATCTGTGAAGCAGTTTCAGCAGGTATGGTTCACTGGCTGCTGAAAATGCTGAACACAATGAAACAAAGAAATGTTAACTACCTGATACAAAAAGAATACTCCCAATACTGCACAGAGTGGTGATTGGAGCAATTGAAACACTGAGAAGGACAGTAACAGAAACAACATTTATTCATAAAATTGGTGCTGTATTAATCAACAAATCTTTCATTTCTGCATGCACTGATTAATGAAGATTGACACTCAGGTGCAGGACAGACATTTCTGGGATTACTCACTAAGTACGTGAGCCTCAGCCTCCTTATTGGCAACACTAACGTCTTTCTGTATCTCGCTTTTGTCAAGAGAACTGGGGACACCTGCTTTCTAGGGATCAGGAGAAGAGAAACCTTTCAGTTAATGATTTACAGCTGGAAGAACCACGGAGCTAAAATGCAGAAAGAACATGACTGCCAACAATGATTAGACATGAGAAGGAGCAGGCCATCATTATATATGCTAGTAATAACGGACTGCTGCTGGAGTTTTCACTAAGAACCAGAAGTATCAATTGAGGTGCCCCTGTACAAGGGTGACAAAGATGGAATACTAGAGGGCTAAGTAGTTCCTATCAATGAGATATGATAATATCATGTTTATGGTAGGGCTGGGGAAAAAATTGATTTAAATCTTGAATCGAGTTGAGAGGTCAAATCAATTCAAAATTTCAGCAAATAGATTTTTTTAGATTTTTTTTTTTTCACCAGGACTGGCGCGGGCGCCGACCCCGACAGGCGAGGCCGCTGCTTCGGCCTAGTCCACAAGGCCGGATGCCATGGACTAGGCTGAAGCCGTGGCCTCACCTAAAAACTCCTGCCCGCAGCTCCTCAGAACCGGTGCGGTGTCCATCACAAAAAAAATAAAAAATAAAAGAAAACTTGATTCGAATCATTAATTGAGTTTATTTATTTTTTTAATCGCCCAGCTCTAGTTTATCATGAAATAAGGACACCTGCCAGCCAACAGCCATTAGGAGAACATTGATCAGGCAGGACTGAAAACCGGATCTGATGGCCACCAATTTTCTTCACAATATATCCCATTTCACTTGTACCCCTTTCCCCTGTACCCCTCCTACATTAAACTATACAAGCTGCACAACCACGCTGCCATTTTTTGCAGTGGTCAGCAGTTAAAGATTTGTTGCCTTACGTGGTCAGATCACACCTACACATGATTGCCCCAGAAAATCTATGACCAGCCTCTTAGAGTTAATAAGCAACTCTGCCCAAAATGTATTTCTTAACGTCTTAAAGTAGATCTCCAGCTATTTTTAAACACCCCCGGGGGTGGTGTATTAATGGTGGGCTGGGAGCTGGAAGTTGGGGACAGCACCGGGGTGTACCATTCACTAAAAAAATTGCTAGTGTGCTCCAGCATTATTTAGTGGTGATCATTATAGAGAGAACTTAGGCCTTTGGTAACGATACAGTGCCTTGCAAAAGTATTCACCCCCTTGGCTTTTTACCTATTTTGTTACATTACAGCCTTTAGATCAATGTTTTTTTAATCCAAATTATATGTGATGGATCAGAACACAATAGTCTAAGCAGGTTAAGTAAAATTAGAATATATACATAAAACGATTTTTTCAGAAATAAAAAACTGATAATTGGCATATGCGTATGTATTCACCCCCTTTGTTATGAAGCCCATAGAAAGCTCTGGTGCAACCAATTACCTTCAGAAGTCACATAATTAGTGAAATGATGTCCACCTGTGTGCAAAGTGTCACATGATCTGTCATTACATATACACACCTTTTTGAAAGACCCCAGAGGCTGCAACACCTAAGCAAGAGGCACCACTAACCAAACACTGCCATGAAGACCAAGGAACTCTCCAAACAAGTAAGGGGCAATATTGTTGAGAAGTACAAGTCAGGGTTAGGTTATAAAAAAATATCCAAATATTTGATGATCCCTAGGAGCACCATCAAATCTATCATAACCAAATGGAAAAACATGGCACAACAGCAAACCTCCAAAGAGATGGCCACAAACCAAAACTCACAGACCGGGCAAGGAGGGCATTAATCAGAGAGGCACCACAGAGACCGAAGGTAACCCTGAAGGAACTGCAGAGTTCCACAGCAGAGACTGGAGTATCTGTACATAGGATGACAATAAGCTGTATGCTCCATAGTGTTGGGCTTTATGGCAGAGTGGCCAGAAGAAAGACATTACATTTTGCAAAAAACAAAATGGCACGTTTTGAGTTTGCAAAAAGGCACGTGGGAGACTCCCAAATTGTATGGAGGAAGGTGCTCTGGTCTGATGGGACTAAAATTGAACTTTTTGGCCATCAAAGAAAACGCTATGTCTGGTGCAAACCCAACACGTCACATCACCCAAAGAACACTATCGCCACAGTGAAAAATGGTGGTGGCAGCATCATGCTGTGGGGATGTTTTTCAGCAGTAGGGACTGGGAAACTGGTCAGAGCTGAGGGAAAGATGAATGGTGCTAAATACGGGTATATTCTTAAGCAAACCTGGACTACTCTGTGTGTGATTTGAGGCTAGGACGGAGGTTCACCTTCCAGCAGGACAATGACCCCAAACACACTGCAAATGCAACACTTGAGTTGTTTAAGGAGAAACATGTAAATGTGTTGGAATGGCCTAGTCAAAGCCAAAACCTCAATCCAATAGAAAATCTGTGGTCAGACTTAAAGATTGCTGTTCACAAGCGCAAACCATCCAACTCGAAGGAGCTGAAGCAGTTTTGCAAGGCAGAAATTGGCAAAAATCCCAGTGGTAAGATGTGGCAAGCTCATAGAGACTTATCCAAAGTGACTTGGAGCTGTGATAACCGCAAAAGATGGCTCTACAAAGTATTGACTTTAGGGTGGTGAATAGTTATGCACATTGACTTTTTCTGTTATTTTATCCTATTTGTTGTGGGCATGTTCTGTAAATTAGATGATGCAAATCCTCAAACAATCCATGTTAATTCCAGGTTGTGAGGCAACAAAACACGAAAAATGCCAAGGGGGGTGAATACTTTTGCAAGGCACTGTATTTTGGTTGTATGACCAATTTTTTTGCTGATAGCCCTTCCTGGACAACCTCACCATACCCCCTCACTAAACTCCCTATACAGTACATGCTCCTAAATGGAGGATATTTGGTTACATATTTGGTCCATCTGGTGATACCCCTGGGAGTTATCCCATCTTTGAGCATGTCTGAATATATTCGGTCCCCGTGGCCCATGTTGTGATTTTCCTGGAGTACCTATATTTGCTTACCATCCGTCTATACTTTTGTATTTCTTACTTGAAAAAGTAACTAAAAATCCATTGAAAATAATTAAATTTTAACAAATCTTGCGCTGCGAAACAAAACCCCCTCCCAATACAGTACACAGATCTGCTGGTGTATGGGCCATAATAAGGCTTTAAGTACGAAGGCATTCAAATCCACTTCTAGTTCTTAGTGAAAGTATACACTACATTCTTGTGACTGTTCTCACAATTCACCAAATGGGATCACTTCTACCATTATATTACATACAGATCACTCTATGCAAGTAAATCTTTCAATTAAAGGATGTACAAATATTAATTACATTATCACTGAGCTTACTCGCAAAGTCAGTTCAAAGTGGGATGTGAAAAGTGCATCTCCAGCAACCAATCATATTTTAGCCTACTACAATCAGATTACATAAAAGTTTTTTTGTTTTGTTCGGGACTACTGTAGTTTGCACATCATTACTACTTTTGCCAGTTTGAGCAGAATAGTCCATAAAGATAAATGGGAAAGCCAACACAGAGTTGAAGTGGGCTCTGTGCAAGGACCGCATTTTAAGTGTGCACGCCTACTAAAACAGCATAAGTGTAGTAAAAAAAAAAAAAAAACACCTTTACGGGCATCAAGGGGAAGATATTACTACATTTATCACGTTTCCATCAGGCTTCAATGCAAAAGAGGGTGATGTTATCCTCCCGTTGATGAGATTCTGGAGAATGGAGAGTACTCAAATCCTATATACAGCAGCACAGTGTAAGAGTATCTTCTCAGTGAGATCTTGGCTACTCTACATTCCCCAGATCTCGCTGGAAGAAGAATAACATCACCTTCAACTAGAACACCACAGGCAAGCCAAGGAAAAGGGAAGTATACTATTGTTCTCTCTACAGGAAGTCCACTTAAAAAGAACATTTTGCATTTTAGATACGAGGTCCAATTTAATGACCCTCTCCCCGTGTGATAGTATGTGGGTTTGATGACTGGCACACTGGCTTGAGCACTGCATCCTGGGAATAGTAGTAGAGGGTCATATGCTTCCCTATACCTGTAAGTAGTACCAGGTATTTCTGAGGGCTCCAACACATAAATGGAGCTGAAGGGGAACACGGCGAACACCAGTTTGAACATGTGTGCTTTTGAATGCAAATGTCAACATTTGACTACAAATTTAACATGAGCCCTAATGCTGAGTGAAAATTATCCAACCTCATTTCATAACAGTAAGGAGGGACTGAGTTTAGTTTATCAGATACTGCTACCAAAGGACAAACTGACTACACACATTCCCATAAGGAGGGCACGATACAAAAATGCAGTATCTCTATAGTAATACAATGATTCTCTTAGGCCAGTGGCCTGAGTGGTTTTGCTGAGCTGCTGGCATGACAAGGGAATTGTAACTAATTGGGTCCAGGATTATACTATGTAGGGAGATCCAACCCTACCGAAATTCATTCAAACCTAATGCATGTGTAGTGCATGTATGCGTCTAAGTGAAGCTGTTAAATAGAAAGTAGCAGTGTCAGCTCCAGGTTAGCCCCACAAGCTGCGGTCATTCATAAAACATACATTTCTAGCAGAGCTGCCAAGTTTCTTTAGTATTCCAACAGCACACTGCATAACAAGGTTAATAGCAGGAAATATAAAACCATGCCAATGATTAGAAAATGCCATGAAGTGATGAGCCGTGATGTTCTACTAGGTCTCCATTACCTGAGTTTTTTGGTCTTTGGCGGTACTCAACTGAGTCAGGTACCAGGGAGAATTTTGTGGTTGAACTTCAAATATACTGAGAATAGGAAGCATCAGAGCCTGCAACAATCCAGCTTCATCATTCCTGTCAATGGCCTCATTTACTTGGACTAAGGCTACATTAGCTGAAAGGAAAGACATTCTTAACAAGTTGCAAAACGCAATCACGCCTATTAAATAATGCCACAACTTTTTTTTTTTTTTTGCATGTTTTCTTCACTTGCCATCTTTTTTTGCCACTGCAATGACTTTCTGCCTTCATTGAAAAGTGGTACAGGTAGTGGTGTGCTTTTTACAATAATGTGGGCAATGCATTAGGGTAAAAAAACACTTACCCCTGCTTCTAAAGCGTATGTAAACCCCAACAATAATAAACTTATTTGCTCCCTTTTTGGTCTGTTACACAGTATTGCACCAATAAATGCTTTTGGTATACCAGTGTGATAATTAAAGAAATATCTTTTGATCCTTCCAGAAATCTTGTCAGCTGATAGTTTCCTGTGCTCTCTGCTTGTACTGCATTATTATTAATTGCTCTGATCTCTGAGGAGTACAGAACCCCCCTTCTGCTGAGATAAATACACAAGTTGAATGGCAGATCTCTACTTTTAAAAACGCTAGTTGCCTTACTATCCTGCTAATAATTTGCCTTCAATACTTTGATTTACAGACCTGGAAGCACATAGATCTGGAATCTGATATCAGCTGCAAACTTGTTACCCGATGACTCTGAAAATTATGAAGCCAAGGAATCAGTGCGACAACAACGCAGCTAGAATTTTTAAATGTCAGCACCCGCTGCCTCCACATTTCTCTCAGCACAAGTTTATGATAACATTTAAATGCTTCCGAAACGCTAATACTAATACTTAACCGGAACCCCTTTAACCTAATTTTAAATCAAACACCTAACAATGGTCACCCCTGAAAACAAACCCCCTATTGGGTAATCACAAAGATCACAGTGCTGAAAGAAAAAAACTAGTGACCCGTTGTTCCAACCTTCCCCATCTTTAGTATTAGCAACATCATTGCTATGGCTCATAAATGGCAGCTGTATTGACGGGAAGGTGCAATGCTTCTAAGCTTGCTAAATTGGTTTCCCCTGGGAGAGGTCTACAGTATCAGTACAGAGCATAAACATATTACTTTTAAATAAAAAGCAAATAGAATTAACCCATAGCCAAATCATTTTTAGCTCCCATTTTCTGAGCAAGCACTGTGATATCTTTGCCCTGTATAATGTTGATAGGTACTAAAAACGTGGAGCCTCTAAGGCAGCCTCTCTCAACTTTTTTAACACGGAGGAACCCTTGAAATACCATTTTGATCTCAGTGAACTCCTGCTAATAGATTACTTTATCTACAGCTCATGGTACATTGGTGCAATGGTGTCTAGGAAGAAAGCGCAGGTATTGCCCAGTTTTACAGGGTATTAAGACGGGAATGCGAAGCGGAGATACCCACATTTATAAAAAAAAATGGGAAGAAGAAATAGGACCACGAGGTGAGAAACAAAATATAGAAAAAATATTGAAGATGGTGCATAGATCCACGGAAAATAGTAAGATGATAGAAAAATTATAAATCTTTAGTTAGATGGTATAGGACACCAGATATAATGGCAAAATATCAGGAGGGACAATCTGGGAAATGCTGGAGGGAGTGTGGACAAACGGGAAGTATGGCACATATATGGTGGTATTGTTCTAGGATTAAAGAGTTTTGGAGAGAAATAATAAGATATATTGAAGTAATAAATAAAATCCAGTTACCAGAAAACCCATGGTTATGTCTCTTCCAAGGAGTAGATACCCCAATTAAGGAGTATAGAAATTCCCTTACAAGCTCTTTGATAAATGCGGCAAAGAGCCTGATCCCAAGAAAATGGAAAGAAATAGAAGCACCTAAAGGGAGTGGCTAGGAAAAGTAGAAGAAAGATATAAAATTGAAGGACTTGGAGTAGAGGAGGAAAGGGGAAGTAAGAGACTCTAAGAGAAATGGGAGTGCTGGAAAATTTTTAAACAATCTAGGATTTATAGCGAGGTAATGGGTCTGTAGGCGGGGGGGGAAGGGGACGTTTTGGAAGAAATGGAGAGGCAAAGGGAGAAAGATAGGATAATGTGAAATATGAAGGGTATGAATGTATTTTGGATCTTATGTTCTCCTTTATCATTTGGTTTTGCTTTGTACTTAAAATAAGTGGAAAATTTAAATAAAGAATGAAAAAAAAAAAAGGAAGAAAGCACATTAGTGGTCAATGGGAAGAATCCCTCAGATGGCTAAAAAATTCTAAGTGGTCAGTCATTGCTCATCTAAGAGGCAGAACTCCTAGCAACCTCTGATGGAACCAGAGTTGAAAAAGGCTGCACTAGAGGCTGCCAGGGGTTCTTTGAGCAGGGAATTATCTTTTTACCTATCTTCAAGGAGGTGGTTCTACCCAATAACCACATGTGTAAAGAGCATTCTTCCCTGTGACACACATGACCTTGAGCTGTAGATATAGTAATCAATAGCAGGGGTTCCTGGTGACTAAAAAGTTATTCCAAGGGTTCCTCCATATTAAACATGATGAGAAAGGCTGCTTCAGGGCATGGTGGCATCATATATACAGGGCCAGGGTACTATAATAGCCTTGCATTTCCCACTCTTTCAATAAAAGCAAATTACCCCTTTATTGCTATATTTTTCTGTATCACTGACTGGAAGCAAAATGCATCACATTGCTTGTGTCTTATAGAGGGCTCAAACTGTAAAAGACAACATTTTTAGTTTGAAGCAAGATTATAAAGCAGACCGGCAAGCAGCGGGAACATTTGCTTCTATTGCTGTAGGTTAAACAAAAGCAACAGCATAGCAACAACATACCCATGCAACGATACATTATTATAGCGCCAACACACAGTTTCACCTTCCAGTCGTTGCAGCCACTCAGGAGAGAAACACCTCAGAGTTGTGATTTACTTACTGTTAACCTTATTAATGTGACCTTGTATCTCTGCTTGTGTGAGCAGTTCTTCATACACATCTCTCTCCTCCTCAGAAATACTGCTGTTCTGTAACCACAAGACAAAACGAATTAACAATAAGAGTTACAAAGGTCCCAAGGGTTAATGTTCACCTAAACATTCAAAAATGTTCTGATACCACAGCATACAGTAGAAGTTCACCTTTTCTAACATGTTACACGCGTATTCAGAGTGTAACATGTAACATGTTAGTGCTGCAGCTGCCCCCACACCCCCAAATCACTGATGTGACAGCAGACCTGAGATCTTCTCCCTGTGTCTGCTGCCACAATTAAAAAAAAAAGACGCGGCCTTGCAGAGCTCCACCCACCCAGCCACCTCACTCATTCAGTGTTCTGTAAATGGTGAACTACAACTACAGACAGCCTTTGCAGCTGTCAGCTTGTAGCTCTCAATGAACTACCACGGCACTGTTCAGCACTCCGGTAGTTCATTGACAGTTCCTTGCAGTGTGTAACTGAACGCTCATATGAGGTACGGGCACACAGCTTACACACAGAGTTTGCTGATCGTGGGTGCAAAGCTTTTCAGGCTCCCAATAAAATAATAAATGCACATAATTTTTCCTGCAAAAAGATGTGCAATTATTTTTATTTTTGAAAAGGTGAACTTATCTTTTAAAGTGATTGTAAATTTTTTTTGTAAAATAACATACATATCATACTTGCCTGCTCTGTGCAAGGGTTTTGCACAGCGTATCCCGATCCTCCTTTTCTGGGGTGTCCCCGCCGCGCTCGTGGCCCCTCCTCTTCATCGGGTGCCCCAGCGGAGAGACGCTTTGCATGGGGGCACTCATGCGAGCGCGCTCCCAAGTCCTGCTGCTGCGTCCATCGACACAGACAGCAGGACTCTGCCTCACCTGCGAGTCACTGGATTTGATTGACAGCATCGGGAGCGGATGTTCCTGCTGCCATCAATCTATCCAATGAGGACTCGAGACAGAGGCAGGAGCTGCTGGGCTCATGCTCGTCGCTGGAACGAGTGGGTTCAAGTAAGAAAAAGGGGGGCTCTGGGGGGGAAGCTGCAACACAGAAGGTTTTTCACCTTAATGCATAGACTGCATTAAGGTGAAAAATCTTGAGGGTTTAAAATCCTTAAAGGCAATTTATAACACTGATCATCTGTACTAGAGTTAGCAAATATTTTCTATTCATTGATAAGATTTGTGATTATTGCAGTTTACAAAAAATCAAAATGTCTGCACTCCACAGCTGCAGTATACTGTATACTCTACACCATTGTTTTGTAGCAACCGGGCCATGGTCCATTGTTGGGCCACGGCCTACCCCTACTATGTCCCGTAACGATGAGACTGTTTCATTGCAGACTTTATTTCTCCACTCAGTAGAGTCTGTAATGTTGGGTAGTATATGCAGCAGGAGAGGTTAGTAGAATATACAGTGGTGTGAAAAAGTGTTTGCCCCTTCCTCATTTCCTGTTCCTTTGCATGTTTGTCACACTTAAGTGTTTCGGAACATCAAACCAATTTAAACAATAGTCAAGGACAACACAAGTAAACACAAAATGCAATTTGTAAATGAAGGTGTTTATTATTAAAGGTGAAAAAAAATCCAAACCATCATGGCCCTGTGTGAAAAAGTGATTGCCCCCTAAACCTAATAACTGGTTGGGCCACCCTTAGCAGCAACAACTGCAACCAAGCGTTTGCGATAACGTGCAATGAGGCTTTTACAGTGTCCTGGAGGAATTTTGGCCCACTCATCTTTGCAGAATTGTCCTAATTCAGTTACATTAGAGGGTTTTCGAGCATGAACGGCCTTTTTAAGGTCATACCACAACATCTCAATAGGATTCAGGTCAGGACTTTGGCTAGGCCACTCCAAAGTCTTCATTTTGTTTTTCTTCAGCCATTCGGTGGTGGACTTGCTGGTGTGTTTAGGATCATTGTCCTGCTGCAGAACCCAAGTTCGTTTCAGCTTGAGTACACGAACAGATGGTCGGACATTCTCCTTCAGGATCTCTTGGTAGACAGCAGAATTCATAGTTCCTTTTATCACGGCAAGTCTTCCAGGTCCTGAAGCAGCAAAACAGCCCCAGACCATCACACTACCACCACCATATTTTACTGTTGGTATAATGTTCTTTTTATGAAATACAGTGTTCCTTCTATGCCAGATATACTTGGACACACACCTTCCAAAGAGTTCCACTTTTGTCTCATCGGTCCACAGAATGTTGTCCCAAAAGTCTTGGGGATCATCAAGATGTGTTGTGGAGAAATTGAGACGAGCTTTGATGTTCTTTTTGCTCAGCAGTGGTTTTCTCCTTGGAACTCTGCCATGCAGGCCATTTTTGCCCAGTCTTTTCCTGATGATGGAGGCATGAACGCTGACCTTAACTGAGGCAAGTGAGGCCTGCAGTTCCTTGGACGTTGTTGTGGGGTCTTTTGTGACCTCTTGGATGAGTCGTCGCTGCGCTCTTGGGGTAATTTTGGGCGGCCGGCCACTCCTGGGAAGGTTCACCACTGTTCCATGTCTTCGCCATTTGTGGATAATGGCTCTCACTGTGGTTCGCTGGATTCCCAAAGCTTTGGAAATGGCTTTATAACCCTTTCCAGACTGTTAGATCTCAATTACTTTCTTTCTCAATTGTTCCTGAATTTCTTTGGGTCTCGGCATGATGTGTAGCTTTTAAGGATCTTCTGGTGGACCTTACTGTGTCAAGCAGCTCCTATTTAAGTGATGCCTTGATTGTGAACAGGTGTGGCAATAATCAGGCCTGGGTGTGGCTAGAGAAATTGAACTCAGGTGTGGACAACCACAGTTATAGTATGTTTTAACAAGGGGGGCAATCACTTTTTCACACAGGGCCATGATGGTTTGGATTTTTTTTCACCTTTAATAATAAACACCTTCATTTACAAATTGCATTTTGTGTTTACTTGTGTTGTCCTTGACTATTGTTTAAATTTGTTTGATGTTCCGAAACACTTAAGTGTGACAAGCATGCAAAGGAACAGGAAATGAGGAAGGGGGCAGACACTTTTTCACACCACTGTATAGCGTGTGTCTGTGTATTAAATAAATATATTATTTATAATATAAATATATATATATATATTATACAAACATATACATCTTGACTTGGTCTCTTACACACAATTTTTATTTGTATTTTGCTGTTTACGCAGGATTTCTTTCAGTTCTTTTACTATGCCTTGAATCTCACTACCCAAGATCATTGTCTTGGTGAGCATTATCATTCAGTGGCTGTTCCACAGTGAATTCGATATTTGCAGTAGGTAGGCCGTTTTTGAATTTTTTACCTTTAATTTAGCATTCTCCTCTTTTATTTTCTTAGCTTGAGAAAGCTCATCATGGTACTGCTGGTCAAATCTCTCCTCCGCATTTAATAGCATTGCATTAGGATTCCTAAGGGTCATCATTGTCTGACTGGCTACTCCCTTGTCCAGCGCTTCATTAATTGCAATCACAGCTGCGTGCACTAAAAGCAAGGAGGCATAAACAAATAGTCCCATTGACAAAGTATTTATATGAATTTAAATAAACTATATTTATATTATATATATATGAAACAAAAACAAACACACACACACCACATGGTGGACTGTGACGAAAGTAGACCAAATATAAAACTGTTCCAAAACCATTAACCAGCAAGTCTCCCTTTAGGGCTGGGTATGTATAGAATTGCAAGTTTCGGGTCATCACGATTAGAGAGAGTAAATGCCCATATCTGATCAATAAATCACAAAGGAATTAGAACACCAAAACAAAAAATAAATAAATAAATAACTAGAGGTCTGCCGTCGACCCACAATTGCGGTGAGGAGAGTCAGAACAGGGAACTGCATATGTAAACAAGGCGATTCCCCGTTCTGCCAGCTCACGTGACAAATCTACTGTTCCCAGTGATCGGGAACAGTGATCTCTGTCACGTTCCAGTAAGACCATCACCCCTACAGTTATAACACACCTAGAGAACACACTTAACCCATTGATCACCCTAGTGTTAACCCCTTCTCTGCCAGTGTCACTTTTACATTGATCAGTGCATTTTTATAGTACTGATCAATGAAATAATGTCACTGGACCCCAAAAAGTGTCATTTGGGGTCAGATTTGTCTGCCGCAATGTGGCAGTCTTGCTAAAAATCGCAGATTGCTGCCATTACCAGTAAAACAAAAAAACAAAGTCCCTAAATCTATCCTGTAGTTTGTAGATGCGATAGCTTTTGCGCAAACCCATATACATACACGCCTATTGCAATTTTTTCTACCAAAAATATGTAGAAGTATATCGGCCTAAACTGATTAATAACATTTTTTTTTATTTTTTTTTTGGATATGTATTAAAGCAGAAAGTAAAAAGAAAAGAAAAAAAAAAATCATACTTACCTGTAAAATCCTTTTCTTTTTCATACATCATGGGACACAGGGGTTAGGCTAATATTCATTACCTGCTGGGTTATACTTCATCTCTAGGTGAATGGACACTGGTAGACCTAAGGTCTTTAGACAGGAAGTGATCCCCTATATAACCCCTCCCATACAGGAAGTACTTCACTTTTGTAGCAAGCACTGAATCCTCAAAAAAAAGAGGGGAGGGATCTCTGTGTCCCATGATGTACTCAAAGAAAAGGATTTTACGGTCAAGTATGACAAAAAAAAAAAAATCCTATTCTTTTTCATACATCATGGGACATGGATTTAGGCTAATATTCATTACCTGCTGGGAGGTCCCAGAGCAATAGCCTTGAGGGGATGAAGACACCCTGCCAAACAATAGCCATCAGAACTTATACGGCTGCCCGCAGTACACTGTGGCCAAAAGCCGAATCCTCGGCTGCTTGAACATCCACTTAATAAAACTTTGTGAATGTATGCACTGAAGACCAGGTAGCAGCTTTACAAATCTGAGCCAGATATCTGATGGCGAAAAGACCAGGAGGTTCCTACACCCCTGGTAGAATGAGCTCTCACCCTAAAGAGAGGAGCTTTACTTTTCAGAACGTAGCCCTGAATTGACTGACCCAAATGGCAATGGAAGCTGCCTGCCCTTTCTTGGATCCTTTTGGTGATTATATTATCACTTATAAAAAAGAAAAATATGGCATTTATAAAAATATTTTAAACAAAAAATGTGCCCTTTGACATGAGATGCATGCTCTCCTATCTGGCCATTTCAACCAGGATTGGAAACAATCCCATGTCTATGGGGACTAAGCAAACACCATCAGTCAAGAACAATACAGAAAAAAAACGAGTAATCAGAAGACCTTGTCTGACCTCCACAGTTTCCCCTGGTAGTGGTGGTGTCTGTTTTTGGCATCCTCCTCACCATAGACTTGAATGCTTTGGTGACATTTGTACTGCCTAACAATTCTACAAGCAGTTTAGCTACAAACCAAACTTGGATTGCTATGTGAGGCTTCATTCACACCAATGCATTTTTGCATGCCTTTTGCAGAAACGCAGGACATTATTAACATTGTTACCTATGGAACACATTCACATCAATGCATTTTTGTGCCTCTGCATTTTTGGAAAGTGTCAGCCTTTTTTTTTAAAGCAAAATGGCGCCTTTTTTTAGTTCAATAGACTTCAGTGGAGAAGCAGCAGAAAAGTATGTAGTGTTTTTTTACAGTGATTTTCACGATTTGCGTTTTTAAATCTGCCCAACAAATTTTTTTTTAAATGGGGAAAAAAAAAACACAAAACATGGCAAAAACTTGCGGAAAGTACTGCAGAAACACTCAATAGATACAGGCATAGATGTGACTCGAGTGTTACATGTAAATTCTCACAGTTTTCTCCTTGATCCCAATTAGAATCATTTTGAGGGACCTGCTGTCTGGCCTTCAGTATTCAACAGAACTAGAAATTTCCCTACAGCCACCTATAAGCGGAGATCTAATGCTGAAGGAAGTTGACTATTCATGGAAGGTTGAGTATGATACAACCACTCCTGGGTATCTGAGCCAATCAGTGCATCCCTAAAAAAAAAGTAAAAAAAAAAAAAAAAAAAAAAAAAAAAAAATGAACATTTGCACTGGGAGACCATTCCTGTTCAGCTTGTACAACATGGTAGGAGAAGCGCGTTGCAGATTAATTTAGCAGTGTGTTGTCATGTGGAAACAGCAGCGATCAGGCAAGGGATCAAACCCCCAATTACCATAAACTCTACTGTACATTCACCCTAGATCAGCTTCAGCTAGCACCGTCATCTCACCGACTGGCCACATAAATCAGATGACATTTTCGATTTGTAAGTTAAAAAAATTTGTAAGTTAAAAAAATAAAAAAAAATAAAAAAAATACCAAAATCTAGACCCTCACACTGAATAAGCAAGTTTATCAATATAAAACCATCTGAAAGAAAAACAAAGTGACTGTGTGGCCAGTCTTACATTTGCCAGTCTGAGAGGTTGGCACCTATGCAGATGGTGATGATGCTATTTATAAGGGTAATTTTCCTGTTCATACAAACTTTACTTTAAATACTGTAATGAGAAAAACAGCAAAGCTATCAGAGCATATGGGCACTTAAGCTGAACAATGTGGTGGTGGGGCGAGTCTTAAATAATGCTGTCATAGTATATATATTTAGTATACCCGCCTACAAAACTTACAGGCTGCTTCATCCACAGACAGTTCGTTGGCCAGGATTCCTCCTATTTTATTGAATGAGGGCATCTGAATACCGTATTTTTCCAACTCTTTCCTCATGTTGCTGATCTCCTCCTCTAGACAACAAACACAATAATTAATGCCGAGTACATAACATGTTCTATTTTTTACCAAATCACACATGTGAAAAACAGTATAGCATGGTTAGTATTTGGCATTGTAATGCCCTTATCACCCTCAGGTGACACTCAGCAATTAGGACATACAAGGCCATCCAATGAGCATTCAAAATGATGAATTCGCTCACAGCCAATAAGATTTAGCCTACTAGTGCCAAAAAATGCAATATTGCCTGTAGCGATGCAGAATATGGTGTAGAGTACAATATGCAGCTAGTATCTTTCAATTAACTCATGTTTGTGACAAATGTATTGTAAAAATCTAGAAATCTAAAAAGGTACACCAGTGCTAACCATAGAAGAGTGTTTTTCTTAAGCAGAATTTTCTTTAATTAGAAATGTATGATAACCGAGGTCATGCTTCTTACCCGTGAAGTCCACTTTTCCCAGTAAGTCTTGTATTTGTGGGGCAATTCCAAGCTTGAACAGATATAAACTGTAATAAAATTAAATAGCAATAATAAAATAAATACAGTAATTTAAGCAACAAATGTATTACAAAAAATCTGGATATGCAGAATGTTTGAAATAATGCTCATGGTTTCATTGCCAGCGACTTTCCTCTCATGCTCCTCGGGGCATATATGTGCTCAGGGGGGCCTGCAAGTTGTATGTCTACATAGAAAGCTTTAGAAAAAGACCTCTATGAATGTATCATCATGCCTGCACCTCCAACTGTCAGCTGAGATCTTTGGCCACATTAAGTCTATCCACTGTAGACAATGAGATTATTTTAGTCATCAATAGCATGGAACTAGGCTGAATAAAATGAATGCATATAAAGTATCAAGAATGCTAGATTTTATATTTTTATATATGACTGGCAGGATTTCGGAGAACGTGTATATGGCATCTATGTTTCTTACCAAATGATCTAACAAAACTTTCAGTTTTTTTTCACATTGTAATAGGTTCTGTTGCGAGTCCTGGAGCCTTTGTAGTGCTTTGAATAGGTTAAAACCTCCTTTTTGAGTCCATATCTTTCCTGCTAGCCAGACTTTTTTTTTTAATCATTTTTAATGTAGATTGACTGATGCTAGAGGCTTTCTTTCCCTCTTGCTTTCTTTGGCATGGGAGCCTGCTGCAGAATGAAAACACTGACTGCTGATAGAACACTAAAAAGATAACATATGCTACCCGTTTGTTTAGGGGAAGCCACTAGGTGGCATCCTGTTAAGGAACCAATGTAAGTTTAGTTAGTTGACAAGCAGGCGATTTGTTTTATTCCATAGTCTTGGTTCAAAGACTTCCTGTCTTGCTGAATTAAAGTGTAAGCCCTTGTACACACGGTGGGAGATTCCGTCGGAATGTTTCCTATCGGAGCGTTTTGTCAGATATTCCGACTGTGTGTGGTCTGCATCGGACTGTTTCCGTCGGAATATCCGACGGACCAACTTTTCCAACTTGCCGGAAACATTTTCCGACAAAATGCTCCTATCGGACATACTCCGATCATGTGTAGCCTACTCCGACAGACAAAGTACCACGCATGCTCAGATCAAATTCCTAGACCAAAGCTATTGGCTACTAGCCTGAACGTAGTCCCGTCGTAACGAAATAACGTCATCACGTTATGTACAATCGGATTTTCTGACAACGTAGTCCGACCGTGTGTATGCAACATCACTTCCGGACCTCTTCCGGAATTAATCCGGAATCTCCGACCGTGTGTACAAGGGCTAAGAAAAACCTGCTTGGATTGTTCCTGGGTGTCAAGGTCTCTGGAATGGTTTATGGGTACCCATAACAGTTGAGCCTACCCCCTTACTATATGAATACACAGTTTTAGAAGCTATAAAGAAAAAAAAAAAACTATAAAGGATGATTAAATGGCAACCTGCCTGGAATGTAGTTACAACAGACTCAGGTCTGTGTAACTAAATATTAAAGTGGGTGTAAACCATAGTATCTGTCTATCTTTTTAACAATAAAAACTACCAAGATCCTCATTCACTCCCTTGTTATCTCTCGCCTTGACTATTGCAACTCCCTTCTCATTGGCCTGCCTCTCCATAGGCTATCTCCTCTTCAGTCCATCATGAATGCTGCTGCCAGACTTATCCACCTTACCAACCTCTCAGTGTCTGCCAACCCTCTCCTCCAATCCCTACACTGGCTCCCAATCACCCAGCGAATTAAATTCAAAATACTAACCACAACATACAAAGCCATTCACAACTCTGCCCCGAGCTACATCACCAATCTTGTCTCCAAATATCACCCAAACCGTCCTCTCCATTCTTCTCAAGATTTCCTACTTTCAAGCTCTCTCGTCTCCTCCTCCCACACTCGTCTCCAGGACTTCTCCAGAGCCTCTCCAATCCTCTGGAACTCGCTACCTCCACCGGTCCGGCTATCCTCTACTCTTGCTACCTTCAGACGATCCCTGAAAACTCATCTATTCAGGGAAGCCTATCACGTCTCAAACTAATCTCCTACCACTTCCATAAACTCATTCCCAACAATTATAACCTTCTGTACCACCTGCCCCACCCTTTTAGATTGTAAGCTCTTCTGAGCAGGGTCCTCTTAATCCTCTTGTATTTAATTGTATTGTAACTGTATTGTCTCCATTTTATATTGTAAAGCGCTGCGTAACTTGCTGTCGCTATATAAATCCTGAATAATAATAATAATATCTGAAGTTTTCTCTACTCTACATCCTTTCACAGTGCAGACTTTAAAGCTTGTCTGAGCAGTCAGAAAAAAAAGCAGAGCACAGACCAGTGAGGAAAGCTCTGAGAGCTGATTGGAGGGAATGGACACACCCCCTTCACACAGCACACAGGAACAGAGCTGAGGCTGTCAATTAGCTGGAGTTCCCTCCCCTGTCACCATTTTTCTCTTGGCGCCAGGAAAACTTGTCATAAGTGACTCATGCAGATAACGGAGGTAGCAGACCGAAACGACACTTAGTGATCTGGATTGAGACAAGTACACACTATAGGAGGATATGCTTTGTTCATTTTCCGTGTTTGAGGTTTACATCCACTTCAAGAGCTGTCTGAAGCTTTAATATAATCAGTCATGGGACACACTTGTTAAAGCGGAACTTTACTACATCTGAGCACCACACACCAAAAACACTTATTCGTTTTTAAAAGTCAGAGCAAACGCATCCATCCACTCATGTTGCCATGTTTTATTTTACTGAGATATCACTTTAACCCCCCCTCCCCCCAGCATTACTGGCCGTGGTCATCTTGTGTAAGGGCAGAGGATTAATGTGGCATTTACTTCCTGGAATCCATCCGCCCTTAGCTCAGGCTTGCAGGCAGGAGGGTGTGCTTAGCTGAGAAAACCTTCCTCCCCTCCTGAAGAGTCCTGTGATGTATAATTTAGCTAGGCCTGGAAACCGGAATGTAACTGACAAAGTGTAGAAAAAATAAAAAATAAGAAAAGTTTAACATGTGAAAAAATGATAGACTTCCTATATATTTAGTATCATTAGCAGCATAAGCATTAAAAAATGCTAAAGTTGATTGAGAGAGTAGTAAGTAGCAAGTTCTTCTTTAAGTCACTTTCTTTCCTTAGCAATGAATTGAAAACAACAATTAAACAAAACCTCTAATCTTTGTGATCAAAGTGTTTTCTTTGTTTCGAAAGACGGAAGTGACTAATAGATTCCACAGAATGCATCAAACTTTTCTTAAAGTAATCTATCAACTTCATTATCATCTACCTCCATCTTTAGCCATCAGTGACAGATTATACAACCAATATCTGGCAGATCGTCAGATCGCCAGCGGCAATGGGTGGTGTTAGTCTGACACACCGCTACACCAATCTCGATAAAGAGCCTCTGATGGAGGCCCTTTACCACATAATCAGCCGAGTCCAATCACGGGTGATGACGATGTAAACAGGAAGAGCTGTTGATTGTTTATCAGCACAGCCCCCCTTCGGATGCCCATCCAGGACCACCAGGGATTGCCACCACACTGGACCACCAGGGAAATGCAAATCAGTGCCCAGGCAGCTAGCAATCAGTGCCCATCCCCAATGCCTGCCAGTGCCATCAGTGATGCCTATCAATGCCATCTATCAGTGTCCAGCAGTGCCACCTATCAGTACAGCCTTTCAGTGCCCAGTGTTGCCCATGAGTGCTGCCCATCAATGCCACCCATCAGTGCCGCCTACCAGTGCCAAATCAGTAAAGGAGAAAACGTACTTATTTACAAAATTTTATAACAGAAACAAAAATAATTTTTTTCTTCTTTCAAAATTTTAGGTCTTTTTTTTTTATTTGTTTAGCAAAAATAAAAAATGCAAAGGTGATCAAATACCACCAAAACAAAAGCTCTATTTGTGAGGACAAAATTATAAAAATTCTGTTTGGGTACAGTGTAGCATGACCGTGCAAATGTCATTTAAACAGTGACAGCGCTGAAAGCTGAAAATTGGTTTGGGCAGGAAGGGGGTGGAAGTGCCCTGTATTGAAGTAGTTAAAGCAGAAATCCAGGCAATTATTGAAAAAATCCAGTGTAGTAAAATAATCATTCAAAAATAAATATACAGTTGGTAAAATAAGTATTGAATACGTCACCGTATTTCTTGGTCCTCTCCCCCAGGCCAATTTAAACTCAACTGAGACAGCCAGCGCGCTTGGCCTGAGAACCACCCAACCACCACTTCTGTCTAGGAAAGCAAAAGGCTGGTAGAAGCTATTAAGCGGTGTATGTGGAAGCCGACAAGCTGTAGGCTTGCTTGGCCTGGTAGTTAGGACCTGTAAATATTGTATAGTTAGTGCCGAGACACGGCTAGGTTTTTGTTTGGCTATTTTTGTTTCTAATTGTTTTCTGGAACACTGTATAACACCTGTATATAGACTTGTATATATCACAAATAAACACTGCACTGTTTGTCACTACCTCACTGGGATTTGGTATTTGTGCCTGAAAGACTGCTCATCCCAGGGAGCTTTGTACCTATCTTCCAAGTTAATATATTTTTTTTTATTATTATACCTAGAAAAATAGTGACATGTTCAATACTTATTTTACCCGCTGTATCTCTATCTAAAGACTATGGTGTTTTAATAGCAGTATACATTTTTTTGACTGGCCTGCACAGAGCCCTGACCTCATCCCAATAGAACACATTTGGGATGAATTAGAGTGGAGACGGCAAACCAGGCCTTCTCATCCCCATCGGTGCCTGACTTCGCAAATGCGCTTCTAGAAGAATAGTCAAACATCCCCATAGACACTCCTAAACCTTGTGGTCAGCCTTTCCAGAAGAGTTGAAGCCGTTATAGCTGTAAAGGGTGGGCCAACTCAATATTGAACCCTACGGACTAAGACTGGGATGCCTTTAAAGTTTATGTGTGAATAAAGGCAGGTGCCCCAATATTTTTGGTAATATAGTGTAGTTTTGACAAGGGACAGGGATAAAAAACATGTAGTAACTAAAACATACAGGAAAGAATGCGTAGGTGACACATTACTAATCGCATCCAGCTGCCATCCACCACATACAATTAGATCAATTACAATCGGTGAATCCACCAGAGCTAAGAACAACTACACAATTGTGGATTTTTAACATGAATGTGGGACAGTTTTGATCAGACCAAGAAAGAGAAGCTACAAAGAATGGAGTATTGATTTGATTGACAAAAACTATAAAATTGCACCAACAGGAAATACAGGCGTCAATGTAAAATGTGAGAACAGAGATCATTTTGTTATCACTTTTTCAGCGGAATTGTTTTTCCTCATCTAGCCGCTTTGCAAATCAATACATGTATCCTTAATCCTGTTGGTATAATACAATATATTAAAAGATCTTATAAAAATAGATCTTTGTAAAAAAGATCTATTTTTACAATAGAAAAGTAATAGTAGTACCAACATCAGATTTACATTTTCACCAGAAGGTGGCGATGTGGTCAAGCTCAGCTCCATTCATTGGGGTTTTGAACTATTTGAAGCATTCAAATTTTGCTTTGGTCACGGGTACCCACTGGACAATGCAGGACAGTAAACTTGGCGAAGGATTATTTTGAGTTTAAATGGTTTGATTTCAAGTATCAGACAATGAAGAGACCTTTGGCACAGAAAACTCGGCAAAAGGGAATTGCGATTTCAACAGATTGCTGAAAAGGAACAAAGGTTTGTTGGCAGCGCTTTCTGATGCTGCACTTCACAGAGATTAACTCTTGTAAGGCAGGAGGATTGTAGAAGCCCGGCTAACGTCAAGATATCAGGGAGTATAGTCATGCACTTCCATGGAATTTAACTGGCAAAAATGTCTGAAAATACAATAAATTGAAATATTCTCCAGTTAAAATAATATTCCATGGCACGTGTGCAATGAAAGATCTTTTTTTTACACTCAAGCTGTGCACAGCAGGATACTGTATAGGATAAGAAGAAAATATACTGAAGCTGGATATAAAATCCATGCATGAAGCGTGCTCATACATCCCTAAGCTTCCACACCAGGGACCGAACATCCCAATGCTGTAAACATAGCTGAAAATCCAGCGAGCAATCCAATCCTGAAATCCAGGTAGATGTTTGAAAGCCTTAGTAAACCCAGGTATGTATTTAACAAAACTCCAGACAAAAAGAAGATAAAATGAATAGCCTATTAAAACATAAAATAAAAAGCCAGCTTTTCTGCAATATTCAACATTTTATTTTTCCTGCAGTACTTTTTTTTTTTTTCGACACTAGATGTCCTCTGTCTGATGGCCAACATCATTTAACCTACTTTCTCTGAGCCCAAGTCATCCAGGACCAGCCTGTAACTGGACATTGGCAAGCTCATCTGTCACTCTGCTGCCTCCGCCTATCAACATGCTTCTTGTCACCATGTGAATTGACTGGCTTCAACTGCTTCTTCCTCTTTACACCTAAGTCATGGTGTACAGGGACTGCAGGTGGTCAAATTCAGGTACTTACACTGATAGCATTTAAAAAATATTTATTGAGGTAACAATGATGAATTGTGTCATTTATATCTGCCTAGAGTTCAGCTTTAAAATTATTAAAGCTGAATTCCAGGAATTCAGCTCCTTTGTAATAAAAACAAATGAATACTATGAGTCTAGCGAGGTGCATGACACCTCCTGGGAGTAGCTCTACCATTTATATCTGATCGTTTTAGGCCACTTTCACATGGCTGGGTTGGTGTGGCCATTAGATTCTTGCGGCAAGAATGTGTAAATTCTTGATACCCATATGACTGGGCTATCCACTTAAACTAATGACGGCCTGACAGCTGCCGCTCGCATGCAGCCGCACAAAGAGCAGTTGACTGCGGACTAGGATAGATGTCTGAGCCTGAACACAGTCAGCTGGGTCCAGCAGACTTTAAGCATAATTTTGAACTACATTTTGTAAGAATACCAGAATTCTGCCCCCCCCCCCCCCCCCCCCGTTTCCATTACAGTAGCTCTCAGACTGGGAGAGGAAGGGTCAAACCATGTTTCACTGCTCCTCATTTAGAAGGGAAGACCCAGGGATAATCTCAACAATGTGCTTTTCCCTCCTTCATGGTCCTACCAGCCACCTGATGTGTGTCTGTAACCATGTTTTACTGCCTAACTGCAATGAAGGCCGGGGCCCGAGCTGCGCAGCCTGGATCACAAGAATGGTTATACAGAACTGCAAATCTTTTAGGTAGAACCCTTTTGTATATGTAGTTAAACTGTGCAGTCAGTGGAGTCAACTAAAAGCTTTTAATTATATGTTACTGAATATCAGTGTTGCCCCGCCCCCCACCCCTGACAGCGGGGTACATACATTTTGTATAGAATAACTACCACACATAAGCAAACTGCCTCGAGGAAGTGGCCCTGAACTCAAAGTACATATCTGATATAGTTATTGGAAAAATAGTTTACTTCTTGGTACGCGAGGCTCCTAGGCGTACCTACAGACACTGTATGTCTAAAGTGTGAGATCCAAGGCACTAGTGCCTCTGACTGCTAGTCTCATAAGATTTGGTTATGTCATGCATGTTCTCGAACTTGAAGAAAGTCACTGGCTTAGGAGGAGGCTTGGTACTCCTGGCAGAAGTAGATTTCTTGTGCTAACTCAACAGGAACACATGATAGTATGTTTGGCTTTAAAAACTAGGTTCACTTTTGGGGGGGGTACTTGTGCATGCTCGCTCCTGAGCCCCACTGGTGTGTCCATTGACAAAGGCAGCGAGACTTTGCCCCACCCCCACTCCCTTGTCACTGGCTTTGATTGGCAGTCCATGGCTCCTGGTTCCTCCAAAGCCAGCAAGACTCAGAAGTGAGGGGAGAGAAGAGCTGCAGAGCTGGATTGAATGAGGGCTCAGGTAAGTATAAGGGGAGAAGGGGGGGGCACAACATTCGATGCCTAAACATTTTTTATCTTAATGCAAGAAATGCTTAGGCTTTAGCACCATTTGAACTGCCCCTCACAGGTGGATTTGAATGTTTGTTCCCATTTGTGGTCACTGCTCAGACCCAATAGGTCATCTTTATTAAAAAAAATAAAAAATACTCAGCTCCATGACACAAGACAAACTTTTCATAGTACAATAGAAAAGCCAGACTCAAAATGACAGAGGGTGTCAGGTCACATATTGTATATTAGATACTCTTCTAGAGGAGAAAAAAAAACATTTGTGAGTTTAGGATTTTCAAAGATTCCGCATACTAAGGCAGCTGGATTATCAATAAAATCGGAAATGTCCTTCAAACGTAGCAGAGGTTTGTGAGTCACTCTCCAGTCCGGAGTTAAAAAGGTGTGCTCAGCATGTTTAACATTCGAAAAGGCTGGACTGAGCCAACACATAATTTGGCACCTGCTGGGCTTATATTCACGTTAATACAACCGTGCAATATTCAGCATGCAGTCAGTAGCAAGGAAATCATTGCTGCTCTTCATTAAAATTTTCAGTGAAACGTGTCAGCTTTTTCTCCACTATGGCTTTATATAACATTTTAGTAATAGAGATCCAAGAGTGCAGATATTCTTTTTGCATGAATTCATTTTATCATGATTGTTTTTTTTGGGCACTGCCAGACCTTACCAGGTGACTGGCTTGCATCACTTCCCCTGCAGGAAAGCATCAGGTAACAGACCACAACCTGATGCAACACAATGGTTCTGCTGTGAACATAACAAATCTACCTACAAACGTGAGAAAATCACCCAATTATGCCTTGCCACCTTGCACAAAAAAAGCAATCAGATTGGGTGAAAAATCCTCTCCAATCACTATGGCTTGCTCTGCAGAAAAGCTCATGCTTTGTGCATCCGCAGTGAGCCGACGCATAAAAATGGTTTAAAATCTGCAGCTTTTATTGAATACAAGAATACCTGGTGAGCCTGCTTGGAAGGTTCAGGTTTTGGGTACCTTATGAAATGGTTGACAGTTGTCTCAAATGCATTTCTCCCTTGTCCCTCCATCACATGTGTCCCTAGAGCCTATTACAAGGGGCAGTGCCAACACACACTGGCCAGACATAATCCATAATGATGTGCAGGTGAAGCTGGAGTGGGTGCATGTAGACAAGCAGAAAATACTGGTACGCCCTTGTGCCTTTAAAGTGGTTGTAACCCCTTACAAACCACTTTGACCTACAGGTAAGCCTAGATTAAGGATTACCTGTAGGTCCAAGCAATATCTCCCAAACCTATATGGTTTAGGAGATATTTGGCCGAAAACAGGCACCGCTGTCTACAGCGCATGCGCCGTAGACAGCGGCGCGCAGGCGCACTGAGCGCGGCATTCTCAACGACGGAGCTGCCGCGCGTGTCGGCTCCCGTGCGCATGCGTGGGAGTGACGTCATCGCGGCTTCGCCAAATGACAGCGGCGGAGCTGCGAGACCCCACCAAGAAGATGGATGCGCCTGACTACAGGGGACAGCGGCGACTTCGCTGGCTCCTGTGTCAGGTAAGTGACACATAATGGACTACTATGCGATGCATAGTAGTCCATTATGCTTTGCCTTTGCAGGGAATGAAAGAGGAAGTAAACTCATCAGGGTTTACTTCCTCTTTAAGGAGGGGTGGGCTCCTTCCCGGCTCACCAGCCTATCCATTATAATGCATGTACTTCCACTGTGGAGGATCTCAAAATTTAGAGTTAGGAATACAGATACTGGGGTGCCTTGACGGGGCTCTGTAGCTTATGCGTGTATTTGCATGTGTGTTAATGCAAACTGTTAGACAGGACAATTCGGGATGGTTAGCAGGCTGGTTGATAAGTTGAGCTGGGAATTTCTTTGGCTTTGTTTTGCATGCATTACCCTTCCATGTGCTCCTTGCTGCAACGGCCAGTTATAGGTAAGGGCAATGGCCATATGTTTGCATGTAGACAGGAAGTGGCTAAAATAGGCTGTTAAAAACCAACAGCACCGGGAAGCATAAAAGGATGAAAAATGTGAAAACGCCATTTCATGAAAGTAAATACATGCCAATTGTTTATGACATGCAGATTTATAGTGGAATTAAAGGGTAAGTTCACTTTTACAGAAAAATCTATAAGATGCATTTACACAGGACCTCCCACCTCGCGTCCCTTCCTTCTGGGTTAGGACTCAACTGACTGATTGACCAGGCCTGATGACACCATTCCTACGCATGTGCATGAGTAACATCATCACAGAATGAGGAAGATTCCAATAGGGACTCTTAACATAAAAGTCAGCTTTTTATTTTTTCCAATTCCACTTTAAAGTGGTAGTAAATCACAGCAAAATAAATAAATCGGGCCTTCGGCAGTTTAAGTCATAATGTGCTAGTATACCTGAAAGCTTCCATCTTCACCCGGCCTTAGGTGATTAGAATGGCCGAAGCCGGCGATTACATCACTCACGTGGCCTGTGCGCAGAAGTCACCATTTATGGCATGGCTCTAAAGAAACAGCACAGGTATGTCGTTCCTTCAGAGTGCAAAACCGTGCAGGTTTACGAGACATTTATTGTACCTATAGGTAAGCCTCATTTTAGGCTTACCTACAGTGGGGATTGAAAGTTTGGACATCCCAGGTAAAAAGGTGTATTAATGTTCATAACAAAGCCAAGGAAAGATGGAAAAATCTCCAAATGGCATCAAATTACAGCTTAGACATTCTTATAATATGTCAAAACAAGTTAGATTTTATTTCCATCATTTACACTTTCAAAATTACAGAAAACAAAAAAATGGTGTCTGCAAAAGTTTGGGCACCCTGCAGAATTTATAGCATGCACTGCCCCCTTTGCAAAGCTGAGACCTGCCAGTGTCATGGATTGTTCTCAATCATCATCTGGGAAGACCAGGTGATGTCAATCTCAAAGGGTTTAAATGGTCAGACTCATCTGACCTTGCCCCAACAATCAGCACCATGGGTTCTTCTAAGCAGTTGTCTAGAAAACTGAAATTGAAAATAGTTGACGCTCACAAAGCTGGAGAAGGCAATAAGAAGATAGCAAAGCATTTTCAGATGTCAATATCCTCTGTTCAGAATGTAATTAAGAAATGGCAGTCATCAGGAACAGTGGAAGTTAAAGCAAGATCTGGAAGACCAAGAAAAATATCAGACAGAACAGATCGCAGGATTGTGAGAAACAATTCAAAACCCACGTTTGACTGCACGATCCCTCCAGAAAGATCTGGCAGACACTGGAGCTGTGGTACACTATTCCACTATAAAGAGATACTTGTACAAATATGGTCTTCATGGAAGAGTCATCAGAAGAAAACCTCTTCTACGTCCTCACCACAAAAATCAGCGCTTGAACTTTGAAAATGAACATATAGACAAGCCTGAGGCATTTTGGAAACAAGTTCTGTGGACCGATGAGGTTAAAACAGAACTTTTTGGGCGGAATGAGCAAAGGTACGTTTGGAGAAGAAAGGGCACAGAATTTAATGAAAAGAACCTCTGTCCAACTGTTAAGCATGGGGGTGGATCAATCATGCTTTGGGGTTGTATTGCAGCCAGTGGCACAGGGAACATTTCACGAGTAGAAGGAAAAATGGATTCAATAAAATTTCAGCAAGTTTTGGATGGTAACTTGATGCCATCTGTGAAAAAGCTGAAGTTAAAGAGAGGATGGCTTCTACAAATGAATAATGATCCTAAACACAACTCAAAATACATGGGGGATTACATCAAGAGGCATAAACTGAAGGTTTTGACATGGCCTTCACAATCTCCTGACCTCAACATTATTGATAATCTATGGATAGACCTTAAAAGAGCAGTGCGTGACAGACAGCCCAGAAATCTCAAAGAACGGGAAAACTTTTGTAAGGAAGAATGGGCAAAGATACCTCAAACAAGAATTGAAAGACTCTTGGCTGGCTACAAAAAGCATTTACAAGCTGTGATACTTGCCAGAGGGGGCAGTACAAGATATTAACTCTGCAGGGTGCCCAAACTTTTGCAGACACAATTTTTTTTGTTTTCTGTAATTTTGAAAGTGTAAATGATGGAAATAAAATCTAACTTTTTTTGGCATATTATAGGAATGTCTAATCTGTAATGTGATGCCATTTGGAGATTTTTTCCATCTTTCCTTGGCTTCATTATGCACATTAATACACATTTTTACCTGGGGTGCCCAAAGTTTCGATCCCCACTGTAGAGATAAAAATCATACATGGGAGCCAACTCCCACCTTAAAGGCTAATTCTACCTTTCTTGCCAGGTTTTATGTTATACCCATATCTATGGAGTAACATGGAATATGTCGCCATTCCGTAAACTGCCCCATTAGGCTTCTTCTTACTGCAAGAATTCTGTATAGATTTGAATTTGGAGCGACTGTGCATGGCTTTGCCTGCACAGACTCCTTATCCATTCACAGGCCTGTTTGGAGCTGGTGTGTATAAATATAAATCTCTGCACTGGTCTGAAAAGGATGGAACCGCCGCTACTCAAGACCAGGAAGGAATCAAATACAGGCATACTCCACTTTTAAGTACACAATGGGGTTTATTTACTAAAGCTGGAAGGTGTATAATCAGGCTCACTTCTGCATAGAAACCAATGAACTTCTAACCCCAGCTTGTTCAATTAAGCTCTGGTAATAAAACCTGGAAGCTGATTGGTTTCTATGCAGAAGTGAGCCTGATTTTGCACTTTCCAGCTTTAGTAAATAAACCCCATTGTGTACTTAAAAATGGGGTATGCCTGTAGGTAATAAAATAAACGGCGCGCTATTCCCTGTATTAAAGTGTATGACACAAAGAGATGGAACTAAAAATGACTAGTATATACACAATATGTGAATTAAATAGCCTCAATCCCTTGAGACCAATATTGAATAAATAAGTGCATAAGTGACACTGTATAGTGCTCAAAACAATGTGTGAAGAGGAACAATCATAAAAACTGTATATACAATAAAAGAAATGCGATGTGACCTATGTGATAATCAATTGCATCACACGCAGTTCATATACATGAGCAAAAATGCCGTTAATGGAACACTTTCAGACAGCTTTCTGCATCCCTTTCCTATGCTGAAAAACGTCAGAGTATTGCAAAAATGCCTTGATAGATTCCACTTGTAAGTAACCTGTATGAAGCCGGAGCTGGAAGGATAGTAATAATAAATGCACACTTTTCCTTTTTGGAATATAGGTTTATTGTTTTCTTTGTAAAAAGTGTAATATGCCTTTAAAGACGTCCAGTTTGTATTTATGGTACCTTCCCCTTCACTTAGCTGTCAAGGCCGTCCGCTGCTCCAATCCACCACTTCAATCCAAGTAAAAGTTGGACTGATGCAGCGGGTGGCATTGCATTGGCAGGATAATGCCTGCTGTACCATGGGGTGTGTGACAGATCCCGGAGTCTTCACAGCATTTTCAGTATAAGAAAAATGTGACAGCAAAGAAAGACAAGGTGTCAAAGGATCAGTAAGGGTCATTTTTGCAGAGAAACTGAAGCTGACAAACGATTGTTTCAAATGATTTCCAGTTTGGACTAGACTCAATTTATCCTATTTTGTTTGGCAATGTAATTTGTCTTCAAATTTAAACAATGAACAGAATGCTCCCTCCTCTCCAGTCTGGAAGTGGCTCTTGTCAGTGAAAGAATCCAGCAGAGACTGTCAATACAAGTTTAAAGGCCATCTGAAAAAGCTGTGTTTACCCATATGGAGCTAAATGGAACGGAACAAAAGATTCTGCAACTGCAATAAACATCTATTAAATTAAAAATATACATCGCTTGTATAAAAGATCTTAACCGGGTTTGGAACAGATAACCGAGCCTTATTCTTACTAAATAGATTTGATTTCCTGTCCTGTAATCTTTAGTATCCAGCCTTCAAAACAGGACAAAACCGATAACAAAATAGCAGCCAATCTTTCACTGTGTAGCACTTGCAAATATAATGTAAAATAAATCAAACAAGGTATTTTTAAAACAAACAGTTTTAAAGCCCAACGCTGACTATATACACTGTTAGGGTTTATTTTTTTGTTTTTTTTTCATTAAGTCAGTGGACTGAAAAATAACCAACAGATTCTTCTATCTACAAACGAAGTGGATGGAGGAATTACCCCCGGCTAGGACATTGTATTCTGACAGTGGGACCCCCTGCTGTCAGAATTCATTAATCGGTGGCTGAAGCCTCCAGGTGTTAATACAGTCATTAGACTGGTCATATGCATTTATTAAGGCCTAGTACACACAGGCCAAATGTTGGGTGGCATCGGGCAGTTTAATAAAAACCGGCCAACATTCAGCTGCCAGTGTGTACTGCAGCTGTTCGGCCGGCTGCTGTAAAAAAAGGTCTGCCAATTGGCTCCCATTCAAGCCCTCTCAGCCAATAGCTGAGAGTGCTGACTGGAGTGTCCTGGTGGGTGGGCTGTTGCCCCTGTCAGAACACAATAGAACAGCAGGGGAGATATCTTTACGAACATTGGATTATTAGTACAGTGGCTCTGACCAGAGCTGTCAGGTTTTTTTGGTTCAGCCCGCTGAGTTGAACGAAAAAAAAAAAAAACTATAAAAAACAATTATTAGTGTGTGCCAGTCTTAAGAGTGCCGACTATGCCCATCATCTCCACCTACTTCCTACATTAATTTCTATACATGAAAAAGCGGTCTATGAATGAAGGATGGATGTATGAACCAAATGTCTGCCTCCTAATTACCATCTTGCAACATTGCTAGGTAAAATGAAGGCTAAAAAAAATAAAATAAAAAAAGTAATTTAAAGCTTTCCACCTGCCCAAATGCTCCCTGCGCACGCATATACAATCATAAAGCCACATGCTGCCTCCCATTGCATCAGCAGAACTTGTTTGCACAAGCAGCCAATAGAAGCATTTTACCCAAATTTTTGTCTGGCACATTCTGTAGAGCTCCCTGCAATGAACTTGTTCAGGCACTCCCTGTGCCCCTCCTTCTCTTCCACCATCTTGTTATCTCAAGGTGAACATCACACATACAGCACACATACAAAAGTTTTATGCACCTTTAAAAATTGTTGTAAGGGGAGTATGCTTTCAGAAACAAAGAAACACGTTGCTTTTATCAACAATATACACAGTACAGAAAACATTTAATTTAAATGTATATTTGCAGTGTCCACCATTTGCTTTGAAAAAAAAACTATTTTCCCATGCACACTTGCAGTGTTAGGGAAATTTGCAGGATATAGTCCAGTGCAAGATTAAACAATTATACCAAACAGGTGTTAATATTAGAGCAACACAAATAATACAATCAATCATCAAATCAAACTGCATTAGCAGTGTAGGAGGAAGGAAACTGGGTTGGGATAAGCCATTCTCTGCCAACAAGCTGAGGTTGCGGAAGACAGTTTGATGTCAAAAATTACACACAATGGCAAGACTGAGCACAGCAACAAGACACAGGATGATCTTGCTACATCAACAAGGCCTCTCACAGGCCAAAGTTTCAAGGAAGACAGGTATCTATTGTCCAAGACCAAAAACACAGCAGTCCGCCAACTAAACTGTGCAGTAGATAAAAAGATACATCATGCTGCACTCCTTTTACAATTGGAAGATGGCCTTTTGCACCATTATGTCAGATCTGTCAGAAACCAGTGGAACCCTGGGACATCTTTCTATGGTCAGGAGAAGTTGGATCAGGAGTGGTCCTCACAGAAAAAAAAAAAAAAAAAAATTATATATATATATATATATATATATATATATATATATATATTGTACAGGACACTAAGGTTGGGTCCTGGACGGGTGCTATGTAGCACCTATATTCGGGTTGTGGTCCCTTTAAGGGAATCCCGGAAGGCTTCAGGGGGTCACCCAAAAAAATGGGTGAGAAATGCCGGAGATAGTCTTTAGGAGAGGACTGACTCGTGGTCCTCTCTATATTGAGAGATAGCCGGGACCCGGAATTTGGGAGGCTCTGAAGTGACATTTGGGTGGGAAAGAGCCTCCCTCCCTGACCACAGGGATTCGGCACACAGGGGGTTAAAGGCCTCCAAGAAGACAGCAAGTAGTAGTGAGGTGGTGGTGAGGAGGAGTAGGAGATTAACACCTGTCTGAGGAGCTGTCTGGCTGTTTTGCTGGCTGCAAAAGATCTCTGTAAGGACTTTGGGGTGAAGACCTGACTACAGAACTGTATGCGCTAGTCGGGACCCCCATGAGTCCGGTCACAGGACCCGCGGACTCGATCGCCGCGGGCATCCCCACGATCGTCTCACGGGACGGCTGAATGGAGGAAATGGCGTGTAAACAGCATTTCTCCATTCTGCCTAGCAACTAGTGACGCTGATCTCTGCTCCATGTGATTGGAGCAGAGATCAGTGTTCACTAAATGAAAGCCCATCCCCCCCCAGTTAGTAACACACCCCTAGGAACACTTAACCCCTACACTGCCACCCACTGGTTAACCCCTTCACTGCCAGTGTAATTTACACAGGAATCACTGCATTTATATAGCACTGATTACTGTATAAATGACAATGGTCCCAAAAATGTGTCAAAAATGTCCGATGGGTCCCCCACAATGTCGCAGTCACAATAAAAAATCGCTGCTCGCCGCCATTACTAGTAAAAAAAAAATAATACAAAATTATTAATAAAAATGCTATAAAACTATCCCTATTTTGTAAACGCTATAACTTTTGCGCAAACCAATCAATAATCACTTATTGCGATTTTTTTTTACCAAAAATATGTAGAAGAATACGTATCGGCCTAAACTGAGGGAAAAAAATTTTTTTTATATATTTTTGGGGGATATTATAACAAAAAGTAAAAAATAATGCGTTTTTTTTCAAAATTGTCGTTCTATTTTTGTTTATAGCGCAAAAAATAAAAACCGCAGGGGTGAACAAATACCACCAAAAGAAAGGTCTATTTGTGGGAAAAAAAAGGACGTCAATTTTGTTTGGGAGCCATGACGCACGACCGTGCAATTGTCAGTTAAAGCGACACAGTGCCGAATCGCAAAAAGTGGTCTGGTCTTTGACCAGCAAAATGGTCCGGTCTGTAAGTGGTTAATTTACGTTTTATTTGTGTGCTGAAGAAAGCCTAATTTTTTATTATAAATAAAAGTATTTTGGTTTCACCTTTACCGGTTTATGCACTTGGTCCCGTGGAGCTAGTATCACCAAACTTTACTATATATACACACACACACACATCTATAGAAGCAAGGCCAAGTGATTCACCTGTGCACAAAAATACAAATTAGCGTGCAGAAAAATGGCAGCAGGTTCCCTGGACTAATGAGCCAAATCTAAATTGGTTGTCTGTAACAGAAGTCAGTTTTCTAAACACCTAGAGAGTGGTTTGCAGGCAACAGTGAAGCATGGTGGAGGTTACTTGCAGGTTTGGGGCTCCTTCTGTACATGAAGTTGGGGATTTGGTCAGAATCAATGGTGGTCTTAATGCTGAAAAGTACAGGCAGAAAGGTATCCATCATTCAAAACCATCAGGGAGGGGTCTGATCAGCCCAAAATTCATTCTGCAGAAGGATAATAACCCGAAATGTATAGCCAAAGTAATAAAGAACTATCTTCAGGGAAAAGAACAACAAGGATTTCTGGAAGAGATGGTATGCCTTCTTTCTCACCCTTAGTCTACATTCCCACTAGTGCAACCCCAAAGCCACATGATTTAGAGTGCGACTTTGATCTGACTTTACACTCTCTGGATCAAAGTTGCATCAAAAGTCTCATCAAAGTAGTGCAGACACCTTTTCTAAGCTGTACCGATTTAAACAGGTTCCATTGAAATCAATGGGCTGCGACTTGTCATGAAACTTTGTGTGTCCAAAGTTGCATGACAAATGGCACTAGTGGGAATGGAGCTTTAAGCATACTGATCGCAACATCACTGAGTTTGTCTGGACTTGTCTCTTTATGAAGAGACCCGAGCAACGGAGACAGCCCAATATTACAAAAGAAATGTGGTTAGTTCTCTTAGATGTTTGGAAAAACCTACCTGCTAACTTCCTTAAACTGATGGCGGCGTGACCGGAAACCGACCTTGATGGAAGCCTAATCCTCCTGCTCTCTCTCAGACCACAAATAAAGGCACTTTTGGGGACATTACGCTTCCACCTCGTGGGCAGATTCAGGACCACCCGATCCACCACAGCCCGGGGAACATCGCTACCCCCGCCCGGACGCTCCAAGGACCTCCGGTCCTTCTTTCCACTGACAGACATGCCGCTCAGTGGAGCTCACAAAATGGCGCCGGGCGCCTCCACAGCCCGCTCCTGGACCTCAACACAAACACCCCAGCTGGCTCATACGCAGCATTGGGCCACTCATCAACTCAGCGGGGCTCCGCGAAACCTCCCTCATCCTCCGGAGAGGCAAGCCCGCCATACAGCCTTTCCTCCCAGGAGGCCCCACCACAAGGTTTGCAAACCGCCATTCCGGGCCCCCGCCCACAGTACACGGATGCATTCCCCTGCTTGCTGAGGAGGGCCTCAGACCCCTGCATCCTCGCCACTGAACCCAGTTCCCCTGCATCCTCAGACTTCTCTATGGACTTCCCGGCTCTGCCAGACCTCCAGGCACCCGGTCAGCCAGATACCTCAAGAGCCTGAGGGACACCAAGCCATCTGCCATGCAGCAGCTTAACCACCACCGCCCCAAGGCCCAGAGACTGACCCACCCACAGGTCCTCAGCCCCCTCAAAGACCAGGCAACCCCACAAATAGCCTATACCAGTGATGGCGAACCTTGGCACCCCAGATGTTTTGGAACTACATTTCCCATGATGCTCATGCACTCTGCAGTGTAGTTGAGCATCATGGGAAATTTAGTTTCAAAACATCTGGGGTGCCAAGGTTCGCCATCACCGGCCTATACACAAAAAGTGTGCTCCCCTGCTCACCTCGCCCCGGGGAGCAGGAACAACAGACACCCCCCTGCCTACCCAGGCATCACCCTGGGAAGGGACATGGGACTCGCCACCCAGGCCAACACACTCGGCTCAGGGTACAGACACCTTCTACCCTCAACCTTTGCCGCCTCGCACAAATATGCCACAACAAGACCCAATGGTAGCCCAGACCTACCCTATACGCCCGCAGGCGATCCCCACCAAGGATGACTTTAAACAAATGATAGAGGACGTAAAGTCCACATGCTGCTCAGAAATACAAATGCTCCAGTCAGGCCTCAAACATAGCGGACAGAGTGGAAATGGCCGAAGAAGACATTCAAGAAACGAAGCTAGCAGTCCACAGAGTCCAAATACAGGGAGCAGACCACCGCACCCTGCTGAGAGACATGCAACGCCACGTGGAAGACCTGGACAATAGGGGGCGCAGAAACATCAGAGTGAGAGCAATCCAAAAAGGTGAAAGTCCCGAGGACATACAAACTATCCTACAAGATATGTTTAACAATCTCCTGGGCGAGCCCGCCATCAAACACATCGAAATTGACAGAGCCCACTGAGCCCTTCGTCCTAAGAATGCCACTTCCAAACCAAGAGATGTCATTTGCAGAATCAACTCTTACCCCCTAAAGAGGAGATCATGCGACAAGCCCACCTAGCATGCAAAGTGACTTTCAAAGATGCCCAAGTACAACTCTTTCCTGACCGGTCATGTATCACTCTGCAGAAACGCAGGCTCCTTCAACCCCTGCTGCACACTCACAAATCCGCCATCCTAAGACACCCGGAGGACCTACACGCCTTCTGCGACGACCTGGGAATTCCTATTCCCCAACTACCAGAATGGGACCTTGTGGCTACATCACTTCCACCACCCACAGTTTGGCAGAAGGTCCCTCCACATCACAGGCTTCGGAACAGGGACGTATCCCAGAAGAGAGCCAAACACAGAAATGGCTGAAACATACACGAGCCCTCCCTATACCAACCGACTAAGAAACACCTTACACTTCAACAAAACTGATGACCAGACCCTGGACACTCCCGAATATCTAGTCCCCCCCCCCCCCCCCCCGGTGCCCCAGTTTTAATCCCCAGTTTATAATATGGGCATGTCTCTGATGAGACCCGAGAGAGGTCTCATCAGAGACATGCCTACTCACCACCCTGGTTATACCACCACAGTTCACGTAGTTTTACAGTTAAGGTTTTGCATGACCAAACTTGGGCTCCCTTGCAACAGCCTGACCCGCCCCCTAGGGTTCAGATTGGGTGGTTCCTTGGGAACCCGTACCGACCTGGGCAAATCACCCTCCCAAGGTCGAGAAATTACATATGTTCAAGTATCTCAATGTTCACTGAAAACTAACTTTCAACTCTCTCTTCTCCTCCTCTCCTTGTCATCACCATATGGCTCACCGCAAAATCAGCGGAACTCGCCTGGATCTCCTCCCGAGGAATGCCTGCGCCTGGCTCCCGGTTGTCAAACCCAAGTCTCCACATCAGGTAAGACCCCCACCTGACACCATGGCTAAGATACTATCCCTGAACATTCACAGTTTAAACTCCAAGAAAAAATGGCACCTGGCGCTAAGGGAGTTCAAAACAGTCAGGAGCAGACATTATCTTTGTCCAAGAAATACACTTTGACAAAGGGGGCTCCTTCGCATTCGCCTCCAAATTCCCCCAAATCTACCACTCCTCAAGGCCACATAAACGGGTGGGAGTTGCCATTCTTATTAAACATGAGTCCCCCTTTACCTGCTCAGACCACTATAGTGATCCCCATGGCAATTTTGTCATCCTCAAGGGAATGTGGCAAACCCAGAAGATCACCCTTTGCACCTTATATGCCCCAAACATTCAGCAATATAGTTTCTTTTTTAAAAAGGTACTGGTCTGCCTCTTTAAATCTGATCATGTTTTTTTGGTCGTGGGGGCAACTTTAATTTAACCCACTCGACAACTGTGGATCACCGCATGGCGAGCCCCCGGGTACCGCCAGCTCAAGTCCTTAGGGACTCGAAGCTCTTCCGCCAACTCACTAGACCATATGCACTCTTCGATGCCTGGTGGGCTCTCCACCCAGGGGATCGACAGTACACATTTTACTTAGCCCCCCACCAAACACACTCCCGTATCGATTACTTCTTTGTCAACAACCCCATGCTTAAAATAACACACAAAGCACAGATTCTCCCAATCTCATGGTCTAACAATGCCCCCATCTCAATCACGGTGGACCTAGGCTCCCCCAATATTAGACCCTATAACTGGAAACTAAATACATTTCCCCTCAATCTCCCATCAAAAACTGAGCTAACCTCCACCTTAAAACATTACTTTGCCGAAAATAACACACCTAACATGTCCCTCTCTACACTCTAGGAAGCCCACAAGGCAGTCCTCCGAGGCAGATGCATGGCACTTTCCTCTGCCATGAAAAAAGATACTCTTGCCACAAAACTCTGAACTGATAAGGAGCTAAGAGTGCTACAGCGTCAACTGCAACTATCCCCTACCTTAAACCTTCTTTAAAAAAAAAAAAAAAAAAAAACACAAACCTACGAGCGACCCTAAGTGACCTGGCTCTAGGCCGTGTAGAAAAAGCCAAGACAAGTATACTACGATAAAGGTAACAAGGCCCACTCCCTTCAAGCAAGGACAACTCCCATATGTCTACGCCCCACCAGATTAAGAATAAACTAAACTGCACACTATCCCACCCCAAGGACATTGGCAACGCCTTTGCCAAATTCTACACAGATCTCTATAACAGTTCTGACATTCCTAGTAACCCCTCTCCCCTGATCTCTCCTACCGCATGCAACAATACCTCAAACAGACTGGTGTCGCCCAACTCCAAGCCTCCGACCTAGCGACCCTAAACGCATCAGGGAAGAAGAGATATAACAAACCATCAAATCCCTACCCTCCCATAAATCTCCAGGCCCAAACGGTCTGCCCTATGAATACTATAAATCCTTACTCCCCCATATGTGCAGACCCTTCAATGTCTTCCAAGACTCCCGAATCCCACCAGACATGCAACACTCCTTTATCACCCTGATCCCCAAACCAGATAAAGACACCATCCTATGCGCTCCTCCCAGGTTAAAAGCTCTTTGCACTCTCCCCAGCCGTCTCCGTAACCAATGGTACCCGGCAGGGGTGCCCACTATCGCCCCTGCTATTTGCACTATCTGTAGAACCCATGGCAGCATCCATCCAAACTAACCAAGCCATACAGGGAATACCGGTTAGGGGCAATGCGTTTAAGATCTCGCTATTCGCGGACGATATCATCCTCACCCTGACGCAACCTAGAATCTCCCTTCCCAACCTTCATGCAGAACTTGAACGCAATGGAGCCCTCTCGGGATATAAAATGAATACGTCTAAAATCAGAGGCCCTCCCAATTAATATTCCAGTAGTGGAAGCTACCCACCTGCAGTCCAATTTCTCCTACCATTGGAAAACAGTCTCCTTGAAATATCTAGGAATACACATCACCCCAGAATTCACCTCTCTATATCAGGAGAACTCCCCCCCCCCCCCCCTTTCGCTCGATCAGAACTCTACTCCTACAATGGAAGAAACACCACATCTCCCTTCTAGGATTGATAGCTTCAGTGAAGATAATCTTCCCAAAGCTACTCTACCTTTTTAAAACACTACCTATCCCTGTCCCCTATAAATATCTGAGAAAACTACAATCCGATTTACTCAAAGTCACCTGGAACCACAAAAGACACAGAATACCCCAATCAGTAATGATAACGACATGCCCAGACAGGGGCTTTGCATTCCTTCATCTTATTAAATACTACCAAGCCACCCAACTGCGTGCGTTCCCCCAGCGCTCCTATAACAAGTGGACAGAAATTGGAAAAATCTGGCTGGCCCCGACCCACCCAAATAGCTTACTTTGGAGTGCGAATGCGGAGGTGTCCCTTGAACGCTTATTAGGATCCATGTCCCAGCTATGATGCCTCTGGCGCAAGCTATCCCCCACACACACACACACACACACACAAGCTGTCATCAGAAAGATCGCTTCTGACTTAATTTGTTTGTAACCCCAAGGTTCCAGATAGCCTCACTCACGAAATGCCCCATCCATGGACATCACAAAACCTATTTCACTATGAGACCCAAGTAGAACCCAGATCACGAAAACTACTGCCCTACGCTGATCTCCAGATCAAATTTGATCTGCCACGTCACGTGCTTTACAGCTACCTACAAATACGTCACTATGCCCTGACCATATCCCCCGACCTGCAATTCTCTCCCCAAACCTCTTTTGAAAACCTAATCCTAGCAGGCACTGCTCAGAAAGGTCTAATATCATCCATCTACTAAATGCCTTCCCAATGTAAACCAAAGGCAAACATGCATATATGATCAAATGGGAGAAAATCCTCAATGAGGAGATTTCTATAGAACAACGGTGGGCGATACGGGCGGCAAAAAGCTCTCTCTGCACTTTATATAAAGAAAACACGTACAAAGTACTCCTCTTTTGATATATGACTCCAGATATCCTCCACACCATATAGCCCTCTAGCTCTGACCGCTGCTGGAGATGTCAAAAAGACAAAGGCACCCTTCTCCATATTTACTGGAGCTGCCCACTGATTCCCCTCTTCTGGACTATGGTTCAGTAGTTGTTGGCCCATCTTCTAGACTCACAGATACCCCTGACCCCCAATTTTTTCCTACTAGGAGTGTCACAGCCAAAACTTCCCACATCATATAAAAAACTAGCACGCCACATCCTTACAGCGGCATGCTGTCTTATCGCCCTAAACTGTAAAAATAAACTCCCTCGGAAGCATTATACGTCAGAATTAAAGATGTGGAGCTGATGGAGAAAATGACGGGCAGGATGCAGGACAGGCTGGAAGCCCATGACAAAAATATGGGGGCTTTGGCACCTCCAGGAGGACCCACCCTGACCAGGTGAAATGAGCCACTATACTGTTGACTTTCTCTCTTCTTCTCTATCAAGAGTTTTCTTGTAACTCTCGCCATCTTGCAAGAAATGTCACAAGTGATTACATGATGTTCTAATAGATGCTCACCATCTTCAGATACAAGACGATTATTTTATACTATGTTATATGAAGGCTCCAGTGATTGTCGACAAGAATCTCCTTGTTTTTTCTTTTCTAGCATGAGTGCTGTAATATTTTCACGTAACGCAAATATATTAAATAAAAAGTTATTTGGAGAGAGAGAAAAAAAAAAAAACTGACAAGTGGCATCTTAGTCTCTGATGAGCAGCTGCTAGGTATGCTATGTCACCAATCAGGTTGAGAGCTAACATAAGCAAACTAGTAACCATAATGCCTTGTGCATACTGGACATTTTTACAGCTGCCGTTTTTGGCTTCAGGGAGTTTTTTCTGCAGCCAGTAAACTCCCCAGCATGTTATCCTATGTGTCCATGCACACACAGGCTTTTATCAGCATTTTTTGGCAAGGGTATTTTCTAGCTGGGAAAAAAACAAAACAAACAGAACAGTGGGTTTGAAGAGGAGTTTGTCAGCTGTAAAACGCTCAAAAATGCCATATTTATGAGCATTTTGGAGCCATAAGCTTTTGTGAGTATAGTTTTTCTAAAAAAAAAAAAAAAAAAAAAAAAAAAAAAAAAAATAAAAAATTTAAATAAACAACGCTACTGCAAAAACTAATTTTATAACTACAGCTTCCTAAAGCTACTGGCATTTTGATAACGTCTAGTGCGCATGAAGTCGAACGGCTATTATTCAGAGCATGCCCCAAATGTAACCGTTTTGGGGAACAAGTAAAATCGGTGGGTTTAGATTCACTTTCAGCATCCTCACTTTACAGAAGTGCCTAAAGCTTTTGAACAGTACTGTATATTCCTGCCTTATTTCAGAGCCAGCAGCAATTCAAAATGTATTTACATAAATGTTCTATTCCAAAAAAAATTGCGGTATGCAGAGATTATGATATTCTGACCACTGCATGATACAGCACCTAGAATGTTAACACGTGACCTTGAGACCAGAGTAGTGCCAGGAATGGGGAAATGGAAGCCAACACTCCTCTGTCATTCTCCTTTTCGGGCCAGAAACAGTGGGAAGACTATATTCATTGCTGTTATACTTGGGCAAATAAGCAGTAAGTGGTCTCAGCAAATAGCACCAACACTGGTCTTTTATTATTGAAGATCCATGCACAGAAATCTATGTACAGCTGATTGTCACATCTTTGGGAGAGGAAATTGTCACAGCTATACCACAGAAGGATAAAACTCCTGCACCAGGATGGTACATCACCATACCAGCTTTTCTCCCTCAACTCATAGCCACAAACAGAAATACATAAAACCAATGAGCTTTGATAAAACTATAAATATTACAGTAAATGTGAATAAAAAATAAATAAAAAGTGTTCTGAAAATGGAATGAGTCATCAGAGTTCTGAAAATCGTTTTCATTTCCTGAGTTTCTCTAAATCACACTGGAACTGAAATAGCATGATTTCTAGAAAAAAAAACAAGCTGCTTTTTCAGGGTAAAGTTGGCTTGACGTTGCACATATGCAAGGTCCTGTGACCACACAAGAGACATCGAGGTCCACATGTGTTTCTCCTTATCCGACTTCACATCATACAAGCTCTCAGTCTCAGTTCTCATATCAGCCTGCTGTGACTCAGAGCTGCGGGGCTAAGCTCTTAACGCCTTATTGGCAGATGGCAATTGTTTCACTATTAAAGCTAACCACAAAAAATGGTAATGCAACACATTCCATTACTGTCAGAGTATATCCTCATATACTTATTATCCAGAGCAGAACTCCAACCAAACAGCTAAATACACAGCTGCAATATAATTAACTGAATTGAATTGTCTACAAAAAGTGTTGCACGTCTTCTGCCAGTCTTGTGATTCACATATCTCTGCCACACTTTATACCCAGCAGGGTGACACTCGTGGTTTTTAACAGATCACCACACTGCTGAATCCCCTCATTCTGTATGCCAAGTAGACTCCACCCATTTAGCACCTGAGACCTGAAACATGGTAGGGAGGATAATACATACATAACCCGGAAAGTTTATTTTCAATGGCAAAACTTAGTTGGTAAAAAATCTTCTAAACTTATTCTAGTTGTCATATATTGAATTTGTTTTATGCAAATGTTTTTTTGCATTTTGGTCCCCAATAGTGCAACTGAAGCAAAACAACCAACTATGGGTAGCAAGGCACTGTCAAAAGATCTCCAGGATAAAAAGTTGTGGACAGGCACAAGTCAGGAGATGGATACAAGAAAATATATCAATGCCTAGAAGTACAATGAAGTCTTTTATTAAAGTGGTTGTAAACCCACTTTTTGGACTACCTATAGGTAAGCCTAGAATAAGGCTTACCTATAGGTAGTGGAAATATCTCCTAAACATGCACCGTTTAGGATATATTTGACTTGTACTCCGGCGAAAATTCCTACGGCGCATGCGCGGGGAAGAAACAAAACCAAGTGCCGTTTCTTCCCTAGCCTGTGCTGTTAGTCGTGGCTCCCACGCGTGTGTGGGAGCGACATCACGTAGTTCCGGTGAAGCACAGAGCCGGAGTCCGCAGCCCGGAAGGAAGAGGGCCAGAAGATGGACGCTGCCCACACAGGGCACATCGCTGGATTCTTTTTCAGGTAAGTGGCACATAATGGGCTCGTATGCGATGCATACTAGCCCGTTATGCTTTTCATTTGCAGGCTGCAGCAACAAGCAAGAGAGGAAGTAAAACCCATCAGGGTTTACTTCCTCTTTAACCACTTCAATACAGGGCATTTCCACCCCCTTCATGCCCAGGCCAAAATTTCAGTTTTCAACGCTGTCGCATTTTGAACAATTGCGCATGCAACACTGTACACAAATAAAATAATTTTTTCATCACGAATAGATCTTTCTTTTGGTGGTATCACCTCTATGTTTTTCATTTCTTGCGCTATAAACAAAAGAGTGACAAGTTTTGGAAAAAAAAAAAAACCTCAAATTTTTTTTATGAGAAACAGAAATCCGCACTTAGGATAAAACGGTGAACTGCAGCCTCCCTAAAAAGGAAACACCACCGGAGTGGGTCTGCAAAAACAAAAAAAACAAACTCTAAATAGGGGAGATGGTGCTGGTCAAAGAAAAATAAAAGTATATGTATATAAAGTGCAAGTGCCAGTACCTGTGTTTGAAAAGTGAACCAGTGCATATATCAAAAACCTGCGACACAAACTGATGGGAATATATAAGTAAAATAATACTTAAAGTGCAAAATCCCTACAAATTTAAAGTGCAATATATATAACCAACGGCATATACCCGGTTTCCCTGAAAATAAGTCTTATTTTTGTGCTAATTATCCACTACAAATCAATCCTAATTCATGTTTTAGATAATAAAAAAAAATTGTAAATAAATGTCCCAAAAAATTATATTCAAGAATGTCAAAACTATATATTATATATATATATATATATATATATATATATATATATATATATATATATATATATATATATATATATATATATATATATATATACACACACACACACACACACACACAATGTAATTAAAAATGTAAAATCATCAAAAAATTTATAATAATCTGTGAATGGTGATCCGTGTGACAGCAGAAAAAAAAAAGGTGACTTCTTCAGTGCTCCCCTCCTCCAGGTGTGTCCCCCCTTTTCTATCTACAGTCACCAGAGGGCCTCAGCCCTGCAGGGGTAACAGGCGTATAGACTCTGTCCAGGTGTCGGTCTCCTCCTCAGGTCTCCCGTGGCCGGGCGCTGTAATCCGCTTAAACAAGATGTTCCTCTCACAATGGTCCAGAATTTGGTCCTCCACCTCTAAAATTTCCAGATGTGTGGCACAGAGAGAGACAGCATATAAAGTCCTACTGTTCTGGTATAGGACCCCCGAGGTTATTCATCGGTATGACGCCTCTCTTTCTCCCATGTGCTGGAGGTGTGGGAGGACCAAGGGTACGCATTATCATATCTTGGCAATGCGCTCTAATTACTCCTTTCTGGTCCATGGTATCTCACATGCTCCAGCAAATTTTTGACACCCCCATTCCATTGGATCCTGTCCACCTTCTCCTAGGCCTTCCCTTCCCGGAGTTGGGGAAGGCAGCTAATAAATTAGCTTCCTATGTGCTGCTTGCTGCTAAAAGAGCTATCCCCTCTAATTGGTTGTCTACTCAGCCCCCAACCCAGACTCAGCTGATACAAACCGTCGGGGACATACGCAGGATGGAACATTTGACGGCTATGGTGGAAGATGGGATTGACCGGTTTGGCGTGATCTGGGCCCCATGGGATGCCTCGATTTTTGGGCTCCCACGGGAGCCCTTGGTACCCCTAGCCACCCGGTTGGTGCCCGTCCCCTAGTGTTCCCTGACCTTCTGGCTCCCTGATGTTTTGTATTTTGTCGGTACTTCAAGTCTGTTTCTGCTGGCCCAACGGCCATTTGAAGCTTACCTTACCTCCTGAGGAAATTTATAGTGGTATGTAGCCCTCTTTTGTCAGATATTAGTCACGTTATTGAAGCACCTGCTCAAGACCCCAACCTCTGCTTTACGATATGTGTTGTCTCTCAGCCTTTTTATTTTCATAAGGTCTTACGTAATACTTTTCTGTTGTTTATTTCCTTTCTGCATTTTATTTTGCTTTGTTTTCTTTTAGTTATTTTTTTTTTTTTTTTTTTTTATCCTTCCATTGCTACTGTATATCTGTAGTCACCATGAGGTTATATCAGTCTCTCCAATAAGGTATGCTCCAGATTTTCTTTGAATATTGTCAGTTCTGTATCTTTTCATTCTCTGTAAAAAATTCTCTCAATAAAAATTACAATTTAAAAAAAAAAAGATGTTCCTCTCGCCGGCAAATGAGCAGCACCTCCTCTTTGCTAAAGAGGGACCTCACCATGTCCACCTAGATGGAGATCCTGGGTTGTACAAAAGTTATAGCGTCTACAAAATAGACGCTAGCGGACACATTGGACACATTGGACACTTTTGACACTATTTTGGGACCACATTTATACAGCGATCAGTGCTATAAAAATGTATTGATTACTATATAAATGTCACTGGCAGGGACCGTGTTAACACAAGGGGTTAAATGTGTTACCTAGGGAGTGATTCTAACTGTAGTGGGATGGGACTCACAAGGGGAGGAGACCGATCAATGTTCCTCTGTACTGGGAACACATGATCGGTCTCCTCTCCCCTGACACACACAGATCCACATCCTGGCTCTGTTACAAGCAATCGCGGGTGCCCGGCGGGCATCGCAGCCGCTGGGCATGCGCACTGGCTCCCAAGTGACGTGGTATTTGATACAACACAGATCCTCCCTGGGTCAGGACGTCGCTCCAAACTGGATGAAAGACAGGAGGAACCTGGTCAGAGAGGCTACCAAGAGGCCTACAGCAACTCTGTAGAAGTTGCAAGTTTTTTTTTTTTTTTTAAACTAAGAATGGTCATTGTGTGCATGTGATAATAATAATATCACAAATTCTCCAGAAATGTGGCTTGTATGAGAGGGTTGCAAGAAAAAAAAAAAAAAAAAAAACACACACACTTTCCAAGAAAGGCCACATGCAGTCATTACTGAGCTGTGCCAAAACGCACCTTGAAAATTCTGAGGCCACATGGAAAAAGGTATTCTGGTCAGATGGGACTAAAATTGAATTATTTGGCCTAATCCCCAAATGATATTTCTGACGGAAATCCAATACAGCTCACCAAAAAACACCATTCCTACAGTAAAGCATGGAGATGGTAATATCTATGGGGGTGTTTCTCTGCAGCAGGGACTGGAGCACTTGTCAGGATAGAAAGAAAAATGGATGGGGCAAAATACAGTCAAATTGAGGAAAAACTACTGCCCTCTGCCAGAAAGTTGTCAATGGGAAAGAGGTTTACCTTCCAACATGACAATGCCCCAAACCACACAGCACAAATGACCCCACGGTGGTTGAATGAGAAAAGGGTGAATGTCCTTGCATGGCCTAGTTAGAGCCCAGACTTAAATCCCACTGAAAATATGTTGAATGGCTTGAAGATTGCAGTCCACAAACGGTCACCATCAACGTTAACTGAACTTGAGCAGTGGGCAAATATTGTAAAGTCTAGATGTGAAAAGTTAGTAGAGACATCTAAACAGACTAAAGACCAGAGCCCTGACAAAAATGGGCACTGATAGGATGTCGACCTGGCCTTGCTTTTCAAGTGCTTTTTAAGATCAAGTACAGCATGTAATTTAATATCCAAAGTCTGGACACAGATGCACTTTAAAGTAAGCCTGGGCAAAGACTGCATAGTGAAGTTACTGTAGAACAGGAGGTATCATAACAATTACATTTCATTAGACGTTGCACACAGAGTAGATCACATTGCTCAAAGGAGGCCCCTGAACTTCGTCCCTATGCAAATAATGAACTTCAGAAAAGTCAGTATTGTCTGGACATCCCATGTGACAATGTGTGGCTCTGGTCATAGAATGCCCTTACACTGAGCAATGGACTGTGGATGCATGAGGGTGTGCATCCAATTTGACACCATAGGTGGACTCCAGTAGTGCTTTTTAATACTTCATACACATTGTGCTTGCCGTCTAGCATTATCTGCATTTGTGAGCATCTCTCCAACAAAAATATTTCTTTAAAAGACATTGGTGGACTAAAGTCTAATTATTCGGATACAATGCTTCTCACAGAGAACTACTATATAAACCTTCTTAAATTTGTATGCAATATCACATTTCACCAGTAGGTGTCATCACAAGGAACTGCAGCCTGGGAACACAACTGTGTTACTATATATAAATTTAAAAAAAAAAAGTATCACGGACAGTACTCAATTTTCTCTTACTACATGAAAAAGTCTAATCACAAGTAAGAGAGTTTCCTCCTTTTTATTGGAGTGCTTCAATTTTATATTAATAAAGCTGTGCTTTAGGTTTACTGCCTCTAATTGTTTCAGCTGCATAACCACCAGTAATACAGTTGTGTATGTTTTCCTTTTATTTGGCACAGACTACTTTCCTGAATAGTAAATTCAGACTTTACAGTGTGTGTTGTGATGGTCATATTAATAACATGCAAGAGAGAACATCTGTTCACAAATACTCCATCGCTTGAAAGTGACATAATATGTGCCTGAAATTCCATTTAACCCAATACAACAATCCTCCAGGTTGTGCTTTGTAAGCCAGCACGTCAAATAAATCAGTGCGTTTTTCCTCATTCCTCTGGACTGTGGTCATATCATGACTCCCGAAATCCAGAAGAAAATAAAGTATTTACTATGGCAATAAAACATGAAAGAGAACATGTGCAGAAGTACTTACAGGGAAAGCTCAGGTAGCGAAGATGTCTACATCTCAAGCTGGAATACTAGTTTTACCTATTTTCCTATGAGTTCATCCATAAACGCAGCTGGGCATTAAAGACCCATCATTATATTTCTAAAATACCAGTTAATCCCCCAAGGCAACAAGTGTCTGTGGCTACATTACCAAACTCAACTCAAAATATCACCCAAATCATTATCTTTGCTTTTCTTGCTTTCAAAGCTTCACCACACCAGGACTTCTCTAGAGCCTCTCAAACACCCTACTTCAACTTGTATGGCTAGCTTCTCCTCTGTCTGCCTTTTAGAAAACTAATTTATTCAGGGAAACCTATCCTGCTTCTGCCTATAAACTTAATTTTGCCTTCTTAAACCACTTATACACCCAGCTATGACCTTCAGTATCACTTGCCCTTCCCTTTAGATTGTAAGGTCTCACAAACAGAGCCCTCCTAACCTTGTCCTGGATTTTATTGTAACTGCACTGTTTCTCTTTATTTTGTAAAGAGGAGGGCTAAATGTTGGTTTAATATAAATCCTGTATAATAATAATAATAATAAAACACTTGGTCTACATTATTCATTATTATGACAGGTTTACTTCTTTCTGCACTGTGCTGTAGCTCCACCCCAGGCTGAAGCCCAATTTATGAGCATTCCAATGGGAAAGCTACAGTCAGCACTGTAGACACTGATACACACTCACACACAAACGCCCGTGTACTTGTACTCAGGCAAATGCTCCTGATGCTTCCCCCAATACTTTGCATTCCCGGAAGTCAGTGGGCGGCCGGTATGGGTGGAGAGAAGGCAAAGCGCGGGTCCTGGCACAGTAAGTCCTTGCAGTGCAGCGGAGGAAGGTAAGCCTGTGGACAGGGGTGTGGGTCACAGCCGTGTGCATCCATCACCAGCATCAGTGACTGGGCCGTCAAAATCGTTAACAGAAGTGACGGTCCGAGTCTCCGTCAGAGGCTGTACAAGGCGCCACCCATCTTGGTACACTCTGAACTCAGTAGCCTGAAGTCACAAGGCGGCAGCAGACATCTTGTTACTATATAGGCTGGGTGTAACAAGATGTTTGCTGCTGGATTCTGACTATGCTTACTGAGGCCGAGTGCAGGGTGTATCAAGATTGGCTCTTGTATACTCACTGTCAGTCATCACATATCGTCAATTTTATTTTATCATGCCTACCAAACAGTTCCACCTATCATTGCCCATAAGTGCCAACCATCAGTGTCCATCAGTCAGTGCCACCTATCAGTGCCGCAAATCAGTGCCCGTCAGTGCCCATAAGTGCCAGCCATCAGTGGCGCAAATCAGTGGCAGTCAGTGCCACCTATCAGTCCTGCATATCAGTGCTAGCAATTAGTGCTGCAAATCTGTGCCCATCAGTACATGCCACCTATCAGTGCTGCAAATCAGTGCCACATACCTGTGCCATCTATCAGTGCCCATAAGTGACAGCCATCATTGCCGCAAATCAGTGGCCATTAGCCAGTGTCACCTATCAGTCCTGCATATCACTGCCAGCCATTAGTGCTGCAAATCAGTTAGTCTGTATTATGCTTTGAAAACTGTCACTTGACATTAAAAAAAAATATATTGGTAATCGGTATCTGCGAGTACTTGAAAAAAAGTATCGGTACTTGTACTCAGTCTTAAAAAAGTGGCATTCCTAGGTGTGATCCCTGCTGACCCCTCTGCCTCCTGTGCTAAATGACAGCACTTGTCTCAAGCATACATCTGCTACCAGAGACAAGCGCTGTCAATCAAACCCTCATTAAATATACATTTACTTATAAATGAACATATGGTTGGACAGTGGTGGGAGGAATGTGAGGCATACTACCACTCTAGCTCAGTAAGTGGGCTTCAGATCAAAACAGGACACCACGCGATCATGCAGCAGAACCTGATAAAGCTCTTGGAACTGCCCCTAACTACCCCAGTGCTGCTCTGCAGAGGATCAAAGGAAGCTGATAGCAAAACAATTTCAAGTACTTATACTAGCTGTATATAAAAATACATTTGTTTTTAAAGCATACACATCTGTAGGCAATGGAGTTTACACCACCTGGGGATTAGCGTTAATAAATACTACACATTAGAGATCTATAAATGTAACATACATGACACTGAAACCCAGCCTTACAGTCATCGTAAATTAAAGGTGACGTATAGCCAAAGCTCATTAGGCTATACTTCTCCTGTCGATCAGGAGTGCAGTTCGCTCTGCACTCCTGTAGCCTGTTTTCAGCAGACAGCCGGCTGACATCACACAGATCAGTCCAGGCTCGGGAAAGTTTGTGACCATATTGTCGGGATCCGCCTACATGCCTGGACTAGCATCCAGGTCAGCTTTTCAGCGAGCCTGAGCCGGCCACTCCTGCCCCCTCCACAGCCCAGCTGGGGGGGAGGGGGACAAACTGGGCAATAAGCAGTGTTTGATCGCTCAGTTCCCATTCAAGCCAATGCTGCATCCACCTAGGCAAGTACAATTCTGTAAAAAACTAAATTCCCATGCTTCTCTTTAAATAAAATAAGTACATTTCCTCATGTCTTAACAAATGAAGAGGGGAAAAAAAAACAACATGGAACAGACTAAGCAAGGCATTAATACACTAGCTGGCAATTAAGTGTGTTGCATGTTCTGCCCAAGAATAAGTATTTATATTTCAGTGAATTAGTTAAATATCTGGCATTATTACAAATGAGAAAAGGAAGAGGTTTCCACACACAGGAAATGCGCTGACAAGGCCAGGAAGTAGATAATGGAAGCCTCTAGGTAGCAGAGGACCGCTCTACCACTACTGCTACTTGCAGTAACAGGAAATACAAGGCAGATGTTAAAGGCTTTGCTTCACTCACTTAAACATCACTATCTGGCACCAAGCTAAATGAATCGTGCACAGATTGACATCTCCAGTCCACAGAAAGCACTGTGTGACCTATGGATCTTCTGACAAATATTGCTGAGAAAATTGTCTGTGTTCCATGTGAAATTATACAGGACTTGAATCTGTTGTTGTTGGGCTGCAAATAAATCAGAAGAGACGACATCCGTATTTCTGGAGCTTTTCTTTAGGATGAAAACCCCTCCAGACAGATGTACTTTAACACAACACAAAGCCTAGCACAGCTGTGATTCCCACATCTGCAGCGATGATTTGTGCACAGCCAAAATCCCCATTTGGAAAGCAGATCTGTATATGTTTCACATCATCTAAATTTGGGCTTGACCCCGGCAAATACAGTCAACATCTAAAGTAGATCAGTCTGTACTATTTGCTGCTTAATTGTTGAACTAAAATTTTCAGAGCCTGGGCAATTTAAAAATTGGTTGCCTTCAATAAAAACCATATCCGAAAGATCAGAGCAAGAGATTCCAGCTCTTCTGCCTCTATATTACAGGTATTTACAGAGCGCTGACAATGCAGCTCTGTACATATTGCATATTTACATCACATTTATATCAGTCCCTGTCCTCGCCACCCTTGCTTGCAAGTATATACTAGGGCCAATTTAGAGAGGAGCCAATTAACCCACCAGCATGTCTTTGGAGTGTGAAATGAAACCTGCACAAGAACAGGGAGCACTTGCAAACACTTTGCAGATAGTGCCCTGGATAGGATTCAAACCAATGACCACAGTGCTGCCACTTTGCAAAACTCAACTTATACAATAGTATTTTAACTTGGCCACGCACCCTTCAACCACCACAGTTGTCCTTATTAGTCAGTTCCCAGTCACAAGCATCCACAATAAAGCATGGTTGGACAAATCTTTCCGAAAGTTTAGTCTTGCTTTCTGGCAGCGGGTAAAATGGGTCAATAGGCCAATGAGCAGTTCCGAGTAGGGGTGTTTCACATTGAACTCCAGGTTAAAAAGAAGCGGCTTTTGCAGCAATGCTCATCTTCAATTGGTTTGTTGACTCCCGTAGCAATTTATTTCTGCCACTAGATTTTGAAAGTCTTCAGGGTTGAATGACAGCCAGCATTATTTAACCCACTTCTGCTGAACTCAGACCCACCACCTCCTAGGAGAATGTCACCATGCCAGACTTCAGAGTACACTGCACTGAATGGCACTCATGTCATTATGCAAGCACCACTCTGTACAGGAACATGGACCTCATGTTGCCAATAGAGCAGAAGTAAAAGGACTTGTGACATCGCCACAATACTGATCTAAAGTTTTAGAAAACCCCTATTTTTCCACTTTATATTTAAAATTTACAGTTTAAATGTCTCAATGTACTCTGGAAAAAAAGCATAGAACAAAAACAATTGGACATCAAAAAGAAATCATGGATTTTGCCAATATACAACACCCGAGCACACAAATAATGTTCGGAAAGTTCTTCCCAGCACTGTTGCAGAAGTTCCCACAAATGTGTTGCTCTTGTAGATTGCGTTGCTTTTACCCCTCTATCCAGTTCCTCCTAAAATCGGCATGATGGGGTTTACATCTGGTCATTCCATGACTTGGATCCTACCGTCTTGTTTTTTTCATCTAAGGTAGTTCTGGCACAGCCTGGAGGTATGTTTTGGGTTATTCTCATGCTGTAGGATGAACCTCTGACCAACTAGGTGTTTTCCAGAGAGTATTGCATGGCACTGCAAAATGCTGTGGTAGTAGTTTTGGTTCAGGGTGCCATGCACTCTGTGCAAGTCACCAACTCTGGATCAAAAGAGCTCCAGACCATCATGCTTTCTCCTCCATGCTTGACAGTTACCGTTAGATGCAGAGGAACCATCCCATCACCTACTTGATGGCATACAAAAACCCTGCATGATGGACCAAAAATCTCAAATTTTGATTCATCAGTCCCATAAGACCTCCTTAAAGAGGAGGGGCGTTTAAAAAAAAAAAAAAAAAAAAAAAAAAAATTAAAAGTCAGCAGCTGCAAACACTACCTGTCCAGTGCACCCGCGATGTCGGTCGCCCGAGGCCGACCCGTCCCTCGGCTCTCGGGTCCCGGCGCCGCCATTCCTTCTAAGGGAAACAGGCAGTGGAGCCTTACGGCTTCACTGCCCGTTTCCTACTGCGCATGCGCGAGTCGCGCAGCGCTTTGTGAATGGGACGCGCTGTGTTCTGGAACACACAGTTCCCAGAACACAGCGTGACCCATTACCCAGAAGACAACGCGACAAGGAGAGAAGACCAGAAGATCTCCGTGGAGGAGGAAGAGGAAGATTAGGATTATGTGCCTAGCAACAGGCATTTCTGGTAAGTAAAAAAAAAAAAAAAAAAATCTTCATTTTTTTTTTATTTTTTATTTTTTTTTATTTTTTTATTTTTTTCAGGGTGGCCCTCCACTTTAAAGTCTTCAGTAGTCGATGCTTAATGGTCCAGGCAAACATTTTATTTTCAAACCTGCAGCTCAAAGTTTTCTCCTCACAGTTGAAACTGAGACTTGCTTACTTCAATCAGTGTTAAGCTGTGCTTGATGCTGTGACGTAAGTTATGCAAGCTGTTGCCTCTCAGAAACTTGTTTTTTGCCATGGCTTTGGGTCTGCCATACCTCCTGCTGTAAGAGTTTCCTTGAGTTTCCAAGTGCCTTTGATGATGTAGGAAACTGTACTCACTACCTTGGCTGGCTGTGCAATTTCTCCAAAGGAAAGACCTACATTTTTAAAGGTTATTAGAATGGTCTGTCTTCCTTTGTAAACTGCCTTTTTTTCTCCATTTTAAGAGCAATATACTACTTCCTGCACTACAATATTGTCCAAATATTGCTTAAGAGGGTGCAGTAACAGTCTGTTTCAGCATTGCTTTTATACGAGCGATTGTAAGTAATCAACAAACGTTGGGACACCTGTAGAATTGTTAGCGTTAAACTTTCAGCCCACGTTCACATTATGCTGTTTTGATATGCCACTTGATATGCTAAATCGTTGCCTATTGCCGATAAACAGCACTGTCCGAATCTTTGCGCCACGGCACAGATTTCCAAAAGTAGCTACTGCACCAATTTTGGAGACTTTGGGGGCGATTTGAATAGATATCTGTGCATGAACCCGCACAGATGTCTGTCAAATCGCCCCTGAAATCAGGCAGAAATGCCATTTTGAAATCGTGCGTGTTCAGCTGAACTTGCACGATTTCAAAACGGCTCTCAGTGTGAATGTGGGCTCAAGACTTATTTACTTACATTGGTACAGAACAACTGTGAGTTGTTAACCCATTACCTCTTCCCTGAAAAAGGCCTTAAACTTTTGTCCCCTCTGACAGTTTACCACTTAAAGCGGATCTTACTGTATCTGAGCACCACAAACCAAAAACAATTTTATCCATTTTTATCAACTCCCCCATCCAGCCACGTCTCTATACTTTATTTTGTTGATAAATCAATTTGAAAAACAAACCCCTAGCATTTCTGGCCATGGTCATCTTGAGTAAGGGTAAATGATTCATGTAGAATTTACTTTCTGGAGTCCATCTGCCCTCAACTCAAGCATGCATGCAGGAAAGTGTGCTTAGTTGAAACCCCCCTTCCTGAAGGCTCCTGGAATGTATGACATCATTTGCCTGAGCAAGAAACCAGCAAGTGACTGAAGAAATGTAAAAAAATAAAAAAAGTACATATGATATACTTTCGTACCCATTTACTAATGCTAGCAGCATGAGGATTAAAAATACTGTATTTATTGGCGTATAGCACGTGCTTTTTCACCCTGAAAATCGGGTGCAAATGGCACATGCGTGTTATACGCCAATAGTTCAACTTTAGCTACCTCAGAGGGGTGAGGGAGGAGGGCGGGACGAGTGCCGTCAGATTACATACAGTTAGAATCTCCCGTTTACTTGGCCGCCTCTGTAATAGGAAGTCCCGTCTCCTGGGCCGCCATTGAAACACTATTCTGTCTATCATATGAGATACTCACTGTATGTAATCTGTTGGCATAAGTCCCGCACACCTCCCTGTCCCCTCTAGGCTGCATATGGGCATCGATCAGGCTGCACTGATGGCAAGGTTGAGGCTGCTGCATTGATGGCAAGGGTGAGGCTGCGGATGGGCATTGATCAGGCTGCATTGATGGCAATGGTGAGGCTGCAGATGGGCACTGACCCTTATTTTGCTTCAAAGTTCCTCATTTAAAATGTACGTTTTTTTCCCTGAAACGTCCCTCCTGAAATGAATGTGCGTGTTATACCCCAATAAATACGGTAATCAATGTTGATTAAGCGTGAAGTTCAACTTTAACTTTGTACCATTTCAGATTTTTAACTGGATTTGAAGAGTTTAGCTTTCAATAAAAAATGGAAAATAGGGGTGGGTGCGCAGTTTGTCTCACCAATTAAGGCATTCTTCTGCAGTAACCCCTCCTGGTGCAATATATGTTATCACTGTACACATCCATATAAATGATCATGTTGTGGACTAGATGGAGTTCAGTCCACCAAGTGATTTGAGAAGAGTCATCTCAGGTTAACACACGATACACGACACATTAGCAGGCATATCAATTTATAATGCACCTTCACCATACTTTACTGGCACATTCAGACAGAAGAATTGGTCAGGTCTGGATTTCTCCTCAAGTCATGTCATCTGAGGATATCCACAACGTTCAGTGTATTTATACAGCTGCAAATGCCACAAGATTTACCTGTCTCTGAGCTACGTTCAGCCAATGATTTCAAACAATTACCCATGGAGACCTGCAGTGCTCTTTCCCCAATTTTCTGCACATGTAGCAAGAATTTGCCAAGGATTACGCCCAATGCCTTAATTTTCATTTATGGACATTAGTCTTCTTGTACAACATTCACTAGAGGGCTTTAAAAACACGGAGAATACTCCCAATGACTGTAGGAGAATGGCCCTTAAGTGATGAAAATAACATACTGTACATTGCTACAGAAATTTCAGAACCATAAATGGACTATTGTTTAATGATTAGGAAAGGAAACTTTAGGTGCACTGTATGGAATATATGGTCAAAAACAAATTTCTATTTATTACACAAAACATGAATACAATTTTTCTTTTTTTACCTTAATGCATGAATACAGTATATGACACGTGGAATGTTTTTTCGATCGTAAACATCGGTGGTCTCTGGATAAAATATCTGTAATTGCACATCAAAACAGGAAAAAATTATCAACTCCAATTATAGAAATTTAAACAGTTGTATGTGATCAATTAAAATACTAATTTTGTAGAAAAATATGATTTACATTTCAGAATTTGAAACACATTTAATAACAGTATATTGCTTAAATTTAAAGTATGTAGAAATTATTTTCTAAAGATTACACTAAAGGTATATGCTAGTCTATAGGCATTCCATTTTATATATGAAAGGGTAACCCTCCTACCGCTCTCATAAATAGCAACACAGCTTTTATCAACTGGATTCCATCTAAATTGAAAAGGTTCAATCCCTTGCTAAGTTTTTACACCTCTTCAATACCTCAGCAAGAGATCTAAAGACTCTGCAGGAGTTAAATTCCTGGGCTGTCCATTTCATTCAAAATAGAAAACCCAATGGAACTTGTTAACAATGACTTGGTACATCACATGGGGTTCACGCAGACTAGGTGGTACTCTTTAAGTACAATTTGCTAGCACTGTGGCCGATTAGTTTAGATTTGCTCCAAGCTCAGCATTGCAGAGAAGAGACCAGGTTTATATACACATAGTTTTTACTATACCATTACTAAAGATTTCTTACCTTAGGCAGTCCTATTGATTCCATAGCTCGCAACCACTGTACTGTGTTATCTGTATGCCGAAAATGTAAGCCAGACCGCTGTTCAAAAAAAAAAAAGAAGATTCATAAATGTGCAAAAGAATAAAAAATAAAACTTATAGATGCACAAACCATAACCCACCTCTTATATGCATTCCTTTCAATGTCAATAAATCAATCAATTTGCAACTCAGCTGTTGTAGTTTGTTGAAATCTGCAAACTGAGCTGCCACAAAGCATTTTAAAAGGCAGGCTAGCAGTGGAAGCCCAGCTCTAAGATTTTGTGTGAGAAAGAGTACTTGGTAGAGGAACAGAATAGTGCTCAGCATGGGTTCACCCGTGTCCTACTGTTTACGCCTAATCCTAGAGGCATGGCAGTGCCAAAGATCTGAAGAGGGCACATCACCGTTCCTATACTTTGTAGGTGCACAGCGTGGCAAGGGGCAGGTTGATTACAACATTATCTGCTCACTTTACAAACCTTTGGATAGAGAAAAAACTTCAAATATGTATTACAACGCTATATCCAGCCTGTCATGTTAACCACTGTGACTGGCTTTTAGAGGGGACTGTGACTGGCCTTTTTCCTACTGATTATGGGCCCTGGCTTTTGAGGCGGTTCCGTTCTTTGGGGGGTGCCTGGGGGACTTTTGGATTCAAGTCCAGCTCTCCCCGAAACACACAGACTGAGAACCAGAGGACCCGTTTACAGATTTGGGGCCACTGTGTTTTGTTGGGGTAGACAGCCCAAACCCCCTTCTATACTCAGAGACTCAAAGTAGATGATTATAATCGGCTCAAAACAACCTGATGCTGCCCCCCCCCCCCCGCGCTGTTACGTGTAAACTGTTTATTAAGGTGTTATGTGTTGACTGTTAAGTGTCTTTCTCCTGTTAATTGATTCACTTATTTTTGTCTGTTGGCTAATCCTCCTGGAGGTTCCTACATGAAGCAATTAGTCTTATGTCAACTTTACCTAGTTAATAAACCATTGTGGGATGTTTATCCCAATGTGTAATATTTGTTCTCATTGTTCATGTGGCGACTGCCCCCATGTTTAAAATGTATAAAACTTGTGTTTCTGTTCAATAAAGTTAGTCATGTTTCACTCCACATTGGTTCTGTCTGATGCTTGGGGTAAAATTATATTCTGGTTCCAAAGTGGAGGAGATACCCAGTTGGGGTGTCAGGCAGTCCGTCACAGCCATTTGTCAGTAAGTGCTCTTTAAAGTAGACTTGAACCATAAAAGTGAAGATTTTCTTCGCAGTACCCTGAAAAAATGACATTCTATCCTAAATGTTTCCTGCAGAATTACAGTGATATTGTTTTCAGACAGACCCTGTCTGGTACAGTTACAGTAGATAAGGGGTTCAACAAGATATAACCCTGTGCTCAAAAGATTCAAAGATACAAGAGATTCAAAGTTCCCTGAAATAGAAGACCATTTACACTCCAGTAGAGTGTTGGAAGCTGGTGTCCCTGTTTTGCACTGTGGTTCTTTTCGCCAAGCCCAAGTCACTGACAAGTCCTCACACAGCGAGCACAGACATCCGAAACTCCCATAAGTGTCCATTGCTGGAGAGTCTGGCAGACTGTAGTGGTGGAACAAAGCAAGGTAGTAGACACCGGCTCCCAAAGATGGGAGAGCTTTCTAGTGCAAGGCCAGGCACAGGACATTGTAAAATTTGGCAGGGCAGTGGGCTATAGAAAGAGCAGAGTGGCAGATGGGGGTCGCATTGTGTGGCATATAAGAGGTGATGTTGGCACTGTCTAATCTGAATCTCAATGGGATGGTTGGAAGACTGGCTGCCCTGTTGAGAGGAAGAGGGCACGGGTGACTGGTCACCTTTCCAGGAAGTTACAGGAGGCAGATTGGTTGTATTCTTGTGCATCATATATTGTATTAACAATAATATTCCAAAATACCATAACAGTCATACAGTCAGCTGTATAGCAAACAAAAAAATAGAAATAGGATGGCGGAGGAAGACATTTTAGCAGTTAACAATCCAACAACACTCTATTGACATAAGACATTAAAGATTTTATTTCATAGCGACTGTACAAATACAGCCAGAAACGCTTCCTGTCAGATATATTTTTAGTGTCAGACATACCAGCCCATACAGCAATCTGTATGGAACAAAAGAATAACCTCTGTTCTCACATATGTCCTGGGAAATCTCTGGTTGTAAAATAATAAAAGTCAAAGTAATCAGACTGATCTGAAGACCGCAGCTGCCTTGTACAGGTTGTCCACAAAACTTCTGGCTTTGTAGCAGTGCATGTCTAAGCAAGGTTATCTAATAACTAGTCGCGGTAACAAAGGGAAATATTTCTGAGAACATCCACCTGCCATACTATGAACTCTACAATAATCTGGGGCACAGTAGCTATGGCACTAGTGAAATGTCAGAGCTGTGTCGGGAACCATCCAGGATGCCATGGAATTGGGTCAGCTCCTCCTGGCATTGAGAGCACAGGCAGCTTCACAAATTACTTTAGAAGCAGGTTGGCAGATACACAAGAAACTTCACAGTATTTACTGTGAAGAAGCCCTCTAGACAATGGCTCACAGATAAAGACCCGTCAATCTTCTATATTATATATTGATGCCAGGGCTAAACTATATATTCATTCAGCCACTCACTGCAAGGCATTCATACAGAGAATAGGAATAACAAAGGCAGAGTAAGGTAAATGTTATGCCAAGATAATAGCTGCAGTACTACATAATTGCCCCCGACTAAAAAGACCACAGAGACTGTTAATTATGTAATTGAAATTAATAGGCAGATTAAAGTAAAAATTATAAGGCCAACCTTTGATGTAAGTAAATGCATATTTCCAGCCCCTGGTGCCATTAATTATACCATTCCAACCTCTGTTGCTTTGAAATGTAAAGCCATAAGGCAGTCTCTGATGTCAGTAACAGCAGGGTGCCAACCCTGGTATCAGCAAATATAAACGCCAATTTCTTATGCATGTAAAATTTATTGTCAGATGCTAGCATGGGTCAGTAGCCTTTGGTCTAGTGCTAGTAAATGCACCAGCACTGGAAACACTGAAACAGTGGCTAGTGCTGGTGTCTGGCGATTTTGGCCAGCACATGTACACAGACACACTACCCACGATCCTCCCTCTAACATGTTTCTCCCGTAATTTTGGCTTAATCATAGGACAAAACTTATACTAACTGTAGTAAAGAATAAATGTACTACCTTTTTAATGAAAGCTTAAGCTGTTTAAAGTGCCCATTTAATCCAGCATACTAGTGAACAGGCAGAATTCAGGTACTTATATTAGCTGTAGTTAATAATAAATGTAATACTTTTTAATTAAAAACATAAATGAATTAAAAAGGATAAGTATGTCTAAAGCCATCTTGGCCCTACTTCTCCTATTGATCACAGGAGTGCACTTTGTTCTGCACTGTTTTGACCCATTTTTACACAACAGCAGGCTAAAGCTTGCTGTTGGCTTACGTCACTTTGCCGATCCAGGTTCTGGAAAGATCCAGACGACTTTACAGCTGGCACCCACCCAGATCTATTGACTGGCATCTGGCTCAGCCTCTCGGCAAGCCGCTAAGAGCCTGAGCCAGCCACTTCCGTCCCCTCCACAGCCTGGAGTTCCAGTGAGGGCTAGAGGTGCAGAGCAGAGAGCCAGTGTCTAACAGTCACCAGCTCTCTGCTTAGTGAAGGCTGAGAACTGAGCAGAGATTTTTGATCGCTCAGTTCTCTGTAGAGTCAGCAGGGGACAACTGCAGCCAGCTAGGGGAGGATAATTGTTTATTTTTTGGTATTCATGAACCTCTCTTTTGAAGTATCCACAGCAGGAGCACATTTTTGTGGGGTTTCAAGCGCCTAGCTTTGCTGGAAGGCAGCAGTGAGCAACAGGTCACTCACACAACCTAGGTAACCTGGAACCCAGGGCCAAGGTTTCATGGGGATTTTTTATTTATAGATTCATTATGCACATGCGCTTTTACGCTATGTGTATATAGGGAATGGGGGCTGTGAATAAAGTGAAAACTTCCATTTTTTGGAAATAACACTTTAAAGGGTTAATTTAATTCTTCGTGCAATACAAAATGCTGGTGCAAGCTCCAGTGCAAAAATTAGACAAACATTAATACATTTTAATATGCCTGACATAATCACAATGTAATTTTAAATTGCATGGCATTCTAGGGCCATGTCACAGTAGCGACCCTCTTGACTGAATCACCAGCAAGAGGATTACTAAAAAAGCACTTCTATGGCGTTGCAACCTTCATAGCCAAAACACTGCAAAATCTCACTAAACACTAAAAGAATTTTCAGGTCTCGAAAAAGATCATTAGTGTCGTGCTTGAGATTTTACCAAGTAACACTGGCCTGAAACATTACAGATACCATCAAAGGGAGGTCAATCATCCACATCTCCAGCAACTCCTAGCATCCTATCAAGGAACCCTGGGGTTGAGAATGGCTTCTGTAAAAGCAGAGTGTTCTATTTTAGCGTTTTTCATCTTAATGCATTAGAATAAAAAACCTTTGCGCAGAAGCCCCCTTCAGCCCCTCCCCCCTAATACTTACCTGAGCCCCGTCTTGATCCAGCAATGTGCAGTAATGTCTCGTTTGTCTGGGACTCTTCCTTCTGATTGGCTGAGACACAGAAGTGGCACCATTGGCTCCTATTGGTGTCAAAGTCAGTTAGTCAATGAGGAGAGAGAGAGAGGGGGCAGGGCCAAACCGCAGCTCTGTGTCTGAATGGACACACAGAGCTGCGGCTCGTGCCCTAAAAAAGTATTCATAACCCTTAACATTTTCCATTTTCTATTTTGTCATGCTACACCCAAAAACGTAAATGTATTTTATTGAGATTTTATGTGATGGACCAACATAAAGTGGCACATAATTGTGAAGTGGAAGGAAAATGATAAATGGTTTACACTTTTTTTTTTTTTACAAATAAATATGTGAAAAGTGTGGCATGCATTTGTACTCATCCCCCTTTACTCTGATACCCCTAAAATCTAGTGGAACCAATTGCCTTCAGAAGTCACCTAATTAGTAAATAGAGTCCACCTGTGTGTAATTTAACCCAAGTATGAATACAGCTGTTCTGTGAAGCCTTCAGTGGTTTGCTACAGAACCTTAGTGAACAAACAGCATTACGAAGGCCAAGGAACACACCAGACAGGTCAGGGATAAAGTTGTGGGGAAGTTTAAAGCAGGGTAAGGTTATTAAAAATATCCCAAGCTTTGAACATCTCACAGAGCACTGATCAACCCATCATCCAAAAATGGAAAGAGTATGGCACAACTGCAAACCTAACAAGACATGGCCGCCCACCTAAACTGACAGGCAGGGCAAGGAGAGCATTAATCATAGAAACAGCCAAGAGGCCCATGGTAACTCTGGAGGAGCTGTAGAGATCTACAGCTCAGGTGGAAGAATCTGTCCACAGGACAACTATTAGTATATGCACAACCCACAAGCCTTTATGGAAGAGTGACAAGAAAAAAGCCATTGTTGAAAGAAAGCCATAAGAAGTCCTGTTTGCAGTTTGCGAGAAGCCATGTGGGGGACACGGCAAACATGTGGAGGAAGGTGCTCTGGTCAGATGAGACCAAAGTTTAACCTTTTGACCTAAAAGCAAAATGCTATGTGTGGCGGAAAACTGACACTGCGCATCACTCTGAACACACCCCACCGTGAAACAGGGTGGTGGCAGCATCATGCTGTGGGGATGCTTTTCTTCAGCAGGGGCAGGGAAGATGGTCAATGTTGATGGGAAGATGGATGGAGCCAAACACAGGGCAAGCTTAGAAGAAAACCTGTTAGGGTCTGCAAAAGACTTGAGACTTGACCCTGAAAATACAGCCAGAGCTACAATGGATTCATGTGTTAGAATGGCCAAGTCAAAGTCCAGACCTAAATCCCACTGAGAATCTGTGGCAAGACATGAAAACTGCTGTTCAGACACTCTCCATACAATCTGACAGAGCTTGAGCTATTTTGCAAAGAAGAACGGACAAAAAAAGTCACTGTTTAGATGTGCAAAGTTGGTAGAGACATCCGCAAAAAGACTTGCAGGTGTAATTGCAGCAAAAGGTGGTTCTGCAAAGTATTGACTCAGGACGCCACACTTTTCACGTATTTATTTGTAACACATTTTGAATCCTATTTATCATTTTCCTTCCACTTCACAATTTTGTGCCACTTTGTGTTGGTCTATCACATAATCCCAATAAAATACCTGTTTTTGGTGGTAACATCACAAAATGTGGAAAATTTCAAGGAGGTATGAATACTTTTTCAAGGGACTGTAGAAAGCAGTTTTCTGTGGGGGCAGTCGGCAGGAGCCATGAGCCCTTGCGAGGGACCAGAGAAAAGGAGGATCCAGGCTGCTCTGTGCAAAACCACTGCACAGAGCAGGTAAGTTTAATATGTTTGTTATTTTTTAAGAAAACAAAAAGGAGACTTTAGTATCACTTTTAAAGGTCTGCTTCATAAAGCACTATTGCAACTGCCCTAAGCAAAATGGTTAAATTGTAAAGATTTACAGAGCAGTTATATACTTTTATTAAAAAGCTGGGAGAATTCTACATCCATGAGCTGCCTTCCAAGTAGGAAATGAGATTTCTGTGAAGATAGACAAGATACTAATATGTTGGTCTCCTCACCCAGTTTCCAATGTAAATTATGTTGACTGTACCCTCCTATTGTAGACAAGTAGATGGGTCTGCCTCGCGTTGGCCAACAGGGATTGACCCAAGGCAGACCCACCAACTTGCCTGCATCAACAAGATTCACCCATTTATAACAGCAGCGGTGCAGGAGATCAGACAAGGCCATGTAATGACAATATATCTTAAATTTCCTGACCTAATACTCCCCTACTGCCAATATTATAGCTTTTCCACTGGTGATTATGCAATACTGACTGCTTTAAATGCTACAAGGATTTTCCACAACCCCAAAACTGCCCAAAAAGTGTCAGATTTGCACAACTTCTCAAGACAGGCAACACATTTTTAAAAAGATTGAGCGCAAAATAAAATTAAAATAAAAAAAAAAAAGACAGGCAAGTACCTTAAACCGCGTTTGCTCCACATCATAAATTTTCTTTTCTGAGATCATCTTTGGAGCAAAGAACCTTCCTAACTTGGCAAGGTAGACTCCATTTCTTAGACCTTCTTCCAGCTCTGTGGTTGGGGGCAGCTCTTCAACCAGACAGGCTTCCATCCACCTGCAGAAAACCAAAAGGGCAAAGTTATTACCGGACAATATAGGACCAGATTAGTTAAAGGGATCATTTTATAGCTTGCATTTTCCTTTGCCAATTTAATCATATAACCCAGGCCAGGTGCAAGATATGGAACAATGAGAGAGGGAAGAAAAAAAAAACAACATTTCTGATACACACTTGAATATCTCAGCATGTGCGTTTAATTTAACATCCATGGAAGCCAAACATGTCCAGGTGAACTAAAGTGCAGTGGAAGAGTGAGTAATGCGTAATCGCTCTGGACAGCGCCGACACTGAAGATGGAGGGACTGCTTGTATTCCCATGAAGTTCTATGAAAAACAGGTTATTTTAGGAATATAAAACCTGCACAGAACTGTCATGATTCAGAGAATGCGACTATTCAAGCATTATAAAGTGACAGACCTCAGACTTTGAGACTTAACAAAGGTTTCTAAAAGATCTAGAATCAGCTTAAAGTGGTTGTAAACCTCAGACATTAAAAATTAACAAAGTATATCCCTCTGTAGTCATTTCCGTCTGCTGATTTGCTCCTCTGCTATCAGCATGAATCACTTCTGACAAGTTTTCCTGACACCAAGAGAAAAATGGTGACGAGGAGGGATGCTCCAGCTGATTGACATCCTCAACTCTGTTCCTGTGTAATGGGAAGGGGGGGGGGGGGGGGTGTCCTTTCCCACCAATCCACTCCCGAGCTCTGCGGAGTGCAACTTCAGCGCTCCACCCCCTTTTTTCTGAACTCTCAGACAAGCTTTATAAATTCTGGACTTTAAACAAATGTAGAGAAATGTAGAGAAAAGGTGGCTGCAGGTAACAGATGTAGGGTGATGAATTTCATCTCTGTGTATCACCTGAGGATAGTTGCTTAACTAGGCATATGCAAGGGTTTACAACCACTCGCAGATTCAATAAAAAACAAAACAAAAAAAACTAAAAAACAGTCAGTTCTGATATATAGCACAAGACAAAATTTCAGAGATCTGTTCCCTGCCCCTCTTCCCTCACCTCCGCAAAATAAAGCCCTGGCACACAATGGCTGACTATTTAGTTCAAATAAGTACTTATTATCACTAAGACTGTCAGAGCCCAGATTCTTTGTATAATATCTACAAACCTAGAATGATAAACTCCTACCTAGAACCACATTTTCTCTATAGAAAGTGTTCCTACATGTCAGGTACAAAAAATATTCTTACTAGTCTAGAGTCCAGCATTCTCCTTGCACTGCTATGCTTCCATGCCACCTGTCTGCCTTCTCTTTTTTTATGAGCATGTGCCCTGTGGGATCGAAATTGTGCAATACTTTGCCCTTCACTGAAAAACTGCCTTCTGCAATGTGTGATATGGACATCCCAGAAGGCAGCTGGTAGCCAATCTCTAGGTCATCCTCGCCTATGTGAGAAATTAAGAATTGGCATGCTGCACCGCAATTATAAGGTATTTACTCTGCCTAACAATGAGATGAGGATGAGGATGAGGATGAGAGGAACTTAATTTCGTAGTTAAAGATCTGCTTAAAGCCATAGTGAGGGGGTTGTCTTTAAAGTGGTTCTAAATGTTAGGTGTTTTTTTTTTTTTATCTTAATGCATTCTATGCATTAAGGTAAAGAATATTTTGGGCACAGCTCCCACAGCCTTAACTTATACTGACCTGAGCCCTGTCTCAATCCAGCAATGTGCATGTGAGCAGTGGCTCCAACGGGTCTCTCTCTCTCTCTCCTCAATGGCCCATACAGCAGTGGGAGCCACTGGCTCTTGCTGCTGTCAATTACAGCCAGTGAGCCAATGAGGAGAGCAGGGGGCGGGGCCGAGCCACTCTGTGTGTGTGAATGAACTATGTCCTTTCACAGGGGCATGGCTTAAGAGGCTTGCTATTTGGGGCACTTGGCAGGGGGGAGGGGCCAGGACTGCCAACAGGGGACCCAAAAAGAGGAGGAAGACCGTGGCTGCTCTGTGCAAAACCAAAGCGCAGAGCAGGCAAGTATAACATGTTAGATTTTATATATATTTTTTTTTAATTACCACCTTTACAATCACCATTATATTGGCTATAGAGTCGACAGACCGATAAAGACATTCTTTTAAATGTCTGTAATATACTGTGGCAGCTATTTTTTTTTTTTTTATCTTGATTCTGCCATCAACACATTTCCTGTCCTGGGGTGACAGAGCACACTCACGGTACTATATATATTACAGCAAGACTGGAAAGTACCTCCCCCTCTCCGTATCTTCACAACATATGGTTAGGAGTTCTGTAGTTCATGGAAGTAACCTGGGTGCACAAGCCAGCACTGGATTTCTGGGAAGATCAGAGCAGTAGTGTCACTGAACTGCTCTTGGGAGGTGATTAGGATTTTTTTTTTCTTTTTTCTTCTTCTTAACACTGACTGCTTATTACAGCAATGATCACTGTGAAATGGTGAATTACATCCATTCATGTGCTATTGTGTACGAATGTGATAGCTGTGATTGGTCATAGCTATAACATTGTACAGGTCCACGGTAACTGACCCTGTACCATTAGATCACTGTGACCAATCACAGAGATCATCACAATAGTACATAATGGCTATAAATGAAAGCCAACAGCTGACATGTGATCGCTGTGATTGGTCACAGGGATCACATGATACCAAGGCCACGTACAGCTACAAGGGGAAAAACTATCTGTATTCCACTGTGTCCGGTGGACACATCAGGTGACAAAGTGCATGCCGCTGTGTGCCCCCTAGAGTGCACAAGTGGGAGGACGTGATATGACATCCAATTAGTGCTGGCAGTGGTTAAAGTACAGATCTGCATGACAGTCAGTTAACTAGCAATATCAGAATAGGAGGGTAAGAATGTCAGCCTTCATATTTCTCATAGCACATTTCTTGAAAGGGTCAGAGCTGTCTATAATGAAGCCACTATCATCCTTCAAGAAATTCAAATGATATAGTACTTCCAAAAATACACTCAATGTGGATTTAATAAAACTGAAAACACGTTTTTCCTTTTTTTTCCCCCCGTATAAAATGAAAGGATAAGTACAGCCAAAGCTCGTTTGGCTGTACTTCTCATGTGGATCACAGGAGTGCAGCTAGTTAGTGGGGGTGGACAGAGAAGACAGCAGTGACTGAGAGCTGAGCGATCAGTGGTGTTTGATCGCTCGGACTTAGAGCTGGCGGGGGACAGGTGTATCATCAGACCGATGCTGCATCCATCCAGGTAAGTATCATTTAAAAAAACTGAAACAAAACGTAAACTCGACAGATCACTATTGGCAACAACTTCACTTTTGTTCTGTGTTTTTTTCCTCTTTAACGAACAAGCCTGTTCTGATCAATCTGTACACGTACAAGGCTAAAATGAAATAAAAATATAAACAAAGTAATAAAGAGAGGGACAGTTAAAAAAATAAAGTTTTTTTGTTTTTTGTTTTCTCTGTGTATAGTATATTTTTTAAATCTGTAATCCCCAGACTTTGATCTATATTACACACTAGTGGGCCAACTTCTTTCAGAGACAATCAATCATCAAGAAAAGAAGTAAAGCACAGACATTTATGGTCAGTATCATTTTAGAATGTCTTTACCATGCTTCTCCAATCCTCCTCGGATTTCTGGTAGCAAAATAAAAGACTGCACATATAAACAGGATATGCTGACCCATCATTTCACTCCGATCAAGGTTTTTCTAAACGTGTGGGGAAAAGCACTGATCCCTCATTAAAATTCAAAGTATGCAGAGCAGGCCACCCTATGTTTCAGTACCAGCTTTGCCCTTTACTGTTCTCCGGGCTTTAACAAACTGACACTTATGGCCTTTCGCGGACCGCAAGGAAGGTACATTGAGCCATAACAGTCAGCATTACTCTTCTACTGATCAGATTTCACTAAACTGTGATCCTGTACATGCTTCTTGCGGCCCCATTCATTTTGATGGAAAGTCATATTTGTAGCAAACTCCAGCATTTCTGTGGAGCCTAGCTCTCCTCATAGGTATGAATGGGGCCCTGGCATGCAGGATGAAGAGATCTTGGCAAGGATGCTTTCAGAAGAAAGGGCGGGGGTTGCACAGTGAAGATCTCTAGAATGTGGATGAAGGCAAGTATTGGTCCAGGCAGGCTGCACCCAGGGGACAGGGCATGCTTAAACAGTATGTATACCAAAATGACAGTTGTCCTTTATTACTACCATAACCTGAAATAACTCGTTTACAATCATTTCCACCTGTCCCGTAGCACACAAACTAGAAAGCCAACTGGAAATGGAAATCATAAGGGACATAGGCCTAAGAGCCCAAGTGCAAAGACCTCATCACTATAGTCCCAAGGACACCAAATCTTAGAATGATAAATCATGGAATCAATCACTTCAGTATTTAAAATAAATCTTCCCACCACACACACGAAACCGAACCTTCATTTATTTTTTAACCACTTCCCACCCAGCCAATGTATATAAACGGCCGGGTAGGCGCTCTCTCCTGAGTGGAAGTTCAGGAACATTCCTCAAAAGGAGGGGGATCGCGCATGCTCGCGCAGTGGCGCAATCCCGATGCACTCGTGTTACCCGGACACGGGGCATCTGCTATCAGCAGGAGGGCTCTGTGATTGGCCCTCTTGATCACATGACGGCTGTGTCCAATCACAGCCATCATGTGATGTAAACACAGAGCAGGTTGCTAGGCAATCGGCTCTCCTCTCCTTACACAGAAGTTGTCGGTGAGGAGGGGAGATCGCTGCAGCCGGCTGGTGATCAATGAGCATGAGCTGTTTTTTACAGCTTTTTACTCACTGATCACCAGTCTAGTGTCACCACACATGCCACCACACAGTGTAAAAACACATATCCCCAAATAATAAAAACACCTGTCCCCCACATATGTCCCACTAAAATCAGATGTCCCATTGATTATCTGCACACATCTGTACATGATCATTTGCGTACATATGTCAGTGATCACACGAGACAATTATTATACACTTAACGGAATTTTTTTAACCAAAAACATGTAGCAGAATACATTTTGGCTTAAATTTATGACAAAATTAGATTTTATTGGATTTCTTTTAAAATAGAAAGAAGAAAATGTTTGTTTTTTCGGTTATATCGCAAACAATTAAAAACAGAGTCATGAATAAATACCACCAAAAAAAAGCTCTATTTGTGCAAACAAAATGATAAGAATTAAATTTGGGTACAGCGTAGCATGACTGCGCAATTGTCATTGAAAGCTGAAAATTGGTCTGGGAAGGAAGGGGGTGAAAGTGCCCAGTATTGTAGTGGTTAAACACCTTTTTTCTTCCTCTTGTGCCCTTCCGGCACTTCCAGGATTCTCACCTAGGTGAGAATGACATCCCAGTCACCTGCAGCCTTCTGGGTCATTGACGTCACGTCAGGATGCCTTGGTGTACTTGATACTCTCCAGCACTGACTACGGTCTCATCCAGGTTCCTTAGCCAGACCCCTGATGATGGGAATGTATCACTGTGCTTAATCGGGGGCCCGGCTGTATCTTCTGGTTCATGCAGCTGCCCCCCTGTTGAAATGCTGCAGCACATGTACATCATCAAATGGCTAGCTTTAAAGAACCTAGAAAACACAGTAGTCCCCTTATGACATATATAAAGAAGATGACGATGCTGGATCTAGCATGCAGTTGTGAATTGCAGAAGGGCTACATTGGACTCGCTAGGCAGGTATGCATTTTGAGGATAACCCAACAAACAAGGTAGGAGGGGATTCAAATAAAATTACAGGGACAGGGGTGAAGATTTAACTTTAGCAAAATACACAAGTGATTGACTGTTAGACTCCTTTCACACTGGGGAGTTTTTCAGGCACTTTAGCGTTAAAGCACATGTGAAGCGCTTGAAAGAAGCCTCATCTGCAATCCCAATGTGAAAGCCCAAGTGCTTTAAGAGCCCCTTTCACAATGTCGATGCCCGAAAAACATTCGTCAGCTTAAACTAGCAGCGCTTTACCAGCATTTTTCGAGCACTATTGGGGCGCTTTTAACCCCTGCTAGTGGCCAAATAAAGGGTTAAAAGCACCCACAAAACGCTTCTGCCAAAAGCGCTTTTCAGGCGTTTTGCAGGCGCTTCCCATTGATTTCAATGGGAAGGGGCACTTTAGGAGCGGTGTATTCACCTCTCCAAAAGTGCTGCAAAGAAGCTGCCTGCAGGACTTTTTTTGATGCCCTGCCAGCGCAGCGCCTCAGTGTGAAAGCACTCGGGCTTCCACATTGGGATTGCAGTTGCGGCTTCTTTCAGGCGATTTACAGGCACTTTTTTTAAAGCTAAAGCGCCTGAAAAACGTCCCAGTGTGAAAGGGGTCTTATGTGTATGGGCAGCATAAGCAACTTTTAGGAAGTTTACAGTGGTGTGAAAAAGTGTTTGCCCCCTTCCTCATTTCCTGTTCCTTTGCATGTTTGTCACACTTAAGTGTTTCGGAACATCAAACCAATTTAAACAATAGTCAAGGACAACACAAGTAAACACAAAATGCAATTTGTAAATGAAGGTGTTTATTATTAAAGGTGAAAAAAAATCCAAACCATCATGGCCCTGTGTGAAAAAGTGATTGCCCCCTAAACCTAATAACTGGTTGGGCCACCCTTAGCAGCAACAACTGCAACCACGCGTTTGCGATAACATGCAATGAGGCTTTTACAGCGTCCTGGAGGAATTTTGGCCCACTCATCTTTGCAGAATTGTCCTAATTCAGTTACATTAGAGGGTTTTCGAGCATGAATGGCCTTTTTAAGGTCATACCACAACATCTCCATAGGATTCAGGTCAGGACTTTGTCCTGCTGCAGAACCCAAGTTCGTTTCAGCTTGAGTACACGAACAGATGGTCGGACATTCTCCTTCAGGATCTCTTGGTAGACAGCAGAATTCATAGTTCCTTTTATCACGGCAAGTCTTTCCAGGAACAGGAAATGAGGAAGGGGGCAAACACTTTTTCACACCACTGTAAATGTTCAGCATCCACCAAAACCGTTAGGAACTGGTTAAGTAACTAGCATTTCTACTGTCTTGAAGACAAAAAAGACACACAGATATTTTCTCTGCCTTTTTTTTTTGCATGGCTATGTACACTTAGCGGCCACTTTATTAGGTAAATCTGTTCAATTGCTTGGTAACACAAACTGCTAATGTATTTAGGCATCTTGCTGAAGTTCAAACCAAGCATTATAATAGGGAAGAAAGGGGATTTAAGTGACTGAGTGTGGCAAGGTTGTTGTTGCTGGATGGGCTGGTCTCAGTATTTCAAAAACTGCTGATCTACTGGGAGTTTCGCGCACAACCATCTCTGAGGTTTACAGAGAATGGTCCAAAAAAGAGAAAATATCCAGTGAGTGGCAGGCGTGCGGACAAAAATGCCATGTTGATGTCATAGGCCAGAGGAGAATAGACCAACTTGGTTTGGGATGACAGAAAACCAAGTTATGCAGAATACCCTCTCTAAATGCACAACACATCAAACTGTAAATCAGATTTGCTACAACAGCAGAAGACCACACTAGGTGCCACTCCTGTCAGCTAAGAACAGGACACTGAGGCTACCATTCGCACAGGCTCACCAAAATTGGACAAACGATGATCAGAAAACCATTGTCTGGCCTGACGAGTCTCGAATTTAGCTGTAAGACATTCAGATGGTGGGGTCAGAAATTTGGCATAAACATGAAAGCGTGGAGCCATCCTGCCTTGTATCAACGGTTCAGGCCAGTGGTGTAAAGGCATGCAGGATATTTTTTTAGCACACTTTGGGCCCCTTAGCACCATCTGAGCATCCTTTAAACACCACGGCCTACCCGAGTATTGTTTCAGACCATGTCCATCCCTTTATGACTACAGTGTACCCATCTTCTGACGGCTCCTTCTGGCAGGATAATGCACCATGTCACAAAGATCAAATCATCTCAAACTGGTTTCATGAACATGACAATGAGGTCCCTGTATTCCAATGGCCTCCATAGCCACCAGATCTCAATCCAATAGAGTGGGGAGATTCGCATCATTGATGTGCAGCTGACAAATCTGCAGCAATTGTGTGATGCTATCATGTCAATATGGACCAAAATTTTTCCAACGCCTTGTAGAATCTATGCCATGAGGAATTAAGGCAGTTCTGAAGGCAAAAGGTGGTCCAACACGGTACTAGCAAGGTGTACCTAATAAAGTGGCTGGTAAGTATGTTTTGAGCACCTCCTATACAACGAACCAGTCTCCAAGTCATGCAGAGACATTAATCTGGCTAAGCACTACTGTTGCCACAAACAATGGTTTATGCCAATTCTTATCCAGAAGTGTTAGCTTCTTCTTGTGAATTGTGAATTTGAATTCTTTCTAATTTTTCAAATTTTTTCAAATTTTAATTCTGAATTTGAATTCTTGTGAAATAAGCCTTTAAATTATTATTTTTTCAATACCCTGTAACTTTTTATCAAGTCCTCAACCTGGTTTAAAGTAGAATGCTACGTACACACGAGCAGACTTTGGCGGACTAGGTCCAACGGTCTTCCCCGATGAACTTTCGGCGGAGCTTCAACTGACTTTCCGAACGAATGGACTTTGCCATACACAAGCACACCAAAGTCTGACGGATTTGAACGTGATGACATACGACCAGACTAGAATAAAGAATTTCATAGCCAGTAGCCAATAGCTGCCCTAGCGTCGGTTTTCGTCCGTTGGACTAGCATACAGACGAACTGATTTTTTGACCGGACTCGAGTTTGTTAGAAAGATTCGAGACATGTTTTAATTCTAAAGTCCATCTGATTTTTCAACAGCAAAGGTCCGATGAAGCCCACACACGATCGAATTGTCCAGCGGATTCGTTCCGTCGGACATAGTCCATCGAAATGTCCGCAGCATTAGAATGATGGTATATGAAAAAACATTTTTCCATCAGTTAACATAATGACATGACAGTGTAATCCATTTTTAATAGTGGTGCACTGAAATTTCAGCTGCCGAAACATATTGGGCTAAGTCCTCCTCCTCCCCTACCTCCTCCTCCCCCTGCAGAGCAGCGATCTCCCTATGTCACGGAGCTGTCCAGGCGGCCGCAGTAACAATGTCCCGCCCACCTCCTGTGATGCCAGGACATTGAATGAGTGCGACGTGTCACAGGTGGCACGACATTGTTACTGCGGCCAGGAAATTCAAGTCCGTCTCCGACACACAGTGGGTGATCGCCGCTCTGATCGAAGCACTGGTAAGGCTGCATCCGACAGGCACTGGTGAGGCTGCATTGATCTCTTGTATCATGTCTGCAGTCTCTGACCATCTGTGCACCGAATGGAAATTTTAAGTTTAAAGCGGGAGTCCCCTGGGGGTTTCGCCGTTTTTTTTTTTTTTAAAGCCAGCAGCTACAAATACTGCAGCTGCTGACTTTTAAAATAAGGACACTTACCCGCCCAGCACGCCCGCGATGTCGGCACCAGAAGCCAATCTCTCGATAGTCTCTCGGGTGCTGCTGCCGCCATCTTGGGTATGGGAATCAGGAAGTCGCGCTGCGCAATGAGGATGGTCCCGCTGCCTCTGGGATCCGTGTGTTTCCTAGCAGGCAGCGGGGGACTTTCGGAAAGGGGCATAATCTACGCCCCTTTCCGCAGATAGCTATGCCGGAAGTGGGTGCAGATACCTGTACTGTACAGGTACCTGCACCCACCTCCCCCCTGAAAGGTGCCAATTGTGGCGCCGGAGGGGGGGGGGGGATTCCAATGAGCAGAAGGTCCACTTTAGGGTGGACCTCCGCTTTAAGTAAGAGATTGCAGACATGATACAAGAGATGGCCAGAGTGCAGACTGCATTTTTCTTGCACTAAGGCTGCCAATAATGACCAACAATAAATTCATAATTATTTAAATTGAGGATATTAATTAAAAAGTCGAATATAATACAATTATATATCAAAAATAGAACTTTTTTTTTAAACTATAATTTTCGGCTTTGTGCATCATGCATTTTTCAGTACTAAAGTTTCCATTCGGTGCACCCCTAGTTTTTAAAAATCAAATTTTGGTCTGATACCCGTGACTGCTGCAGACTAGTAGTTAATATTGTACATACACGTGGATTCCTAAAGACTAAAGCTTGACCACAGCACCTGGTGGATAAACACAGCAAATGAAGCATAACACACAAGACTCATAAAAAGGCAGGTCCACTTTAGAGCGTCTGGAACATGCTCAAACAAGCTCCGTCACTGCACCATGTTGTCACCGGGCCCATTATCACAATGTCCTGCGGTTTTCCTGAATAATGGACCACACAATGCCAGTGTAGCCAACAATACAAGTTCTTTTTCTTCAGGAACACACAAATTGAAGACATCCCACACACAGATCCACTCTTTGCACTGCAAGTGAAGCAAACATTTATATCTGTATGGAGTTCCGCTCTGATGCCACTGTAATAACAAAAAGCTCTACAAATACAGAATAATGATTAAAGCACACTTCACTCCCATGTTATCTCCAAAACCATGAATAAAATGTTCCTGCCATGCTTTATGTGCCAACTGCTGGACTGATAAACAGAAACAAATTACAGACACGCTCTAAACTCAAAAGGCACTCCAGCCTCAAACACGGAGACAGAGCAATAGACAAACTAAAATCCCTAGAACCTTATGACTATAGCTACTGCAGATCCAGAACATCAGCTGTGATCTGGAATGGTGCTTAACAGAACATGATATACAATTACAGATCACACCAATGAGTGTCAGCAAGATCTAAAATCTTATAAATGTCATCTCAACTGCTTCTTAAAGTGATTGTAAAGTCTTTTTTTTCCTTTAAAAATAACATTACACTATGCCCCATACCCAATCCATTTTGCCTAGATGGTTTATTGTCATGTTGGAATGTCCAAGTACATCCCATGTGCAGCTTCCTGGCTGATAAATGCAAATGTTCCTCCGGAAATTTGATAACATACTGCATTCATCTTGCCATCAATTTTGACCAAATTTCCTGTGGTTCTGTAGCTCACACATCCCCAAAACATCAGCGATCCACCTTCGTGTTTCACAGTATGAATGTTGTACCTTTCATCATAGGCCTTGTTGACCCCTCTCCAAATGAAGCGTTTATGGTTGTGGCCAAAAAGCTAAATTTTGGTCTCATCACTCTAAATGACTGTGTCAGGCGGTTTGAGGCTGGTCTCCGTGCTGTTTGGCGTATTGTACGCAGGAAACTTTGTGGCATTTGTGCAGTAATGGTTTTCTTCAGACGACTCGACCATGCAGCCTATCTTTCGTCAAGTGTATCCTTAGGCTGGATTCACACCTATGCATTTTTAGTGCTTTTTGCATTTTGCAGATTTGCACTACAGAACGTGTTCCATAGGAAACTATGTTAAATGAACTGTAGTGCAAATCTGCAAAATGCAAAAACCAGTAAAACTGCATAGGTGTGAATCCAGCCTTATTGTGCATCTTGAAACAGCCACACCACATGTTTTCAGAGAGTCCTTTAATTCACCTGAAGTTATTTGTGGGTTTTTCTTTGAATTCTAAACAAAATTTTCCTGGCAGTTGTGGCTGAAATTTTAGTTGGTCTACCTAGCCGTGGTTTGGTTTCAACAGACCCCTCATTTTCCACTTCTTGATTAGAGTTTGAACACTGCTGAATGGCATTCTCAATTCCTTGGATATGTTTTTAGATCTTTTTCCTGTTTTATACAGTTCAACTACCTTTTCCCGCAGATCCTTTGACAATTCTTTTGCTTTCCCCATGACTCAGAATCCAGAAACTTCAGTGCAGCACTGGATGAAAGATGCAAGGGTCTGTCAGGAGTCCAGAAACTCATTGACCTTTTATATACACACTAATTACAAGCAAGCAGATCACAGGTGAGGATTTTTTATAATTCCCTTATTTGCCAAAGAAAGTTAGTCAAAAGAAACCGTGTTTACAGTATTTCAAATAGATAACAAAACAGGTAGGTATTCGAATGCTGAGACCGAAAACAATATGCTCAGCGTTGTACAAAGTATGTGTCCATAACAGCGTAAACTTATATGCCTATAGCGCTCATTGCGCCACACCGGGGTGTCTAACATACATTTATATCGATGGTCAAGGCATATATGTTTCAAAGAAAGAAACATTGAGATGAACTATAATAAAATGTGTAATATACGGTAGAACGAGGTAATGTAGCGGAAGATAGTACTCGACCCGAGCCTAATAAGCTCAGGGATGGGGCAAAATGAAAGGAAGATATAAACCAGGATATACAGCATATCTAAGAGGCATATCCCCATCACTGGGTTTCCAAAGGGTAACTTAAAAGGGGGGGGGGGGGAGTAGATGTCCCCAAAACAGGGAAAGCTGGGTGTAGGGGAATGGAAGGAGAGAAAGAGAGCACAGAGGGCCTCTCGCCCAGGGAGTAGGGCGGATCCGGGGAGGGGGACAACTCTTATGTGCCACCTCCTGTAAAATATAAGTCGGTGTACACAAAGTGGTTCCAGGGTCGCCACGTCTCTCGGAAGTTGTCTCCCAGTTACGAACGCTAGCAGTGAGATCTTCCATATCGCTCAATTCGTTCACCTTGGCGTACCACAGAGATTTTGGTGGGGGGGGGGGTTCATGCCCTGGCTGTATTTATCAGTTAGATTGTGAGAGAGGCCTTATATTTCCTGATCGCTCTGTCTGAGAGATGAAGCAGGCAGGCCGCCGGGTTCCCTTCCAGGTCAACATTGGTCAAGTGCCTGATTGTACAGTTCACCTCGCGCCAGAAGGGGGCAAATTTGGGACAAACACAGAAAATATGCAGCATCGTCCCCTCAGCGCCTCCACAGTGCCAGCAAATGCTGGGGAACTATGCAAAGAAACCATGCAAGTGGTTGGCACTCTGTACCATCTGGTCAAGATTTTGTATACTGTCTCCAGTGTCATTGTGGCTATAGAGGTCCTCTGGGAGAAACGAAGGATCTTCTCTTTCTGAGAATCAGTAAACTTGGTGCCCATTTAGTTAGGATGGGTGGGGTGTATCCATCCGCTGGCTGAGTCAGACACGCATATATTACTGAGAGCCTACGGTGGACTGGTTCCTCCCACGGCGACACAGGGGTTCCAAATTCCTCAGCTGGTGAGATGCGCCTTGCATCCGTAAACACCCACGCAGAAAGTTGAGCTGCTGGAAACCGCTCCAGAAATGCAACGGAGGGTCCGCGGCACATACAACTGCCGAGGGAGTGAGTCGGCCATCGGAATCAAAGTCGCGTAAGCAAAGATTCTCACTCGTGACCAAATGTTGGAAACGGGGGTTCTGAAGGCCTGGAGGAAATGCCGGGTTGCCCAATACCGGTACCATAGGAGAGGGCAGCGGTGACACTGAAGTATGTATAAATGTGTCCCTGGCTACCAAAAGAGTGCTAGTGTAGGGTGTTCAGCAAGGGTCCTTGGGAGTGGTGATGATATCCACGGCCAACTCTTGGCTGTGTCACCAGAGTCATCCAGCTCCATGGCCACCCACTGTTTCGCTGCTAAGTGACAGTGCCAGTCCACCAACCTGGTGAGGTGTGAAGCTCTGCAACATCTGGGAGACAAACTCCTCCCCTATGCTTTGCAAGATGAAGTTGCATCCTAAGGCGAGATTTATGGTAAGTCTAGATGAAATCTCTGAACATTGAGTTCACCCATGTAAAAAAACACTGGGGGAACGCGAATGGGAAGCACTTGTAACATGTATAGCACCCGAGGCAGTAATGTCATCTTGAGAGCATTACAACAGCCAAACCAACGTTAACATGAGCAAGTGCCAGTGGAGAAGGTCTGTTTTGAAGCGGGTAAGTAAGGGTAAGAAGTCCGCAGAGTAAAGAGTTGAGGGGGTCGGGGTGATATCAACGCCCAGGTAGGGAATCGAGCCCGTTGCTCAATGGAAGGGAAACTCCGGGCAAAGTGACATGATCAGGTCTTTTCTCCCCGTGATATTCAGCACAGACGATTTGGATATATTAATTTAGAAGAAAGAGGGCACTGTATTCCTTTAGAGCATGGGTCTTCAAACTATGACCCTCCGGTTGTTTAGAAACTACAATACCCATCATGCCTAGTCATGTCTGTGAATGTCAGAGTTTTACAATGCCTCATGGGATGCGTAGTTCCGCAACAGCTGGAGGGCCGTAGTTTGAGGATCTCTGCTTTAGAGACTGAAGACATTTTGGAAGGGAGGTCAGTGGGTCCGTTAGGAAAAAGATCAAGTCATCTGCAAATGCGGCGACTTTGTGCATCCCAGAAGCTTTCTGAAAGCCGGCGATGGCAGAATCCTCTCTAGAGGATGGTTACCTTTAATACTCATTCAAACCCCTTTGTGCCAACTTGTGTCATGTTATCAGGCCAAAATCACCAGGGTATGTAAACTTTTGATCAGGGTCATTTCTGTTGCCATTATGATTTAAAAAGAGTAATCACAGTTGATTGCTGTTAGATGGTTTCAGCCAAACCCTAACCATGAGTGAAAGAAATGATTTGCGTTATTCATATTCTCTGAAAAATGGCCAAGAAATCAAATTCTGCCAGGGTATGTAAATGAGCACAACTGTATATCCAAATAACACACCCGAGCTCATCTCTTCATCCCACACAGCCACAAAAGGCAAGAGAATTCTTCTTGGCCAATGTATAAGTGCTCGGACGAACACACTTAGACCAAATTTTAATGGTTCAAAGAATGTCAGGCAAAATGGTCGGTCCTCACACATGTTCACTTCATCAAATCTGGCCCTCTTTGAAAAAGGTTTGGACACCCCTGATCTAGAGAAAATGAATAGGGTATAGTGTAAAGCCTCCCCCCCCCCTTTCCCCCAAAAAAATAAAAAAATATATAAAGCAGCTGTCATCCACAGTACTTCTTTTCTACTGCTAGATGTCACCCAAACAAAAAAATAAAAAGGGAGGGGATTAGGCTTTAACCATCAGTCTCACATTTGCATACAATACCTTACTACTCGGTCTTGATTCCAAACACCTCTTCCTAAGCCATCCTGTAGCGTAAAGGGTCGAAGGTCCAGTTCTCTCTATGAGCAAAGTCAATATCCTGCTCCTGGGGACGAGACTTTTTTTTTATCTACTTATCTTTTTGGGCACTGGTCCCCTCGCCAACCTCATGAATTCTGCTGCCTCTGGAGCCTTAAAGGCCTGTACGAAAATCAGAAGTAAAATTTTGTCCAACGAACCATCTACCACTTTTGGGATCGTTAGTATGGTGCTTTCGACAGCCGATTCCAATTTTTCATCCAACAAGACCTGGATGTGAAGACTATAAAAAAAATTTGTCGTATGTGAACGCAACATCCGATTTTCGTTTAGTACGGTTTTCGTCGGTAACAGCAAGACTACGCATGCTCGGAAAATAAAAAAAAATACAAAACTATTCAACACATGACATCACTTCTGAGTTGTATTCAGTCATACGAGAATTTTCGTATGGTGAGTAACCTCTTCACTTTCGACATGAGACTAGCATGCAACAAAAAACGGTCAGCCAAAAATCTGATTGTGTGTACGAGGCTTGATAGAGGATGTCTGAAGAGTTGCCCCAGCATTAGGAGGCATCCACATCATGCAGGCAATAATTTGGACACCTAAATAAAGGATCCCAGAAGGTAAATAGAAGGAGGGAGAGGGATCATCATGTGACTTTTTATTTTATTTTTTTAAATATAGACAATTATTTTTTGGGGGGGTGTTTGCTATTATGGAGTCTGGCTTTAAAGTAAACCTATAAAAGAGCAAAAATAGAAGTGCTGTCACTGTTAGAGGTTTTTTTTGTACAGGTTTGAGCACGGTTATGAGTCACTGGCCTGAAACAAGTATGAAGGGGAGAAGTTCAGACTTTTCATTTTTTTTTTTTTTTTATTGGGTGCGTTCTTCCTGCAGGTAACTGACTTGCTGGTTAATAAATGAATGCTCAGGATAAAAGCTTTGGAGGCTGAATGGGATATTTGTTTATTGGCATTTTTATTAATTTTTTTACAAGCAATGGCTGTGATCATCAATTTTTAGCGGGACTGCGACATTGCGGCACCTTTGACACTTTTTTGGGAATCAGTGATATTATTACAGTGATCAGCGTTATAAATATGCACAGTTACTGTAATAATGACACTGGCAGGGAAGGGATTAACATCAGGGGTGATAAAAAAGTTAAGTGTGTCCCTAGGGGGTGCTTGCTAACTGTGTGAAGACAGATTAGTGTTCCTGCTTAGCAGGAACACCGATCTCTATCTTCTTTCCTGTCAGAACGGCGCTCTGCCTTGTTTACATAAGCAGATTGCTGTTTTGCTTCTCTGGTGAATGATCGTGAGTGGACAGCGCACATCGCATCCACTGGACCCGCTGATTGGCTCCACCTCTGCCCAATCTTACTCTGTCCATTGCACAAAATGACATACAGGTACATCGTTTTGTGCAATAGAGCCGACCTGCCACAATACATCTGCGATAGGCAGTCAGGGAGAGGTTAAAAAGCAAGACTGCAATGATAGGTCCCATTTTTCTCTCCTCACAGGTTACCTTTAAAGTGGAACTGCACTGTCTGAGCACAACAAACCAAAAATGCTATTTAATTAATTTTTAATATTCAAAGCAAACTCACCCATCCATCCAGGTCTCTATGCTTTATTTTACTGAGAAATCATTTTTAAAAAAACACCCCCCGGCATTTCTGGCAGTGCCCATCTTAGGTAAGGGCAGATGATTCATGTATCATTTACTTCCTGGAATCCATTTGCCTTAGCTGAGGGATAGGCTAAACTTAGAAGTCCCCCTCCCCTCCTGAAGACTGCTGGGATGTATGACATCATTTTCCTAGGCATGGAAACCAGGAAGTAACTGAAGAAATGTAAATATGATATACAACTTTCCTATCTACCTACTAATGCTAGCAGCATAAGGATTAAAAATAGCCCGTATTAATTAAGAGAGTGATGTATGGCTTTAAATAGACCCAGTCAAGGTCAATCAAAAGAGCATTCACTCCCCTTTCTGGTGGCCTGTTTCTCCTACATCTACTCCATTCCAGCTATGCAGCTCCGGTAAGCCTCTTTAGCACTCAACATTTCCATGAGCGTCTGATCCTTATGTTCTCTGCTGTGCACCGGTTCCTTCTACTGACCTCATATGCCACTAGTGGATTCAACACTGATATGGGGTCAGAAAAAAGAAACCAGTGCATGTCAGGGGACACAGGCATCTTGACACCACCAGAAGTGTATGGAAAACACTTTCCAAGGCTGCAGAGCTAAAAGATGGCGTTGGAGAGGGCCAATAGAGAGGAGAGTATACATGGTCTTCTAATGCAGAGACCTACTGGTTTATAACATTTAGAGAGCTGAATGCATCTCCTTAAAGTAGATCTGAAAAAGTGATCTTTGGAAATCTCTAGAAAAGCTCCAGTGGGAGTCTCCCAAATTCCATACATGTCTGATGCCCCAATAACTTAAACTTTTCTTTCATTTCAGTGAACTTTGATGATCCCAACAGCCTAACTTCCTACTCCATCCCAAAAAAGTAGGGCTGCCAATAAACCTAGATCTGAGAACCTTCATTCAGGAGATCGGCCAGCAGGTCCATGCACTAGAACTTTCCGCTTAGCAGAACATTCCTGTTCATGTGAATGGAGGAGCGAGCCTGAGCTCCAGTCAAGCAACTTTTCCTAAACCGAGAAGCTGTCATCATTCTGCTCCAGGCAGAAGGAAGCATTTCTCAGTCTCCTCTTTCCCAGTGATTAGACTGCAACATTGTAACTTTGGAACAAATCAAAAGATGAGAGGCTAAGGGCCTCATATACACTTCAACAAGGCTTCGGACAGGCTTTGTTAAAGCTCTCTGAATGCTAGTCAAAGCTCCTGCCACTAAATAAAATGCTTAGCTTACTCTCCTGTTTACACCTGCTTTTGCTTTGCTTCAAAAATTATACTCCATGTAGCTTCTGTGATGCTTCAAAGCCTCCATAGAAGTCTATATCCAAGCTCGTTTGAAGCCTCACCAAAATCCCACCAAAGCACCAAGCAAAAGCAGGTTTAAACCGGACTGTAATCTAACCATTTTTTTTAGTGACAGGAGCTTTGACTGGCATTGAGAGCTTTAACAAAGCCTGTCCGAAGCCACGTTTTGAAGCAAAATGTAAACTAGCCCAAAAAGGCAAAAGGCTGATCTGTGCCAAGAACTGCACAGGCACCAGGATTTACATGCAACTCTGAGCCAATATCTCAGTCCAGAGAGGTGATACTGACCCTGGCTAATGTCAGGACAAAGATGGCACCAAACTTCTGGACAAAAAAGCAGACAAAGTCATTGTCAGAGGGAGCTCTGTGATTTTTCTGAGATGTAATGAATACATATAAAAGTGCATGTACTTACCCTAACAAGATAGGTCAGATGCTAGGCCTACCTCAATACAGTACATAAACATTGCAAAATCAGCCCAAATAATTTGTGTCTAGTTATTCAACAGGACAGTCACACGGGTGATGGCTGATCTCATCAGCTGCCTTATGTCTATGGCAACGGTAAACCAGTAATGTTTTGGAGAAACTGAACATTCACTGCGTAGAATCACATGCAGGTTACTGGGATTCTCTTCTGATCGACAGAAATACACTGCAAGCCTCAAACCAAGATTTATCCTTCCTGCCACAGAGCTGAAAAACCACACAGCAGAGCCCGCCTATTAGTCTCACACTCAGTTTTAAAAAATACTTCTTGAACAAGACCCAGGGAGATTTAACAATGAATGTTAAAAGTATACCACCAGTGGCTTTATTAACAGGGCTGCAACATTGGATTGATCAGACTAGCACCATTGTGTAATCTGTAGGCACAATGAACTTTTCATGTACGGTATGTTTTCTAGCAAATTATTTTGCTTCAACAATAAAAAAAGCTATATAAAGCTAAAGTTTAACCTGGTTTTATCTTCCTTGACCCCAATCAACATGCTAATGAAATAAAAACTTTCTGGTTTCATTACATATATATTAGACCCAGAGATATCGTCAATGGATCTCTGTGCGCCTTTATACAATGCACAAACATGGAAATAGTTGGAGGGTATTGTATATGGCTTCCTGAAGACCTCACAGCACCCCTCTAAAGAACAGTGGGCCCTGATACAAGCAATGGATTGGCTCTTGGTAGAAGTTTTACAAATATCAAAATGCTTTGATGGGTGGATGTCCAACTGGAGGGGTGGATGTTCCTAGGCAGACTATTCGCTTACAACCACCCTGGGCCCCCGGGTGATACCGAGCCTCCATGACTGAAACACAATTAATCAAAGGGACAAGCTAGGGACAGAAGCTGGCCATAGACAATTTTTTATTTATTTTTTTCTTCCAAGCAGATTCTTTCATCTACACCAGCGGTCTCCAAACTTTCTAAGAGCCAGTTTACTGTCCTGCAGACTTTAGGGAAGCCAGGATGTGGCCAGTGGGAGTAGAAAATGCCCCATCACTGGTTTCAGTGGTTAGAATTGTTCCCCCAGTGTTGATAAGTGTGGGAGGAATAGCACCCCATTGTTGAGCACCCCATCACTGGTGTCGATGGGAGGAACATGCCCCATCATTAGTAGCAGTGTGGATAGAATGGTGCCCCAAGGCAGGCAATAGAGGCAAGCAAAGGGCCAAAGTTTTCAGATCACCGATTTACACAAACGAGATGGATAGAGGAATCTCCCCCACGGGCACACTGTATTCTGACTGTGGGACTTGCTGCTGCAGCTGCTGATCAATAAGGATTTTCCAGCATTTTCCTTCAACACAAAGTCGATCAATCGACTGGCTTCTGTCAAGTACGGACAGTCACACACTGATTCGGCTGGCACCTGCTGAATGGGACAACATTTCAACCAGTCTTTGCCAGAGCTTAAAGTGACTTTAAACGATCAACTTGTAAAAACAACCCATTCGGTTTAAAATAGGAATGAATGGAAAAACATTTAGGTTTAGATATGAACACATTGTAAATACCTTTTTCCTCCCATTTTTATAAGTGATCACATTCCCTCTGTTTTCAGCTGTATAAGGAGCTCAGGGAGCCGATTTAGGAGAAACACCAGCACACTGGTCTTCTCGATGAATGGCTGTGTGGGGGGTGGGGGGGATGACAGCATTAGTCTGATCATTGGAGAGGACCAGGCTGAGTTCCCAGCATAGCAAGAGACATAGGTGTGCGCAGCCTATTGCATTAAAAAGCTCGAAGCACACATGCCTTTTCTGCAGCCTCAGCTGCATGTGGTAGTAAATGAATGGGAAGTGCTCTGTGCTAAGTGGCTTCCTGTTCTGTTCATTTATAAATTGAAGCATAGTAAACACCATTTAGTATGCTTCAGTTATGAAGGGACACAGTAAGCAAGTGTGTTTAGTGTGTTCGTTTAGAAAGGAAGGGGCCAGTAAATTACATATCTACTGGTCCTTCCCCCTGCTCTCCATCCAGAAACATGCCACACAGTATTTGGGGGTAGAGGAGAGAAGGGAAGCCAGCAGCACTGGGGTGGGGGGGGGGGGTGGGGGGGCAGTAGGAGGAATTGGCACCGCACATAGTGATTAGGGTGTGCCCAGGCACACCCCGTGTGCATGCCTATGGCTAGAAAAGTGACCACGGGGAGCACTCCTGCTTAGCGTGGTTGGTTTTTAACAGGAAAGCAGAGTGACTGGCAGGAACACCAGGCATTTCACACAAAGGATATAATACAAAAAGAACAGGACCATTTTTCATACAAGTACATGGTACAGCAGTCACATGTCAGGAATATGAAATGTTGGGTTTACATATTCTTTAAGGCTGATCAAACTCGATGCTGCTGCTGGATGTCTTCCAGCAACCATCTCCAGTACCCCGTGTTTGGCCCGTCCCCTTTCCACCACTTGCTATTAGATACTCAATCAGAATGATGGCCTTCCTGACCAAAGAGTAAGGAGCATGAGGTGAAAGGGACAAAAACTACATTCAGTAGATAATCAATATTTGATTAATCCAGGTTGCAGCGCCTGCAACTGCCATGATCGCTTTACATAAACCGAAGTACCGTATATACTCGAGTATAAGCCGAGATTTTCAGCCTCTTTTTTGAGGCTGAAAGTGCCCCCCTCGGCTTATACTCGAGTCATCGCTGTCTGCCCGCTCGATCAGCGTGTCGAGCAGACAGACAGCGGCCATTCTGATTCAAAAGCCGCGCCTCCGGCTCCGCCTTCGCCTGTGATAGGCGGAACACTGAATTTCCCAGCAGCCTGTGTTCCGCCTATCACGGGCATCTTCTCATCCTCGTACTACGGACGAGGATGATACGACGTCCGTGATAGGCGGAACACAGGCTGCTGGGAAATTCAGTGTTCCGCCTATCACAGGCGAAGGAGGAGGCGCGGCTTTTGAATTTTACAATGGCCGCCGACGAAGAGGGCACGGGACGGAGGCAAGGCAAGGCACGGCACGGGACAGGACGGGACGGGACGGGACGGGACGGGACGAAGGCAAGGCACGACACGGGACGGAGGCTCGGGACAAAGGCTCGGGACACAGGTAGGCTGGACACACACACACACACACACACACACACACACACACACGGATGGAGACACACACACACGGATGGATGGATGGATGGATACACACACACACACAGGGATGGATGGATGGATGGATGGATGGAGACACACACACACAGGGATGGATGGATGGATGGATGGAGACACACACACACAGGGATGGATGGATGGATGGATGGATGGAGACACACACACACAGGGATGGATGGATGGATGGATGGATGGAGACACACACACACAGGGATGGATGGATGGATGGACACACACACACACACACACAGGGATGGATGGACGGACACACAGGGATGGACGGACACACAGGGATGGACGGACACACACACAGGGATGGACAGGCATGTCTCACCCTCGGCTTATACACGAGTCAATAAGTTTGCCAGTTTTTTTGGGGGTAAATTGGGGGCCTCGGCTTATATTCGGGTCGGCCTATACTCGAGTATATACGGTACATGTATGCTTTTGTCTCACTATACACATCTAAAAAGCTGCATTTCCTTTAAACATGTGCAATGTCACTTCTGACCACTAGAGGGAGATCTTTCCAATAAAAAAATAAAGCTGTATTCTAACATCCCATTTGTCCCCAATTTAAAAACCCACCACACTAATCTTCTGCGCTAGCCCTTCCTGCACCATACTTATGAATCCAACAGTGTCTCATCAATGTTTGCAGAGAACATCATGCCCTCAGACTTGGAGATAAAAGGATCCTTATTCATTTTGCAGTAAACATCTCAAGGGACAAGTCTTGGAATTCACTATCAAATGAGGCCAACAGGATGACATCATTTATTCACAGCCATGATGTCACTCCCAGTCCTCTTTCAAAACTAAAATCTCATAAAGGTTTTCAACAGAGAATAGACTATACAACTTAATCTGATTATATCACTTAGGTTGCTGTGCGGATTCAACCTATAAAATGTATGTATGGGGACTCTCCGCACCAAAGTGGTGAAGTTACAATGCGATGGGAGAGGAGCATCGTACTTCAGTTTTCTTTTGTCTTTATGTACATTATATTTTTCAGCTCTGCTATTCTAGCAATCCAGCCCGCATTACATACAGCATGAGCGTAGCATAATAACGCACGTTTGTTTTTACAGATCGTCAGTGATCCGTACAAAAACACTAACTGGTTTCAAGTAACATTTGCTCTCACTCTTAGAAATGCAAGGGGAGAAAAAAAGAAAACACGAGCCCTTCTGAAACTAGATTACATTCAACAGGTTCTACATGGATGGCTGTGCAAGGGGAAGCAGCTTTGTAACTGTACCAACAAACGTTACTGTAGGTATGTCACAGGAAGCCAGCACCTAACACATCATATAAAGGACCAACATTTGTAACCTACACACATCTACACAAATAAGCTATACGTAAATTTTATTTCTACATTCTATGTACTGGGAACCTCTTTGATCCCATCTGTAGCCTTTACCCTACTGAGCAATTGGAACCAAGAAAAAATTGGACGAGGGTCCCACTGCTGTTTACAATCTTACAGAGGGGGTAAAGTGTATATGCTGGAGGCTGAACCACACAAATCTACTGTATATATCATTCTAAGAAGTCTGGATGGGGGGGGGGGGGATGTCTACTGTTGGCTATTGTATTCTGACAGCCACCTGCCACGGCTGTCAGAATACTGGAACATTGGATGCATCTGATTGGATGCAGCCGCTGTTCAGCCGACCATTTTCCACCCCGGTTTCTTCAGATCGAAGGATGTCTGATGTCGGGCAGGATGCCAACAAGGCATGGCTTGCATTTCGACCAGTTCATCATGAATTGTGTATGCCCAGCTTTAGAATGAGCTTGCACCTGTGTTCTAGACCGAGCACCTTTTCACATTTACTGTATTCATTTTAAGGCAGAAATAAAGTATTACCTTACAGCTTTTGTAGATCTGTCCAAACTCCACTGAACTCTTTCTGGTCCCAAATTACTGATATTTGCTTTTTAAGTCACTTTCATATACCCAATTTTCACCATATTCACAGCATCCTGGGCATGCTGTGAAGTGTAATAAAAATGGAATTGACAGTGCTGAGATGGTGTGCCAAGTGCCCTGCTGGGATGAAGTAACCATGTTTCTTTGGCATAAAGACTTATCTCACAAGGGTAACGTTACAGGGGTTGGGATATTATATTGCTCTTGCATATAAAGCTTCAAATCAAAGAGCGGCTTGATGCCTTCTGGCCCACGTATGTGTGGGATTTCTAAAGACATTTGTGGCGAGCAGAAGCAGGGAAAGAGAAACGAAGTCGCCTTCAACAAGAGTATGGGGTAAAGGGGCCTACACCCAAGAACAAAGTAGGGGAACTAACACACACACACACACACACACACACACACACACCTTTGGAGTGGTTATCTTTCATTAGCTGAAATAAGTAAAAGGGGCACTGATGTTTACTTTTTTAGCAGTGGATTGCACACTTTTCTTCTATAACTGCTTAACTGAAGAGAACCTGTTTACCGAGCTCAACTGCTTAAGCACAGTTTACACACAGCTGAATGAATCAGAAGACCAAATTCCTTTGTCTTCACTGCTCTGTACAGCTCTGCACAGATCTTTTGCTGTGCCACTGCTTCAAAAACTAAAATGCTCTGTGGTACCAGTGTCATGGTTGCAATAAAGGGAACTTATGTGGAGGTCTTATATGGAATATTATTCCTTTATGATGGTCAGGGAAAAAAATAAATCTATCATATATACATATAATCTATATATCTATATCTATATCAGTGTTTGGGGGTTTTAAGTAATTTTTTAGCAATGGTTTTAACTTGAAACAAGCAAATGTCAGAAAGGGGTTTAGTGTTTAAGTGATTAAACTTTTTTCACTTACACATAGTCTATTCCATTGACAAATTGTTACAATGTTTATTTAAAGAGGGATTTAACCTACAAAAAAATAAATATTAAAAAGCCAGCAGCTATAAATACTACAGCTGCTGACTTTTAATAAATGGACACTCACCTGTCCCAGGGTCCAGCGATGTCGGCAGCCGAGACCGATCGATCACTCGGCTGCTGCCGCCGCCATTCTAGGTGAGGGAATCAGGAAGTGAAGAGTTGTGTGTCCCAGCAGACAATGCGGCGGGACAGGAAACAGCATAGACTCCCATTGGAGTCTATGCTCGGAAGTAGGTGCAAATACCTGTCTTAGACAGGTATCTGCACCCCCCCCCTGAAAGGTGCCAACTGTGACAACGGAGGGGGGGAGGGTTCTGATGAGCGGAATTCCACTTTAGGGTGGAACCCCGCTTTAAGTTCAACTGAATGTTTTGATCCTTAGCAGACTGCCTAGTTTTTCTTTTCCTTTTTGAGGGCTGTGGCTTCAGAAGAGCAGAGAGAATTCTCTGCACAGAAATAATTGTGAAACACTTTAGTCAAGATTGAGTTAACGATTCTTGACAATTGTGCAGCTCTAAAATAGTATGTATGTATGTATGTATGTATGTATGTATGTATGTATGTATGTATGTATGTATGTATGTATGTATGTATATATATATATATATATATATATATATACACACACATATATATATATATATACACACACACACACATATACACACACACACACACACATATATATATATATATACATACACACACACAATTTTCTTCTTGTTTTCCTAGGTAGGTAAACTGAAACATTACATATGATACATTTCAGCCAACAGGCGGCTCCTCCACATTTTCCGGTCTATTCTTATTTCCTATGCTAAAAAGGGTGATTGTTCACAAAGTTTAGTAGCTCAAGCAAAAATGTACACAGAACTGAATAAGGCAAAGCAGCTACATCGCTCCCTTTCTCCGGCTTGTTGTAGACATACAGCAGTGACTGAGGTTTCAATCAAAGAGGAAGTCCGACACTAAACAGCTTCTTCTGGGCGCTTTGTTTATTAAATTTATAATGTTCTGGAAATCCTTTTTTATTGCAGATGCTCACTTTATTATGTGTTTATTTTATTCAAATAATAATAAAAGCATTCATATGAATGGACTGAAAGGGCACTGGATTACACCAAAAGTGGTGCATGAACTACTTATAAACCAAATTGAATGGTACTGAGGTATCACGCAATCCAGTGCAGGCAAACGCATTTGTTATCTGCGTTTGTGTCATTAGGATTACACTGACATTCGCAGCAAATTGAGCAACCAGTTCATTTTGAACCCGGGGCGGAAAATGCATGCGGAATGTATGTGTTTTGATGGGAATAGGCCCTAAAAAATGATTTTTGGTGGCATTTCCCATAGGTACTACCTGCACCTAATTCAGGCAAGCATTGGTAACATTACCAACAGGTGCAGAAATATCAAGTAGTTCTTACTATGCCATTTTTAGAATCTGTCACTATGGCAGTGACAATTTCTCAAAGAATTATCACCAGTTCTTAGATTAGGAAACTGGCGTATTTAAAGTGGAGTTCCACTCATTTTTGGGTTTATTAAAAGCCAGCAGCTACAAAAAATGTAGCTGCTGACTTTTAATAAACAGACACTTACCTGTTCCATGGTCCAGCAATGCAGCCGATCCAAAGCCTCGCTTCTGTCCCTCACTTTCCTATGGTGCCGGCATTGCAAATATGGGCACCCGGCTGTGACAGCTTGTGACTTTACAGCTGGGTGCGCACACACGGGTCACGCAGCGCCTCCAAATTGGTCGGGCAATCTTCTAGGACCATTACCTCTTATTAGTATCCACCTGTATTATAGGAGTCCTCTAGTTCTCCCATATAGAGGAGGACACACACACACACACACACACACACACACACACACACACACACACACACACACACTGCTGCTACTATAAACCCAAATAAAACATATAAATAACATCAGTAACTAAAAATGCAAACAACAATGTGAACAAATATCCTTGAACACTATAAGTCCTGTATAAAGTAAATATTCTCCAAAAAGGGGGGAATGTGATCAGTTCAAATAATTCCTGCAGATTGGTGTAACATGTCCACTCTTACACCCGGTTCCAAATTATTCTGCAAATTCTATTTCAGTGTCACAAAGATTAAATATTTTGAGCTCAACTTATGGAACCTTACCAAAAGGCATAAATTGGGATAAAATCTTAGGAACAAAGAACGCGGAGGAGAGATGGGTTTGCTTTAAGAGCATATTAAATAAGGGCATTAGCCAATGCATCCCATTGGGCAATAAATTTAAAAGCACAAACAAAAGTCCCGAATGGCTGAACTCTAATGTAAAAATGCATATAAAAGCAAAGGAGAAGGCCTTCAAAAAAATACAAAGTTGAGGGATCATCATCAGCATTCAGACTTTATAAAGAATGCAATGGGAACAGAGGGGCGCCAGACTGAGTGCAGTATAAATCATATTTTAAAAAAACAAGTAACTCACAGGTTAAATTAGATGAGTTCAGTATGTGGTGAAAATCGCCAGTCCTGGAGTCTCATAAATGTCTTCCCTTTGCAGCCTGGGGCACTGATTTTACAGTGATCCAGAGAATGCTGGGAACCAGGAGGCAGGAAACAAGCAGCAGCTGGTCGTGACATCACAGAACAGGATTGTGATTATTCACAGTGGCAAGGAATGGTAATGCATTGCGAAGCTACAGTTTCTTCATCCGTCTCCAGAGATAAAACGATAATTCTCCCGCATCTATAAGACTCTGGTCCCGCTGCACCTGGAACATGCTGTCCAGTCCTGGACACCAGTCCTCAGGAACGATGTACTGGAAATGGAACGAGTGCAAAGAAGGGCAACAAAGCTGATAAAGGTTCTGGAGGATATTAGTTATGAGGAAGGTTGCGAGCACTGAAATGATTCTCTCTGGAGAAGAGACGCTTGAGAGGGGATATGATTTCAATATACAAATACCATACTGGTGACCCCACAAGAGGGATAAAACTTTTTTGCAAAAGGGAGTTTAGCAAGACTCGTGGCCACTCATTAAAATTAGAAGAAAAGAGGTTTAACCTTAAACTACGTAGAGGGTTCTTTACTGTAAGAGCGGCAAAGTTGTGGAATTCCCTTCCACAGGCGGTGGTCTCAGTGAGGGGCATTGATAGTTTCAAGAAACTATTAAATAAGCACCTGAACGACCGCAACATACAAGGATATACAATGTAATACTGACATATAATCACACACATAGGTTGGACTTGATGGACTTGTGTCTTTTTTCAACCTCACCTACTATGTAACTATGTGTCTCAGGGCTCTTTTGATCACTGAAAACAATCTCTGACATCTGTAATAATTAGATTGCCAGGTGAGCCCAATTAAAGGAAAAACTACTAAAGAAGGGTGTTCCACATTAAGCAGAGCACCATTTTCAAGCAATATGGGGAAGAAAAAGGATCTCTCTGCTGCCGAAAAGAGTGAAATAGTTCAATGCCTTGGACAAGGTATGAAAACATTAGATATTTCATGAAAACGTAAGCGTGATCATCGCACTATTAAGATATTTGTTTCTGATTCAGAGCACAGATGGATTTCGTGCAGATGAAGGCACTTTGAGGAAGATTTCTGCCAGATCCATGCATAGGATCAAGAGAGCAGCTGCTAAAACACCATTACATAGCAGCAAACAGATAATTGAAGCTGCTGGTGCCTCTGTAATCCCAGGGACATCAAGGGTCCCCCAAAGTCTTGCAAACTGTGCATAAACCTTCCATTCGGCCACCACTAACCAACTCTCACAAGCAGAAACAGCTGCATTGGGCAGAAAGATACATGAAGACTAATTTTCAAACAGTCCTGTTCACTGAGTGCCGTGCAACCCTGGACTGTCCAGATGGATGGAGTAGTGGTTGGTGGACAGCCACCCTGTTCCAACAAGGCTGTGACTTCAGTAAGGCGGTGGTGGAGTCATGTTTTGGGCCAGAATCATGGGAAGAGAGCCGATTGGCCCCTTTAGGGTCCCCAAAGGTGTAAAGATGACCTCTGCAAAGTATGTGGAGTTCCTGACTGACCACTTCCTTCCCTGGTACAGAAGGAAGAACTATGCCCTGTCGTAATGAAATCATCTTCATGCATGACAATGCACCATCTCATGCTGCAAAGAATACCTCAGCATCAATGGCTGCTATGGGAATAAAAGGAGAGAAAGTCATGGTGTGGCCTCCATCCTCCCCTGACCTCAATCCTATTGAGAACCTTTGGAGCATCCTTAAGCAATAGATCTATGAGGGTGGGAGGCAGTTTACATCCAAACAGCAGCGCTGGGAGGCTATTCTGACATCTTGCAAACAAATTCAAGCAGAAACTGTCCAAAATCTCACAAGTTCAATCGATGCAAGATTTGTGAAGCTGCTATCACATAAGGGGTCCTATGTTAAAAAATGTAACATGACCTGTTAAAATGTTTAAAAAGTTAAAATGTTGTTCAAAGTTTGATTGAACTATCTTTTGATTTCAGTAAAAATTCCGCAAACACAACAAAATGACAATTTTCAGTTCTTTACAACCTATAAAGTGCTTTGAAACTTACTGTGTGTAATAATTTGGAACAGTGCATTGTACATTTTTTATTTAGGGAAAAAAAAAAAAAAAAAACGTATTAGGCGGTTTGTGCAAAAAAAAATTTGAATTGTAATAGTTGATAACATGAGAATTAGGCAGTTTACATCAATTATTTAGGTATATGAGAAAAATATCATTGGCATAATAATTTGGAACAGGGTGTATATCCTCTTCTACCAAATTACATCACCAGCATGAATCCAGTGATCACCACAATATCACCCCAATCTAGTGTAAATCAAGACATCCGTTTGAATGCCTTAATTACCTATCTGAAATATGGCAGGCAATATAATCTGATAATTTACACTAAATTGGGTAAATTGGCGTGATCACTGGATTCACGTTGGGGCTTTGATTTGGTGGAAGAGAATATAAGAGTGGACATGTTACACCAAACTGAAGAAATTATTTGGACTGATCCCATTGACTGTTTTTTGGGAACACTCACTTTTATACAAAACTTGGGGGTTGATTTACGAAAACTGGGAGCACAGAATCTGGAGCTGCTCTGCATAGAAACCAATCAGCTTCCAGGTTTTATCCCACGTTCACATTGGGGCGTTTTGACACGTCAAATCGCCAGCTATTACCGGCAATGGCACCATCCAAATAGATGCGACACGGACTTTGCATTCCTGTACTACTTTTGGCAACTTAGTAGACATCTGTACAGGAACCCACACAGATGTCTCTGAAATAACCCCTGAAATTGGACTGAAATACGGGTTTGAAGTTCAGCTAAACGCGCACAATTTTAAACCCGTCTTACAATAGAACTCCAACATTGTCACACGCTCTCCCAATGGAGACGACAGGTCTACTCGTCACTAACCAAAAACCTGGCCTGAAGAAAGCCAGAGGGACATCACTGGGCTACATGTATGTAGACAGGATGTGTTTACAAAGAAGCTGCAGGAGATCAGCAGTTCTGAGATGATGAAGATGAAGATGACGATGAAGACGACGATGAAGACGACGATGAAGACGACGATGAAGACGACGATGAAGACGACGATGAAGACGACGATGAAGACGACGATGAAGACGACGATGAAGACGACGATGAAGACGACGATGAAGACGACGATGAAGACGACGATGAAGACGACGACGAAGACGACGACGATGAAGACGACGAAGACGACGACGAAGACGACGACGAAGACGACGACGAAGACGACGACGAAGACGACGACGACGACGACGACGACGACGAAGACGACGACGAAGACGACGACGAAGACGACGATGAAGACGACGATGAAGACAACATTTTATTTGGTACAATGACAATTGATGCACACTGCATCATTTAGGGTTTACCTCTGCTTTTATTGGTTTTTTTGAATGGAGATGATTTCTGAGACGCAGCAGAAATGCAGGCTATGGCTGTACCTGCCGTAATTTATTTCTTAATCAATGGAAGAATGTGGGGCCACAGATCTGGCTGGAGTGCTTGTGCGACATTGAAACCAGCTGCTAGAACAAGGGGACATTAGGATCAGACCAGAGGCTCAGGTTAGGACAGGTTCCCAAGGCAAGGACAGAACTTGGCACAGTCTAATGGTATACATACAAGCCGCTGTCATACGCTACATTCACTACTATAGTAGTATGCAAACATGCAAAAAAAAAAAAAAAAAATAGTGGAGTTTTGATACTTGCGCGAATGTGCAAAACCAGGTAACAAGCCTGTGGTGCCATTCAATGTTCATAGCACCCCAAAGTGGCAAGCGAGAGTCACGTTTTTTTTTAGCTCAATTGTGGCAATACTTATTAAATGCCCAAAGCTCAAAAAAGATGCCTGAGCCGCTTTGTCATGTATTTCACACGTAGGGCAGACCACTGAAATGAATGGGCTGCCTTATGTATGAAGCATGACAACCAACAAAAAAATGTACATCGCCTGATGTCATTTGACAGTGTCAATGAGGTTAAAGTGTCTGAAAAAGTTCACATATAAATTGATGCTCATGGAATGTAAATGTTGAGATAACCTTGAAAGTACAGTTTTGCAAAAATGAAATTGTGCCATTTTGCATTTTTAATCACTGTGGTATACCAGATGGTATATAAAACTTCATAAGAATTTTTTAGTTCCTAAGCAACAATCGTGTATGTTTTATCTTTCTTCGGAAAGAGGAATATATTTATATTGCAAAGGAACACTTAGGTGTAAAAATGTATGAAAATTAACCCCTTCACACTCCTACAGTTGGAAAAGGGAATCCTTTTAGTGTAAATAGCGCATTTTCAGTGTGCCAAATCATAAATTAATGTTTTGTTGCGCCAGCTGCGGTGAATCATGTCATTATGCTGCATGAGCAATTGCATGTGAGTGGCAACAATTAGTTGCAAGGAGCAGCTAAATGCTGGGGATCACTGCTAGGGTTTTCACATGTACTCAGTGTTGGGCCCATCCACAAGTATAAATGTATTCTAAAGCAAAGCACACACTATCAGTATTTTTACATTCAACCCGTGGGCTGAATGAAAAAAAAAAAAACACTGAAGAGCTCAGGGGGAGCCACTGTACTAACTTTGTAATGTTAGTACAGTGATCTCCCCTACTGAGCTATTGTGTTCTTACATGGGGACGACCCAACGGCATAACGCACCAGCCAGCACATTGGCTGAGAGCACTGATTGGATGCCGATCAGGAGACCTTTTTAGGTCATGCCCCTTCGACAGAAGCTGCTGGAACAGTTGGACCATCTGCCGTACACATGGGCCGAAGGTCAGATGGTTTCTACTGAACTAGCCAATGCCACTCGATGTACGGCCCATGTGTATGTCCTTTAGGCTACATTCACACCGCCGATTAGAGCCAGTGCGAATCGTATCATCAGGAATCAGATTCCTGCTGAAGCTCTCAGCAGCCTCGTTCACTATATTGACAGGTCACCGGCGGCCGCAGCTATTCGTGGCTCTTTGCACAGCCAGTCATTTACAGAGCCTTGATAACGGATTCATACCCCTTGAAATTTTCTACATTTTGTCATGTTACAACCAAAAAACAAATGTATTTTATTGGGATTGGATGTCACATAATTGAAGTGGAAGGAAAATGATAAATGATTTTAAACATTTTTTACAAATAAATATGTGAAAAGTGTGGCGTGCATTTGTATTCGCCCCCCCCCCCCCCCCCAGAGTCAATACTTTGTAGAACCACCTTTCACTGCAATTACAGCTGCAAGTCTTTTTGGGGATGTTTCTACCAGCTTTACACTTCTAGAGAGTGATATTTTTGCCCATTCTTCTTTGCAAAATAGCTCAAGCTCTGTCAGATTGGATGGCGAGTGTCTGAACAGCAATTTTCAAGTCTTTTGACAGGTTCCCAAATGGATTTAGGGCTGGACTTTGACAGGCCATTATAACACATAAATATGCTTTGATCTAAACCATTCCATTGTAGCTCTGGCTGTATGTTTAGGGTCGTTGTCCTGCTGGAAGGTGAATCTCAGCCCCAGTTCTCAAATCTTTTGCAGACTAACAAGTTTTCTTCTAAAATTTCCCTGTATTTGCTCCATCCATCTTCCCATCAACATTGACCAGCTCCCCTGTCCCTGTAAAAGAAAAGCATCCCCACAACATGATGCTGCCACCATGTTTCATGGTGGGGATGGTGTGTTCAAGGTGATGTGCAATCTTAGTTTTCTGCCCCATAGGAATTTGCTTTTAGGTCAAAAAGTTCAATTTTGATTTCATCTGAGCAGAGCACCTTCTTCCACATGTTTGCTGTGTCCCCCACGTGGCTTCTCGCAAACTGAAACCTGGATTTCTTATGGCTTTCTTTGAACAATGGCTTTCTTCTTGCCACTCTTCTATAAAGGCCATATTTGTGGAGTGCACGACTAATAGCTGTCCTGTGGACAGATTCTCCCACCTGAGCTGCAGATCTCTGCAGCTCCTCCAGAGTTCCCATGGGCCTCTTTGCCGCTTCTCTGATTAATGCTCTGCTTGCCCGGCCTGTCAGTTTAGGTAGACAGACATGTCCTGGTAGGTTTACAGCTGTGCCATACCCTTTCCTTTTTTGGATAATGAATTGTACAGGGCTCTATGAGATGTTCAAAGCTTGGGATATTTTTTTTTATTATATTTTTTTAATAACCTAACCCTGATTTAATCTTCTCCACAACTTTATCCTTTACCTGTCTGGTGTGTGCCTTGGACTTCATTATGCTGTTCGTTCACTAAGGTTCTCTAACAAACCCCTGAGGGATTCAACGAACAGCTGTATTTATACAGAGAATAAATTAATTACAGGGGGACTCTATTTACTAATTAGATGGCTTCTGAAGGCAATTAGTTCTGCTAGATTTTAGTTTGGGGTAACAGAGTAAAGTGGCCGGAATACAAATGCATGCCACACTTATCAGATATTTGTAAAAAAAATGAAAACCATTTATCATTTTCCTTTCACTTCACAACTATGTGCCACTTTGTGTTGGTTTATCACATAAAATCCCAATAAAATACATTTACCTTTTTGGTTGTAACATGACAAAATGTGGAAAATTTCAAGGGGTACGAGTACTTTTTCAAGGCGCTTTATACAGCAGGGGTGCCCAACCAGTGGCCCGCGACCTCCTTCTGTGGGATGGCAGATTGGCAAGCCCAGATCATGGGTTGCAGATCCGCCATCACAGACCATCTGTGTTTTTAATGAAGCCGGCAAAGCAAGCAGCTGTGGAGCAAAGCTATATAAGCTGATGATTCCTATATAGCGCTGTTTCCTGCCACAGACGAAGTGCTACCAAATGCACTCTGCCTGGGACAGCAACAGCAGGCGACACCTGAATGGAAGACTGTCATTAAAAGGTCAGTTTTTACTAAAATTGCAGCGTATGTATGGGAATAACTGCGCAGTGATTACTGGGCTTCTTTCAAAATTATCCGCAGGTACAGTGCACCTTCAGGTTACCTGCATTGAGCCATAGACTTCTGCGGGTTTGGTGTGCTTTCAGAAAGTATATTACACCTGCACAATATAATAGAAGTCTATGGCAAAGTGGAGCTAACCCGCAGGAAAGACACAGGTGCATTGCGCTGCATTAGTGTGAAAGGCCCCTTTCACACAATCGGTCCGACCCAATCGGACCCTCCATTCACCTCTATGAAACGGCAGATGTAAACAGATTTGTGTCCATTTACACCCGCATACCTCCAATCTAATTCGCTAAAAAAAAAACCTCCGTCTGTCTGGGCAGATCGGATCAGAGGATCCATAGAGTAGAGTGAGTTGTATCAGTGTCTGCTCTGCATGGACCTATCATCCGCCTGCTCTGCTCATTGTGGCCCGCGATCGGTTACCAAGTTGCTTAAGTGGCCCTCTTCAAAAGGTTGGGCACCCCTGGTTTACAGCATGAAATTTGGATTATATGAGTGATAATTGCATCTAGGAACCTACGTGTTCAGGGAAAAATACCTATGTGTGCAGGGACAAATTCAATGGGGTTTTAGGGAGAGCAGAAAATGGAATAATTTTTGAGCATATTTCAGAAGCAGTCACTGTTCGAGGGTACAGTGGCTGCCTGAATACAATAGTTTGCAGTAGAAACTCCTCCATTCATGCTGTTAGCATGGATTGACAAACAGATACATTTTCTCTAGTTCAGGCCAAATAAGAAAATCAAGCCGTATTTTATTTATTTATTTCAGGTACTTCTATAGAGCCATGAATTTACGCAGCACTTTACATATACATTGTACATTACATCAGTCCCTGCCCTCAAGGAGCTTACACTCCAAGGTCCCCAACTCACAATCATACATACACTAGGGTCAATTTAGACAGGATCCAGTTAACCTACCAGAATGTCTTTGGCGTATGAGAGGAAACCGGGGTACCCAGAGGAAACCCACACAGGCACAGGGAGAACATACAAACTCCAGGCAGGTAGTGTCTTGGCTCGTTTGGCTGTAATTCTGTGGATCACAGGAGTGCAGTTCATTCTGCACTCCTGTGACCAATTTCCTGCAGACAGCAGGCTAAAGCCTGCTATCAGCTGACGGCCCAGAGCCAGTCCAGGCTGCGCAAAGATCGCGCCAAGCTAGTTGGGATCTGCCCACAACCCTGGACTGGCACCTGGCTCAGCTTCTCAGCGAGTTGCTTCGTGGGATGAGCAGACAGCGATGACTGACCGCCACCAGGTCTCTGCTCAAGGAGCTCTGAGAACCGAGCGATCAGCTGCTGTGTTTGATCACTCGATTATCGGTCTTAAAGCCAGCGGGGGACAGATGCTAGGTAAGTATGATCCTGGGGAAAAAAAAAACCAAAAAAACCTGAACTTTTTATTTTAGCATCAAGTCAAAATTGGGGTTCCTGCAATAAAATAATGCATTTAATGATGTATTATCAATTCCAGAACTGCTTTAAAGCAATATTAAACCCAAGACAAAAAAAAAAAAAAGTAATGTTGCAGCTTGCCAATCATTAGATGTGGTGGCTGCATTCATTTTCTTATTTCTGTTTTCACTTGGTGATCTAACCAGTAACACACCCCTGTATTAGAGTGCCTCTGCTCTGGATAAAGGAGCACAGGGGGCACATTTGGACAGCAGCATTGTAAGTCGGGGGGGGGGGGGGGGGGGTCAGAGTGTTAGATGCATTAAAGCTGGGAACACACCATACAATTTTCTTTAGATTTTTTTACCTTTTGCCAAAACCATATGAGGTCAAAACTAAACACTTTCAATTTGTTTGCAATCAGGCAGGCCCTTGCACTACATAGTTGAAGGTAAATCTAAAGAAAATCTAATTTTATGCAGATTTTTTTCTTCAGATTTACCAAGACAATTTAGTGCAAGAGCCTGCCTGATTGCATACAAATTTAAAAACATTAAGGATTGACCTCATATTATTTGGGTTTTGGTAAATCTGAAGACAAAAATCTGTAGAAAATCTAATAGTGTGTATGGGGTCTAAGGCTGGGTTCACACTGGTACCACACGACAGTCGTACCACTTTGGATCTGACCTTGCCCTGCGACTTGAAGTCTGACATGCGCCCGACTTCAATCCCCGACAATACCAGGAACTGTGTCCGACTGTGTATGAATCTTTAGGGGGAACGTCACGCGAAATAAAATAAAAAATTAAAAACAAAGACATGGATTCCCCCTCCGAAAGCATACCAGGCCCTTTGCTCTGGTATGGATTTTCAGGGGAACCCCCACGCTGAAAAAAATGGCGTGGGGTTCCCCCCAAAATTCCATACCAGACCCTTATTTGAGCACACAGCCCGGCAGGTTAGGAAAAGAGGTGGGAACGAGCGAGCTTTCCTCCCCCCCCCCCGAACCGTACCGGGCCGCATTGCCCTCAACATGGGGGGGATGCTTTGGGGGGGGGCGCAGAGCCCCCTTGCCCCAAAGCACCCACCCCTCTTGTTGAAAGCATGTGGCCTGGTACGATTCGGGAGGGGGGGGGGGGTGGTTGCTCATCCCCACCCCCTTTCCTGACCTGCCAGGCTGTGTGCTTGGATAAGGGTCTGGTATGGATTTGGGGGGGGGGGGGTGCCCACTCCGTTTTTTTGCAGTGACCTGGACCACCGCAATCTGTGGTTCTGAGCCCCGGTATATCAGCGTCAGAAACCCCGAGCTTAGAAATCCTCTTTGCACCCATGTGGCATCTTCATAGCTGACAGGATGGGCTATGCAGCTGTTGATTGGTCGGCACCGCCCATGTGACGAGGGACGTTTTGAACTTTCACAGAGAGGCTTTCTAAGCCCTCAACACCTGGCGCGGATATACCAGGGCTTGGAACTGGAGGTTACCATGGTGAAGGTCAGCGGACTGGGGAGGGACCTGTGTAAGTTCGCCTTACAGAGTTTTCTGTAAAGGTGAACTTACCCTTAAAGGTTTCTTGGCTGTTGCTTGGCAACTCGAAGTTTCAGCTCCCTCTATAAATTTTCTATAGGATTAAGGTCTGGAGGCTGGCTAGGCCACTCCATGACCTTAATGTGCTTCTTCTGGAGCCACTCCTTTGTTGCCTTGGCGGTATGTTTTGGGTCCAAGAACTTACAATACAAGAGCTTACAATACATGGCCCGTCCATTGGCCCCACAACGTAGCAAAGTCAACCTGTACCTTCAGCAGAGAAACAGTCCCACAGCTTGTTTTCACCTCCGTGCTGGACTGTAGGGATGGTGTTCTTAGGGTCGTAGTCAGCATTTTTCTTCCTCCAAACACGGCGAGTCAAGTTAATGCCAAAGAGCTCAATTTCGGTCTCACCAGGCCACAGCACTTTCTCCTAATTCTTCTCTGAATCATTTTGATGTTCACTGGCAAACCTCAGAAGGGCCTTGTACATGTGCCTTCTTGAGGAGAGGGACCTTGCGTGCGTTGCAGAATTTTAATCCACGGTGGTGTATTGTGTTACCAACATTTTTTAGTGACTGTGGTCCCAACTGCCTTGAGATCATTCACACGTTCCTCCTGTGTAGTTTTGGGCTAATGACTCACTTTTCTCATGGTCATCCTTACCCCATGAGGCAAAATCTTGCATGGAGCTGCAGACCAAGGGCGATTGATGGTTAGTTTGTATGTCTTCCATTTGCAAATAATCGCTCCAACTGTTGTCTCCTCACCAAGCTTCTTGCTGATGGTCTTGTAGCCCATTCCAGCCTTGTGCAGGTCTACAATCTTGTCCCCGACAGCTCTTTGGCCTTGCCCACGATGGTGAGGTTTGAATGGAAGAGAAATTCTTTGGACAGGTGTCTTTTATACAGAGTTGTCATTAGGAGCACCTTCTAAAATTGACAGGACCAATCTGTGTACCACATGAGCACATACTGTAGCCAGTCTGTGGGAGCCAGAATTATTGTTGGTTGGTAGGGGATCAAATACTTATTTTACTTAGTTACTAAACTGCAACTAAATTTATAACAACATCGGTATCATGTTTTTTTTTCTGGATTCTTGGCTGATATTGTCTCTATCATTTAAAATACACCTATGATAAAAATTGTAGACCCTTTACTGCTTCGAAAGTGAGCAAACTTACAAAATCTGCAGGGGAACAAAGAATTATTTTTCCCACTGCATGCAATATTTGTCAGCTGAACATTCTGATGAGAAAAACGTATGCGGTACAATAACAAACAGGTAAAATACCTCATATATATATATCATTAGGGAATCAAACATTAGATACTCAAGCTTGTGTTTTACTTCACAAGGTGGCTGCAAAGAACCTGCACACCTTTCTTTATTTTCTGGGTTAATAAGTGATTAGAGTTAACTCTTATCCTGCCACTCACCAGCGTTCCCGGATCCAGAGTGGCATGGGCAGGACTGACAAAATCTCAGTCAGCAATTCATGTGGCTTAAGCTTTGTTCACTCAGCATTTCCTATAGTGGCTATCTGATGCACCCACTGAAACTGTCACACGTCCAAGAATCACGCATCCATACTGATACATGTGACGTAGGAGTGCAGCAATACAGGCCTGCTGCTGTATAAAAATAATATGCAGACTCTGCAATTCTGTGGCTTTGGCTACCCTATTGTTACAGTGTGTATTTAGGCAGGCCTAGTCTATACAAGACTTCTAATCTCAAATAAACAGCACCAAGATGCTGCATTGATCACGTGCTCCTTCCATCCTGAGCAACCCAACCACATTGTGGAAAATTGAGAAGCTGGCACACATCCATTATGGGCAAAGCTACAATTTTTACATTGTATGTTAACCACCTACATACCCAGATCTCCAGATATGGCCATGAGCCACAAATAATCTTGGGATATTTCCAGTCCTGATATATACAGTTTAAAATAACTATACATTTCATAGAAATTTAAACGTGTACAGTATTTTGGTGGCTCACATTAAAGAGGAGCTTCAGTCTCCCCCTAAAAAATTTAAAAGTAAGCAGCTACAAATACTGTAGCTGCCGACTTTCAATAGAAGGATACTTACCTGTCCAGGGATCCAGCAATGTTTTCACCCAAGCAGATTCCTCAATCGGCTTTAGGTGCAGGCGTTGTCATCTCTAGTAAGGGAAACAGGCAGTAAGCCTTGCAGCTTCACAACTGGTTCAATACCGTGCATGCGCGAGCTGCGCTGTGTCTTGTGAATGGTCCCGTAATCTTCTGGGACCTGTGATATGTCCCAGAAGACTGTGGGGGAAGGAGGAGGGGGCCAAACCAAAACTAGGTACCCCCCTAAAAAGAACCAAATGTGGCATTGGAGGGAGGGGGGGTGCAAACAAGCAGAACTTCCCCTTTTGGGACACTTATAATCACCAATGTGAATACAAAACTCATACAATATACTATAACTTGTGTTAAAACCCAAGTTTAGTTCATGGTTCATCTTCACCCAACATTTAATTGAAAAAAAAATGAGCTTCCAAACCCTATTTTCTAGTGTTTTCTTGCTGGTCACAGGACAAGACGGCTCCCCTTCTCCCGGCTACTTCTCTTCTCTGGTGGTGGTTATAAGGTGGGTGGTGTGACGTGTGAGCACTGTTCTCCTGTGAGACCAGGCTCAAGAGGTAAGTTTGTTGATGGCCAGCACTCACAGGAAGTAGTTGAATAAAGCTAGGCTTAAATTCAAGTAGGAGGATGTGGAGGGCATCCCTAGCCATGGACACAGGCGCCAGGAAAATTAAAGCTGGAGTTGGGATTTAAGTGTTAATGCTGCCTCAAAGCAAACGTGTTTTGCACATTCAGAGCAAGGCTCCAAGTTTAATCTTCCATTCCTTCCCAACATATACTAGCTTTACTTTTAGAATTGAAAGGGTAACTCCACTTTCGTGAGAACACATTAGCAAAAAATAAATAATAATAATAATAAATACTTGAGATACAAGTCATATTGTAATTGAAGGTTATTAAAAATGACCTTTCTTTTTCAATCTGCAGCTCTGTAATTTTCTGTAAAATGCAATGCAGCAACCTGGAGGCATTCTGTCCACAGATGGTGTACAAAAGCCCCCCAGAAATGTAATTTCCTGCTAATTTAATTGGCTTACCAATTTTCCCAGAAGTCTGCACTAAAATACAAGTCCGATTTTGAGCATCCTCTGCAACAAAAATTGCATTTTTGGTGAGATACTCTGAAAGCAAAATCAAGGCTAAAGGGATGCAGACTCTGCCATTTTTCTCAGAGCCCTGCAGGTGCAGCAGCTGATAGAGAATTATAAAATCACTCTTGTATAGAGTCACTCTGCATATGGACATGGACAGCTATTCCTTATGAAGAACGAAAGGTAGGAATCTGTAACAAAGTTTGTTAACTTTTTCATGACTAAGCCTATTTTTGACATTTGGGGTTTACAAGTTAAAATCCATATTTTTTTCTAGAAAATTACTTGGAACCTCAAAATATTATACATATTTTTTAGAATAGACTCTAGAGAATAAAATGGCGATTGTTGCAATATTTTATGTCACACGGTATTTGTGCAGCGGTGTTTTAAGCACAACTTTTTGGGAAAAGGGACACTTTCATGAATTTTAAAAAAAACAGTAAAATTAGCCCATAATGTGCCCATAAAATTAGCCCATAATGTGAACGATAATGTTACGCCGAATAAATAGATACCAAACATGCCACGCTTTATAATTGCACGCACTTGTGGAATGACGACAAACTACAGTAGCTAAAAATATCAATAGGCGATGCTTTAAAAAAATTCCAGTTACCAGGTTAGAGTTACAGAGGAGGTCTAGTGCTAGAATTATTGCTCTCGCTCTGACGATCACGGCGATACCTCACGTGTGATTTGAACACGTTTACATATGCGGGCGTGACTTCTGTACGCGTTTTCTTTGCTGCGCGAGCTCGAGGCGACGCTTTAAAAAAAAAAAAATTTCTTATTCATTTTCAAATTAATAAATTGTTTTTAAAAAAAATAAAAAATTCTTTGCTCATTTTTATTGCTGTCACAAGGAATGTAAAACATCCCTTGTGACAGTAATAGGTGGTGGCAGGTACTCTTTATGGAGGGATCGATCCCTCCTTCACACTTCAAAGTATTCAGATCGCCGTTTTCGGTGATTCTGAATACTGCATTTTTTTTTTTAAACCGGCGCCATTGGCAGCTGAGTAAATGGGAAGTGACGTCGCTTCTCTGTTTACGCTTAGGAGACTGGAATGAACCCGCTTACGGCTTCATTCCAGTCTGTCCCTAGCCGCCAGAGGGGGCAGATGTTCAATCGGGGCTCACGATTGAACGGGAGCCTCAGAAAGAGCGGCGGGGGGGGGGGCGTCCCCTCCCGCTCCTTCAGCATAACAGCCGAGCGGCTTTCAGCTGCATCGGTTGTTATGGCTGGAAAGCCGATCGCCAGCTCTGAAAGACAGTACCGGGATGATGCCAGCAGGTGCGGGCATCGTCCCGGTATAACCCCCGGAAGCAGAGTACGCATATCTGCGTACGCTCGGCAGCAAGGGGTTAAAATCCCTGCAACATACATACATCACCCAGAGGGGAATGTTTTTTTCTCAGCAAAAGTTGAGTTAAGCTGGCCATAGACAGTTCGAATCTCAGACGGTTCAGTAGGAACAGGCAAAGATTCAACCCATGTATCGGCAGGCTGATTGGGTACAACCAGCCTGTCGGGTTTTGGGGGGTTGGGGTGGCAAAATGGCAAAGATCGGATATCAGAATAATGTGGTGGCCAGAGGCAGTGGGTCTCCCTGGGCAAAGAGGACATTTGTTTAGCTCTAAAAGGCAAGTGCAGGATTTGACAGGCTTGAATTATCTAACCAATTTTAATTAGATGACCAGTTCACGTCACGTTAATAGTTAACGCTTTACAAAATGTCTATAACTTAATAGTGTTCTACTCATTTGCATCTATTGAGATTACGGCGGGTTTTCATTATATATATACATTTTATATATATATATATATATATATATATATATATATATATATATATATATATATATATATATATATATATATATATATATATATATATATATATATATATATATATATATATATATATATATATATATATATATATATATCCTAAAAGTGCAGCGGTAAATAAAACCACGTGCAGAACACTATATATGACATTGTGCCAAACCTTTCAAGTGAACAGAGAATTCAATCAAAGTATTCAATTCAAAAATGTCCTTATGCAAAAAGTGCAAACAATTCATGCATGCCAGTGTCCCACACTGGATAGATTGATCCTGATGGCGCAGTGCTCAGACATTCACCATTGTGACACCTTCACCATAAATCAGACGGGGGCTTACCAGATCACCAGCGATCTTCCTTACTCAGGAAGGTCATTCACCGCTTATTGGGATCTCTGATCATCAGATGGAAATCTGGAAGTAATTCCCCCGTCAGCTTCACTTTGTTCCCCTTATGGTGACAAGGTGATCCAGCTCACCGCCTCAAATAAAATCCATGGGTGAACGAATACTCGGAGTTAAAAAAGGTGAAAAACAGGGCGACTCCTCATGGTGTAGTATGGTCGCAATCATTTTAAAATCAGTGGACTTGCATATAAAAACAAAGATGCTGCTGGCTAGAAATCTCTCTACTATAGCCAGTGCTATCCTTCAAACAGTCATTAATTCAAAAAGCATCTGTGCAGCAGTGTGTGCACATCGTCCCTACGATCGTTTCACGTCAACATGGGATTCTCTTCTTTGCTTAATAGCGGATTCCAAACCATAGCTCCATTATTTGTTTGTTTTTTGTACGGTCATGCTAGCCGTATTTAAATATTCTACCACCTCACGGTGCGGCGCAATCATAAGCGGGACATAATGTATTTTTTTTTTTTATTAGGCACTAATTCTTCAGTTTGTTATGATTACAATAATTTTGAGCACAACGCCCCTTTTTCTTTTTTTATAGGTTGAAACATTGTGCGACTTGCTGTGACCTGCATGTCTTGTATTGCCGCTCTAAGCAGGAGTGAATTGTGCTGTCCTGCTGGCGTTTAGAAATGGGGATGCCAGCGTGACAAATCACTTATCCAGTAGAGTTCTTGCTATTGTGTCACTTACACTTACACACAGTTTGGGCTAACTGACGATATGCTATCAGTTATTTTTCAGAAAGGTTTGGATACATTCACAATAGATGCAAATGTTTTTTGTCTACATTCGTTCACTGTAACCTCTTTTATACTCTGGGTATTTGCTGAGGGACACTTTGGATGTATTTTCAGGTCTTCAGAATGTTTCTTTGCGAATGTACATTTGTCAGAATATACGCAATAAAAATAAGTAAATTATATATATATATATATATATATATATATATATATATATATATATATATATTTTTTTTTTTTTTTTTTTTTTAATAATAGTAATAATAATATCTGAAAACCCAATAGAATGACTGGTTCTGCTCGTCTCTTAGTTGCCAGTAACTGCTCATGTACAAATACTGTGACCATAAAGCACTGCCTGCAATGACCAACCATGCATACGTTTTAGGAACTCAAAAAGGTACTCCGGAAGGACATCTGCTGTGTGTCCTAACCTGCACATTAAATAAAAAGTTACTTATATCAAGTGTTTTGGGAAATAAAACATTAAAGGTGAGAACACAAAAAAAAACTCCACTCCAATTGTTACTTGAATTGATGCCTACTATTCATTTTGATTCACTATGTGAATCTAAGCATAGTGGTTGTTGTAAGGTCTCCTCTCATAACAGCTCTCTAGAAATCTCTAAGTAGCAGAGGTGAAACTCTGTGTAAAAATGTACTTTCCGTTCAGAAATTGGATGTGCTTAGCTGCAGAGTGTGCCTGTGTGCAGCAAGTCTGTCTGGATACAATTACTTTAGGCCTCCTTTCCGGGTCGGGTGGAATAATTATTTTGTCTATTGGCTGACAAACCATGGTGTTATTCTATGTTCATAAGCCAGCAAAAAAAAAAAAAACTCCAGGATCTATGCACTGGTACATACATTACATGGTATAGCAAACATCATTCAAGGGTGGATCAGCAAGGCTTCCAAGCTGTACATATTTATACATTATATAAAGTCCTTGGTTTTTTGCAAAAACAGGGTTTCAATTTACAGCTCCCAAAGCCAATGTGACTTTCCTTATTCATTTTTTCTTTAGCATATTGTGGTTTATTATGTCAATTACTAATGGGTAGTATAAAGACTACAAGTTTGAGTCTGTTCAGCGATTTTCCTTGCCTGATTGGCATGCAGCTTCGGGGTAGAAATACTTTTGCTCTGGTTACAGTGAAGCCCAGATTCAAGATAAAATATATATGAATGATAGGAAAGATGCTTGATACAGTATGTGCAAAACAGACCTTTCCTTCCACGTGAAGGCATGAGCTTCAGGTTATCCATAATCTGCAACACGGCTTTGTGAGGTAGAGCTTAATTAAATGGCCCAGTGGCTGCAAATATTTAGATTGCCGGTGTTAATCCTCCTGTGCAATTAAAGATTTACATGTGGATAATCACTAGCAGCTTGTTCTATATCAAAAAATTAAAAACCACACAACAAGACTCTGGAGATTCAGTGTATATTTCGCACATCCAGACAAGCTGACATCAAAAGGTATCCTCAATTCTTACAAGCATACAACTGTGTTGGTTTCCAAAGCTACATTTTTTAAATTAAAACATTTTAGCCTAGGTTTACATTGATGCGGATCATTTGAGTGGGCTGCCGTGCCTCCTGAAAGGCAGAGTATCGGACTAGTGCATGCAAAAAGATATAAAGGTGGCCTATCACCTAGATGTTACAGATCTAAAGAAAAAAATAAACAGTACATAGCTAAAAAGGTATGACTGTTAAAAAGGCCACCTACTGTCTTTTTAGATGCTGGTGTGTAAAATGATTTACTTATCTCCTATTTCTATGGTGATTCATCCCCATCAAACAGCTTGTTAAGCTTATGCAACACCCAACCACCAAAATGTGTCTTTACCTCACAAATGCACAATGGAAAGCTATGAGCATTAACTGTTAGCCCTTGTACACACGGTAGGAAATTCCGATGGAAAACGTCCGATCGGATCGTGTTGTCAGACAATCCGATCGTGTGTGGGCTCCATTGGACTTTTTCCATCGGAATGCCCGACCAACAAAGTTTGAGAGCCGGATATAAAATTTTCCAACAACGTGGTCCGATCAGACTTGGTCCGATCGTTTGTAGAGAATTCTGATCGGACAAAGTGCCTTGCATGCTCAGATCAAATTACGAGACCAAAGCTATTGGCTACTAGCCGCAACGTAGCCCCGTCGCAACGAACAAACGTCATCACGTTCTGAACGATCGGATTTTCTGACAACTTTGTCCTACCGTGGGTATGCAACACCAGTATTGGACAAAATCCATCAGAAAAAATCTGACGGATTTTGTTGTCGGAATGTCCGACCGTGTGTACAAGGGCTAATACTAGCTAAAAATGAAAGTGACCAAACATCAACCCAACCAATCCTGGGTTTTCAACATTCACTGATACTTACCGCAACGCCATTCATTTTGCAGGCAATACATGATGCACACATAATGTATATTATTACCTTCAGAATCTTCTTTGCCAAAATTGGCTGTGAACTCATGTTATCAGACATATGAAAGCATCATAACCACATTGACATCCCTACTCTTTACAAAAAAAAAAAAAAAAATGTACGTTATTGTCCCAAAAGGGACGACTTGTACAAAACTTGCAGGCAACCAATGCCCATCTTTTCAGGTAAGCTGAATAGGAAGGACCAGTGCAGGCACCTTTAAAGTTGATCACCAAGACTCCCCTAAGGGGTATACTTGAAATAAAAATGATGGTGTTAAATGTTACATGCATGCAATAAGGCCCAATGGCACGGTCACTAGTGATGAGATATTTCAGTACACTGCTGGTATTCGTGAAGTAAAAAAATAACATAAGCCTCATAGGGATGAGTCAATGAATGGCTGGATGAAGCAAGATCTGAAAGCAAGGTGGGGGGTTTCTATCTACGATAATACAGGTAGGACGCAGATCGGCTTCACACAGGTGGACAGTTTTCAGATGACAGCTTGCCAAAAATTAACAGCTTGGTACATGGGTGAGCACATAAGTAGGCAGTGCTTAGTACTGAAGGTAGCCAAAATTATTGTTGTGCAGAAACACTCTACATGCTATGGTGTCTAGAATAAAGCAGAAGTCCTGAACCAGGTCCTCTGGACTGAGCTCCTGGCAAGTGACTGAACCATGTTTTCATGATACGTGCCCAATTGCACATACTTTATCTGGCATATTAATATAATAGAAATGCAGCAGTTTTGTGTGAATGTGTGGGCCACACTTTTCAATAGAGTACAACACAGGCAGGAATTAAATGTTGTAAACAGGGTAAATACCAGGCAAATGCCATTACAACTAAAAATGGAACCCCATTGATGAAAAACACAATTAGAATAACTAGGAAGGAAGAGTCATAATAGGAAAGGGATTTTAATGTACGCAAAGCATTTTCAGAAATGAGTGCCTCTCAGGAAGTATAGCTGCATTAATGCAAACCATTACCAGTAAGGCCATCCCTACAAAGGTTATTCTGACTCAGAAAAGGTCCTATGGTGTTACACACACACACAAAAGTGAGTACGCCCCTCACATGTTTGTAAATATTTTATTATATCTTTTCATTTGACAACACTGAAAAAAAAAAAAAAATCACACTTTGCTACAATGTAAAGTAGTGAGTGTACAGCTTGTATGGAAAGTGTAAATTTGCTCTCCCCTCAAAATAACTCACTCAGCCATTAATGTCTAAACTGCTGGCAACATTGGCCCATTGGAAAATATTAAAGCGGTTCTTCACCCTAAAGGGGAAGTTCCGCTAATGTGATCCCTCCCCCCCCCCTCCGGTGCCACAATCGGCACCTTTCAGGGGGGAGGGGGGTGCAGTTACCTGGATAATCCAGGTAACTGCACCCACTTCCGGCCAGACTGCCGCAGACCCCCGCAGACGCCCCGCCCCCCCGTTGTGTTCTGGGAAACACACAATTCCCAGAGACACAGTGGGGGACCATAAGAGACGCGCAGCGCGACTCGCGCATGCGCAGTAGGGAACCGGGCAGTGAAGCTGTAATGCTTTACTTCCCGATTCCCTGACAGAGGATGGCGGCGGGAGCAGCAGCGAGACGAGCGATCGCTCGTCATCTGCCACCGACATCGCTGGACCCTGGGACAGGTAAGGCCCCTTTTACACTGACGTTCCGTTCAGGCCCGCCTGTCAGTTTTTCAGGCGGACCTGAACGGATGCTCCATAGAGCTCTATGGAGCGTCGGATGTCAGCGGTGATATGTCCGCTGACATCCGACCCGCTCCGATCCGAAAAAGTGTAACGGAGGAAAAAGCTATTTTTCCATCCGTCTGCGGATCGGGTGACGACGGGCACTGCGGTCCGTCGTCATCCGATCTCCCATAGGGGAGAGCGGCGCTGTGACAGGTCTGTCCCTGCGCAGTGTACAGAGACGGACCTGTCATTTCCCTGCTCAGCGGGGATCGACGGAGTGATCCCCGCTGAGCAAACGGATATCCACGGGGCGGATCAGAACTGATCCGCCCCGTGTGAAAGGACCCTAAGTGTGATTTTATTAAAAGTCAGCAGCTGCAATATTAGTAGCTGCTGGCTTTTAATATTTTTATTTTAGGTGCAGAACCGCTTTAATCAACTAAGCCTAGTCAGAAAATGAACAAAATGCAATGAAAAGGGCATTTTTTAAAATCGGCACTTTAAAGTGGTTCTAAAGGCTCAGGGTTTTTTGTTTTTTTAACTTAATGCATGCTATGCATTAATGTAAAAGACCTTCTGGGTGCAGCCCCCCTCTATACTTATCTGAGCCGCATCTCGATCCAGCGATGTGCAAGAAAGCAGCAGCTCCAAGGACAGCCGCAGAAGCCAATGGCTCTCGCTGCTGTCAATCACAGCCAGTGAGCCAATGAGGAGAGAGTGAGGGGTGGGGCGGGGCCGAGACGCGCTGTGTATGAGAGAACTTATGGTTTGGGAGCCAGCCTGCTTGTGTGCCCCCATAGCAAAAGGCTTGCTATTGGGGGCACTCAGCAGGGGGAGAAGCCAGGACCGCCGGCAGGGGACCCAAAAAGAAGAAAAGAAGAGGATTGAAGCTGCTCTGTGCAAAACCATTACAGAGAGGAGGCAAGTATAATGTTTATTATTTTTTTTTAAAATATATAGATTTCCTTTAGAACCACTTTAAAATCTGTAAGATTCCTTTGAGTTTTATGAATAGGTTACAGTTACTTTGAAATCTTTTCGACATTAGATACTGCAATAAAATATTCATGAACAATAAAAAAAACTTGATGAATGAGCCATTCTTACTAACACGTCAATACACCTTAACAGGTGGCACAGTACAAATCTGCTCACACCCTCTTAGTAAATAAGACCAGCAGCCGCCAATATTTCCCAGCATGCATCTAGTGTCGTTTTAGAACAATCCTTAGAGAGAGTTTTTTAACATCAGGATGAATTCGGTGTAGATCTGGCACCATATAGTTTGAATATGATGGAAAGAAGAATTGTGACTCTAAGGCCTCATGGACACTGGGCATTTGCCAGCTCTCCAGCATCCTTTAGAAGCGTCAAGTGCTTGGGCACCAATTTAATTCATAGGCCAGAATAAGAATTCAAATCGATAAATGTGCCTATCGCTAACGTGCGTTTAGACCCACAGAGCATTTTTTCTGCCAAAACATTGCTTCTCCTAAATGCACAGGAAGTGTTTTGTTTTTTTTTCTCTGCCTCTAAATGCCTATGTGTGCCTATGTATGCATGGACATTGAGAGGCGTTTAGTGGCAGTAAAAAAATCGAAATAAAAAAAATCAAATTCACCTAAAGGTAGTGTTTAACATCCAGTGTACATGAGGCCTTAAAAGGGGTTGTAAAGGTTCTCATGTTTTTTTTTTTAAATAAAAATAACAAACACGTGACACTTACCTGCTCTGTGCAAGGGTTTTGCACAGAGCAACTCCGGTCCTCTTTTGGATTGCCTTGCCAGTGCTCCTGGCTCCTCCCCTTCATCAGGTGCCACATGGAGAGCTGCTTTTCATGGGGGCACCCGTGTGGGTGATATCCCAAGTTCCACTGCAGCCTCCATTGACACAGACAGTGGGATCCTGCCCAATCCCCTGCTCCCGTGTCACTGGATTTGATTGAAAGCAGCAGAAGCCAATGGCTCCTGCTGCTATCAATCTATCCAATGAGGACAAAAGCAGCAGCTGGAGCCGCTGGGCTTGTGCACATCGCTGGAACAGATGGGCTCAGGTAAGAAAAATAAATAAAGGAGGGGGCTCTGGGGCAGCTGCAGCATAAAAGGTTTTTCACAAGGTGAAAAACAATGAGACTTTACAACCCCTTTAAAGTGGTTGTAAACCATTACATATAACCAGGGAAGTGACTGGCCTCAGGCGATCCACAGAGATGAAACAAATCCTCCTACATAGGTTTTTACTTCTACTCCCAACACCTCTTCAAAAGAGCAGAACCGTGTTAAAAATCCTTCTCCATCTGTTAGTATCACAGAGGAGGAGGTAGAGAGCTGCAGGTACACTGTGTGGAGGTGATTGGAGGAAAGGCCCACACCACCCTCCACACAACAGGAGCAAAGTAAAGATACAGAGCTGTGTTTAGCTGTGTGCTAAGCTTCCTTCCCTGTCACAAATGTATCTCATGTGTCGGGAAAACTTGTCAGAAGTGACTTATACTGATAACAGAGGAACAAAGCACCAGAGAGAAACCACACTTAGGCTACTTTCACACTGGGGCGGGGGTGCGTTATTTTTATAATTTATTAGTAATGGCGACGATCAGCGATTTTTATAGTGACTGCGACATTATGGCGGATAGATCGGACACTTTTGGCACGATTTTGGGACTGTTCACATTCATACAGCAATCAGTGCAATTAAAAATGCATGGATTACTGTGTAAATGTGACTGGCAGTGAAGGGGTTAACCACTAGGTTGCACTGTAGGGTTAAGTGTGTCCTAGGGAGTGATTCTAACTGTTGGAGGGAGGGGCTGTGTGTGACAACACTAATCACCGCTCTCGATTACAGGGAGCGGTGATCAGTAACAGTGTCACTAGGCAGAATGGGGAAATACTGGTTTACATTACCATTTCCCTGTTCTTCCTCTCTGTGAGACGATCGCGGGCATCGAGTCCGCGGGACCCGCGATCACGCTCACGGAGCTCCCAGCACCAGCAACCCACCTCTTAAGGGCAACGTACAGGTACGGGAATCTGCCTGTACGTGCCCTTCTGCCACAGTATATCTGCGCGAGGCGGTCGGGAAGCGGTTAAACAAAGATCATATGATCTGAAATTTTTCTTCGTGCATGTCTGATCAATTAATATTGGATGAACTGTCCTGATCGGCTTGCTAAAGCTTTGTAAAAAAGATCAGATCGCTCTGTATTTTTCGTACGATTTTCTGATCGCGTGTATCGGGTATAAGACAATGAATTTGTCACATGCTGCAATTCCAGACTGTTATGTGCAGACATGATGGAAGCAGAGGTCATTTGTGCTGGTGGCAGGTGCAGCTACATTTGAATGATACAAATTCTGAAAAGTATGGCTGCTCATATACAGTATATAGGTAATAATTCTTCAGAAATTCAACCATGAACATGTTTTATGTGCTTATAACACATAAACAAGGTGATCATTCATCCAAAACTAATCCTTTTAAAAAGTAAGCGAAATACTCCAAGCATGCAGATATTTTCATGATTTGTTTTCTCCAGAAGGATACTATGCCAAGATGCCATAGATTGGAAATGTTTTGGCACAGAGGGCCGGTGCTCCCACCAGTCAGTGACTTAAACCCTCGGCACAGGACTGAAATAGTTCTGGAGTCACACACGCATCCATCCACTGTGAAAGTACAATTTCATGCTTGTTTGTGACATTCACAATCTGGCTGCAGATCCTCGGTACATGCTGTGTCTGAGCATACCCAAAAGGCTGGAAAGTCAACCCATCTCAATTTAAAGGAATCCTGTGTCTATCATGAAAGGTCTAATAACCATCTTACAAAAAAACAGCAGCAGCATGTGATCGCCAATTAAACTAAATAGGGAAAAAGCAAAATATACAAAAAGGTTGTTACAGCAATGAAGATAACTGAAAAATGCAATCTAGAGAGGCAAGCTATTAAGCCTCTTCATTTAAAAAGGAAAATATTGAGTATTTTTAGTGTCACTATGGCAGTGTCTACCATAAAGTAGATGTAAACCCCGACATCTAGTTTGCTAAAGCACTGCATATTAGAATGCATCTTTTTTAATAATAAAATACTTGTTTTATCTTTATTTCCCCCCCTCTTTGCTTCTTCTTTCAATGCTACTGAACTCCTGAATCCTCTTTGCAGCCATTACCTGGCCATATGTGGTTCAGTAGGCTGAATGAAAACAACTGAACCAATTCTCCTATCCACACAATCAAGGTAAATGGGGGAATCCTTCCTGCTGCACTATTGTATTCCGACAGCAGGGGGATTCCTCCGCTGTTAGAATACACAGATCAGCGCTGCAGCTGCTTCTTTCCAACAGGTCCCTTCCCTGCTAAACTGATGGATTTGAAACCATTGAAAGCCACTTTTAACCACTTTCACACCAGACCATTTTGCTGGCTTAAGGCCAGACCACTTTTTGCGATTCGGCACTGCTTCGCTTTAACTGACAATTGCGCGGTCAGCGACGTGGCTCCCAAACAAAATTGACGTCCTTTTTTTTCCCACAAATAGAGCTTTCTTTTGGTGGTATTTGATAACCCCTGCGGTTTTTATTTTTTGCGCTATAACAGAATTCTGTTCTAATAAATATCCCCCAAAAATATAAGAGATAAGAGATTGATTGGTTTGCGCAAAAGTTTAGCGTTTACAAAATAGGGGATAGTTTTATGGCATTTTTATTAATAATTTTTTTTTTTTTTTTACTAGTAATGGCGGCAATCAGCGATTTTTATTGTGACTGCGACATTATGGCGGACACATCGGACATTTCTGACACATTTTTGGGACCAGTGCTATACAAATGCACTGATTCCTGTGTAAATGACACTGTCAGTGAAGGAGTTAACCGGGGGGTGGCAGTGTAGGGGTTAAGTGTTCCTAGGGGCGTGTTACTAACTGTGGGAGGGCTGGGCTTTGTGTTAGTGAACACTGATCTCTGCTCCAATCACATGGAGCAGAGATCAGTGTCACTTGTTGCTAGGCAGCCTCCCCATGAGACGATCGCGGGTATCTCCGCAGCGTTAGAGTCCGCAGGACCCGCAACCGGACTCACGGGCGTGCCGCCGGCGGCGCTCACAGGATGGCAGGGCAGTATATAGAAATGGACGTACCTGTACACCAATATGCCTGCCTGTGCCATTCTGCCGACGTACATCGGTGTGCCTTGGTCGGGAAGCGGTTAAGCAGCATATACATGCTGAGTTTTTTCGTTCAACCACCTGGTTGGATGAAAAAACTCCTAGATCCTGATAAACACAAGCAACAGGTGGAAGGAAAGAAAAATCACTGAAATCCATCAACAGAGTTGATGTTGATGGGGGAATGCCTACAGCAGCACTATTGTGTTCTGCCGTCGAGGGCGCCTTTCCGGCCAACAGAACAGGATGATTACTGCTAGCATCTATAGCCACCAGCAGTGACTGCATGTAAAAAAATAAATAAAATCAGACAACCAGTTGTACCCAAGCTAACTCTTGGATCAACTTGTCTACAATCAGCCTGCCCATAGATGGATTGACTCTCGACCGGTCCCTGTTGAACCTGGTTGAATTTCAATCCATGTATGCCCGGCTATGCAGAGTGCACACTGTTTTTTTTCTTCTTCAACCAAGCAGGCTGACAAATCACTGTACTAACACAAGCAATGTTAGTACAACAATCTACCCTTCTGTGATATGTTCTGACAGGTGGAAGGCCACGCCACCAGGACACACTGGTCAGCTCTTGCAGCCATTCGCAGTGAATGCTGATCCGATGCCAGTTGGCTGCTGGTTTTCCAGCATGTCCATTCGAAAGAAGCTGGACATTAGCCATACTTCTGTCAGACAGGCTGCTGAAAACTGGTTAAAATGTTGGACAGTTTAACCAGCTGATGGTCGACCCGTGTGTGCCAGCCTTTAAGCCTAGTACACACTATTTTTTGGGGGGTTTTTTCCCCCATTCAACCCAGCGGGCTGAATGAAAAAAATAAATAAAAAAAACACGGAAGAGCTCAGGAGATGAACCTGTACTAAAAATCCAATGTTAGTACAAAGATCTCCCCGCTGAGCTATTGTGTTCTGACAGGAGGACCGCCCCTAAGCCATTGGCTGAGAGCAGTGATCGGATGTCTATCAGCAGACCTTTTTCGGTCTTGCCCCTTAGACTGAAGCCAGATATTCGGCTGGCTTCTGTTGGACTGGCTGCCATACAGACGGGGCGAATGTTGGCTGGTTTCCACTGAACCAGTCGATACAGCCCGCTATTTGGCCCGTGTGTACAGGGCTTAAAGTGGTTGCAAAAGCAGAAGGTTTTTTATCTTGTTAATAAAACTGTGTGCAGCAGCCCCCTTAATACTTACCTGAGCCCCCTCTCTATCCAGCGATGTGCACGAGTGTCTTGTCCTTTCCGGGACTCTCCCTCCTGATTGGCTGAGACACCACAGCTGGGCATTTGGCTCCCACTGTTGTCAAGCAAACTCAGTTAGCCAATCAGGAGAGAGAGGGGGCGCGGCTCCATCTCTGAATGGACACACAGAGCTGTGGCTCGGCATCCTAAGATGCTTGCTATGGCGGCACTCGACAGGAGGGAGGAGCACCGAAGAGGGACCCGAAAAGAGGAGGATCCAAGCTATTCTGTGCAAAACCACTAGACAGGAGCAGGTAAGTAGAAAGCAAAAAAAAAAAAAAAAAGACCTTAGTATCACTAAGTCTATTTGGAGGCTTTGGGAATAAAGTCGTCTCCAACAATAGCATCCAAAGTAACAAATTTCTCAGCAAACAAATAAAGCCATGGGAAAACACTATAAAGACAATGCCTATTGTACTGGGGAAAAAAGATAAATAAACTGGCATTCTTCTATTGGGAAAATCCTTGAAGTGTTCAGATTGCCAATAAATCATTTCAATATTCCGCTGTCAGAAAGAGATGAAATGTAGGCGCAGCAGCTTCCCAATTCAGCGTATGATTAAAGACAGTCCTGGATTAAAGGAATGCTCCTTTTTTTTATTATTCCTAATGAGCCTCTATTTCCTTGTGGTAGGTAGCATAGCAATGGAAAACTCTTCTGTGCTCATGAATGATGGAAGGCATTTGCTCTAGAATTAACAGATGACCAAATAGTTTTAACACATAAAAAGAAAAATGAAACCAAAGCAGAGTGAAGTATGAGGAAATAGTCTGGTGTGACCACATGGATTTAGAACCTAAACGGCTAGACAAATACATGAGATCTGCTGATCACACTGAAAGCCTTTCAAGATTAATCATCAAATCCCATCCACTTAATACAACAGGGGCAGAACATGGCATGCCTGGATCACATACCCTCCCACAAACCTACACCAATATTTGTATTAGGCAGCCTCCATCGAGTATAATGGTGGTGAATATAATAAGAACACTGGGGGGTCCATTCCTAGGCCAACACAGAAAGGGTGCCAATGGAGAGTTGATTTTTGATAGATAATTCAGGCCACATGTCATATGTAATAGACCATAACGTAGGGATGCTGCTGTTTATCGCTAAATAAACCATTTATCAGTTTATTCTATAAACCGTGCAAGGAACAAAGTTCTGGCTGTGATTATTCATAGCAGCCAATCAGAATTTAGTTTAGAGAAAGAAGATTCTGATTAGGTTGCTAAAGCAGTTACTTTCACTGATCTATTCAACAAAAGGCCCATTTACACTGCCATGTTGTGGTAGTGCAGCGTAATTTGTGCTGGTTACTGTAACACGCACCTCCAGGACTCTGCTCAGGGCCGTCTTTAAGGCAGGGCAAAAGGGGCACCTGCCCTGGGCCCTGTCATTGTTGTGGGGCCCAAAGCAGCTGCCTCATACTTGCCAACTATACCAGTTAGAATTCCATTGTCCCTTGAAGTTTTAGTCCCCTGCTGTGTCCCGATATCTCAGTGTGAAGTGCTGCTACTAATGCTGCCCAGCTCTGCCCTGTTGTTGTGTACAGATGTCTCACCTGCAGGCCCTGTGTTTACATGTAAATAACTGGCATTCATATGTAAATAGCGGTGGCATTCATAAGTAAATAGCTGTGGCTGGCGGCCTTCATATGTAAATAAAGGCAACATTCATATGTATATCATGTCCCCCTGTAGTGAGGAGATTATGTGCTGTAACCTCTAGCAACCAATCAGTGAGCAGTATTACTGTACAGTAATCTCTAGCAACCAACAAGCAGAAATCATGTGCTGTAACCTCTAGCAACTAATCAAAGAGCCATAATGTGTACTGTAACCTCTAGCAACCAGTCAGTAAGCAGTAATGATATGCTGTAACCGCTGGCAACCAATCACAATTGCTGCCTGATCTGATACAGTAAACTGATTTTAAGTCTAGCTGCTATTTATTGTATGTCTCAGAGCAGGTGGAGAGCGTAATTGCATTGGGGGGGGGGGGGGGGGGCAAGAAAATGTTTGCCCCGGGTCCAATCAATATTAAAGACAGCACTGACTCTGCTGCATTATAGCTTCACTGCAGTGTACAAACACCCAGAAAAAATTGCATTCCTTGTGAATGGGCTCCCTAATGTAACATATCGCAACAAATGAAAATGTGTGCATTGTGGTGTATTGCATCCCAGTGTGAATAGGCCCTAAAATGAATAATGTAGTGTTATCATCAAAATGTTTTTTGTTTGTGGATAGAGTGGGGAGGGCTTATAAGCTCTGTCAGGTTGTAATTGCCGTCTCTATAACTGTTGGGAACAGAGACAGCTTTAAAAAGCTGACACAGGCAATCAAAAATAATGGCCTAGCAGGAAATCGCTGCAGGTGAGTTCTCTGCTGGCTACAAAAATATCATTCACATGCATTTCCATATATTTACTTGAACAAAACAAAATATGATTTTTATATAGGGTTTTAGTCCTGAAAATACCTGGCCCATAAAGTATCTATACCAGCCGTTTTCAACCAGGGTGCCTTCAGGCTTCTTTAGGGGTGCCTTGGCAAAATGCCCAAAAATTGCATACAAGCCAGCAGGTGGATGAAGCCTGCCTTATGTACGCAAAGCCACAGGTTTTTTGTGTACCATCACAACCTTCCAGCCGTCAGCATCCTAATAAACAATGACATCATCAGTTGAGGACATCAGGCGCTTGCACAGCATCCTTATTTGTCCTTCTCCTGCCCCCAGCAGGGGTCACATTAGCTGAGGTAGAAGAGAAACATTGGAATACTAGTCGGTACCAGTGTGCAAAGGAGTGTTTGTTTTGGAAGAATACATCAACTCTAACATTTAGTGCCCTACATATGTGGATGTTGTTGCATTATGGAAAACTATTAGTCTATTTTTTTTTTTATAATGGGGGTGCCTCAAGATTGTGCAGAATTTTAAAGAGAGCTTTTACTGAAAAAAGGTTGAGAAACACTGATCTATACTAAAAAAAAAAAAAAAAAAAAAAATGTATTAGGTCTCTTGCACATAGTGACCTGAACCACTGCAGTGTAAACAACAGGGGTTGTAAATAATCAAGGTTTTTCACCTTAATGCATTCTATGCATTAATTAAGGCAAAAAAACTTTCTGTGTTGCAGCTGCCCCCTAGAGCCCACCAAGCACTTACCAGCAACAGGGACAAGCACAGCAGCTCCAGCCACTGTCTCGGGTCCTCATTGGACAGATTGATGGCATTGGCTCCTGCTGCTGTCAGGGGGCGGGGCCGAGTCCTCCTGTGTGTGTGAACGGACGCAGCAGTACGATTCGGGAGCGAGCACACACGAATGCCCCCATGGAAAGAGGAGGGGCCAGGAGCGCCGCCGGGACCCCAGAAAAGGAGGATCAGGGCCGCTCTGTGCAAAACCCTTGCACAGAGCAGGTAAGTATGACATGTTTGTTATTTAAAAAAAAAAAAAACCCTTCTGTATCTCAGCTTACCCTTTCCGCCTGTTAGCCCCAGAAATGATCCAACGGTGCAGGCGGCTCCCATAGGCGATCAAAGAGTTAACACGCTTTGATCGACTATGGCCTTGAAGGACCAGAGCCACCTCTTATCTTTTGGTTTTAAAGATAAAGAAGAGATATGAGGTCTTTTTGACCCCAGATCTCTCCATAAAGGAGGACCTGTCATCATTATTTCCATTACAAGGGATGCTTGCATTGCTTGTAATAGGAATAAAAGTGATTAAAAAAAATATATTAAAAAGGGACAGTGTAAAAAATAAAAATTGAAATAAAAGTAAAGCACCCAATCCGTCTGTGCGCGCATGTAGAAACACAGGTATACAGAAGTCATGCACGTATATGTGAACAGTATCCAAACCACACGTGAGGCATCATAACGAACATTAGAGCAAGAGCAATAATTCTAAGGCCCCATACATACTATTCGATTTTCTGCAGATTTTTGTCTTCAGATTTACCAAAACCATGTAGTGTAAGGGCCGGCCTGACTGCATACACATTGAAACAAGTGGTAATCTCACTGATGCGCTTTCCACAGATTATAAAATAACCCCAATAACTTGGAGGCTGGGTGAAAAGCTGAACGCAATCACATTTGTTACAGTTAAAGGAACTAAAGTGACAATGTTGGGGACCCCAGGAGCTGTTGCCATTTGTACATTTTGAGATTCTTACCTTGTAAATGCTTTTCTCGAGCAATGTGATGACTGCAGACCCCTATTTCACCCCTCATTTTCACTAGGGCCTCGTTTCATACTTAAGAGTCTTTGGTCATCTTTACTGACTGGACTGGGATGACATAACTCCTGGCACAAAATCGTGCTAGGTGTGTACACCAAGTGTGAATACAAGCTGTTCTCTGATTGTACAAGGTGGAGAGCCGAGAGATAGTTACATCATCATCTCCACCTCATCCAATCACAGAATGTCTTGCATTCACTGAAAAACATACAAAGCATTCTGGGAATGCAAAAGTGATGAGCGAGCAACCCCGTGGTCACTTTACAGCGGGGAGGCTGTTCCCGACAATCACGGCTCACACTGTAGTATCGCTGACTACTACAGTAACTGTCAGCTTCCCCAGCAGTCCATCCAATATAAAATACACACACTCACCAAAGTATGGATTCAAATACAGATCACACCTGGAATTCCGCATTAACCCACTACTACCCTCATCATGTTCTAGTGCTAGCTACCTTCTTCCATTGCAGGTTGCCAGATTTTTCTCAAGGTGGATGTCATTCAACCTCATTCAATCCCATTCTTGTCAGCCCAGGCTGTCCATGGCACTCCCTGAAGGGTTGCATCATCACACAGCCTGGGCGCACCGGAGAATAATGCATAGACTGGTGCTCAAATATAACAATGTAAGCAACATTCTATACAATACCCAGTAGGGAGGAACCAATACCTGCTTTTTAAGAGTGAGTACGGATACTTGTGCTCAAGTACTTACCGATACCAATTACTGATAACGTGCATTGCAGTGCAGTGCAATTTGAGCTCATACAAAATGAATGTGCTCAAATCACACTGCAAAGAGTCGCATGTGATTTTAACAGGAAGGAGGTGTAATTTCCATCCGAATCACATGTAGTTTCCCGCACCGCTCGTGTGAACCCAGGCTGAAGTCCCCATGACAAGCCTGGGTTCAAACAGGAGCAGTGCAGGAAACTGCTTCCGATTCAGACACCAAATTCCAGGTCAAATCACATGCGATTCTTTGAAGTGGGCTTTTAGCCCATCCATTTTGTATGGGCTCAAATCGCACAGCAAAAGGTATTGGTTTAAGTTATCAGAGTATTTGCAGGAGTACTTGTGCAAATGCTTAATATTGGCACCGATACGGGTATTGGTGGAACCCTAGTACCCAGGACTGCCCACCGCTAACACCAGAGAAGAAGATCCCTGCTTGTCACATGACCAGCCAGAAACTATCCTGCAGGATGGGGAACAAAAGGTGATGCTGCCAATGCTGGAACTAGATTTTAAAAGTACAATTATTTATAAAGGCAAAGGCATCATATCAAATAGAAGAATGAATGAGAAATTACGCATTTGAGGGGCAGCCGGGAGCCATGGTAACAAGCCACTGTACATAATATAATAATCGCCTCTGGATTTTCTGTTTTGGTTACAATTATATGATCAACAAAATCCACTTCCAGTATAATCGTATTTTTGTCCATATTGCCCCAAGCACTCAGATCAGCAGATCTAGTCCAACAAAGACTCCTAAGAGAAATGTGAAGATCATTTTATGATTTATATGGAAGTCACAGTCCCTCATTGCAGGGTGTGTCAGATACATTTCCAAGACCTTCTGATAACATTAAGTCAGAACTTATCCTTTACAGGCAAAGGCAGCGACATCTTGGCCTCTATTTAGATTTGCAGTTGCCATGGTGCTGTGCGTTTGATCATCTACAAACCCAGCAACACCAATTTTCCACTGAAATCCCACCGGGTCCCACTGACTTAAGTGGGGTTCAGTTGGTAAGCTGCACTGCCTACCAGTCTGGACATGCTGTTAAAACTTGGCAAACGGTAAACTGACCACGGCAATGTATAAAAACCATGTCCGCTGGCCATGTTAACTTGCCAATAGGTGGTCGTAGAGGGGGATGCAGGAAAAAAAAAAAAAAAACGCAGATTAACCACATGTTTTTACCACCTACCAGTTGGTCATGCGAACGATGCCTGACAGGTTGGGGAATAATTGTATCAGTAGGTCTGTTTCCACTTTAAAAAAATAAAAAATAAAAAACACGGTTCAAAAGTACATAGTGGTTATAAAGGCATAACTTTTCTTTCCCAGAATGAGAACAGGTCATACTTACCTGCTCTGTATAATGGTATTTCACAAAGCGGCCCCTTACCTCCTTTTCTGGGGTCCCCGGGTCGGCTAAGTCTGCTCCTCCTCTTCTGCAAGTGCCCCCATAGAAAGCCAGCTGCTGTGATGCACTCACGAGGGCTCGCTCCCGAGCCTGTGTGTCCATAGATATACACAGTGTTGCTCAGCCTCGCCCCCTCATCACAGAACTTGATTGACAGCAGCAGGAGCCAATGTTCATGCTGCTAACTCAGTGTCCTGTGAGAGCAGGGAGAGGCGAGATCGTTACTACAGATGGGCACAGCTCTGGATTGAGAAAGGACAAGGGGGTCAACGATACAACTACATGGCATGCATTAAGGTTAAAAAATGTCTTGCCTTTAGAACCACTTTAAAAATTGCATGCAAGGCTAACGGGGAGAGAAGGTTGGTCAGAGCTGGACTTTTTCTACAAGACAGTACGGCATATGCTCATCAGAGCACCTGGTGATTTACAGAGCCTAGGACTTCAGTAGACATACAGGATTTCAGGCATCAGCCAAGGTTCTGGCCAATATCAGTTCTCATACAACTGTCACCAATCTTATCTGAAGTTCCAGGCCCAGTCAGGGTGTGTTCACCTCCGTATATTTAATTTTCCATCATGTGTAAAAGTAATAGTAGGCAATTGCATAATGCAAAAGAAAAAAAAAAAAGCAAATTGATGACAAATTTCCCCAACAATGCTGTAATTAGGACAGAGGATTAAATATTAACAGACAGGAAGCTATTTTGTAACACCAGCACATTCCAAGCAAACATTTGTGATCTAACACACACACTATAATATATATGTATATATACACACACACACACACACACAGGACTGGTATAGGGGTGTGTATATATATATATATATATATATATTCCAAAACTATAAAAGAATTGTTGAATTTCTTTGTTGGCTCTGTTGTGGAGGTTTTCCCTTACTACCTGATCTGAAGACGCAGCAGGAAGTTATTGAAAGTGGTGTGTGTGTGTATGTATATGTATATATATATATATATTTATATTTATTATAGTGTGTGTGTTAGATCACAAATGTTTGTCTGCTTAGAATGTGCTGGTGTTACAAAATAGCTTCCTGTCTGTTAATATTTAATCCTCTGTCCTAATTACAGCATTGATACAAGACGTATTCTAACAAATTCTGGTGTCTTTTCCACCAATTATATGCATCCATTGTGTACTTTGGCCCTGTACAGGAGATTCCTCAAATAAAGACCGGTCACTGGTGCCCTCTCATTGTGCAGGGTGATGGGTCTTGTACCCGCCCCCTCCTGTAGTTTCCTGCAGGCAGTCTGTAGTCCCAACCACAGCTCGGCCCTTTTGTACAGGATATGTGCAGCACAGTGAGGATGTCACTGCTACTTTTACAACATATTTGGTTTTGTAGAGTCATTTGGGACACCACGTTAAATTTTTATGTCTAGACTGAGGGTGTATTTCAAAATGTGTGGAGAAAAATTGGCTCTGGCAGTGAAACGAATAATGATAAGCACAGATAGTAAAAACAGGAGTGGCGAGAGCATAGGTGTGCGCATCTCAAACACATGCGCCATTCTCTGCATCCTCAGCTGCACTGGACACTGAATGAATGGGAAGTACTCTATGCTCAGCGGCTTCCTGTTAATTTACAAACTTAAACAGTTTGCTATGCTTCAGTTATGAATAAACACAGTGAGTGACTGTGTTCTTCTAGAAAAGGAAGGGGCTGGTAAATGAAATATTGACTAGCCCTTTCCCCTGCTCTCCATCCTCAAATATCGCCCCGCACCAGTCGAGGGGAGAGGAGAGAAGAGGGGGGAAGCCAGCAGCACTCTATGGGCAACATGGAGGAAAACTGGGGCAGTGTGGGGGGGGGGGGGGGTAATCATAGCATTATTAGGGTGTGCCCAGGCACACACCTAGGGGTGAGAGAGTGGTCTTATGACTTGGTTACTATGCACATATTCATACTCACCCTCAGCCACGTGGGTGCTTCCGGGGATACTGCGGGACGTGGGAACTGATGGCGAAGCAGTTTTTCCCTTTTGAGCCTGGGGGGGCTTCTGATGGTGACTGCCCCGGTGATCTAGCCTTCTGCACGGAGCTTCCCTTCCACGCCAATAACTGAATTTTTGTCGCTCACATTACAATGCTAGGAGTGAACTCAGTTAAGCAAATAACCAAAGAGATTCAACCAGATTTCTCCAATGGGGACAATGACGGCATCAAAACAGTTTCTAGTACAGTGGGGAAGGGATGCTGTCTGTGCCATCCTCTCCCATCAACCCCAATTCCTCCACTTCTTATTCTTGTGTCACAGAAAAAAAAAAAAGGTGGGATCACAAATATGACTGCGCCCATTGACACCAAAGCTGCGGTTATTACTACAGCTACTGACACCAATGCTGGGAGTTATTACTGTACCCACTGACACTAATGCTGCAGTTATTACTACACCCACTGACACCAATGGTGGGAGTTAAAGCAGTAGTAAAAGGTTTTTAAGGGAAAAACAAAAACAAACCTTGCAAAGTAAAGGCATAATGTGCTAGTATGCATCATACCAGCACATTATGAAAGACTTGCCTTAGAGTGAAGCCCTTTCAGCGGCGCGCTGTCACCACAGTCTTCCTTCTGGGTTCAGAGACTCTGGCCATCTGACTGGGCAGGCTGCGATGAGGTCACTACTGTGCATTACTGTACTCAGACACCAATGCTGGATGTAATTACTGTACTCACTGACACCAATGCTGGATGTTATTACTGCACCCATAGACACAGATGCTGAGTTTTTACTGCGCTCACCAACACCAATGCTGGATTTTATTACTGCACCCATGCTGGGGTTATTACTGTACTCACTGGCTCCAATGCTGGATGTTATTACTGTACTCACCGACACCAATGCTGGGGTTATTGCTGCACCCATAGACACCAATGCTGGATGTTATTACTGCACCCATAGACACCAATGCGGAGTTTTTACTGCGCTCACCAACACCAATGCTGGGGTTATTACTGAATCCACTGACACCAATTCTGGAGGTTATTACTGCTCGCAGTGTCACCAATGCTGGATGTTATTACTGTGTGTCTATAGTACCAATGCTGGATGTTGTTATTGCATCCATAGACACAAATGCTGGATGTTATTACTGCACCCATAGTACCAATGCTGGATATTACTACATCCATAGTACCAATGCTGGGGTAATTACTGCACCCACTAATGCCAATGCTGGATTTTATTACTGCACCCACTGGACACCAATTCTGGAGGGTTTTACTGCTCTCAGTGTTACCAATGTTGGATGTTATTACTGCACCCATAGACACTAATGCTGGGGGTTATTACTGTACCCACTGGACACCAGTACTGAGGTTGTTAGCACGACCTCTGAGACCAATCAAAAGGTAGCAGGGGTCCTTTCAGGTAGGCTTTACAGGGGCCCCATGATTTCTAAATGGTGGCCTTGGGTGCACACAGAGTGGATTTATCCTGTAACCTTCGTGACTATGATATAAATGAACATATTTCAATTTTTTTTTATTCTAATTCCGCTATATACAGCTGATTACTACAGACCAGATTTATAAAACTGCACGCAAAATAAAATTTAAGGAACAGCAAGCGAGTAAAAATGTGAACTAAATCAACAATTACATGTTACAAAACTCTGAAAATTCAGTTGTCTTCCCTTTTACAGATCCTTTCTTGCCCTAATTATGACAGCAAAAATGAAGGGGGGGGGGGGGGTCAACCAGAGCAGACAACACAACTACAACTACCGGTATATGGCTCAGATCCCTGCACTGGAATAAAAAATAAATAAAAATTGGGGCAGGTTTAGACCTTTGAGGAAGGAAATCAGGAGCGTAGTTATTGCACACAGGGATTAATTGCGCAGGTCAAAGGTCTCTTTGGGATGTATATTATTTTAACTCTCTCAATACAAAATGCTACCATGACAAGCTGAACTTTCACATTCTTCTGATTTTCAATTAACCTTTATGGACCACATCCATTACAAAAATAAACCTGCACCAGCATTTTCAGTAGGTTAAGGGAAAAAAAATATATAAAATGGTTTACACAGCAATAAAGATGCTGTGCCACCTTTTTCCTAAGTTGCAGAAACCTCATAAGTGGAGGGCATTGTTCAAGAGAGTATCATACAGATCAACCAGACACAATGTCCTCCAAATCTAGTAGCTCCTGTTCATTGGTAAAATACTACCACTAAGGCAATGTTGAAGTCTGAACACCTTGAACTGTTTCCTTAGGGCCCTTTCACACAGGCTTGTCCGTGTACAGACTCCACTTTTCTCAGCAGGGATCGATCCACTGATCCCCGCTGAGCAGGTGGATGACAGGTCTGTCTCTGCTCACCAGGGGCGGACTGACCATTCAGCAACTCGGGCACTGCCCAAGGGCCCCGGGACACTAGGGGGCCCCATCAGGTTTGCCAGCCTCAGTAAAACCAGGGACAGTATGTAAAAATCTTCTCCAGTGCCTTCTCAGCCAATAGAAACATGTCTGTGTATACTATGTGTACATGTATGTGTATACTGTGTGATTGTATACTGTGTGTGTGTGTGTTTTTGTATACTGTGTGGCCCCATAATCTCGTATTGCCTGGGGGCCCCATAATCTCCTATTGCCCGGGGGCCCCATGAGTTGTCAGTCCGCCCCTGCTGCTCACTGTGCCGAGACGGACCTGTCAAAACCCGGCTGTCCTCTATAGAGTTCAGATGAAAACAGACCACCGGCGAGATCCACCGCTCCCCCTGAAAACCTGATCGGAAAGCCTGTGTGAAAGGGGCCCATCATTTCCCAGAAGAGCTGGCGTGCCACACAGTATTAGTAGGCTGGTGTGAGCTTTCAAGGACAGCTCATTAAATGATCAGTCATGATTAGAGAGCTAAAATTTACCAAAATTTTAAAGCCATGGGGAAAAAGGTTTTTGCCTGTTTTTTTTTTTCCTGGAAAAAAAATAAAAATAAAAATCAGGTGTGGCGTAGATTTAAAAATTTAAAGTCTGTTACTCTGGGAGCGTGAAATTCAGATAATTCTGTAAATAAACTAAACTTGCTTTTTTACTTTTTTAATTGTATACGTTTAGAACATTTCACCTACACGAGAGCATGTAACCACCCTCTTTACTTAATAATTTATAAGCTTCCTGCCAAAATGAATTTTCAGTTAGACCCCTTTCATACTTGGGCAATATTCAGGTGTTTTAGTGCTAGAAACGGCACCTGTAAAGCGCCTGAAAACCACCTCCCATTCATTTCAGTGTGACTTTTCATACTCTGGCGTTGCGCTTGCGGGACATTAGAAAAAGTCCTGCAAGCAGCATCTTTGGGGCGGTTTGGGAGCGTATTTAGCACCACTTAAACAGCACTAAAGCGTCGCTAAAACGAGTGGCACTTTAGCGTGGCCCCAATGTGAAAGGGGTCTTATTGACCATGCTGATCCGGAAGCATAGCTCCTTGAAAAAGCATTCACGCCCCTTGAAAGTTTTCACATTTTGCCATGTTACAACCAAAAACGTTAATCTATTTTATTAGGATTTTATGTGATAGACCAACACAAAGTGGCACATAATTGTGAAGTGGAAGGAAAATGATAGTTTTCAATTTTATATAGAAATATGTGAAAAGTGTGTGCATTTGTATTCAGCCCCTCAATACTTTGTAGAATCCTCTTTCACTGCAATTACAGCTGCAAGTCTTTTTAGGGATGTCTCTACCAGCTTTGCAAATCTAGAGAGGGACATTTTTGCCCATTCTTCTTTGCAAAATAGCTCAAGCTCTGTCAGATTGGATGGAGAGCATCTGTGAACAGCAATTTTCAAGTCTTGCCACAGATTCTCAATTGGATTTAGGTCTGGACTTTGACTGGGCCATTCTAACACATGAATATGCTTTGATGTAAACCATTCCATTGTAGCTCTGGCTGTATGTTTAGGATCACTGTCGTACAACAAGCCTGCTAGATTAATTTCATGCGACCACTGCTGGTGGCTATAGCTGCCAGCAGTGATTATTGTATTCTGACAGCTGGGAAATTCCTGCTGTCAGAATACAAGAGCGGGGAAATTGTATACAATGAGGGAATTGAGCAATGTTCATTCCTTCAACATTTGGTAGAAAAAAAAAAAATGCATAATCTATGGCCAGCCTTAGAAAAACAAATATGACATAATAAGAACATGTGCTCTTCTTACTTTAAATAAGCTGTTATCAAATCCATTATACCTAAATATGTCAAGTTGTGCTTTCTGTCAGGATGTATTGTATAAGACAAGGGTGTCAAACTCCATTTCATTGTAGGCAGCATCAGCATTATGGTTGCCCTCAAAGGGCCGATTGTATTTGTAAGACTATATAAATCTATAACGGGCTTTTCTCATCAGAGAATATGTGTGGGAACTCAACCACGTCAACCCCCCCCCCGCCCCCGGCCAAACCAAATTGAACAGTTGATGTGGCCAAATTGCAGTAACAACGGGGAGATTTTAAAGGGGCAATAAATACCGGGAGTGTGTTATGTGCAGAGTTCAGGGGTGCGCTGTGTACAGATAGCAGGGTTGAGGGGTGTGCTACATACAGAGTGTAGGGTTTAGGAGTGTGCAGGCTCTCTTTCACAGGCTGTCCACATCTCACTTTCACCCGTCCCCATCTCCTGACCTTTGCACTACAGTCACCCTATCCCCCACCTCTCTTCCACAGCCCTCATCTCTATCCCCCCCCCCCCCCCCTCCAAAAGCTTCCACGCATCTCCCCTGGCCAGTCTCTAGTACCTCCCAGCAGTGTAGGCAGCTCGCCTCGCTCTTTCAATCTCTCTGGTGTTTGACACATGTGGTATAAGGCATTTATTGCACATTTACTCCTGCAGAGGTTAAAGTAATTGAAAGATAGGGTAGGACAGTGTCTTAGTAGTCAGCACATTTACTTTGCAGCACTGGGGTCCTCTGTTGAAATACCAAACCAGGGTACTACCTGCATTGAGTTTGCAAGTTCTTGCTGTGCTTGTGTGCGTTTCCTCCCACAATGCAAAGACATGCTTGTAGACTAATTGGCCCCATCTAATGCTCACCGTAGTATGTGTGTGCATGCGAGAGACAGGGACCTTAGATTGTAAGCTCCTTGAGGGCAAGGACTGATGTCAACGTACAGAATACGCAAAGCGGTGTAAATTGACAGCTCTCTATAAAATTCCTGTAATAAATAAAATAAATATTCCTCTCTCCTGAATGAAATGGTTTCCATGGTGAAGAGTTCCATTGTGTTGCAGAAATATTATTTTCTACACTGAAAAACAAATGAATAGCTAAATCGATTTTCAGCTTTACACTTTATAAAAAAGGAGAGTATGTATGCAGACTGCACATTACCATCATTAGGATTATAGAAGTCTTGGTAATGACCCGTAATCTGCTGTCAGTGGGCTGGGCACATCTCTATTACCACTGCTTCACACAGCACATGGCCTTTGGCAGGGGAACACTGATAATGAGACATAAATACGGCTGTCTTCAGGCCAGCTAGCAATACAAAAAGTACATAAAGAAGCAGTTGACAGTGAAACAATACCGTGTACTAGGGGATTTAGCAATTTTTTTGTTTGTTTTTGTCTAAAAGTAAAACAATTAACATCAGGATTGGTCAATAAAGAAATACAAGTACCAATAACTACACCTACTGCTGTCCGATTAATGAAATGATCATTTCCGATTGGCTTTTATAGCATACTATAGTTAAAGCATTCAAATGACTTTGTGCCCCGCTTTACTGAACAGGTCTATGTTATCTCCTTTTGGTTATCTTTACAGTGCTGTGAAAAAATATTTGCCCATTTCCCGATTTGTATTTTTTTGCATATTTGTTACTTAATTGATTGAGATCAAACAGGTTTCAATATTACACAAAGATAACCAAAGTAAATACAAAATGCAGTTTTTAAAAATGACAATTTATTAAAAGGGAAAAAAAGCTGTCAAAACCTGGCTGACTTTACGCCCCCCCCCCCCCCTTACTAAATCATGAATAACCTGTGATTGAGCACATTTTTGGCATGCCGAGTTAAATTTCACTTGCCAAATCCAGGCCTGATTACCGCCAGAGCTATTGAATCAGGAAGTCATTTAAATAGAAGCTGTCTGACTAGGTGAAGTACACTAAAAGATCTCAAAAAGCAACACATCATGCCATGATCTAAAGAAATTCATGAACAAGTAATTGTGCTGCCTCTCGGTCTCTGCTGTTCAATGATGACAGTGTGGAAGGGGAGGGAGAGAGGAGGCCCGAAGGCTCAGCAGAGGAGGCTGAGGGTGAAGACCGGCAGCTAGCAGTAGGAGGTGGGGGCCGGCACCCCCGCTGTAGACTGAGACAAAAGTTGAACTTTTTGGAAAGTGTGTGTCACATTAATTCTGGCATAAAACTAACAGCATTTCATGAAAAGAACCATACCAACAGTCAAACATGGTGTCGGCAGCAGGGGTGTTACTAGGTGGGAAAAAGACGAGGGGCTTCAGCCCGAAGGTAAATTTAATAACCCCTCCCACATTTTAAAGCAAGCCCAGTCCAGGTTTAGGCTCACTTGCTGGTTGCTGCCTGGCTGGGTCGCTGCCTGTTCCAGTGCTGTGATAGCACACCGAGTTTGGGCTGAGGGCTCACTTGAGCTGGCTGTGGAGTGTGCTGTGCTGCTGCGGCCTGTTGTGCTTTCCCACAGGCGGCAGACCGCATGCAGATGCAGAGGGAAGGGCTTTGAAAACAGACCCGGAAGCTGGAACCGGGTGGAGACCACACTAAAGCCGGTCTAACCGGTTCCCTCTCACCCCCCAATTATTCATTTGGTTTCTGACATTCGCATTCTTGGAACTGCCTGGTAAATGAGCGGTGATGTGTGCAAACTGCATACTATAGCACCAGGACTGAACTGGGAATAAAAACCAGCCCTGGAAATAATTTCATACCAGCCCCATACCATTATTATACCAGCCTAACGTCATAACGTCATTTTATTGATCATAAAAAATATGCACAGTGCCCGTCAATGCCGCCTCACCAGTGCCCTTCAACACAGCCTCACCAGTGCCCTCCACCACCGCCTCACCAGTGCCCATCAATAGGATGGACAGAGTTTAATCACAATGTAGAAGTTGAGGTCCTGTTTACAACATGTCCTAGGATCCAGGGTGCTCCAGGAATTAATTTTAACACGAAAGGCCCCAATAGATTTCTTACATTTGGCAGATTCCTGCTTTAATTGCATGATCTGCAATCTCGATTTCTAAAAGTTGGCCATACACAGATGTGAGTTTTGGCCAAAATTACTGACTCAGCAGAAATTGGATGCAGTCACAGTTGTGTAATTCAGACAGCTGCGGGAGCCATGGCTGCTTAAATACAACAGCTAGCATTGGGGATTCCTTCTTCCAAGCTGTCAGCATGAATGGGGCAATTGTGCTATGTATGGAGGTCTTTACACAAGAACCAGCAGGCATCAACAAGTTTTTTTTAGGACTTGTCAGGTTCACTTTAAAGTGATACTTAATTTTTTTTATTTTAGATAAAAATAACAAACAAACATGTTACCTGCGCTGTGTAATGGTTTTGCACAGAGCAGCCCAGATCCTCCACTTCTCAGGTCCCTCTTCGGCACTTCTGGCCTCTCCCTTCTGTTGAGTTCCCCCACAGCAAGCAGCCTGTTATGGGGGCACCCAAGCCGAGCTCCCTGTGTCCACTCAGACATGGAGCCCAGGCCCCTCTCTCCTCTCATTGGCTGACCAACATTAATTGACAGCAGCGGGAGCCAATGGCGCCAAGCTGCTGTCTCAGCCAATGAGGAGGGGAGTCCTGGGCAGCTGGGACACGCCCACAACATCACTAGATCTAGAGGGACCTCAAGTTTTTGGGGGGGGGGGGGGGGGCTGCTGCACACAGAAGGCTTTTTATCTTTATGCCTTCTGCCTTTACAATCACTTTAAGTTACTGAAAGCCACAGTACCAAGTACTGCCTTTATGGAAACCAAAAGCCTTAAACAGGCAGGATGTATCTCATTTACAGGTTTTCCTCAATTATCCCTTTAAAAGCACAAGGATGAAAAAGTAGACACATAAATATTTATACAGTATTTTTTGCCTAAACATGCACAGTTCTGAAAAAAAATGAATAAAAAAAAGGAGAGCTGTATGTAACATCCTATTTCTATTTTTAAATAAGCAAATATTCTAAGAATTCCCTATAACAATGGATGATGGTTTTGACACAAAAGGATGCAAATACGTTTTTTTTTTTTTACCTTTTGGCTTCCTCTAGGTGGCATAAATACTCATAGGCAATGTTTTGTCGCCTCCTTTCATCCATTTCCTCTGCGGAAAGCCTTTCATCATCCACGATAGCTGGAAAGAGAAACAAAAAAAGTTAAATCCCACAAAATTACAGGGTAGGCCAGTTTCAAACAAATGGTGAACTCCATTAAATAAATGCTATACATATTCACAAATCCCCATTTGCCAATTAAAAGCTCATCATTTTCAAATCTCCGGAGGCTGGTGGCGGCTGTTTCTGCCTGGATGTGAAGCTGGACACACATTTTTTTTAGTCTTTATACTTAAGAAACTTCCTTGTGTTCGTTTTCAAGGTTTGTCACTTGAAAGTTGCTGCTTTGTCAGGTCTGTGAAACCTCTAAAATCACAACCCAGCCAAATCCCGGGGATGGACAAAGCCACACATGAAAGTCAGGCCAAAATATGTGCTGTAGAGAAAGAAGTTTGCCGGGGTAGATATAGAAAAGCACTTGAAATGTTTAAAGTGATACTAAAGTTTTTTTTTTTTTTTTTGTTGAAGTCGTCTAGATTTACAGAAGTATAATATTTTATACAAATATGTCTTAGTTTTAGGACTGTTCCCCAAGTTGCTGCTCTCAACCCCATTTGTGGATGTCTTCCTTAGCGAATTGGCTGCCAAGGAGACACCCGCTTGTGTGCGCTCCTGGCCTGGGAGGTGTGCATCCATTGAAATACACAGCGCCCGGCAAGCCTCCACTCTGCCCCCACCTCCCAACTCTTGACAAGCAGCTGCAGGAGCCAATCGCTCCCTTATCCTCACTATCTCAATATACAACTCGAGGAGCAGAGCAGATTGTGCAGGACCTGTCGCCTGTGCTTGGGAATAAGGGGGTTGTAACTGTACTGAGGCATTTCTTTACCTTAAAGCAGAACTACACTTCATCTGAGCACCACAAATCAAAAATGCTATTTAATTCATTTTTGTTATTGAAAGCAAACTCCCCCATCCATCCAAGTCTCCATGCTTTATTTTGCATAGAAATCACATTGAAACACACCCTCCTAGCATTTCTGTCTGCAGCCCTCTTGCGTATGGGCAGATGATTAATGTAGAATTTTCTTCCTGGAATCCATCTGCCCTTAGCTCAAGCATGCATGCAGGAGAATGTGCTTAGCTGAGAAAATCCCTCCTCCTCCGCTGAAGACTCCTAGTATGTAGGACATCATTTGCCTAGGCATGGAAACCATGAAGTGGCCAAAGAAATGTAAAAAAATTTTTTTTAAAACGTAATTATTAGGATTGCACCGATACCAATACTGGTGCCGATACTAAGCAAGTAAATCAGTACTCGTGCAAATGCTCCGATGCCTGAAAATGATACTTTCAGGCTCTGTTTTAGCTGTCAGAAGGGATTCCCTGACAGCTGAAGTACAAAAAAAAAAAGCCAGCAATTATTGTTTGTAAAGGAGTAGGGCCTCCACGTCCTTAAAAACCAATGACTCATTGAGCTGTGCGTGTGCGATTCCCCAGTTGACAGCTGAAATGTAAACAAAATCCCGGAAATTGAAAAAAATAAAATAAAATAAAAAAGCCGCATTCCTATCGAATAGTGCCCTCTGTTGAAAGGTGACTCTGCGGGCTGCACATGTGCAGTACGGAGCGTCACTCTAGGTGACTTTGTGATCAACTGTTGTGATGGTGCATGCGCAGTGCGGAGACAATAGTGAAGGGCATTTTTTTGTCTTGATGGGTGGGTTCAGTGCTGCAAAGGAACAATGTTATTCTCAGTTTCTGCCTTGCAAAAAAAACACCTTTCAACATACTGAACCCACCCCGCAAGTGCGAGGCAGAATTGGAGAACCTTATCCCTTTGCAGCAAGAATCGGTGCATAACACTTTCCACAGCGCACTGCGCATGCGCAGTCACAACAACTGATAGGGAATTAAGCTGGGAGTGACGCTCCGTACTGTGCATGCGCAGCTCGGTGGAATCATTTTTCGATGGGGGGCACTATTCGATAGAACATTGAGCAATTCTTAACAACATTGCTCAGTCGCTGCAACAACGATAAAAAGAAACATGGTTCCTTTTTGTTTACACATTTACAGATCAAAAGGGATGAACTTCATCTGCAGATGTCAGTTTAAAAGCAACCTGTGAAGTAAAAAAAAAAAAAAAAAATTGCCTTGGAAATTAAGCATCTTTTAAAAAAAATGTAGGACTGCTTTTTAATACACTAGAGAAGCTGATATGCATAGGTATTTTTTTTTTTTTTTTTTTGAAAAGGTGTACTAACCCACGATTTAGCACAAAATGCTTAAAACATACCATTAACCTCTGTAATTATAGGCATTGTGGTCATCAAAATGTAGAGTTAAAGTACTTATTTCTTCAGATTTCAGCATCCCATCTCCCCCTGCTCCAACTCCCAGAGCCCTTCCTCTCTGCTTGAAATAGAGATTAGTAAAAGTAAGGCTGCTTGGTCATTGTTGGAAGATGGGAGGAGGGGGTGGCGGAGCTGCTAAGGAAAAGTCAAAGTGCTTATTGTGTAAATTTGAGGATAAATTGCTCCAGGGTGCCTACAGATACAGAGGTCTAAATCAGTTTATTTCTTTTCCACAGCAAAGTAAAGAGAATGTGGCCTTTCAGCGTGCTGCATAAAGGGGTCATTACTGTGTGGGTAAGCAGTGGTCTCACAGCAGCCGAGTTAGCAAGAGCGCTCCAATCAGCATGGGGCATGAACTTAGCACATTATAAAGAGCATAAAAATAAATGGGCAGGGCTGACACCAATCAGTCCACTAAATTGCTTTGTGCTGTCAGCACTCAACAGGTCAATAAAAGAGTGGAGTGCATTTCTGGTAGACAAATTGAATGTTTCTGTAGTTTATTTTTTTATTTTTTTGGGAGAAAATACAGGAAACAGTGGATGTATTGCAAAGATGTACCGCATGTGTTCTTTTTCTTTTGCCTTGAAATAGGCTTTATGCCAATAATTGCAGTTAAGGTAAAAAATAGAAATATAAAAATAATGAAAAAAAAAAAAAAGAAAGCTCAATTTCCTGCAGAATTACTTAGACATGAAAATAATTTCAACCAATAAGAAACACACTGAGGCCCCAAGAATTAAATGATTAATGATTTCTACCAACTGTACAATAGAGCATAAGCAAGCCAGACGTAATAATTCTCAAAGCATAGTATCAGGTTACTTTAGATTTAAGCATGGCAATAAAGTAATCCCTAATGGCTTCATTATACGTGGTTTAAGAAATATATTCAAATAGAAGTACAAATAATTATAGGAGGGGGTCAGCAACACACACACACGCACTATATTATATACACACACACACACACACACACAGTGGATATAAAGAGTCTACACACCCCGGTTAAAATGTCGGGTTTCTGTGATGTAAAAAGATGACACAATGATAAATAATTTCAGAACTTTTTCCACCTTTAATGTGACCTATAAACTGTACAACTCAGTTGAAAAAAAAAAAAAAAAAAAGATTTTTTTTTGTGTGGGGGGGGGGGGGGGGGGGGGGAAATGAGGGTATTTTCACAAAAATAGCGCCACTTTACCTAGGCGTCACAGGAAAGTGGCCATATTTTTATCGGCGCTTTACCGTCGTTTTTGCAGCAATTTTTAGTACCGCTAACAGCCGAAAAAGTGTTAAAAGCGCCCGCAAAGTGCTTTTTTTTTTTTTTAAATAGGCAGGGGCGCTCCTACAGCACCTCAAAGATGCTGTTGCATGACTTTTTTTTTAGCGTCCTGGCAGCACTCGGACTTTAACATTGTTGTGAAAGTTGAGGCACTTCACAGGCGCTATTGCGCCTCAGTCTGAAAGGGGTCCAATGCCGCGTACATACGATCGGAATTCTTGTCGGAAAAACTGATGGTTTTACCGTCGGAATGCCGCTCAAACTGTCTTGCCTACACACGGTCACACCAAATTCTGACCGCCAAGAGCGCGGTGATGTACAACACGTACAAAGGGACTAGAAAAAGGAAGTTCAATACCTAGTAGCCAATCGCTTCCATCTCGTAGTAGAATCTGAGCATGCCTGAGTTTTTGCGTGTCGGAATTGCATACACACGATCGGAATTTCGGATAGAAAGTTTTTCCATTGGGAAAATTGAGAACATGCTAGCACATTTTTGCCAGTGGGAATTCGGGCAGCTAAATTCCCAGGGAGCATATACACGGTCACATTTTCCGATGAAAAGCTCTCAGTCTTTTGCTGACCGAAATTCCGATCGTGTGTATACGGCATAAGAATGAAGAAACTAAAATAAAGTGGTTGCATAAGTGTGCACACCCTCTTATAATTGGAGATGTAGCCGTGTTCAGAATTCAGCAATTGCATTCAAACTCAAGTTAAATAGGAATCAGTACACACCCGCCATCATGTAGGCCTCATACACACTGGACTATTCTGCAGCAGCTGTTTTTGGCTTCAGATGTGTTTTTCTACAGTCAATAAACTCCCCATCATGTTATCCTATGTGTCTATACACACATAGGCTGTTAGTGCTGGGGCACTTTTTGGCTTTAAAAAAAAACCCAAAACTAACGGGCTCCGAGAGGAGTTTTCAGCTGTAAAAATGCTCCAACTAAATACTGCAGCTGCTGACTTTTAAAATAGTGACACTTACCTGTCCAGCGCGCCCGCGATGTCGGCACCCGAAGCCGATCGCTAGGTCGTCTGTCGGGTCCTGCCACCGCCATCTTGGGTATGGGAATCGGGAAATGGAGCCTTTCTGCTTCATTTCCCGGTTCCCTACTGCGCATGCGCGAGCCACGCGGCGCAATCCGGACGGTCCCCGCTGCCTCTGGGAACTGTGTGTTTCCCAGCAGGCAGCGGGGCACTTGCGCAAAGGGGCGGGCAGTTGCGGAAAGGGGCGTAATCTACGCCCCTTTCCGCAGACAGCTATCCCGGAAGTGGGTGCAGTTACCTGGATTATCCAGGTAACTGCACCCCCCTCCCCCCTGAAAGGTGCCAATTGTGGCACCGGAGGGGGGGGGGGGGGGATTCCGATGAGCGGAGGTCCATTTTAGGGTGGACCTCCGCTTTAAGCCAGAATAAATTTCAGCTGTTCTAGTAGGTTTTTCCTGACTTTTTGTTAGTCGCATTCTACAGCAAAAGCCGTGGTCGGCAGAGAGCTGCCAAAGCATCAGAGGGATCTCATTGTTAAAAGGCATCAGTCAGAAGAGTTAAAAAAAAAGAATTTCCAAGGCATTAGATATACCATGGAACACAGCGAAGACATTCGGGTGGAAAAAATATGGCACAACAGCGGCATTACCAAGAACTGGACGTCCCTCCAAAATTGATGAAAAGACGAGAAGAAAACTGGTCAGGGAGGCTACAAAGAGGCCTACAGCAACATTAAAGGAGCTGCAGGAATATCTGGCAAGTACTGACTGTGCGGTACATGTGACAACAATCTACTGTATTCTTTATATACAGTGCCTTGCGAAAGTATTCAGCCCCCTTGAACTTTTCAACCTTTTGCCACATTTCAGGCTTCAAACATAAAGATACAATTTTTTTATTTTTTGTGAAGAATCACCAACAAGTGGGACACAATTGTGAAGTGGAACGAAATCTATTGGATTTTTGAAACTTTTTTAACTAATAAAAAAATTAAAAGTGGGGCGGGCAAAATTATTCGGCCCCCTTGTGTTAATACTTTGTAGAGCCACCCTTTGCTGCGATTACAGCTGCAAGTCGCTTGGGGTATGTCTCTATCAGTTTTGCACATCGAGAGACTGAAATTCTTGCCCATTCTTCCTTGCAAAACAGCTCGAGCTCAGTGAGGTTGGATGGAGAGCGTTTGTGAACAGCAGTTTTCAGCTCTTTCCACAGATTCTCGATTGGATTCAGGTCTGGACTTTGACTTGGCCATTCTAACACCTGGATACGTTTATTTGTGAACCATTCCTTTGTAGATTTTGCTGTATGTTTGGGATCATTGTCTTGTTGGAAGATAAATCTCCGTCCCAGTTTCAGGTCTTTTGCAGACTCCAACAGGTTTTCATCCAGAATGGTCCTGTATTTGGCTGCATCCATCTTCCCCTCAATTTTAACCATCTTCCCTGTCCCTGCTGAAGAAAAGCAGGCCCAAACCATGATGCTGCCACCACCATGTTTGACAGTGGGGATGGTGTGTTGAGGGTGATGAGCTGTGTTGCTTTTACGCCAAACATATCGTTTTGCATTGTGGGCAAAAAGTTTGATTTTGGTTTCATCTGACCAGAGCACCTTCTTCCACATGTTTGGTGCGTCTCCCAGGTGGCTTGTGGCAAACTTTAGACAAGACTTTTTATGGATATCTTTGAGAAATGGCTTTCTTCTTGCCACTCTTCCATAAAGGCCAGATTTGTGCAGTGTACGACTGATTGTTGTCCTATGGACAGACTCTCCCACTTCAGCTGTAGTTCTCTGCAGTTCATCCAGAGTGATCATGGGCCTCTTGGCTGCATCTCTGATCAGTCTTCTCCTTGTCTGAGCTGAAAGTTTAGAGGGACGGCCAGGTCTTGGTAGATTTGCAATGGTCCGATACTCCTTCCATTTCAAAATGATCGCTTGCACAGTGCTCCTTGGGATGTTTAAAGCTTGGGAAATCTTTTTGTATCCAAATCCGGTAAAAAAACAGTATTAAGGACCTGCCTGTGTTCCTTGGTCTTCATGATGCTCTCTGCGCATTCAATAGAACCCTGAGACTATCACAGAGCAGGTGCATTTATACAGAGACTTGATTACACACAGGTGGATTCTATTTATCACCATCAGTCATTTAGGACAACATTGGATCATTCAGAGATCCTCGCTGAACTTCTGGAGTGAGTTTGCTGCACTGAAAGTAAAGGGGCCGAATAATTTTGCACGCACCACTTTTCAGTTTTTTATTTGCTAAAAAAGTTTAAAATATCCAATAGATTTCGTTCCACTTCACAATTGTGTCCCACTTGTTGGTGATTCTTCACAAAAAATAAAAATTTTATATCTTTATGTTTGAAGCCTGAAATGTGGCAAAAGGTTGAAAAGTTCAAGGGGGCCGAATACTTTCGCAAGGCACTGCATCTGGGCTATGGGGTAGAGTGGCAAGACATCCAAGAAAAAAAAACATCCAAGCCCGGCTAAATTTTGCAAAAACACATCTGAAGGCTCCCAAAAGCACGTGGGAAAATGTGGTATGGTCTGATGAAATCAATGTTGAACTTTTTGGAAATAATTCCAAAATACTGCACATCACCAGAAGAGCACCTTACCCACAATGAAGCATGGTGGTGGCAGCATCATGCTTTAATTCAGCTGGAACAGGGGTCTTATTCAAGGTAGAGGGAAATATGAACGGTTCCAAATTCCAGTCAATATTGGCACAAAATCTTCAGGCTTCTGCTAGAAAGCTGAACATGAAGAGAAAGTTCATCTTTCAGCATGACAACAACCCAAAGCATACATCCAAATCAACAAATAAATGGATGATGATGAAGATGATTAAAGCTTTGAAATGGCCTAGCCAGAGCCCAGACCTGAATCGGATTGAAAATCTGTGGTGTGATCTGAAGAGGTCTGTGCACAAGAGATGCCCTCGCAATCTGACAGATTTGGAGTGTTTTTGCAAAGAGTGGGCAAATAACGGCAAGTCAAGATGTGCCATGCTGATAGACTCATACCCAAAAAGACTGAGTTCTGTAATAAAATCAAAAGGTGCTTCAACAAAGTTTAAGGGTGTGCACACTTATGCAACCATATCATTTTAGCTTATTTTACTTCCCTCCACCTAAAAGATTTCAGTTTGTTGTGCAGCTGCGTTGCACAGTTTATAGGTCACATTAACCCTTGGTTCACACTAGTGCAATGCATGAACCAGCACGATTCCAGTGGCCGTTCCGCATTGCTCCTCTCCCGCAGGCAGTTCACACTGCCTACTGCGAACCGCTGCAGGCGTTATTAAAGTTAATGACACCCCCAGTTTAGTTCACAGATCGCAGATCACATTAGGTGAGAACATCACAGAAACCTGACAGTTTTTATACAGGCAGGTAGACTTTACATTAACAAAATATATATATATATATATACATATATACATACACATATATATATATATATATATATATATATATATATATATATATATATATATATATATATATACACATATACACACACACACACACACACACACACAGTATCTCACAAAAGTGAGTACACCCTCATTTTTGTAAATATTTTACTATATATTTTCATGTAACACTGAAGAAATGACACTTTGCTACAATGTAAAGTAGTGAGTGCATGGCTTGTATAATAGTGTAAATTTGCTGTCCCATCAACCTAACCCAAACGCAAAGCCATTCAGGTGTCTAAACCGCTAGCAACAAAAGTACACACCTAAGTGAAAATTTTCAAATTAGGCCCAAAGTGTCACTATTTTGCATGGCCACCATTATTTTCCAGCACTGCCTTAACCCTCTTGGGCATGGAGTTCACCAGAGCTTCACAGGTTGCCACTGGAGTCCTCTTCCACTCCTCCATGACGACATCACGGAGCTGGTGGATGTTAGAAACCTTACGCTTATCCACCGTCTGAGGATGCCCCACAGATGGTCAATAGGGTTTAGGTCTGGAGACATGCTTGGTCAGTCCATCACCTTTACCCTCAGCTTTTTTTTAGCAAGGCAGTGGTCATCTTGGAGGTGTGTTCAGAGGGGTCGTTATGTTGGAATACTGCCCTGCAGCCCAGTCTCTGAAGGGAGGGGGGATCATGCTCTGCTTCAGTATGTCACAGTACATGTTGGCATTCATGGTTCCCTCAATGAACTGTAGCTCCCCAGTGCCAGCAGCACTCATGCAGCTCCAGACCGTGACACTCCCCCACCACAATGTTTGATTGTAGGCAAGACACTCGTCTTTGTACTCCTCACCTGTTTGCCACCACACACGATTGACACTATCGGAACCAAATATGTTTATCTTGGTCTCATCAGACCACAGGACATCATTCCAGTAATCCATGTCCTTAGTCTGCTTGTCTTCTGCAAACTGCAGGCTTTTTGCATCATCTTTAGAATAGGCTTCCTTCCTGGACAACAGCCATGCAGACCAATTTGATGCAGTGTGCGGCATATGGTCTGAGCACCGACAGGCTGACGCCCCCACCTCTTCAACCTCTGCAGCAATGCTGGCAGCACTCATACATCTATTTCCAAAAGAAAACCTCTGGATATGACCGATGAGCACGTGCAGTCAACTTCTTTAGTTGACCATGGCGAGGTCTGTTCTGAGTGGAACTTGTCCCGTTTAGGGATGAGCTCCAGCGCGTTTGCACACTCCACGTGCAGAGCCTGCCAGGAAGACGGCGCAGCGCTGCGCTAATCGCAGGCAGCAAGACATTTCCCGATCTCTGCAGCCACACATCGGGAAATGTCTCACTGCCTGCGATTAGTGCCACGCTGTGCAGACTTCCTGGTGGGCTCTGCAGGTGGAGTGTGCGACCACGCTGGAGTCCATCCTTAGTCCTGTTAAACCGCTGTATGGTCTTGGTCACCATGCTGCAGCTCAGCTTCTGGGTCTTGGCAATCTTATAGCCTAGGCCAGGGATGGTCCGCTAATTGCATATCCCTGGCCTATGCCAACTTTATGTAGAGCAACAATTCTTTTTTCAGATCCTCAGAGAGTTCTTTGTCATGAGGTGTCGTGTTGAGCTTCCAGTGACCTGTATGAGAGCGATGACACCAAATTTAAACACACCTGCACCCCACTCACACCTGAGACCTTGTAACATTAATGAGTCATGTGACACTGGGGGGGGGGGGGGGGGAATGGCTAGTTGGGGCTCAATTTGGACATTTTCACTTAGGGGTGTACTCACTTATGCTGCCAGCAGTTTAGACATTAAATGGCTGTGTGTTTAGTTATTTTGAGGGGACAGCAAATTTATACTGTTCTACAAGCTGTACACTCACTACTTTACATTGTAGCAAAGTGTCATTTGTTCAGTGCTGTCACATGAAAAGATAATAAAATATTTCCAAACATATGAGGGGTGTACTTCGCTTTTGTGAAATACTGTGTGTAAAAAAAAAAATATATATATATATATATATATATATATATATATATATATATATATATATATATATATATATATATAAATAAATAAAACACATATACACACACATACACATACTACAGTCCTGTTTATGACTAATTAACTTTACTAATATTAATAAAAATTTGTGGTTTTCTCAGTAGTGCTTCTGCATTAACTTCTACAGTATCATTCTTTTTTACATACTTGGCTGTTAGAAGTGACAGTTGGGTCAGTTCACACAGATTATGGGTTTTTGTGGATTTTTCCAACCTGAAAGCATTTGCAGTGTTCTCAACATTACACTACATTCTCTAGCAACATTATCCTCCTCCGTACACTATGTTCTGACAGCTCACCCCCTCCACGCATTAATGTTCTCTGACAGCTTTCCCACCCCCACTCCATGTTCTCTGATAGAACCCACACAGGCTAGTAGTGGCTCGACGTAGAACCGGAGAATCTTCCAGTGGGGACCCACCTCCCTACAATTATAATGTCATTGTCACAGGTTGTAACTGACATCTTACAAGGCTCACAACCGCAAAGCCTGGCCTGCCCATCTAGCTCTTCTGACATTTCAGAGGCCGCCCCTCTTCCCAGTGCAAACATGGGCCCACCTGCTGCTGCTGACATTGTCTACCTACCCGTTTCATTCTAGTGAAATCAGCGGCTGCAGACAGTATGAATGAAAAACACCTACATTTTTGATGAAGTCTAAAAGTGCAGTTATAGGGACTGATCAGATGTCTGAAGGTGCAGGAATTGGGATGGATCTGAGGTCTGAATGCAGGAACTGGGGTGGATCTAAGTTCTGAAGGTTCAGGAATTATTCTGAGATCTATGGGGCGTTATCGTTCACTGGTACACTGGTTGTCTAATGCTTGTAAATGGACACAATGTGAAAAAGGTTGCCGACACCTACCTTCACCTAAATTCCTCTCTTGTCACTTTAAAGCTGAACTTCAGGCAAACAGATAAGGAAGCAGATAAAATACATATGAAAACACTTTTACCTGCTGAGGGATAAGTGTGAGAATTACACAACTCGCCCACAAAGCACACCATAGGCTGGCAGTGCAGGAGACCTATTTTTTTTCTGTTGCTGTGAACACTTAAAGGGGTTGTAAACCTCCCTTTTATTACACAACCCCTGTATTATACTTGCCTCCATTGTGCAGTTCGTTTTGCACAGTGTGGCCCCGAACCTCGTCTTCTGGGGTCCCCCGGTGGTGCTCGCGGCTCCTCCTCGCATTGGTAAACCCCCTGGGAGATTCACTCTGCCTGGGAGTAACCTTGCGGGCGTGCTCCCAAGTCTAGCATTTGCATGCATAGACACAGAATGCCGCACTCAGCTTCGCCCCCCACGTCATTGGATGTGTGGATTTGACAGCAGCAGGACCCAATGGCTTCGCTGCTATCAATCTATCCAATAAAGAGCAGAGAAACCCAAGCAGAGAGGCACAGCGCACCTCTGCCGAGGGAACGAACAGGCTCAGGCGAGTAAAATGGGGGGGGGGGCTAGAGGGCATAGGATGAATTAAGGTGAAAAAACACAAGGGTTTACAACCCCTTTAAGCCGACCATAGATGGATCAAATCTGGCGGGTTCAGCAGAAACCGGCAGAGGTTTGATTCACCTATGGTAGAGCTGCATGATTCTGGCCAAAATGAGAATCATGATTTTTTTTTGCTTAGAATAAAAAGATTGCGATTCTCACAATTTTCACGACATAAAATCTTTAATTTTTATACAAAAAAAATGGGCTAACTTTACTGGTTCGTTTTTTTTTGTTAATTCATTAAAGTGATTTTTAAAAAAAAAATACTGCATTTGAAAGATCACAGCGCGAATACAGTGTGACATAAAATATTGCAAAAACCACCATTTTATTCTCTAGGGTATCTCCTAAAAAAAATATATATTATATATATATATATATATATATATATATATATATATATATATATGGTTTGGGGGTTCTAAGTAATTTTCTAGGAAAAAAATATATATATATATATTTTAAACTTGAAGCCAACAAATGTCAGAAAATAGGTTGTGTAAGTGATTAAAGTGGAGTTGCCCCCCAAAAAATAAAACTACTTAAAAATCTTAAAAAAAATCAAAAAAAAATAATTGGCAAAAAAAAAAATTTTTACTCACCTCTAAATACCGGTTGCTAGGGGGTCCCTCGTAGTCTGCCTTCTTCATTGCCCGGGCTGGTGACCTCACTTCCCCTCGCGCCGCACATTCACCTGGGACCTGTCACGTGTCCCAGGTGACTGTACGGCGTATCACGGCGCCCTGCGCCGCTCGCGCATGCGCAGTGGGTGCCCGGCTGTGAAGCCACAGCCGGGTGCCCACAGTATGCATGACGGCGCCGCGAGCGGAGCGGGGAGCGAGGGGGGGGCTTCGTTCCCCCGCATCGCTGGAACCCGGGACAGGTAAGTGTCCGATTATTAAAAGCCAGCAGCTGCAGTATTTGTAGCTGCTGACTTTTAATTTTTTTTTTTTTAGGGGGTACCCCACTTTAACCTCATTTACACACCAAAGTCTATTCCATTGAAAAATTGTTACAATGTTTATACTTAAGTTTAACTAATAAAAAATGTTTTGATTCTTGGCAGACTGCCCAGTTCCTCTCTCTTTCTTTCTTTTGATGGCTGTGGAGAGAAGAGCAGAGAGAATTCTTTGCATAGAAAGAATTGTGAAACACTCTATTCAAGATCGCGAGAACGATTAAATTGTGCAGCTCCAATCTGTGGGCAGGCTGGCTGTTACGACTTGGGTACAACCAGCCTGTGGGATTTTTTACATTCAATTAAGGTTGGCAGCTAAAGGAGTTAGCAGTAATCATTGTGTTCTGACTGCCAGAACACAAGCGCTGTGGGAGGGATTCAGTCACTATTGATGAGGGAATCAAGAGATTACTTTCCTTTCATCTGTGGTAGAAGGAAAGAAAATGACATAACCCATAGCTTGCCTTATAGAATTCCTTCCCACACTTGTGACTCAACAAATAATTAATAAGTAAAACAAACAATAAGAAAACCTGTGCGTCAGTCTGCCCTCTCCTCCCATCAGCATGCACCTTGCACTAGAGCAGAGGGTCTTCAAACTTTTGAAAACAAAGGGCCAGTTTTCTGTCCTCCAAACTTTAGTAGGGCCGGACCGACTGTGGCCAGTGGGAGTAGAAAATGCCCTGGCATTGGTGGGAGTAAACAATGCCATAAGCTTGGTGAGCAGTGGGAGTAAAAAAAAAAAAAAAATGTATATCATTGGTATCAGTGTGAGGAATAGCGCCCCATCATTGCATTACATCATTGGTATCAGCGGAAGGAATAGTACCCCATTGTTGCTGTCAGTGGGAGGAATGGTGTTCTGTCTTTGGTATCAGTGAAAGGAATAATGCCCCAAGGGCCAGATAAAGTGAACAAAGGGCCACGTCTAGCCCACGGGCCGCAGTTTGGAGACCCCTGCACTAGAGCATAATTGCTTCTCCCAGTGCAAACAATGCTGTACAGGGACCGCAAAAGTCCTATACAAGGTCAAATGCAGGTACCTGCATTGTTTACCTTTAAGACAAATACATGGACATTAAAAAATACAGTAAAAATGTAAGGTCTGCTTAAAATAGCCATATGTGCCCGCCTCCATCACTAAGAAGTTGTAGCATTATCTTGCAATATTTGGGCTACACAGATGGAACCGGACATCACACTCTGTAGCACACCAGTCTGGGGTAAGGTAATTATGTACCAACTCCACCATGTATAATGGGGAAGGACCCAGATATGTTATGTGGAGTTTGCATTTTGCTGCAAGGTCCAATTTTAAGGATACATTAATAAACGCAGGACAGAATTATATTGCATTTTTTATGTAGCAAGGTCCCAGGCCTCCTCTAGTCTAACGGGAACCTTTAACCAAGGACTGCTGACATCCTTCCGTACATAGTGGGTTGTGAGGCATAGTGGGTATAATGCAAGCTAGATTCGTGGGTGCCAGACACTTCTTGAATGCAAAGAGATTTTATTTCTCTTAAACAGAACTTTGGGAGAGAAGGTTAGGGCCAGGACAACCTTAAGCCGTTGCAATGTTAATTGGCACACTTAGACTTCTACGGGAGGACAGCCATGCAGGGAAAGGCGTCCAGCAAGACACCACATCTGCATGTGTAGGAATGCAGTCTTACAGTTTCTAACGCAAGGTGTAACAGTTCTTCAACCCACTGAGCTCCCAGTCTTTCTCTCGCTAGACTAGATGATTCACTGCCACGGAATCCCTTGAATCCACGGAATCTTCACTGTAGTATCTTCCTCAAGAGTCATCCCCGTTTCTCTGCTGGGTCCCTAGCTTGGCACTCCAGATACCTTCTCAAGCTTCACCCCACTGGCCTGCTCGGTCCCTGGCTTGACACAGAAGGCTGCTCTGCAAGTGTCACCTCCATTGGCTGGGTCCCTGGCTTCACACACCTGCTAAAGTTTCCCCAATTCTTCACCGTCCCGTTGGTGAGAATTCTGCGCTGGTAATTGCTTCGGCTATTAAATATGTGGCCACCGGTGCAAAAAATGCGACCAAGTTTAGAAGGGAATTTTAAGGAAAAAAAAAAACTTCTATTTAAATGCCCATCAATGCAGCCTTATCAGTGTCCATCTGCAGCCTTGTCAGTGTCATTTATAGCCTTTATAAATGGCGCCGCTGAGGTACAGAGCCGGGCGTTCTCTGCGGCTTTTGGCCGGTCACGTGGGACTGCGAGAGCGTTCCAAAAGCCGCCGAGAACGGCCGAAAGGCTCACAATCGGAGGGGGATCAGCGTATAACACGCAGCCACAAGTTTCCCCTGATTTTAAGGGGAAAAAAAGTGTGTTATATGCCAATAAATACGGTATATATAAAACCCAACGTGAAAAAAATAAATGTTTGCTGCAGTCAAAAATGCATTCCACCTTTGGATGGAGTGAAAAATATGGAACAAAAAAAGTTGACTGCGCTAACCCCTGTATAAAATATTAAAATTACGTCACTCCTGTTACACAGTAAATAAAATGATAGTGTGTGTGTGTGTGTGTGTGTGTGTGTGTGTGTGTGTGTTAGCGTGCATTTCAAGCCTCGCTTTCACCCGGCAGGAAGTGTTTTGCAAATACAATTGCGTCTTCCTGAGGCCAATGAACACACTAGACAGGTTAGAGATAAAGTTGTGGAGAACTTTAAAGCAGGGTTAGATTATAAAAAAAAAAAAAAAATATCCCAAGCTTTGAACATCTCGCGGAGCACTGTTCAATCCATCATCTGAAAATGAAGAGTCTGGCACACCTGCAAACCTACCAAGACATGGCTGTCTACCTAAACTGACAGGCTGGGTAAGGAGAGCATTTATCAGAGAAGCAGCCAAGAAGCCCATGGGAACTCTGGAGAAGCTGCAGAGATCCAAAGCTCAGGTGGTAGAATCTGTCCACTGGACAACTATTAGTCGTACATGCCACAAATCTGACCTTTATGGAAGAGTGGCAAGAAGAAAGCCATAAGAAGTCCTGTTTGCAGCTTGCAAGAAGCCATGTGGGGGACACAGCAAACATATGGAAGAAGGGGCTCTGGTCAGATTGAACTTTTTGGCCTAAAAGCAAAATGCTGTGTGTGGCGGATAGGGGAGGAACGGATTGGCACCGATCTGAACGGGTCACCCCGCTCGGATCGGCACACGCCGCGATCCATGGAGCGCTCCACGGCCTTGGCCTTAGGAAAGGCCACGGCTTTGGCCTAGTTCCGGAGTGGCGGCCATCTTGGTGCACCCGTCGGCGTTTACAATGTGATCACTCCGTCAAATGACGCCGGTTCCTCGCTTCCCTCTCTGTACAGATCTGTACAGTGGAGGGGAGAAATTGGATGGCAGCAGCGCTGTGGGCTGCATCTGTAGTGTCCACAGCGCTGCTCTGTGACAATTGCAGTCACAGCCATGCCTCCATACTCTGCAATACCTTGCCAATACTCTGCAACACCCTGCCAACTCTGCCATACCCTGCAATACTCGTTAATACCCAGCCATACTCGGCGATACCCAGCCGTATCCATCCATGCGCAGCCAATATTACATTGGGGGGAGATGATGTGGATATTACAGCGGGGGGGGAGATGTATACTACAGTGGGGAGATTGTGGATATTACAGTGGGGACTTTATGGTGGTGGAATTTTCACAGGTTTTTGCAAATTCAATTATTTGCTGATCCGAAAAATGATCCAATCCGTGACTCTGATCCGAGGAACGATCCGATCAGTGAGTTTTTTGATCCGTTGCACCCCTAGTGGCGGAAAACGAACACTGCACATCACCCTGAAGACACCATCCCCACTATAAAACATGGTGATGGCAGCATCATGTTGTGGGGATGCTTTTCTTCAGCAAGGAAGTTAGTCAGAGTTAGTGGGAAGATGGATAGAGCCAAATACAGGGCAATCTTAGAAGAAAACCTGTTAGGCTTGATTCACACCAACGCGTTTTTTTGATGCATTTTGCAGAAATGCAGGGAAATTTTTTAACATGGGTTCATATGGAAAACATGTTCACATCAATGCAGTTTTGTGCCTCTGCGTTTTTGGAAAGGGTCGGGGACTTTTTAATGTAAAATGCAGCTTTTGCATGTAATAGAAGTCAATGGACCTGCATCAAAAACGCAAGTACAGATTTTTTTACCGCGTATTTACTGCAATTTGCGTTTTTTTTTTTCATTTTTATTCACTGTATATATCTGGTTGCCAAGTAACCACAGTGTAGAAAAAAAAACGCAAAACGCGCCAAAATCGCAGTAAAACGTGTGTCCAAAAACGCGACAAGCACCGCAAAAAGCACTGCAAAAACGCTCAAAAGCAACATGCATAGATGTGAATCGAGCCTTAGAGTCTGAAAAAGACTCAAGAATGGGGAGGAGGTTCACCTACCAGCAGGACAATGACCCTAAACTTACAGCCAGAGCTACAATGGCATGGTTTAATTAAAAGCATATTCATGTTTTAGAATGGCCCAGTTAAAGTCAAGATCAACTTGACATATTTATGTATAATGGATTTAAAGAGGAAGTAAACCCTGATGGGTTTACTTCCTCTTTTTTTCCCTGCAAAGGTAAAGCATAATGGACTACTATGCATCGCATAGTAGCTCATTATGTGTCACTTACCTGACACAGGAGCCAGCGAAGTCGCCGCTGATCCCTGTAGTCCGCCGCGTCCATCTTGCTGGTGGCGTCTCGCAGCTCCGACCAATGACAGCGGCGAAGCCGCGATGACGTCACTCCCGCGCATGCGCACGGGAGTCGCGTCTCGCAGCTCCGCCGCTGCCACTCGGCGAAGCCGCGATGACGTCACTCCCGCGCATGCGCACGGGAGTCGACAAATTTGGCAAATCCATTCTTGGATTTGCCGCATTTAGTGCGCATTCGCGCCGCTGTCTACGCAGCATGCGCCGTAGACAGCGGTGCCCATTTTCGGGCAAATATCTCCTAAACCATATAGGTTTAGGAGATATTGCTTGGACCTACAGGTAAGCCTTAATCTAGGCTTACCTATAGGTCCAAGTTGTTTGGAAGGGTTTACTTCCTCTTTGATAACAGCTTAATTAAAGTAAGAAGAGCACATGTTCTTATTATGTCCATATTTGTTTTGCTAAGGCTGGCCATAGATTATGCATTTTTTTTTTTCTACCAAATGTTGAAGGAATGAACATTGCTCAATTCCCTCATTGTATACAATTTCCCCGCTCTTGTATTCTGACAGCAGGAATTTCCCAGCTGTCAGAGTACAATAATCACTGCTGGCAGCTTTAGCCACCAGCAGTGGTCGCATGAAATTAATCTAGCAGGCTTGTTGTACGACAGTGATCCTAAACCTACAGCCAGAGCTACAATGGAATGGTTTACATCAAAGCATATTCATGTGTTAGAATGGCCCAGTCAAAGTCCAGATCTAAATCCAATTGAGAATCTGTGGCAAGACTTGAACATTGCTGTTCAAACACTCTCCATCCAAACAGAGCTTGAGCTATTTTGCAAAGAAGAATGGGCAAAAATGTCACTCTCTAGATGTGTAAAGCTGGTACAGACATCCCCAAAAAGTCTTGCAGCTGTAATTGCAGTGAAAGGTGGTTCTACAAAAGTGGGTGAATTTAATGCACGCCACACTTTTCACATATTTGTAAAAAAAAAATTTTTTTAAATTGAACCATTTATCATTTTTCTTCCACTTCACCATTATGTGTCACTTTGTGTTGGTCTTTACGTTTTTGGTTGTAACATGACAAAATTTGGAAAATGGGTAGGAGTTTTTTTTTCAAGGCACTGGAACTGGCCTGCCTGCAATCCAGACCATTAACCACTTGCTTACTGGGCACTTAAACCGCCCTCCTGCCCAGACCAATTTTCAGCTTTCAGCGCTGATGCACTTTGAATGACAATTGCGCAGCCATACAACACTGTACCCAAATGAAATTTTTTATCATTTTTTCCCCACAAATAGAGCTTTCTTTTGGTGGTATTTAATTCCAGCTGGGAGTTTTATTTTTTGCTATACAAACAAAAAAAAAAAAAAAAATCATGTTTAATAGTTTGTTATAAAATTTTGCAAACAGGTCATTTTTCTCCTTCATTGAAATGCGCTGATGAGGCGGCGCTGGTGGGTACTGATAGGCACAGTTAAGGTGGCACTAATAGACACAGATAAGGTGGCACCGATGGGCACAGATAAGGCAGCACTGATGGGCACAGATAAGGCGGCACAGATGGGCACGGATAGGGTGGCACGGATGGGCGGCACTGATAGATGGGACTGATGGGCACTGATAGGTGGCACTGCTGGGCATTTATAGGCGGCACTGCTGGGCAGCACTGCTGGGCACTGGTAGATGACACTGATGGGCACTGATAGGTGGCACTGTGGGCACTAATGGGTGGCACTAATGTTTCACTTTGTCCCCTACTTAGGTGGCACTGGCAGGGGGCAGGTGGGCACTGATGATCTGGCCGTGATCGGGACTGATGTGGTCGGCTTTTTTTTTTTCTCCTCGCGCTGTCAGCTCAAGGAGGAAAAATAGCCAATAACCGGCTCTGTTTTGTCACATGATCAGCTGTCATTGGCCGACAGCTGATCACGTGGTAAGGGGTCGGGATCGACCCCTTGCTCGGATTCGTGATCAGGCGAGTCTCAGACTCGCCAATCACAGAGCGCGCCGTGCGCTCCCCTCAGGGGGCACGCAGGGCGCTCGTGCACGGGACGATGTCAATAGACGTAGTCCCGGGAAAGCAGGTCCACACTGTAGCCGTCATTCAGCTATAGCACGGTTATCTAGAGGTTAAACAATTAAAAATAGTTGGTGCATCTTGAAGCGAAAAATTTAACAAAGACGACCCAGGATTGTTGAGCAGTTAGAATCTTATAGCAGGCAAAAATGGGACAACATTGTTCTCCCAAAACTCCAGCAACTGGTCTCCTCAGTTCCCAGACATTTACAGAGCATTGTTAAAAGAACAGGGGAAGCTACACTGTGGTAAACATGGACCTGTCCCAACTTTTTTGAGACCTGTTGCTGCCATCACTTTCAAATTTACATTATTTTCTTAAGATTTACATTTTTTCAGTTTAAACATTTGATATTTTATATTGTGAATAAAATATGGATTTATGATATTTGTAAATGATTGCATTCTGTTTTTACGCAAATTTTACATAATGTTACAACTTTTTTTGGAATTGGGTTGTACATTAGTCTTTCTGGCATGCAATGAGAAATAGCTAAACCTTATTACAGCGAAATTTATTTCTCCTTCTAGTATAAGTAAAAACTTTAAACAGGAAAAAGATACCGAATTTCCACAATTAAAAAAAAACAAAAAAAAAACACCAAACACACAAAAACACATTCAATGGACCGTGAAACCGGATCTTTCCTCAACAAGGAGTCGTAGAAAACAATCGCTTCAAATGAAAGTACAGTTTCAGCAAAACACTCAAGTCTACATACAGAAATGCATTGTTTCTTAATTGTCCTTGTTAAAAAATAATTTATGTATACTCTCTATTCCTCCAGACAGGCCAAGTTCCTCTCTACAACCCGAAATACAATGTGCTGGCCAGGTTACAAAAACAACAAGCCCAGAACTGATGCGTACTGTTCTCAGCAGATCAAGCGTTCTCCCAAACTACTGTATGTTCAATAGACATACAGAGCAAATATGATTTGCATCAGTGTCGATAATGAAAAACGCTTCTGCAAATATACAAAACACAGAGCCACAGCATGGCTAAATCAAATATAGGCTTATTTGAATATTCTGCTCTTACACAGATCCCCACACTGAATAGATGAATTTTGTTTTATAATGTAATAATGCCGTTTTTTGCAGACTCTGAAAAATGGCTCCATAGTGGTTTCTGTGGATGTGAGATTGCTGCAGGAGACAAATGATTCTGGCAATATATTGCTGGCCAAACCTGTAAATAGTAAGAGATAAGCCAATTGCACCGTTGTGGCCAAGATGGCAGATCTGCCAGGTTCTGTGTAATCTCCACAATAATGAGGAATATGCAACTCGACCCGTATGCTGGAAAGAGGCTTTTTATTTTCTAGAGAGATAGGGGGTAATTACATGTTAATCACAGGGATTTGCCAACAAGTTGGACAACCTTTGAGCTAGAATCAAAATCCTAAATACTCTTCAGTCACATACAGACCAAACATCATTTGGTCATTTTACAGGCTTTTTTTCTTTTTTTCTTTTTTCATAGTGGCATTTGTGCTCATTTTTGTAGGCATCTCAGGCTTGAGGTTTTTTTTTTTATCCAATGGAAAGTTAGTTATTAGGGAAAAAAATTGCGATGTGTGTGTTTTTCAGGCTCACCAATTGAAGTCTAAAGCCTCGTACACACGATCGGATTTTCCGATGGGAATTGTGTGTTGACAGACTGTTGGCCTAAAATCCGACCGTTTGTATGGTCCATCAAACAATTGTTTTTACGCAGACAAAAATGTTGGATGGCAGGCTTATAAATTGCCGCTTACTGGTCTGCCCTTTGAGTTTGGATCGTTTGGCTTGTCCTCATTTTAACCACAGCCGATTCCTGCCATGGATGTCTGGAGGTTGATTTGACGCCACAGATTTAATACTACAGACCCTGTAACGCTTACCCTCTGGTAAGCCCATATGTTGTGTGGTGGAGGTTCACAAGCACTGGTGTTTATGTTTGCACAGAGGAATTTGATTAAGTCACCATTTTCATTTCATTCACTGGAGTTTTGATATAATTACTTTATTTCTTTTATTTTAGGATTTATTATTGTTATCACGTATTTATCACATATTACACATTTATTTAATCACATGTTCATTCATCAGTATGATTTTATGGTGTTTATGTTGTTATTTATTGTCCTATACTATTACAGCTTAACTTTATGCACAGCTATATTCTATGTTTTCTATGCTTAAAACCCTTAAGCAGCCCATAGATCAATTACATTTTTTTTCGTTCTACCACGGGTGAAAGGAAAGAAAAATGTCTCAACTTCCCCAGCAACAGTGTTGATGGAGGAATGCCTCCTACACCACTACTGTGTTCTGCCGGTGGGAAGGTGTGGGGAGCTTTGCTGGCCAGCAGAACACAACAATTCCTGCTAGCAGCTATAGCCGCTGGCAGTGATTGCATGTAAAAAAGCCAACAGGCTGGTTGTACGCAAGTAGGTCGACTTGAGTACAATCAGCCTGCTCATAGATGGATCAAATCTCAGCCAGTCTCTGCTGAACCGGGAAAATTTCTATCTATGTATGGCCAGCTTTAAAGTCACAGGAGGGAAGGGGAGAGTTTAAAATCTGGCTGGGGTGCCTTGAGGTTTCTTCAGGGGTGCCTTGGCAAAATGCCTAAAAATGACCTTGAAATTGTATACAAGACAGTGGGTGAAAGAAAACTGCCTTTTAGTTACACAACCAAAGGTTTTCATTGTACACCATTACAACCTTCTAGCTGCCAACCTCATAACAACCAATGACATCAGTTGATAAGGAGGATGTCAGTTGCCTGCATATCATCCTTGTTTGACCCCCCTTGCCTCTCTCCATCGGCTTTAGGGTCTCATTAGCTAATTGATGAAGAAAAACAGAGGGAGAAGAGAAACATTGGAATACTAGTCAGTACCAATTTGCAAAAGTGTATTTGCTTTCGAAGAATAAATCACCTTTAACATTTGTTGTCCCATATGCATTAATGTTACTGCGTTATGTCAAACTATATCAGTACAGTTTTTACATTTTAGAACTGGGGAGCCCAAGATATATCAAAGAATATCCATAATTTTAAAGGGTGCCTTGACTGAAAAAAGGCTGAGAAACACTGCTCTGGGAGGTCCATGTACCACACTTTAGTTTATTTCTGATCTTTCACAACAAGGAAGGCCATGTTTTCTTCTGCTTACAGGATCTAAGGCTTCATGTGAACCCTGCCTACATTTACCGTGGCAAAACGCAAAATAGCGCCCCATTTATCCCGAGGCCAGCAGTCAAAACGTTCCTATCCTGAACGCTATTCTTCCACGCTCAGGAGAGGGAGGTTGAAGCTCACCTAAACGTGCCAGCTCCTAAACTTTGCAAAAGCCTATGTATACATTGACACAGGCTTATATATATATATATATATTAGTGCAGTAGGTTATGAAGCAAAGCATGTGATAAAAACAAAGTATTTCACTGTATACTTTGCAGAAATTATGCTAAATGTAGCTCTCTAGTAGAATATTACTGGAATGGGGTCCCATGGCAACAGGATTTAAATGTCAGACTCTAAATATGGATGCAATTGCACATTTCTATAACTGCAGAATTAAAGAATGAAGACCTACCAAGAGTGGAGTGCTCTTTCAATCCCGTGTATGCATAATATACATGGTAAACAGTACAACTCAGGCTGAATGTTTTACATCAGAGGTGACACATACTGCAAATGGAAAATTGCTATATTTATGTGATGCACTAAAATGCGAAGAATTTTATAGAAAGAACACAATAATTGCAGTATCACACCAGGAACACGAGTGGCTTCTTTATACATAAACTACGTTGCTAAAGTAACCATTGCCAAAAATAATGTTTTTGGTTCACTTTCCCGTTTTCTCGTGACAACAAAACCAGGCCAGAAAAAAGTAAGTATCACCATTGGTTAATACAGAAGTGAAATATCACGACTTGGGTACAAGCCAATTGGCATACTCATTTCTACATTACACATATAAAGTTTCAGCACCTGATCATCACTTTTTGCAATGATTTATTCATTAAGGTTGACCATTGAAATCACAGGCTTGTCTATTGGCTCGGGCAGAGCATCCATCCTAATGCTAAAGAAAGAAGGAGAGAAAGCCATTAGGCTTAATGTACACCAGGCCTACATTTAGTGCCACCACAGAAAAACGCAAAACCGTGCCGTGATTCTGCAGCGTTTCAAGGTTTCCCACGGCCAGCATTCAAATCTTTCCTAACCTGAACACGATTCTTCAGCGTTCAGGAGATGGAGGTTTAAAACACACCTAAACGCAGCAGCTCCCCTAAACTCTGCTAAAGTCTATGTGTACATGGACACATAGGGGGTTATGAAGTTGAGTTTAGGAGATTTGGTAAAATAAATAAATAAAAAATGCTAGTAGTAGTAGGCTAGTGTACATGAAGCCTTACAGGATGCTACCAGAGTTGGGATATCAAGGGAGACTAAAAATAGTGATCATTCCAACAAGATATAAACCCAGAGCTGGGAATATCATGCTGGTATGGTCACTATTGTCGTTCTTTTGATAGCCCAGGTTTTGGAGTATCTGGCTGGTAGGGCTACTATTGACTCTCACTTGATAACCCAACTTTGGGAGTATCTTGCTGGAATAATCACCATTGTCTCTCTCTTAATAACCCAGGTCTGGGAGTATCTTGCCAGTATGGTTTTTATTGTCTTTTTCCTGATAGCCCAAGTCTGGGAGTAAAGTCAGCCATAGATCGTTTGAATTTCAGCCAGTTCAGCAAGGACCGGTCAAGATTCGAACCATGCATAGGCAGGCTATACAACAAGCCTGTCGGATCTTACATGCGATTATTCCTTTTGGCCGGAAATCGATTGATTACCTTTCCCGCAACCCGTGGCTGTAGGAAAGAAAAAATCACTCCAATAGTGATCATTCCAGTAAGATACTCCCAGAGATGGGTTATAGAGAGAAAGACAGTAGTGACCATTCCAGCAAGATACCCCCATAGTTGGGTTATCAAGGGGGAGAGACGACAGAGATCATTACAGTACTCACTGTAAAATCTATGTTCCACCTCCAAAACACTTCTGTGGCCCCATTGAGTGTCGGTAAAAAAAATAAAAAATAAAAATAATAATAATAATAATAATAATAATAATAATAATAATAATAATAATAATAATAATAATAATAAGGTTCTCTTTGCTTTATCCCCACTAAGAAATGCACTCACATTCTCTCCAAATGACTACACGTCTCAGACAGGAATTGAAGAAGAAAATCCACAATGGGACGCAGACAGTGATAAAAACCTGACAGAGGTTCCGACTCTCCCACCGTTGCTGAATGATGTCTGCCAGAGTCACTCTATACTTCATTTTAGGTCCTGAGGTCATAATTGTTATTGCAAAAAACAAAATAGAAATACGGAAAGCACAGTAATGTAACATCAGTGCCACAAACAGGCTCATCAGTATTGTACACAGCGCACAATATCCTTTTGTGAGATCTCTTATTTCTGGAAAGCATAATTGATAAAGTGCCTATGAGGGGGATATGTGAGAAGATCCTGTTTTTAGTGCAACTAATTGGGAAAATGTGTAACGGGCGACTCAGAAATTGTTGCCATAATTACCAATTATGTAGATACAAAAAAATAAAAATAAAGTAAGCGCATTGAAGTATGATTACAGCAATAGATTAGTGCTACAAAATATTTCATTAGGTCACATCCTAGAGGTACACGTCTCCTGAATCTGCTGAGTCTTTGCTGTTCTGCTTTGAGCAGATATAAGCAATTTAGTCCAACTACAGGCAACAATCCATATCAACCAGCAAATTGCTCAAAACATCTATTAAAACATTCAAATTCAACAAACCTTTAACGGTGCTTCTAGGGTTGGATTGGAAGCAGAACTTCAACTTTGTTCTTCCCTCCTCTTGCGTAAAAATAAAGTGCCACACTTCAGCTTGCTGCCAATGCTTTCATCTGCTCTTCTCTCCAGGAAGGCAGCACCAGTTTTTCTTCAGGTGTTATGCAGGGTCATCACCTAATTTCTAATATAAAAAAAAAAGTCCTGCCATCAAAAAGTGTCCGCTCTGAACTGCGCAGGCGCCAAGCTTGCGCAGTACGGAGTAGAAGGAGATTTGGAAAATCTCCGAAGATGAACAGCGCCTGCGCCGTGAGTCCAGGTGCAAGCCCCACCATCCAAGTGGACATAGGGCTGCACATATTAGAGGGCCGCTCGCCACGCTTCGGGCAAGGCCACACTTCGCTCGGCTCTTTTTATTCTAACTCTATGTCCACTTGGATGGTGGGGCTAGAACTTGGACTCACGGCGCAGGCGCCGTTCATCTTCGGCTATTTTAAGAATCTGCTTGTCCTGTGTACTGCGCATGCGCAGTACACAGCAGACACTATCTGACGGGGGACACTATCCGACAGCACAGCGGCTCAAAGATAACACCATCCTGTAAATCTTAGTACCTGTGAAGTCCATGTTCAGAATAGTCAGCCCCCTAGACTCAATTTCTGACTTGAGATTTAAAGTGTTGTAAAGCTTTAAGGTATTTTACCTTAAAGTGTTACTAAACCCACAACAGTAAAATCAGTCTGTATGCAGAAAAGCATGCTTGTTATACTCACAGTGGATTCTAAAGGGTTAATCCTGCACATTGTGTAAAAAGGCTGTTTGATCCTGTCTTCTCTGATCCTTCCCTTCTTCCACAGTCCATCTCCTGATAAGATCAAGCCTTTGGGGTCACTCTGCACATGCTCAGTTTAGCATGTATTGCTAGAAAGTTTTTCTTTTCTTGGGAGAGGGCATGTGATCAGCACAGGGCTAATCAGCACTGTCCAGAGGGTCAGGGTCAAGCAGCCTCATAGGACACTCAAGAGGAAAATGAAAACTCTTCCTGCAAGCTTTAACCAGAAACTGATAGAAGTCACAAAACTTCTATATACTGCTGATGAGAAAAATTATTTAACAGTTTATATTTACAGTAAAACCTTGATTGAGAGTAACTTGGTTTGAGAGCATTTTGCAAGAAAAGCAACATTTTTAAATAAATTTTGACTTGATATACAAGTAGTTTCATGTCACAACTGAGTATAAAAGAGAAGAGGGGCGCCTCTAAGTGTAGCAATATGGTTACATTTAATGGCGGTACAACATTTAGCAACTCACACGGTTAATGATTAAAACAGGCACATCTAAGTATGCAGGCATCCGGGGTAAAGCTGTCCACAGACAGTCGTCCTCACTGCCATCGATGTCATCTCTTCCACGCTGCGCTCCACAATCACAAAAGTCTCTCTTTCAGGGTAGTCTTCCTGGGCACAATTGCAGAAAGACATCGGTGAGAGGCGGCGGTGCAGAGGATGGTCTATGTGGACAGCTTTACCCCAGATGCCTGCATACTTAGATGTGCCTGTTTTAATGATCAACCATGCGAGTTGCTAAATGTTGTGCCTTCATTAAATGTAACCATATTGCTACACTTAGAGTCGCCTCGCTTCTCTTATACGCGACGTGATGCTACTTGTATATCAAGACACTGCTTGTATATCAAGTAAAAAAAAAATTTTGCTCCTTTTGCAAAATGCTCTCAAACCAGGTTACGGCGATTCTGTGCACCGTAAGAACGATCACAGCAGCCGTTCCGCCACTTGATCATTCTTACAGGCGACAAGGGGACAACGCCCCCTCCCGTCGGTGCTTCTCTGGGCTCTCCCATGCCATGGGGGACCCAGAAAAAGAATCTGCCACAGCCAGATGAAGAGCATATAGATTTCCGGTGACCAGATGGTCACCAGTCATCTCTATGACCGTCGGAGGACCGAGAGCGACGTTCTGACATCACATCCGGGCAGCGGATGTCAAAAAAGTGGCGATCTCAGCTGGAAAGCATCAGATCTGTCATTTTTATTTTTTTTACAAACTGATGCTTTCCAGCCTGGAGGAGAGAGATGTGGGGTCTTACAGATCCCACATCTCTCCATAAAGAGGAACTGTCACACATCATTCCTATTACAAGGGATACTTTACATTAATTTTAATAGGAATAAAAAAGTGATTAAAAAAAAAAAAAACGGTAATACAAAAAAAAAAAAAAAAAAATAATAAAAAAAAAAGTAAAAAGAAGGTGTAAAAATAAATAACAAAATCAGTTTTTAAAAGCACCCTGTCCCCATGAGCTTGCGCACAGAAGCAAAACGCACATGCAAGTCTCATCCACATATATAAACGCCATTCAAACCACACGTTAGGGATCGCCGTGTGCGTTAGAGCGAGAGCAACTATTCTAGCACTAGACCTCCTCTGTACCTCTAAACATGTAACCTATAAAAAATGGTAAAGCTTTTTGCTTATGGAGATTTTTTAAGTACCGAAGTTTGATGCCATTCCTTGAGCGTGCGCAATTTTAAAGCGTGACATGTTGGGTATCCATTTACTCGTCATAACATCATCTTTCACATTATACAAAAAAATAGGGTTAACTTTACGGTTTTGTTGTTATGTTTTAATTCATGAAACAGTTTAAAAAACTGTTGGGCAAATACCATGCGTCATAAAAAGTTGCAACGGCCGCCGGTATGGAAGTGGTAGGATACACACTAGAAGAAAATTTGGGCGAACATTTTCATACAAGGAATGATCATACGATATTCCGATAGTGTGTACACAACTTTCGATGGCTGTTTCCGACCTCCCAAACTAAAATTTCCAAAAGGAACAAACTCCAAAACGTTTCTATACATGAACAGAACTAATTATTTTCATTTAGTCTCTGTTCACACTGGGGCAGCTTCAAAGTCACCCAACTCTGAAGCCGCCCCGCACAGCGTGACTTGCAAACAACTTCTGTAACTAAAGCCAAAGCAAGCCGCTCCGAAGTCGCCCCCAAGTAGTACAGGAACGTTTTTTCTAATTCGGAGCGACTTGAGTCCATTGCACTTAATTGAGCTTGACTTGTCAAGGCGGCTAAGTGGCCTGACAGGTCGCCCCAGTGTGAACCGAGCTAAAATATGTACCGTTTTCCTACAAGAAGAATTCGATACAAAAGACTACGCATGATCGGAAACAATAAACAAACAAATATAGGCTACATACGTTTCTACGTCAAAACAAAAAATTCCTTAACATATGAGATTTTTCGTATGAGCAACACCCTCAGTTTCGACCAGCTGCAAACAACAAACTTTAGCCGTGGAGATTTAAATGCTCTGCAATAACCTATTCCTGGCTAGTTCTCTTTAAAGTCACAGTAAATCGGCCATTTTCATCTGGGTTGAAAAGGACTGCAGTCCAGCACGGTCTTCCCACAGCCAGTTCTTGTTACAGCTGCAGTGGCGCCATCTTGAATATGGGAGCTGGCTGTGGCTTTCCTAGGAAACCCCTGTGCAAGTTCACGTGGGACTTTGCAACGTGTTCCAGGGGCAGGGGACATAATCCCGGTCTAAGCAAAGATTGTGAAAGTGGGAGCGGGTACAGATAAAAATTGGTACTCATTGCTTTCCTTCCCTGAGAAAAACGTAACGCTGGGGGGACTGAGCGAACCAGAGGGACTTCACGTTTCGAGTGAAACTCTGCTTTAAGATGTATGTATGCACAGCCAAAACTTCTTTAGTAGTAGGCAGGCAAATTTAAGAGTAGAGAATCTTGCCAGTTCTTTACTGTCCATTCCCCGCTGGGCACCAGATTTATTTGTCTTTATGACCTTTGTCTTCATGACAGGAAGTGATGAGAAAGCTTACAAATTTACAGTTATCATAACAAGAAATGAGAAGAAATCTTCCCTCCCATGAGGATACCTGTTCCACTGTCAACTTCAGCTCTGGAAGATTTACCCCCTTCAAGACTAGGCCATTTTATGCACTGTGTAACTTTAAGGGTCCTTTCACACGGGGCGGATCAGTGCTGATCCGCCCCGTGGATATCCGTTTGCTCAGCGGGGATCACTCTGCCGATCCCCGCTGAGCAGGGAGATGACAGCTCCGTCTCTGCACACTGCGCAGGGACGGACCTGTCACAGCGCCGCTCTCCCCTATGGGAGATCGGATGACGACGGACCGCAGTGCCCGTCGTCATCCGATCCGATCCGCAGACGGATGGAAAAATAGCTTTTTCCTCCGTTACACTTTTTCGGATCGGAGCGGGTCGGATGTCAGCGGACATGTCACCGCTGACATCCGACGCTCCATAGACCTCTATGGAGCACCCGTTCAGGTCCGCCTGAAAAACTGACAGGCGGGCCTGAACGGGACATCAGTGTGAAAGAGGCCTAACTGACAATTGCGCAGTCATGCAACACAAATAAAATGTATGTCCTTTTTTTCCCCACAAATAGAGAGATTTCTTTTCGTAGTATTTGATCACCTCTATTGATTGGTTTGCACAAAAGTTATAGTGTCTACAAACTATGGAATATATTTATAGAATTATTCATATTTTACTATTAATAGTGGCAATCAGCAACTTAAAAAGGGGGACAAATCAGACACACACTTATTTGGGAACCAAAGACACTAATGCACTATTTAGTGCTAAAAATATGCACTGGTCGCTGTACTGATGACACTGGCTGGGAGGTTAACATCAGGGATGATAAAAGTGTTAACTGTGTTCCTAGCCACTGTCTGTGTACTGTGCGAGAGGTGTTTTTACTAGGGGATGGCATGGATCCATATCCCTGCTTTCCATGAACACCAGATCCATGCCTTTCCTACTCACGAAAGAGCAATCTGCCTTGTATACATAGGAATACTGGCGTTCTACCTGTATACCAAACGATTGGCGGATGCCGGCGGACACAGAGTCTGCCGTATCAGCTGATCGGCTTCCGCTGTGCATAATCACTGCGAGTAGTTGGCGGCACGCATTCACACCTGCTACCTGGAGGTGCGGGATCACACACCTCCAGTTAGAATAAAAAAAAAAAAAAAAATTATAAAACAAAAAACTTTTAACTAAATTGAAACTAAATTTAAAAGCGGGATTCCACCCTAAAGTGGAACCTCCGCTGATCGGATCCCTCCCCCCCTCCGGTGTCACAATTGACACCTTTCAGGGGGGGAGGGGGGTGGAGATACCTGTCAAAGACAGGTATTTACACCCACTTCCGGGCATAGACTCCCGTGGGAGTCTACGCCATTTCCTGCCCTGCCGCGCTGTCTGCTGGGACACACACGGGTCCCAGTGACAGCGCGGAGATTTCCTATTGCGCGGCGCAACTCGCGCATGCGCAGTAGGGAACCGGGAAGTGAAGCCGATTCGCTTCACTTCCTGATTCCCTCACCTAGAATGGTGGCGGCAGCAGCCGAGGGCCGAGCGATCGATCGGCCTCGGCTGCCGGCATCGCTGGAACCCGGGACAGGTGAGTGTCCATTTATTAAAAGTCAGCAGCTGTAGTATTTATAGCTGCTGGCTTTTAATATTTTTTTTTTTTTTGGTGGAATCCCTCTTTAATGAAAATGAACTGAAGCTAAACTAAATTCCAAAACCAAACTAAACAAATTCCATAAGTAAAAGGAAATTAGTAACAGAACAAATTTATCCGAAATGAAACAAAACAAATTTTTCTGTTCTGCACATGTCTAATTAGTGGCCATCGGTGCTGCCAATCAGTGCCAGCTATCTGGAGGTGCGGGGTCACGTATATTATATACACACACACACGTGATTCTGCGCACAGTAAAACTACTATAGGGCGGTCAGCAAGTGGTTAAGATAGGATACATTTAAATTTGTATTTCCTCTCTTTTCCATGTCTGGGACAGGAAGTGAAAAGAAATCTCTCCAATGGGGTAAAGACAGCAAACAATAACCTGACTGTGGTCTTAACCATTCCCTACTTATCAGAACTTAAAAACAAAGCTTTGGCTATACAAACATTTTAAGAGCATAGGTTGACCAAGATGCTTTCTGAATATGATCATTTTAGAAGGCCTTGGAGCAAACAATCTAAATCGTTATAGCATTGAGCTAAAGACAAGTACTTTACTTTACTGTACCCAATAACTAAAGGATTTTAAAAACATTATTCAATTTGAAGACTGGCACACAAAATGTAACCTATATGCCTATTCTCTGTAAGTGAGGCATTGCAAAATGTGTTAAACATTCCACAGGTTGCAAACACAGGATTTATGCTGCCATTTCAATTGAACTCCGTTCTATATAATGGCATGTAAAAGGAGCAATCGACAGATTTATATTTTAGAAAAGAATAAGGTTATACAGAAACACGTGGAAAATAAATGCAATAAAACAGAAGACAGATAACCATGTTTAAAAGAAAAAAATCCCTAGACAGCAATGAAATGTACAGGCTGGTCAGAGTTCACTAGTATAGTAAAATAAAACACCCAAGAGATGAGCAAGAAGAAGAAGCAGCAAGTAAATTAGCTCATTTCAAAACACCAAACAGGCTCGTAACCCTTTAGGCTGCAATTTTATAGGTTTCAATATACTTTATGATCCAAATATCAATATGCACAAGACATAAGCAGTGAAGGTTAGCACAAGGACTGGCGTTAGGGGAAACGAGCTAGCACGAGGACTGGCGTTAGGGGAAACGAGCTAGCACGAGGACTGGCGTTAGGGGAAACGAGCTAGCACGAGGACTGGCGTTAGGGGAAACGAGCTAGCACGAGGACTGGCGTTAGGGGAAACGAGCTAGCACGAGGACTGGCGTTAGGGGAAACGAGCTAGCACGAGGACTGGCGTTAGGGGAAACGAGCTAGCACGAGGACTGGCGTTAGGGGAAACGAGCTAGCACGAGGACTGGCGTTAGGGGAAACGAGCTAGCACGAGGACTGGCGTTAGGGGAAACGAGCTAGCACGAGGACTGGCGTTAGAGTATGATAGCATGAAGACTGGTGTCACACAAAGGTTCGTTTTACACTGGATTCACAGCTATGCATTTTTTGTGCTTTTTGCAGATTTGCACTACAGTCCATTTAAAGCGGAGGTCCACCCTAAAATGGACCTCCGCTCATCGGAATCCCCCCCCCCTCCGGCGCCACAATCGGCACCTTTCAGGGGGGAGGGGGGTGCAGTTACCTGGATAATCCAGGTAACTGCACCCACTTCCGGGTTAGCTCTCTGCGGAAAGGGGCGTACGTTACGCCCCTTTCCGCAAGCGCCCGCCCCCTTCAGCAAGTGCCCCGCTGCCTGCTGGGAAAAACACACAGCTCCCAGAGGCAGCGGGGACCGTCCGGATTGCGCCGCGCGGCTCGCGCATGCGCAGTAGGGAACCGGGAAATGAAGCCGAAAGGCTCCATTTCCTGATTCCCATACCCAAGATGGCGGCGGCACGAGCGAGCGATCGGCTTCGGGTGCCGACATCGCGGGCGCGCTGGACAGGTAAGTGTCACTATTTAAAAGTCAGCAGCTGCAGTATTTGTAGCTGCTGGCTTTTAAAAAAAAAAAAAAAAAAAAAAAAAAAAAAAAAACGCGGAGTCCCGGTGGACTCCCGCTTTAAACAACAAACCTTTATGCTGACATTTGTTGGCTTCAAGTTAAAATTATATTAATTTAATTATTATATATATACACATATACATACACACACACACACACACACACACACACACACACACACACACACACACACACACATACATATATACACATATACACACACACACACACACACACATACATACATACACATATATATATATTTATTACACACACACACACACACACACACCCCATTTATTTTATTTTTTTGTAGTGACCCTAAAGAATAAAATAGAGATTCTTGCAATATTTTATGTTTGTGCAGCAGTCATTCAAATGCAATTTTTTGGGAAAAAAATTACATCTTAACCACTTCAAGACCAGAGCACGATGATGTATGTCGACAGAATGGCACGGGCAGGCATATTGGCGTACAGGTACGTCGAATATTCAATGCCGCCCTGCCATCGGTAACGCGCCACCGGCAGCGCGCTCCCGCGCTGGTCGGGACCCCCGTGAGTCCGGTCGCGGGACTCGCAGACTCGATCGCCGCGGGCATCCCCGCGATCGTCTCACGGAGCGGCCAAATGGAGGAAATGCAGTGTAAACAGCATTTTTCCATTCTGCCTAGCAACTAGTGACGCTGATCTCTGCTCCATGTGATTGGAGCAGAGATCAGTGTTCACTAAATGAAAGCCCAACCCCCCCACAGTTAGTAACACACCCCTAGGAACACTTAACCCCTACACTGCCACCCACTGGTTAACCCTTTCACTGCCAGTGTCATTTACACAGGAATCACTGCATTTATATAGCAGTGATTACTGTATAAATGACAATGGTCCCAAAAATGTGTCAAAAATGTCCGATGGGTCCCCCACAATGTCGCAGTCACAATAAAAATCGCTGATCGCCGCCATTACTAGTAAAAAAAAAAAATAATAAAAAATTATTAATAAAAATGCTATAAAACGATCCCTATTTTGTAAACGCTATAACTTTTGCGCAAACCAATCAATAATTGCTTATTGCAATTTTTTTTACCAAAAATATGTAGAAGAATACGTATCGACCTAAACTGAGGGGAAAAAAAATTTTTATATATATTTTTGGGGGATATTTATTATAACAAAAAGTAAAAAATAATGCGTTTTTTCAAAATTGTCGCTCTATTTTTGTTTATAGCGCAAAAAATAAAAACCGCAGGGGTGCTCAAATACCACCAAAAGAAATCTCTATTTGTGGGAAAAAAAGGACGTCAATTTTGTTTGGGAGCCATGTCGCACGACCGCGCAATTGTCAGTTAAAGCGACGCAGTGCCGAATCGCAAAAAGTGGTCTGGTCTTTGACCAGCAAAATGGTCCGATCTGCAAGTGGTTAATGAATAAAAAAAAATTATGGGACTCGAACGTTGAAAATCAAAAGTGCTCATTTTAAAGGCTAATATGCAAGTTAATGTCCTAAAAAGTGTTTGGGGACCCGGGTCCTGCCACAGGAGACATGTATCAATGCAAAAAAAAAAAAGTTTTAAAAACGTCAGTTTTTTTCAGAAGCAGTGACTTTAATAATGCTTAAAGTGAAACAATAAAAGTGAAACCTGTGTTACATCAGAGGGGGGCAGGGTCACCCGTACATCACTGGGGAAGCCCGGCTTTCCCCTTGCATCAGAGGGGGCGGGGTCAGGTGACGGGTGGCCCCGTCCTCAGCTAAGATCTGTCAGGCTGCCGGGATTCCTGCAGTGTATCCAGTGGAGGCAGGATGGATGCGCTGCGCTGGACCATCGGGAGAGATCACCCATCGCTGGACCCCGGAGAAGAGATCAGCCATCGCTGGATAGCAAGAGTGGATTACCACCACTGGAATTTTTAAATTTTTTTTATTTTTAATAAAGGACTTTTCCCAATGGCGTCTGTTTTTTTAATAATTTTTTACACTTTCTTTGTGAAATGGTAGGGGTACTTTTGTACCCCCCTTACCATTCCAAACAGGGAGGGCGGATCTGGGGGTCCCCTTGTTAAAGGGGGCTTCCGGATTCTGATAAGCCCCCCTCCCACAGACCCCCACAACCCTGGCCGGTGGGGACATGGTACTTGAGGGGTCACAGACCCCCAAAGCATCCTCCCAATGTTGAGGGCATGTGGCCTGGTAAGGTTCAGGTGGGCTCTCTCGTCCCCCACCCCCCCTCTTTTCCTGCGGCCTGCCAGGTTGCGTTCTTGGATAAAGGGTCTGGTATGGATTTTTGGGGGAACTCCACACCATTTTTGTTTAAATTTGGTGTGGAGTTCCCCTTAAAATCCATACTAGAACTGAAGGGTCTGGTAATTGAATTTGGGGGAACCCAACACTTTTTTTTTTTTTTTATCAATGACTTTCAATGGCTGTTCTCTGTATTACGGGGAGCTGACAATTCATTATAGCCGCGAGTGCTTTTAAATGACTTTTTCCTGCAGAAATAACACTTTGTGCAGGGATCATTTTAAGCACGGGAAACATGCGCCCCTTTACAGGCATACTATACACACCACCCAGGTATGAAATTTAAAGGAATATTACACTTTTATTGTTTCACTTTAATCATTATTAAAATAACTGCTCTGGAAAAAAACAGCAGTTTTTAAAAAACAAATTTTATACATGTCCCCTGGGGCAGGACCCAGGTCCCCAAAGACTTTTTCTGACAATAACTTGCATATAAGCCTTTAAAAATAGCACTTTAGACTTCTCCCATAGACTTTTACAGGGTGTCCTGCGGCTTTTCGAATTTGCTGCGAACATCCCAAATTGTTTGCTGTTCGAGTGGAACATGAGTTTGACGCGAACGCGAAGCTCATCCCTAATAACGAGCATGAGTTACTTCATACACAGAATGATTTTACTGCTGTGGGTTTAGTAGCACTAAGTAGGTGAAGAGACGGTTACCCAGTGCTTGACACCAACCGTCAAACAGAGAAGGAAGCATGAAAATCTGGGTCTTTTTGTTGGATCCAGAGTTGCCAACTTACACAAAGTGCCTGGCACCCTAAACCAAAAGCGCTACCAGAGCATTCTGCATTGCAGCATGCAAAGTTTATAGAAAACACAACGTCCTCCCAAATGCAAGTTCACAGTTTTGGGTGGACTTCTATTTGTAAGCCATCAGTTTCCCAAACATTGCAAACGCTTTATGTCCCTGACTTTCTCACATTAGGAATCCTTACACCATGTGCCATTTCCTCCTGGAAACAGCGGAGGCTTTCTGAATGTTAATGTATTCAGCAAAAGAATCCAATTTGATGGAAAGACCATTCAGCTAGTAAATGACAATAGTATACCGTAGTGACATAGTAGTGACAAGAGGAATTAATCACGGTGATGTTGAGCACTCAGTGGTGTGAAGTAGGCCCTGCATACATTCATCTTCCTTCTCTGAATGATTCACTAAAATATCCCAGCAACTTTTCTTTTCTGGAAGAACAGCGGAGCAAATGTCATTACTACTCATTCTGTGTAGAAGGCAAAGGATTTCGGGAAAAGTGGAAATCATAAAAGCTGCATTTCTCAACATTCATTATCACTTGTCACAACACAGGAAAACCTAAGTAAAAAAACAATTCATGTCAGAAACAGACAGACAAGCAGTGTCACAGCTTTAATCTCTGAAATTTGAATTATTAGCTCGCCGCACTCCTGCTATGCCAGCTTTGGATAAACCCTAGGAGGCCAAAGCTACCAGTGCCTTCACCTAGGTACCACATCACCTTAGCAAATGCCCGTGGTCAATACAATACAACCTCATGCACACTGGACGATTTTATTACTGCTGCTAGGGACGTTTTGTGTTTTTTTTTTATGCCGCTAAACACCCCTTCATGTTAGGCTATCCATGAACACAAAGGTGTTTAGAGGCAGGGACATTTTTTAAAAACACTATTGGCAGCAATTCCAGGAGCAGCAGCATTTCGGCAGAAAAAACACTTGACGTGTGTAAACGGGTCTAAATGTGCATTTAGAGCTTGAACGTTAACGCATTTCAATGGCCAAAATAAATGATTATTCTGGCCAATTAAATGAACACCCAAGTGCTTGATGCGCCTAAATGCAATACACACATTTACAAGCGACAAACATTTTTTTCTGCCAAAACGTTGCTGCAAGGAGCAAAGGCGTCTAGGAGAGACGGCCAAACATCCAATGTGCATGAGGCCTAAGAAATAATTTAACTATGGTCTTTATTTACTTAAAAAGATAGGCGCACTTAGCCTTTAAAAGTTGCCAAGTGCAAGTTTTCTTGGGGCCTGTATGCAACAGCCAGATGTCAAGGATAGACCCAAAACAATCTGCAGGTGTCTTAAACACCCCATTCCCCCCCCCCCCCCCCCCACGAAAAATACAGTTGCATTTTATACACTCAATGGTGGTCACTGCCACTTTAAATTCCCCAAAACATCCCCATGATATTGGATGTCAGTGGCCCTTTAACCTCAGCTTCCACCCACCACGATCGTTCCTTCCTCAGTGCAGCCAGAGGAATTTATGAATGAACTCATTCTTTAAATCCTCAGTTCTTATCTTACACTAGAGGAAAGGGAGGACTCACCAATGTAAACAGTACTACACCTGTTTACATTGATGATCACTGATCGGTCACATAAATCTGCACCTTTTGCCTGTGATGCACGCTGTCCAAAAGCGCAGTTATGAGAGGGAGGATGTCCATCCACTCAGAATTGTAAGGGCACTCACTAGTTGTTATAGCAGGGTTCCAGTCTCCTGTGGGAAAATATAAGTCAGCAGCTACAAAAACTGTTGCTGCTGAGTTTTAAAAAATATAGCCGCTCACCTGTCCCCTAAGTCGATCTCACCCCGCTGCCTTCTTTTCTTGGCGCTGGCATCTTCACTATGGGCACCCGGCTGTGAGAGCTTGCCACTTCACAGCTGGGTGCCCGTTGCTCAAGCACAAGCAGCGCTGTGCATCATGAATGGTGGATGCAGTCTTTTGGGACTCGTCATGTATCCGTGAAGACTGCAGGTGGGAGGGGGGGTGGGGTGGGGGGGGAGCAGAACCTCCACTTCAATAGCCTAGGAGGTTGATGCAGAATTGGTAGCGGGTACCTGCTAAACCCCACATCTCCCTCCTCAAAAGGGGGTGAGCAGTAATGGCTGGGAGTGTCTTATGCCGCGTACAGAGAGGAGAATCCGTCGGAATGCGTCTTATTGGACCGTGTCGTCAGATAATCCGACTGTGTGTGGTATGCATCGGACTGATTCCGTCCGATCCAATTTTCCAACATGTTGGAAATATTTCCTGACCAACTGGGCCGGTCGGACGTAATCCGATCATGTGTAGAGAATTTTGATCGGACCAAGTGCCACGCATGCTCAGATCAAATTCCTACATCAAAGCTATTGGCTACTAGCCTGAATCTAGTCCCATCGTAACGAAATTACGTCATCACGTTCTGAAAGATCGGATTTTTCGACAACTTAGTCCGACCGTGTGTATGCAACAGTTTCGGACACAATCCGTCAGACTAAATCTGACGGATTTGGTTGTGGAAATCTCTGACCGTGTGTACAGGGGCTTAGAAACATCCCATCGGCAAGGCAGGATGCGATGTCATTTCTGGAAGTCAGGCTTAGAGCGGTACATAAATGGACTACACCTATAAAAAGGGCATTATGCAACTAGGGACCTTTGATTGCAGGCTTCTTGAAGGTAGGGACTGATTTGAATGTACAACATATGTAAAGTGCTGAGTAAATGTTCAGTGCTATATAAAAACCTGCAATACATAAATCAAATATTAGATGCAGATGGGATTTTCACTGAGCAGCATTTCTTGCCAAACTAAACCATTGTTATGGTATTTAAGTGTAAAATCCTACTTAGAATTGCAAAAAAAATTAAACAAAACCCACAGGCATTCAGGAGATCGGGGTTCAAGAGAATGCATCAAACTGCCTCTCAGACACCTCTGAAAAGTAATCTACCACAAATTGACTTGCAGAGCGACAGTAGAGCCTTCCGCTCGTATGAAAGATGTAAAGACAATATTTGCTTCGTTACGATGAAGCATTGCTTTCTGCCCTGATGTTAAATATCCCCACCATACATACATTCCAGCACTGAGGGAAATGGTGCCTGGACAGAGGTCACTGGAGCAAAATCTACAATGACAGAGTCAGTTAGTAAGGGAAAAGACAAGTCAATATTGCAATGAGTTGGGGTGTGTCTAAAGGACAACTTCGGAGGAAAATGCCACAAGCAGCACATTTAAATGAACACAATGGAGAGGATTCATGTAAAACAAGATGTTTTTCTGGGGAAGAATCCAAAGTAGCTGCGTTTACAATTGTGAACATTGGTAACACTTCTGCGTATACTTTAATCTGACTATGCTGGGGAAAAAAAACTGTGCAATCCTACGTTATAAAACAGGGGTGCCCAACCAGTGGCCCAGAAGCCACATGTGGCCCGCGGAGCCCTCTGATGTGGCCGGCGACCTCCTGCTCTGGGATAGAATAGACATAGGAGGTTGCAGATGAAACCGCAATGTTTGAACAGGACTCCGACATACATGGAAGACTCTTCAGCCACCCAAGCTCTTCAAGAAAGCCAAGATTGGCAACAAAGTCCACAAAAGTATCCAAAACATTTTTTTGGACTTTGGTTTTTCTATTATATATTTTTGGATATCACATTGGATGTGGACATTTTATGTTGGTGTAATATGAGGAAAATTTTTTTTTTGTTTTTTTTTGTTTTTTTTTAAGATATATCTCTATATATATTTTTTTACTATTATAAATATGTACAAGTTAGGTGCACTATTCAAAATTTTATCTTGGTGATACTAATAATTTTTGATATACACCATTTAATATTTGGGAACAAGCACACCATTTACTTTTATATTTATCGTTTGTTTACATTCACTCATTAATGGTTGCGGCTATTCAGTAGGGGAATAAGGGCAATTGAGCATATAGTAGTGCATAAGTATTTCTGTATATTATTTTCATATATGCACAACCCAAGTAAATACCTGGCTATTCTGCCAGTCCCCTTTACTTATATTCCCTTTCCATTCCATCCTGACCACAATAAGCACAGAAGTAGCTCCCATCCTAGCGCGGTTAGTTTGCGTCTTTTCTTCCTGTTTAGGAGATACATTGTGCCGAAGCATGGCGTGCCTGAACTCCTGTGGTCGGATTCCTGTTGACATGCCTCTCTCAGCCCTCAGACTGAGATTTTAAAACCCTCGCTCTCCCTTTTTTTTTCTTAAGAGCTAGAAGGTGAGGCAGGGAGAAGGGACCAAGTTTTATAGTTACGAAAGCAGAACATCACTTTCTCAATGAATATTGACAATTCTAGAGACTCACACTTACATACATTTAGTTTTTTTAATTATAGTATTTATTAAAACATATATAGAGTATTTATTAAATATACATTTTGTATAGGAAAGTATTGCATATTTACTTGTTATAAACTTTTTTTCCCACATTTCTTCAGTTACTTTCTAGTCTTCAGGCCTAGCCAAATTATGTCATACATCCCAGGAGTCTTCAGAGGGTGAGAGACTTTCCCAACTAGGCACACCCTTCTGCCTGCATTCCTGTGCTAAGGGCAGATAGATTCCAGGTAGTAAATGCTACATGAATCATCTGCCCCTCAAGATAGCCACGGCCCGAAATGCTAGGGGACGTTTCTCAAAGTGATTTGTCATCAAAATAAAGCATGAAGACATAGATGGATAGGAGGGTTTGCTCTGAATATAAAAAATGAATTAAAGAGTGTATGTGGTGCTCAGATGCAGTGTAGTTAGGCTTAAAGTTATACGACTTTATAAATAGTATGCAAGACAATACATTTGGCAATCATTTCCAGCTTGCCTTTGCCATTCAAGCCTAACACATTTACAGTGCATCTGAAAAGTATTCACAGCGCTTTACTTTTTCCACATTTTGTCATGTACAGCCTTATTCCAAAATGGATTAAAATTTAGGGTTGCACCAACACTAGTATTTGTATCAGTGCCGATACCAAGCATTTGCATGCTCCGATGCTTAATCCGATACCTGGGCAGCCTTTCCGGGTCCTCCGTGTCCCCCTGTCCCACATCTGTCAGGATGGAGAGCAGAGGAAGGAGTCGGTAAATATGTCATTTACCGGCCGTGATCACGGACTGTCTATTCTTAACTGAATATAGTAAACTGTGCTTACGATGCTTCCATTTATGAACGAACATTATTGTGTGGGGTGTACTCACTTTCGTGAGAGCGTGTGTGTATAATATAGATCTCTCTCTGTCTATATATATATATATATATATATATATATATATATATATATATATATATATATATATATATATATATATATATATATATATATATATATATATATATATATATATATATATATGTATGTATGTTATATATATTACACACACATATATACAGTTGTGCTCATAAGTTTACAAACCCTGGCAGAATTTATAATTTCTTGCCATTTTTCAGAAAATATGAATGATAACACAAAAACATTTTTCACTCACGGTTAGTGTTTGGCTAAAGCCATTTATTATCAGTCATCTGTGTTTACCATTTTCATAATCACAACAAAAACTGCCCATATGACTCTGATCAAAAGTTTAGCAGTGTTCAAACTAATCAAGAAGTGGAAAATTAGGGGTTCTGTTGAAACCAAACCACGGTCGGGTAGACCAACTAAAATTTCAGCCACAACTGCCAGGAAAATTGTTCGGGATAAAAAGAAAACCCACAAATATCTTCAGGTGAAATACAGGACCCTCTGAAAATATGTGGTGTGGCTGGTTCAAGATGCACAATAATAAGGCACTTGAAGAAAGATGGGCTGCATGGTCGAGTCGCCAGAAGAAAGCCATTACTACACAAATGCCACAAAGTATCCCATTTACAATATGCCAAAAAGCACAAGACAAGCCTCAAACCTTCTGGCACAAAGTCATTTGGAGAGATGAGACCAAAATTGAGCTTTTTGGCCACAACCATAAAAGCTTCATTTGGAGAGGAGTCAACAAGACCTATGATGAAAGTTACACCATTCTACTGTGAAACATGGAGGTGGATCGCTGATGTTTTGGGGATGTGTGCGCTACAAAAGGCACAGGAAATTTGGTCAAAAATGATGGCAAGATGAATGCTGTATGTTATCAAAAAATACTGGAAGAACATTTGCATTCATCAGCCAGAGAGCTGCGCATAGGACGTACTTGGACATTTCAACATGACAATGATACAAAGCACAAGGCCAAGTCGACCTGTCATTGGCTACAGCAGAATAAATTGAACATTCTGGAGTGGCCATCCCAGTCTCCTGACCTCAATATCATTGAGCCACACTGGGGAGATCTCAAACATGCAGTTCTTGGCTTTTTTTCCAAGAGGAATGGGCAGCTTTACCATCTGAGAAGATAAAGAGCCTCATCCACAAATACCACAAAAGACTTCACGCCGTCATTGATGTTAAAAAGGGCAATACATGGTATTAACCTCCCTGGTGGTAGGATTATGTCAGATTTTTGTGTCTCAAAGCGGTAGAATTGTTTTGCATAGAAATTTGCCGTTTTATATTGTAGGCCTGTAATTCTTAGCAATAACACACTTAAATCTGTCCAAACTCTAGTAGAGTCTAGTAGATATCCCGAGTATGATAAAGTTTGAAACACAAAATCATAAATTATAATATAATAAATGCAGCACTAACCCCCGAAGGAGCTGCTGGTTATTTTTGGGCTTACCGTTACCTTCTGTTCTCCTTGTCCGTGGTAGATGGCCCAGTAACTTGAGACTAACAATATATCCACTTGAATGGATTTTATTTGCAAAACTTAGACAATTGAACAGTCTTTCAACTTGGGATCAGAGGGTTGGAAAGGAAGTTCAGGTACTCTTAATGTCAAGGTCAAAAAAAACTTTGAAGAACTTGCTTACTTTGACTGCATCCAGAGAATAGCCATTCACAGCTGGATGTTCACTCAGGTTGGACAGTCCCTCTCTCACAAGGCCTAGCAGCCAACATGGTGCTTACTCAGGAACAAGTCTCTGACACAGACATTGTTGTAGAAACGTACAAGATAATGTCTCTGCTATAGACGTTGTTGTAGAACCCGTAGGAAAACCAAGCTGAAGAACACTTGTGGGATACCTGGATCTCTCAGCCTGCTTGGCGATAGCCACAAGACCGGATTCTCTCGGTTACTTCAGCCCTTCCAGGCTCTTGCTTAGAAAACCAACCCATGCGTGGTGTTCTTCTGAAGAATCCTCCCCTGGAATGCTTGAAGTACACAGGGTCTCTCTCGAACCGGAGATGTCACCCCACCACCTCAGAATCCTTCCTTTAGTTTCCTTGCCTCGGGCTAGCAAGCCTCGAGAAATAAAAGTCATGAGGACCAGGACCGTGAAGCCAGCACCTCATTCTGGACCAGAACCCCGAACCACATGACATCCGCATCTTAAATACCCTCTCCCAGAAAACACAGCGAGAGCCCCACTCCCACTGGCCAGGCTCTGAGAGAGAGTAACTTAAACACCTGACCAGACTATAGTTCCATACCTGTCAGAAGAGACAGTGCCCCCTGTGGACAGGCTGAACATCTCACAGTCCAGTCAGACTGATGCTGAGGCCCAATTTAGATAATTGCACCCAAACCAAACTGCAGTTTAGGCAACTTTAACTTTAGAAAAATGCTCTTCAGGAGCCCGCCGCTACATATATAACTATAAAAAATAATAATATAATAAAATTAAAAATTTCCCCATGATTCACCATCGCTCAATTCTGTAAGTGTTTTAATTTACCATCGCTGTTTTCTAGCTGGTCTAAAACCACTTTTGACGTAAAGGGACACTTTTTGGTTACTATGGACAATCTTAATTTTCCAGGCAGAAAGAACAGAGATAGAGATTATATATATATATATATATATATATATATATATATATATATATATATATATATATATATATATATATATATATATATATATATATATATAAACTCCATGCAGGGCATTGGACAAAAGGGATGTGAAATGATTTCATACAGATATTACAATGTACTGTATTATGAATTTTCATTTTTTGAATTTGTGCCGGCTCCACTCCTCACGCATCGTGAAATGGAGCCCGGTACCCAGTGGTATCGGGCGGAGGACAGAGCCCCCAGACACAGCAGGGGGTCATTGCAGGAACCCCTCTCTCTCTAGACCCTAGAGAATAAAATGGTGGGTGTTGCAATATATTATCTCACGCTGTATTTGAGCAGCAGTCATTCAAATGCAATTTTTGGGAGAAAAAAAAAAAAAGACACTTCAATGAATTAAATAAACAACGAACCAGTAAATTTAGCTATATATATATATATATATATATATATATATATATATATATATATATATATATATATATATATATATATATATATATATATATAATTATACGATTCTCACAGCGTAAAATCTTTCACATTATACAAAAAAAGTGGCTAAATTTACTGGTTCGTTGTTTATTTAATTAATTGAAGTGTCTTTTGTGTGTGTGTGTGTGTGTGTGTGTGTGTGTGTGTGTGTGTATGTGTATATACACACACACACATTCCTTGCCCACCTTTTTCCAAACAAGAAAGATGGAACAGCCGCTTCTGACCAGTTCACAATTAGCAGGACACATACTGTATTATATATACAAATTGGACAGATGAAAGGTGGTGTATTTTTATTGTTCCCATCGTAATATTTTACAACCCACTCTTTCCTCGGGAAGAGGTAGGTTTTTTTATTTTGTTAATGATTTCTAATAGCAAAAGGTGTAACAATTACATTCTATGCCTCATGCCTTTCAAACAGGTAAATGATTGCAAAAGCAGCAAATTAAATATTAACCGCACATTAGCTAGGAAGGAAAGACTTGATACACATAAGAGTTCATCAATAGGCAAAGTGAAAGTGCACATGAAAAGCTGGGCCTCTGCTAATGCTATTCACTACAGAGACAGCTATTAGTTCCCATTTACAGAGGATGTGTTGTCTCACATGTGGATGAAAACTGGGTGTAAACAGAAGACACCAGTAATTACACCAACAAAATGCACTCTAATGGGCTGAGGGGTTGTGTGAGTCACACTGACACACTACTAACAGATGTTCACACTGTAAATCCTCTTCAATGCTACAGATACAAATGTATTATCTTCCCATCCTTGGCAGCTCAGGAAACAAGTGCAGAATTCTTTTATGGTCACTGTACAGAATTCATAAGCTGTGAAAGTGCTGTCAGTTTGGACTATAAAAAAATTGCTTATACAGAATGGGAATTCTATAATGGGGATGACCAAATCTGCAACCAGACCAGTTTTGGACCACTGCATCATCCATGGTAAATCCATCCACAACCACATCTTTAATCTTGTAGTATCCAAGGTAATATTTTTTGAGATCAAACACTATAGGTGGCTCATGGACCTACAGACCGTAACTGCTAGACTGGCTCTCAGTAATAACACTTACTACTTGCCGGTTTTGACGCAAGTTAAGTGCCTCTCGAGCAACTGTTTTTCAGATCTAAACTTGCCAAACAAATTTGCCAGCAGGTTAAATATTTTGTCTATTGTGCCAAAAATTATTTTAGGTCTCAGGCACAGTGGCACATGGAGCCGCAGCCAACACAAAATCTGAAGGAACCTCAAGAGGCTGCGTACAACCACCTATGGCTGTGCTTGGCTTTATACAGGTATACACCGTTACCTTCATCGACACGTGTGCATATAGCACAGTATGTGTTTGGCTGTACGCAGGTATATGCTGCTATGAGTAAATTATTTTCTATGGATTATTGCTCACCACACCTGAGCTTCCCACCTATGGATATACTGTACACAGAATTTTATATTGTATGCAATCTCATGCACCCATGTGCCTGAGGCCTTACCTGTCTGCCAGCAAATTGTACACAAAACACACACACACACACACACACACACACAGTATAGGATTCTCATTCATTCCCAGCATCTGCACAGGAGTTACGTCATAAGTGGTCACTAAAGCAAGGTGTAACCAGGCCCAGAAGAAAACGTCAGTGGCTACAGAGAGGTGATGCAGACCTTTGACCTTGCATCCCTACAGAACAATACACCCAGGAGGCAAGTGTGCCACAATGTGCAAGTATATGCTGACCAGAACCCTAGAACCCCCTCCCCATCAAGTTGTGCTTTAATATGTGCCTCAAGCAGGAGGGCTCAATTCACAGATTGGCGTTTGGTGGGCAGTAGCTAAAATCAATATTTAGACCTATTTTCTACCACTTCTCCTGGAGGTCTCCAGAAATATATATTGCAGATTAACAGGCTTGATGTGGCGACTGCTTTGGTTTTTTTTTTTTACAGACTTCTGTTCCTTTCATTTTCACATGGCGATCCTGCTTGCATGGGTCTTTCAGACAGTCAGTGAGCTTATTGCTTTCTGAAAAGCGATCCTTGGTGGAATGCTTTTCAGAGGGCAGTAGACAAGAGGCTGACTGGCATTCAAGGGGCACTTCTGCCACCTGCCGACGCCTGTTTCATTGTTTTCTTTTTATTGACTGTCACAGTGATCACGTGGTTGGGGGCCCGCCCTGCTAACTCCTGATCCGATGTTGGTGACCGCGCAGTTACTTTTCTGGGGGCTCTTAGTGAGCACTCTTCCAGCACAAACAAGGGATGCCAGCTGCATGCATGTCTGCAGCAGCCTGGCTGTAAAGCCCAATTTCTGATGCTACATACAAGCCTGTCGGGTTTTTCCCAAATAATCAGTGCCGCCGGCTACAGCCAGCAACACTGATCAGGTATCCCTGATGTCAGAATACAACAGCAGAGCGGAAAGGATTCCCCCATCCACATCGAATGTGTGAAAAAGGGAAGATCAATGTATGGGCTGTTTAAGCAACGCAACCTGACCCAGCACTCTCCCCACCCTGTCAGTGGGAAATAAAGGTGCATCAACACAGTAATGGGTCTTGTCTCCACTTCCACCTCCTGTATACATGACTGCAATGTTAGACTGCCAGCACTGCGAAAAGCAGCAAAGCCTCAATTACGTTTGGAATGCTGAAAAGATCTATTTCAGTCTGAGTGCTGCTGTGCATGGGATTACAGTGGGCCAATACCAAACACACATGCATGTACTCATTAGGTAGAGTTTTAATGAGTACACAACTGTATTTATAGTCATCGATCTGTGGCGCGAAGAATAAGAGTGTACTATGGGCAGCAGGACCCGATTTATTTGAACATTCAGACCAGAACTAAGCCGCATTTTAACAAGGATAAATTACTTCATTCAAAGGAACCCTCTAATAAAAAATTGCTCATCATTTACCATGATTTCATGACTATAACACGTGGAATCTCTAAGCGATATTTAATTTACAGCCTGTTATTTATAGCCAAGCACTTTTCATTACAAGCACACCATAATGGTTGTTAATCAATGAATTATATTAAACTCCTCTGCTCAACAGTTCTGATCTAATTAAAAAACAGGATATGGTTTAAAAATGAGAAACTAATGAAATCACTACAAATAACCAGTTCATAACCTAATTTCCATACAAATAGGATACCTCTATTTACTATAATGTCTTAAATGCAGTGGCGGCTGGTGCTCCATTTGTTTGTGGGGGGGGGCTGGCAAACAAATCACCCACCACCCACCCTGTTCGTCCGTCAACTGCAGGTATATCAGGGGCTGGGCACATGTATTGGGGGGGCGGCACCCCTTATGGACAGGCCGCCATTGCTTAACCACTTCCCGCCCAGCCTATAACAGAATGATGGCCGGGAAGTTCTGTTATCCTGACTGGGCCTCTGACAGAGGCTTCTTACCATGTGATCAGCTGTGACCAATCACATCTGAGATCTTTCAAAGCAAAAAACAACACAAACTAAATTCATATCCATGTAGAAGTCACAGCATAAAACTATTTCAGAGCCTGTAGCAGCCTTTTCATAAAACAATGTCTGAACCAAATTAAGCTCTGGACTGAGATTGTGATGTGCTGGTGCCCAGTAGAGTATTTAGGTATTGTGCTGCCCTAGGCCTGACTAAACTCATGTACCCCCCAATTTAAAATGACTCAAACTACCTGTCAAGGCCACACCCTTTGTTGATTAAGACCTGCCCTGAAATTTTCAAGTGTGGGGGGGGGGGGGGGGGCATGGATTATGGATTCCCTTAATTTGCATAGATTTCCTCTCATTTTCTGTTTGGCTATGGGGCAGAAAGTGAATGCAATGGTACAAATAAACTGACAGTGGCCGCTTTATGGGGGGTGCTAGACTAATTTGCCTCTCGGCCCAGTCCACCCCATAAGACTGGCGCTACACTAACAGTGTAGCGCAAGCCGGTGAAGAGTCTTTTCGTGCTGCCCTATATCTGGGCCTCGGCAGCCTAGGCCAGGATACAGCATTGTTTTGGGACAAATAACAACCTGACAGGGGTTCAAACCACTATCTAAAACTAAAAATGCTTTCGCTTTAGCTACGCTAAGAAAAAGGTCTTCTCTAACTTACCTGGCGTGCAGATACAACCCCGATCATGGAGTAACCATAGCTCAATGAGTGTCAAAGAGGAGAAGCAGAATTGAGTGCACATTTATCCCGCATTGTTTTCTGTAAATAGCTACAGCTCTTTGGTGGCACAGATAAAGTTTCCCAACATTCTTTAGAGTGAACTTCGGGCTTCGCTCAAACCTAGCACAAAAAGTCTAAAACCTCTCGTCTGCCAGAGTCTAGACCAGCTTATTAAGATTGCTATGGAAACTGCTGAGCATGTTCTGCATGCCAATATACCATTCATTCAAGGAGTATTTTTATCATAAGACACTTATAGAAGATATTATGCAAGTGCTACTAAAATGACGTATTTCACCTAACATACGTTATCTAAGCAGAGTTCAAAGTTAACTTTAAAAGTAAAGCAAAGGGGGGGGGGGGGAAAACACAAAAACTGAAAAATGCGATTTATTTAACAATGTAAAAGTCTAGTAGTAGTAGTATTATTATTATTATTATTATTCAGGATTTATATAGCGCCAACAGTTTGCGCAACGCTTTACAACATGAGGGCAGACAGTACCACTTACAATACAAATCAATACAGGAGGGACTAGAGGTCCCTGCTCGTTAGAGCTTACAATCTAGAAGGAGGGTCAAGTTGAAACCAAAAAAAAGGTAATAACTGTGGGGGATGAGCTGATGGAGAAAATGAAAATACAGTTGTTAGGTGTGGGTAGGATGGTAGGCTAAAGATTGGTACACACAAAATAAAATAAAAATAGGGCGAATGATCGTTCCGTTTTCCCCTGTACGAAAATTCTTGTAGGACAAAATGCTTTTTTTTTGTTGTTTCTGATCATTCGCAGTCTTTCGGATTTGATTTTTCTCATACGAAAACCATACAAAAAAAAAAAAAAAAAAAAAAACAGTACACAAAAAGTGAAAATCCTTCATTCATTCTGTTCATGTACGAGAAACATTTTGGAGTTAGCCCCTTCAGGAAATTTGCGTTTGAAAAGTCTGAACTTGATGTCGAAAATTGTGTAGACACTAACGAAAATCAAATGATTATGCCTCGTACGGAATTTTTCTTCCGATTTTCTCTAACCAGCTTAAGGGTGGTCATTGATGAACCAACCCAATTCCTCTATCCACACAAGAGAAGCAGAGAGAGGAATCCTCCCTGCTGAAGCATTGCATTCTGCCCCACTTAAGCCCCATACACACGGTCGGACTTGTACAAACTTTTCCGTGGACTTTTGTACAAAGTGTGTTGTCCACAAGTTTGTATTGCATACACACGGTCGGACTTTTTGACAACAAACACGAACGTAATGATGTCACAACGTACTGACGCCGCTTCAAAAGAGGACGTTCAATGACTCCAGCGCCACCTTTGGTCAACTTCTGTATTGTAGTCTGATCGTTTGCAATGGTTCTGAGCATGCGTGTTGTACCTTGTACAAAAGTCCGATGCTTTTGCATACACACGGTCGGACTTTGCTCCATCGGACTTCTGTTGTCAAAAAGTTTGTCCGTTCGCAGAGCCAACAAAAGTCCGATGAAAACAGAAAAAGTTTGTCCGATGGAGCGTACACACAGTCGGATGTTGCTCCAAAACAGCTAATTTGCATGTTTGTTGTCAAAAAGTCCGACCGTGTGTACGGGCCTTAAAAGCGGTAGTAAACGAATGTGTTTTTTTTTGGAACCTGCAAGGTAAAGCTATAATGTGCTAGTATGCATCGCATACTAGCGCATTATGAGAAACTTATCTCAGAACGAAGCCTTCCAGTTGTGAGCTGTTACGGCCGACAAGGCTTCCATCTTCACCTGGTCTTCTTTCCGGGGGTTCGTGGAATTCAGCTGCGTCAATGGCCAGAACCGCAATAATGACACTCCAGCGCACGCGTGCCGCCGTTTACGGACTGTTCCTTCAGAGCGCAGCGTTGCCAGCTGCATGCACAGTAAATATCTCCTAAACAGTGCACGTTTGGAGATATTTACAGTACCTATAGGCAAGCCATAATAAGGCTTACCTATAGGTACAAATTATGCATGGGAGGTAAAAAAAAAAAAAAAAAAAGTCAGCATCTACAAATCCAGCGCTGTCCTCACTTGGGCTAGTTCTTTACTAGCATTCGGGTTCCGGGCACTGGCATCTTAACCGTGGGCAGCCTGCTGTGCTGCTCGCGGCTTCCCAGACAGGTGTCCGCTGTGCTGTGCTGTGCTTTGTGAATGGCCCCCTAGTCTTCTGGTACCTATGACATGCCCCGGAAGACTGCGCGAAAGGAAGGGAAGAAGGTACCAGTAAAGACTAAAAACAAAAAAAAATAATAATAATGACATGCCAAATATGTCAGGGGAGGGAGGGGGAATGGAGTTAAAGCAAAACTCCCCTTCTAGGTGAAGTTTCGCTTTAAGGCTGGCCATACATGCATGGATTTTATGCTCAGCTTGCACGTTACAGTACTTTCACACTGAGCTGCCTAGCCGTCAGCGGCGCTAGTTTTTGCAGCGCCTTAGTGCTGTTTTAGGGGCGCATTTGCGCCACTTTCAGCCGCTAGCAGGGCATTTTTTACCTCAAAAAAGGGTAACTACCACCATTTTGCAGTGCTTTCAAAGCCCTTTTCAGGCGCTTAGGAAGCTCTGCCCATTCATTGCAATGGGAGCACTAAATACAGCACTTCCAAACCGCCCCAAAGATGCTGCTTGCAGGACTTTTCCTAACGTCCCACAAGTGCACCGCCCCAGTGTTAAAAGGCACACTGCAATGAATGGGAGGCAGTTTTCAGCCTCTGCAAAGTGCCTATCTCTAGTGCTAAAGTGCCTGAAAACCACCGCAGTGTGAAGGGGGTCTTAAATGGAAAAAAAATAAAAATCTAACACGTTCCTCCATCCATGCAGATGGCCGAATCTGCCACTGGCCAACTGTCAAAATACAGTGCTGACTCCTGATTGAAAACAGGTGCTGTTTGAACCATGGAGCAAATTTCGGCCATTTCATCAGGATCCAGTTGGAATCCGCTGTGTACAGCCAGCTTTAGAGCCGGATCACACAGGGGCAACAAGACTTCCAGCACAACTTTGGGAGGCAACTTGGACATGACTTGAGTATGAATCACAGCGCAACTTGAGGCAACTTACAAGGCAACTTGAAGTTGCCTCCAGGATGAGGGACTTCACATAACCAGCTCTGTGGGAGGGAGGGGTTTGCCTAGAAAAAGTTTTACTGCCTGGAAAGTCGCTTCAGTTAAGACAGGGGATCCGACTTGCAGGCAACATCCATTGAAATCAATGGGTACAAGTCGCCTAGAAGTCGGATTGAAGTCATACAGGAACCTTTTCTGAAGTTGGAGCAACTTCAGTAGTGTACATTAAGACGGCTCCATTCACTTCCATTGATTTTCTCAACCGCGCGACATGAAGTCGGATCCCAGGTCGCCCCTGTGTGAACTGGTTCTTAGGTCTAGCCATACACTGCTCATATTGCAAGCTGTGGGTTTCGCTGCTGGCAAGGCAAACTTTGATTGAAAAATCGAGACAGCTGGGTTGAAAATTATCAGCCAAGCAGCGACTTCATTCTATCATGTGCGGTGATTGTCTGAATGCGAAAGCCAGCAGTGTGAATTCCTCCAACCACATAGTTTACTGTGAATTTGGCAAATCAAATAGATTTTTCTCGTTCAGCTCATGGACTCAAAAGAGAAATCTACAAGTGTTTGATTATAATAAGGCTAGCCAAGGATGAGAAGAGGTGTTGGGCATGGTAACATCTGCCAGATGTCTGTTGCTCTAGTACCCATCCCTGCTTCTAGAGGGCCGACTCAACTCTGCTTTATTTCTAACTGGAAAAGGAAAAGATAGTTTAAAATTGAAAAATCAGATACACTCATTATTACCTACCAGTGGTATCCCTAAACAGCCCAATTGCATCCAACCATTTTATCACACCATGAATGACCAATGTTAAAGTAGAATTCCACCCTAACACTAAAATCCCTGTATCTACAGATACCCATGATCTAACCCTGTAAAGGACAAATCAGTAAACAAACCTTTTCTGAAGCCGATCAGACCCAATCCCACACTGAGCTGTCAGCTGCGGCTTCGCTGTGTAGGCGGGTGCAGAAGACACATCCGACAACAGAAGTACCATAGTAAGTCTATGGGTGACATCACTACCCATTCATTTGACAACTATTGTCGGCCATGTCCTCTGCACAGCTTCTGCCGCTGGAAAACGGATCGGATCAGCTTCAAAAACTGTACGTATGCCGATTTCTTCTTTATAGGGATAGATAGGTTAGTCAGTGTTAGATCACGAATGTCTGTAGATGCAGGGATTTTATAGTGTTAGGCTGGACTTCCACTTTAAGGTGTTGAGATTTGGGCAAGCAGAGTATGCAGATTACATACTGCAACACCATTCTCACCTTTTTCTTATACAATAATTAGCGGGACCCCAATATTTTGTAGCTTCTACTGCACATAACTCATGCGGTCGACAGGTTCCCTTTCCCCAGACTTACTTTATTGCTTTTTTTGTGCCAAAGAATTTTACCACATACAGAGCACATACTGTAGTTAGAACACATCTTTTATTATTTATGCTCCTTCCTCGCTGGGCCTTGTCATCAAGTTATAACTTCTCAAATCTCTGATAAGATCCAGAGCTTTCATGCTAAACCTGATTTGCTTGGCAAGGACACACATCTGTTAAACCCATTTCCTCCTTGAGCTAACTCACTCTAGTACAAATAAAACGTTACTCACCATCATTCTCTGTCTCATCCCCCAAGTTAAAGTGATTGTAAAGGATCATTTTATATTTAAAAAAACGAACATATCATACTTGCCTCCCAGGGCCGGATTAACATAGGGGCGTTTGGAGCTGAAGCTCCAGGCCCCCCATCATATTATAGGCCCAAACACTTTAATTTACATGCAATATAAGTCAATCACCACGGCCCGTCCGTCGGCCGCTATATGCCTTTGTTTTTGCCAGGCAGCTGCATTATAGGCCCACATATTGTGGCACTGATAATGTTGTAGACAATGCCCTGCAATGCGGGCAGTATGCATCAGCGTGCCGCGGAGGCTGAACGTGCTCGGCTGCTAGCATCCTTCCTGTAGGCGGAGCTTGACGTCCGGGCTGGCATGACGTCATCCGGAGGCCTTCCCCAGCGTCCCGAGGCTTGACTGGGAAAGGACTGGATGTACTGAGTGCGAGCGGCGAGCCAAGAGAAATATCTGCCTGGAGTGGACACAGCACAATTAAGTTCAAGTAAGTAGCTAGACGCTAGGGAAGTCAATAGACTCAGGCAGAAATTTTTGAAATTGGCTACCCTGTTTCCCCGATAGTAAGACACCCCCGATTGTAAGACGTATCGGGAGTTTCAGAGGGGTCGGCTAATATAAGCCGTACCCCGAAAGTAAGACATATGCCTTACTTTCGGGGAAACACGGGGGTATTCCCGCCTCCCTCTCATCTAGCTGCGCGCCGCCTCCTGCCCACGTCCGCACCATCCCCTTCTCCATACGTCGCCGCGTCTGCCATTTCCCTCTGATCTTAATGAGCGCCGCCTCCTGCCCACGCCTGAGCCGTCCCCCTCTCCATACGTCACCCCGCCGTCCCCTGCACTTGTCACTGCCGCCTCCTGCTTAAAATATGGTAATGCACACAGTATTAATCATACATCAGTAAAACATACACACTGGCATACTGGGGTATCATCTGCTGTATGTAACCCAGTGGGTATCAGCAGGTGTCACACTGGATTAAATACAGCAGGTGGTAATGTATCACACATAAATCTGTTTTATCCTCCAGTATTCCACTGTTCGTTCTTACCATTTTTCATTGTTTTACATGTTATGCAATGTTGTAACAAGACATTCTTGGCACTTCCTTTTATAAAACTGTTTTGTGGTGAATACAATACTGTTCAGGTTGTTAATAAATGTTAATTTTATGGTTAAAACAAAAAATTCGACAATTTTTTTCCAATATAAGACATACCCCGAAAGTAAGACATAGTGGGGCTTTTGGGGATAAAAAGAAAGTAAGACACTGTCTTACTTTCGGGGAAACACGGTAGTAGTTAACTTACATTGGGGGGGGGGGGGGGTAATATATGTGCAGGCAACCCATCAGTGCCCATTTAGTGCATCTCATCAGTGCCACCGTGCCACCTATCAGTGCCACCGTGCCACCTATCAGTGCCACCGTGCCACCTATCAGTGCCACCTATCAGTGCCACCTATCAGTACAGCACATCAGTGCCATCCAATCAATGCCAGTGCCCCCCATCAGTGCAGCTCATCAGTGCCACCTATTAATGCCTCCTATCAGTGCTAGCTATCAATGAAGCTCATCAGTGCCATCCAATCAATCCTAGTGCCACCTATCAGTGTAACTCATCAGTGCCACCTATAAGTGCCCATTATTGCAGCTCAGCAGTGCCACCTATCAGTGCTGCCTAACAGTGCAGCTGATCAGCGCCGCCTATCAGTGCCACCTTGTCAGTGCCCATAAGTCCTGCCTGTCAGGGCCGCCTATCAGAGCCCATCAGTGCAGCTCATCAGTGCCACCTATCATTGACCATCAGTGCTGCCTGTCAGTGCCGCCTATCGGAGCCCTATCAGTGCATTTAATCAGTGCCCATTACTGCAGTTCATCAGTGCCACCTATCATTGACCATCAGTGCTGCCTATCACTGCAGATCATCAGTGCCACCTATCGGTGTCAGTGTCACACATCAGTGCTGCCTATAAGTGCCCATCAGTGCCGCATAATAGTGCTGTCTCACCAGTGCCACCTTATCAGTGCCCATAAGTGCTGTCTGTCAGTGCCGCCTATCAGAGCCCATTAGTCCAGCTCATCAGTGCCACCTATCACTGACCATCAGTGCTGCCTGTCAGTGCCACCTATCAGTGCTGCCCATCAGTGCCACCCATCATTGACTAATCAGTGCCACCTATCATTGACCATCAGTGCTGCCTGTCAGTGCAGATCAGTGCCACCTATCATTGACCATCAGTGCTGCTTATCAGTGCCACCTATCAGTGTCAGTGCCACCCATAAGTGCCCATCATTGTCACATTAATAGTGCTGCCTCACCAGTGCCACTTTATCAGTGCCCATAAGTGATGTGTCAGTGACCCCTATCAGAGCCCATTAGTGCAGCTCATCAGTGCCCATCAGTGCTGCCCATCAGTGCTGCCCATCAGTGCTGCCTATCAGTGCAGATTATCAGTGCCACCTATCAATCATCAGTGCCACCTATCAATCATCAGTGCCACCTATCAATCATCAGTGCCACCTATCAATCATCAGTGCCACCTATCATCAGTGCCACCTATCATCAGTGCCACCTATCAATCATCAGTGCCACCTATCAATCATCAGTGCCACCTATCAATCATCAGTGCCACCCATAAGTGCCCATCATTGCCACATAATAGTGCAGCCTCACCAGTGCCACCTTATCAGTGCCCATAAGTGCTGTCTGTCAGTGACCCCTATCAGAGCCCATCAGTGCAGCTCATCAGTGCAAGTTTTCATTGCCCATCAGTGCTGCCTATCAGTGCAGCTCATCATAGCCCATCGCTGATTATCTGCATATCAGTGCAGATTATCAGTGCGCCATATCAGTACAGCCTCATCAGCGCCCCCTTATCAATGCCTCATCAGTGCACATCAGTGAAGAAAAATGACTTATGGCAAAATATTATCACAAACTAAGAAAAACATATTTGTTTTTAAACATGTCTTTTTTTCATGTTTAGCAAAAAATAAAAACCACTGTGGTGTTTAAATACCACCAAAAAAAAAGGTCTGTTTGTGTAAAAAAAATTACAAAAATCAAAACACATTAATTTTAGTGGCTGCAGTCTTAATCAATGTGACTCAAGGCGCAGGGACAGTAATTCCAGTAATTTTATGGGATTTTGGTGTGATTTGGGTGCAGTAGACTGCAGTGTTAAATCATAAAAGATGCAAGAAATTCACAGGACTTTGGGTCTCAGCAGTGTGAACGGAACTTTGCCATCTTGGGATCCCTCCACAGTGGACGGACTGCCACTAATTTGTTTTAACAAAAAATTGTTTGTATCTTTATTTTATTTATTTCCATAAAAAGGCCCACCGAAAAATCCTCAGCCCCAGGCCCATGATGCTCTTAATCTGGCCCTGTTGCCTCCACTGTGTAGCTCGTTTTATACAGGACTAGCCCCGAACCTAGTCTTCTGGGGTCCCCCCGCGGCTCCTCCCCGCATCAGATAACACCCTAGTAGAAGCATTTTCCCGAGGGAGTTACCTTGCGTGCTCGCTCTCGAGTCCAGCATTTGCATCCACAGACACAAATGCCGGACTCGGCCCTGCCCCCCGCGTCATTGGATTTGATTGACAGCAGTGGGAGCTAATGGCTGCACTGCCATCAATCTATCCAATCATGAGCCGGGACTCCATAGAGCGAGGGACAGCACGTCCCCACCGGAGATGAAGGGGGCTCAGGTAAGTAAAACGGTGGGGGGGGGGGGGGGGGCGGTGATGCATTAGGGTGAAAAAACGCAAGGGTTTACAACCCCTTTAAGAGGAAAGAGCCAGCTCTGGTAGCACACAACATTCAACAGCAAGGCATTCCCTTGGGATAATAATACTAAACGTATGGAGTTGATATGCATTCCTCTCCCTGACACTTGCTGTAATCGTAATGTAATTTCTTTAATGTGTTCCGCTGCGTGACTCTCCCAGTGTGGATATTAGTTGAATGATACAGAGGCCCTTCATTCCAGGTTGGAAAATACAGTCTCAAGTATATATACATAACTGCATACTGTATGGCTCTAATGCCAACGATTTACAGCTCAAATTTTGGCCAACTGCTGCTGAATCAGCTGAAATACGAGCTGTGGGTGGCAATGTCTGTACAACGTGTCCCGAAAAATGACAACTGAAAATTGGAAGAAACCGGGTGGAAAAGGGTCAGCCGAACACAAGACTGCTTCCAATCAGATGCACACATTTTTCAAGTATTCCAACAGAAATATTAGCCTTCTTTAAAGGCAGACCATAGATAAAAGTGATGTTCTTTCATTGCAGGAAAAAAACTAAATTCACACTGAGTATGTTTATGGGGGAATCCTTTCTGCAGAGCTATTGTGTTCTCCCTGCGGAGGAGAGCTGCCCCTGCTGAGAGAACACAGTCATTATTGCTAAATATATCAGGGGTCTATACAGTGAACTTGGTGTTCAGTTATTCACTTTAAGTCATCACAGAGGACAAGGGGGCACTCTTTACGTCTAGAGGAAAAAAGATTTCATCTCCAAATACAGAAAGGTTTCTTCACAGTAAGAGCTGTAAAAATGTGGAACGCACTCCCTCAAGAGTTGCTTCTGACCAGCTCAGTAGAATCCCTGGATTATTTCCTAAATGTACATAATATAACTGGATACTAACATTTATAGGTAAAGTTGATCCAGGGAATATCAGATTGCTTCTCGGGGGATCATGAAGGCATTTTTCCCCTGCTGGGTCAAATTGGATCATGCTTTGCTGGGTTTTTTCCCCCTTCCTCAGTATCCACTGTGGGTATAGGATTGTATAATTTTTTGGCCCCTTTTATTGGTTGAACTAGATGGACAGGTGCTCTTTTTTTTCCAACCACAGCAACTATGCAACTACATGTAAAACTGAAGCAGTTAGCGTCTGAAGAGGTTGTGCATGGCAACCAATCAGCTTCTATGTTTCATCTTCAAAGCTTAACTGAACAAGCTGAAGATAGAAGTGGATTGGTTGCCATGCACAACTGCTCCAGATTCTGGCTGCTCCAGTTTTTATTAATTTCCCCAATGTCTGTCACTAAAACCTCGATCTGTGCCCGAAATTCTGCCTGCTAGAAGAAAATGGAAAAGCATAATACTGACCTTTGTATTTACCTTCCTAATATTTTTTTTAGAACATAATAAAATGAAAAAGCATGCATAACTGTTATATCATTACCCTTTAAAAAATTTTCAGAAGCTTTGCCAGTATATTAAAACAAACCTGTCAAGAGAGAAATGGGAGCTGTCAAAGACAATCTCATATATAGGAGGTCCCAACCCCATCCTGCCATCCACCGTGAAAACCTGTCCCTAAAACTACTGTCTCCCAGAGATAAACAGTGCTGGCAGCGTATTCCAGCTCCACGTCCATCTACATTAGGAACACTCGGTATAATCTTTCAGCTTACACCATGTGGTTTTCAAGTAATTCAGAACGCATAAAAAGTTATTATTGTCAAATGTTTTGTTTTGCCAAATTGATTTTGAGAGAAAAGTCAAAACAAAACATGTACAAAGGCATCGGAAGAAGAGCCTAACCGCCATCACAGTATACAAAACTGTATTACAAGTCATTAGAATGATATACGCCTATAAAACAAGTAGTAGTTACGACCAAACAAATCTCTGCTAACAGACCCTCATGCCTGGTACACACAATGCCATTAAGAGTGGAAGCAAAGCAAGATAGAGTAAATTATAGTGAAAAATAGTAAACATGCCCACAGTGACAAAGCTAGACAGACATTCTTTCACCCGGTGCAAAGAATCAGTTCGGCCACCCCCCCGGACGGGACAAGATTTCCTGTCTATCCCATCCCCCCGTGCTCCTCTGGTCCCACATTCTCCTCTGGTCTCCCCCCCACCCCCACCCAGTGCTCCTCTGGTCCCCCGTGCTCATCTGGTCCCTCCCCCCATGCTCCTCTGTCATAGTCATCCCCTTCTGTCCCCCATGCTCCTCTGGACCCCCCCCCCCCGCACCGATCACCTCCTCTCCCTGGATAGCTGAAGAAATCCGCACAAAATCAATACAGACAGACAGTACCAACACAGAAATCCCTCCTGCCAAGCAATTGTCTGCTCCCAGAGGGGGGCGCGGAAAGCAGCTGCTATGGATAACAAGAGAATCCGACAGGCTGGTTGTACTCAAGTTGATCAATCAACTTGATACATTCAGCCTGCCATCTAAATTTGAATCTCGACCGGTTCCTGCTGAACCAGCCAAGATTCAAACCCTGTATGGCCGGCCTAACAGACAGTTAGACCAGGGGCTACTGGAAAGAGAACTATCAAATAGGAAGGCTACAGGAAGCTGGGGATTGAGTAGAGGAAAGGGTAGATGAGTGAGGCTCCATGCCTGGAGAATTGTCTTGCGGGCCACCAAAAGACAAAAGTGAGGGGGGTGGTCACTTGAGCTACAGATAGATATATATAGATACCCACACAAACGCTTTGTCCCAGAATGCAGAAATCTGTGGGTATTCTCATAGGCAGTGGAATAGAGTGGGACGAGGGCCAGAGCGCCATGAGCAGTCTGAATATGATTGTTCTGCCTTATTGATACTGAAAGGATAATAGACTCGATGTTTATGTTTAAATTGGGTTTCTCGTCAGGTTTCACAGACTACAAGCTTGCAAATTGTTTGGTAGCCAGTTCAGGAGCATTGTCACAGCCAAGCACAGAGATCCAAGGTTTAAAAGAAGCGAGTTGGTATTTAGCAGTGAGAGTAAAGGTTGGAAATGGAGTATTTATCAAAGCCTAGCTCTACCTCAATAAACGATTACTGCAAAGGATCTTGTTGAGGGCCAAACCAGGTTTTAAAGTTAGCTGAGCAGTTGTTGGTAATGGAAAATGTGACATCCAGGGAGGAAGTACTTGGCAGACAAGTCTGCAAATGATTTGAAAGTACCTGGGAGACAATCAAAGATTGCTTCAACCGTAATAAGGCCGTTGGGTGTCCATTGGTGAAATGCTTTATGCTCCTTGAATGGGGGGGGGGGGGCAAACCTCTCAGCACCTCACTCCAAGCTATAACCCTGTTTCTGAACAAAATGTTGAATCTTAAGTATTAGGAAAAGAGTTACATTTATATTATATTATTATACGTAGCACTTTACAATATAAAAAAGCTAGACATAAAACAGTTATAATACAATAAAATACAAAAGGATTAAGAGGGCCCTTCTCAGAAGAGTTTACAATCTAATAGGGTGGGGCAGGTGGTACAAAAAGGATGCAACTGTGGGGAATGAGCTGATGGAAGTAGTAAAAGAGGAGGTGTGGTAGGCATGAGTTTTCAGGGATCGCCTGAAGGCAGCAAGAGTAGGGGTTAGCTGGACAGGTTGAGGTAGCGAGTTCCAGATGGGAGAGGCCAAGGGAATGGAGTTTATTGAGAAGGAGCGGGTGGTCAACAGTATAAGAGGCTGCAGAGAGGTCAAGCAGAAGTATGGAGTAGTGGCCATTTGTTTTAGCAGTTCATAAATCATTGGTGAGTTTTAGTAAGGCAGTTTCTGGGAAGTGCTGTGAGTGAAAGCCAGACTGGAAGGGGTCAAGAAAGTTATTTTCACTGAGGTAGGAGCTAAGACAGTGGTAGACTAAGCGTTCTAGACATTTAGAGGTGAATGGGAGCAATGAGATGAGACTTAAGTTGTTCGGGTTGGTGGGGTCATGTGAGGGCTTTTTAAGTATGGGAGTGATCTGACCATGTTTTGGAGGGGAAGGTGCCACTAGAGAGGGAGAGATTGAAGATGTGAGTGAGGGAACATAGGATAGATGACGAGGGTAACCGTAGTAGTTGTGAGGGAACAGGATCCAGGGGACAATTAGTTAGGTGGGCATCTAAGAAAAGTTTTGTAACCTCTTCAGTAGTAGCCAGTTCAAAAGAGGAGAGAGTGTTGAATGTGCAGTTATGCAAGGTATTTTGAGTGGGGAAGATGTATGCACAGTGGAGGTGTCCTCACGAATTGCATCAGTCTTGGCAATCTCTTGGGCAGTGAGTGAATTAGTGGGTAGACGGGGCGGGGGACGAAGCAGAGAGTTAAAGGTTGAGAAGAACCAATGGAGACTGGATGACAAAGTATTAATAAGTAAGACAAAGTAGGCTTGTTTGGCAGCATGGAGGCAGGAATTGTATTTTAGAAGGGCAGATTTATATAGGGTGGAGTCCTGCAGGCATTTGGTTTTAAGCCACAAGTCATTCAAGAGCATGGCAAGGTCTCCACATTTCTAGTGTTGTCAGTTCACCAGGGTTGTAACGGTCGGGGCCTAATTCTGCGTGTGGTTAGAGGAGCAAGTACATCCAGGGATGATGAGAGTAAACTGCTGTAGACAGAAGTGGCCAGGTCAGAACAGGGGAGAGAGGTCATATAGGTGGTCAGTAGCAGAATAGAGAAGAGGTTAAAAAGTGGCGAAGGTTCCTACATGTAATTGTTTGATGCTTGGAGGGGTGGGTAGTTGGAGGCAAGGATACAGTGAAACTGATGAGGTTGTGATTAGAGAGAGGAAAGAGGGTGTTGGTGAGGTTGCCAGGATTGCATATATGGGAAGAAAACAAGGTCAAGGGTATTAGCATTTGAGTGAGAGGAAGTATGTGTCCATTGGGTTAGTTCAAAAGATGAGGTTAAGTTGAGAAGTTGAGCTGTAGCTGGGCTAGTAACATTGACAAGCATGTTGAAGTCACCAATAACGATAGTGGGTATTTCAGAGGAGAGAAAGTAGGGTAGCCAGGCAGTGAAGTCATCAAAAAAGGCACAATACTGGTCCAGGAGGCCGATAAATTTGCTGCGATCCTCAGAGAAATGGGAGAAAACAGATGCATACAGTGCATCTCGAAAGAGAGGGACAGAGAGGGAGGGATAGAAAGGACTTGGAAGGTGCATGGTGGGGATAGAAGGAATCCAACTCCACCTCCTTTCTGTCCGGTGGGTCTGGGGGAGCGAGTCCAACGGAGGTCAGCAGAAGCCGTGTCAAAATTTTGATGCCAGGTTTCAGTTATGGCGAGTATGTTAAAGTAATCAGATGAAAATGTCATGTACAGATATCAGCTTGTTACAGATGGAGCAGGCGTTCCAAAGGGCGCATGAGATTGGGGGGCTTGTTTGAGGAATCAGGGGGAAACTAAAACTGAGCAGATTGCGGTGGTTGCCAGAGGAGGAGGGGTATTGGATGTGTGGTTTGAAGTTTGAATTTAGAATGAAGAAGAGCCGCGAAGTTGAATGGGGACACCAGGGCGCTCTCTAGCATAAAATTAGAGAAGCCTGACTGTCCCAATAACCAGTCTAGACCCTTACCAAATTCTCAGATGTGAAGGCTGCTTTCATTTTCTTTTTTTTTTTCACCTGGTGACCCAACCAATAAGTTTGCTATTTTTCAAAAGAACAAGCTATCCTGCAAATGGAGTTAAAGGGTTGAGACAAACCATTGGCTTTTATTAATTATTATGCAAAACCTTTATCACAAAAGAAAAAAGAAAAAAAAAAACGGTTTGCTGTAACTGCTTAAAAAACATGTTAGCTGGAGTTTGACATTAATTTGTTAGACCCCTTTCACACAGACGCTTTTCAGGCGCTTTCATGCTTTAAAAAAAAAGCACCTGAAAATCTTTTCAAAAGTACTTAGTGTCCAGAGTGGGGGAACTAATACAGAAGGGTGAGTTTCTGGCCAAATCAGGTGAAAAACAGCGGGGGGGAAAAGCCTAACAAAAGAAAACTAATGCAGTTACCACAACAAAAGATTGGTAAACTTCAGTATAACAACATTTTTGGTTTGGGGGTTTAATACCACCAAGAAAATTAAGGCAACAAGAGAAATAACAAGACTCATAATCCCATGACCTATTTGTATTTATTTTTTTTATGACTTCTTGAAGCCAGAATATTAAAATTTCCAGCTAGGGGGTATTCAACTTTTCCATAGAACGCACACACAGGCTTTTAGAGATCTACACAAGGGAGGCTTTTACAGGTAAAGAACATACATAAGAAATGTTAAATGCCATATCATTTTAAAGGAAAACTTTTGTTCAGATGAATAGTCTTGCATATTCTGGGTAATGCACAATCCCGGCACTCAGATGGTTAAGGTCTGTAGGTACGACAAGAGTTAGTTTTCCCTCGGGGTATAAGAATATAAAAGAAAAGAAAGGAAGGTCATCTATTCTCCCATTTTCCTCATGAGTGCCTTGTAGGTTTGTGTTAATCCAAGCATGTTTAAAATGTGCCTAGAGAGATAGCTACAAGTCAGTAATTACAGTGCAGTTATAGGACATCAACACCAAGATCAAACAGATACATATGGAGCAACCCCTTTACAGTGGCCAACATGTCTTACATCAAATCCCTCACAAAACATTTACAATCTTGGGGTACTGTGAATTCACAGAGATCAGGTCCCTCAAATTGAACAGTGAGCTCAGGTGACCAACTGTGATTAGTCAATGGGAATGGGGGGTGTTTACAAGCAGATAGACAAGGTTTTCTAACCTGTATGGATGTGACCCCTAGAAAAATTTCAGCCAGTGGAAGACATGAAGTTGTTCCTTAGGCAGATGGTGCAAAATTCTTTCCACAGGTTTGGTAAAGCCATCCCTGCAGGGAGAAGACAGTGGTTACTGCTAGAGGCTATAACAGCCCTAGCAATAACTGCAAGTATCTCTGGCAGGCTGATTGTACCACATTGATTAGATCAGCTTGGGTACCTTCAGCCTGTCCATACCACGGTTTGAATCTCAGCCAGTTCCTGCTGAACTGGCCAAGATTCAAGCCCTCCATCGCTGGCCTTAGCAGTTTCTCATCTAATGTCGGAGGGTACCTTTAGGCCACCAATAGACGTGATGTTTGGATCCATCCTATTTGTCGTGAGATCTTTCCTAACATATGTCATATTGGGGCCAAAACAACTAATCGATGAATCAACAACGAATCGATTATGATAATTGTAATCGAATCATTTCATAATCGATTACTCGGCCAGCTGATTAGTTGGCCTGCATACAAAATGCATTATTTGTTTACATATCAGGTATTACAGTGCAGCACACATACAGCTCAGTACACCATCTATACATGTCAGTAAGTGCCAGAGAACATGTAAATGTGTGAGGAGCAATGCCTCATGGGACAAGTAATATGTATTACTTTTACTGTTCCACAGTTAAAAGAAAAAAAAAAAAAAACCCTTATAGTAGCAATTATCTGCTCTTGTTGTACTATAAAAAGGCCAATTTAATTTTTCTTAACCCCATTACGTTACCCTTTCACATTGACAGCGCGGCCACGTTAGCAGTAAAGCGGCACTAGTTTTAGCAGCGATTTACCAACGGTTTAGAGGCACTTTACGGGGCACTAGCAGGGTGCTTTTAACCCCCGCTAGCAGCCAAATAAAGGGTTAAAAGCACCCAGGCTTTGCAGGAACTGCCCATTGATTTTCAATGGGCAGGGTGCGGTATATACACTTCTCCTAAAGTGCCCAAAAGATGATGCATGCAGGACTTAACTGATAATTGTCGTGCAACGCGGCACTAAAACAAAATTGACGTCCTTTTTTTCCCCACAATGGAGCTTTTTTTAGTGTTATTTGAGCATCTCTGCAGATTCTGATTTTTTGCGCTATAAACAAAGAGCGACAATTTTGAAAAAAAACACACAATATTTTGTACTTTTTGCTATAACAAATAGCCCCAACTGTCTCTCTTTTTTTTTTAGTTTACTAGTAATGGCTGCGAGCTGCGATTTTTAATCAGGACTGCGTTCTTGAGACCATTGACAATTATACAGTGATCAGTGCTATATAAAATTAACTCATTACTGTGTAACTGTCACTGGCAGGGAAGGGGTTAACACTAGGGGATGATCAAGGGGTTAACTGTGTTCCCTATGTGTGTGTTTCAACTGTAGGGGAGATGGCAGTGACTGGAGAAAATGACAGATCATTGTTCCTAGCTAGTGGGAACTCACAATCTCCTCAGAGAACAGGGATTTGTGTGTTTACACACACACACACACACACGTCCCTGTTCTAGCTCTCGCGCCAGCCAGTCACACGCATCGGCACCCCCGCTATCCCACTTAAAAAAAAAAAGGGACCGACGTACGCTTACGACAGTTCGCAGGATCATGCCGACATGCCGCAGTAAATGGACTTTCACATGTTCATACTATCCTTTTGTATCCTAATAGAGTTCCCGTTTGTGTTTTATTAAAAAAAAAAAAAAAAATACACCTTTACCGTATTTCACGGCGGCTCCCGGCGCTCATGTAACCAGCTGTGTCTCCTCTCTGCCCATCTTGCAGAAGCAGCAGGCGGGGCCAAGGTTTCCCCCATGGAACTCAAGGAGGAAAGAAGAGAGGAGACACGGCTGGTCATGTGACTGCCGGGAACCACCGTGAGATATGGTGAAGGAGGATTTTTTAAAATAAAAAACAGAGACAGGGGGGCACTCTATTAAGAAACAAAACAGATAGTATTAAAATATGTTGGATATGCCTGCAGCAGGAGGAGGGTGGAGCGGCACTGTCACTAGGCGACACGCGAAGGGGAGGGCGAGAGACACAGAAGAGCAGGCTGTGGATGCTGGAGGCACGTAAACTGACCACAGTGTGAGGGCTCAGCAGCCATGTTTATCGTGGTCTGTTTGCATATTGGAGGAAAGAAACTAGCAGGATCAGCCAGGTTTTTTAGGTGTTACAGGCGTCCAAATTATACAGCACAAGCACTGTGTTGTATAAAATGCTTTAAAAAGGAGCAGGATCCATTTTTTTTTTTTGGGTCAAAATCTTTAAAGTGAAAAAGCAGACAAAATATTTTTGTTTTAGTTCTAGCTGGAGCTAGGAATGATTAAAACCTCTAAAAAGGTTCCCAATTAATTGGGTGCTCATTATGGAGACCATGTCCAAGCCCATACTGTATCTGTTTAAATAGAGAATTTCATCTTTTATTATTTTCAAAGTGACAAAAAGGTACCACCCCTGACAAACCACTCAATACATCATTGAAATACACTAGAGATGGGCTCAGGCGCATTCAAGATCCTAGTTCCAGCCCACCTGCCCGATCCCGCCAGGAAGCCAACACTGCACACCACTAATCACAGGCAGTGAGGCATATACCGGGCCGTAGCTGCTCAGGGCTCTAAGAATTTTGTTTGAGAAAAAACAATTTCTATTCTGCTACTTAAAATTTTCTCTTTGAAACATTGACAATTTCACCCCATGAACCATTAGAAAATTAAACAAAAAAAAGGTACCCAAAATGAAAAAGTTTTTAATAAAAAAAAAAAAAAAAAAAAAAAAAAAACACCTGAAATATGGCCAGCTTTATCTGTCTAGCCACTCGTGATCCATACACCTCGGACCCCACTTGGAACATAGTGGCATTGCCTCCCTGCCTGCATTCCACTGATTGGACAAGAGAAAGTCAGGAACACGCTGATAAGTTACTAGCCCTGCTCACATTATTGGACCCAGTTATTTCTCCTGCTGACTACCGCATAACTGGCCCACATAGTAGCGACGTGGAGGTCAGCAGCAGGAGTCAGTGAAAGCAGAGGGGACCCATAAAATCAACTCCCCCAGAAGAGTCCATTTTCATTGTTCCTTTTAAAAGGGTTCCCCCAAAGACCAAAGGAGCATTCAGCAATGCAGGCAAGTACAGGCATGTGCAAATTTCACTATAGTGACAGGGTCACATTAAACCAGGAGTTCAAGAAGGGATTGGATAAAGCTACAGGTAATTGGAAAAGCATTCCAATTATTAAAAATTGACAGATGGTCGCATTTTCATATAAGGGATCATGAAAAGCCCCAATTGCCAACCTAAATTTTCATTTTGCTTCTAATGCCGCGTACACACGATCGAATTGTGTGGCGGACTTGGTCCGGCAAACAATCCGCCAGACTTTATCACGGACACTCCGAAAGTCCGGCAATTTCTAACGCGATGACGTACAGCACATACACCGGGACTAGAAAAGTTCAATAGCCAGTAGCCAATAGCTAGCTTCTTGTACTTGCTTCAGAGCATGCGTCATTCTTAGTCCGTCGGACAAGCACACTGACGAACGGATTGTCCGCTGAAAGCCAAGTCCGGCGGACAAATTTTGAGTCAAAACTACTTTCTAAGTCCACCGGACTTTACAATGAAAAAGTCCGCTGGAGCCCACACACGATCAAATTGTCCGGCGTACTAAGTCCGCCGGACAATTTGATCGTGTGTACGCGGCATAAGAATTTCAAGGCTCAGAAAATAAAGGTCTCACTACTTTCTCCGGAGAAGCCAGTCGTTAACCTTCATAATGGGCTTTTGAGATGCCAAGCACAGCTCAGGCAAACACAGGGTTGGGTCAATGTCACCGAACCCAAAAAATATATAAAGATTAAAGTGTATATTTAAAAAATGCTAAATAAATGTTGGTTTTGAGAGTTTATAGGTAATGTGAAAAGCCAAAATAGCCTAGTTCCAAAAGCCAGAACAATCTAGTTTTCTAGAAAAGAGGATGTGGATATCTTCAGAAGGCAAACTTTTAAAGCACTAGTCTAAAACCCATAAAGTAACTGCGGGATGTCAGAGCATAACAGTAGGCTATAAAGCATCCTTTCAAGCCGTCTCTGGAGGGCTCAAAATAGGATTTAATTAAACAGAAAGTTGGAGCAGTGGCTATTCTACACATAGGGCGACCGAATTAGAGGTACGGCAGAACATAAAAAGGGAAGAACATCAGCAGACTGCGATAATGAAGTGACAACCACAAAAGAGGTACACTAAATAATAACTGACCTTCTACAAGTGAATTCAAAACTTGCAAGCTTGTTAAAACTTAACAAAAAGTCAGATCTCTGCCCATTGTAAGAAGATCAAACTGTCATTATCCTAGTTAGGATGAGCACTCATCACACAAGACGTGGCAGAAAATCCATACAGTATTATATACAATATTACATTTACCATGCAATTTTGAAAGTCTTTCCTAAAGTGAGTGGCATAAGACAGCAAGGAAAACAAATACAAAGCATCAGCATAATTACAAAGGTATTGAAATGGACCCCGATGATGGATGGGTTCTTATAGGTAATTTTTAGGAACCCATTTTTTATCACTATTATGTAACCCGATTACTAAACTGGAATTACAGTTAAGTCCGGGTCTCTGCATCTCTCTCTCTACTGCCGTGTAGGAGGGTCCTTCAAATAACCATGTCACTGTGGAAGCTTCCCATTGGCTGATAGAATAGTCCAGGGGTGTTCAACCTTTTGAAGAGCGAGGGCCACTTAAGTGATTTGGAAACTGGTCGCAGGCCACAGTGAGATGAAAGGGTGTATTTTTTTTACTTTTATTTTGAATAGCATAATGAACATTTCCTCCTGCAGCCGGCAAATGCCCACAGAAGGGAGAGGAGAAGAAGCCAGCTTTCAGTAGGGTGGTAAAAACACCTCAATTATGGGGCTTTACCACCCCGAAACTGCAAATGTAAATAAGCCCTTACTGTTCTGAGACCCTTATAAAAGGGTAATTTCACACTGATAAGCTGCGGTCTACCGACACCGCTGGTGTAGTGCAGTGCACTTGAGGCATTCCTGCAGGTTAGCTGTACTTTGCCAAAGACCTATCATATCTTGCGGATGTGGTGTACTTTCTGAAAGCGTACCAAAAGTTCCTGCATTCAGGAGTTTTGGTGCACTTTCAGAAAGTGCACCAGGTCTGCAGGATATAACAGAAGTGAGTTTCCCTGGGTTGAGGGCCACACCAGAGGGCTACATGTGGCCTGTGGGCCACATGTTGAGCACCCCTGGAATTGTCCATTATAGGGTTGCCACCTGTATGGTATTGACCCAGACAGTTCGGGTTTGGACACTGGTGCCCGAGTTTCCACTCACCTGAAATCCGGACACCAAATCAGCCCTAGCCGGTCAGCTAAGTCTGTCCTGGGATGCAGCCAGTCAGTGCAAGAACTCAGTGAGTATCGTCAAACCCAGCGGCGATTCCTGGCGGCTGAGCCTGCCTGTGCCGTGTCCTCTCTGCCTTATCCCCTGTGGAAACTGCCCCCGATCTCCCCCTCCTCCGCTCCTCTCAATGATCTCCCTTGCACTTTGCAGTCATTGCTTTCTAGGACCACCTGGTGTCACAGCAACCAATGATGCTTTAGCCGCTGTGCACAAATGGGATTTTTCTACCCTAGAGCTGCTCCACCCCTAACTCTAGGTCGCAAGGAATGCATTAAGGTAAAAAATGTTTAGGTTTTAGAACCACTTTCATAGACTGCCATTACTGCCAACATTATCCTTGTTTTGGATCAAAACTGATGCCAAAGCATCAACATGGTCTGGGAACTAGCATACGAAGAGGACAGCTATTCATATCTCTCCTGACAGGTTAAATTTGTTTGTCGTTATATGACCTTACAAAAATCAAACTGAACATTGCCAATAACAACAGAAGCCAGGAAGGCTTCCACTTATATAGGCAACCAACCAAAGCAGGCCCAATGGAGAAGTCACTTCCTACTCTCCTACTGAAGGTGGACAATACCCTACACTAAAGCTGGCCATACAATAGTAGAATTTCGATGGAACGTCTGCGCAACTGTTTTGCCATCTAGTCAACGAATTTTGTTTGCAAGCCCTTAAAAATTCTGTCCTGGTCTGCTTTTGGAATGGAGTCCCAGACTTTAGTGACAGCACATGCATTACAATATGTACAATTTTTCCCAAAACAAAAAAAAACACATGAACAGTTAGAATTTATTTAATTCAAGAAAAATTCAGTCCCGTTTCATAATTTCTCTCTTCACTATGGTGGAAAACCATCTTCAATTTGACTCCACTAAACATAAAAAAATCAAAACGATTTAATCAATAGGAAAAAATTCTTAATGGATTTAATTCTACTAGTGTATGGCCAGCTTAGATTGTGAATGGGGAGGGTTTGAGTAAAATATACAAACACAATGAGTGATCAGGGTTATCTCACTGGTCCAGACAGGGAATTTACCTGTCTCCAGCTGTGTGGGCTGCCATTTCCTGTCATCTTATCTCTTCCCAAGTACAATTCTCTTATCACACTAAACAAGACCAAAAGTGGTCAACAAGATAATGGCAGCATCTGATTAAAGGAAAGCATCATCAAGAAGTTTGACATTCTTAAAAGTGACCCTGTCACCACAGGGAGGGTCACTTTCACCAAGCAGGTTATCTGTAACAGAAGTGTTTACATACTTTCCTTTCCAGCTACACACCTCCGCTCCCCAGCCGCTGCAAGTATTCAACTGTTGCTGCAAATATTTAACTGTCGGAGTTGAACACTTGCTTCCTCCACCAGGCACAATGGTCCCCTCTACTAATGCCTAGTACACAATGAGAAAATTTAACCAAAAAAAATAAAAAAAAATTATATACACACACACACACACACACACACATTTATACATACATACCACTTTTGGGGTGATCGTACACATTAGTCGCTATTGAGAGCCAATCACGACAGTTCATGTGAAAATATTTGAAGGGACAAGCACGACAAACAGAACTAGTAATTAGGTATTTGTACAAAAGAAAATCATGTTACCAAGACCACACATTCTCAAAAATGAAATAAAAATTATAATACAACACATTACCTCACTTCTGAAGTTGTTTTCTGTCATATGAGAATTTTAGTAACTTTAGTAACCTATAGTTTTTATATGAGACTGCATGCAAAAAAAGAAAAAAAAAAAAAAAAGAAAGGAGGATGATCATTCGTTCAATATTCTTATCGTGTGTATGAGGCTTAAAGTTGGGCACACGCTGAGGTCATTGGCTGCAGTGGCTGATCAAGTGATGGTTTTCCAGCAGGACAAAAGATGGTCTAAAGATTGTCTAACAGTCAGCCTCTGTTCAACAGAGGGCGCTACACATAGTTCAAAATTTGGCAGGTTCCTGCTGAATCTGACAAATTTGGATCCATGTGATTGTGTACTGCTCTTAAAGTATTTGCTACTTTAAGCAAAGCTGGTCAGCGTACGTCCCTCCATCATCCACAGCCCTGCTCTCCTCTCTATCTACCCCCCCCATCCCCGCCACCATTTGTACAAATAAAATTGTATATATGGTCAGGGTCAGCCCCTCTATTATAGTTAGGCATAGCACACTGTAGAGCTGCACGATTCTGGCCAAAATGAGAATCACTATTTTTTGCTTAGAATAAAAAGATCACGATTCGCTCACAATTCTCGCAACGTAAGGCCCCTTTCACACATGGACCTGACCGGATGCTCCACAGAGCTCTATGGGAGCGTTGGATGTCAGCGGTGACATCCGAGCCGCTACGATCTGAAAAAGTTTGACAGAGGAAAAAGCTATGTTTCCATCCGTCATCGGATCAGAGGGGGAAGCAGCGTGGTGACAGGTCCGTCCCTACGCAGTGTGCAGAGACAGACCTGTCATCTTCCTGCTCAGCGGAGATCGCTCCGGCGATCCCCGCTGAGCAAGCGGATATCCACGGAGCGGATCAGCACTGATCCGCCCTGTGTGAAAGGACCCTAAAACCTTTCACAATATACAAATATACTGTCCCGCTGCGCTGTCTGCTGGGACACACGGGTCCCAGAGACAGCACAGACCATTCCTAGTGCGCTGTGCAACTCGCGCATGCGCAGTAGGGAACCAGGAAGTGAAGCCGCAACGCTTCACTTCCTGATTCCCTCACCTAGAATGGCGGCTGCAGCAGCCGAGACCCGAACGATCGATCGGTCTTGGCTGCCAACATCGCTGGACCCTGGGACAGGCAAATGTGTATTTATTAAAAGTCAGCAGCTGTAGTATTTATAGCTGCTGGCTTTTAATATATTTTTTTTGTAGGTGGAATCCCTCTTTAAACAATTTTCACTTGCACAAAGTCTATTCCATTGACAAATTTTTACAATGTTTATAGTTAAGTTCAACTGATAAAGAATGATTTGATTCTTGGCAGACTGCCCAGTTTTTCTCCTTTCTTTCGATGGCTGTGGCTTCAGAAGAGCAGAGAGAATTCTTTGCATAGAAAGAATTGTGAAACACTTTTATCAAGATTGCGATAACGATTCTTGACGATTAATTGAGTAGCTCTAGCACACTGTATAAATCTTTTATAAAAAAGAAGGCTTGTAATTACCGATTTAGCGAGATCTTTAGGTTACAAGACTCTCGGCAAGTTTCCAGTGCTAAGCGTCCATGTGATCTCCCGGCTGACGTCAGAGGGAGATCTCGGCCTCTCCTGCAGAAGCCATCCATCGAAGCTGTACAGCGGCCACAAGTCATGTGACTGGCCTGAAGATCGTTCCAAATCAGTATTTACAAGCCTCGTTTTTATAAAAGACATGTACAGCGTGCTATGCCTGCTTATAATAGCTGTGTTGGGATGGAAGCCTTGAAGAAAGCATACCAAAAAAAGTTACAAGGAAAAAAAAAAAAAAAAAAAAAAAAAAAAAAAAGGGGGAGGGGTTCTTTTGTTTAAACCGGAGTTCTATTTTTTGCCTGGAACTCCGCTTTGAGGCAAAGGGTTGTCCAAATGGCGTAGGACTTGGAAGCCAACAGCAATCCCACAGGTATATCAAATTCATACTCCCATTGGTCAAAGCTTGACCGATATAACAATTCAAAAAAGCTTTTCCTTAAACTTCAGATTTAAAGTAGTTGTAAAAGCTGAAGGTTTCTTACCTTCATGCAGCTCTCCCCTCAGCCTCCCTAATACTTATCCAAGCCTGATCTAGCAATGTGCACGAGACCCGACGCTCTCTCTAGTGATTGGCTGAGATGCAGCAGCGGGAGCCAATGAGACGGAAGCGGGGCTGAGCCACGTTCTCTTTGGATATTTGGTTATCTTATGGACGCATAGAAAGCTGGCTCGGAAGTGAGCACACAAGAGTGTCCCCACAGCCAGCAGCTTGCTATGGGGGCACTCGGCAAGGGGGAGGGGCCCACAGCGCTGGCAGGGGACCCAACAAGAAGAGCATCTGTGCTGCTCTGTGTAAAACCACTGAACATAGCAGATAAGTATGACATGTTTTTTTTTTTTTGTTTTTTTTTTTTTTTTTTTTTTTTAATAAATAAAAATGTTTCCTTCTTCTTCCTACAAATCACTTTAAGTGCTGCATAAGGCTCCATGCACACTGAAGCTCAAAAAAGCTTTTTCTGGACGCCAGATTGCTGGCAGAAAACGCTGGTTGAAAAACCTGCTTTTAACAGCGTTTTACACTAGCGTTTATGAGCGTTTTACAGCATTAGCGTTAATGGGCGTTTTTTATAAAAATACACAGAGGACACTCCAAAAATCCCACAATGCATTGAAAAATAGAATGCCAAACACTGATTAACGCATGTTTATGAGCGTTTAATAGCGTTTATCAGCGTTTGCCGTTTTTTGGCGGTGAAAAACTGCACTTTGAACGCGAATTTCTGGCGTTCAGAAAAAAGCCCATAAACTCCACTGCTCATTAAAGCTAAAAAAACGTCCATGTGTGCAGGGACACATAGGCTAACATAGAGTGGAGTTTATGGGCTTTTAAAAAAAAACGCCCAAACTCCAATAAACTGCAGTTTATGAGCTCCAGTGTGCATGGAGCCTAAGTTGCCAGTGCTATATAAAAAAACATGTAATAGGTTGCAGCAGAGTTTAGAAATCAAGATTCAAAGCGTTTACACATCCCGATTCTATCTCAATTGTGCATTATTGTAGAAATCCCAAAGCACAGAATGACAGGGAGGAACCTTGACACAGTGATCTGAATACAATAAAAACTGCAGAGAAAAAAGGCATTAGGGGCAATGCACACAGAGTATGAGCAGCTGTCATTTCAAGTCCTTGTTACTAGTAAATCATTACCAAGGTTCAGAGGACTTGTGCAGATAACCAAATGTACTCAGCCAAGGATTGTAAAGGCCATGGAAAAAAAAAATCATTTCATGACATGAACAGTGATGCATTTAAAAGTTCTCTATATAGCCGATTACCAACTACATTTAGCCTGCAGAAAAGTGTGATGTGTGGTAACATGATTTTTGTGACGTCAGTCCGAGCGTCCACAAATATGTCACTCACCAATACCTCTTCCAGGCTGAAATAAAAACTCAATCACTGCATCTGACCCCTTCAAGGGATTACTACCCAAGGCCTTATTCACAAGATGTCCAGTGATAGATAATGGTGCAATATACATGACTATTGACATCACCTACATTATACAAGGTGACAGTACTGGTGCAACTGTTTTACTGAAAACCCAATATAAACACATTTAAAAGCACATGAGTGCACAAGAACACATGGCACTTTCCAACGCTCTGGCAGTGGTCTGCCCCTTGCAGTCATCACATCCAATGCATGGCTATTGACCCTGCATGAGTCTTGATGACGCCAGGACCTTAGAATACTGGAGTTTGGAGGAGAAGGTGCTCCAGAGACAAGTCTAGCAGTGCGGAGGTTCAGGTACGCATGTCTACTTTTACATGCTCCCTAGACCCAAAACAAGCAGATAATCCTTGCAATGTCAGTACAGCCCCCACTGCAAGGAAGAATTTCCAAGCGTCTTGGAGTTTCAGCTTTAAAAAAGAAAAAACGTATGGCCAAAGCTTTTTTTTGGCCACACTTCTCCTTTAGAGTAGAGGAGTGCAGTTCGTTTGGCTACCCGTGACCCATTTTAAGTCAACAGTGGGCTAAAGACCGCTGTCGGCTGACATCACTCAGTCGAGCCAGGCTCTGGCTCCTCACTTTAGTGTCAGGATTCACCCAGATTGCCTGACTGGCAGCTGGTTCAGGCTCTTAGCAAGCCACTTGGAGACTAAGCCAGCACCTTCTGCCCCTTCCACAGCCCAGCACTCCAGTGAGCGCTGGAGGTGCACAGTATAGAGCCAGTGACTGACAGTCACCACTCTGCTCAGAGCGGAGAACTGAGGAATCAGCAGTGTTTGACTGCACATCGGATCAATGTTGCATCTACCTAGGCGAGTATACAATTTTTTTATTTTTTTGGAAACCCCGTACTTCTCCGCACTGTAAATTTGTTGCACAGCTGTTCATTTTCAATAGAACCGCAACAGCCCTGTGTTACAGTACATAGTTATACATGGCATACAAAAGTTTGTTGCAAAAATGCTGCATGTCTAATATTCTGTCTGTTGTGGTACACTGACAACCTTACAGGTTTAGTGGTTAGAACTTTCAACTTGCTGCACTAGTATCTTTGAGCTAGCCAAACATGGTTCAGTTCTTTTTCAGCCAGCAGGCCAAACGGAAAAAAAAAAAAACGGAACCAATTCCGCCATCTACACTTTGGAGGTGGATGGGGGAAATCCTCCGTGCTATGGTATTATACTCTGACAGCAGTGAGACTCCCCCCTGTCAGAAAAACGCAGATCAGTGCTGGAGCCACTGATCGAACAGAATTCATTTGGTAGATTGTCTTCTGTACAACTGCAGTGGCCCCATACAGTGATTGAAATTTGGTTGGCCCCTGCTAAACCAGATGAATTTTGATCCATCTATTGCCACCTCTAGTCCGAATGCCAAACAAGACTCTACATGTATGGAGAACGCATATTCTTCCTGTGCATGTGGGGGGTTACCTCCAGGTACTCCAGTTTCCTCTCACAAGCCAAAGACATTCTGATAGCTTAATTGGCTCCAGTGTGCATTCATTGGAGATAGGGACCTTAGATTGTAAGCTCCTTGAGGGCAGGGACGGAGGTGAATGTACTGCATAGCACATGATGTGCTGTGTAAATTATCGGTGCTATATAAATACTGGAGATAACATGGGTGTGTATACAAAATCTGGGAAGTCGTTAAAATGCAACTCTTAACAGTTAAATACACAAGCAATTCAGTTTAGAGCTCTTTCACATGGACTTTCCAATTGGCTTTCCCTGTTCGTTTTTCAGGTGTACCTAATCACAAGTTCCATGCAGCTGTTTTGGCAGGCTGATTTAAAGTGGAAGTAAACCCATCGATTTAAACAGTTTAAAAAAAAAACGGCATGCCGGGAATGCTAACTGCACATTGGCTGTGCTCTCAACCAAACTGTCAAACCACCCAATGGCTGGCATCATAACGGATCACATGTGCAGCACCGTGGCAGCTGAAGATTAAACAGGCAAAGATGGCAGCTTCCATGGATGAAAACGATAGGGGAGTTTACTTCCACTTTAAATGTACGTGAGTGCATTTACACCTACGAGTCTGTCCATGTCTTGGGGGGGGGGGGGGGGGGGGGGGAAAGAACTGCAACCTTTTCTATACCTAAATATGACAGATTGGCGGTAGCCTGATGTAAATGGACACAACAATCAGTTTATATCTGGCCACCCACAGCGCTTTCACAGGTCCACCAATGAACAGGCACAGATGTATAAATACAGTGCCTTGTGAAAGTATTCGGCCCCCTTGAACTTTTCAACCTTTTGCCACATTTCAGGCTTCAAACAAAGATATAAAATTTTTATTTTTTGTGAAGAATCACCAACAAGTGGGACACAATTGTGAAGTGGAACAAAATCTATTGGATTTTTGAAACTTTTTTAACTAATAAAAAAATGAAAAGTGGGGCGTGCAAAATTATTCGGCCCCCTTGTGTTAATACTTTGTAGAGCCACCCTTTGCTGCGATTACAGCTGCAAGTCGCTTGGGGTATGTCTCTATCAGTTTTGCACATCGAGAGACTGAAATTCTTGCCCATTCTTCCTTGCAACACAGCTCGAGCTCAGTGAGGTTAGATGGAGAGCGTTTGTGAACAGCAGTTTTCAGCTCTTTCCACAGATTCTCGATTGGATTCAGGTCTGGACTTTGACTTGGCCATTCTAACACCTGGATACATTTATTTGTGAACCATTCCTTTGTAGATTTTGCTGTATGTTTGGGATCATTGTCTTGTTGGAAGATAAATCTCCGTCCCAGTTTCAGGTCTTTTGCAGACTCCAACAGGTTTTCATACAGAATGATCCTGTATTTGGCTGCATCCATCTTCCCCTCAATTTTAACCATCTTCCCTGTCCCTGCTGAAGAAAAGCAGGCCCAAACCATGATGCTGCCACCACCATGTTTGACAGGGGGGATGGTGTGTTGAGGGTGATGAGCTGTGTTGCTTTTGCGCCAAACATATTGTTTTGCATTGTGGGCAAAAAGTTCGATTTTGGTTTCATCTGATCAGAGCACCTTCTTCCACATGTTTGGTGTGTCTCCCAGGTGGCTTGTGCAAACTTTAGACAAGACTTTTTATGGATATCTTTGAGAAATGGCTTTCTTCTTACCACTCTTCCATAAAGGCCATATTTGTGCAGTGTATGACTGATTGTTGTCCTATGGACAGACTCTCCCACCTCAGCTGTAGTTCTCTGCAGTTCATCCAGAGTGATCATGGGCCTCTTGGCTGCATCTCTGATCAGTCTTCTCCTTGTCTGAGCTGAAAGTTTAGAGGGACGGCCAGGTCTTGGTAGATTTGCAGTGGTCTGATACTCCTTCCATTTCAAAATGATCACTTGCACAGTGCTCCTTGGGATGTTTAAAGCTTGGGAAATCTTTTTGTATCCAAATCCGGCTTTAAACTTCTCCACAACAGTATTACGGACCTGCCTGGTGTGAAAAGTTCAAGGGGGCCAAATACTTTTGCAAGGCACTGTAAATAAAGACACCCATTCCCGTTGGGGGGTCAACTCAATGGGGAATCCGTTCCTAGATCCCCTGCTGAATGGGAGGCTCTATTTGAAAGAGCCCTAAAGATATATACACACACACACATATTACAACTGGATGTATAATGTACTCAATTTAAACAAAAACGTGCAGACACGCAAGTATAAAAAACATCAAAATATTCATAAAATATGGATAATGTCATATTAAAAACAGTGATTGGTTAAGTTGCAAAACTTTTCATTAGATCTACTCTAAGGAGGTTCTAAAGCCAACCATAACCAGCATTGTATTACATTTGTAAGACTAGTAGTGCAAACATTCATCACTACATAATGTAAAAGATCTCTTTGCAAACATAACCAGCACTAGCATCTCTCAGGCTAAAACCAGCCAGCAGATGGGCAAAATCCAACCAGTCAACTCACTCTTTTCCTAAAAGGCTTGGCAAGAGTTGCCTGCAAAGGTCAGATAACGCCTACAGACATAGGAGTGTTCCCTGATCTGAACGTAAATGGCCTGCTGATAGACAGCATTAATTATAGTTGTAACACCATTTGTACTATATGCATACAAACGTTGCCGTTAATGGGGTGCAACTTGTCATGTTATTATGAACTTTCAAGTCACATGACAAGTCCCGACAGTGTAAACCGGGCCAATAAATGCCAAGAAGGATCCCCAAAGAAATGTGTATTATGCCGCGTACACATGATCTAACAATCTGGTGGATCCCGTGTGTGGGCTCCAGCGGACTTTTTTTTTTTTTTTTACCCAAAAGTCCGGCGGACTTAGAAAGTAGTTTTGCACCAAAATTTGTCCGCCGGACTGCGTAGGGCCGTGTGTGTGCTAGTCCACCGTACTTTTGAAATGAACGGACTTTTCCGCGCACGGAGAAAAGTCAGTTCATTTTGAGCATGGCTCCAGGTAGCCGGGACTAGCGAAGGAAGCGTCGCTGGCCCCGTCACCTGGTATGGACTTAAATGGGAAGCTCTACGCCGAAAAAACGGCATGGGGTCCCCCCAGGTCCATATCAGACCCTTATCCAAGGACGCTACCCGGCCGGTCAGGAAAGGGGGTGGGGACGAGCGAGCGCCCCCCTCCTGAGCCGTACTAGGCCGCGTGCCCTCAACATGGGGGGGTGTTTTCGGGAAGGGGGGCACTTGGTATATTTTTCACAATTTATTTTCACTGGAATATTTGAGTATACATATATGGGTGTATATTTTATATATATATATATATATATATATATATATATATATATATATATATATATATTTCTTGTGAGATATTTATACACACACATTATATATATATATATATATATATATATATATATATATATATATATATATATATATATATATATATATATATATACACATATACATACACATACACACACACACACACACACATATATACACACTTACGGGTGTGTATGTGAATGCTATTTTTGTTTTAGGTTGTGTGAGTTTAAGTATTCACTTAGCGAGCACTACTTGTCACATAATTTTCTTGCCTTAAAGGAGAATTATCACACCGATTTGATATCATTTCTGTATAAGTAGCAGCTGAGGTTATAGGTGGTGATTAATTGTAGCGCAGTGGTGATGTACACTTTGGAGGGAATGTGAGTAAGTGCATCGATTTTTTTCTTAGAATACATGCTAGTTCTAGTAAAAAATGCTACACACAAACTGCTTTTCTTGCATTTTCAGTCCCCAAATTAACTGCCTGACCAAATCCGATTTAGGTAATGCAGCATTTTACATGCATGGTCAATAGTCTCCAATCATACGTGGACAAAAAAACAAAAGATGAACATTTTGCTACTACAAGAGTCAATGCAGAAAAAACAAAAATGTATAAGAAAAAATACTGCAGCCATCACATCTAATGATTGGTAAGCTACCATATCTTACATTTTTGGTTTTGGTTTTAATACCGCTTTAAATCAAATGCCTGAAAGGAGTACACTGCAGCCCTTGTACAAATCCACAGATTACCTATAAAGAACCTGTCTATAAAACAAACATTTGTTATGGAGAAGCCATTGACATCTGCAGTTTATATACTCCTTCTAGTCACTAAACTCTTCATTGGTCTCAGCAGATTATGGGCAGTTGACGTTAATATTCCCGAGATCTGTTTTCCACATTAAGGTAGACCTGTATGGAGGAAGGACAACATGCGTACTAATAATAATGATGAGAGGGGATGGAAACAGAGGCAGGGTAGCCAATCATCTCATCCAGAAGGACTGCACTTCATTCCAAAATTATAGAAGGACCATAGACTTTCAACCTACTTTATGGCATGTAAACTGTACAGATACTGGTCAATGAGGCTTACAAGGGGCTAGTGGCCGATTTTATATTTTTTTGTAGAATCTAGTACAGCTTTAGTGATTAATGTAGAAAATTTGAAGTTAAGGTGATGCCAATTCCTGGCAAAAGAGAGACCAAATTCCAGCCTTTGCTGCAGTCCTGCATGGTTGTATGGGCTCCTTTCCTATACCGCCATTCCTTATTATGATTTCACTGCATACTGTGAGCTTCTCACAGTGGTTAATACAAACTGTGGCATTTCCTGGTTGAAGGTCATCAAGCATCATCTAGCCCTTTCATTTCCAATCTGACTGGCCTTGTTCTGCCCCTTTTATTCATTACATTTGAGTTCTTTCCATCGTGGAGGCTCAGAGTCATAAGCAGGTATTACCTAGGATGGTCTGCTTGGAAATGCCTGAAATGTCTGCCTAAAGCCAGCCAAAGATGGAGAGATTTTCTTTCCTGCAACCACAGGTTGGAGGAAAGAAAATAGCTTGATTCCTTTATCAACACAGTCAGTGTTAATGAGGGAATCCCTCCTGTGGAGTCATTGTATTGTCCCGGCGTGGGGGAGCCATCCGCCCTGGAGAACATAGTGACTACTGCTAGAGGCTTTAAAGAGGAAGTAAACCCTGATGAGTTTACTTCCTCTTTCATTCCCTGTAAAGGCAAAGCATAATAGACTACTATGCATCGCATAGTAGTCCATTATGTGTCACTTACCTGACACAGGAGCCAGCGAAGTCACCGCTGTCCCCTGTAGTTCCGAGCGTCCATCTTCTTGGTGGGTCTCCGTGGGTCTCGCTGCTCCGGCGCTGTGATTCGCCGGAGCAGCGATGATGTCACTCCCGCGCATGCGCACGGGAGACGAGACTCGCGGCATTGCCGTCATCGATGATGCCACGCTCAGTGCGCCTGCGCGCCGCTGTCTATGGCGCATGCGCCGTAGATAGCGGTGCCCGTCTTCGGGCAAATATCTCCTAAACCGTATAGGTTTGGGAGATATTTCTTGGACCTACAGGTAAGCCTTAATCTAGGTTTACCTGTAGGTCAAAGTGGTTTGTAAGGGTTTACAACCACTTTAATATAATCCATAAATATCATAATAATCCAATAACTCAAATTGACGTGCTTTGTTTGTGCTTATTCCATAAATAAATGTCAAAAATATAAGAAATAATTTTTGAACCAAGATCTAACAATATGAGGGAAAAATGTATTGTCCCATAAAGCTCTTAAACTCATGAGTCCGAAAGAAATTGATTCCAATAGCGTGATGAAAGTGCATACAATATTGGAAAGTGCTCCACTAGCGTGTTTCACACACAAATCCAAAACTTCTGGTGATTATTTCAACATGCTCCACTCAACAAATAAAACTTGCCTCTTTTACCAGAAACATATACCTCTTAGGTCTGATTGTGCCTTATTGATATACACTTTGTCAGATGGATGGACTGATGCAATACAGCTCCACTACAGCCTGATCACATCAATGCGAGCCCAGCAGCTGTAAATAGTCCCCTGTTATACTTTTTCAGGCCACTTCCGAGGTTGCCATAAATAAATTCAAGCCTATGTATATAAAGAGAAGAGAAAAGCTCCATTGTGTAATTTGACAGAAACAAAAACAAGTAAAACTCCATTCTACGTGTTTCGCCCTAATGAATGTCATCACTGAGGCGAATTTTTTTTATTTTTGTCGTTCATTAATTCATGGAAAAAGCACAAGCATAATATAATTATAACTATTGGATTATTTATTATGATATTCATTTATGGATTATGCACTAGCAACTTTATTAGGCAGTGCAATACGTTTTTCTTTTTCAGCACACCCTTGTTTTCTATAGGTTTGTAAAGTCGTGTATGAGATTTAAATGTTTTTCTACCTATGCTTGCTTATAGCATGAAAGTTGCTCTGGTTTTTATTGTGGTGTACTGTATTTTATGTAATTTTTTTATTCTAAAATTAAACGAAAAGAATTTAAAAAAAAAAAAAATAAAAAAAAACACACACCCTTGTTTAGGTTTAGAATCTATAATAGCTGCTAGCAATAATTACATGTAAAATCTGACATGCTAATTGTACCCAAGTTAATCGATCAGACTGGGTACATTGAGCCTGCCCATATATTGTGCGAATCTCGGCTGGTTCCTGCTGAACCATCAAGAACAACCACTCCTCCAGACTCCCCCCTCATCCATGAAGGCAGTTAGATATTTGCATAAAGTAGAACATACTGCATTTTTTCTGCACTGGATTGTACTGGAACGCATCAAAAACGCACTGGAATGTACCTAAATGCACTGCAACACACTTGTCCTTATTTAAGTTTGTTTGTTGTTTTTCTTAAAAAGGGGGGGGACTGGACTGCATGAAAAACGAACTGGAATGCATCAAAAACACGCATGCAGAAAAGCACCTGGAAGGCACTTGGACTGCGTTTCACACCATAGAAACGCAGTCTGGATGCGCTCCAGATGTTTTTGCATGCACGTTGATGCGTTCCAGTGCGTTTTGGTGTGTTTTTGATGCAGTCCAGTGCATCCCCCCCTTTTTTCCCCTTAACCTTAAGAACATGGGTGTTACAGTGCATTTTTTTGGTGCATTCCCGTGAGGTTTTGATGCTTTTTACAGCGTTCCAGTACAGTCCAGTGCAGGAAAAATGCATCTACTTTTTTTTTCCTGGAACTGTAAAGCACTGGTGTGTCATTGAAAACCATATTACCTACTTTCTATGCGTTTTTGATGCAGAAAAAAAATAAATAAAAATTTTAAAAAATAAAAAACGCACTGTACTGCATGTGGTGTGAACTGGCCCTTAAGGAGGAATCAAGGAAGGTAAAATATAAGCAGATTACATTTCAGCTTTAAAGATTATATAGCATGCAACATGATATAGCAGTGTGAGAAAATAAACAAACAATTCTGCTTTCTATAAGTGATGCCTATATCACACCACCCCAAACTGTGATGGTTGGCGAGCCAGGGGGTCCTGTATTATTAAAGTAACCCAATACTCGGAATATTCCAGTGGTCATGTATATTGTCATTTACATACCAAAGAATTTGCACACTGTTGCTACCATACATATGGACACGCATTTGCGGATCTATGTGAAACAAGTACATTTGGTCTAACAAGACTCGCTGCACAACCAAAGCTGGCCACAAACTGAGGGTTTTTCAAAAATCGCTGGAGTCCCCCATCATCACAGTCCCTCCCGCGGAGCCAGTGTTCTCCCGGTTGTGGGGCCGGGGAAGCCATCCCCGCCAGGAGAACATAGTGATTATTGCTAGTGGCTACAATACCCGCTAGTAATAATTGCAAGTAAAATTCGGACAGGCTGGTTGATCAATGAATCATCTTGGGCCCATTCGGCCTTGCCCATACATGGTTCGAATCTTGGCAGATCCCTGCTGAACCAGCAAAGATTTGAACAGTTTATGTCCGGCTTAAGACAGGCCATACATTGACCAACTTTCTATCCTTCAACCACAGTAATCGCAAAAAAATAAATAAAAAAATTCTCAACAAGGTGGTTGTACTGAAGTCAATCAATGGATCAGCTTCAGTATAACCTGTCTGCCCATACATGGATCGAAATTTCAATCAGTCTCTGGCCGTTTTAAAGTGATATTAAAAGTTGTTTGTTTTGTTTTTGTTTTTTTTAATAACAAAACATGTCATGCTTACCTGATCCTCTTCTCAGGTCCCCCACCGCTGGCACTCTTGGCTCCTCTCACTTGACCAGTGCCCCCAATAGCAAGCCACTTGGTGACACACTGGTGCGTGCTTGCTTCCGTACCCTGCTCTATGCATCCATAAGGCGCATAATGCCGTGGCTCAGTCCTGTCCCTTGCTCTTTCCTCATTGGCTCACTAGCTGTGATTGACAGCAAAGGGAGCAATGGCTCCCACTGCTGTGTCTTAGCAAATGAGGAGAAAGAGACCCGGGACAGCTGAGGCTCCTGTGCACATCACTGGATCGGGATCAGGCACCGGTAAATTAAAATTTGTTGAGACTCTAGTGGGAATCAACGTCTACATCTTATATGTAAAGTTTTTTTTAGAGATATGAAAATGGCACACAGAGTGGCAAAGTCAGGTTCCATGCACATGGCTGTACAGCGAGCAGAACCTGTGTAATCACTAACCCAGGACCCACAGTAACTTATGTGTTAAAAAAAAAAAAGTGCCTGCAAAGCTCAAGAAAAATGCTTCCCTTTATATTCGGTGTATGTTCACACTGAGGCAGGGTGCTTCAGTTGCAATGTAAAAAAGCTGCTTGCATCATCACACCAGAAACTCTCCTGCCCGTTGAAATTAATGGGATAAAAAAAAACGCACAGACTAAGCATTTTTGGGTGAGTTTTTTTTTTTTTTTTTTAAGGACACAAAAAGTGCAGCAAAAAAGCTCCATTAAACACTTAAGTGTTTTACAGGCAGGTTTGATGTGAACCAGTGTGAAAGTAGCCTTAAGCTGTGAAGGGTAGGCGATTGCAGGCCGCTATGGAGCCCACTCACAGTCCTGTAGCAGGATTATGCAAGCCTGAAAAGGAGGGGCGCACACCCTCCATGAGCCTTTCCTCGTCTGCACAGGGTCAGATGGAGCATACACACGGTCGGAATTTACGACCAAAAGCTCTCATCGGACTTTTGCTGGCGGGATTTCCGATCGTGTGTACGGGGCATTAGTCTTGGTTAGTCTAAAATGCGGTGCGGGAACCTACGATCTGTATGCGTTTCTCGCACCGAATTCAATCTGCAGCAGGTGTCAGTGCAATTTTAACAGCACCCCAAACTCCTTGCTTTTGCCTGCACCAGATCGCAGGGTACAAAACGACCATGCGATCCAGTTGCAGTGTGGTTCCAAAATTGCTGTATGTACAACTTTGCTGCAATATGGTGAAATTTGAGCACATTCATTTTGATTGGCTCAATGGGCTTAGATCGCACAGCTCTGAATTGCATATGAATGCAGTGCGATTCCTAGAGTGAACGGGGCTAAAAACGTAGATATCGTCAGTAACTTAAAGTTAGCCAATAAGCTGCATCCCTTAAACTTGAATTTAAACTTTTATTTGCAAAATTACAACCACTGATATTCCACACAGCCCACCTAAAAGGTAAGCTATACTGGGATACTGATCATTTTTCTCCAGCGATCGCCTTAAAAAAAAAAAAAAAAAATACCCACATAGAGGATGGAGATATAAAAATTAACAGCCCATTCATAGCACCATCTACTTATTTAAACCTGTCTTTCTTGCCCTAGCCTATATTGGAAGAAATGTGTCGACTGGCACTGTTGACTTCCTCCTGAAAATGCCAGTTGCCTAGCTGTCTGAATTTGTGAGTCAATGATCCAACCTGTACACAGCTGTTTCAAACTTGCTGGCCATCAGGGCGGCCCATGCATTAAGGGTGCACGGGTGCCGCCCTCTCTATCCTCGCCACCCTCTGATATGGTTAATGGATAGATTAATGCATTGCATGAATCTATCCATGGCTGCCACGCCCTATTCAGGCGTCCAGCCCCCTTTCAGGCACCAGGGGCCGGAATTACAGCGACGGGGTGTCTTTTTGAAGCACCCGATTAGAGCCATAGGCTCGAATAGGCTTTAAAATAGGGTGGACCCGGAGCGCAGAGGATTGCGCTCAGAGTCCACCCAGATGTGTTAGAAAAGCAAATTAATATTTGCTTTTCTAACACTGAATCGCCTCTCTGCTAACCAGGAAGCGCGAGTCTGTTACCCGTTTACCGATTTGATGAAAGGTTAAGTGATCCCTTTGGACACCTAGGAGGGGAGGAGATGCACTGCGGAAGCTGCCGTGATCTCAGAAGGGAAAAGGACACGGAACACGCTGCAAGATGCCTGCTGCAGCCTGTCTCCGGTTGCCCGATGAATCCTGATGTGTCCGCTGAACGGGTTAAGTGCTGGTGGACTGGCAAACAGCATGGGGGGGGGGGGGGTTTGCCACGCCCCCCCCCCCCAAAAAAAAACCCACACACCAGCCAACTGATTCTATGCAGTAGGGCTTGGGAATCAATGAGAAATTGTAATCCAGAAAGTAAGTATACTCTCTTTGGTCCCACGAGCCATTCTCCATGGAAACCAATGGGGATTGATTTACTAAAGGCAGAAAAAAAAAAAAAAAAAAAAAACACACACCTGTTCACTTTGCAAAGTTGAACTTTGCAAGGGCCCCGCAGCTTAGTAAATGCTTCAGATCAATCACTAAGCTTTTGGGAAAACTCCCTTATAAAAATAAAAATCGATTTGCCTTTAGTAAATCAACCTCATCGTTTCCATTCATTGCACTGATGGCGGCCAACAAGCCTGAAACCACTGCATGTAGTTTGGAATTGTTGGCTGAATAATACGAGGCTGGGTCTGTGCTATTCACCAGAGGTTGTGAATCTACCGATTAGCCATGGAACATAAAGAAATGGAGACTAAGAGAAATAACCTTTATCTTTTGGGATAGGTGACAGGAAGTGATATTCAAGGACGGCTCTCCTGTTCTATGTTATAGTAAAATTCCATAGAAGCCTTTCATTTTATGACACCCTGTGACTCACATACTGAATCAACCTGACACCTACAAAATGTAAAAGAGAAAAAATATAAAGGAAAAAAAAGAAAATAAGTCTGATTATTAAGCGGCTATATTTTACTGCCAAACCAAAGGTCTAATGGTAATCAGTAGCAGTCACCTCTAGAACACATTCCTTTATACTTCATGGTGTATTATCAGTGCCTTCTAGACATATGAGAACTGAAGCTGATAAGCCAAGAAGACAAATATTAAGACGACCCATAATGCTCTTTGGCTTTGTATGACACTTTGGTCACAGAGGAGCAGTTAGCGACACCCAAACCACTTCCTGACATTATCTACTCTGAAGTGTAACTGAAAAGAAAGTTACGCGTGCGTGTCATTGTATTGCTGGCTGTAGGAAAAAGGAGAGAAAAAAAAAAGAACTTTAGTGTGGACGGTCTTTGCGGTAGAATTGATGCACCAATCACGAGCAGAAATTGTTAGGCCTAGACATGGCTTCCTCTCTTGCAAGGTAAGCTCAGCACAGATCATAGACCGGATGCATGTGCTCTCCCCAGAGATTGAGCTTGGAAGCCGTAAATATCGCTCAGCAAAATCCCGTATCCTTCTCCTGTACATCTGAGAGTTAATTGGAAATTCTCAAACAAAGAAAAGTATTGTAAATGGAAGGAAAAAAAAAAAAAAAAGACACCTTTTGTTATCAGGAGCAGAACGTGTGCCTCGCCTTAA